>NC_141896.1:16542835-17792835 GCF_030686135.1 Camelina sativa
GTTGGTGTATTTTGGAAGACATCCTAGTCAAACATTGGCGATACATGATCCCGAAACCAATTCATGTGCTGCTTTTTTCACTGCTGACTCCATCGGATTTCCTATTTGTTATTTTCAGAGTTTAATCTCTTCTTTATGAATTTGAATTATTGTCCATGCATAATTTAATCTCTATCCACTGTTAGCTTGCTAAATACGTCATCATGTAATCTCTTCCACTGATAGCTTGCTAAATGTGACTTGTTTATAAAACCTTTATAATGAGATTTTCATAGAGGATACAACTGACAAAAATTTCTAATTTTTCTATAGAGAGTATAACTTTTCCAATCTCAAAGGTTTTGTGAAGCAACATCGCATTTACTTACGAAATGGTCTTTTAAGTAGTGAATTCCACAAAATCAATAAGGGCAATCGCATACTTCAGTTTTCGATACTTTTAGACTTCTTTCTCGACAGTAGAATCTAGTTCAGTAACACCAGTAAATCCAAGCTCAGACATATCTTGCTTTGCCATCAAATTCCTACTTAATAAAATCAGAACCACATCAACGATATCAGTTCAACATGTAAACCAAAATATAACTAAAATCATGGTGGGAGGAGACTTAAATAAAATGACTGACTTTGCCATCCGACATTCGAGATACGTCTTTGAAAGATGCCTACATTGCTCAGACTTGTGACCAGAAGACTTGAGACAGTCTAGATAACCTTTCTTCTCCTACAAAAAATAAAAAAACAACGACTCCCTGAGACAAGCGTACATGGAAACATTTTCAAGAGAAAGGATTATAGGTTGACGAGAAAGATGAATGAATGAAACAGTACCGTGTCGCATTGATGCAAATGATCAAGAGGGAAAATGCCTTTTTCTGGTGGTATTGGTCTCAATCCTCTGTTTCCTCCAAACGCTCCACCTAACACACACAAGAAATTTGTGTAACAACTAATGCTAATACTCTGTTTCATTGCTAAAACAAGATAACCACTGAAAAAGTATCCAATACCTGTTAATGATTAACTAAACTAAGTTCTAAAGGCAGAAAGAAAAAAAAGGTTTATGAAGTAAGGTTTTACAAGTAATATCTGAATATTTTGTAAGAGAATTAGGTTTTATGATTGGAATTTCATCGTGTGCAAATTATTTGTTCAACATATCCAAGTTAAGTAAATTTACATGGTCAATGAAGAGGGATAGTGTATGCCTTAGCCAATAACAGTTATGAAAACAATGAATATTCGATTCAGGGTTTTTCTATCCAAAGCAAGTGAAGATTTTTAAGAAACGAATCACAAACACAATACTAAATAAAACCAGTACAATCTTCATAGGTAGGAGAGTAATCCATAGATAAACCAGAAATGGAAGAGCAAAGAGACGCACCTGTACTCATCTTGAAGCTTGGTATTCACAGCACTTATGCCTAGATGCAGGAGTCAATGCGAGTAAGCTAAATTCTCAGGTCAGTTTAGGATATCAAGAACAACACAGGGCCTGAAATTAGCCCATTTCCGTTAAATTACCCTAAACATACAAACTTTTGTATGGAATCAAATAGAAGTTGTACAAATACATAAATGTACGACTTTGAATTTATAGGGAGTTTCAACCATGAATAATTGATACTAATGTTTGAGTTAATGAAAATAAACTAACTAAAAGTGATATACGTAGTTAATCCAAACAAATATATGTACTGCCGGTTTGAGGGGTGCTCTTAAGTGGTGACAGAACAGAACAGAACAGAGAACTAAACAAAGTCTTATCCACGATCAATAATAGAACAGCATTCGAAACTGTCGTTTAACAAAAAATAACAAAACCGAACATCTGTCAAAACTAGATTATCGAATCGACATCCACAAGTCATCTGCATCATTGTGCACCAGCTGACAAGAACGCACTTCCGGGCTGACGGTTAGCCAAAGGACCATGGCAAGACATGAACTTGGCATTCACACCATCAGGGACGATCCTCTTCTCTTGCCTTAGCTTAGTGTAATCAGCACGGTTAAACTTGGTGAATCCCCTGAAAATTTCCAAACTCAAAACATCAACAAGAAGCCTTCTGCAAAAAAAATAAACAACAAAGTAACATAAGAGCAAACAAAATCGTTACCATTTCCTGCTAACAATGATCTTTTGTCGACCAGGGAACTTAAACTTAGCTCTACGAAGAGCTTCCTGAGCATGAACTCCATGGTTATCCTTACACCTCACAGACAAAAGAACCTGTCCAATAGCAACTCTAGCACAAGTACCAAGAGCTTTACCAAAAGCACCTCTCATTCCAGTCTGAAGCCTATCAGCTCCAGCACACGAAAGCATCTTGTTGATTCGCAGAACATGAAACGGGTGAACCCTGATCCTCAGATGGAACGCATCTTTACCAGCAGACTTAACCATGTACTTGTTACAAGCGATACGAGCTGCCTCAAGAGCTTCACTTGACACATTCTCTTTCTCCCATGAAACCAAATGAACACAAAATGGGAACTCATCAACTCCTTTCCTCTTCATTCCAACATCATAAATCCTGATCTTAGGATCAGGAACACCACGGCAGTATCTTGATTTTGGGTATGGCTTTCCCTTAATCTGACGGTAACATCTCGCAGGTCCTACAAATTACATTACATTTTTATACATCTTCAGTAAACAAGTTTAATCATTTACCATACTCAAAATTCAAACAAAAGCCTAATCCAATTGTAAAATTCCGAGCTTAATCAAATCTATTCAAACCCAATTCTGAAAAAAATCCATCTTTTACACTGACCTAGCAAAGTATCTATCTATCTATCTATACATTCAGAGAAATTCAAAACATAGATCAGATTAAGAGATGATTTATCAATCTACTTACTTCGTCCCATCGTCTTCGTTTGGCTCCTCGATCAGTGGTTTAGAACCCTAGAAATGAAGAAGATGACGGCGTGAGAATTTTAATTTTTAAAGGATAAACAAACAAAGAACCCTAGTTAGTTCACTACGGCACGTAACTGTATTCGAACCCAAAAAAATAAGCCCATTAGAGAATTAAGGCCCAATTTAAACTTTTAAGTTTTAAGCTAAAAAAAGTAAAAAACAGAGCAGTGTAACCGTGTTTATTATTCCGGCGGCGTTTATTCTGATGACATCGGCGTTTACGTCACGCCTCAGTCGCAATTTTGTGTTCAGTCGGCAACTTATCGGCGACCTAAGGTCCATCGTTCGAATTCATGGCTACATGGTGAAAACAGGGATTGACAAGGACGATTTCGCAGTGAGCAAGCTTCTTGCTTTATCCTCTGTACTAGACATTCGATACGCTTCGTCGATCTTTCAACATGTCTCCAACACTAATCTCTTTATGTTCAACACGATGCTCAGAGGGTATGCGATGAGCGATGAGCCGGAGCGAGCATTTCGTGTTTTCAACCAATTGAGAGCTAAAGGTCTCACCTTGGACCGTTTCTCGTTTATCACGACTCTTAAATCATGTTCACGTGAATTGTGTAGTTCAATCGGTGAGGGGTTGCATGGGATCGTTTTGAGATCTGGGTTCATGGTTTTTACTGATTTGAGGAATGCCCTCCTTCATTTTTATTGTGTTTGTGGGAGGATCAATGATGCTCGGAAAGTGTTCGATGAAATGCCGCATAGTGTTGATGCTGTTTCGTTTAGTACTTTGATGAATGGGTATCTTCAGGTTTCTAAGCAAGGGTTGGTTTTGGATTTGTTCAGGGATATGTGGAAGAGTGGTGTAACTGTTAGTGTTAGTACGTTGCTTAGCTTTCTTTCAGCTACTGGTGATGTAGGAGACTTGTCTGGAGCAGAATCTGCTCATGGGTTATGTATTAAGCTTGGTCTTGATTTAGACTTGCATTTAGTCACTGCTTTGATAGGTATGTACTCCAAAATTGGGGAAATCGGTTCAGCACGCAGGGTCTTTGATTGGGCCATTCGAAAGGACGTTGTTACATGGAATTGTATGATTGATCAATATGCCAAAATGGGTGTCCTTGAAGAGTGTTTATGGCTACTGAGGCAGATGAAGTACGAAAGAATGAAACCGAATTCATCTACATTTGTTGGGCTGTTGTCTTCCTGTGCAAAGAACGAGGCAGCATCTGTAGGACGGAGTGTTGGGAAGTTAGTGGAAGAGGAAAGAATGGCCTTGGATGCAAGACTTGGTACTGCACTCGTTGATATGTATGCAAAACTAGGAATGCTTGATAAAGCTGTTGAGATTTTTAATAGAATGAAGGATAAGGATGTAAAGTCCTGGACCGCAATGATCTCTGGTTACGGATCTCATGGACTAGCAAGAGAGGCAATGACACTATTCAATAAGATGGAGGAAGAGAACAGCAAAGTGAGACCCAATGAGATTACTTTCTTGGTTTTGCTGAATGCTTGTAGCCATGGAGGGTTGGTAATGGAAGGAATCAGATGCTTTAAGAAAATGGTTGAGACTTATCGCTTAACTCCCAAAGTTGAACATTATGGTTGTGTGGTTGATCTTTTGGGTCGAGCTGGGCAGTTAGAGGAAGCATACGAGTTAATAAAGAATTTACCTATCACAAGTGATTCAACAGCTTGGCGTGCTCTGCTAGCTGCTTGTAGAGTCTATGGGAATGCATATTTGGGGGAAAGTGTGATGATGAGATTGGCTGAAATGGATGAGGTACATCCGGCTGATGCAATTCTTCTTGCTGGGACACATGCTGTTGCAGGGAATTCACAAGGTCAACTAAAATCATTAGATAATGAGTTGAATAAAGCGAGAAAAGAAGCTGGATACAGCGCCATTGAAATAGAATAGGCAATCTCTTGAGTTCATTCACCTCTGTCTGACCTTTGTATTGAATATATTATATCAGCAAATTGTGGATCAGATGCAGCAATAAGGTAAAACCCTGTATTTATACAATTATACTTTCTTGATGGAGTATTCTATGTTTTAGGACTGTAACTATGTATAGAGATAGGGACAATTGATCTTAATGAAACAGTTTTGATGGATAGTGAATCTATATGACTGATGTTCAGCGACTCTAAACATCCTTTCCTCTGCTTGTCCTTGTGTTAATTGTTTTAGGTTTTGGGTGAGCATAGGTTGCATTAAAAATGGCATATGATGTTTTGCTACGAACTTAAACTCAGTGGGTAAAACCTGATGAATTTGTTCCTTTTTAGTGGGCTCGTTTTTTACTAATGCAAGGAGGTTGAAATATTCGAATTGCGTAAGTAGCAGCTAATCACTAGTAAAATATTCGGATTTCTTGTTAAATTATTTTCCATTGAACTTTAGTCAATCTCAATCATTTTCTGAGTCACCGATAGCAAAGATGGGAGGCTTTTGTCAATTTGTCAAGTAGATGACGACCCCTAAAGTTACAATATTTAAGCACAGCCCTGGTAACTGATTCATTTGATGAAATGATGGTTGTCGCTGGCTTTGGGCTTCTGTTATCCAGGCTTGGAATTAAGATGAAATCCTCTAAACATATATAGTTGTACTGAGAAGATTCCTAAACATATATAGTTGTACTAAGAAAGTAGAACCTTACGATTAATCCGAGACAGTCACTATGTGGCTACTCAATTGTTATTCCGTTAAACCTCCATGCCATTTGAGTGGAGATTAGAAGTTGAGATGATGGAGATTAGAAGTTGAGATGATGTTGAAATCCTAGGCACAGATTCTAACTCCTTTTGTGTCTCTTCAAGATTGCAGGTTGCTAAGAGGGAGATCTCCACTGTCTTTAAACAGTTTGAGTTTGCGAGAATGTAGTCCAATAGTTTGTTCTCATATTCTCTTCCTCCATAGTCTCTCCACCTCAATATCTCTAGATGAGACAACAGGCATCCTGAAATAGAACTCGACTGATTCCAAGAAAGTGGGTGATCGCTGATTTCCTGGTATAAAATACATTTACTTTAATGGTAAGTTCATCAGAACTAGATATGCTTGTTTTAAGGGAGGATGGTATACTTACAGTGTCAATCGTAAGAGTTTTTAGTTTAGGAGAATTTTGAAGCAAAGACATAAGTGGTTCCAACCAATCTACTAAATCATCTGGACGAAAGTAAAACTCTATAAGCCGAGAGAACTTGATGGCGTTACAGCTTGCAACCTGTGATAGAAATTAAAAAAAAAATAACATTAGTTGACTAAGCAACAAGGAACAAAGAAGAGGAACGGGGATGTGTAATCGCTACCATTGATTTGGTAAAAAATAAGTGCAGATGTATGACAGAAGAAAGAGATCGCAGAAACTTTTCATCGTGGTTAGGAACAATACCGATGAATGCGTTATCAAGGCAAGACATATTCTCTATCAAGCAATAGTCCCAAACGTCAATTAAGTCCAACTTTGTCAATGAAGGGGATTCTATCATCAACAATCCATTGAGACCATCAACATCCTCTTCCTCATCAACCTCTAAGTCATTATCCTCTACCTCATCAACCTCATTATCCTCTACCTCATCAACCTCATTATCCCCTACCTCATCAACCTCATTATCCTCTACCTCATTGTTGAGGCAAAAATCCTCATAAATTAATGTTTCTAAGGAAGAAACTTTCACGGTAAAGTTCTTCAAGTTGTCATCCTCACGTCGACTCACTATCAGCCTCTTGAGAACAGAGGAACTTGATAAAAGCTTAAAAAGAGAGTCTTCGTCTTTATACACCACGTATGCGAGAGTCAGATATAAGAGAGATGGTAGGCGAGCCGGGAAAGAAACATCCACTAGAATCTGGTTGGATAGAGTTAAATCAACGAGCGTGTCGCATGTGTAAAGGCACTCAGGAAAGCTTGTGGGCTGTGCGGTCCATAGGAGCTTGAAATCTAACTCTTCCACACCTCTATTAACTCCGTTCTCAACCCACTTTCCGACATCAACGTCAACAGGACAACGTGGACCGAGTTGGACAGTCAAGCTCTCTAGTTTCGGTGCCTTATGGAGTTGCAATGAATTTTCAGTAAACCACCCAACGCTCTCGCTGCCATCGTCTTTGAACTCGAGTATACCCAGCATCGTCCAGACATAACGCCATCGTTTAGACAAGATTGAAGTGGCGACTGCATCTTTTGTGGGGACGTAGCACAAGATGCGCAAGAGCAAATCGTCGGGCAAAGCACAGATCCTAGTTTCGATTCCCTGACAACCTTCGGTTTCTATAACAGTTGATAGATGCTTCTCGTTGTGTATAATAATATCCCACAAAAAAGACCAACAACTTAAGAAACCCATAGATGTGATAATTTTATTCCCAATACTACACCTAATCACCAGTGGAACCAAACCCCCCTGGTCTCGTCTTTCTTGTCGCTATAGGTGTGACACGGAGAAACCCCTAATTTGTTTCTTGTCGCTAGGTTTTTAACTCGCATTGACACTTTAAAACCCCAAAAGTGAAAGGGCCGGGTTACAATTACTTTTGGAAGGTATACAAATAAATATATGTAAATATCTTTGAGAATATTTTGAGAATATTTGAGACTTAGATGCTTAGCAATGTTGTGTTCCTTGTTTGATGAATGTATAGCTAAAGATACAAAGGAGACAGGATTGTAAAAGACAAACATTGTTTGATGAATGTATAGTGACGTATGTGTCGCTTGTGAGAGAGAGTTGATGATAGGTGATGTGCCGGTGACTCTATCCCTCCTAAAACAGTGTATCGGAGGTTAAGAAAGCCAGTTTCATAGTTTCATTACAAATATCCTATTAGTGACAGAGTGACTAACTAATTACAAAATACAAAACACTGGTTATAAAGTCTGATATACTAATATTCAAGTATTAAAGAAATGGGTGTATACAAAAGGGTGGGATGATATAACAGTCACGATTAAGACAGCCTGATTATGTTTGATTGAATAGAGTTGAGCCTAATTAAACATCACAACGCTAACACACTTTAATTGCTGGAATTAGTAACCAACTTTCTCAAGACAAAAGAGAGGAAAGGCACTAGAGATGTTTTAAGTTGAAGATGTAGTTTCCATCAAAGTCCTTACTCGAACTTGATTGCTTTCAGTGGAGGAACTGCACTAAACATGTTTTGCGTGGAAGACGTAGTTTCCCTCAAAGTTCTTACTCGATTTTGATTGTTTTGCCTTAAGGCGGGATAATTTTCTCTAATGTTTATAGTAAATTTTCTCTAATGTTTTATTTAGAAATTTTTTTATTATATTAACTATATATATGTAATATATTTTGTATTTTTTAATCTACTATAATTTTACATCAGTACATTATGTAGTGTATAATTTCTATTGTCTACATGTAGTGGTTTATTATATACAAGTTAGGATATCCTTATTATTCATTAAATTCAATTTAGTCAACAAATATACTTTTTTGTGATTTTTCTTTTTCATTTATAATTTAGAGATAATAGTATGACACAATGTATTCTATTTTTATAATTATATTTTTTTTTGGTAGAATATTTTTATAATTATATGAGTATACTATAATTTGACTTTGTAATTTTGGTTGTTTTATCTCTATATCATTTAACACTTTTATATTTATAGTTGTGCAAGTCGATTAAAATGGTGAAGTGTTTTTTTGTAAAGTTTGATTTATATCAATTTTTTCTTATTAGTAGGGATCAAAAATCTATATATTAATATATTAGCTACTGAAAAATACTTTGGTGAAGAAGTAAAATTTTTTTAACAATTTTTGTCAGTTTGGGCCCCAAATTTTTTAAAAAATTAAAGTTGTTATCAACAGTTTAATCACTTGGCTTTCAAACACATGAAAATAAGTGATTATCAACAGTTTTTTAGAGAATGGATTAATTAAAATAAAATATTTAATGCTAATGGGTGTTGATCCGATACTTTTGGAAATTTTAATAGGAGAAAATCTTCTTAAGTTAGATTCCAAATTTGATATTATTTAAAATAAAAAAATAATTGTAAAATTAATGTTAATTGCATGATTGTAAATAAGTTCCAACTCCAAGATTTATTTCATAAATGTCTCCAAAAATGTATATATAGATATTTCAATTATGTTTGGGTATGAAGATAGTAGAGAGAGTTAGCTAAACTTGTTTGGATATGAATATAATCATTTAATGGCATTCAATAGTAAATGTTTTCAAAAACATATTTTTGAGCAACAAAGGCTGCAAAAATACTAGTATAGATACATTTTAAATCAAATTTTCAATTATGTCTAATATATATTTTAACTAGATTAAAGTATTAAATCAAATTTCAGCTAATTTTCAGCAGAAAAAAAAGAAAAATACATTAACAAGTGAAGGAAGTTTTGTCATTTTGTCGAGAATAGATTAATCTTTAGATCGATTAAAGTTGTCATGTTAAGTTTAGAGCATGCATTCTACCTTTTTTATATGTTTAAAAAAAAATATAGTATGTATATTATGTACTCTACATGTTCTATTGATTTATTTAGTAGATGGGTGTACTTTCTCAAATTTAATGATAATTTTTAAATCAAACAAATTTGTGGAGTAGATGTATTTGTTTATAATTTATTGAGTAGATGAATGTAAATTTTCAAATTTAATTATACTTTTTTTGGTATATGATTGTACTTTCTCAAATTTAATTATAATTTATTTAGTTGATGAGTGCACTTGTAATTTCTCAAATCTACATTTTTTACCTAAAGAACGAGTTTGTTCTAATGATGCACATATATGTTTTTAAACTAGAACTAATCTGTTCATAGAGGGATTCGTTTAAAGAACAATTTCGAGATTCGAGATTCGAGAAAGAGAGATGATAGTTTAAAGAACAATTTCAAGATTCGAGATTCGAGATTCGAGAGAGAGAGAAGGGGAGCGTCAGACATATTTATTTAGCCGTTTATTAGAGCAGAACAAAAATTTAAATAATTTCGAATTATTATTTTATTATCTTCACACTTTAAAAGCATGTAAGCCGTTCGACCAGGATCTTACTTTTGTAAATAAATTTACTATTTTTTCAGTTTTTAAACAATGACACTAAGGCCATCTGCTGGTTTTTTACTGGTTTTACCTTTATGTATAATAATTATTTTTGTAATAGTAAAATAATGATTATAAATTTTAGTTAAAAGATTAAAAAAAAATACAATGATGCAGACAACAAAAAAATCATACCCATAGAAGTTTTTCTTTTGCACAAAAATGTTTTATTTTTTTCGGGGAAAATGTCAAAAAAAAAAAAACATGTGTTATGTTAAATATAACATTTTTTCGAAAATAGTAAATTTTTGGGATTCTAAAATATTATAGAACCGTTCAACCGGTATACCAAAGGACGAAAATATACCAAAAAATAATTAACTCGTAGTATCGAAACCACCAGCAGAGACGGAGGGTTCATTTTTTTCTTTTTTTTTTTTTCCATTTTTTTTTTTTAATCATCATCTTCCTCTTCTCTCAAAAGAACCTCTCCTCCACCTTCAAAATCTCTTTCTCTGATATCTCTCTATCATCTACACACCGACGCTGCAAATATCCCGTACGCTATATAAGCTTCTTCTCCTTTTCAAATTTTTAATTATTATTCTATATCCTCCCTCTTTCCCCCAAATCTGTTCACGGAAGCTAAGAATACAATTCCAAACCCTAATCCGATCATCCCTCTTTCTCCGGTCAGTCTCCGATTCCCTCGATCCACCTTATTGTTTTTATTAATTCTCCGTTTCAATTTATCGTTATTGTTTTTCTTGGAATTTTAGATTGATTTGAGTCGGTATTTGCTTTGGGATTCAGGTTTTGGTGTTTTCAAAAAAAGATGAGTAATCAGAAGAAGAGGAATTTTCAGATAGAGGCGTTTAAGCATCGAGTCGTTGTAGATCCCAAATACGCTGATAAAACTTGGCAGATTCTTGAGCGTGCGATCCATCAGATTTACAATCAAGATGCTAGCGGTCTCAGTTTCGAAGAGCTTTACAGGTCTCTCCTTTTGCTCTCTCTCTTGATTCCTGCACGAATTTGTTGTGGTCATGTTTTCTAGAATCTCAATTACTTGGGGATTCAGCTTAGGTTTCGTGTTTTATTTTCCTTAGCTAGGCGAATGATTTTGTTATGTTTGTTTCATTCTTTTTGCTCCAGAAACGCATACAATATGGTCCTGCACAAGTTTGGTGAGAAGCTTTACACTGGGTTTATTGTTACTATGACTGCTCATCTCAAAGAAAAATCCAAGCTGATTGAGGCAGCTCAGGGAGGATCTTTCCTTGAAGAGCTCAATAAGAAATGGAATGAGCACAACAAAGCCTTGGAGATGATTCGGGATATTCTCATGTACATGGATAGGACTTACATTGAGAGCACCAAAAAGACTCATGTTCATCCCATGGGGCTTAGCTTGTGGAGGGATAACGTTGTGCATTTCACTAAGATACATACGAGGCTTCTAAACACTCTTCTTGATTTAGTGCAGAAGGAACGAACTGGTGAAGTCATAGACAGGGGTTTAATGAGGAATGTGATTAAGATGTTTATGGACTTGGGTGAATCTGTGTATCAGGAGGATTTTGAGAAGCCTTTTTTGGATGCTTCTTCTGAGTTTTATAAGGTTGAGTCTCAGGAGTTTATTGAATCTTGTGATTGTGGGGATTATCTAAAGAAAGCTGAGAAACGCCTGACCGAAGAAATTGATAGGGTAGGACACTACTTGGATCCCAAGAGCGAAGAGAAGATTACTAGTGTGGTTGAGAAAGAGATGATTGCCAACCACATGCAGAGACTCGTTCACATGGATAATTCAGGTCTGGTTTATATGCTTCTGCATGACAAGTATGAGGATTTGGGTAGGATGTACAACTTGTTCCGCAGGGTTACCAACGGTCTTCTTACCGTCAGAGATGTTATGACTTCACATCTTAGGGAGATGGGAAAGCAACTGGTTACTGATCCGGAAAAGTCAAAGGACCCGGTGGAATTTGTTCAGCGACTATTGGATGAGCGGGATAAATATGACAAAGTCATCAGCACGGCTTTCGGCAATGATAAAACATTTCAGAATGCGCTAAACTCTTCATTCGAGTATTTCATCAACTTGAATGCTCGTTCTCCTGAGTTCATCTCCCTGTTTGTTGATGACAAGCTACGTAAAGGGATTAAGGGTATCGTCGATGTGGATGTGGAGGTTATTCTCGATAAAGTTATGATGCTGTTCCGCTATTTACAAGAGAAGGATGTGTTTGAGAAGTACTACAAGCAGCATTTGGCTAAAAGGCTTCTCTCAGGCAAAACTGTGTCGGATGACGCAGAAAGAAGTTTGATAGTGAAACTGAAGACAGAATGTGGCTATCAGTTCACTTCAAAATTGGAAGGCATGTTCACTGACATGAAGACTTCAGAAGACACAATGCGCGGGTTTTATGGCAGTCACCCTGAGCTCTCAGAAGGTCCAACACTTATTGTTCAGGTTCTTACAACTGGTTCTTGGCCAACACAGCCAGCAGTACCTTGTAATCTCCCAGCTGAAGTGTCAGTTCTCTGTGAGAAGTTCCGTTCTTACTACCTTGGGACCCATACCGGTAGAAGATTAACCTGGCAAACTAACATGGGCACAGCTGATATCAAAGCCGTCTTTGGAAAGGGTCAGAAACATGAATTGAATGTGTCGACTTTCCAGATGTGTGTTCTCATGTTGTTCAATAACGCTGATCGTCTCAGCTACAAAGAGATTGAACAGGCTACTGAAATCCCGGCATCAGATCTCAAACGCTGTTTGCAGTCGCTGGCATGTGTAAAAGGCAAAAACGTCATAAAGAAAGAACCCATGAGCAAGGACATAGGAGAGGAGGATTCGTTTTATGTAAACGAGAAATTCACCAGCAAGTTTTACAAAGTAAAGATAGGAACCGTAGTGGCCCAGAAGGAGACAGAACCGGAGAAGCAAGAGACAAGACAGAGAGTGGAAGAAGACAGGAAACCTCAGATCGAAGCAGCGATTGTGAGGATCATGAAGTCCAGGAAAATACTAGACCACAACAACATAATCGCAGAGGTAACCAAACAGTTGCAGCCACGGTTCCTGGCTAACCCAACGGAGATAAAGAAGAGAATCGAGTCACTCATTGAACGTGATTTCTTGGAAAGGGATAGTACAGACCGGAAACTTTACCGCTATCTAGCCTAAATAAGTTGAATACCACAACCCAAAAAACAGAAAAAGTCTTTACTTTCTGCTTGTTTTTTTGCTCCCTTTGTTTCATCTGTTTGGTGTAAAAGCTTCTTGACTGTACGGTAGTCGGTAAGAACGAACCAACACTGTGTTGTTTACTACCGTTACTGGAATATACTTTTGTTTCCTTAAATCTCGTATTTGATCAGATACTTTTTTATTTACATAGACGTTATGGGCCGGGTTCAGGCCTATTACAAAAATGGTTAAGAGCGAAAAAAAATCTTCGCGGCTAAAATTTCAATCAGTCCTAAAAAATCCCGCCAAACCCCGTTTCGGAGCCAAACGGTGGCAACGTTTTCTTTAATAGCGTTTTCCATTTGTCCCTAATTGGCAGTGAGTTCCATCGACATTTCTCGAAAATATCTCTCACTCTGAGCCTTTTGATTCTTTTGTCTCTCTTAATTCAATCGCTGGGAAACTTTTTGAAAGAGGATATGGATATCTCCGACATAGCTAAGAAACTTGGTCTGGATAACAACAAGCTTTTAATTAGAAAAGCTGCAGAGATCCGCCGTCTTTGTGATGCCCAGTTCGATTCATCCATCATCGGCGTTGTAAGTCATCCGATTCTGAATCCCAATACTATTGATTCCTTACGATGTTCTCCTATTTGTTGAACTCGGAGTTTTTGTTATTGTTTTTGATCTACTATTCAGGGTGAGATCTGTAAAGCTGTGATATGTATGGAGATCGCCGCCTCTAGGTAAACTTTTTTCTCATAATTGATTGTGTTATCGATTTCGTTTTGCATTAGTGGGTTATCATTAATTGTGCAGTATCTGACTTAATCGATTCGAATCTAATTTGTTAGATTGCAGATTCTATTCGATAGACAAGCAGCGATTAAGTTGAGTGGTATGTCTGAAAAGGCTTACTCTAGATCATTCAATAGTCTTCAAAACGTTATTGGGATCAAGTGAGTTTCCTTTTTCAAGTCGTCCAACTTGTTTAATGAATATGTGTTGTTGTTGGTGGAGTTATATTGATTGATGTGTGTGTGTATTTTAATGTGGCGTTTCAGGATTAAGCTTAATGTAAGAGAATTGGCTGTTCAGTTTGGTTGCGTTAGGATAATCAAATCTGTGCAAAATGTTCTATCCTCGTAAGCCCTCTTTTACGGTTTAATTGTGTGCTTAATGATTTTGCCTAGAATATGTTTGTTGAAATGCCTCATATGGATCTGTAGGTATAAGGAGCGGTTTCTTTCATCACTACCAGCGTCAAGACGGGCAAATGCTGATTTTACTAGACCTGTATTTACAGCTGCTGCTTTTTATTTATGTGCTAAGAAGCAGAAGGTAAATACTTTGATTTCTTTCCGTTTTTTGAGGGATTGTTTAGAGTATCTTTAGATTTTGAACCTTTTCTGTGTTACCTATTTTGCAGCTCAAGGTAGATAAGCTTAGGCTGATTGAGGTTTGTGGAACATCAGAGTCTGAGTTCTCTTGCGTAAGTGTTATATCATCGAGACACAGCTAATTTCTCTAGTGTATTACCCGATTGCCCAAGTACTGAACTTTAGAACTACATGGCTTTTTAAAACAGGTCTCAACCTCCATGACGGATCTTTGCTTTGATTGTGTTGGGATTTCAAAGGAAAAGAAAGATGCAAAGGACCTCAAAGGAAACCGAGGTACGGTTAATCAGTTCTCTTTGGAAAAAACTATTCTTCTCATCTTCATTTCACTACTAGTCTGGACATATGGCTTTAGTTCAATCCAGTGAAGGCTTACTTTGACACAAAAAGTAATTATGTGGAAAATTTTCCTCAGACTTGCTTGATGTGTTACCTAGAAAGAGGAGACTAGAGGATGGTGGATATTTATCTGATGAAGAGGTATATTCTTGGCAACTGGCTTCTTTCCTGTAATCTGAAGTATCAGTCTCTCTTTGTGAGGGATCAAATGCACATACTTGTTCTCAAACTTGTTGACTATTTTGCAACTCACACTATATTTAATTTGCTTCTGCAGTCGTCATGTTACAAAAGACATAAGAAGATGGAAGAGGCTAAGTATGAGGACTGGAAATCCACAGTCGTCAATTCGATCAAGCAGAATCCAGAGAAAGGTGTTTAACTTTTGTAAATTGAATTTATCACCAACCAAGAAATGATTCATATATATGTTTTCTTTGTTGCTGATGTTTCTGAATATTGTGTGTTCCTTTCAGGACCCAAGAGAGTCATACAGGCCAGTCTCAATTTTCCAAAGAAGACAGAGTCAAAAGAGTTGCCAGTTGATCTATAACCTTTCAACACATATAGACTCGGAACCTTTTCAATTATTGTTGTTTTCATCACATGGAATAATAATGTATGTGTGAATGACAATTCTTGAAAAGAAATGTTTCCCCCCATACATATTTTATTGATTTTCTATGCAAACAATTACACAAAAATGTGTAGAAAACCACTGATAATTTGGATGAGTATATGAATTTTCGTAAAAGCAATTGGTAAAGTATCGGTTAGGTTCGGTTTACTGGTCCTCGAAACATCTCTTTTCCAAACCTCCAGCAAGTACGTCGTCGTTTAATGGTACAACTTGAAAACACCGAATATAACAAAACGCGGGAAGAACATAATCAAGTATACTAAACGAACACGATAAAAGGAACATATTTGCTTCTCCATCGAACGGTCAAAAAAAAGATCTATCTTAAGTTAGATCGTTTCATCGTGTGCCACGTAGACAAAGATAGGCTTTTGCTATTTTAGTTTACTTGTCTGTCTCTCTCTCTTTCTTCCCCAAATTATATCCATTGATGATTAATTTGGCAAATTAAAAAAACTGTAAACCCTAAAAACCTCACCTTTTTTTTTTTCGAGTATATCTATTTACTTATTTCTCCATTGTCCTCTCTTTCATTTCTCCAATTGTCAAATTTCCAATTTTTTTTTGTTTCTACGTCCAATTCCGCATTTTCCAGTTTCATTTTCTCTGATTCCCACAAGTTTGTAAAGGATCTGAAGGTGGAATTAGGAAGATGGGTTTTGTTCTGTCTGACGAATTGCTAGGAGCTTTTGCTCCGATTGTGGTGTATTGGGTTTACTCTGGGATTTATGTATCGCTCTCTTCGTTGGAGAGCTATAGATTACATTCCAAGGTTGATGAAGACGAGAAGAATCTTGTCTCCAAGTCCAATGTTGTTAAAGGTGTTCTTCTCCAGCAGCTTATTCAAGCCATCGTCGCTATCCTTTTGTTCACGGTAAAGCTGCCATACCCATTTTAACATTATGATGTATACTTGTTGAATTGGAGTTATGGCTGTTCTGTTCTCTTACTGAGCTCAAATGTTGTAATTGATCTATCTCTGATACCTTTATGAGATTGGAATTAGAAAAGGATAGTTTGGTGTTTGTTTGAGATGTAAAGGAATGATCTTAATCTTGTTCTGGGCCTGGCATTGGTTGTTCAATGATTTGATTGTCCCGTTGTGTAGAATTCTTGTTTTACCTTCATCTTCTTCTGGATGGTGTTTATAAGAAAACATCACAGGAAATGTTCACCGGCTCTTGTGAGCGTCTTTGGTTGTTGATTGTACACAACGTGTGTCTCATAGATCATATTCTTTTACTCAATGTTTTTGATAGATTCAATTTCTTTCGTACAATCAAATCTCTGGACCCCTTTATGGTAGAATCTTTTTCACTGTGTTTGCTAAACCATTTGATGATTGAAGCAATTTTTTCTCACAGAAGTTTCATGCTTATGGCTTGGACATGTTCTCTATTTCTGAAGCTATGACTGTATTAGTCAATCACTTCTCTTGAACTCTGTATGTTAGCTGTATGTTAGGATGAACTTTTTCACGGTGTTTCTACATGTTCTATATCTTCGAGTCTACAGTTATTTCTTCTCTTTTCTGGGAGTAAACCTTTTTTTGATTATGTTGTATCTCATCTGCAGGTGACAGGAAGTGATGCTGATTCCAGCAAGACGAAACAATTTTCTCTATTGGTTCTAGCTAGCCAGTGTGTAACCGCCATGTTAGTCCTTGACACATGGCAATACTTCATGCATAGGTATATGCATCACAACAAGTTCTTATACAAACATATCCACTCTCAGCACCATAGGCTTGTTGTTCCCTATGCCTATGGAGCTCTATACAATCATCCAGTAGAAGGACTTATTCTCGATACAGTTGGTGGCGCTTTATCTTTTCTCATCTCGGGTATGTCTCCAAGAACTTCAATCTTCTTCTTCTCCTTTGCTACTATCAAAACCGTGGATGACCATTGCGGACTCTGCCTCCCCGGGAACCTCTTCCATATGTTTTTCAAGAACAACACTGCGTATCATGATGTGCATCATCAGCTTTATGGAAGCAAATTCAACTTCTCTCAGCCTTTCTTTGTCATGTGGGATCGGATTCTCGGTACTTACATGCCTTACTCACTTGAGAAACGGAAAGATGGCGGATTTGAAGCTCGTCCAACTAAACAAGTTCAAGACTGATTTGAGTTGAGAGCCTGAGCTTTTGGAACACCTAGAGACTTACTTTGTAATCAGAGGAGGAGCTGATTTGCTTCTCTCTAGAGCTACATTAACCTTGGGTTTGAGATTTGTATATATTACACTACACCAATACACGTTGTGGTGTACTATAAACATATGTGTTGATTATTTATATTTGACTTTGTAAGAAGAGAATGAAACAGAGTTGGCTTATGCAAAAAACTATTAAGTTGAGAATTCAATGATACACCACAAGTTCCAAGCTTTTGGATTGGGAAAGAAATATAAACTATAACATTAATAAATAGATACTCAATAAAAGTGTGTTTTAAGACAAGACTGTAGCTCTCTCCCTAGGGAGAGAAAGCTCTACCATTTGATCAAAATGTCAGGTCACCTCGGAATGAAAGAAGCTTCAGTGAGACGAGGTGGAGTTGGTGACCCAGTACTGCTTCACAGCAATCAAAACCTTCTCAGGAACTAAAGGACCATCCTCATGATCAACCAGCTTCGCATCCCATCTCATTCCAGAGATGATTCTCTTCACCTTGATCAATGTGTCAACATCGTCCCGGATTATAACTGCTCCTTCCGGTCGGAGAATTCGATCCATCTCCAGAAGAATGTCATCAGCATTGCACCTAAAGAGTTTCAGATTCATACATTTAGCGTCCTGAAAATTGTTGTTACGAGTCATTGAATAAAACAGATATATATACATACTTGTTCTTGTACAGACTGAAGAGGTGGTTTGCGTGGATTAGGTCATATGTTCTTGGGTATGTAGAGAAAGCCTCACACCTGAAAACCATGTACACCAGAATAGAGTCTCTCAAACCAGAAACAATAAAAAAACTTAGGAAGTTGTGTGAGAAGAAGAAGGTATTAGTTTTTAACTTACCAGTCGTGGAAGATACCAATGAGTCCACGTTCATATACAACTCCAAGTCTATTCTTTTCGGCAATGGTTGGAACAACATTCATAACCCAAAGCTTTTGGGACTCAAGAGCAGCAGCAAATCCACCAAACCCTGCGTTCATGTCCATGATGTTACGGTACCTTCCAGTATCAAGTAGACTGTTGATTCTCTTGTATGCTTTCACATGTTTTTTCCACTGTCGGTTATCGTCTTCATAGGCATCAACAGTAACACCAGAGATGGAACCACTAGAGATCCTTGGCGGCACTGCGTTGAGCCTATCTGGGAAAACCTGAAGCTCACCACCAGCTACTTCATCTGAGCTACTTGTCTCCGGATACGGCGTAATACATGCCTCCATTTTCTTGTACCTAGAGCCAAAAACAATTAAACTTGATGCAGTTGTCTCTAACAAGAAAAGTAAATGATCTTATTATATAACAAATGAATACTTACCAGACATCATCACTATCATCGGTTTTGCAGAAATTGGCTCTAGGGTCATCTTGTCTTGATCGGCATGCCTCATCATTGACTCTCTTCTGCCAGATTGCGATCTCACCATGTTCATACTTCTTCTCCCAACAAAGAAGTTTAGCAGCTTCCTCAATCTTTCTTTGTTCCTCTTGAAGGTCCTCCTTGGGACGTTGCCATGCCTTGTAGTTGACTTTCCAGTTGATTGGAGGACCAGATAGAATCCAGTAGCCACCGGGTCTAAGCACACGGTCCACTTCCATCAAATACATCCCATCTGTTAAAACACACAAAACCACCATTGTAACTAACTGATATATTTTTCATACAAAGTGAAAGTCAAATTGGTATAATAAGATCAGAAACGGTTCTAACCATTTGCTCCCCATGGAATCAAACACCGAGAGCAATGAGCCATGTCAAAAGCCCGTGTTGGGTATGGCAACTTTATGGTACCAAGAACACCAATAACAGCAGGAACACCTCTCTCGAGAGCAAATTGGACCTGAGCCTCGTGTGAATCTCTTGGTGCAAAAGACATCGCACGTACATTTCTGCTCCATAAGTATGCTCCCCAACTTGCAACCTAACAAAACGTTTCAGTTTAGTTAGTGAAGAAAATCAAACTTCAGAAGATTTAAACAAGACAATCAAAACATAAAGACATTACCCCACAACCAGTGTCCAAAGCAGTCCTAACAGTTCCGTTCTCCATAGGTATAACCGAAGCAAGCTGATCAATATACTTATCAGCACCTTGAGGGAACTGAGTTCCACCACCAGGGAATCTAAAAACATCACCTTCATACTGAATCCAATTCTGAATAGCCTTCTCAACAGTCAATGCTTTATACGGTGCATTAGCATAAGGCACATAATCTCGACTCTTAGGCCAAGAGAAAGGTGTAACATATCCTTTAGGAGCTGGTATAAGACAGTGAAGTTTCTCCTTCTCAGGAGCGCAATGTCTCTCTCTGTAAATCATACTATCTCTCGGGAAAGTCATGGCGCGTCTCTGATCTTGACATGGAGTGTAATCCGTGTAACGAGCATCGCACGGTTCGAAAGCCTTGACCTTTGCTGCTTCAGAAGCACCAACAATACTTGACTCCCCTGCGTGATGAGTCTCGAAGTTCAAGCTCGGAACAATGTTGCAGTCAGCACCACTGTTTGTCATCTCAAGAGCGATACTGTCTCCTTTACCAAACCCGCTACGTTGCCATGCTCCCAGAATGTAGAAGAAGCAACATAAACTAAACACAATGAAGATCTGAACAGAGCTTCTGGTTTTACCATCAGCAGAACTAGACTTCATCGCCATGATTGATCTACATAAACACAGATCAGCTCCAAATCAGATAAAACAAGAGTAAAAAAAAAGGAAACAGATCAGAAGAAGCCTCAAAGTTTGAAGCTTTAGAAACATAACAACCAACAACAGAGGAATCTCATCTATTAAAACTAGACATGTGTGTGCTATGCTCTTTCACGTTCGTAAAGACTATAACTTTATGCTGTCTTCAGAGAGAAGCAATAAAAAAAAGAACTAAAAAAACGTAAATAAAAACAAAGATCCGTAAGAATAACGAAAGCCTTAAAAGAGATCTAACAAGAAGCTACAGAAACACTAGTCTCTATAATCACTAAAACAGAAACAAAACAGATATTGAAAAAAAAAGACAAAACACAAAGGGTAAGGTCGATCTGGGAAAAACATAGATAGATATGTCGGAAAGGAGGAGAAAGCAGAGAGAACATACAGAGGTTAGAAGGAATCTGGGAGATCCAGAGTGAAAACAATTGGTTGTATCACAGAAGTCAATAAAAATCCACAAAGTCCGAGATTGTTGTCGGTGGGGAAGATGATGATTGATGATTGATGATGATGACGGAGAAAGGAAGGAAGAGATTTGATGATGGAAACGTGTAAGGCAAATTGTGGGGGGAGGGAACCCTAGTTTTTAGTTTATGTGAATCTGAATCGTCATCATCTAGCCATGGAAGAGAGAGAGATAAAGCTGGCGACTTTGTTTATTTGAGGAGAGAAAAATTATATTTTGCCCTTTATTTTTAAAACAGAGCCATTGAGATTAGATTGAGAGAGAGAGAGGAGAAGAGCAGAACTTTGTGTTAGATTCAATCGACGTTTTAAGTATTTTTACAAAAGAAAAAAAGAAAAAACATTTAACCTAAAATCGGCGGAAATGATCATAAAAAAAAAAAAGGTATGAAATTTGAGGAAAATAAGATAAAATGAAATTTAAAAAAAAAGCTATATACAGTACTTAGGAAATAAAGAAATAAAAGCTGATAATGTGAGAAAAAAAAATAAGTGACAGGAAGAAAAGGAATGAAAAGAAAAGCTGAAATCTCTTTACTTTAATTGATTACAATTACAATTATATTGTTTTACACTGCTTTTTTATTTTAATTTTTTCACTTTACTCAAACTGTTTTTTTATATAGGTTTTTGTTTCATCCATAATGATATTTTTAAAAAATCAATAGAAGATAAATTAAGTGAAGTATAAGATTTATTTCATCCATAATGAATTAAAAAAAAAATGCAGCAATTGGGAAGAGAAAGAAAAAAAAATAGAGGATAAAATTAAGAGAGTTCTGTTGTCAAATAGTGACTTTATAAAAAACAATTACAAGAATTAAATATGATTAACACCGAGATTATAAAAAGTGATATAGTAGTGTGAAAATATGAATTAAAATGGATTGGGGGAGAGAGTAGGGAGGGAAGAACATACCTCTCAAGTCTGAACATGGGGCCACCATTTTCTTATAGAAAGCGCGTAGTAGTAAATCCTACGGCCGCTGATGATTAGTGTTTTTGGATCCAACGGCTGTATATAAAAATCTCAGGACGGTTCTTTGATAATTATGCTATGTAAATTAATTATCCATTTGTCCATTTATCAATTTAATTATTTTGTTTTCTTCGTTAGTATGTATGGTTTAATGTTTATAAATGGATAATTATGTTCTTTATTTAGTATGGATAGTTAGTTATTGTTTACTAAATTCATCATCAAAAACTAGATCAATGACAATGAAAGGTTTTGGATCTTTTATGAACGAATGTATAAATTATACAATGTTTCTTTTCTCTTCTTAATTATCACTTTTTTGTACTTATGCTAATGCTAAAAATGTTTATAGTAATATATGAATGTTTGGGCAACTTATACTAGAATTTATTGTAAGCTATTTCTTAGAATAATGGGATACGTGCATCTAAATTTATTAAATACTGTATTGACATTTATTTATGTTTTGGTTTCTTCTATTCAATGATCATTTATGTTTGACTCCCAATAGAAAACAAAATACTCCAATCTTCAAATTGGGTCAGACGACCCACTATATCTTCTTGCGAGTCACCGACTTAAAAGTATTGTGGAGTGGTGGTTGAGTGCTCCAAAATTTCATAAGACCTAATTAATTCAAACCCACGACCTGTAAGGCTGTAATCAAAAACGTTGTTGATAAGAAAATAACGAAAAAAGACGGGTGTAGGTCACCTACTTCAGTCCCTCGTAAGAAAGAGTTTTAATTATCCATCAAAATAGCTAATTATGTTTCTTACATAGTTCAGATTCAGATTCAGACCCAATAAAAGAAGTTGTGTGGTGACGATCCGAATACCAATTACAAACACAACGTAAATGAATGTTGATTTTTTTTGAATTTAATACACATTTTTGTGGGATCGATGTCAGGGAGTTTCATATCACAGTAATGGGTTTAAGAATAAAATAAATAACTCTAGATTTAAATTATGTTCAATCCAAATCTGATCTGGATCATGCATCAACCAAAAGTGTACATCAGAGTTGTTAGTCGTTAGACATGGCACGTTACTATCAGTTTTTGTTTTATTGTCAATATATACATTCCTACAAAAGTTGTTTCTGTCAACTGGATGAATTTTGTTTTTTTTTTTAGTATGAGATTGGATCAAGTTGATTGCGCCAAATATTGTTGCAGGTTGAATCATATTACGAATCTCACATTTGAAATAACCTGAGTTACCATGTTTATTGTGTCTTTTTTTTTTGTAGTGATATGATTAACTTAAATTTAGTTCTACACACTAGCTTCCTAATCAATCTTCAACACATAATTATCGGAAATTTAGAGAATAAGCAGAATATTCATATACTTATAAACATTATGAGTTTCACAAAATTCACTTCATATGCAAAACGTCACACGTGATACAATACTGTATAGATATTAATCTGTCTGTTATAAGCTCTTATGAGTGTCTTTTTAAATATGCCATTGGTTAGGAAATGTATTCATCAGACTCGTCTCGTCTTGTATACACTAAATGGATGACTAATGATCATGAGCAATAATGATAGACCCACTCACTCCACTCCGTTAAACAACAACAAAAGTCATACCCGTTGATAAGTTGCTAAGGCAAAACTAAACTCCATAATTAAGTGTTAGCCTACGGCCCTACTACACCTGTGGAAAACATTTTTTTCTTTGTCGGCCAAGTAGTAAACTCTTTTTTCATACAGCTTTTGAGAGAAATTACCAAACATAAAAACGATATCAAGTCGATGGCAATAATGTTTATCGTTTACTGATTAGCCCATCTCATTAACCAAATGAAGGCCCAATACCAAGACTTATGAACTCACACCTTCTATGCCCAAGAGATTGCACACAGTCGGTATGATGTTATCGTGTGAAAACGTCGTAAAGGAAAAAGAAGTGGATGCTGATGCAATGCAACCATACAATTTATACAATGGTTTTCTTAACAAGGGAATTGTACTTGATATATGATGAAATTAATGAAATATAATTAACCACTTGAAAATTGAAGTTACTTTGGACATTGCCGAGGGTTGGTCCGTTTGGTAGTTTGTGTACATCATAGTATACTGCGAACAGAGAATAATCGCCATACATATATGGTATCTTTTTTTTTTAATATCGACATAAAAAGATAGGAAATTGTTCTTTGTACATTGTTATGACTTGTTTACGAATGATAAACCAAACATTGGTTTTATGCAATAGCCAGCATCAATTCAAACTTTTAATTAATTATTGCAAGATGTTTAACCTAGGTTCTAGTATATATGTACCTGTTAGTAAGAAGTAATAACTATTTAGTGAAACAATGAATTAGAGATACTAGTATTATAAAAAAAATGCAGTAACAAGGGAAGCGAGTTTGGTCAAATAAAAAAAATTTCGAAGGTGAGGGACATGATTAACTGTGGTAAAGAGGGTTAATTATGTTCACGAAGACAGAGGTATGGATGCTTGGGCTTGAAGACTTTGAAGTTTTGACTAATAATATTTTCACATTTATTATATAATGTACTGTGAACCACATAAAATTAAATCAACCATGTATTTTGTTATATATATAGAGCTCTAATCTCAAGTGCACACGCTTGGGAAGTAAAAACCCAAAAGAGTCAAAACCAGAAGATAGACAAAATGGGTATAAACCGAGGAAACTTGGCTTTTTGGAATTTCATTGGGTTTGACGTATCCCCCCTAGCTATGCCTTTAGACTTTTTGCCTATAGTGCGATCTGATTTTGAAGTCGGTACCAAAATTAAACTCAGGTGAAGCTGGACCATCAACTTACATTCTATTTTTCCAGTTTTCCACGTTAGATTTTTACTTTTTTTTTTCCATCACTTGGCTTGTTCATGCCCTTAGTTTGTTGAGGTAAAAAGAAATTGTAGGCAAGTCCTATATTAGTAATTTTGTTTGCCGTATAGATGTGTTTGTTGAAGTCGATCGTTAGTAGACATTTATAAAAATAACCTATAAATATCACAAGTTAATGGGATATAAAGGTAAGGTTAATATATCAACGAGAAATTAAATAATTATTATAAAACGGTGATTTTGAACTAATACTTCAAATTCCAATAGCCCGCCACTATACAAACAAGACGTAGCATTCCAAAATTGGAAACTAAAAACTATAATATGTTAGATATTGCATTAAACAATACAATAGTGGAAGTTTATGTTTGACACTTAGATGTTAAACAGCTATAATATTTCATATATTCTTTTTTGTCGAAGTCTCTCAAAGAATTATACTATATATATCTAATTTTCTCAACTAAACATTCACTTATACAACCGAATAGGTTTTGATAGAATTTATCGACCATCATTTGAATGAAAACGACATTAATAAATCGATGCCAGGTAATCAACATCAATTTCATAGAATTCCATTTGCCTTGTCACTTAGCTACTAGTATGGTTTTTTATAATATTACCAATTTCGAGAACCGATAAATTACTATTTGACGGTGTAGTAAATAATTACTACTAGTTAATCAAATTGATGGTACTTGTAGATACATACACGAAGGTGATTAAAGAAAGTTTTTTTGGATAGAAGTTTAAACTTTCAACTAGATTTTACTAAAAGCAAGAAAACGTTGTGAAATTCCATACTTTGGTATTCGTTATTTAAAAAACCCACAAAAAAATGACAAGAAAGTCGAGTAAATTTGACTTTTGCCTTATAAATGCTACACGCACCCCTCTCTTGTCAATGTTCATATTTTTAGATTATTTACTCATTTAGTTAACCACGTACCCGGTAATATTATAACCTATTTTCACCTACTATTGTACTTCAGTTCAGAACTCAGATTACTCCTAAAGCTTTCTTCAAGTTTAATTTTTACTATGGGGATTTGTTTATCGTTTCTTGAAGAGGAATTGATATCGAGGCAGCACAAATATATATAAAAATTGATTTTCATATACATGTATCGCGTGTGGTTACTTTGAACCACACAAACTTGACCCCTAACCCATCCAGCTCTAGTAGCAATTTAAATTACTTAAGTGATTGTTATAGCCAATTATACCCCAAAAAAAGTTATTGTTTGGTTTGGTTATACCAAAAAATGTGATTGAGACTTTGAGAGGGTCAGTTACTTACATCTTACTGCCAGTATTAGTAGATGTAGATCTTGGGGTTAGTGTAAATTTAGTTTCATGAATTCTACTTCACCGAAAGAAAACACAAACAAATATGAGTTCTTTCAAATTATTCTTTTTAGTTTATGTCTCTAGATGATAAAAAATAATTTATAAGATATTGGTTTTAAAACAAAAAATTGTTTGTCAAACTAATAATCGATAAAGCATCAAATCTGTTGTACTAGTAAATGGTCTTCCGACCAAGGTAACTCTTATTACAAGTCAATGATCTTCATCAATGCAAACCGGGCAACGTCGCACCCTTAAGTTGAAAACACCGTCGATCTTTCGTTTATCTCGTACAATAAATCTTCGGTTGGAGAACAATCCTCGCCTCTAAAACAAGCGCACTTGGAAAATTATTTGTCTACTCCTTGAACTCCTTCTAATCCAACAAAAACCATATTGGACCACCTCTAAATCACCTCTTGATCGGGTCCATAACTAAACCCACACTTGATCCTTTCAAATATCGTTTGTGTGTGTGTGTGTACATGTTGGTTTAACTGGGAATACTATATATGCGGCTGAGAGGTTAAAGTATAAAAAGCAATACTACATGATTATGCTGATCATAAAATAAAGTACTTTTGTGTTGTTTGTATTGAAATTATGATCATGGATAATTGGATATGTAATAATATTTATGGAAGCTTTTGGAATAAGAAGATTGTATATTATGTATACAGTATTACGGGATGGCACATAGTTGAAGCTCACATTCAATTAGAACTTAACCTCAATGCTAATTTCAAGTATTTGGCCTAACGGATAGAGTTGTCATGTACGTTTGTATCTTTTTGTACTTAAAATAAAAGAATAAATGGACTCAAATAATAAATTGTTAGCTAAATTTGAACTCCAACTACAAAAGACCAATATGAGTCAAACTTGCAACTGTTAGTTGGAAAATCCGAAACGCCGAATTACCAAAAAGGTCAAAGTGAACAAGATCCTTTCAGACATTTCGTCAGTTCAATCTAAGGGATAAAATAGTAACCTACACTAACGTCATTGGCCCCATTGGTCATAAGCCCTTCTAATTTCTGACATTGGTCAGTGGGAATAGAAACTGTGAAGAGGAATGGAATAGAAGAAACTTGGATTCTGAGAAACATTTTAAATTTTGTAGTTTAATCTTAATTAGAAACCTGAAGGAAATAGATTAGCAATATATTAATGAGTACGACCATTGAATTTAATTTCGAATCTTTTGTAGTGGCAGCTGGCCTCGATCGGCCCTTGTTTTCCTTTATTAATTAAAGACTTCAAACCAAAGCGACAAAAGTTAAAGCGCTTCTTAATTGGTCTTTAATAAATTTGCGTCTCGTCCTTGATCGATCAAATATATACGATTATACATACATGCATTGATCAAGCAAGCACACACAAAAATACGTAATACATGCACATCAATGTGTGTCTCTGTTCGTTGTTCACCATATGGCACGATACACACATGTCCACGTGTGTATATCTGCGTACATGATATGATGATAGTGCATTTCGGTATCGTATCCGCTGAATCTAGAAATAACGACGATTCTTCAATAATAAGTATCGATATATATACATTTAAACGAAAAAAGTATCGATATATATGTACATATAATTATATAGTTCATGATTAGAAGAAATACGAAAGACTTGATATATTATACTGTATAGTATAGTAGACTAGTAGTAGTAGTCGTATACGCTTTTAGTCATAATTTCTTTTGAACTTGTCCTCGTGTTTATAACCTTTTCTTTCAGCTCCAATTTTAAAATGTATTGTTTTATAAGTAAAACCGAAGAAAGCTTCAAACAAACTTTCTTGGGAAATTAATTCAAAAAGAAAATGAAAATTTAAAAAACTCAGCTGAAATGGCGGCTGATCCTTCGGGTTCAGACCCCTCGCAAGGAAGCATATATTGATTTCAACTTAAGCTAAACCACTTCACTTACTTCACTTCCACTTTTCTCTACCAAACTCACTCGCTCTTGTTCAACTTAGGGTTTCTCTCTTTTAACTCTTTTGTTTTTTAGGGTTTTAGAGAAAATGGGAGAGAGAAACGATGATGGAGATCAGAAGATGGAGGAAGTATTGTTGCCTGGATTTAGGTTTCATCCAACCGACGAAGAGCTCGTAAGCTTCTACTTGAAGCGGAAGGTTCAACACAATCCTCTCTCCATCGAGCTCATAAGACAACTCGATATTTACAAATACGACCCCTGGGATCTTCCAAGTATATATGATTTTCGTACTTTTATTTATCATGTTATGAGGTTTCATATAAGCAAATAAAGTCTAAACAAGTTTGTTTTTTACTGTTGTTATTTGTTAAAATATTGTAGAGTTTGCGATGACGGGTGAAAAAGAATGGTATTTTTATTGTCCGAGGGACAGGAAGTATCGGAACAGCTCGAGGCCAAACCGAGTGACTGGAGCTGGTTTCTGGAAAGCCACGGGAACGGACCGGCCAATATACTCATCGGAGGGAAACAAATGCATAGGTTTAAAGAAGTCTTTAGTGTTCTACAAAGGAAGAGCTGCGAAAGGAGTTAAGACTGATTGGATGATGCATGAGTTTCGTTTGCCTTCTCTCTCCGAACCATCTCCTCCTTCTAAGAGATTCTTCGACTCTCCTGTCTCTCCCAACGTAAGTTTACTATTAGCTCAGTAATTTGTCTAGATATAGTTTACCTACAAGAAAAATAGGATTGAAAGTAATCCGGATGACTTAGGTTGATATTAGTTATTATGATCGCAAGATTTGGTTTGAAGTTTTTGAGAATATTTTTTTATGTGTATATATCTCGAACTTAGTGCACTTATTTTGTTAACTAGTGAGTTGAACTATCTATCTATATAATGCATACAAGTTTTTGATATATCTCTATCATAAGTTGAAGCAAAATAAATTATTAAGTTTTCGGTAGAAGCTAAGACACTTTTGACCAAACATAATATAAGCATTTTTAATGATTTTTTTCCCTTTGATTATAATGTAGCTTAAATCTTAAATTATTGTGTTTGATTCTTTCTCCGTACTATTTTCAAAAAAATATAAAAATAGTTATTTTTTAATCAAATATTTCTCAAAACATAAAATAAATAAACAAGACTGGAAATATTAATTTTTGGGATTATTGGATTTCTATTTTGTTATAGATTACACACACTCATTTGACATTGTAAATGTGGATTACTGCAGGATTCATGGGCTATATGCAGAATCTTCAAAAAGACCAACACAACGACCCTAAGAGCTCTCTCTCACTCCTTTGTTTCCTCGTTACCACCAGAAACAAGTACCGACACAATGTCCGACCAAAAGCCATCAAACACATACCATTTTTCTTCAGACAAGATCCTCAAAACTAGCTCTCACTACCAGTTCCACCATGAGAATATGAACACTCCCAAAACTAGTAATAGTACAACTCCTACCGTTGCCACTATAAGTCCCTTCTCTTACTTGGATTTGACATCTTATGACAAACCACTCAATGTTTTCACTCCGGTGTCATGTTTAGAACAACAATACCTCACAAATCTCTTTCTTTCTACACAAGAAACACAACCTCAGTTTCCTAGGCCTACCTTGTCCAACGAAATCCCATCGTTTCTACTAAACACGTCCTCAGATTCGACCTACTTGGGAATGGGAGAATACACAAACCATATCGACCTCAGCGCGGTGTTGGCCCAAGAGGAGTGTCCTGCTCTTGTAAGCCTACCACAGGAGTACCAAGAGAAAGGATTCGAAGGAAATGGCGTTATGAAGAACATGCGTGGCTCCAGTGAAGATCATCATGGTCATTGCGACACACTTCGGTACGATGATTTCGCTTCAACGATTGATGAGAGCCACCATCATCATCATCAGGAGCTGAAACAGAACATGACGTTGCTGGAGAGTTATTATTCCTCTTTATCGTCCATTAATGGTGATTTGCCAGTTTGTTTCTCCACTACTTGATACGTGTGGTTAGATTTGCAGTCTCTGCCTTCTTGGCTTGCCTTTTTCAAGCTAAGGTGTTCCCTCTTTGTAGGCTCTTCTCTTTCATTAATGCAAGGAAATTAGATCGTTATAAATTTTGCTTCCTCTCTTTTTAATTTACACAAGCCAATTTTCTTACTACATTACAAGTGTTAGGCTTTGCCCGAGTGAAGAAGTCAAATGAGCTAAAAAATCAAACTCAACAAAAGAAAAACTGAATTATGTTTTGAGTCCTTTGACATGCCTCAAATAATCTTGTTGTATTAATGCCAACGTATAACGTCTTTAGAGCTTACCTTATACAAGACTGTTATTAAAGCATTCAAAAGATTGGAACTCACATTAAGTTATATGCAACCTCTATTTTGTGTCCAAAAGATTAAGTTTATATATTAACCAAGATCTGCTCTTAACAGTCGAACATTAAAGGTGGATTCAACAACAATTAAAAGGGAAACCAAAACTGAAGGGAAGAGAATTGTCGACAGAGTTGAGAACCGAAAACACAATACAAAGCTTAAAAATTGGATGAGTAACATAGATGTTCTCACATGACTGCACCAAGTCCTATCACTTGAACATAGCCATAATCCCAAAACAGACAAGAAAAGAACATCAAAAGCTTTAAGCCTTGGGGGCTACTTTCTCCTTAGCCTTTTGGAGTTTCAACACTTTCTTCACAATCTTTTGCTCTTCGACAAGGAATGCACGAATAATCCTGTCGGAATCCAAAAACACAATTGAGTTTTAACAATTCCAAGGTTATGTATTAGAAAGATAACTCAAGTTAAGTTGGGAAAACAAACCTTTCCCTGACTGCAGAACCAGACAAGACTCCACCATATGCACGGTTAACAGTCCTCCTGTTTCTTGATAATCTAGACCTCTTGTATTCAGAAGGCCTCAAGTGAGGAATCTGAACAAACAGATAATAAGGTCATTCACAACATATCTTACTATATCATTGTAAATTCACAAAAACAAATCTTTGGAAAAATTGAAAATTTATGCCACAGGAGGATAGCAATCCCTTATGTAATACAAGGAACAACTTGAAAGACAAAGTGGCACCACTAAATTTAGCTTATGATTTAAGTTATGTACTGATGTGGATTGTTTATCTAATCAGCACAAGACCGTCAATAAGCACAACACTATCAACTAAGTAAAACATAGTTTCTAGAATTAAGAATACATTACCACAACTAATCTAGAGACTGATCAATACTCAAAACGTTCTATAATATTCAATCTGATTGATTATGTTATAAATTCCTCAAAAATCAGACTCCTACCTAAACCTCAACAACCTAGATTCTAAATATCAGAGCCAAAGTAGATTCCATGTATGTGTATAGCAAAGAAGACTTACTCCTTGAATACGCTTGCCAGTAACAGGGCATTTGGGGCCACTAGCTCTCTTCTTGGTGGTTTGATACACCAATTTACCTCCTGCAAGCAACAATTACAGTAGAGACAACATTATAACTTATGAACAGATCAGTGATTTACACAGTTATGGAATGAAGCATAGGGGAATTGACAAATAAAAAAATCTAAAAGAGAAAGAGAGAGAAAGGGACCTGGAGTCTTGACGATACGGTGCTGGTTGGATTTGGTGGCGTAGCTGTGGCGCGACCGGTAAACAAGACGCTGCACCATTTTCGCCTCTTTTTCTCTGTTTCGTTTCGTTTTGGGACGATGAATATAAGGGAGAGACACTCTCCAAACCCTAAACTCTATATGGGCCTCTATTTTCTCATTTTGGTCTTTTACTAATGGTCCAGTTAAAGGCCCAAGTAACACCTAATCTATTCTCTTTATTTATTTACTATTTATTAATGAAAACCAATTTCTGTCATTGTCTGCAAATAAGTATTGTTTGCATATAGTGAAAAGAAAAAGTACTACAACATTTCTTTATTTTGAATTTTAAATATTTCATAGATGAATTTCAAACATTAAATTTTCCAGCTTTAAAAAGTTATTAGTTAGTGCTATAATCCTTTTAGTCAAACCAAATTCCATTTTGTTTCATTAAATAATGTAACAAACATAAAATTATAATTTTTGGAATGTAAAAAATATGATCGGTGAAGTGACTTTAGTGCAGTGGCAGGAGGTAAGTCCATTTGTAGAAGGTACCATCACACCCGGGATCGAGTCCCGGTTCCTACGAATGTAGGAATTTGGCTAATGGGTCGGCCTGTTGTGTCCCAATGGTTGACAAAAAAAAAAAAAAAAAAAAAAAAAAATGATCGATTAATTGACCATAGATACACTATTTATTGGCCCTGTCTATAATTTTTATGTCTTGTTTCTGACTTTCGTCCAATGGTTTGCCTTAAACAAGGGTTAATATAAATAATTAACATATTTTTAAAATGTAAAGGGTTTAAGAGATTTCTATGTGAATAGTGAATACTATAATTTATTTTAGTGAAAGCTTAATCAGTTTCCTAATTGAAATATTCATATTATTAATAAAATGTTCAGACAAGTCTATATGATTAATAAAAAACAATACTGAATTCATCAGTTTTAGACTTTCATTATCAATAAAATATCTGAAATTTCGTCAAAGTGTTTTTTCCCAATCGAATTTTCATATATAACATATTATTTGAATATGTATCAGTTTTAGACTTCACTATAGCCAAACTTTATAATTAATACAGACATAATATGTGTATCAGTTTTAGACTTTCATTATTAGAATATTCATATCAAATCAAATACTCACATTATTAATAAAAATGTAAATTGATTAATGTTTTTAATTAATATATTTTCGGCTAAGCCTAAAACTGATACATACCAAAAAGAAATATTAAATCCACACAATTAGCTTGGTGTCTATCCATTGCTACTATATAATATCTACTAAACGTGAATTCATTTTGATCGATGGAAAACAATCATGATCTGATTTGAGTTTAGTGTACATTATGTACAATTATGCAAGCTTTGTAAATAGTTTTAAGTAGTTTTAAGCTTTGTAAGCTGGTGATTTAAGTAGTTTGTTCGTTGATTTAAGTAGTTTGTTCGTTGATTTTTCTTCTTTATTACAGGGTTCAAGCTGAGATTGGTGAGCAGGGAGCTCAAGCAGGAGGTGAAATCCAAGCTCAGCAAGCTTTGTAAGTAGTTTGAAATAGTTTTAAGCTTTGCAAGTAGTTTTAAGCTTTGTTCTATTGTTGATTTAAGTAGGTTGTTGTTTGAACAGGGCTCAGATTGTTCTGCCCCCTCGCGTGGTTGGCGGTATCCGGCGCCATGCACCAGAGAGGGCACCACCTCCTACTCCTCCTTCTGAAGACCATCTGATTGGGAGAAGGAATGAGGATGCATGCAAGAAAAGAATTCAAGCTCAAAATCAAGCTAAGTTCTATCAAGGAAACAAAAAGTTCTATGCCAAGCGTTTGTAGTAAGCTAGAAGTTTGTTCGTTGATTAAACTAGACACTAGTAAAAACAAATTATATAGTTACGGAAATATTTGTAGCTATAATGTATTTTTTGTAGCCAAATTAATTTTGTTACTGATTTGTGACAAAAATAATTAGTAATTATTTGGTCGTAGCAAAATTTTTTGTCGTAGATAATTGTCGCAAATTGCTACAATATAGATACCAACGAAATAGTAGCAAATTGCTACGAAATGTCACAGGTTATTGTAGGTATTTGTTACGGAAAGCATTTGAATTATATGTAACAATTAGCTTCAAGAACCCACAAAATGTCCGTCATTGATTTGTGACAGTTAGCTACACTATAACTAGTGATAAAATGGTTATGAATTACTACGCTATAATTATGAGATAAATGAGATATTTATTAATATTAATTCAGTTATTTGCAAATATGTATGAGATAAATGAGATATTTATTAATATTAATACTGGTAATTTACAAAAAAAGTAAAAGTTAAAAAAATAATTATATACATAAAAAAATTACACATCCAATTGGACCAATTGGTTACAAAAAAACATCTACAGCTTCTTCTTCTTCTTCCATTGAAACTTCTTCCTCGAAACATCTTCTTTAATATCCTTAAGAACACGGGTCTTAATTTTTAGCAATATCTGCGTGAATGAGAAAATAAACATAAATCAATTAAAAGTGGAGATATCAGGATATTAAAACACACAAAGACGCAACAATGATACATATAGTAAAGTTAGAACTAAGCATAACGACTTTGAACAACTAATATCGAACTCCAAAGGACCCATAATTTGTTATTTTTGTGTGTGTCTCTGTTCAATGTTAAAGAGAGAGAGAGTACGCAAGATGATAAACCCAGACCAGAATCACCGATAAGCAAAAAAGCTTTGAACAGATAGCCACTGCAACAAAAGAGACAAACATCAATCAATCTCAGTGAAGCTCCTAAACTCATAAGCATCATCTTTTGCCATGTTTCACTCTGATGTCAAGAATTACAAACGGGAAAAAATCTTACATATGCTTCGAATCTCAAATCAACATTAATTAGGTTAAAAACCCAATACGAAAATTCGAAAAGTTAAATGAGTCATATTTAAATCCAACCCAACCGAAAGATCTAAATTGAGCAGAAGCTAGAACGAATGAAGAAGACAACAAAAAAGGAGGAGAAGACATACCCTAGGATGAATCGAGGTCAACGAAGCCGGAGAGTGAGAAAGAAGGATACAAGGTGAACATCCGTCGAGCAAAGAGTGTGAAGCCGATGTTAAAGATCCCATTCGAACGGAGAGAAACTGGAGGGCGAGAAGTACATGTGAAAGCAGCCATGGCTATGAGAGAGGGAAGGAAGCCAAAGATCTCGTAGAGACGTGTGTAAATCTCGAGGTAAAAGAAGTAAATGTATCCGTTGATTTTACTTTTATCAACGGTGGATATCAAATGAGGTGCGATCCTCACCTTAAAGAACTAGCCAATCAGAAACAAGTCTGTTTATTTGTATTTTAATAGTTTTCCTTATATTATTTTTTCTAATTACTAGATTAATTTTTAATTCGTGATAAATTGATAAACTAGAGTCAATTTTTAATGCATGATGTTATAGCTCGCTTGGTTAGTTGAGTTCTAATGGCAAGAGAAATATGTAATGGCTGCTGGATTGTTTTCTGTTAGTATTAATATCAATATATTAATGCCTTTTTTTGTTCTTCAGTTGATATGCATATTGTCGGATATATTATTAGGACATTCTGTGTTTTGTACTCCTAGTAGATTATGAATGGATTAACCTATATAATTTTGCTTTGTTCTAATGTTGATAATTGAACATTTTAGCTTTAATAACGTCTATGTTATTTTGTTCTTATGTCATCGTCTCCACCACTTTCCTTTGTTCTTAATGTCTATGTAATTTTGCTTTGTTCTTATGTCATCGTCTCCACTACTCTATGTTGCAAACACTAATACCTCACACCCACAATTACCCACAACACATTGACACAATATGTCCGCTACAGTTATCTACACTATTATTCTCTGTCGTTAAATTGCTACAAGTGCTTGTACATATTTTTTGCTACGAATAATTCGTCGCAACTTGACATTTTCGTAACTACGCCATAGCTACAAATAATTCTGTCCCGAAATCTGTAGTAAGTTTACTACAAATTTAATCTGTAGCTTTTTGTCTTTACCTTGCTACGAATACTAACTAATTTGCCACAAATTTATTGATCTAATATTTTGTCCTTTTCAGTAACTTTTCGTGGCTATTTTTTGCTATTACTTATTTCATAGCAATATTCTGTAACTATATGATCTGTTTTTACTAGTGAGAAGTTCTATAAAGGAAACTCGTATTATATGGCTTAAAAAATGGCTTTTGGAGAATTAAAAGCTAAAAACTTATAAAAACGAATGCCTTGCAACAGAAACCAAAAGATTTCTTGAAAATCCATTAACTTTCTAATACATGAATTCAAGAAAACAAACACAACGGACAAAGTTATACGAAAAGAAACCAAAAATATCTCCTAATTTTCATGGGAAAAGAAAAAAAAATGATCATCAAGACATCAACTTTTCCCCAAAACCAAAAAAAAGGTACAATAAGGCACAAGTGTTTACAAAAAAGCTTCTGTAACCCTAAATCTCGGACTAAACTGTGCCACTAGATCCAATAGTGTTACCATCACCATCACTGCTTCCATCGTCTTGACCAGAAGAATCTCTAGCTCTCTCCGACCATCGTTGAAACTAAACCTAACCCAAACCTCTCCTCCGTCGTTTCTTTTCTTCCCAACCTCATCTCCATCAACATGCATCTCGTCCCTACAAACAGGACACGATCCATGAAACCCTAACCATTTCTCTACACATCCACCATGAAACCTATGCTTACACGGCATCTCCTTCACCGTCTCCTCGGACTTCCACTCCTCCAAGCAGATCACACACTCTCCTTCGCAGCCATTCATCTCTACAACCGGCATCGATTAATTGACCATAGATACACTATTCATTGGCCCTGTCTATAATTTTTATGTCTTGTTTCTGACTTTCGTCCAATGGTTTGCCTTAAACAAGGGTTAATATAAATGATTAACATATTTTTAAAATGTAAAGGGTTTAAGAGATTTCTATGTGAATAGTGAATACTATAATTTATTTTAGTGAAAGCTTAATCATTTTCCTAATTGAAATATTCATATTATTAATAAAATGTTCAGACAAGTCTATATGATTAATAAAAAACAATACTGAATTCATCAGTTTTAGACTTTCATTATCAATAAACTATCTGAAATTTAGCCAAAGTGTTTTTTCCCAATCGAATTTTCATATATCTTGTTGTCCAATCGAATTTTCATATATAACATATTATTTGAATATGTATCAGTTTTAGACTTCACTATAGCCAAACTTTATGATTAATACAGACATAATATATGTATCAGTTTTAGACTTTCATTATTAGAACTAGATTTTAACCCGCGGTACACCGCGTGTATATAGTTTTATTATTATTTATATTTTATATTCTATTTGTTTGTTAAATATTGGATGTTTTATAAATAGAGAAATAACCTAATTTTCCGGCCGCTTGTGCGACTAAATGTTTATATTAGTTTTTTAACCTGTAATATACTATATGACCATTTGTTTATTATATTTAGTTTGTTTTGTTTAGTGTTTGAGATTTTATTTTGATTTTTAATTATTATAACAAAAAATAAGGGATCTAAATATATAATAAATCATTTATATGATGTGATTAAGTCATATTTTTCCTAATGAATTAATTATTTTACACAATCTTAGGTAAAACAAATTGATTTTATATGTCAGATATTATAATATTTATAGTGTTGGCAAATAATAAAATGAGGATTTAACCCGTATTAGCACATACTTAATAATATTTTATTAATTCCAACATGTCCTTTTTATAACCATATTATATAGTATTTTAATTTTTTTAATTTTACATATTCATAATATTTTAAAATTTATTAAATATACATATATATTTATATTATAATATTTAAATAATTAGGAATCAAAATTCTTCTTACGTTAAGAATCAAAACTCACAGGTTTGAAAAATAAAATAAAAAATATATCATAGTTTATGTCTCTATAAAATATTGATTGCTGTTTTTTATTTTTGGTTGGAATGAAATGTAAAATATTTAGGAAACAAAATCTGAAATGATATTATTTTTGGAAAGTTTTTAGGGATTAAATTTGTAAATAAGTTTTTTAATACATAAAATTTCAAGGGTAAAACACCAAATGTACTTAAAAATGTTAATATAGATTTAGGAAACAAAATCTGTCGTGATACTATTTTTGGAAATTTTTGAGGGGTTAATGTTGTAAATTAAAATTTAAATAAGTAAAACTAAAAGGGCATAACACAAAATGTACTTCAAAAATGTTAATATAGATATTCATATCAAATCAAATACTCATACTGTTAATAAAAATGTAAATTGATTAATGTTTTGAATTAATATATTTTCGGCTAAGCCTAAAACTGATACATACCAAAAAGAAATATTAAATCCAAACAATTAGCTTGGTGTCTATCCATTGCTACTATATAATATCTACTAAACGTGAATTCATTTTGATCGATGGAAAACAATCATGATCTGATTTGAGTTTAGTGTACATTATGTACAATTATGAGCCTATCATGAATAAATAATAAAAGAAATAAATGTTCTCTTGCTAAGCAAAAAATACTATACAAAACTGAAGTAAGTGACTAAGATTTAAAATTAGAAGCATAAGCTGAATAAGGTAGTGTTGGTTCATCACTCTCACTATAATTTCACTTTTTGAATTTCAAAACACTTTCATCCGCTTACATTTCTGAGAAAATGCTTCGTTTTGAAGGTTTTTCAAATCATTGTGATTAGGATTTAATGATGAAATAAACAAAGCAACAGTTTGGTTTGGATTAGTTTGAGTTTAAATCTTAATCAGAATGATTTGGTTTGGATTAGTTTGAGCTTGACCAGCACGATTCATTTGGAGTAGAGATACATTTGTAGTGTTTAGATCAGTGTAGAAAAACTTATTACCATTTCATCCCAAAAACTTGCTAAAACCTACTAAACATTGCTTAGAAGTAGTGAACTGCTTTGTTAATGTTTGTTGGAGCTAAAACTTTTAACAGTCCAATCCAATGCATATAATGGATTATAAAACTTTTAGACAGGTGTGGAAAGACTTATTACAATTTTGTCCAAAAAAATTATGATAGCCAAAAAAAGAAGATAATTATTAGATTCTCAGAATAAATTAATACAATTCGCTAGGCGTCCATGGCTAGTCTTTAACTCTAATACCTTGAAACCTGACTGGCAGTGGATCGGATTTGACACTGGGAAGGTTCCTCTAAAGCGGTTTAACATGTTTAACTTTAAATTGAAAATATTTTATAGTTGAAGGTTACCTTACATTATTACTTTTAAAAGCGTTGGAGCTGGAAATAAAATTGCTTGCACGAAATTACTATTAAGCATTCACATACGGATTCACATGTCACGTCCCTCTTACCCAAAAGAAAATATCACACGTCGACACGTTAATTATATGACTTATATAAACAAACCCTGAACCATTAATTCTTCTCTCATCCATATCCTTTGATTTTTTCCACTTTTAAATATCTTGCGGATATGAAATTATTCATGTGTATTCTAGCGTTACAACAACTCTACGTGCAAAGTGTCGCCCAGGATTTCGATTTCTTCTACTTCGTTTTACAGGTAAAGTTCATACTTCATACATGTACGTATCTACAAGAACTTATAAATTTGATGTTTATATGTGTATGTGCATTGCAATGCAGTGGCCTAGAGCGTATTGTGATTCAAGACATAGCTGTCTATGGCCTAACTACAAAACCGGTGGAAGGCCTCAAAACTGTAATCCTGACAGTCAATTTACGGGTTTGTATCTAACTTATTATAAACACAATAAAGCTTGTTTAATCTAGATATCACAAAATATATATATATATATATATATATATATATATAAAGAAATACAAGAAACAAAATACTGTAAATAATTAGTGAGAATTGATAACAATTGAAGGTGTCTGATCTGATGAGCGATTTACAAAGAGAATGGCCAACTTTGTCGTGTCCGAGCAATGATGGTATGAAGTTTTGGACACACGAGTGGGAGAAACATGGCACGTGTGCTGAGTCCGAGCTTGACCAACATGATTACTTCGAAGCCGGTCTCAAACTCAAACAGAAAGCTAATCAATCTCCTTCATGCCCTTACCAGTGCTGGTACAACATTCACTTCTTTTGCCCCTCCAAATTATCTCCATTGTTAGTTATGTGCAAGTGGATGTTCTTTTCTTATTATAATTTTTTTTGTTATGATATCGATATACGTAGGGATCAAACCGGATGATAAATTTTACGAAATGAAAAATATTCAAAATGCGATCAAAGAAGCAACAGGATTTGCTCCGGGAATAGAATGTAATAAAAGATTCGTCACATAATAGCCAACTCTATCAGGTTTATCTATGCGTTGATACTTCGGCCTCCAAATTCATCAACTGTCCTGTTATGCCACATGGTCCATGCGACTCTCGAGTTCAGTTTCCCAAGTTCTAATTTTTAGAAAAAGCCTTTTTCATACTTGAACAACTAGATTATGACCCGCGATATACCGTAGGACAAGTTTTTTTCTATTTTTTTTATTAATATATTATTTTAATACTAATTTTGCTAATGTATTCTTTTGTTAATTTTAGATTATGATTCGCAGTATACTACACAAAAATTTTAGATTATGACTCGATTATGCTTTGTGGTATACCGCACAATAATTTTTGTTTAATACAATCTTAATTAAATCAGTTTGACTCGATATATTTTATATGGTGTTGTTAAAATAGTAAAATAAGAATTTAACCCGTATTGAAATATCATATTAATGATATTTTATTTTTTACTATTATCAATTCAATCATATAATGTCATATAACCCGTCATGTAATATAAATCGTTTGTGTTATTTTAAAATTTCAGTATGTTTAAATATTTATAATTTAAAGCTTTTTATCAAGTTTAGATATATCAGTTATAAATTATAATTTTTTAAAAATTCTATAATTTACTATATACGGTAAATTTACTATATATGTATGTTGAACACACACTTTTTATATTAATTGAGTAATATCTGTTCGTTTAAAAAAAATTCAAATTACAATATATGCAGGAAAAAATACACATTTTTATTAACTTTATGTATTATATGATGATTCACTATGTTTAAATTTTAAAATAATAAAAAGATGATAGGAGAATAATTTTTTTTAATATGAAATAAATATTCTAAATATCTATATTAATTATAGAATATTATATATATGGATATTTGAAATATTTTAATTCTGTTTGGTTATAAGTATAGTAGAAAAATTAACTAAACTTGTTTGGATATGAATATAAACATTCAATGGCATTAAATGCAAAAACTTTCCAAAACAGATTTTTAAGCAAAAACTGCCGCAAATATACTAGTATAGATTACAATATGTTTGATTTATGTATCAGACTATTGACTGTGCTCAAACATACATAGATTTTTAAATAATTTAATTTTCATATCTGAAATATCATTTTTGTGCTAAAACATACAAAAACGTGATAAATGTTTAACACCGTTAATCCCACCATGAAGTTACGCTGATGTGGAATCTACGTGTACAAAACGATTGTACACATCGTTTTGGATTTAACTGGAAATTTATAATTAAAATTAAATTAAAATAAAGAGGCTATGGAGGAAGAGGAGATGAAAGAGACAACTAGTAACATACATTCTTGCTAACTCAAAGTGTCTAAAGACAGTAAAGATCTCCTTCATAGCAACATGTAATCCTGAAGATACACAAAAAGAGTTGGAATCTATGCCTAGGATTTCAACATCATCTCGGCTTATTGTTACCCACTCAAATGAAATGGAGGTTTGAGGGAAGAACTTATTCTTACTAACCACTGATTAGTAATCATCTATAAAGTAGCATTGTTGCTCATGTACTCACAATTATTCTCGATAATTGTTACTTATTTTTCACTTTTAATTACTATATACTTAGAAGGTGGTGCAGGCAAATACCTAGGTCTTCCTGAATGTTTAAGTGGCTCAAAACAACAACTTTTGGGGTTCATAAAGGATAGGTTACAGGCAAGGCTAAGTGGTTGGTATGCTAAGAATCTGTCTCAAGGAAGGAAATAAACTCTTCTGAAATTTGTTGTGATGGCTTTACCGGTCTATGCCATGTCATGCTATAAGCTTCCTAAGGGTACGATCAAGAAATTGGTTTCTGTAATGATGGATTTTTGGTGGAACAATAATCAAGATCAAAAGAAAATCCATTGGCTGAGCTATGAGAAATTGACTTTGCCTAAAGAGTGTGGAGGATTTGGTTTTAAAGACTTGGAAATTTTTAACCAAGCTTTGCTAGCAAAACAAACTTGGAGGCTTCTTCATAACTCAGATTGTCTTTTCTCAAGATTTTTTGAAAAGTAGATACTTTGCTTCTTCTGATTTTCTAAATGCCCCTGTGGGGAGAAGTCCATCGTATGGATGGAGAAGTATTTTGTTTGGCAAAGATATCCTTACTAAAGGTATGAAGAGAGTTATAGGAAATGGGAAAAACACTCATGTATGGATAGACAACTGGTTATTTGATGGTACTACTAAAAGACCTGTTGGAATTCAATCTCTGATGAATATTAAACTGCAAGTTGCGGATTCTTTCAACCATCATTCAGGCGTGTGGAATGATAATATCTTACGTAGTCTGTTTCACCAATCCGAGATTCAAAGCATTAAGGCTATAAAACCGAGGATAGGTTACAATGATTCATACTGCTGGGGTGGAACTACAAATGGAATTTACTCTGTAAGTTCGGGTTACTCTATGATGTTTCGGCTTAGAAAAAAAGAAATTCTTGCATCTGCAGAAGCTCGTCCTTCTAGAAATCCGGTGCTACTAGCTTGCTGGAATGTGGCAACCTCTCCAAAAATTTGTATCTTTTTGTGGAAAGCTCTTAACGGAGCTCTTGTAGTTACTGAAAGACTGAGAACAAGAGCAATACAGGTGTTTGATGGTTGCATGTTATGTGGAGCAGAGATTGAATCTATCAATCATATACTTTTTCTTTGTCCTTTTGCTTGACAAGTTTGGGCCCTGTCTAACATTCCCTCTCCGTTTTTGGGTTTTGGCAACTCAGAATTTGCGAATATGTATCATTTTTTCAGTCTGGAAAATAGGGAGACATCCTTTGAGGAGCTTAAGTCTGCTTTTGCATGGATCTTGTGGCATCTATGGAAAAACAGAAATAAATTGTTATTTGAGGGTATCAATGTGTCTCCGCTTGAATTGGTTCAAAAAGCTTGGAATGATACGACATAATGGTATTCAGTTCATAGTCATGACTCCCTAATCAAGAAAAATTAATGTGCTCAAGATGAAAGGTGGATTCCTCCTTTAAATTGGTGAGGTAAAATGTAATATTGGCTTCTCTTGGTCCAAAAGGTCTTCTATGTCCGGAACTTCTTGGGTGGTGAGAGATCATTTTGGAAATGTCATATTCCACAGTAGAAGATCTTTTGCATTTGTTAACTCTATCTTTCAAGCTAAAGTTAACAGTTGGGAGTGGGCCTTGGAAAGTATGGCAAGTTTGCATTTGGAAAATGTGACTTTTGGAGCTTCCACTTTGGAAATTATACAAGCTATGCACAATCCTACGCTCTGGCCAGCAATTGTAAGTTATATTGAGCCTCTTATTCTCTACGGTAGAGAAAAACCGAACTGGTTTCTTCTTTATGAACCTCCTAAGTGTAACATTGCTGCATCTCTCATTGCTACCAGTGTTACTTTGGATATGAGAATGTCCTCCTATGTTGCTCGTGGTTTCTCCTTTTGGTTAAAAGGTCTCTTTGAGAACGATCAGAGATTGCTTTCTTTTTCTTTTAACTAGCTCTCTCCCTCTGTTACCTTGCCTAGGTTGTTGTGGTTTTTTACCCTTGTTTGGTTTTCTCGCTAGAGCTAAATTTTGGTTTTGGTTGTTCATTGTTAATTAGTTACATTGGGTGTTCCTGAAACTTCGCAGAAAAAACAAAATGAGAAGACTTTTTGGTTTTCGGAGCGGTGATTATATTGTTATAATCATTTTTCTTTGGGTTGCTCTCCCTTTTGTCTTCATTGACTTTTCTAATCTTATCAGATAAAATCTAAGATTTCTTACTTTCTCTTTTTACCTAAATATTACTATATATTACCTCCTCTCGTTATTCTTCTTCTGTAACTCTCCTTCACTGTTACACCTTGTCGTATGACTGACGAACTTTGGAATGATTTACAATATATGGTTCTGGGACGAGATGACCCGGAACTGTTTATTCCCCACGTAGCTTATGATGGTGTTTTAGCTAGAAACAGGGTGAGTTTGATTGGGCGTCCTCTGAATACGGATGAGCAAGAGCTTAGGCGTGTGATCCTTGCTTTGCCCAACTCTTAGGGTCTTTCTGCGAGGGTTCATGGTCGGGTGTTGGATGATAGATATGTTCAGTTTTGGTTCTGTTCGGAGTCTGACTTAAAATCTGTTCTCAGGAGGGGTCCTTGGTTGTTTAATAACTGGTTTGTTGCTCTGCAGAGATGGGAAGACTTTCCGGAAGATGACTTCCTCACCTTTATTGACCTCTGGGTCCAAGTAAGAGGTATCCCTTTACCTTATGTTTTTGAATCAACTGTTCGGTTCATTGCGAACAATACTCTTAGAGAGGTTGTTGAACTGGATTTCAATGAGGAAACATCCACGCAGATAACTTTTATCAGGATGAAAGTCAGACTTGGAATAACAGACCGTCTTAGGTTCTTTAGAAGAGTCCGTTTTGAATCAGGGGAAGGGGCAATGATTGGTATTGAGTATGAGAAACTCATCAGGATCTGCACCAATTGTTGTTGTATCAACCATGACTCTAATCATTGCCCATATCTTGCTCCCCCGATCTATCATGAGGATTGTTTAGAGGTTCCTGTAGATCCTATAGCTCCCGTTAGGGAAGAAGGTGAGGGTTCCAATCATCACTATGCTCACGAAGAAAATCAATCTGACCAAATCTCCTAGTTATCCTCCTACTCACCTATCTCACAACCACCGAGACATTTTAACCCTGCACCTAACTTGGAGGAATTCCTTGCTGTTCATCATCTTCAAAGAGGTCCTTCCTTGAGTTCAGAATCTCTGAAAGTCTCTCCTGAATTCAGAAGAACTACAGGAAGGAAAGCTAAAGACAAGTATGAAATTGGGGAGAGCTCTAAGCGCAAGAAAGGGAAACATATACTGATGGAGCCTGCAAGAAACACTCGCCAATGCAGAAAGGATCCATGAGTGAGGTTCTATCCGGTTAATCAGGATCCTCCATGAAGGTTTCAAAGGAAATCTCTAATCTCAGAGAATTATCTGATTTTTCTCTGAGACTCTACCTTTTGGTTTATGGTTTTTAGCATGCTTAAATAATAGTCTCCACTTGTTAGGTTAAGAATGTGGATGTTAGTTGCACTAGTTGGTGTATCCTGGAATTGTTTTTTTGGTAAAGGATCAAGGTCATGGAAGAAATTCATGAAGACCTAGTGGGAATCCTTTTGCAGACCAGGAGATGGTGTAGGAGATTCGATCATTACTCTTGCTCATGATGTATACATTAAGTCTAGGCACAATGATCTTCATTGTATGAGAGGCCTTAATGAGAGGTGATGCCGATGAGCCTACTGCACTATCTTCTAACTAATTTTAAAGCTTATGTTGTAACTTAATGTACTTAGCTATCAAGCTTGTTGTAATAACTTTGAATCTCCAAAATGGTTTCTCCATTGATGGATGATGCTGTAGTTTGTTATCATATATAAAAGGAACTTTTTGAAAAAAAATAAATTACTATATACTTAATATCAAACACTCGCTATTATTCTCTTTTTTATTTATTTGCTATATACACTCAAAATTCTTCTATACTAAAAAGATTTTTTTTATATAAAAAGACTTTTCTATACGACTTGTTTAATTCATGGTGAATCGGTGATGGTAACACTACTGGATATGGTGACACAAAGACCTATTGTTGCTTAGGGCATCTCCAATGGTCCTCTATTTTTGCCTCTATAATAGAGGAACTCTATAATAGAGATGAGTTTTATTCCAATGGTCCTCTATTCTCACCTCTAAAATAGAGATTGCTATTTTTTCCTCTATTTATAGAGGAACTCTATTTTTTTTTTTACAAAGGTTTCTCTATAAATAGAGGAAAAAATAGCAATCTCTATTTTATAGAGGAAAAAATAGCAATCTCTACTATATAGGAAAAAATAATGTTTCTATTTTATAGAAACATTATTCTATATGGCCAATTGGCACAAGGTTGAGGTAGTGGAAGATAAGGTAGAGAATGATGATGATCTCATTGAATCGTTGGTAATAGACTTATGAGTTTACCAACAGAGAGTTTCATATATTAATTAAAAAGTATAAAAACATTCATGTTGTTTGCTTGTGTTTGTATAAAAACTTGTAATTGAAAAAGCCTATTTTATAAATTAACGATTCAATTTCGTTTCCTACGAAAAAAGGAAACACTAAAGCTTTATAAAAGCAAGCCATAAAACAACGCAAAGTAGCCTAATGAGAACAACGTTGTTGAAGGAGGCTGTTAAGTGACATTGGAATGGACCTCTTTATCTTTGCTGTTGTGTGACATTGTGACGGCAAAGCGAACATAATCATACGTGTATCTCACTCAAAGCCATGATTCTATGCATGTACGTGGAAGACATGAGAGCAAGGCATACATGTTGCTTCCTCCCCAAGGAACATTCCCTATGGCACATGGCTCTCGCTCATCACTCTCTCGTGCCCATTTACCTTTTTTCTTCTCCAGTTTATCAACCTCTGTTGCAGTTGCTGTTACCAAGAGGCTACATAGAGAGATGCCATACTCAATCGCCTCTATGCATATCTTTTCCTGATTAAAAGGCATTAATTGTTGCTCCAACGCTCCCCCACCATATTTACAATGCATCTCCTTCACAACTCCAGCGACAGTATGTCCTCTTGGCTCTTGTTGTAAACACGTCAGTGGATCATCTTCATTATCCCTTGATCAAGTTCATGATGGTATTCCTTGTCTTTGCTTTTTTGATCAGCCATTCTCTAGAAATTAACGTATCGATACGTAGCATCCTTCTTGTTTTGTTCACACAAACTTTGACTTAAATCTATCTTCGTACGTACGTCCTGACCAAATCTTCATGCTTTATCTAACGTACGGTAGATACAAACTTTTTTTTTCTTTGAAATGAAGTTAGCTACAAACAATTTCCACCTTCTCCAAAGGTTAACCCAACAAATGGACCATTCTTAAATTTCGCATCCACCTTACGTACCATAACATGGTAAGGATCACTTATCAAAAGAAAAACATGGTAAGGATCACCACTAGTTTCTAGTGTGGTTGTGTTGGAAATGGGAAACCGTGTTCTATTGAATATAAAGTTGCACACTGGAATAGTATTGGAAGCCAAATAGCCAAAATGCGTCGCATCAAGACCTTGACGTTTCCGGGAAATGGTTTACCTTATGACACAAGGGTCTTTATGATTTCTATGTGAATAGTGTATATGGAATACCAAAACTTATAGTCGAAAAAGAAACTATAATTTATTTTTAAGAAAAAATTGGAAATAAAAGATAAATATTGGAAAGATTAGCTTTTTTTCAATCTAAGTATTCATATATTTTTTAACTATTCAGATACAAATATATTACGGCGTCCATCGCTATTAAGAAAAATAGATAATTATTAGATTCTTAGAAAAAATCAATACAATTCGCTACTCTGTAACTCTTATATCTTAAAACTTGACCGGCAGTGGATTTGACACGGGTAAGGTTCCTCCAAAGCGCTTAAACATGCGTTTAAATAAAAAAAAATATTTTATAGTTGAAGCTTGATGTAAAGTTTGCCTTACGATATTACTTTTAAAAGCGTTGGAGCTGGAAATAAAATTGCTTGCACGAAATTCTAACCTAACACAATTAAGCATTCACATACCAATCACACGTCACGTCCCTCTACCCAAAAGAAAACACACACGTCACGTTAATTATATGACTTATAAAAACAAAACCTAAACTTTTAATTCTTCTCTCATCCATCCTTATTGGTTTTCCACAGCTTTGATTCCCACAAAAGATTTGATTTTTCCACTTTTAAATATCTTGAGGATATGAAATTCTTCATGTGTATTCTAGCGTTACAACAACTATACGTGCAAAGTGTCGCCCAGGATTTCGATTTCTTCTACTTCGTGTTACAGGTAAAGTTCATACTTCATACATGTACGTATCTACAAGAATCGTCATAGTACTTATAAATTTGATGTTTATATGTGTATCTGCATTGCAATGCAGTGGCCTGGAGCGTATTGTGATTCAAGACATAGTTGTTGCTATCCAAAAACCGGTAAACCAGCTGCGGATTTTGGAATTCACGGTCTATGGCCTAACTACAAAACCGGTGGATGGCCTCAAAACTGTAACCCTGACAGTCAATTTGATGATTTACGGGTTTGTATCTAACTTATTATAAACACAATACGTTTTATTTCATACAAACTAAATAACTTAATAAAAATATATTTTTGGGACCATTAATTGTAAGTTTCTTATCTGGATATCACAAAATAGATTTGTATATTAGAATTACAATTTTTTTTAATTGTAAATCATTAATAAGAATTGAAAACTAATGAAGGTGTCTGATCTGATGAGCGAGTTACAAAGAGAATGGCCAACTTTGTCGTGTCCGAGCAATGATGGTATGAAGTTTTGGACACACGAGTGGGAGAAACATGGCACATGCGCAGAGTCCGAGCTTGACCAACATGATTACTTCGAAGCCGGTCTCAAACTCAAACAAAAAGCTAACCTCCTTCATGCCCTAACCAATGCTGGTACAACATTCACTTCTTTTGCTCCTCGAAATTATCTCCATTGTTAGTTATGTGCAAATGGATGTTCTTTTCTTATTATATATTTCTTTACTTGCCATGATGTAGGGATTAAACCGGATGATAAATTTTACGAAATGAAAAATATTCAAAATGCAATCAAAGAAGCAACTGGATTTGCTCCGGACATAGAATGTAATAAAGACTCGTCACATAATAGCCAACTCTATCAGGTTTATCTATGCGTTGATACTTCGGCCTCCAAATTCATCAACTGTCCTGTTATGCCACATGGTCGATGTGACTCTCGAGTTCAGTTTCCCAAGTTCTAATATTTACGGCTGAATATAATTCTTTTTATTTATTTGCGAAAAACATTATATCTGTTGGTTTTTATTTTGTGTTTCTTACAACATTTAATTGTAATAAATAATATATAATTGGATGGTACACTTGATTTGCATCGTTGACTTACAAATTTTGTTTCTATTCGATTTTTCACAAACACAAACAAATAAAATGAAATGGTGAACTCACAACCTAATTATAATTAAGTAAAGCATAAAAGGGTAGCTTGGATAGTTAAATTAGCTATTGAAAGAGACTCCCACGGTAAAGTTTGTCAAGCAACATCAGCCACTCGAGAGAGGGCAGCTTGATAAAATCGTAACAAGAAAGTCTTGGTCTTTCTATATCACGTCGAGAAGACTAAGATATACGAGATATGGTAAGCAAGAAGGGAAGAAATTAAACATCCACAATGATCTGGTTGGATATAGTTAAATCAACGAGCGTGTCACATGTGTAAATACTTGTAATCCCACATCTATGCTTAATGACCCCACAAAAAGGACCACCAAAAGCAACCCACAGATGTTGGGACTATTTATTCTTAATTCCCAGCACCCACTAAACATTATTTCCTTTACTTCTTTCTCGTCCCTGGGTGAGACTTGAGTCACTTGACTATGTACACACAAATCACATATGTATCTCTCGAAGTCTATACACTATTTACGAAAACCCAAGTTTTCAAGATAAAAAAGGAACAAAAAAAAAAGCCCCATTTTTGTTAACAATGAGCGCTCATTTTGTAACCTTAATTAGTCTCGGACTATGGACTAAGCAACAACAGGTCTTTGTGCCACCATATCCAGTAGTGTTACCATCACCGATTCACCATGAATTAAACAAGTCGTATAAAAAAGTCTTCTTCTTTTTTTTTTTTTTTTTTTTTTTTAGTTTTAGGAGAATTTTGAGGATATATAGTAAATAAATAAATAAAAAGTAACAATGAGAATAACTGTGAGTTGTCACATGAGCAACAATGCTACACTATTGATATATAGATGATTAGTACGTCAGAAGAAGTCATTCCCTTAAACCTCCATTTCATTTAAGTGGGGAACACAAGCCGAGATGATGTTGAAATCCTAGGCATAGATTCCAATTCTTTTTGTGTATCTTCAGGATTACAGGTTGCTATGAAGGAGATCTCTACTGTGTTTAGACACTTTGAGTTAGCAAGAATGTATGTCACTAGTTGTCTCTCATCTCCTCTTCCTCCATAGCCTCTCCAGAAAAAGATCTCTAGATGAGATGACAAGCATTCGGGAATAGAACTCGGCTGATTCCAGGATGGTGGAAGACCTTCGATGCACTGATATCAATACATATACTTTAATTCTATGTTCATGTAAACTAGATTGGCTTGTCTTCCGTGGAGCAGGGTACTTACCGTTTCGATAGTAAGCGATTTTAGTTTAGGAGAATTTTAAAGCAAAGACATAAGTGGTTCCAACCAATCTACTGAGTTATCTGGATAAAAGTAAATCTCAGTGAGCCGAGAGAACTTGGTGGCGCTACAGCATGCAGCCTGTGATAGAAAAACAAAATATTAGTTGACGAAGCAACATGGAACAAATGAGAGGCCGGGGGATATATAATCGCTACCATTGCTTTGGTCAAAAGTAAGTCCAGATGTATGACAGAAGAAAGAGATTGCAGAAACTTGTCACTGGGGTTATGAACATAGCTGAATGATGCCACATCAAGGCAAGGCATATTATCTATCAAGATATCCCAAACATCGTCGAAGTACAAATTTTTTAATGCGAGGGAATCTATGAACAACGATCCAATGAGACAATCATCATCCACTGCTTGATCCTCCTCTACCTCATCAACGTCAAAATCATTCCTCAGCCAATTAGTCCTATAGAATAATGTTTCTAAGGAAGAAACTTTCACTGTAAAGTCTTTCAAGGTGTCATCCTCATGTCGATACACCGACAGCCACTTGAGAACAGGGGAACTTGATAAAAGCCTAACAAGAGATTCGTCGTCTTTATACACCACGTCGTGAAGACTCAAATATAAGAGAGATGGTAGGAACGCCGGAGAGGAAACATCCACTAGAATCTCGTTGGATAGAGCTAATTCAACGAGCGTGTCGCATGTGTAAAGGCACTTAGGAAAGCTTGTGGGCTGTGCGGTCCATAGGAGCTTGAAATCTAACACTTCCACACCTCTATTAACTGCGTTCTCAACCCACTTTCCGACATCAACGTCAACAGGACAATGTGGACCAACTTCGACAATCAAACTATATAGTTTCGGTGCCTTATGGAGTTGCAATGACTTTTCAGTAAACCACCCAACGCTCTCGCTGCCATCGTCTTTGAACTCGAGCCTAGGCAGCATCGTCCAGACATAACGCCATCGTTTAGACAAGATTGAAGTGGCGACTGCATCTTTTGTCTGGACGTAGTGCAAGATCCGCAAGAGCAAATCGTCCGGCAAATCACAGATCCTAGATCCGATTCTCTGACAACCTTCGGTTTCTATAACAGTTGATAGATGCTTATCGTTGTGGAAAATATCCCACAAAAAAGACCAACAACTAAAGAAACCCATAGATTTGGTGGGATTTTACAACTACGTACCTAAACGCCAATGGAACGAACTTCTTTCTCGTCGCTGGCTGTGTGACACACAGAAAACCCTAATTTAATTTACACAAAAGTAAGCCTTAAACAAATGTTTATAAAAAGAAACTAGAGTTTTAGCCACAAAATAAAAATAAATAAATAAATAACTATAGTAAAGTAAAGTTGCCCAACTTGTAAAAGTAAAACTGTTAATGTTACTTTAATAGTCAATAATACCAATCGATCCCCATTCTTACATATAATTGTTAATTTTTCTTATGAGGTAGGTACGGTTCAAAAACCTTCCTTCAAATACAACCATTGCCTTGACTGAGGAGTGAGGACGCATTAATTAAGCTGTATGTACAAATTATAAGAGGCGGAACTGGAGTTAGAACAAATGGGTGAATTTTAATTCATCTACTAGAGCATTTGTCGAACCAGTCTTCATGGGAACAGCCTAAATCTCGAGTAAGCACAACCTAACTCCCGAGCTTTAAAGGCATGGGAGTGTTTATATCCCTTATTAAACATTTGACAAATATTATTTTGAAATATACAACAATGGTTAAATGTGAACTACCAAATATGTGTCGAACCATTTTTCATGGGGTAAATTTGATGTGTCTTTTCATCACTTAAGCCACAACTGCAGAACTGTTTGATTGATTTATATATATATATATATATATATAATGTTGGCATTTATCTTTCGTATTATACAATAAATACACTGTTTCAGACAACAAAAAGTGAGCAAAAGTTTACATCTACGACTACAATGATAATTCTTGTTGAAAAACGAAGTAGAAGAAAACCAACAAAAACTACGGTAATCTTTGGTCAACAAAAATTGAAAATTTTAATATTTCTATAAAAACATACAAATTATATTTCTGATATGTTAATAATTATATCAAATGTACATATATTATTTGGTTGTCACTTCGCTTGGTACATTATTTTTCCATCGTGAGTAATTTAAACTAAGATAGTGTGCTTACAAAGTCATCATGAATGTTGCTTTGAGTCTTAATGTCAGTTAACTTGAAAAGTACAGTCATATTTTGTTGTTTTTTTTTTTGCTTTTTTGCCTCTGATCTCATCCAGCCATGAAAAGAAAAGAGCAAATATATCGAGGTGTTAATCCTAACTGGTATGTATGTATGTATGGTGGTGCGTAACAAATGAAAGCACCCTCAAATCTCTTACGCTATCACGACTTTGGAACTTGATTTACGCTTTGAAGATTCAAGCTTCAAAGTCTCGTTGATATTATGTTTGGTAGTCATAGACTCAATATTATTAAACCAAAAAAAGGTTTAGTCAAAGTAATACTTTTTATAATACATAAAAGTTATTTAAAAAAAAAAAATTGGTTAAGTCCAAGGCAAACCGACAAAATCTTAAAATATATATGTAATATTACTTAAAAAAAAAAAAAGATTACTACAGTTATAAATTAAGTTAAAAGATATATATATATATCCTACTATATTAATTGAGAAGTACAAATATAAAAGTAATCTTAGAATGTGTAAAAAATTACATTCAATTGTCATTAGAAAAACTTAATTAAGATTAAATAGTTAATTAAATAAATATTTCTAATTAAAAAAACGAAAATAGGGAAAACATTTATTTTTCAAAAATCTATTAGAATCAAAACTAATTTGTACTTAAAAAACTAACAGATAAATTTTTTTTTTACAAATATTTTATGGGCAGATTTTCAATAAATATTTTTAAAATACAAAAATTATAATATAAACAATAAATTTTTAATCACAAATTATTATAAATAACATAATAACAAAATAAATTATTACAAATTTTCATTAAAAAAAAGTCTGCGGGATAATACATAGTATTTGTTTATTTTCTTAATATAGTACCTTATATATATATTTAAGAAAATAGTCTAAAAGTTCTTTTTTTTTTTTTTTTTTTCAAGATATTAATTGGTTTAACTGTTTAAGATACCAAATTACAGGTATCTTCTTCTACATTTTTTCTTTTCACCGTTTTTAAATTAAAAATAAACTGTATATATAGAAGAATGTAATAATTCAATAAAAGAACTATGAAGAAAAAAAAAAAAAAAAAAACCAACAAACACCATCGCTTTCACTGCTGGTGGAATGTGCTTAGATAATACGATACACAGAGCAAACTAGTTAACCGTCAGAGATCTGAATCCCACTTTACTCAGCAAATATTTCCGGTGTACCGGATTCTTATTCCGGAACGGACATTGCTTCCCGTTTGGTTCTGTAAGCAGATTTCGACTTTCTTTTTTTTATGCATTTGTGAGTTTTGTCATCTTTGTAGTTGATTTAGTAAGTTCTTCTATGCAAGTGTGAAACTTGTGGTTCTGGGTATTACTGATTTGATCGTATCTAGTGATTTCGAAGTTGCCAAGACTTAAGTCTTTTGTGATTCTCTTGAGTTTCAATTTTCCCAGGCTCCCTGAAAAATCTGATTTTTTTTTTCTTCTTCTTATAGTTAAAGCTTTGATGTTGTTGGATCTTGTGAAAACTGCATTATCCTGGATCTGTTAGAATGACTCTATAGTTAATTTGAGTATGATTTTTGAAATTGAATTGGCTTGTCCTGCGAGAATTTTGTATGTATTGTCATTTGTCAATGATCAAAAAACCATCTTTTTGTGTGTTTCAGGGATTGATTGAATATAAACATTACGTACATTGTTGAATCTTGATGATCTTGCCCACGTGAGTACAATCCTGGAGTTTCTATATCTCTTCTTATTGCTGCTTACTTGATTTTGGCTGAAAAGAAATGAAGAGATTTTATGGAGGGCTTCTTGTTGTATCAATGTGTATGTTCTTGACGGTGTATAGATATGTCGACTTGAAAACTCCTGTTGAGAAGCCTTATATTGCTGCTGCTTCTCTTGTTGTTACTACCAACACCACTCTTCCTATGGAATGGCTCCGGATTACACTCCCTGACTTCATGAAAGAAGCGAGGAACACTCAAGAAGCGATATCTGGTGACGATATCGCTGTTGTCTCGGGTTTATTTGTTGAGCAGAATGTGTCTAGAGAAGAGAGAGAGCCTTTGCTTACTTGGAACCGTTTAGAAAGCTTGGTTGATAATGCACAGAGTTTAGTTAATGGAGTTGATGCTATTAAGGAAGCTGGCATTGTTTGGGAGAGTCTTGTGTCAGCGGTTGAAGCTAAGAAACTAGTTGATGTAAGTGAAAATCAAACGAGGATAGGGAAAGAGGAGCTGTGTCCTCAGTTTCTTAGCAAAATGAATGCTACTGAAGCTGATGGGAGTAGTCTGAAGTTGAAAATTCCTTGTGGTCTGACTCAGGGTTCCTCCATCACAGTTATTGGCATCCCCGATGGTCTTGTTGGGAGCTTCCGGATTGATTTAACGGGACAACCCCTTCCAGGGGAGCCTGATCCGCCTATTATTGTACATTATAATGTTAGGCTTCTTGGTGACAAGTCTACTGAAGACCCTGTAATTGTTCAAAACAGCTGGACGGCATCTCATGATTGGGGAGCTGAGGAACGCTGTCCAAACTTTGATCCTGATATGAATAAGAAAGGTGAATGCAAGTATAGTTTCACCGGCTTACATAAATGTTGTCACTTCATCTTCTATGAATAAGCCTGTTGATATCCTTATAATACACAGTGGATGACTTGGATGAATGCAACAAGATGGTTGGTAGAGAGATGAACCGAACTTCTTCAACTAGCTTTCAGTCCAACACTTCAAGGGGCATTCCCGTAGCCAGGGAAGCATCTAAACATGAAAGATACTTTCCTTTCAAGCAAGGTTTCTTATCCGTTGCTACACTTAGGGTGGGAACAGAAGGAATGCAGATGACAGTTGATGGGAAACATGTAACCTCATTTGCTTTCCGCGATGTAATATCATCACTCTTCTTCTTCTATATCACTGCTTTTAGCAATCTTTTCACTCAAATGCTTAGATTCTTATTTGGGTTCTTCATCGTTTGTTCAGACACTGGAGCCATGGCTGGTTAGTGAAGTACGGATTACAGGTGACTTTAGGTTAATATCCATTCTTGCCAGCGGTTTGCCCACATCGGAAGAATCAGAGCACGTTGTTGATCTAGAGGCACTAAAAGCACCTCCCCTTTCACCATTAAGGCCACTTGATCTCGTTATTGGTGTCTTCTCCACTGCAAACAATTTTAAAAGACGTATGGCTGTAAGAAGAACATGGATGCAATATGATGATGTAAGATCTGGAAGAGTTGCAGTTCGCTTTTTTGTTGGCCTTGTAAGTTTTCTCCCTGTCTGAAAAATATCTGGTGTATGTTGGATTTGCTTAATTCTTAATCTTAATATTCTTTGTTGTTGATAATGAAGCACAAAAGTCCTCTTGTCAACCTGGAACTTTGGAATGAGGCTCGGACTTACGGTGATGTTCAGCTAATGCCTTTTGTTGATTATTACAGTCTCATCAGTTGGAAAACACTAGCCATCTGCATCTTCGGGGTAATATGTCTTTGTCATATCTCTTCCTAGACACAGTTTAGTAGTCTTTACCGTTTTGCCTCACTAACTACATATTTTAAACAGACAGAGGTTGACTCAGCCAAGTTCATCATGAAAACGGATGATGACGCCTTTGTTCGTGTAGATGAAGTACTACTTTCTTTATCAATGACCAACAACACTCGGGGGTTGATATATGGACTGATCAATTCTGACTCTCAACCTATTCGAAACCCCGATAGCAAATGGTACATCAGTTATGAGGTACAACACAATCCTGACATAGCCATGTAAGCAAATAGACTGATTTCTGATTCGTTTAACGAAGTTTTACACACAAAAAAAACAGGAATGGCCAGAAGAGAAATATCCACCATGGGCACACGGTCCAGGCTACGTTGTATCCCGGGACATAGCAGAATCGGTTGGCAAGCTTTTCAAAGGTGGAAACCTAAAGGTACTACTAATCTATGTTAACTCCATTAAATCACATTTCCGGATTCACATAGAAATGGAATATGAAATCTTGAAATTTTGGATATAGATGTTTAAGCTAGAAGATGTGGCAATGGGGATATGGATAGCTGAGCTGACGAAACATGGTCTCGAGCCTCATTACGAAAACGATGGAAGGATCATTAGTGATGGATGCAAGGACGGCTATGTGGTTGCTCATTACCAAAGCCCCGCCGAAATGACTTGCCTCTGGCGTAAATACCAAGAAACCAAACGCTCTTTTTGCTGCCGCGAATGGTAAAACTCAAAACGTAAACAAAAAGTACATTCTTCAACCCTACTTTTTTGGTTTGACGTGTGCGTCCACAGGTACATAAGAGAAAAGAGTTCCTTTAATATGTTGATTCTTTAGTCACAAAAATATTTGATCTCCTTTTGTTTGTTGTTCAAGTGGACTAGATTTGCAGTTTTAGATTAGGAGTGTATATTACTTGTTTCACTAAGATGTACTGGTACTGAAATTTACTAACTGATATTGTTTAATTCGATGGGAGTAGATATCATAAGAGCATATTTAAATGCTTTCACAATTTCATATGAATCTATTGTTGCTGCTTACTCTTCACATACGGCCTCGTGTAATCACAAGGGAGTGACACATGACAGCCTCGACTGTTGTTGATCCCAAAATTCCAGAAACACCCTTTGCTGTCTTTAAGTTTACGCTCAAGGTGTAAGGAGAATATAGAGAAATTATCATGTTTGAGTCAGATAAAAAATGTGACATAGGTCTGCTAATGGATAAACATATCGATAAGATCAATCATTGTCTTCGACTTAAATTATTTTAGGTCCCATTAGTAAATTACTTTTAATACTTCTATAGGAAAAAAAAAAAGTCATTACACGTTAACAATTTCTAGATCTTTCCACAACGTTTACTTGCAACTCTCTTAAAATCTTGAGAGGCCATTTTCATACTCAGAAAACCAATCTTGTTTGCGATGGCGACAGAACCAGAAGCTGAGGTTGGAACAGAGACATCCTCTGTTTCCGGAAGGTTTTTAAGGAACAGAGATTTATATCTCTTCTTGCCTTTTCTCTTAGGCTTTTCTGATCGAGAAACATCAACTGGCGATGATGATGATAATGATGTTGCTTCGTCGCGTGAGAGAATCATTTTAGTCAACCCTTTTGCGCAAGGAATGATCGTGCTAGAAGGCTCGTCAGGATTGAATCCTCTGCTTCGTGACTTACTGGAGTCACGTGAGGAAGGTCGTCCTCCAGCGTCCAAAGCTTCCATCGATGCGATGCCGGTTGTAGAGATGGACGGCAGTGAAGGAGAGTGTGTGATCTGTTTGGAGGAGTGGAAGTCCGAGGAGACGGTGAAGGAGATGCCGTGTAAGCATAGGTTTCATGGTGGATGTGTAGAGAAATGGTTAGGGATTCATGGATCGTGTCCTGTTTGTAGGTACGAGATGCCTGTTGATGGAGATGAGGTTGGGAAGAAAAGAAACGACGGGGGAGAGATTTGGGTTAGGTTTAGTTTCAACGATGGTCGGAGAGTTAGAGATTCTTCTGGTCCAGACGATGGAAGCAGTGATGGTGATGGTAATACTATTGGATCTAGTGGCACAGTTGAGTCCGAGAATTAGGGTTACATAAGCTTTTTTGTAAACACTTGTTGTACTTTTTTTTTTTTTGGGGGAAAAGTTGATGTCTTGATGATCGTTTTTTTTTTCTTTTCCCATGAAAATTAGGAGATATTTTTGGTTTCTTTTCGTATAACTTTCTCCGTTGTGTTTGTTTTCTTGAATTCATGTATTAGAAAGTTGATGGATTTTCAAGAAATCTTTTGGTTTTCTGTTGCAAGGCATTCGTTTTTATCAGTTTTTAGCTTTTAATTCTCCAAAATCCATTTTTTGAGCCATATATTATTCTAAAAAAAGAATGCCATGGTCCAGTTTAATTTTGGTACCGACTTCAAAACCAGATCGCACTATAGGCAAAAAGTCTAAAGGCATAGCTTAATAATAGCTAGGGGGATACGTCAAACCCAATGAAATTCCAAAAAGGCAAGTTTCCTCGGTTTTTTTTTTTTTTTTTTTTTGTCGTCTGGCAAGTTTCCTCGGTTTATATACCCATTTTGTCTATCTTCTGGTTTTATGTGGTTCACAGTACATATATAATAAATGTGAAAATATTATTAGTCAAACTCAAAACTTCAAAGTCTTCAAGCCCAAGCATCCTATCATGTCCCTCACCTTCGAAATTTTTATTTTTGACCAAACTCGCTTCCCTTGTTACTACATTGTTTTAATAATACTATCTGGTTTAATTCATTGTTTCACTAATTAGTTTTTTCTTATAAATATTAAATTATATTCAAAAAGAAATAAACGTTTTTACACGGCTAAAACAGAGCTTTTTAAAAAATTAAAATACAAGCATCATACTCACTAATTAGTTCTTACTAACAGAGTAACAGGTAGATATATACTAGAACCTAGGTTAAACATCTTGCAATAATTAATTAAAAGTTTGAACTGATGCTGCTATTGCATTTGCGATTTAAACCATTTTTTGGTTATCATTCGTAAACAGGACATAAAAATGTACAAAGAATAATTTCCAATCTTTTTATGTCGATATTAGAAAAAAGATATCAAATACAGTATGTATATGGCGATTATTATCTTAACGTTTTACAAATAGCTATATACTAGGTATTAACCTATGTTAAACCGTGGGCTAACATTTTATTTGAATTAAATTTGAAATATATTTTTTTTTATTTTGTTATTTATTATTAGCAATTCATACAGCATACTTACAATCAGATTATTGCTGCAGAAATTATTACCGAAAAAATCTGTATAAAATCTGTAGAAATCTTAGCTGTTTAACTGAATAGATATTTCTAAATATCTATTTTTAAAACACTAATTTTTTATCTTAGTTAAATTATTTTAATTATCCTTAAAGATTCTAACTATTTTTTTTACTATTTCTAGTGGCATTCCAATGTAATTTTTTACACTTTTAATGTTGTTTTTATAAATGTAATTCTCAATTAATATAGTAGGATTAGCTAAATTACTGAAGGAAACTGCCATAATAGATCTTCGTTTTGTTTATATATGTGAAAAGAACTTTTTATTTATTTAAAATTTTTATCAGCCAAATTTTATGATTAGTACGGGATGTATATATATGTATCAGACTTTCATTATCGAGTATTCATAATTTCATATAGAATATACAAATCAAATGTTCATACTGTTGATAAAAATCTAAATAATTTTGAATTAATATATTTTTGACTAAATATAAAACTGATACATACCATAAATATATTAAATCAAAACAATTTTCTAGGCGTCCATCCATCACTATTACAATATTTTGATTAAACATAGATTCATTTGATCGATGCAAAACAATCATGATATGAGTTTAGGTGTATATTATGTACAAACAGCATATCTATTGGCGGAGCTAGAAAAAGTATTCATAAGTAACAATATTTTTTTTAAAAGTATAGATTACATTAAAAGAAAATGTTGGACTCACTCATATTGATGAAATATTGTAAAATACTTATTTTCAATAAAGCAAACTAGACCATCACTAAAAAAATGAATCACAAATACTATCACTAAAAATGAACCACAAATACTAAAAAATAGTTAATAAATTTGAAATGAGAACCATAATAAACCGATTGTTATGTTTTGGTTGTAATAGATTCTCATTTCAAATTGGTTCTCATTTCAAATATATAAATTGGTTTATAATAGATTCAAAATTCAAAGCTTCTTAAAATCCATCAGCTACTACTCATGTCAAACCTTATAAATAATAAATAAGGTAATAATGGTTTATCATCAGCCTCACTCTAATTACTCTATTTTAAAATTCAAAACTTTCATCGCTTACACTTTCATTGTTTCTATTTATGAAAAGATGCTTCATAACGAGGTTAGTATCTTCGTCATCTTATATCTTTGTCGATCTAGGCATAGATTTTGCGTTTTAGGTTTATGATTTAACCTCTGAGCTTCGTTTTGAGATTTCATCTTAAAGGTCATCTTATCTATGTTTATCTAGGTTTGATTTTGCGTTTTAGTTTGATTGATTTCATCTCTGAGTGTTTTTTTATAGTTCATCTTATCTCTGTTGATCTAGACATGACTTTAACCATTAGTTTTGTATTTTACTTTGTAGTATATTGATGTGGTAAACTAGTCAGTTATTTACTATCTTTATCCTTGAGCTTGTCCCACCCAACATGTGTGTCACATTTTTAATCCAATCTCACATGCATGAAATTTTAAGTATATTTGAGTTGAAATATGGAATATGAAATGGAATTTTTCTTACCCTTAAGGATTTTAAATAAATCCAGGCTGAGATTGTTGCCATCACAATGGGGCTGATAGCTATAATTAAAAAGTCTGAACAAATTAAACAGACAAGAAAAGTAGGATCGAGTCAAAAACCTACTTTAATCCGTGTAATTTTAATCATCAACTAGGTTTGAACCCGCAGTACACCGCGGGAAATTTTATTTTGTGTTTTCAATATATTTTCTTATTTTTTTTATTTTTAAACTTTTAAATATCAGCTGAAGTAATATAATATTTTTTTTTGATGTGTTGGTATATTTTGCACATAATAATTTGTAACTTAATTAATTCTAACATATGTTTATAAATATACGATATTTGAAATAAGTTAATAGTTTAGCGTTGGTTTAATAGTTTAAAGTTCAAATCCATCATGCTACTGACCCATCCCTCAATAGGTTTAAAAATTGTTAGCCCGTAGAAAAATCATCCTACAATTAGTATGTGTTTTTGACCAGTGGAAAATCAAAATATTTGTTTTTATTGAAATATTTAGACTCATAGTTGCATCCACCCAACATACTTTGGTTTAATTAATAGGTGATTAAGATGCGATACAACGTGGTATACCACTTTTCAGTTTAAAACATAATTTATTATTTCAATACATACTATATTCTTAGAATTAAAAGATGAGCATATGTTATGTTTTTAATATATTTGATGTCATTTACGCTCTTAATTGTAAAAACTATTATAATTGAAAAAGTAAGAATACTATATTTTCAAGTAATAAGTGATAACCAATTAAATTTATTAATTATCTAAAAATCCAATGCTTTTTGCAAAAAAAAAAAGCACAAATTACATGACCCATTTAAAAAAAAAACAGATATTTTGTTCTATTTTTCTGTGCAAATCTTTTGTTCTAAATTCGGTTCAACATAAGATCTAGATTTAAAATAAACAACATCTTTTAAAAAAAAAAAATACATGATTCGTTTACAATTTTTGGTTATATGATTTTTTACTTTATTTCAACACTTATAATATTTTTTTAGTTTAAAATTGAATCATAATACTTGTCATTTAACAATAATACTTGTAATTTAATTTGTTTATCATAATACTTGTAAGTCTAATTTTAAAGCTACTGTTTATGTTTTAATGAAGAATTTTTAAAAAATAAAACAATTAAATATGATATAGCTACAGCCAATAACAATTGTCCTACATCGATTACACGTTATGACCATATAACTTATATGATAATTAATAAGATTAAATATAAAATATATTATATTTTGTGTTGGGGTAAAATAAAAGTTAGCCGAACAAATAGATACCTAACCAAAATAATAATAGTTTGGTTTTCACAATTAAGGATCCAATTAAACATCCATGCTAAACACGCGGATCTTAGAATCGAGTATTGATCTTTTAATGAATTTTTGATAACTCAATTATACCCTTGTCAATTTCAATTAATCATCTCTATTAAGCATAATTAAGTGGCAATTGAAGTAAATAAAACCAACATTTTGGATATATTCAATTTTGTACTTCTCTTTTAATAGTATTAAGATAGCGATTATTCTAAATTTCTAATCAAACGATTTAATCCGTGTAGAAAAAAGAGAGAAAAATCAATATTTAAAATTAGGTTGAGATTGATCGAATCAAACTGAATTTAATTAATGATAATAAAAAATATTGCTTACTCTTCACATACGGCCTCGTGTCATCAACTTCAACTTAAATTATTTTAGGTCGCATTAGTAAATTACTTTTAATACATCGAGAGGAAGAAAAGTTAGTAAATTAGTAAATTACTGGTTTATAATTTCCAGATCTTCCTTGCAAATATCTTAAAATCATGAGACGCCATCTTATCTAGAGAATCAATCTTGTTTGCGATGGCGACAGAACCACATAAAGGTTCTATACGAGACCATGTAATTAGAGGTTCTCTACTTTTACACGTCAATGAAACTATTCAAACACTATCCCAAGTCTTCTTCACCCTTCGCGAATAGGTTGCTCCATGCAAACGGCGTCGTTCCAACTTCTCTTCTTTTGCTTCATAATTTCCTCTGGTTTTAACTCCATTAACTGTAGCTCGTTTGGTCTAACGTTGTCGTAATCGCTATCAGTTTCTGCTTCTGAGCTCTCCGGTGAAGTCAACGAACTATCATCAACTGAAGTTTTCGTCTGTCTAATTCCTCTGTTTCCTTGTTTCTTGGGATCCAAGACACCTTCCTCTTCCTCAACCTCTTCTTCATTTGCTTGCGTTAGCTCCGAAAAAAAGAAGAGCTGAGGCAGCATCTGTTCGCCAATGATGCTTCTCTATAGGAATCGTAGCTTGCAAAGTTTACGTCGACATTCAAAGATGAACAACCGGAGAGACTTTCTTGAGCTTTGAATAACACTGACTTTAAGTATTTCCCCTGTGCCTCTATCCTCACTTGCAACTGCCTATGCACCGTCTCCTTGATTTGCAAGTTTCTGATTTGTGAAAACAATTATAATGAGTTCAAGAAAGGTGGATCTAGATATGAAAACAGAGTAATGTTTTCTCCTTTAATGATTATTACTCGTTAGGTTGATCATCTCTTTTCTCGTTTACAATAATAATCTCTTCTTGATCTATAGGATTCTGAGTTTCTTTTAGAGTTTCTGCAGCACAAGATACTAACATAAGTACATAACCAACAACCAAGGGTTGGATAAGATCTAAACCCACTAGGTCAGATCAAACCTCAAACTAAGTACGTATGTACGTAACCAACAACCGAACAAATGGTTACAATTGTTATTGTCACAATATTCACTTTTTTGTAGTTTATTAATAATTCTACAGATTAACAAATATCATCATAGAAAAATAATTTCTAACCATCTTCTTGCTTGTTACCAACAAATCTCTTGCTTTTTACCAGCCGATATTTCTGAAGAGAGAAGAGCAATTGAACAAGAGTGAGAGAGTTTGTAGATTACAAGTAATCTGAGTAAATAAATAAAAAAATCTAAAAGTTCTTGTCAAAGGCTTACATGTAAAGTGGCTAATGAGATGGTACAAAGTAAGCTCAGGAATCTCCATAGTCCTTATCAAACTCTTACGCGTTGCTTCTGAAATCACACGTAACAAAGAAATAAAATAAGATGAAAAACCAATCAAGAAATGAACATAATACCAAACCACAAAACACTTGTTTCATTGATTCAGAAATTTCAAAAGGACAAATTAAAGAAGATGTAAACAGAACTTCCTGGTCCGCCAAGTTGATTAACAGCATCGATGAATTTGTTTTGAAGCTCACAGCTCCATCTCAACCTCCGCTTAGAGTCCTTTGCCTCCTAGTTCTTTTTATCAATCATCATTATATATCCATGTCTAGTAGTAACAATCAAGAATGATCCGAAATAAAGATAAGAAAGGAAGATTATTAGACTAATCACATGTATAGTTGTTAAAGATTGCTTTTTCCTCTCTTGGTCATTCTCGCACCATATCTGGAAATGAGTGGGGTTGCGTTGCAGAAGGGAATATATGCTCTCTTGACCTTTCCTCTATTTATTTTATTTTTTATTTTTTTTTGTCTTTTAAAGCTTTTAATTTTCGCATTTTACCTATTTGACTATTTGTTTCCTTTTCCTCGATCACCTCCGGATTTTACACCACTTTTTTAGAGTATATTTTTTGGAATATTTGTGCAACGTTTTCTTCTTGGACTTGAAGTGGGTTAGACAGAATCTATGATGAATTGAGTGAAATTACTAATATATGTAATACAGTTATTATGGTTATGGACCTTATGGTTTTTATTTTTTAGAGGACACTTATCCAATATTGTAGCATGTAATAACTAAAAGATTCAAAATGTTATGGGTATTCAAGAAATTTATCTTAAATCACAAGATTTAGTAATGTAATAACAGTATGAACCACACTTAATATGCTTATCTTTTTACTGTTATTATAAGTCACGCAAACGAAAATAAAATTCACAATAAATACTGTAAGACAATTATAATCTCATAAAGGAAGAGTCTCCATATCTATCGATCCCATAAAAAGCATATAGAATGCCCTCCGTCACGTTTTCCACGACAAGGGGCTGGTTCATAAATGTACCAAATACATTTGCTACAGACTCCATATGGACTTCTTACATTGTCGTCTCTATCTACCCTAAAAATATCAAATTTCACTCTACGCCCGGGCCATTCAAAACTGCAATTATATATTGTCGTTTTACGAAAATTGACATAAAACCTGAAATTAAAATTAGCTCCACTTGGAAGCTTTCTTATCCCCAGATCTAGCTTTTTATTCATGCAATGTGCGACCAATGTTGCACGCGTGGTCAATGTGTTAAAGATCGATACATGTTTAAGTGCGAACGGCAAAATCCCATCGATGGATGAATGATTTCCTAAAAGATGAAGATTTTTTGTAGGAATAAGAGAAGTATGAAAGTGTAGTGTTTTGTTGTTGAGGAAGCCATAGACGGCTTAAAGGGTTTGTGAAAAAAAAAAATATTTGTTTTGTAAGTAGTATTTATAGAAATGTCCTTCGATCCAGCACCTCCTTTTTGCTGATGACAGCCTATTTCTGTGTCGTGCTAGTCTTTTGGAATGCTCAAACCTGTTACAGTGTTTAAGGTTGTATGGAGATGCGTCTGGTCAAGAGATAAATCTCCAAAAATCATCGATAACCTTTGGAAAGAAGTTAGATCCGTACATGAGGAGGGTTATCGGTTTGTTTACGGGTATTGAACAAGAGGGAGGGGCTGGTAAGTACTTAGGCCTCCCTGAATGCTTTAGTGGCTCCAAGAAGGACATGTTAGCGTATATAACAGATAGATTAACATCTCGATTACGCGGTTGGTTCGAGAAAACATTGTCCTTGGGGGGAAAAGAAGTTTTGCTTAAAGCAGTGGCGCTTGCTCTTCCGGTGTATGTGATGTCCTGCTTTAGGCTATCGAAACACCAATGTAAGAAGATAACGAGTGCGATGGCTAACTTTTGGTGGAATGCAGTGGAGGAGAAGCAGAAGATGCATTGGGTTTCTTGGGAGAAAATATGTAAGTCAAAGGATCAGGGTGGCTTAGGATTCAGGGATATAGGCCGTTTTAATCAAGCTCTTCTTGCGAAGCAAGCTTGGCGCCTCCTGGATGCACCATCTTCGTTACTGGCACGAGTGTATAAAGCAAGATATTTTCCCTCGACATCGTTTATGGAGGCTAATCTTGGTCCGCGACCGTCTTATGCTTGGAGAAGTATATTATTTGGGAGAGAGTTGTTGGAAAAGGGCCTCATGAAGTCCATAGGTGATGGTTTGGATACCAACGTTTGGCTGGATAAGTGGGTTTTTGATGAGCTTCCACGGAGACCATGTAATAAGGAGCAGATGATAAATTTGAATCTCCGAGTGTCTGAACTTATCACTAATCAAGGGGACTGGAATCTGCAGGCTCTTCAGGAACTTTTTCCCCCCTGTGATGTTATCAAAATAAGATCATTTCCCCCGGATACGCGGCTTCAAGATAGGTTGGTATGGGTGTATACGAATAATGGACACTACTCAGTAAAGAGTGGTTACTGGTTGAGCTCTAAAGCTATGGAGGTCCCGGGTGGCGAATCAGAGGGCTCACGAGTGTTGAATGAACTAAAACAAAAGGTTTGGACAGTTGAGACAGCTCCAAAAATAAGAATGTTTCTATGGAGAGTCCTCTCAGGTGCTATAGCAGTTGCTGACTGCATGAGGAATCATGGTCTACAAGTTAATCCGATATGTCAGGTGTGCAGATCTGCCGACGAAACTGTGTCACATGCTCTGTTCCTTTGTCCTGTGGCGTCAACGGTTTGGTCAGCTACTGCTCTACCTTTGCCTGTCCAAGGTTTCTCTACTTCGGTCTCGGAGAACATTGGTCATTGTTTGAGGCTTATTACTAATACTGATCTACCATCGTCCCTACGCCTTGCTATACTTTGGATTTTATGGGAGATATGGAAGGCTCGTAATGGGATGGTTTTCAATAACAAGCTGCAGGACCATCATGTGTTAATTGCAGGTGCGGTGGCGGATGCTGAGGAATGGTTAAAACTGAATGAGTTGCAGAAGCAAGAGCAAAGGTCAGTTGTGGGTATTATGCGAGGGGGTATGTCACAGAAGAGGTGGACTAAACCAGCGTTTGGAATACTGAAATGTAATATTAACGCATCTTGGGCTAGTAGTCAGCACTATGCGGGGGAGCTTGGATTCTTAGGAATCATGTAGGTGATGTTCTGTTCCATTCCCGGCATGCGTTTCTACCGACAGTGAATAGAATTGCTGCAGAACTACAATGTTTGCTTTGGTGTTTGGAGAGTTTACAGATCTTACAAATCCTCTCGTTTGAAATCTGGACAGATTGTGATGCAGTAATTCAGGCGCTTGAAAAACCGCAGGCTTGGCCTAAGTATCGTTCACTGCTTCATAAGATAAGCCAAGTTATGGTGCATTTGCAGAATGTATCAATACACCTTGCGTCACCTAAGTCGAATGGAGTGGTGCGATCGCTTGCTAATAGTGTTACACGAGACAGCAGGTTGAACTCGTATTTGGCTATGGGAGGTCCTGCTTGGTTACATGAGCAGATTGCACGTGACAGCTATACTTAATATCGGGTGTTGTTTTCCCGTTTTGCTTAGTTTTTGGTTTGCTTTCTCTATTTGAAACATTGTATTTCAACTTTTCTTTATATATCACAGACGATTAAAAAAAATAGTAGTATTTATAGATGGAAAACATTTATTATATATCCTATATTGGGTGGGTAAAATGATGTGAAAATCTGTTGTTCTTTAATAATAATCTAAAATATATTAATTAGCTAATTGCTAAGCATATGCACAAAGTAAGTCTATCTATATTGTTTTTAGTTTTAATTAGTACTTTTGAAAGTTAAAAATATAAGATCTCTCAAATTGTCTTTTATGGAAGAAAAAAAAAGTAGTAATTAGTAATGTCTTTTTTTTTGTCAGAATTTCCTTTTTCTTTTAGATATATTTAATATATATCCGTGATTATATATGTTAAAATTTCGAATCTTCCATAATGATTACGTACCTAAACCAAGTTGTAATATTTAATGTATAGAGTTGTTAAATTGGATTGTTTAACCAAATTAGAGCGTAAGTTAATCTTTCCTAGCAATGGCTTTCTTTTTTATATATTTTTTCTTTTTTTTTAAATACCAAATAATGAATTCGCATTAAACTTTGTATTTATTATATTTTGTCGCCAAAAATTTATATTTATCAGATTCCTTATCGAACTCCTTATTACTACTATTCATTTAGATATGGTAAAGTTTGGAAATTACATAGCAAGCAAGCAAGTATAAATACAGTACAAGTAGGATCTCTTATGATCTCTTAGCACTTTTGATTTGATGAGTCTCTTTTAAGTTCTATCAATTCAGTACAATTCTTATCGCTGTTTATTTCGCTGTTAATCGCTGTTTAATTCATGTTTGAGTTCTTATCGATTTCAAAAAGTAGACATAGAATTTGCTTTTAGATGAACCTAAAACTTGTTTTGAGATTTGATGCTCCTTAATTTTATCAATGTTGATTTTGCGTTTTTGATTTTGTTTTTGATTTCGCAGAACACTTCTGATCATGAGTCGCCACCGCCTACTGTTTCTCAGGTAACACTATCAATCTCTTAGTACTTGATTTAACACTATCAATTTCTTAGCACTTGATTTAATACTATCAATTACAAATTAATTAAAACTAAATACAATATAATTAAATTATTTCAATTGAAAATTTTATTTTTAAAAACATTGTGTAAACTAGATATTCAAAATTTTTCTAAAAAGATTTTTAAAAATGATAAATTAATTTATTATATATAATATTAATTAATAACTAAAAGATTAAATTTAGATAAAATAAATAAAATATGCCCTTAATTAATAATTAATTAAACGTTAAAAAAATAAACACAAATATTTGAAAATCACTGTTTATAAATTAGTTATCGAAAAAATTTAGATAATAATGAAGTAGTTTATTATTATTATTATATTAAAATTAAAATTAAATTAATTAGAATTATATTTTTCCATTTGTGTTTAGTAAATGTTTTAGATTATATTAGTTTTAAATAAAGATATAATTCACTAATAATTCTACAAATTTTTTCATTTAATAAAAAAGTTTTGAAAAATAATTATATATTTTAATTTATTTTGAAAATTATTAACTTTAATAAAATAATAAAAAATTGTGAGCTTTTAGAAAATAAATCAACAGTTAAAAAAAATCGACTATGTAACAAATCGATTAACAAAAAATAAATCGACTTTTTTTAATATAAGTCAACAAAGAAAAAACATAAATCAGCAGGAATAAAATATAAGTCGACAGTTCAAAAAGTCAAGTCAACTTAAAATGAAATAAGTCTACTAAGACCAAACAAATCGATGGGAAAAAATATAAGTCAACAACAAAACAAATAAGTCAACATCATCAAAAGTCGACTATGTAAAAAAACAATCAAACAAAAAAAAAGTCGACAATTTTAAAATAAATCAGTAGAAAAATAAATAAGTCCACAAAAATTAAACTTAAGTCAATCTTTCAAAATATTGACCTTATTAATAAATCAATATAGAATGCAATAAGTCAATAATAAATAAACAAATTAATATAAAACAAATATAAATCGATGAACAAAAAATATAAGTCAAGTGTTAAAAAATTGATTATGTTATAAATCCACTAGCCATAAAATAAGTCAACTGTTTTAATATAAGTTGATGACGAAGATAATTAAGTCAACATAAGTCAAAAACAAAACGATTATTCAAAAAGTCAACATTACAAATAAATCAACATTGATTAAAATAAGTCTAAAACATTGATATATATATATATATATATTATAAATTGTATAATCTTGAATTATTTATTTTTAAATAAATTTAAATCTAAATAATATCAACAAAAATATTTAAATTCTTTTTTTATTCAAAATTTTAAGATCAAAAATTGATTCATGTAATCATTATTTAAAATACAATAAATACGTTTTCGTTATAATTTTTATTTATTAAATAATTTATTTCGAATTTAATAATTTTTAAAAGTAATAGATTTTAAAGTTTTTAAATATAAATTAAGTTTTTATTGTTTTTGTTTAATTGTTAAAATTATTTTATAATAAAGATATTTCTGTTCATTATCATTTCAAAATGTGTAGTTTTCAAATAATTATAATATTAAGTGTAATTTTTCAAATTTCTTATAAAATTTAGTATATTCTTAAAAATGTCTCGAAATTTAATCTATTATCACAAGATATAATATCAATTAGATGATCCACTCAATATGCTTATTTGTTTATTGTTTTATTTTAAGGCAAGTTAAAACCTATAGAAATATATAGAATAGCATCCGTCAATCCCATGAAAAGCATATAGAATGGCCTCCGTCACGTTTACCACGACAAGGGCCTCGTTCATAAATGTACCAAATACATTCTCTACAGACTCCATATGGACTTGTTTCACTGTCATCTCTATCTGCCCTAAAAATATCAAATTTCTTTTTACTCCCGGGCCATTCGAAACTGCAATTATACGTTGTTGTTCCACGAAGATTGACACGAAACCTAAAATCAAAACGAGCACCAATGGGAAGCTCTCTTATCCCTAAATCTTTCTCTTTATTCATGCAATGTACGACCAGTTTTGTACGCGTGGCCAATGTGTTAAAGATCGTGACATGTTTAGGCGCAAACAGCAAAATTTCATCGATGGACGAATGATTTTTAAAAGATGATGTTCTTTTGAGGATAAATAGGAATAAGAGAAGCAAGAGAGTGAAGTGGTTATTTGTTGAGGAATCCATGGATCCGGATTGGATTAAAGGGTTGGTGAAAGATAAAAAAATGTTTTGTTTTGCAAGTAGAATTTATAGATGGAAAAAAACATTTATTATATCCTATAATGAGTCACTGGATGGGTAAAGGATGTGATGTGAAAATCTGTTGTTCTTTAATAATAATCTGAAAAATATAAATTAGTTTTTCTTCTTTTTTTGGGTTTATATTTATATTATAAAATATATATCGATTGATCTTTATAGTTTAGTTAGTATATTTGAAAGTAAACAAAAAACAAGATCTCTCAAATTGTCTTTTATAAGATAGACGGGAGACAAGAGGGAGAAGAAGAGAAAAAAGGTGTGACGGAGGGGGTGATGTGAATGGTCTCTCTCCATAATCCCAACGAACCCTTAGGCGTCGCCTTTAGAATCACACAGAACAAAACAAAGTGAGACAAACACACATTTGATTCCTTGATTTAGAAGTTTGACAAGGACAAAGAAGATGGAAACACTACTTCTTTGGTTCTACGAGTTAATTTTACAAGCTGAATCTGTGAATCTGTGATGAAGCTCACAACTCTATCTAAGGACAAAACATAAAAATAAAATCATATACAGTATCTTCACCTTTTCATTTTAAGTTGATGAAGCGAGACAAATTGTTATACATATAAAAAATTTGCTTTTATACAAAACATCAACTATGCATGTTTAAATTATGATAGAGATAGCAAATTAGTAACAAAAAACTACTAGACATACATACAAGTCCTGTTACTAGCTCATAGAGTGATATATATAAATATAGCCACGTTGGTTGTGATTGGATGATCTCTTAATTTGGAATGGGAGAATCAAAGAATCTATAACTTTACTCGAGAAAAAAACATCGTCAATAAACTTTTAAAAGAAGAAACCCTCTCTACCTTATTTTAATTTAAAGCCGTCCACGCAAATAAAAGTGAACCGATCATATACCATACACCTGTTAAATTAAAGTAAGATAACTTTAGGCTTATGAAATTATATATACTTGGTCCATAAATGACAACAACGATGGTCCAGTGACATGGAAAGCTCGTCTCGGATTTAGAGCGAATATAAAACGAATCTATATTTGAGTTGCATGGTTATATTAAAAAGACTTAAAACAATTATTAGAAGATAAGAAGATGACAAATATGTAACAACAATTTCAAGCAAATTATATATGTTTATTAATACTCCAATACAACAAAATGGAAGATAAATGCCATAATCACTCTAAGATAATTAAGATGGCCACTGAAAACAGTAAGGAGCCCCTCCATCGCGTCTAACACGACATGGACCTGACTCGTTAATATACCAAATACATTCTTTGCAGATTCCACATACACTTTTTGAATTATCATCTCTATCCGTTCTAAAAATATCAAACGTCTTTACATTTCCTGCCCACGAGAAAGTGCAAGTGTATGTTGTTGTTCTGCGTAGATTGACACGAAAGCTGAAACCTACACTTTGTTGAGATTGGATCGCAGGAAACGTCAAATCTTTCTCTTTATTCCTACAGTGCACGACCAATCCTTCATGTGAGTTCAATGTGTTATAGATCACAACATGTTTAGGTGAGAACAGTAAACTTCCATCGACAGGTGAAAAGTTTCCAATCGCTAACGACGTTTCGAAAATAACTAGAAATGTGATTAGCACGAAAATGAAAAGTTGATATGTCGAGGAAGCCATGGATGTGGTTTAGTTTAAGAGTGTGTGAGATAATATTTGCTTTGTTTGAAAAACATGGATTTATAGATGAAACTACATTTATTTGGCTTAATGTTTTTACGGCAAAATTATCTTTGAAGATAAAAGTGAGAATCTTTAGTTTGTAACTTATATTCAAACATACTAAAAAAATAGATATTTAAATCATTATTATTGTTTGACTACAAAGACGCTCAATCCATGGAGTTTTCTATTTTCTGCATATAAACTCTGATTTTGTTATTTAATAAGCAATTTCTTCAATAGGTATTTATCTAATTATTCATAATGATCATAAAATTTTATATTTATAGTATCAGATAATTATTTAAAGTTTTTTATTTGGTTATTAATATCATAGTGTAATAGGGGAATCTGCTTAGTTTAATGGTAAAAAAATTATCTGTTGCCTACTAAAACCATCAGATTAATTAGGTTCAATTCATAATTCATGAACCATGTAAGTTTCAATTTATTATGTTATGAATTTTGTTGGGTTGGTCTATTTGACACTTTTGATTTAGAACAACATTTAATTCATTATTCATATATAAGTCTATTACCTCTCACAATCTAATTTGTATTATCTTCGGAAATTCAAAGAAAAAAAAATTCAAACTGTACTACTATTTGATATTAACAACCCAAATAAATACCGCCATTGAATTGACTCAAACATTGACTATAACGTATGTGATACTAAATAATTACATTACTCACACGAATAATAAATCAATTTAAATTTACTTAATTCGGAACTATATATGTTCAAACCAAAATTTAAATAACGTATTGCAGGCTGCAGCTGGCGTTTTCTGCAAATGTTTTCGCCCTTTTGTATTTTCTAATACGAATATTCCAAAAAAAAAAAAAGATTGTACATTTCAATTAATAGCCAAACAAATTTTGACGTGGCAAAAATTAAAGGGAGCCAAATCTTTTTAGTGGTACTGGAGAGAACAAAAAGGAACTATATCCCTTTATATTTATCATAGTGTATATTTGGTAGTACACCTTCATGACTATATATGGCCGGGGACCATGAGGAATATTCATATGAACTTAGAACTTCATGATTATCTTCATATGAATATGAATATGAATATTCATGATTATCACAACCGAAACTACATTTCTGTGGCTTAATGTTTTTACAGAAAAATTATCTTCTAGGATAAACGTGAGGATCTTTAGTTTGTAACATATAATACGCAGTTACAAGCATACTAAAGAAAAAAAGGATGTTTACTGGTTTCTTAATCATTATTATTTTTTGGAGATAAAATGGTCAAGTCCATGGAGTTTTCTATTTTCCTACTATAAAAATTTCATTTAATTAGCAAAATTTTCAATAGGTGTTTATCTAATTATTCATAATGATAATAAAATTTGATATTTATGGTAGCAGATAAATATCAATAACCAATAATCATATTAATGGAATCAAGAAAATCTATACTATTAAAGCAAGAGTACTCACTAGACTCAAATTGGACCATGACTTTGTTTTGGTAGAGAATCGTCTAATTAAATTAAATTACCCTATAGTTTAGATTTCTCTAAATGACGTTTATACTATTTGGTCGACAACATATTTATCACCGGGTTGAGACGCGGATCCTGTATGACCCGACAATAGTAGACTACAAAACACGCGGATCCGTTTGTAATCCGAGTTGATACTATTCGGATCGTGTATTTGGTTTGATTCAAGAACAATTATTCCCGTCACCAAGCAGAAGTATAATTCCTATAAATAAGGAAACTGGTATCCGAGTATTTAATGGCTTCAGTAATATCAAATATTAACTACTACCATACTTAATCTCTATAATTATTACGAATATTAATAATAATGAGAAATCTTTAATACTTATCGATTGTGACTTTGTTGCTTCCAAAATAATCAATAGATTAAATACGAAATTGTATATATATATGTAAACTTATTTGATTTGCTTTTATATTGTGAGATATTTACGGAAACAACAAATCAACTTAATACAATTAAATAAAAACAAATCATTATTTAGTTTAGATTTTTCAATATTTCCTTAACGAAATTATAGTAATTAATTATGATTAGTATAGATGGAAAGAATAAAAAACGCAGAAACTATCTATATTAACATTTTTGAAGTACATTTTGTGTTATGTCCTTTTAGTTTTGTTTATTTTAAAAGTTATTTACAACATTTACCCCTAAAAAAATTCCAAAACTAACATTACTACAAATTTTGTTTCCTAAATATTTTACAATTCATTCCAACTAAATAAATAACAGCAATCAATATGGAAATATAAACTATCATATATTTACCCACACATTCTTTTGTGTTCTGAAAATATTTTATATCTGAATCCTTCGCAAACAAAGAAAACAACAATTTGATTCCCATTTTGTTTTTCAAAACCTGTGAGCATTATTAACGTAAGAAACACTTCGACTGACATTTATTTAAATATTATATTTAACATATGTAAACTTAATAAAAAATTTAGTTATTACGAATATATAAAATTAAAAAAGTTTTAAATACTATATATTGTGGTTATATAGTAGATGAGTTATAAAGAGGAGATGTTGAAATTTATAAAATATTATTAAATTTGTGTTAACACGGGTTAAATCCTCATTTAATTATTTATCAACACTACTAATATTAGAATAGTTGACATAAAATCAAGTTAATTTAACTAAGATTGTGTAAAATAATTAAATCACTAGGAAAAATGTGACTTAATCACAACATATAAATTACTTATTATGTATTTAGATCCCTTATTTTTTGTTATAATAACTAAAAATCAAAATAGAATCTACACTAAACAAAACAAACTAAATATAACAAACAAATGGTCATCAAGTGTATTGTGGGTTAAAAAAATAATATAAACATTTATCCGCAAAACAATCGGAAAATTTAGTTATTTCTCTATTTACAAAACATCCAATATTTAATAAATAGATACAACATAAATATAAATTATCATAAAAATTATATGTCTGTGGGTTAAAATCTAGTATATATGTAAAGTTGTAAACTAATTTACAGAAAAGGTGTACTGTATGTCTCACATCGACTAAATATTTTGGAATATGGTTCATAATCACTATAAATATATGACTAATATGTTTTGAGTACAAATGAGCAGGAAGCATGATTTATCAGATATCCAAATTTAACCGTTTAATTTGGTTCTATATTTCAGCATATTTAAACTTTTAAAAAATAAACATATTAATAATATATTTACGTTTTTTAAAAAGTTTAAGAGATTATAAATATTTAAATTTTTACAGAATATTTAAATTATTATAAATATTTGAACTCCGTCGAAAGTTTAAAATATTATAATATATTTAAAGTCTATAAAAATATTTAAGTAATATTAATATTTTTACTCTTAAAAATTATAAAAAAAAAGTTTGAGTTAATGTGACAACCCGTCCCGCGGACCCCACTAGCCCACCGCTAGCTGCCCCAACGAACCATCTGTGGACCCTGTTAGCCCACTGCTAGCCGGCCCAACAGACTCCAAGCTGGCCCTGCAGGGCATCGATCCTAACCCATCATTGTGGATATCCCAATCCACCAGTAGATTATTGGTGCGCCAGGCGTTCCTCGAACCCTGGTCCTCACCCTTTAACAACCTTCCCACAGGACAAGCTGTCACCAATTGATCTCTCTTGGGCCGGCTAGCAGTGGGCTAGCAGGGTCCACAGATGGTTCGTTGGGGCAGCTAGCGGTGGGCTAGTGGGGTCCGCAGGACGGGTTGTCACATAAAAATCGATTTTTATGTAACAACCCGTCTCGTGGACCCCACTAGCCTCACTGCTAGCCTGCTAGTCTCACTGCTAGCCCGCTAGCCTCACTGCTAGCCGCCCAAACGGACCCCAAGCTGGCCCTGCAGGGCATCGATCCTAACCCATCACTGTGGAAATCCACATCCACCAGTAGGTTATTGGTGCGCCAGGCGTTCCTCGAACCCTGGTCCTCACCCTTTAACAACCTTCCCACAGGACAAGCTGTCACAAACTCAATTACTAAATCTTCTTTAATCGACCAACATCTATTACATTTATTTTCATAAAATCTTAATAACATCTATACATTCTGTTTTTCCAAAAATAATTATACCCATTAAAGTTTTAAGCCATTAAATCTCCAAAACTATTTTTAGGGATGCTAGAATCTCTCAAATTTAAATAGTATACAACGAATTTTCCATAACAAAAGTTTATAATCTCCATATCTATATTAACATTAATACAGTTCCTAAACCGAAAATCCAATTTTAGAATGATTAGAAACCCAATATTCGCAAATATTCAACTTTAGCAAGAATACATACATTTAATTCAGTATATATTTTATTTAGAAACTGGATCTATATATATAATTTTTAAGTACATTTTGGGTTCTACCCTTTTAGTTATACTAAATTAAAAAGTTAATCTCTTGATATATACAAAATAACAAAATCTTAACTAAAAATCTCATTAAAATCAAAACTGATATAGAATATATATAATCCTTTTGTTGCATAATCGTAATGTAACATATATAGAAACTGAATGAATTTATTAAACACCATAATTCATAAAATCGGATAATAATTTACTCATATTTTGGATTGCCTTATATTTTTGGAAATATATTGATTAACATTATTGAGCAATTAATTATTTCTATATCATATAATTTAGATTTTTTATTGCAATTGGAAATTTCTATATAATACTCTCACGCTCATAAACACAATCCCCTATATAATAAAACGGAAGTACACAACATTGTTTTGTAGACTATATAATTATAATAAGTTGGTTACAAATAGGTTATAGATTAAGTTTTATATTATTTGTATAGTCTGGATTTATTATTTCCAAAAATCATAAAGAGAATATCCTAAAGAATCAATTGATATCATCTAACTTACCGTATTAATTTCTTTGATTAAATTATTCATCAAATAAAATCCTTTGATATATTACTTAACATATTAATTTGTTAATTATCATTATATTTCACCTCTCATTTTCATTTTTATATATGAGTCTATTTTGTGAAACAAATAAATTATCATATTATTTATTATAATTAAAGATATACCATAAGTTGAATTTTTAAAAACAAATATAAATGATTCAATCTATAAAATATTCAAGTTTTATTAATATTATTCTTTGAAAATAATATCTATTGAATTTAAATTTTTACTGAGTAATGGGCCAAAATTTGAATATTTAAATTCAGTTTCATACTTTTTTGTTGAATTTTATAATTTTATATAATATAATAAACTTTAAATAATTTATTTTGAAATATTTTTAAAATATTGAAACTTGATATTAAAGTTAAAAACTATAAACACTCTAAATTGGTTTGTTATAGCAATGTCAATAATATGTCACTATAATATGAAAGAATTTCAAAAAACCAAATATATTAAAACAAAAAGTATAACAATATATTAAATTACTCATAATATAATAACTCGCTTTTTAAAAATCAAATTCATAAAATATGTCTTATAATGACATTCAAGTCATAAGTTAGAATATACATTGTTGAAATAACTTCACATACATAAACTAATACAACATATTAAAATTTTATTTTAAAATAAAAAATATAAAAAAATTTATAAAATAAAATTTAACCAGTGTTATGGCACGGGTACATCTAGAATATTAACAATATAAAACTTACAAAATAAGTGTATTTTTCAAGACATTATATTTATCATATGATTTTATTGCATAATATTTTATCCAAAAAAACTTTTAAAAACAATCACATAAATTGTATTTTATATAAAAAATTACAATATAAATAAAATGAATTTCAATCCGTGCTAGAGTATGGGTCTTAATCTAGTTTTGTTATTAATATTATAGTGTAATAGGGGAATCTGCTTAGTTTAAAGGTAAATAATTTATATATTACCTACTAAAACCATCAGATTAATTAGGTTCAATTCATAATTCATGAACCATGTAAGTTTCAATTTATTAGATTATGGATTTTGTTGGGTTGGTCTATTTCACACTTTTAATTTAGAATAACATTTATCTAATTTGTATTATCTTCGGAAATTCAAAGGAAAAAGAAACTCAAGCTGTATTACTATTTGGTGTAAACAACCCAATTAAATCCTGCCATTGAATTGACTCAAACATATTTTAAATTACGTATAGCAGCTGGCGTTTTTTGCAAATGTTTTCGCACTTTTGTATTTTTTTAATACGAATATTCCAAGAAGAAAAAAAAGAAGATTGTACTACATTTTAATGGCCAAACAAATTTTGACGTGGCAAAAAGTAAAGGGAGCCAAATCTTTTGAGTGGCACTGAAAGAGAGATCAAAAAGAGCAATGAAAAAGAGATAGCAAAAGCTCACTTTTTTGGCAACAGCATGTGGCTATCTCTTCTCTACATGTCCCTGTCTCTGCTTACGTGTAATTTTCTCCTCTTTGTGTCTTGTGGCTCTGTGCGTTCCATTATTAATTTAATACCAACCTCAGCCTCTTCTTATACATAGTCTTGTATCTGACCTCAAATAAAGAATAAACACACATAACATCAAATCTAATCTCCTCTGCTTCATCTTTCTTTTTTCTGTCTTTATGTCTTCAAAGATTGGTATGTCTGAAGTTAGAGATACTCCGGTTAAATTGTTTGGCTGGACAATCACATCTGTCTCTCATGATCCACTCTCGTCTTCGTCCCCTGTTCTCCCCGATTCTTCCTCATCTTCTTCTTCTTCACCATCACTTGGACCACACAAGGTATGTTTCAAGAAATGCTATAAGTTGACTCTTTTCTCTAGTCTTGATAAGTTTTTAAACTAGTTCATGATGTTTAAATTCTAATTCTGTTTCTTCCAAATTTTTTCAGATGCATGACCAATCTGCTACTGACAATACAAGTCTTAAGATATCATTAGATCTTGACAAGGAGTCCAAAGAAACATCTGAGAACAGCGATGACCAACACAGCGAGATTACAACTACTACAACATCGGAAGAAGAGAAATCAGCTGAACTGAAGAAACCAGACAAGATTCTTCCGTGTCCGAGATGCAACAGCGGAAACACCAAGTTCTGTTACTACAACAACTACAACGTTAACCAGCCACGTCACTTCTGTAGAAACTGCCAGAGGTATTGGACTGCTGGTGGATCCATGAGGACCGTCCCCGTTGGTTCAGGCCGTCGCAAGAACAAGGGATGGGTTTCTTCAGACCATTACCTGCACATTACTTCCGATGATTCTGACAATTACAATAGCTCCTCAACGAAGATCCTAAGCTTTGAGTCTTCGGACTCTTTGGTTACTGAGAATACTAAGCATCAATCAAGGGATGCGAAGATAAACGCTGACTTTGTTTCACAAGAAGTCAACAACTTCCAAGGGTTTCCTCCTCCGCAAGCAACATCCCCTGTTTCGCCTCTTTTGCCTTACCAATACCCTCCTAACCCTAGTTTCTACCACATGCCCGTCTACTGGGGCTGCGTAGTACCGGTTTGGTCAACCTTAGAGCCTTCCACATGTCTTGGGAAAAGGACAAGAGACGAAGCTTCACATGAAACTGCTAGAGATGCTTCTATAAGACCAAGATTGGTTTCAGAATCCCAAAGTATCAACAATGAAGCAACTAAAGCTACGGAGAACCATCTGTGGTATCCGGTATCGATGAAACATGAGAAGACAGAGCAATATAACTTCTTCAATAATGGATCTGAAAGAAAGAGCAGCAACGAGAGGTTTGTGCCTAAAACGTATCTTAGCCTTCAAGCAAACCCTGCAGCCATGGCAAGATCTATGAACTTCAGGGAAAGCATGTAAAACGGTGACGAGATACTAATATAGAATAGCCCTACGTTATGATCATCTTTGTATAATGATTGTTACCTAGTAGATATCTTTGTTGTGTGGTGAAACTGCAGATAACTTTTAATACTTTATCTTATTTAGTTATTTATATGCCACAATCCCCATTTTTGTACACTATCCTAACGGATGGACATACTGAAAGATAATCTCTTCTTTTGGTAAATGTGGCTATTATATAATCTCTTCTTTTGGAGTATAAATTAGTTAGAAACAAAATGAATAAAGGAAAAAACATGAGTGTGAATTTTCATGTAAAGGAGAAAAACCAGAGAATCTTAACTTTCAGTCCTTGGTACAGAAACAGAATCCATCTGATTGGCACAAAAGAAAAAGCTAAAGGAGAAGCATAAAGTCACTTTCTTTGGAAACAATAGTCTCTTCATTTGCGTCAAAAAAAAATAGAAAACTCTTTATCACTTTACTTTGGGATAATGACTAAATATGGGAAAGAAAAAAGAAAAGGTTAATTATTAAAATAGTTTATATAAATGGTTTGAAAATTACTAAAAAAACATTTTGTTATTCGACAACTACTAAACACGCCGACGTCGTTCCTCTCTGCTACTCGGAAACGCTTGGAACACGTCCTGGAAGGTTTTGGGCCTAATAAATCAATTGCAAGGCCCAATGAGCATATTGAAAGAGTCCAACCAATGTTGAACACTCATACGTTACGAATTGAACACCGTCTTGTTTTGGTGATGGAACAACAGCAAGCTTACCGTTTTGGTGATCATATCCAACACCAACAAAATTTCAACCCAAAATAAAAAGAATATAAATTTTCAAGAATTAGCTTCTATCTAGAAAAAGAAAAGAAAAGAAGAAGGGCATGTGTGTGGGTCCGCGTGACATGAAAGAGAGGTACATAGGTAAGAAAGATAAGCTTGAAGAGTTTGGGAAAACGGTTTGGAAAGAAGAAACAAATGCAATGTGTGTGTGTGATTTGGTGAGCATGTTTCATGTTTGGCCTTTCTGTTGCACAATCTCTGCCTCATTCTTTGCAACTTCCTCTTCTCTTAATTACGCATCTTCTTCGTATCTTTAATACTACTACACTCTTTTAATTTCACTTTTCTCTATCTCTCGTTGTTATTCTCATCACACATATATCTTTACAATATTTCACGTCACTTCATCATAAACGAATCACCTTTTTTTTTTTTAGTGACAATCTCTCTTGTTAATATTTATCAAAGAGGTACTAAAAACGATAATTTATCCGATGTTACACTAGACAACAACAACAACATACAGATTAGTAATTAACGTAAACACATGGATAAAGACTTGAATCTTAGTTTGTTTGCTTTCTAGCTATTGCAGCTAACTTCATGCTTCCTTTTTCTGTAACCAAAATAATCACTTTTCTTTAACTGATTAAAATGTTCAAGATTCACTCCCCCGTCCCCAAGCCAAGGAAATCGAAAAAATGTGGTTCCTTCTTAGCCTTCTCGACCACCTCTTCATCTACCGCTTCCGTTCCTATCCAATTCATCGGCTCATCTGGGTCCGCTTTCTCTTGGCTCCTAGGATCAATGTACGGAAAATTGTATAAGGCGTCTGACGTGGCACCAACGTTATCGCCCACCATCATTTGGTTGCCAAACATACTCACAACCATGGGAGTGTCAATGCTCTCATAACCTGAACGTCAATAGATACACCACAAACAATATAAAACAAGAAAATTTAATTATACTAAAAAGAGTTGAAACAAAATGGAAGAGGAGGAAGAGCAATAGACTACCTTGAAAGCAATGGAAAGGCAACACAAGCTGGTTATGGTCACTCGTGATAGGGGCATTATTAACCAGGTGATGAGCCAAATTGAACTCGGGGAAAGGCTGAGCGAAGTAATGATTAGTGGAAAGAAAAGAGTGGTAATTAGGGTTAGGGTTAGGATGATGAGTAGTAGTGAGGTGAGATTTAAGGGGATTATTGTTCATAAGCTTCCTTCTACGGTAGGCGGAGGAGTGTTCTCTATACTTACGAGCCATGATAACATGCCAATGGTTCTTAACAGAATTATCAGTTCTACCAGGGAAAAGCCTCGCAATCATTGCCCATTTGTTACCATAAATCCTATGTGCTTGCATCAGCCTCTCTTCTTCCTCCTCAGTGAAAGCTCTTCGGTTTATCCTCGGATCCAATTGGTTAAACCACCGTAGTCTACAGCTCTTCCCTGTAAACCAACAATCAAAATCAAATTAATAAGCTCACATCTTTGATTTTGTGAATTGTGACACAGATTGGACCTAGAAAACCGATTAATTTTTATTTTTTTTTATTTAAGATTTGATTTTATCACCGGGTCTTTAGAAATTAAAGCTTAAATCATAGACTGACCAAGATGGGTCAAACACATTTGATGAAATTTTGAAGACACTTTTTTAAAAAATTGTACTTACCGGATCTTCCTTGAAGCTTTTCAGCTATGAGGTTCCAGTTTTGTGGTCCATAAATGGAGACAAGCTCTTTGAGTTTAACATCTTCAGCTGGTCTCCAATGTCCTCTCCCCAAGGTCGACGGTTTTGAAGATGAAGAAGACCAAGACTGACCACTATCTGTTGTCTCCTTCTTAGCACTCTCGCTGTTACTAAAATTAGGGTTATGATTATTACTCTCTTCTTCGTTAGCTGCTATGTCTCCAAGGGGACTCTTCTTCAAGATTTCGAATTCATGACTTGTGTTGCAGTGACGATGATGATGATTCTGATTAATATTAATGTCGTTGAAAGGGAAGTCCCAAGAAGAAGAAGAAGCTCTTCTTGCGTCGATCTCATCCATCCACAGTTGTTTTTCCGTTATAAACATGGAGGAGTTGTTGTGGACAGAGGAAGAAAGGAGAAGAGAAGTGTAATTGTTGAGATATGAAAGAGATGTCACGTCAGCTTTTAGACTATTACCATCGGAGGAGAAAGACTTATGTGAGTTCATTTGCGTATTATATATACAAGTACGTATATGTGTGTCATAATTATTTTATTATTTATTTATAAAAATAACAGAATATCTTTTATATATAATGGTGTGTTTGTTACGTATGGCTTTAGGTATGTGCGTGTATGTACATGTCGCGACCGTGTTTTCTGACGACTGTTAAAAAGGGTTATGGACCGTTGTCACGGACTGATTCAAACGCCATAGTTATTTGCATTTATACATTACTATTATAATTTATATTGTCTAGACACCACTGTAATAAGTAAGTACATGTGTATTATCGATATTCGATTTTGCTGTCGACTGTTATTAAAATGTTTTCAGGTGTACCTACGTCCATACTTCATAGAAGAAGTTCAAAAAGTTTCTCTGATATCAGTCACATATTAAATTTCAATATAGTTAAGATTTTGTTAACAGTTAAGTTTTACAGGTTTTACTACAAGACCATAGATTGGTAATAATAATAATAAGTAAGAAATGAGTATATTCGAGTTTGGACTGTAACTCCCATATAAAATTTTCCTTTTCCTATGAATATTTATCTTTAATTTATACATGTACGTATGTAAGATATTACTTCCTCTTTAAATGGGAAACCAATGGATTATGATTTATGACAAGACAAATTAATGTGGTGAGTGTCGACCAAAAAAACAGTTAATGTGGTGAGTATATTAGTGGACGAATCCCAAATGAATCCTACCGTTATTAGGTGAAATTTTCTCCTCTACTAATTTTTTTTTTTTTTTTTTGGACAACTTCCTCTACTAATCAATGCATGTTTTATAGGTGCGAAGTGAAAAATAATAGTAAAAGCTAATGAGATGAAAGAAAAAAAGCTGAAGCAGAACTAAGTACTAACTACCTAAAAAGGATGAAGGCAAAAGAGAGTTTACCATTGGGGAATGAGTTGTGTCTCTTCTTAGCACAACCGAATTCTCGGACAGTTTTTTTTAATTTTTTCACTTCCATTTTCCTTAAACTTTACCTTTTTCTCTCTTAACCATCGCTTCTGTAATCTTCCCACATGTCTCTCTTTCCTTTACTTTTTTCCTATAGCTACCATTTTGTTTATGTGAAACCCTCTATTAATTAAAAAAAAATTAACCTCAATCTTTTCTCTTAATCGATATTCCCATTTTCTCCATGTCATGTGTATGTTTTTTTTGTAGCATGCAATCTCATGAACTTTTACTAACCACACATCCAACCCTAGATATCTCACATAAGATATATATATAAGCACTGTGGCCGTGTGGATGAGGATCATATACAGTCAAAAAGTAAATAAATAATCTTGTAAGACCTTTTCGTATTTGACCAGAAACCCCAATTGGCAGACGTAACCATTAAATATGGGATAAATTTTAATATCAGATTCAAAAGGCTTTCAGAGCTGTACGATCCTCTGCACAGAGATTAACCGAACGCACTATAAACTCTCTTTTTCTCTTCTCATGTTTTTTTAATCGGTCAATCACTTTGAAATACATATTAATATTATATATGAAACATTTAATTTTATGAAACAGAAGTTATGTACCTTTTATTAAATTAAATTAGTTGTTTTGCAAAACCCCCATTTGTAGGAAGAAATATTATTATTATTTCTTATCGTTTAAATTGGTGTAAAGTGTAAACACACTAATATGTTATTTATTTGTTTGTCAAAAAAAAAAAAAAACTAATATGTTATTTGTAAGAAGACTTAACTAACCCAACTGGCAAGATCTTGCTAAGGACGTGGGGGCTTCCGGATTTGCTTCTTGTTTTGTTCTGTGCGAATCAATCTTGCTACTTTGCTTAGTAGACTAGTACTAGATTCGGTTCATCCGTCTAAATTTGTATATTTTAAAAAACATATTTACCCATGGATTCAATGTTTACATAATCTTTGAAAAAAGTAAAGAGAAAATTTAACTTGGGTAAAGGATTATGAGGTTACCGCAGTGTGGTTTGTCTTAGCGAGTGAATGACTGAATAAGCAACTACAATACTCTCGAAACAGATGTATGAAAAGCTCATATAATTGCTTACCATTTCTTTAAATTACTAGTTTACTATTTTAATCTAAGGGACCAAAATGATTGGAGGTCATCATAAAGTAGATTGCGATCTCATGGTCAATCCTTTTCAGGTGAGTAAATTAGTCTACGGTCCAAACTCTAATTTTATTTTATTTTTTCATTAAAAAACTCTAATTAATATACCCATTTTCTACATAGCGTTAAACGTTTATTCAGTCTGCCACCAAAATACATCAAATGTATATGATTTCATTCACTAAACCGCTGCAACTAATCCAAAGCTCAAATTTACTCATCCGACTTAATCTATATTTTATTTTCTCGGCCATTCTTTGACATCCTAGCCCAACCCTCCGTTCAAACTTCACCTAATTCACTTTAACTATTTCGGTCGGCTTAGAAGTTTCTATAACCGTAATTATTTCCAGTGAACTATTTGGTTCATATTTGTAATAAACTTATAATATCCTCTTGTGCGATTATGTTATAAGTTGTACGTTTGATCAGGTTCATGTCTACTAAGTTCAAAATCGTTTCCAAGAGGACGCTTGTGAAAGAGTTTTTTTTTACGTGGCATTGACGTGTCTTTGATGGGATTAGTTATCTTACACTAAGACAAAAACAAATATTTTCCATATATACATTTTTCTTTTCACCAAACAAGAGTTCTTTTTTCTAAAATATTTTAGATGTCTTCAATACTAGTTTTCAATGGCTCAATGCAAGTAAACATTGAAAACTAAAATTCGTTTCAATGGAAAGAAAAATTATTTATATTACCTTTGCCTTAATAACTATTGGTAATTGCTAATGAAAGGTGGAGATGATGAACACGTGCATATCAAGAATAACATAGGATCCAATTCAATTCACAGGAGAAGTCTTTTCTCTTCAACTGTGATGCGTCCCCATGGCCCGATTTTGGCGTGTGATGTCGCACAAACATCACGTGTATTCTCCTTATTGTACTACACACACGCACAATCACCATAAATCTATCGAACAATCACGAACACTAAGGGAATGAATATACTTGCTTAGAAAAAAGAAACTGTAGAACAAAACAAAATCAAACTAATTAATTTGGGTTTCGTCTGTGATATAAATGACAAGGTTAAGTGTGCAATTTTAGGAAATACAGGATTAGATCACCAAAATATGTCATTCAATGTACATATATCTGAGAGGCTAGCTATTTCAGATGTTAATCAACTGAATTATTTAAGTATATTAAAGCTGTTTGCAACATTTTTTTTTTTTTAAGTTTGGATGTTTAATAACAACGGAGAGTTGAGACGCTTTACCTACTGTATATTTGCAACTGTTTCATATAACATAGTATTATAAAATATAGTGTTAATTTTGTTTTCTTTTGACCAGCAGTATTAATTATGAAGATATGTAATAACTGAGAAAAAAGAAGAAGTATAATACTAGTTTTTATACGTGATTCTGCGCAAATACATACTGTATGTTAATCAGTTAAGTGGTTTGGTTTGGGTGTAAAGATATTTTTTGTAGTAGTTAATGCAAAATGGATCGGATTTGGTGATAAAAAAAATAGGAGGAGAAAAACTAGTGAGCTAGGGAAACAGAAATGAACAAGAAAGTGAAAGAAAGTGAGAGTAATGAAAGGAAGTGGAGAGACAGAGAGGATAAATGGTGGGAACAGATCACGAAGACACACACAAACTCATACTGTTTTTGGAGTTTCCAAAAAGAGATGACGTGAAAGGTAACCAAACAGTAAAGTCTATATCTCCCAATTTTCAAAGATGAATGAATCAATGACCCATCTAATCTCATAGCCTCCTTTGCCCCTATATCTATTTTCACATCCACCAATAAAGTTTGTCTTAAATTCTACCCTCTTTCTTTAACCTCATTCGTATTTTTGGTTACAATCACACTACTTCTTGTTTCTATAACCGGACTTGGTTCTCCTAGAATTATAACTTAAACGGTCCTTTAGAGGTTTCAACTCCATATGGTATTTTTATGTATATATGATTTTCCGGACCAAAGCTCTGATCATTATAAACATATATTAAAACTCTCGTGTTTGTAACGTTAAAAGTTAAAACAACTTATAGTCTTACACACAAAAAGAAGAAAAACAGTGAATAATAAATATTTGATAAATTGGTTAACAGTCGGTTCTAAACAATTTTATATGAAGGTGGGGATGACCCGAGCTGAGATCATGCCTATAAAATAAGACCCTGTTGAACTTGGTACGAAAATTTTCTGTGTATATATTTTAAAATTATATGGAAGGACAATAATGAAGAAACAAATTGATGGTGAAATAAAATAAAATAACTAAAGTTAAATTATATATAGTATTAAAGAATAAAAACGAAGGAATGTGACAAGTAGTGGGGCGTAAGGGAGCAGCAGAAGACAAAGGCTAATCCATGAGATTCTGTTAGGTGTGTTCCCTTGACAGAGCCATATTTTGAATCCTTCTCTTGCTCTAATAAAAATTCATAACCCTACCAATTAAATAGTTACGACATCCAACTCATGGGTTCGTCTAATTTTGTCTTGAATATTTGGTCGAGTTTTATTGCATGATTTTTTTGGTCCGAGCGGTTTAAATTATGAAGCTATGAAATCATTATTATGGAGGTATTTAAAACATTAATAGTGTAAGACCATCTTTATAGGGAGAACACCAAGGGTGTTCTAAGCCCAAAAAAATTAAAAAATAATGAATAGTGGGTTTAGAACACTTTTTTAGTTCTTGATGTATAACTGTTTTTGGTTCAGTTCTAAGCTGACGTGGCAAGCTGTGAATGGATACAATTTTTTGCAAACAATTTTTCACAAATTAAAAGAGGATTTGATTGAGAATATATGAAATAAATTTAGACATTAAACTATGTATTAATTAAATAAAATGTTTGTGTGCTTTAATTAAGTAATATGTTTTTTCTTTATCTTTAATGTTTTTTTGTTTCATAAAAATTTGGTATTGGATTTTGAATTTTAGTAAAAGTTTTATAAGTATGCAATTTAAATGTTAATTTATAAGTTTTTATAATTGTAATATGTTTAAGAATATTATATTATTAAATTTTATTATCTTAAACATGTTCTCCCAATAACTAACTTCTTAACAAAAGATCTAAACTACTGATCTTACATTATTTTCATAATATTTTTACTCTAAAAACACCCAAAGTATTCCCTTATAATATTTTTCCTTTAAATATATAGATTTTGGCATGTGCCAGAGGTGCTAGAGCACAGAGTCCATTCAAATTTTTGTTTTTTTTCTTCACTAAAAAGGGTCCAAAAAATTTTACTTCAGAAAACATAAGGAAAAGGGCCCTTTTTCAATTTTCCAGCTCAGGGACCTCAATAATCTTGAGCCGGCCCTGAGTCACACGAGGAATTAAGTTCTAACGATGAAGAGAATCTTCTAACGATCATAATTTCTAGTATTGTGCTAAACGGTCTTCTTGCTTTCAATACGAGATGCAAAGCAGAAAGCGTACAAATAAATATACGTACACATGAGTCTGATCTCTCATGCATTATGTATACATGCATAATAGTAATGGAAACTTTGGTGATGCATGTCGTATGGGTATTCAGGCTGCGTCTTAACCGAAGTCCGTTAAGAGTGTCTCATTTAAAGGATTTAAAGAAAGGACAAAAAAGTACTCTTTGCATGATAATATTTGTTAAATCTTTGAAAAGTAATGGGTGTAAGTATGGGTAAGTTGTCAGAAACCTAATGCAAAGACCCACTTCTTATTGTTTAAAGGACACTTACCTGCCCCACCCTCACATGCTTTAATGCTCCGATCCCTTCTTCGATCTGTTCAACGCAAGGAAACATAATCTAACACGAGTTGGCTAACGTTCACATTATCATATACATCTCTAATAAATAACTCAACGTCCATACCAACATAATCTTACCAGTAAATAAAATTATCTGCCCGTTTCTTTACTTGCGATACATAATCTTATTAATGTATAAAGCATGTCAACTTTGAAGCCAAGTAAAGAAAATTTGGATTTGGAGCCACAACCGTAAATATATTTCATTTTAAGGTCATATATTTTCTAAAGATTTTTGAGTTTGGTTAGCGAATCTGCTCACAAGTGGTTTGTTTGAGTCTTTGTTAGTCACCATTTTTTAAAAAACATTGAATACATATACCCAGCTACATATACCAAATCTTGATTAATAGAGCCACTCGCCACATATACATTGTGACTGGTTTTTAAACAAATACATTCTTTTAATTTACCAAAGATTTCTCTATATGAAACGCTGGCCGGTGGTAAAGTTCACTCCTAACAATAAATCTATCGGCAACAACATTGTTTGCAAATTTCACATTTAAATATGTAACTCGTTTTGTGCATTGTCCTCTAATACAGATGGGACCACACCATGATTAAAAAGTCCATAACAAACTAGTAGAATGCGTACGTATGGAATATTAACTCTAACACCAAAATAAGAAAGAAAGCAATTGGAAAAGGTCACTTTAAGTAAGAATCTTAAAAAGTGAAAGAAATGGAGACAAAACAATAGTTGTGAATAGAGAGAGAGAGAGAGAGTAGTGGTGAAATTGGTGATGTGTGTCACAGCTCAGCAAGTATAACGCTAGCAATAAGCAAGCTGAACCTCAGCAGCAAAATTTACAGATCCAAATCGAGAGAGTTGAATAGGCAAGGAGAGGTCTATGGGTTGTAGCTAACCTGACCCTCTGATGAATCCAGAAGGTATGGATGATTCAGTATTTGAAGGACAGGTGATGCTACAGCCATCTATGACAATAGAGCTGTGCGTACCCAAAGAGCTTCGAACAGTAAATCCCATCAGATATTTGTTCATGGAATCAAGACTAATTTAATGCCTTTTTCGCAAAATCCAATAATTAATGCACCAATGCTCATGATGGACCTAAATAACCTATTTAATATAATAAAAAGGGACCTATAATGTATAAATAAACAAAGACAGAAGTAATGTTCAAAACTTCAAAGTCAAAGTCAGACTCAGATTTATCCAAGTGGTAAAAGCGACTGGATGTGACGGGTTTGGTAAACTGTTATTATTGATAGGGTTATACTGATCACCTTCATCAAATGGCAATATCCATTGAAGAAAAACATTATTTAAAAAATAAAAAAAAACAATAATGCGAATCTTGAATATTCATAATTCTAGACGTGGACATAACAGTATAAATGAATATTCGATTCACAAAATTTTGAAAACAAACTCTCAGCAATTTTTTGTATTATACACAAAAATGTAACAAACAATGATTTTGACGTACCTGTCTGTGACATTCATCCCTTCAGGAAAATTTTCATTGTTTTCATAAAACTGTTAAGCTTTTTTTTTTCGTACGTATAAAAAACAAAAACCACTCACAAAAATTATTAGCTTATGGTGCACACTGTACGACACTATTCGTGACCAACAAATTGTATTAACTCAATTAATATTATTAAAATATACATACTGTTTCGTTGTATTGGGAAGCTGCACATTCAAACGAATTATTCACAACTGTTCATGGCGTACACTTCATAACTCCTCTCTTTGGAAAATCTAGATATCCTACTCCAAGCATCTAAGTTCTCTTGATCTTGTTACTAATATTGACTCATCATTTCCATTTTATGTGTGGTTTTTCTTTGTTATAAAAACATTTCTTCGTCAAACTTTTTTTTTTTGGTCAAACTTGTTTGACCAAAAAAAAAAAAAAACATTTCTTCGTATATTATACCTTCTCTCCTACTCTCGTTAGCTCACTCAAGTTTTTTTTTGGTGTAAAGCTCACTCAAGTTTAATTCGGAATTGTTGGAAATTGATTTGTAATACAATTTTTTTTCGTTTGTTATACAAATTTATTTTAGGAATCAAAGATATACACATTTTATACGTTAGTACATGTGCCATTTAAACTGTGAGTGAAATCTTTTGAATCAAAAGTCAATCTTTCTATGAAAAATTATTCTAAACACACAACCTTAAAATTTGAAAGAGACGCGATGTAGGGGAAGAAAAAAATGAAAATAGAAAGAAAAGCAGACAAGATGAATATGCAGGTGCGAGTGTGACCACCAAGAGGCAACACAGTATTTGATTATCAAGGATGACAAATGTAAGAGAAAGTGAAAAAGAACAAAGGTCCACGGTTTATTGTCTTGGATGTTTACTATTTTTTCTAAATGGGCTTTGGACCAACTTCACTCTGATCTCAGGATGTAATGGAATGGGTTTTCCAAAGTTTTGAATTTATTTTGTCCCAATAAATAAGCAACGCAAACATTTGATGAAATAAATAGAAGATCCATATTTTCACCAGTAATATAAATTTTTCTGAAATTATAGCAACTATCATTTGATGTTTGCACGGTTGGTCAATTAATCTCAAGGAACATGATATAATTTCTTTCAATTATTCTTTGATGTTCATATAAAAAGTTGGGTCACAAAAAATAGTTGAGAAAGAGTATTTAAAAGAAAAAATGAAAAATGAAAAATTAAGTCAATTGTGTTTAGTTTTAATTTAGTAGTTAGTTTCCACTTTGTAAAACAAAACTGAACTGATAAAATCACTCTTGTGTTTAATATGTGAAATTTTAAACTAGATGTTAATTTCATTCCGATTATTAAACCTTATTAATTAGAGAGTTTTGCTATTTTGCATATCTAGTAGTTGTATATTTTACAGAGGTAACTTCTAAGGGCATGTTTATAGGGAGATCAGGTGAGGGTGATCTTAGGGAAGAAATATTGTTAAAAAATTGTAAGATCAGGTCTTAAGATCTTTTGTTAAGATGTGAGTTATTGGGAGAACAGATATAAGATCTTAAGATTTAATAATATAATATTATATTAGAAATATAAAAATGTTTAATAAATACAAAGACTAATGTTTAATATATAATTCAAGAATGTTCAAAACTATTTAATAATGTAATGTTTATTAATATTTTTATTAAACATATTACAATTTTAAAAATTTATAAAATAATATTTTAATTGCAAAATTATAAAACTTTTATTAAAATTAAAAAAAAATAACAAACATATTACTTAATTAATTAAAGAAGACAAACATTTTATATAATTAATACAAATGACCAAATTTATTCCAAATATTCTCAATCACATCTTCCTTTAATTTGCGATGTGCTTGTTTATCACGAATTAATGTATGGCCATCATCACCTAAACCTTCAAGATTTGTAGACATAGTTACTGAAAAGGTAAGATCCGGAGTAGTTCCAGTTCCATCTTCTTGTTGGAATTCTTGTTCGTCATAGAGTGTGTATGAATCTCGTTCATCTTCGACAATCATATTATGCAGTATGAGACATGCTCTCATTATATATGCAATTTTACCCTTTGACCATAAAAGAGTTGGATTTTTAATCATGGCGAACCTAGATTGCAAGACTCCAAATGCACGCTCAACATCTTTTCGTGCACCTTCTTGTTTTTGTGCAAATAAACGATGTTTCGGATGTTGTGGTTGTGGGATGGATTTAACAAATGTCGCCCACTCCGGGTAAATACCATCCGTCAGATAGTAAGCCAAATTATACTCATTTCCGTTGACATAGTACGTAACTTCGGGAGCTCGACCGTAAATAATGTCATTAAATACTGGTGATTGATCAAGGACATTTAAATCGTTACAAGTACCTGGAGCTCCAAAAAATGCGTGCCATATCCAAAGATCTTGTGAAGCTACTGCCTCCAAAACAATTGTTGGCTTATCGGTGCCTCTTGAATACATTCCTTTCCAAGCGGTTGGGCAATTTTTCCACTGCCAGTGCATACAGTCAATGCTACCAACCATCCCGGGAAAACCCCTCTGTTCTCCATAAAATAGTAACCTTTGAAGATCCTCTTGTGTTGGTCGGCGTAGGTATTCAGCGCCAAACAAGTCAACTATCCCGACAACAAAATGTTCCAAACATTTACGAGCAGTACAAGCAGCAAGACGTATGTATTCGTCAACCGAGTCCGTCGCAGTCCCATAAGCTAAAAGTCGAATTGCTGCAGTACATTGTTGTAGGGGTGATAGACCATTGCGGAAGGTTGCATCCTTTTTTGGCTTAAAATATGGAACTTCTTCACTTAGACGATTCACAATACGCAAGAACAGCGGCTTGTTCATTCGAAATCGTCGCCGGAAGTGGTGAGCATTGTAAGTCGGATTATCTGAAAAATAATCGTTCCACAAACGTTCATGCCCTTCTTCTCGTTTTCTATCAATATATTCACGTGGTTTTCTTTCCACCGGCATAGCCTCTTCAACAGCTTCAAATTGGTTATTAAATTGCTCTTGAAAGTATTGGTTTAAACTATCATTATTGGGGTCATAATGGTAGTGAAAATTGTTGGAAGAAGATGCCATAGCAATGAAGAAAAGAAAGCAAATATTTGTGTTTGTACCAAACAAGTAATATTAAACACAAATATTAGAGTTTAGAAGGGAAAGAAATGTTTGTGTTTGATGAAAGAAAGAAATATATGTGTTTGGTGAGAGAGGGAAATGTGTGTGTTTGATGAAAGAAAGTATTATTTGTTTTGTTAAGAGAAATGTATGTTTTTGATCTTGTGAAACTTGTGGTCTTCTCATACATATAGAGTGATCAAACATCACGGGTTCAAGAGAAAGTATTCGTCAAGGCAAAGTAAACAACAAAAGATTCAGTCTAAACATATCACGGGTACATAATTCCAAAGAAACAAAAACAACAACATATCACGGGTTCAGAATTCGAAGAAAAAACAACAACCAACATATCACGGGTTGCAAATGATGGTCCTTTCCGTCAGCTGGTTGACGTTGTCCGTCAGCTGGTTCACGTGGTCTTTGAGCTGAATCACGTGATCTTTGAGTTGGATCACAAGTATCTTGAGCTGGATCATTTGGTCGTTCAGCTGGATAACTTGCTCCTTCAGTTGGATCACTTCTTCCTTGGGTTGAGCTTCACGGTTCCGCAGACTATGTAATGGACCAGCTTCACGGTTCAATGGTTGCGGTAATGGACCAGCTTCACGGTTCAATGGTTGCGGTTCATAGTAAGCGGTGTCAGCCTCATCATCTGTGTCGGAACTATAGTTTAAGGGGCTGTTTATGCCCTCGTCATAGTCAGAGAACATGTCTTCCTAAACCTGAAACCAAAACATATACGCGAGATTAGAAGCCAAAACAAACCAAAAATTTGGCATTAAAAACATCAAATGAAACATACATAAGCCGATTTATTAAAAACATCAAATGAAACATACATAAGCCGATTTATTAAAAACATCTAATGAAACATACATAAGCCGATTCATTAAAACATCAAATAAAACATACATAAGCTGAGTCATTAAAAACATCAAATAAAATCAAACTTAAAAGCTTGTTCATAAACATAATCAAGCATAAACCCTAAAGCTAAAACAGTTCAGCCATTAGCTTCTTCTTTAGCGTTTTTTCATCTTCATCTAGCGTTTCCTTCTTGGCAATGAGAGTGTCAAGAATCAGATCAGAAGTAAATAATGGACATTTAGTGTTTTAAATAATAGACCAAAGAAAATCACAACTAAACAACTAACATAGACCATCGCATTTTACACCTATAGCCTATACTAGCAAAACTAAACTAACATAGACCATCGCACCATCACAAAAACAAAGCAAACAACACTTTCAAGGAAACTACAACCACTAAAAATGTCTTAATAATCAGTTACTACACAACTAATTTCAGTTTTGTTACCATCACAACTAAAGTTTTGTTACCATTACAACTAATTCCCAAAACATTTTCTAAAACCAGTTTACCATCACAACTAAACATCAAACATTTTTGAAACGTAACCATCACAACTAAAAATCAAACAATTTTTAGAAACCATTTTTTGAAACAAGTTTACCTTTAACTTGCGAGTAATGAATTTATTCACAATCAAACAAAAGAACTAACCATTTTTAAGAGACAAACCATTTGACTAACCTTTTACTTGCGAGTAAGGAATGTTGTTGTTGATGGTCCGACAGAATTTGCACGCGATAGCCTCACCTATATGCCTCATAAACAAACCGAAAACAAGCCACAATCAATTAACGTTTATCTATTAACCTGATAAACAAAATAATAGTAAGCTATACAAAATTGTCAGATTTAACAAAACATACAAAATTGAAAACCCTCACAATTTCAATCATACAAATCTATTAATTCACAATTTCAATACCCTAAATTGAAAACCCTCAAGCGAAACCCTCAAATTGAAAACCCTAAATCGAATCCCTAAAATTGAAAACCCTAAATCGAATCCCTAAAATTGAAAACCCTAAATCGAATCCCTAAAGTTGAAAACCCTAAATCGAATCCCTAAAATTGAAAACCCTAAACCGAATCCCTAAAATTGAAAACCCTAAATCGAAACCCTAAAATTGAAAACCCTAATTCGAAACCCTAAAATTGAAAACCTAAATCGAAACCTAATTCAGAAATGAAATTAGGTTAAAATCGCCGAAGCTTACCTTCTCTATAAAGCCGGAGGAGACAGATCAGACGGAAGAGACAGAGAAGACGAGGAAACGAAGGAACCAAGGTTGACTTGGCGAGACAGAGGAGACGGTGGAGACGACGAGCTCGGTGGTCACGAGGAGACGAGGAGACGAGGACACGAGGAGAAGAAGAGATACCCGGAAGTGGTCGCAACAACACCGGAATCGGAGACGAAGGAAGGTATCGGAGTTTCGCGGTTTCGCCTCTCTTCGGAGAGAACAAGAAAAATAATTTTGGAAAACCCGAGTGAGTTGAAAAAAAATGATACAAACACAATATATTTTGCAACCAATGTCCGCAAGACACGTGCCCCGAAGATCACCCCAAGAACTGATCTTATTTAAGATCAGAAAGCCTGATCTTATAACTACTGTTCAATTTTTTCGAATTAAAATAAGCCCAAGATCAGGCCTTTGTTTCGCCGATAAATATGGCCTAACTAGTGTTCTATATCATAGAAGTAGGCATTTTAACCGAACCATAATCTTGACTCTATATGTATATGCATTATCCGTTTGATTATCTTTACTTTAACCCAAATGGTTTGGTTTGTTGGTTTGAAGCCAAATTAAACCAAACCAATAACCCATTATGATTTTTTAAAAGAAATAAATTAAATAAATTATTTTATCACTTTGTAATTTATCATAATCTTATATATATATCCACAAACCGTTCAAATCACAAAAACGGTTTGTCATTTACCGTTTTCCCTTATTTTTTCTAGTTTAGCTGTTACTTGTTAGTCTTGCTTTTCTTCTAATCAATTATCTTTATTTGTTTACCATCTGTCAATCGATCAATTTATCACGTTGATTTTATCAAAAGATACAAAAATCCACATAAACTTACCACGATTCATGTAAGTTTTGTAGGTTTAAGTATCCGAAAACTAATTCTAACATGAACTAAATTGAACAAACCAAACTGAAACCAAATCGAGCCCAAATATTATCAAACTAGTAACTTCGATTAAAATCCTACTAAATTTTTAATAATAGTCTACAAAACCGGATTAAACCAAACGAACATAAATTAAAAAAAAAAAACCAATAATGTCACTCACTCACTCCTACTCTCTCAAACGCCCTAAAACATCGAGATCATGTCTCACATTAATGCATGCCATCAACGAATGGGCTTTTTATAATTGTATAATGATCTTGTTAACTGTTTAGTAAAGTATATTTTTCATTAAGATCAAATGTAACTAATACAAGGGGTATTTATACTAGAGTATTAGGACTAAGTAAAAGGAAGCTTAATCCCAACTTATATATATATACTAATATACCCCCCTCAAGCTGAAGTCGCAGCAAGCGAGAAGAGGCTTGAAATAGATAATTTCTGCAGAATTGAGTGAAATGGAGCCGGTTGCAGAGGTTTCATTAAGATGTCAGCCAACTGATTCTCGGTGGCAACATGTAGAACTTTGAGAAAGCCACTCTTAATCTGATCTCGAGTAATGTGGCAATCGATCTCAACATGCTTTGTTCTTTCGTGAAACACCGGGTTCTGTGCAATGTGTAGTGCCGATTTGTTGTCACAGAAAAGCTTGGCCTGTATTCGTGGAGTCTGACGCAAATCCTTCAACATTTGATTAAGCCAGAGCAACTCCTTAGTAGCGTGTGCCATGCTTCTGTACTCAACCTCGGTGCTACTCGAACTCACAACATCTTGTTTCTTGGATTTCCAAGAGATCAAAGAATCTCCTAGAAAAACACAAATGCCAGAAACAGACCGCCTAGAATCCTTGCAAGTTCCCCAATCTGCATCCGAGAATGCATTCAAGCATAAATCAGTAGAAGCAGAGAAGAAGAGGCCTTGACCTGGATCGTTCTTCAAATACTTGAGAACATGATGAGCAGCCTCTAGATGAACGCCTGTTGGGCATGAAAGAAACTGGCTCAGATGATTGACGGCGAAAGTAATGTCTGGTCTTGTAATGCACAAATACAACAACCGTCCGATCAGTTCCCGAAAAGGTCGTCCATCATCAAGGAGGAGAACCATGTCTTTAGTAAGAACCTTCTTATAATCCATAGGTACTACCTTTGGTTTGCATCCCAATAAACCTGTATCAGCAAGAATATCAAGACAATACTTGCGCTGACTTACAAATATTCCACTTGTATTTCTCGCAATCTCAAGTCCTAAGAAGAAACGAGCTGGGCCAAGGTCTTTAGTCTTGAAGTATTTCGCCAGAGATGCCTTGAGTTGGAACACGGTTTCATCACTGCTACTCACAATCAAAATATCATCGACATAGACCAAGGCCGCAATATAAGAAGAAGCTGTTTTCTTGACGAACAGAGTATTGTCACCATATGCTTGCGAGAAACCATCATCAAGAAACACTTTAGAGAGGGACTTATACCATTGTTGCGAAGCCTGTTTCAAGCCATAGAGTGACTTGTTAAGCTTACATACAGGATTTGGTGGCAATGTAACGCCTGGAGGTGGTATATAACCTTGAGGTAAGCTCATGTATATTTCTTCCTCGAGGTCACTATGGAGAAAGGCATTAGTAACGTCCATCTGAGTGAGGCTCCATCCATGCTTAGCAGCTAAACCAAGGACCAACTTCACACTAGATAGCTTTGCGACAGGCAAAAAAGTGTCAATGAAATCGATGCCCTCTTATTGTGTGAAGCCCTTTGCTACTAAACGAGCCTTATACCGTTCTATAGTGCCATCAGCATGATACTTGATCGTATAAACCCACTTACACCCCACAATATTTTTCCTGGAGGTAAGGAGACAACATCGAATGTCCGATTGAGTTCCATAGCCTCAAGCTCCACATCCATCGCCTTTGTCCACCGAACAGATACTATGGCATCCTTAAAGGTTTTTGGTTCTGTTTCGATGGAAATAGAGAGGACATAGGACTGATAGGGTGGTTTGAACACAGAATAAGATAAAATAGAGGATAGTGGATAGGGTGTAGTAATAGGTTTGAAATGTGTTGAATAAGAGTGGTTAGAATGTTGAATAAGAGCACAATGGTAATCAGATAAGTAACCTGCAGCCTTTTTTGTGCGTTGTGGTCTGGCATTAGATGGTGAAGCAGTTCCTGTTCCCGTAGTGACTGTCTCCGCATTCCCAGATGATGTACGAGGGACGAATGTGTGTGATGCAGATGATGCAGGTGCTGAAACAATAGAAATATCTAATGCAACAGGAACATGGGATGGAAGAATCAAGTCACTGATAATGTTCGAAGGATGACGAGCATGACTAGAATGAAAAGGAAATTCGTTTTCATGAAAACAACATTACGAGACACAGAAACAACATTAGTATCCAGATTAATCACCTTATAGCCTTTATATCCCGGAGAATAACCTAAAAAAGCACATTTGTCTGCTCTATGACTAAACTTTGTTCTATCTTTTAGCAATGTCGAGACATAACAAAGACAACCAAACGTACGAAGGAGATCATATGAAGGTGGTTTCTTATTCAACAATTCATAAGGAGATAAGTTCTTTAATAGCTTAGAAGGTGTTCTATTTATCAAGAATACAGCAGTCAAGAAACAGTCACTCTAATAAGCAATAGGAACATTAGATTGAAACAACAATGCTCTAGCAACATTAAGAAGATGTTGATGCTTTCTTTCAACTACAGAATTTTGTTGTGGTGTGTATGCACAAGAGAATTGATGAAGCATGCCATGTTGTCTAATAAGATCAGTGAAAGCCAATTCAGGAGCATTATCTGTTCTAATTGCTTTAATAGTTGAATTATATTGAGTCTTAACATACTGAATAAAAGCTGGAAAATGTTGTAAAACGTCACTTTTATTCCTCATCATGTAAACACAAGTACAACAAGTAGAATCGTCTACAATGGTAAGAAAATACTTATATCCTTCTACAAACTCGATAGAGAAAGGACCCCAAACATCTAAATGGATCAAATCAAAAGGTGAACTAGACAAACTATTATGAGACTCAAAAGGTAAGCGTTTTTGTTTAGCTAATGGGCAAATAGAACAATGAGAGTGTAAAGACAAACCAAACTTGGGAATATGCAAAACAGTAGAAAGCTGTTGTCACTTGTCAGTAGAAAGATGTCCTAGGCGTTGATGCCACAGATGTCCATCCACCACCAAGGATCCAGAGAAGTTCAACGAAGCAGGAGACTTAGACACAGCGAGAGATGATGCATCAAGTTGCAGAATGTACAGTTTATGCATAAGAGTTCCTCTACCAATCGTTAAGCCCTGAATAAACTCCTGAATAATGCAAGAATCAATGTAAAAATGTGCAGAACAATGATTATGTTGTAATAAAGAACTAACAGAAATCAAATTGAACTTGAATGTTGGCACATGGAGAACATCAATCAAGATAAGCGATGATGATAATGGAACAGTGCCAGTGTGTGTGATATAAACCCTAGTACCATTCGGGAGAGAAACAGTTACCCCAGAAACTAGATTAGTTTCACTAAATAATGACAAATCAGAACACACATGAGTGGTGGCTCCACTGTCAATTATCCAAGAACCATGTGGGAGATTAGAGTATAAGGAGGATAGACATTGGTGTTGAAAAGTTAGAATATTGTTTTCAAAACGAAGAGAAGTTGATGGAAAAGTAATGATACCAGAAGTAGATTGGACTGCCATAACACCATGCTCGGTAACAGACGCAGTCGACGGGGAAGGGGCCGGATTCTCTGAAACTCGAACATGTGCTGTCAAATGCTTAAATAAGATCTTGTACCTGAGAATGCGTCATATTGTGCAAGTCAAGGTTAGAGACAGTTAAAGCACTGGAAGATGATTGAGCTTGGGAAGAACTTGTTATAGGACCACTCATTGGGTCTAGACCACTCATCGGGTCACTCATAACATTCGCCACTGTATGCGGGCGTTGCTGACTCTGAGAATATCCTCAAGGTTGAGAAGGCTGTGATGGAGCTAGATGTCTCTGAGACTGAGAGTTAGAGAGAGAGCTCTTGAAGCCTAGAATGTAACCTGGAGGGTATCCATGAAGCTTGAAACATTTGTTAATAACATGGCCAGTTTGTCCACAATGGGTACAAACAGGTTTTGGTGGGCGAGAGCGATATCCACCTTGAACCGCATTAGCTGCATTATCAACTAGGCCTTGATAACCTTGTGGAAGCAGAGGAGCCAAGCCAGTTGTCTGGAAAACAACGTTATCCGACCGAGGAAGAGGCTTGATGGAACGATGCCTCTCATCATGAGTCACCATATTGAAGGCAGTCTCAATAGTCGGTATTGGTTGCAACATCAAGATATGTCGCCTAGTAGCATCGTAAGAATCATTCAGTCCCATGAGGAACTTCGTCACTCTACTCCTCTCTTGTAATTTCTCCCATAAGGTTGCAGCATTGCATTCACATTTTCCACAAGTACACACTGGTAACTCTACGTAGTTCTTATGTTCTTCCCAAAGCGTAACAAGACGTGTGTAATAGGTGGTCACATCCGAAGCATCCTGTTGAATACTATTCAAACGCTGCTCAATTTCAAAAACGCGAGGAGCATCATCCTGCTTGAAACGAGCCAATAAATTCTTCCAAATTCCTTCAGCCGTGGGAATGAATAACAAACTCTGACTAATTTCCTTACTCACCGAATTCATTAGCCAAGTCGAGACCATGTCATTGCATCTGGACCAAGATCCAAAATCTCGATGATCTGAAGCTGGTTTCAAGATAGTACCGTCAATAAAACCAAGCTTATTACGAACATTCAATCCCATACGAACCGAACGACGCCAAGAAGTGAACTCCGCACCAGTACAAAGACGATCAGAAACAAGTATGAGACCAGCATGATCCGAACTATGAAGAAAGTAAGGATTCTCATACTGATCTGTGGCATAAGTCGTACCAGTATTCGCAGATTCCATTACTCAATCCAAAAACGATGAATCTAATTCCACAAATCAAGAATCACCAAAGTTAAATCGGAGTCCAAAGATCTTAAACACCTAACCGATCAAGATGATAGAGCAACCAAGATTACAATGAAACTCCAGAAAGAAGCACTAACCAGCTCAACAATAGCAAGCAACAATTCCGCGAAGAAGAGAGCGACGAAACAGCGATGTGAGGCACTCATTGATTCGAATCGGTGCTCAGAAATAGCTGAAAAATAGATCGCGAGACGCAGAATGAAGAAGCAAAGCTGGGACAGAGACGAATTGAAACAATTCGAATAAGCGGAAATCTAATTTTCCCGAGAAAACTTTCTGTTAAACGCTTTCTCGAGAAAAAAATGAGAAAAATTCATTTTGCTCTGATACCATGTTAACTGTTTAGTAAAGTATATTTCTCATTAAGATCAAATGTAACTAATACAAGGGGTATTTATACTAGAGTATTAGGACTAAGTAAAAGGAAGCTTAATCCCAACTTTTATATATATATATATATATATATATATATATACTAATAGATTTAAATATGGCTCATGTCTTCCCACATGAATGAAGTGCTTGTTTTTCTTCGTAAAACAGAGCCAGTGGTGCATATGTCGTCGGTTCATATGATATGAGTCACGTACTCACGTTGAAGCAAAATCCATCAGAGCGGGACCCATATTTACTTTAGTCGCTAGCCACCACATGGCCCTGTTACTTCTTGTGGATCACTTTGTAACGTAGGTCATCAATTTACTGTTGGAGACACCAAAAGTTATACACTTATCAAACTCCACTTTAGATAATGTCGTGACATAAAAACACATAACTGCTAAAAGGAGACCTTTGTTCAATTCTGACCAGAAATTAGTATAAGAAAACATAGCACAATAATCTCTCCTCGCACATACATCCGTAGTGAAATCTGAAATTAGTATATAGTATAATAATGGAACCCAAAGAGATAAAAAGCTTATATCACTATGGTGTCTAATCTCGAAGCTTGCAAGCTCCTAACCTTAAATTAGGTTGTTTGATAGAACTTTGATGGTTTTGGACCACTAGGTCTATTGTTTATTGTTCCCACAAGGACCATTTTCGCAAGCACCAAACCTTCATTTGTTTTTTAAAAAACGCAAAAATTATTATGAAAAACAACTTTTTTACAACAAGTGCATAATTCAATTAAATGTTTTTAGACAACTTTTCTAAGCAAACCTACTCTTTCTTTTTTGTTTATCTTGAAGCAAACCAAACTTCCATACATCCATCGTATCTTCTATCTCCTTGCTCACATATAGAGGAGATCCGATTCCGAACCTATTTTGCTAATTCATTTGAATGTTCTTAAAGTGGAAAAACATTGAAGGATGAGATTGTGAAGGTCGGTTGTTGGGTTTTGCTTCGTTTGAATGGGTAATAAAGGAGAAATACATTGAAGGAGATTGTGAACGTCGGTTGTCGACCACTTACAATCCAAAAAGCTAAAGATAAATGAGCATTTAGAGGAATATGATTACCGAAAAAATATGATAAAGCTCACAATATAATCGATACTGGTTGTAAATAACTTTAGTAAAGAATTGTATTTATTACAAACATACATAACGACTTTTCTTTAATCTCAACACAACATCACAACCCATCCCTCACGCTTTGATATAACTCATTACTACTACTAGCGGGTGGTAGTTAAAACTCCACCTCTACCTCAGTATTCAGGACATCTCCAATGGTATTCTATATCTTACTCCAAACTCTATATTTGGAGTAAAATCATCTCCAATGGTACTCTATATTATACTCTAAAAATAGAGAAATGAACAGTGTTACTCTAAGTAACACTGTTCATTTCTCTATTTTTAGAGTATAACTTTTTTTTTACAAAGTAATCCCTCAATTATCATATCTTACCATTTTATACCTAAAAACATTATTTAATAGGAATTTACACTTATATAATTTTATAGAAAAAAACAAATATATTAAGTTAAATTAAAACACAACAATAACATATATTTAACTTAGAAAATAGAATGACATAACAAACATTAAATATAAAATACATAACTAGTGCCATAAATTAAAATAGAAATAGAAGACTCAAATAAAAACAAGTTATTACCAAAATAAACTTACGGTATTGCTCCTCCTGCTCATTATATCATTCAAGGAAAAGAATATAATATGGGTTATTATTTAACTGATGGTATATATCCGAAGTGGTCTACCATAGTGCAAACTTTTCACGAGCCAAGAGGTCCTAAAAAGAAGTATTTTGCTATACAACAAGAAGTATGTAGAAAAGATGTAGAACGTACATTTGAAGTTCTTTAATCGCGTTTTGTAATTAGGAAAGGACCAGCTCGTTTTTGAAAAAAAACTGTAGTTCATAATATAATGACTACATGTATAATTTTACATAACATGATAATCGAAGATGAGCGTGATCTTAATGCGCCAATTGAAGCTGGAAGAGAAGCTCCAGCACTCGAGGTTGAAATAGCGGATGATGAAAATACTCGATTTCAAGAATTTCTTACTCGATTTCAACATTCACTTTTTGTGCCCCTCAAAATTATCTCCATTTTTAGTCATGTGCAAGTGGATGTTCTTTTCTTATTATAATTTTTTTGCCAAGATATCGATATACGTAGGGATCAAACCGGATGATAAGTTTTACAAAATGAAAAATATTCAAACTGCGATCAAATAAGCAACAGGATTTGCTCCGGGAATAGAATGTAACAAAGATTCGTCACATAATAGCCAACTCTATCAGGTTTATCTATGCGTTGATACTTCGGCCTCCAAATTCATCAACTGTCCTGTTATGCCACATGGTCGTTGCGACTCTCGAGTTCAGTTTCCCAAGTTCTAATTTTTACGGCTGAATATAATTCTTTCTATTTATTCACGAAAAACATTATATCTGTTGGTTTTTATTTTGTGTTTCTTGCAACATTTAATTGAAATCTATACTAGTATTTTTGCAGCAGTTTTTGCTCAAAAATACTTTTTGGAAAGTTTTTACATTTAATGTATTGACTTTAATATTAGTTACCAAAATTTCAAAATTAATTATAAGTAAGATTTTAAAAAATAAGGAAATATTTCTGTCTCATTCAAGCATAAATATATGATTCCCTTTCATTTTTATTTAAATTTATATTTAAATTATCTTGAATTATTCTATAATACATTTAGTCAATAAAAATTGTGATTTTTTCCTGCATATGATGTAATACAAAATTTTTAAAACGGACATATATTACTCAATAGATAAATAAAAGATATGGTACAATATCCCACATCGTCAAAAAAATTAGACAATAGTTTAGAGTCATACCTTAAAAGAGACCAAAATGATTCCGAATACAAATGAGTAGAAAGCTTGATTTATCAGGCATTCAAACTTTAAAAACTTGAATTTGGTTTATTCCGGTTCTTTATTTTAAAGATTTTTAAAAGGTTAAATATGAAAAATATTTAAAAGCTTTAAAAAGTTAGATATGATAAATATTATACCGTAGATACACAATAAATATTAAACATTATTATGATAAAGTGTGAGTTAAAATATCTCGGGATGGGTTTTATCGATTTTTATATTAATTAAAAAATATCATTAATTTGGTGTTACACGGGTAAAACATCATTTCGTTATTTTGTTAACATTGTCGGTATCAGAGAATAGACATATCTAATCAAAATAAATATTATGTAAAAAATATATTATATTGCGGTATTATATGGTTTATTTAACAATTATTATGTAATTATAACATATTTAACCAATAAATACAACTTATAATTTAGTTATAAATAATTTTTGTTCGCGGTGTACCGCGGGTACTAATATAGTAAATAATATATAATTGGATGATACACTTGATTTGCATCGTTGACTTACAAATTTTGCTTTCTCATTATTCGATTTTTCACAAACACAAACAAATAAAATTAAATGGTGAACTCACAACCTAATAATTAACTAAATCATAAAATGATAGCTTGATTAGTTATATAAATTAGCTATTGTTTTCAAGGAAGAGATTAAGTTTGTCAAGCAACATCAGCCACTCGAGAGAATAGGGCTGCTTGATAAAATCGTAACAAGAAACTCATTCTGTAACCTTAATTAGTCTCGGACTATGAGCAACGACAGGTATTTGTGCCACCATATCCAGTAGTGTTACCATCACCGATTCACCATGAACTAAACAAGTCGTATAGAAAAGTCTTCTTCTTTTTCTTTTTTTTTTTTTAGTTTAGGAGAATTTTGAGGATATTGTAAATAAAAAAGTAACAATGAGAATAAGTGTGAGTTGTCACATGAGCAACAATGCTACACTATTGATTAGTAAGAACCAGTCATTCCGTTAAACCTCCATTTCATTTGAGTGGGGAACATAAGCCGAGATGATGTTGAAATCCTAGGCATGGATTCCAATTCTTTTTGTGTATCTTCAGGATTACAGGTTGCTATGAAGGAGATCTCTACTGTCTTTAGACACTTTGAGTTAGCAAGAATGTATGTCACTAGTTGTCTCTCATCTCCTCTTCCTCCATAGCCTCTCCACAAAAAGATCTCTAGATGAGATGACAAGCATTCGGGAATAGAACTCGGCTGATTCCAGGATGGTGGAAGGCCTTCGATGCACTGATATCAATACATTTACTTTAATTCTATGTTCATGTAAACTAGATTCGCTTGTTATACGGGGAGCAGGGTACTTACCGTTTCGATAGTAAGCGATTTTAGTTTAGGAGAATTTTGAAGAAAAGACATAAGTGGTTCCAACCAATCTACTGAATTATCTGGAGAAACGGCAATCTCAGTGAGCCGGGAGAACTTGATGGCGTTACAGCATGCAACCTGTGATAGAAAAACAAAATATTAGTTGACGAAGCAACAGGGAACAAATGAGAGGCCGGGGGATATATAATCGCTACCATTGCTTTGGTCAAAAGTAAGTCCAGATGTATGACAGAAGAAAGAGATTGCAGAAACTTGTCACTGGGGTTATGAACATAGCTGAATGATGCCACATCAAGGCAAGGCATATTATCTATCAAGAGATCCCAAACATCGTCGATGTACAAATTTTTTAATGCGGGGGAATCTATGAACAACGATCGAATGACGACATAATAATAATCCACTGTTTGATCCTCCTCTACCTCATCAACGTCAAAATCATTCCTCCGCCAATTAGTCCTATAGAATAATGTTTCTAAGGAAGAAACTTTCACTGTAAAGTCTTTCAAGGTGTCATCCTCATGTCGATACACCGACAGCCACTTGAGAACAGGGGAACTTGATAAAAGCCTAACAAGAGATTCGTCGTCTTTATACACCACGTCGTGAAGACTCAAATATAAGAGAGATGGTAGGAACGCCGGAGAGGAAACATCCACTAGAATCTGGTTGGATAGAGTTAAATCAACAAGCGTGTCGCATGTGTAAAGGCACTTAGGAAAGCTTGTGGGCTGTGCGGTCCATAGGAGCTTGAAATCTAACTCTTCCACCTCTATTAACTGCGTTCTCAACCCACTTTCCGACATCAACGTCAACAGGACAATGTGGACCGACTTCGACAATCAAACTATATAGTTTCGGTGCCTGATGGAGTTGCAATGACTTTTCAGTAAACCACCCAACGCTCTCGCTGCCATCGTCTTTGAACTCGAGTATAGGCAGCATCGTCCAGACATAACGCCATCGTTTAGACAAGATTGAAGTGGCGACTGCATCTTTTGTGGGGACGTGATGCAAGATCCGCAAGAGCAAATCGTCGGGCAAATCACAGATCCTAGATTCGATTCTCTGACAACCTTCGGTTTCTATAACAATTGATAGATGCTTCTCGTTGTGTATAATATCCCACAAAAAAGACCAACAACTTAAGAAACCCATAGATTTAGTGGGATTTTACACCAATGGAACGAACTTCTTTCTCGTCGCTGGCTGTGTGACACACAAAAAACCCTAATTTAAATTAAAAAGGTAAGCCTTTAATACATATAAAAAGAAATGGTAGTAAATTAAAGTTGCCTAATTTTGAAAAGTAAAACTGCAATATCCCATAGGTTAAATAAAAAATACCAATGGATCCTCGGCCCGTTAACAAATCTTCCTTCAAATACAACCATTGCCTTCACCGAGAGGATGCATTAAAATTTTGTATGGACCAAAAAAATATAAGAGGTGGCATTGGAGTTAGAGAGCAAATACGTAAAACGCCAATGGAACAGAGAAAACCTTAATATATTTCACACAAACGTAATCTATTTGAAGCCTATAATTGATCTTAAGACCATCTCGGATCGGAGGATCCAACCATTTTTATAATTGAAAAAGAAAAGCAAAATCAAAAATTTAAAAATTCATGAAGGTGTCTATTATATAACATAGTACAATAACTAATGAAGTTCTAAAATTTTAAATTTTACAAAATTTGTGAATAAGGTAGCACAAACACACACAAAAAAAATTTGTTGCACACACAAAACTTGACAGACTTCTACCTAATCTGGTATAATTAATAGGAGAGTTTTGTTGACAACCCATAGTAAATTTCTCATTTTTGAATAATAGAAAATGAGATTCATTGGGAGAATTCGTAAGAAATATTCACAAAGAGCTATGATGTGTCCAATGAAAAGAGCTAATATAAGACAGTTTTTGTTTTGTTTTTTTTTTGTTTTTTTGAGTTTGTTCAAGAATCAAAACAGCATAAAAACATGCTGAGATCAAGAGAGATGGTGAAGGATGAGAATGATCTAGGTCATTGGGTCATTATGTTATACCATGTCAAAAGATGTGCTGCTACTTCTCCATCTTCAATGTATCTTGACTCTTGTATACTCTTGAATACTGTTAAAAACAATTGAACAGACATGTCTCAGTTACAGGATTAGACAAGTACACACACAATTACTTCATCTTCTTTTATTCAAACACTATTTCCGAAATCTGTAAAGGGTTTAATTGTTGTTCATGAAGTTCAAGTTCAATGTTTTACTCTAACTAAACAATTTCATCTACATGATAAAGAACAACCTCAGATTTCTAGAAACATAGCCCTAACCCATATAAACCTAAGCCAATCATGAACCCAATATGTGATTCATTTCATTTCCAAAGAAGCAAATATAGAAGCAGAGAAAACAGAGACAATACCAATCTATATACTATTAATTGGGGAGTACAAAAGGAGAAAAAAAAACTTTACAAAAATTCCATATATTGCCCTTACGCTTAAAAAACAAAAGAAGAAGAAAAAAAACAATGATGATAAAGTGGTAATCTAAATAGAGCAATGGGACGCGGATCCTTAGTCATAAGAGTAACCTTATTCGGATCCTGTTTACCATATAATTGTTTCCAAACAGACACTTCTATATCGACCTTTGAACAAATTGAGTAAATAATTCCGGAGATAAATAAGCATCATAATAAATTATGATTCACGGAGAATTAGGAACCAACCATATCAGCAAATTCCTTATAGAATCAAAGAAAAATCTTAAACAGTTCTTACATTCAATCCATTGAGATATAAGAAGCATATTCCTTCTAATCATCCTAAATCCTACTCACACATTCCGGAAATCTTAGATCTTCAATGTATTATTAGCTTGGTCAACAAGATTATCTCTTCTCTCACAATATTTCCACAATCACAACTACTCATATCTTAAACATCTATAAAAACCAAAGAGACGGCATAAACAACCAAGCAAATCAAACCTATAATAATAGCTTAGAAATTCACCTTAATAGCAGAGATGCCGCCAATGGTGGTTTCACTCATGTCTCGGAAATTAAGGCCTTCAAAACAATATGGAAAATAAGAGTTAAGATCGTTCATATGTGGAATCAATATAACCACACACACTGGAGATACACTATAGATGGTATTGGATGATACTGCAGTAAGTGTTACTATTTTATTTAAAACTTTTGAAAATCTTTTCCATAGGTTCCAATGAACTTACATTTTCTCCTGTTTCATCTCACATGGCTCAGGTCAATGATGTTTCAGAACTTCATCCAAACTGGCGAAATAGCAATTAAAAAAGGTAAGTCAGTAAACCAATTGTATAATCATGTATTATAAAGTCTCTTTAATAACTTAAAACAAATCATTTTTATTTTCTCTATTTTGATTGTTTCTATTGTTACTTATATCTATATTGTCTATTTTCTCTATTTACACAAAGTTAACTAGAGATGGCATGTTTTTTCTTATTTCATAATAGGTCAGCACAACACCACGCTTTCAAGTTACATATTCTCAATAATACCCAAAGAAGAGGTTCATATATTTCATTATTTGATTTGCATTATCTTGAGCATGCCTTTTAATTTGAAACTGATATGTATGTGCACGGTGTTGTGTAGATTGATATCAACAACATGGCTAAGGTGTTCCTTACGGACAAAGATGGCAAATAAAAAAAAAACAATGATTTGTATTTTCGAAAAAAGAATTCTAGAAGTCGTAAACTACACCAAACATTATTAAAAGAACATCAAACCTTTTATAGTGCTTCCAACAATGAAATTGCCTTCAAAAACCCCTATGCAAGTCTGATTCTTCCATATTTTCTAAGATCTAACTGCTTCCCAAGACACTTGCTCAAGTCTGATTCATTCTAGGTTGTATATATAAATATAAAAATAATACATTTAAAGAAAAGACAGCAATACAGTGACATGATATGATTTACAAGAAAATCTAAATAAAGTTTAATATCTAAAAATCAACACCTAAACAAAGAACAATCCATTTGACCAAAAAAAAAAACAAAGAATAATCCTGGAACTACAAATGATACTATATTTGAAGAGGTTCATATATTTCATTATTTGATTTGCATTATCTTGAGCATGCCTTTTAATTTGAAACTGATATGTATGTGCACGGTGTTGTGTAGATTGATATCAACAACATGGCTAAGGTGTTCCTTACGGACAAAGATGGCAAATAAAAAAAACAATGATTTGCATTTTCGAAAAAAGAATTCTAGAAGTCGTAAACTACACCAAACATTATTAAAAGAACACCAAACCTTTTATAGTGCTTCCAACAATGAAATTGCCTTCAAAAACCCCTATGCAAGTCTGATTCTTCCATATTTTCTAAGATCTAACAGCTTCCCAAGACACTTGCTCAAGTCTGATTCATTCTAGGTTGTATATATAAATATAAAAATAATACATTTAAAGAAAAGACAGCAACACAGTGACATGATATGATTTACAAGAAAATCTACATAAAGTTTAACATCTAAAAATCAACACCTAAACAAAGAACAATTCGTTTGACCAAAAAAAAAAACAAAGAATAATCCTGGAACTACAAATGATACTATATTTGAAGAGTTAAGCATTGATTTAGTCAAAGCACTCTTGCTAGAGCATTGAACATGAGACTTACACTCCAATCAATTTCATCAAACACACCAAAGCAGTTAACAACAATAACTGAAGAAGATCTAGAGTCTAAGAGTTTAATAAATAAATAAAACCTAAACTGAAGAGCGATTGAACCTGAAATAATGGTTTGAATCAAGTTTCGCTAGGAAATTGTGTTATATATGTCAATATTATCTTTGATTGCTCTCATAAACCTGGAAACACATGCAAAATCAAAGATATACATATATCAGATAACTTATGTATGTGAATCAAAATTGCAACAAAAATTATTTGAAGACAATCAAACACATACCTTGCTTTCTCTCCAGCAGAGAACTTAAGAGCTCCAATAAATGGAAACAAATAGAGAACCGATGATGAGCCTGCATATATATAGTCTAGAGATGATGATTCTAACATAACCTCGAGATGCATATTTCTAATTAACACTAGGTTGGAAAAAGGGGAAAATCAAAATCGGGATCTCTTACTTCGGTTCGGAAGCTTAGAATTGAAGCATGAAAAAATACCAATTTGAAGTCAACCGAGACTTGCATGTCATGGATCCTGTCCAAATTGATTACAACAATATTGTTAAAAAAATATTCCATATATATGTGCGGGTCCAATTCTTAGTTAGTTATAAGTAGGCAGAATTGGAATTAGAACACATGGGTAAATGCTAAGTACTGACCTAGAACCACATTTTCACTAATTTAATTTGCTATGGACCTCGACCCAAGTTTAATACTATTTGGTGACTCTTGGGAGTTGGGACTCGATTTTCATCACTTAAGCCACAATAGCAGAACTGTTTGATTGATTTTTTTGAAGATGATGTTGGCATTTATCTTTAACTAGGTGCTTCCCCACGCAACGCGTGGGTTGTGGTGTAATTGACACTTTCTTGTTTTTTTGGTCTTTTTCGTTTTCTTTTTGTATTATTTCGTTTTAATTAGGCATATACGGGCTTTCCCGTCACTTTTATTTATACACTATATGTTTATACCATTTCGTTCAGATGTGTATAATTGTGGTGTTTATTTTTTATGAATTATGAAGATGTTGTTTCTTGCTTTTGAGGATCCAATCTTATCATTGACTGATATTGTTTCCAATACATTTATTGTATTATAGATTTTCTAATTAACTGCTTATGTAAACCCTTCATACGTTGATGTTGCAATAATAAGTTATTTTTTTTTAAATATATTCCGTGTAAGTGATTATGTTTGTATATCCATGTTTTGGTCTAATATCAATAAGATCGTTTCTGTTTTTCTTTAGTTGGCTTTGAAACCAATATTGAGTTAAGCAAATAATGGGTCGAATTATGATGTTAATAAGTAATATAAATTCTTATGTAATTGTATACTAGTGACGGACCCGCACATACGTGCGGGTGTTTTTTTTTTCATATGTGTTTCTCAAAGTAAATCTTGTTTAATTTAGGTATATTTTTGTAATTGTATTATTATCGTACGTTTTCATTAAGTTTAGTAGTAATTAAATCTAATATAAATGGTTTTAGTAATAGTATTGGATTAGTTGGTAAGGAATACCCACAAAATGGTAATGGGCCTGTATGTTTTCAATTTAATTGGGCCGTAGAATACTGATTTGTGAATGAATAATTGTAGTAATAAAAAAAAAACAGAAAAGAAACGAAAGGACAGGAAAAAAAAATTGGGTCTTCTTCTCCACTCCTCTTCGACTCAAATCCACAACGAAACAAACTGAATCTAAATCGATATTCCTTTTTTCCTAAAACCCAGATACTTCATCAATATCTTTTCGTGGTTAGAGAATTGATTCTCTGAACGGGTAAGTTTAAAGTTGGAAAAATCTTTTCAATTTCGTTTACCAATTGAATTTATTGTTTGCCTTGTAACCTTTAGATTTTATTCAATCATTTAAATAGATTTTTGGTCGTGGATTTGAAATTTTACAGATTGTTTTAAACCTGGATTTTGTTGTTTACGCAGATTTTAGTTTCCTTTTTTGTTCTTGGAAAGTGGCTCTCTAAACAGTGCTCTTTATATTTCATCAATCAGGTCAACAATTTCTCTAGTAGAAACTCACATCTACCGTTACAATCACTGGTTTTTGATGTTCTTGGAAATCGATTGAACTGGTAAGTAAATGGTTTGATCTATTTCTCTATTTAAACCAAAAGTTAAATTTGTTATTTGATTTGTAAACTAATTGATGTGTTTTGTATAAATCCAGACTAATATACGTGGAATTTGTCCCATGTAAATACGGTATGAGATTTTTTCATCCTTTAGATATTAGTCTGTTTCATATTCTGGTACAAAAATCTTATGAAATTACATTCTTTACTTGTCAATTCCCATTTTAAAATCTGTGTATTTTTGACCTTGTCAGGATATAAAACTGTTGAAGACTACGATTAAACCAAAGATAAGTATTGAAATCAATGTTAAGTTTAAACAATTACAGGTTTTTAAGTTTACAAAACACTAATACGAATTTGTTTTGTGGTAGGCTGATTCTGAATATTGGTTATGATGACTACACTTATAAACTGACATTCGAGTAAAGAATACATCAGCAGTTGATATTTGTAAGTTTTTTAAGTTCTATATTCATCTCAAATTATTGGCGTTTAAATCTTGTCTAAACTTTTTAATTGTTTATGATTAAGCAAAAAAAATTAAACACAATACTTTTATTTGAGATTTTTCCAAAATTATTTACAAAGTAAAGAAATATTTTTTTTATAGACAAAATTACTGTAATAAGTTTAATTTGTTATTTGTTTTGTAAATTAATTGATGTCTTTTGTTTGAATATAGGCTTAACGTGGAATTTGTCCCATGTAAATCCGGTATGAGACTTTTTGATCCTTTAAATGTTAGTCTGCTTCATATTCTGCTATTAAAATCTTATGAAATTACATTGTTCACTTGTCAATTCTTCTTCTAAAATCAGTGTATTTTTGACCTTGTCAGGATATAGAAAACTGTTGAGGACTATGATTACACCAAAGATAAGTATTGAAATCAATGTTAAGTTTAAGCAATTACGTGTTTTTAAGTTTACAAAACACTAATACGATTTTGTTTTTTTTTTAGCCTGATTCTGTTTTTAGATTATGATGACTACACTTACAAACTGGCAGTCGAGTAAAGAATAAATCATCAATTGATACTTGTAAGTTAATCATAATCATCTCCAATTTTTGGCGTTTAAATATTGTTAGAGTTTTTTATTGTTTATGCGTAACAAAGAATAATTGAAACTCACCGGAAATTCAATTCTTTTCTTGACACTAATTGTTTTAAAATGTGGGTGCTCTTGATTTCCTCAGGATATCAAACAGTTGAGGAACACAATATCAAAGATAAGAAACGGATTCAATTTTCCGTTAATACAATTCCGGTTTTAATTTATATAACTAAACTCTGATTAAATTTTATTATAACGTTAATTAGGATGATCCTGTTTTTCCAATAAGATGGTTGAAGTTACAATTTGGAAGTGAATCAATGAAGAAGACATCTATACTATATTGGTAAGTTTTCCAAGCTTCATAATTGACTTTTTTGTCATATCTTTAAAATTCTCTCAGCTTTGTGATTGTTTATGATAAAAGTAAGTAAACTATATGCAAGATTTCTTAAAAAAAAATTATTAAAAAAATAAGGTTTGAATAGTGTGGAAAAAATGAAGTTAAACCCACTGAAGATTAAGATTCAGTTGGTTTACTTCAAACAAAAAAACCACACTATCAAACCACATAAAGCTATACTTAAAAGATAAAATCTTGGTCCTTAAAGTCAGGTCCTTAACATAAGCTTTCACTGCTATTCCTTCTCAAAAACGTTTCTCTGTAACTGGCACCATACTCTTCTACGTATGAACTATTTTGACTCTGATTCTCCAGGTTGTCTTGAATGCCTTAAGATCAGATAGATTTGTGAAAGCATCATTGGCGGCCATCTCTTCTTAAACGGTGATTATCTGACTTATTATTTTTGCTTTAAAGGCAGGTTTGAGGTGTTTGATCGTTTATGTCGTCGACGCTTGTTTATATAGGAATTTGACTTGTGAATTGTTATGATTGTGCAACCCTACGAATATTCTATGAATCAATCAAAGATTGTCAGTTAATATTTGTTTTTATGTTGAGTTAGATTGATATGATTAAGGATGTTTTTTAGGGAATTAGAAAAATTAACGTTTTGGTTTGATATGATTGATATTACGTTTGGTAAGTTTTAAAAATCTGAATTGTTTGGATTCCCTGAATTTTTGTAGTATTAGAAATATTTTCGTTTTTGTTTGATATGATTTTGATATTACGAATTAACCTAAATGATATGATTGGTATCCCATATTTACATGTTTTGATTTGGTGTGTATTTGCAGATATCAAGTTAGAAATTTGGCAATTCTTTACTACCTAGTGTCTCGGAGCTCAACTTTTAATTGTTATGGAAAATGGTAAGTTCTCCAACTTGATAATCTCTGAAATCCCGGATTTGTTGGAGAGTAAATGATAATTTTTTTATTTACCTTGTATAATTGCGAGAACCAGCTTGTTTGGAGACATAGATATATATGTGTTTCTTTTGATTTCCTTTAAATGTTAATGTTAATATTTTCGGGAAAATTTGTTGTGCAGATTGACAGCTATTGATTCTGTTTGGATACGCGTATGGCAATTCTAGATCCGAGAAATTAAACACGATCCGAATGATGATATACTGGACAACAATAGGATCCGCGTCTTTTTCTTTAGAAAACGACAGCATTGCCCTTTTTATTTTTTTTTCTTTGTTCCTTTTTAGTTTGTTTCGTAAGGGTAGTTTATGGAATTCTTGTTTTGTTTTATTTTTTTTAAGTCTAAGTGTGCTTCCCAATTAATAGTATAGATATGTGACTATAAATTTAGCTAACTAAAAAATTATGTAATATTTAAATACAATCTTGAACATATATATATATATTTTTTAATTTGTGGGAGGAATGTATGAAATTATTGGATAGAAGTTATTTTTGAGTTAAATGACCTTTAATGTCTTTAAAGTGGGTTAAATATTAATAAATTTTTATATGTGTCTTGACTTTTTTTAAAAGGAATACCAAGTGTTTCCTTCCAAATTTGAAGTGATATAGTATTTTAGTTTTCTTATATGATTTTATGAACTTCAATGTAAAAGTTTTTCAAAGTAATAAGTACACTCACTGATTGAATTATAAAATTTGGAGAAATGTTTATTTCGTTTAATCATCTGCTCTTTTAAATAAATAGGTATGTTGTTATTCCTACAAATAGGACAACATATATTATAGTTTAACCATGGAGTTAAGCAATGGAAATGGAACTTGTGATTGCAAGACAAAATGCTTATATGTTACACATTGATCGTTTAAAAATGAATAGGAGCATCTAATTCTTAAATAAAGTTGATTGTTTTGTTTAAACCTACATATGTGAATTTAAATTTAACTATGCAAATTTTAAAAATAAATATGAATAGATTAGAAAGGCAAGAAATATAAAAGAAATATTTTTTATATAAATAAAATAAAAATTGAAAACAATGTTAAATATATATATAATACTTTCTACATTAAAATATAGAATCAAACTCTTACAAGTTACAACACATATGAGATATAACAACATTTGAAATTGGTAGGAGAGGAGGAGAGAATGTTTACTATAAGTTGGTAATCCAAATTAGATAATGGAGATGAATCTTTAAAAAATAGAAAAATGTAATATCTATATATATATAATACTTTCTAAATTAAAATATGGAATCAAACTCTTACAACACATATGAGATATAACAACATTTGATATTGGTGGGAGAGGAAGAGAGAATGATTACTTATAAGATAATAATCCAAATTAGATAAATGAGATAAATCTTTTAAAATAAGAACAATGTAAAATATATATCATGTAGTCTCTATATTAAAATTTAGCATTAACAATTTACAATGATATTTCTTTTTTTTTTACAACCCATACAACAAAAATAACAAAAAAAAAACGAAAAATGATTTGAGGTATTGTAGAAGAGAATGAGAGAATGTGAAAATGAGATAGTAAAAGAATGTCAATATGAGAGAATGATAGATTGAGAGAATGCTTATTTATATGATAAGAAATGATGGAAGTTACATTTAGAACTATGGAGTTACAATAGTAATTTATTGTGTTTGAATAAAATTGAGTGGTAGAATATGATTAATGCATAATTTATTTTATTTTCAGTTATAATTTTATTTTAATATGTGAGTAAAATTTATTGTGTTTATTGGATCTTAAATATTGTTTAAAGCAATTAGAAAGCAAATAAAAAAATAAAAAAAAATTAGAAAACATTAAATGAAAATCAACCAATAAGGAGAGACCAAAACCTTATTTTTATATATATGATATATTGCTTTAAACTTTGAAATGAGAAATATATTATAAACAATAATTTTATATGAGAAATATATTAATTTAGCCAACCAAAATATGAATATAAGTTTAGCCAACCAAAATAAATAAAAAATATTAAAATTTAACAAAAAATAATTTCTCTTGAAAGATAATAAGTTAGGGGGCATTCTCAAAAATACTATTTTTTTCAATTCCCTTTTTAAAAATACCCTTCCATGTTGACCATTTTTAAAACTACCCTTCTTTTTGAACAAAATGACCAAATTACCCTTTCTTTAAATGACAACAAGAATGTACAGTCACCAAAATCAAAAAAAAATTTCCCGCCAAAAATAAAAAATTTTCCCGCCAAAAAAAATTTTCTCGTCAAAAAAAAAAAATTTCCCGCCACAAAAAAGAAATTTCCCGCCAAAATCGAAAAATTTTCCCGCCAAAAAAATTGAAATTTATACCTTATAAAAACATTGTAAAACCTTGTAAAAGTATTTACAAGGTGTTTAACAACCTTTTAAAAGCGTTTACAAGGTGTTTAAAAACCTTTTAAAAGCGTTTACAAGGTGTTTAAAAATCTTTTAAAAGCTTTTAGAAGGTTTTTAAACACCTTTGAAAGCGTTTACAAGGTGTTTAAAAACCTTTTAAAAGCGTTTAAAAGGTGTTTAAAAACCTTTTAAAAGAGTTTACAAGGTGTTTAAAAACTTTTTAAAAGCGTTTACAAGGTGTTTAAAAACCTTATAAAAACATTTTAAAAGCGTTTACAAGGTGTTTAAAAACCTTATAAAAACATTTTAAAAGCATTTACAAGGTGTTTAAAAACCTTTTTAAAACATTTTGAAAACCTTTTAAAAACCTTGTAAAAGCGTTTACGAGTTGTTTAAAAAACCTTTTAAAAACCTATTAAAACCTTTTAAAACTCTTTTAAAAATCTTGTAAAAGCGTTTAAAAGGTGTTTATGGTTTTTATAAGGTTTCTTCTACCTTATAAAACCTTTTAAAAACCTTGTAAATTTTTTTTGGCGGGAAATTTTTTATGTCGAAAATTTTTATCAAAATTTTTTGGACAAAAAAATTTTTGGCGGGAAAATTTTTTCGAAAATTTTTTGGCGGGAAAATATGTCGGAAATTTTTTGGCGGAAAAATTTTGTTTTTCTTTTTATTGAATAAACTATTTTTCATTTAAGGGTAAAATGGTCATTAAAAATTAATGGAGGGCAAAAATAAAAATTGCCAGAAAAGAGGGTATTTTTGAAAAGGGGTATATCAAAAAGGGTATTTTTAACAAATTCTCATAAGTTAGTAGGAGGAATGAATTAATGTACAATTATTGGATAGGAGTTACATTTGAGTTAAATGGAGTTACATGTCTTTAATTATAAATAAATATTTTAATTTTTTATAACCTAAAATAAAAGGAATACTAAGTGGCTGAATCAAAATTCACATGATTTGGTTGTTTGTTGATATAAACTCAACACTTACACATAATATTTCAAAATAAAAAATATTACTTTTTAAGTGACAAACTAAATTAATTTTCTTATAAATTATATGAATTCTTCAATCTCAATAATTTTTAAAATCCCAAAGATAACTTATATTTTTTTGGTTTTCATTCATCAATTTAATTTATAGTGCTAGATTTCATACTAATGGTTTCATCTTTAGAGAATTTAGTGAAATGATATTTTTAAAATTATATTTTATTTTTATATTTAAGGTCCAGTTGAATATGTTTTGTTTTTTGGATCATTTTTTATTTTGATTAAAGACACAAAAAACCAATTGTTTAATTATGTTCTTTTTGTTTTCAAAAACCTCAAATCATAAAAATATATATATATATATATATATATATATATATATTATATTGAACTCTGCAGATTTATCAATTGGATCACAGAACAAAATAGTCTTTATAAATTGATAAATGGATAATTATATTGATCTTTAAATATTATATTGATTTTTATAAATTATTAAAAATGATACATGTATTTGTGAGATAACCAGAGACATAATAGATAATTACATATGGATCATTTCAACTTTATGATCTTATTGTGTGGTGAATATTGTAAGGAAGTATGAAAATAATGATTTATAAGATGTTAATATAAAATAGAAAATGGAGATAAACATTTTAAAAGATTAATATAAATATATAAGATATACATATCATACAAACTCTAAAACTAAGCCTTTACAATGATATTTGATTTGATTTTTTATAACCCATACAACAACAATAACAAAAAAAATACAAAACAAAACAAAACAAAACAAACAAGAGATTTGAGAGTAGTAGAATAAGATGAGAGAATGAAAGAGTGATAGACTAAGAGAATAAGATAATGAGTATTTATAGGAAGAGAAATGATGAAAAATTACATTTAGAAAAATGAGAGTTACAATTCTAATTTATTGTTTTGTTTTAATACAATTGATTAATACAACTTAGTGGAGAAATAAAGTTAATGCATAATTTATAGGGAGAACCTATAAAGATTTCAGTTTTATATTATGTGAGTTAAATGTGAAAATTAATTATTTTTAAATTTGTGTATTAATATAATTTTTTTTGTTAGAATTGCATTGCCAAGTGGACCAATAAGAAGAGACTGAAACTCTACTTTTATATATATGATTCTATAAGATATATATATATATATATATATATATTAAAAAAAACATTTACATGAAAAAATGATAAATAATATTGGATAAATAATATTCATATTCTATTCAATAATAATTTGAACTTATTGCAAATTCTATTCAATAATAATATTTTAAATTTCAGGATAAACAACATATAAACATGAACATGTATTTGCGTCCATTCAGGACATGGAACTTAAATCGTATATAAGACTAATTTAATGATTGATAGCAAACAAGTATCTTGTTTAGAATCTGCAAATTTAAAGTCATAAAACTGAAATAAATTAAATAAAATTAATATTATGGGGTTAGAGCATATATTATTTGTATCCCGAGCAAAAAATGTGGTTTCTACTTTAAATGTGTTTTAATATCTTATTCTATATATTTTGTGGAATTTCTTTGATTTGGGTTTCTCTTGATAAAATCCAGAGCATATATTATTGGTATCCCCAGTTAAACAACGTTAGCAAACTCTTTGAAAGAACATACTAATGTTAAAGAACATAATGTCTTACGTACATACGTTTTTAACCACCACGAAATGCATGTGTGACTTCTTTGTTCATGAAATTTATTTTAAGATTTTAACTCCATTGTCATCGATAATACTGATATTGCAGGCACGACAACATCGGCCTAGCTAGCCTTTAGACCCATTTCAGATTATAGCTACTCGAAATTTGCTTCATAATATGAAATCATTTGAACGCTGGGACTATTCATAATATGAAATCATTTGAACGTTGGAACTATGTACTAGATTAGCTATGATTTGGAGGGATGCTTGCTTTAGAGTACGTATATTTAAATGTTAGTTATGCACTCTTTATACATATAGTGAAGCATCTAAGTTCTATTTCGAATTACTAAATTGTGTACATATATAATTATAACCCCCGATTTATCTTCATATAGTCACAAACTGGTTTTAAATATCCAATCCGTTTGCTATGTAAGACAGGTGAACAAATTTTATTGGATATATAAATGTAATGTTTTGTATGTATTAAGCAGCTTTACGGTTTACCTAAAAGGTCCTATAAAAATCATCTTCAAATCTTACGATATTTTTTCTTTATTTCTTTGAGAGAGTCGCAGCTACTTTTCTTTAGTGATCTAAGACAGACCCAACAAACCGATTTATTTATCAATTTATAAAAGTAAAGTTGCGTAAATCGTGAGTTATTTGCATTGTCCAATGGCTTTGCTCGAAACTTGGAAATTCTCATGTTGCGAGATCGACTCTTTGCGAGCGTAGAGTTGATAGTTCTATTTTTTTTTGTTTTACCTAAATTCCCGCCCAAAGTATACATTAACAAATTCCTTTATGAATTATTATATATATATATATATTCATGATTATATATATGGTAAAGTTTTGAATGTTTTTATAATGATTGTAATCAAAACAAATTGGAATATTTAATGTATAGAGTTGTTAAAAAGAAATGCTTAACGAAATTAGCGCCCAGGGTTTAATTTAATCTTTCGTAGTGATGTCTTTTTTTTGTGTGTGTCAGGATTTCCTTATTCTTATCCGTGATTATATTCGAATCTTCCAAAATGATTACGTGCCTAAACCAAGTTGTTAAATTGGAATGTTTAACCAAATTAGAGCGTAAGTTAATCATCTTTCCTAGCAATGACTTTCTTTTTTATATATATACTGATTTGTTTCCTTTGATAAATACCAAATAATGAATTCGCATTAAGCATTGTATTTATGATATTTTCTCGTCAAAAGTTTATGTTTATCAGATTCCTTATCGAACTCCTTATCACTACTAAAGTTTGGAAATTTATTTAGATATGGTAGGTTGAATTAAAAAGACCAAGTCATTGATCTATAAAATACAGTAGACAGAAATTATGGAATTATAATTTATGATTCGAATATTCCTAAAAGTTATTGTGAAAGAGAAAAAAAGAAATGGAAAACGTATATTATCTAGTTGGAAAACAAATATTTAAGGAGAATGAATTAATGGAAAATCTCATATATTAATAGTAGTATATTACAAGAAGTCAATTTTAAAGATAAAAGATAATGTAATATTAAAATTAATTGCGTCTCTCTCTCAGAGTATATAAGTAGTCCACTCACTCTAACCCTAAGTCCGCCTCTCTCTCTCTCTCTCTCTTCTCACACTCGCCTCTTCTTGTTTCTATCGAGATCTAAAAAAAAAAATGGCTCCGTCTCTGCTCTTGCTTAGATTTCTTTGTAGATATATTGATCTATTCGAGATGTTTCTTGATAGGTTTAATATATATGGGTTCTTGATTCTTGATTTTTTTTTATTCTTGATTATCATATATATGGGTTCTTGATTCTTGGTTTTTTTTTCTGGGTTCTTGATTTTGATAAGGTTTTTGCTTTTCAGATGTTAATTGATAGGGTTTTTGATAGGTTTTCTTGTTTTTGATTTTGGTAGGTTTTTTTTTTCTTGATAGGTTTTTGTTTCTCCGATTCTTTAGAAGTCTTCTTGATTTTTAAAGAAGACGTTTATTAAAATTTATTATGAATTCGAGCCGTAATAAACCGGTTTGTAACAACCGGTTTATTACGGTATCAATGTTGGAAATCAGTCAGGAGCAATATAAACACACATCTAAGCATCTCCCACAAATTACTTTAGCTGTCATCACTCTTTTCAAATTTCAAATTTCCAAAACAACTCTCAGAAACCTTTACTAAGGTGAGAGTTCATCTCAGAAATTTCATCTTTCTGATTTTGATTTTTGTTGCTTTTAGTTGAGAGATTTTGGTTTTTAATTTCTATTTTTTGAATTAGCAGAGCACCACTTCGCCTACGATGAGCACCACTTCGCCTACGATGAGCACCACTTCGCCTCCGATGAGCACCACTTCGCCTTCGCCTCCGCTTCCTTCTGAGGTAACTGTAACGCTGTTTATCTCGCTTTCGATTTCAAAAATAAACTTGTTTTGAGATTTTGATTTCGTATATCGCTGGTTCTTATCTATTTCAAAAATACCTAGAGTGCTTTTAGATGAGAGATCTCGTGTCGTTTTTGATCTCCGTTTTTTTATTTCGCAGAAGCCGCCGCCTACTATCACTGTTTCTCAGGTGCTGTTTATTTCATCGTTGATTTGGATTTGAGATTTGTTTTTGATAACACTCTTAGTACTCGATTTGATAGGCTCTGATCTCTTTTTTTTTGGGGTGTTTGTTTAGGTATTGGCGAGGACTTTTTGCTCTTGTTTTTGGAGCATTGAGGAGCTTGATGTTACTCAAGCTGCCGATATCCAGGTTTGTTTCTGATACTATTTGCATCTCAACGATGCATGTGATTTCATTCATTCTTGAGTTTGGTCTGTTGTATCGTGTGCCTGAAATTTCGTTTCATTTCCTGAATGATACTATGTAGAACTTTGATTGATTGGCTCTTTATATTCTTAATGCCTGATTTGATTGTCAACCGGCCTCAAACCTATTAACCTTCTGATATCCTTTTGACTTCAGGGAGTCCACCCTGCTGACTTGGTACAAGATGAGATTTGAGTGCAGGGAGCTCAACATGAAGTCCAAGCTGCGGATTTACAACCTTTGTAAGTTGTTTAAAGCTTTATAGTGTATAGCTGGCTCGATCGTTGTATAGCTGGCTCGATCGTTGTAACCGCTACAAACTTTTGTCCGCCAAACAACGCCTTACCGAACAACAATGGTGGTTGGTGTAATCCTCCTCTTCAACACTTTGACCTTGCTCAGCCTTTTTTAAACAACTTACAAAGGTTGTAAATCCGCAGCTTGGACTTCATGTTGAGCTCCCTGCACTCCAATCTCATCTTGTACTGAGTCAGCAGGGTGGACTCCCTGAAGTCAAAAGGATATCAGAAGGTTAATAGGTTTGAGGCCGGTTGACAATCAAATCAGGCATTAAAAATATAAAGAGCCAATCAAATCAAGCTAAGTACCATCAAGGAAACAAAGTTCAAGCTCATAATCAAGCTAAGTACCATCAAGGAAACAAAAAGTCCTATGCCAAGCGTCTGTAGTCTGTTGCCAATTGCAAACAAGAATTGTTTTTAGACAACTTCTAAGCAAACTTACTCTTCCTTTTGCAAACTTACTCTTCCTTTTTGTTTATCTTGAAGCAAACCAAACTTTCATACATTCATCGTATCTTCTATCTCCTTGCTCACATATAGAGGAGATGTGATTCCGAACTTATTTTGCTAATTCATTTAAGTGGATAAACATTGAGGGATGAGTTTGTGAAGGTCGGTTGTTGGGTTTCGCTTCATTTGAATGGATTTTTAAGGAGAAATACATTGAAGGAGATTGTGAACGTCTGTTGTCGACCACTTACAATCCAAAAAGCTAAAGATAAATGAGCATTAAGAGGAATATGATTATAGAAGAAATATGATAAAGCTCACAATATAACCGATACTGGTTGTAAATAACTTTAGTAAAGAATTGTATTTGTTACAAACATACATAACAACTTTTCTTTAATCTCATAACACAACATCACAACCCATCCCTCACGCCTTGAAACAACTCATTACTACTACTAGAGGGTGGTAGTTAAAACTCCACCTCTGCATCAGTATTCAGTAATACATTAACTACTATTAACTTTTTTTTCTTCTTTCTTTCTTAACAAAAACTACTTTTAAGAAAGAAACATAAAGAGGTCCCAAAAAAGGATAGACGTCATCAAGGCCTTCCGCAAAACCGAGCCCTCGAGTCGACGCACCACTCTCTTAATAATCGAGTTTACTAATATGCCCTCTACACACCACACAAATGAGTTTTACTTTAGATAAAAGAAGAAGTGATTGACCAAATTGCCTTTTTTTAGCGGAACTGTCCACCGGCGAAGGTCTGGCCGTAAGACCAGCCGGCAGGAGCGGCGTTGTAGGAGACAACGGTACGGCCGTCGCTGGTGGTGACCTTGAAGGAAAGTGCTTGACCGTTGAGGTAAGAGTTGCTTTGCCAGTTTTGTCCCCAGTTTCTTGACATAACTTGCCAACCTGTTCTTGAACCCTTGATCGCCGCCGAGTGAACGTCTCCGGCACCACCGACGTTAGTGATTAGAACAAGGTTGAAGTATGAATGGCCGTTTATCGTGAATCTTATTCCTCCTCTTCTTCTGCATGGCACCCTGTAAAACAAACAAGAGTAAAGAATTCAAGTTCACTGATTTCAAGAAAATATGTGAATTATGATATCCTCTGTTTTCTAAAACAGAGCAAATCAAGAAAACTTACAAGCTGAATTTTTTTGTTTTACCTTCTGTAGGAAACTGGAACGATCCCAGCTCTGTATTGAGCAATGCGTTGAAAAACAGGCTGAGCAAGGTCAAAGTGTTGAAGAGGAGGATTACACCAACCACCATTGTTGTTCGGTAAGGCGTTGTTTGGCGGACAAAAGTTTGTAGCGGTTACAACGATTGAGCCAGCTATACACCATTTACCATCGTTTTCACATTTTATCTCAAAGCAAGAACCACAGCTAAGTCCATTGTTGAACAAAGCCGTGCTCAAAGCCGCCGTGCTCGTCCCATAGCCTTGGCTATATAGATTACCATATCCACAAGCACCACCTACAAAGAAGTAGTATTGAAGATCAGTATATTTGATACTTTGTAAAAAAATGAGTTCTGTAAATAAAGATCTTTTTACCCATTGTGCCGGAAGCATCACCACCGCCATAGAACGTGGCGTGAGCGTTGATCCAACCGCCACCGTCACCGTAACCGCTCACAGAAGAAGCCATTACTCCTACCATAACCATAACTAAGAACCCGAGATGACCCATGTTTAGTTCTTGTGTTAACAACCTGCACATGGGTGGTATAAAGTCTATGACTATTAGCTCAACTGAATATGTGTATTTAGAGAAAAATAAAGAGAAGCAAGTGAACGTAGGTGGAGAAAAGTAGTTACTTGAGACTTGGAGATCTTCTTCTTTCCTTCAAGAGAAAGAAAGATATGTGAAAATCTGTTGTTGAGTTTTAAGAGTGAGAGGTGAGTGGTTGAATTTATAGAAAACTTTAGTTAGAGGACGTTGGCTCTAATTTACCGTTATGCCACTGATTGTGGCAACTAACTTGGACTTTCTTTAATAATCCAGCTTTATTTTTCTTCAAAAAAATAAAAACAAGGTCAAGATAAATAAAAAAAATTATTTCAACAAACATTTTTGTTGTTTATTAAATGAGGTGTTAGTGACTTATTTTAATATTTTGTTTACAATATATAACTTGGTTTTAAATTTTCTTATTTTTGCTCGAACAAAATAAACCTATTGGCAAAAAAGAAACAGAAAAAAGCAAAAGAGACAACTGCACATGTGTGCTACAAAACCGTTCATGCGTCTTCATAGCCTCTCGTTGCCTTTTTTCTCTTTTTTTTTCTTACTTATTTATTTCCCGGGGACCTTTAAAAAGGTTTATTTACAATAATTTTTTTCTAATACAATTTACTAATATTGAATATTAAAATGTTAAATGAGTTTCAATATTGTAACCCGCCAACTTTTAACGAACCACTAATTAGTAATTACTAATTACCAACATAAGTAAACACATATTGGAAACAAAGTGACCTAGTCATGAATATACAAAAGAACGATAAACAGTTAACTCTTTATAAAGTAACAAACATACTAGAGGTCTGGATGCTTTCAAATGCTAACTTTATTTATGTCTTTAGTTAACAGTTGAATCACGAGATTTGGCAATTCTTTAATAAAAACTTATTTATTGCTATAAGAGAACGATTTATTACTTTAATTTTTATAAAAAATTATGTCGTGTATGGGTTATATATTCGGTAAAAGAGTGATAAAATATCCGAAAATCATAAACGAAAGAAAGAAAAAAAAAAGAAGCTAAAACAGTGACGGAAAAATCAAGCTGAAATCTAAGTGGGTCACCGGTGGTCTGTTTTTGAGTTAGACGTATCAGGAAACCTATAACTCTGTTCCTTACCTGTGTAATCTTATATATCGGGTTATGCATGTATACAGTTCGAAAAATATTTATATTTTTAGGAAAATTATCAACGAGAAGATAATGGTAACTATTGAAATTTAATGAGGTCAAGAACTTGCAGCCGCAGAAATCTACGGCCAACCTCCCGTAATCTCAGCTCATAAACAAGTATGGGCCCTCGCTAGTCGCTACTACTTTTGTTTCTCACCTTCACCTTCAATTCGTTTTGAAGATTCAACAACAACAACAAAAAACAATACCAAGTCACTTACGTTACCTCTCTATACATTTTCGAGTGAAGGAACAAAATATTATTACTCAACAAAAAATGATAGAAAAATAAAGAGAATGAATACACAGATTTGCCACAGGACCACAGGCTAGGAGTCGACAAACACTGTTTAGGCTAACGTTTTAATTATGGAAAAAGAGCAAATGAATGATATTTTGAGCATTTGAGTCTTAACGTTCGTAGTTTTTTTTTTGATAATAAAAGTAATTGATAAAAATATTTTGACAACTGTGGGATTTGAACCCACGCCCTTTCGGACCAGAGCCTAAATCTGGCGCCTTAGACCACTCGGCCAAATTGTCATTTGTTAAGGTTCGTAGACTCGTACTTATAACTCCAAATGAATGATTAGATCATTAACGGCCAAAAAAAAAATCGTTGATCTTCTATTCTTCTTCTTACTCCTGTCGATTTATGAATCTAGTACGCACCTGCATTTTCTTTTATAATGCTACGTGTAATAAAATTGACAACACATTAATATTAAACCATAATATCAAGCGTGCGTATAAATCAATACTTAACATTAACAATAATAGGAGAAACTCAAAATCTCAACATAAACAACAATAACATAGGATTCCATGTGTTTTACAAACGCCAAAATAATTTAATCGCGGGTTTTGGAAGAAGACAAACAAATATAGTGTTTTTTAACGAGTCATCAAATTGGTGATTTGGTATAGTGTAGAAGTGAGTACTGAGAGTTGAAAGCGATGTGGAGGGTTTTAAACATTTTCTATTAAAAGCTAGCCAATGCATGCACATGCCTGCCTTTTTGTCCTTTTCACCGTCTCCGCTCGTTCTCGTCTCCTATTTTATTTTCGCTTCTCCTACTGTTTTTGTATGTTTGCCTGTAATTGTTTAATTGATTGATATATAGATTAGTTTTTTGTTATATATTTTCAAAGGGAAAATACCCGAAAAAACCGCCATCTATTTTTTATTTGGACATTTAATACCTCGTGTTATTTTATTGAAAGAAAAATATTTTGTTTATTTAAATTTGCCATAAAAAATACTCGTTTATATAAGTGCTAGTAGATTTATACTTACAGATTGAAGAACGTGTATAAGCGTGACAGAATCGTGTAACATCGTTAAATTTTAACTCCACGTTTCTAAGTAATATATATGATTTGTCTACGCAGCTCGTTTGTTTTATTGTTGTGGTTTGGTGGTACTATGTTTGAGTACTTTGCTCGAAGGTTCTGGGTTCGACACCCAAGACAAACCCTTTTTCAATTTTTTTGTTTTTTTCTTCTTCGAGCCACGAGCTGCATTAATAACAACAACAGCTCTGAGTTTCTCTACTTAGGAACAATGGTAAAACGAAAAACAATCTCTTAGCAACCGAAGCAACACCGGATCGACGAGCTTAAGAAAACTCAAAAAACCAGATCTTCACCCACTTCCTCCATTGATGAGACGAAGCTTCTGGCAAAATCCAGATTTTGGTTCGATCGGAGAAGAGGAAGAAGAAAAGACTCTCCATGTGGCCAATGGTAGCTTCGGGATTAAAAGAGAAGGAGGATGAAAGAGAATTGATTTAAATCTCTAGATCCTTCGTTAGCTCCGATCCGATGAAGGAGGATAGAATCAAATCTCTGGATCTCCAACAGTTACATGACGCGCAGCTTCACCGGAGAATGCCAAGAAAGAGAACTCTCTGCAAAGTCTGTTATCATCTTCTTCAGCTTCACCAGAACGACGACCAAACAGAAGAAACAAAAAAAATTTGAAAATGGGTTGGGGGTGAGAGTCGAACAGCTGACCCTCGAACAAAGTACTCAAACATCGTACCACCAAACCACAACAATAAAACCAACGAGCTGCGTAAACAAATCATATATATTACTTAGAAACGTGGGGTTAAAATTTAACGATGTTACATGATTCTGTCACGCTTATACACGTCCGTTAATCCGTAAGTATGAATCTACTAACACTTATATAAACGAATATTTTTTATGGCAAATTTTGATAAACGAGGTATTTTCTTCCAATAAAATAACACGAGGTATTAAACGTCCAAATAAAAAATAGATGGCGGTTTTTTCGGGTATTTTCCCTATTTTCAAAAGATCCTTCTGGAGAAAACGGTAAACTTAACAATCTTGTTTTCCTGGTAAGTTTCGTAGATATTTAATTATATAAAAAAACTGTACGTATCGGTAGATACCTATTTATACTTTATACTGCACAGTAACACACAGTGGAGTCAAGTGCGCATGGTTGCTATCGGAACACGTAGGAATGAGTTGGTTCGCATGTATACATCACAAATGCGTAATTACAGAAATCTTGTATTTAATATCAATAATATAGAAAAAATTGAATGCCAAAAATCAGTACAACGTATTACGTACAAAATATACAGTAAATGATTGTAATCCCGTGATATATGTGACTTCCTCGTCGTAATATGCAAATCAGACAACCACTTTTCCCTGTCCTCATGCATGTGTTTGTATGCGTGTAGGCTACATGCCTACATCTTGACGTAATAATAACCAATAGCATGAGTATGCGGAAGGGGTGAAGAGAGTAAATTGTACTAACAGCCGAAACACATATGTCCGCAGCCCGTATTTAACGACCGTGAACCAAGTCTGCCACTCTGATTCTGAAGCTCTCAACTTTTTATCGTAAAGCTGTTAATCTCGAGGAAGTTCTCGAGCATTTAATCTATCGACCGTCCGATAAGATTCTTGGAAGATCTTTTTTTTGGTCAAACAAATAAATTGGCTTCCATTTGGATTGTTCATTTCAAGAAGAAAGATTCGTGACTTCGAATCCCTTTATTACCTCGTCTCATCCTATGGCTCACTTTCTGTTGCTGACGATTCTATTTCTCTCTCTAGTGAACAACTTGGTTTTCTTTTAATTTTTTTTTTGGGGTGCAATTTGGTATCTTTTCTACAGTCTAGACGCTTTAGTATTATAGTACCGCTGATTCGCTCATATAAACCAAGCTAGATACATAAATAGCGAGATATTAATAATATTTATCCATTTATTTAACTATATATAGGTCAGGTGTATATTGGCCATTTGCTGAAAGAATCGTCTGTTCGAGTGGATTAACTAAGATAGCGTCAAGTTGACGAGAATGGACAATATTGAGAACCTTTTTCTCCTTTTTTTTTCTCCCTTTTAAATTCTTTTGCTTAAGAAAAAAGAAAAAAAAAATACTTAGGAGAGAGTAAGGTATAATCGAATATAACTTCATGAATCATATTTTTAATCGGAGTTTAATTAATGAGATAAAGCTTTAGCACTCAAAAAAATGGTACGATTAAAATAATTAATTTTAAATAACAGTAGGATATGGTGGTAAGAAAATTGATATTATAATAGATAATAATGTTTCAACTGTTTTTAAAAGAACATGTAATAAATTAAAAATATAATACCATAAAATAAATCAAAGAAATTCTAAAAACAAATATTTCAGTTTTTAGTTTGTAGCATCAAAAAAAGTAAGAAACATTCTACAGTATGTTTTTCAGTTTTTAGCATAACTTAAAGCAAATATTTTAAAAGTGTAAATGCGGATGAAGCAATAATAAAGTGCAAAAAGTAAAGAATACAAGAACTTTGTTAACGAGGTTCGGTTTTTTCGTACTCCCCGGGACCAAGTCTAGATTTCGATTCCACTAGAACAAGAAAACAAATAAAACATATTCGTAAACGCGTAAATCAAGCTCAACCTTCTTAATTCACCGCTCTGTTCTATAACATGAAATCTTAAAGATAATTCTCTACCCTTAACTAGACTAACACCAAGCTTAGATTTAAACCAAGATAACTTAACCTTGGGCTAAACTCCCCCTGAGCCTGGACTTCAGATCTTGAATTCTCTTGAACAACCTTCACACACACGCCACACCGACAAACAAAGAAGCTTGAACAACCCAAGCACCAAACCGCGAAACTAAGCCGCACACCAACAGATTGCTCTCTAGGATGTTATTCTTTATGTCTCAGCTCTCTTGCTTCTCTATTCTTTAGGACGTGCCCAACACCTTCTTATATACTCATCAAAACTTCCTAATCACCATAGGAGAAGATTTCCAAATTCCATAAGAAAAAGACTTTTTCCTTTTTGCTATTTTCTTTTTCCTTGTAACACTCTAATTTAATCAACCAAAGAAATAGTAGTTTTCCTCTTCAATCTATCCTTAAACCGTCCTTTAATATTGCCTTCTCAAACTTTCTAGAAACTTCTCACAACATAAAACGCCAACAATCTTGTATCACGTCTTGAATCACACATACACTATTTCAGTCATCTAATACATCTTCAAAAAGTACCAATTCTATTTCAAAGGTTTCTAAACTTGAATGAAAGTATTTGGTTTTTTTTAAGAACCCAATATTTTGATACATATTGCGTTACTTTTGATTACTCTGGAGTGGTGCTGGAGTAGTGTGCCGATTTTTCTGTGATAAGAAATGTACTTAAAAAAAAAAACTTACTTTTATTTACAGTAAATTTATAAAAAAAGCAAAACGCATTAAGTGTCTTAATTGTTTTTTTTTTGTGATAAAGGGTTTGCAAAAGTGTTCTTAATTAGTTACGTAGTTGTTTGACAAAAAAAAAAAATTAGTTACGTAGTTAATTCGAACGGAGACATTCCAACGACGACACCATCGCTTTTTGTCGGCACTTTAAAAAGTTTCGGCTGCCACAAAATTTGATTGTGTTTGCGTTAATTTATAGGCACTATCTAGCTAACGTATGAACCAAAGTAAATTTTAGATCTCTGTGTTGTTAATTCTTGTCTCCTACATTATTATCACTCATCAATCATATCGAATACAGTAGAACCTCTATAAATTAATACTCTTTAAATTAATAATCGCTATAAATAATAAATTTTTCCGGTTCCGAGTTGAGCCGGTGTAAAAAATGACACATTTCGATAAAATAATAAGATAATATTTTTTTTGGAAATCCTATGTAAAAATATGGTCCCATCAATATCATAAATTAATAAACATATATATCTAAAAAAATCTAGTGAGATATGATTATATTGTTGTTTCCCTATCTAATAAAATCTAGTGAAATATGACTCTATTGTTGTTTGCATATTCTTGAATTTGCATTTTTGTTGGAACTCATTTTTAATATTTTTCATTGTTATCTTATCATATTGCATCCAAAAATTGTGAATATTTCTAGATGCGATAATTACTTCTTTAGTAACTGGTTATAAAGATACTGCAATATCTTCTTCGACTTTATTATTACCATGAAGTTCATGATATTTTATCATCATTAACTGATTCTAAAGATACCGCGGTATCTTATTTTGTAATATAAAATTTTCAAAATTATAAAAATAAGAAAATCTCTTCATTGCAATTAATAATTATTAATTTATTGATAATTTAAAACCTCTATAAGTTAATAAAATTTCATGGTCCCGACCTTATTAATTTATAGAGGTTTTACTGTATATCATTGGACTCAGTATAATTGTTGCGTAACTACTAATGCCATGTATAAGAGTTTCATAACTAATAACTGAGACGAAAAATACAAGTGAGTCTGTCTGTGGCTAACCTAATGTTGTTAATAGCCAATGAGAACCTTAAACCCACATCAGTCTGATGTTCAAGTAGGAGGATATTTACTAGACACGACCAGCAGCTTCACTAATAGATGGTATATCAAACAAACTATTTAATTGATGGAGTTAGATAACCAAACCATGTTGCACAAAAAAAAAGGAAAAAAAAAAAGATAACCAAACCAAGGATACTGAGAGGGCTGGCTCTGGTTTTGGATTTCTCGAATATGTAACTGAATTTTTGGTTCGTACTGACACATGCGTAAAATGATTTATTTTCATAACGTGGGTGACGTAGTGATAATAATCACTAGATACGAAATGATCCCCAATGTTAGCCCTACCCAATATGTGTCAAATTCGAAGTCCACATCACGTGCTTAAATCATATTCACATAATTAGGTTACGGCTCTTTATGTTTAGTTTTTGAGGTCATATATGGATGACTCTTCCTTACTAAATTAAGTTATAGTTAAAACAAATTTCACTAATTGAATTACTAATTAATCTCTTCCAAAGATAGAGTGACATGTTCTCATGTACTCACATAATAAAAATACGAAAAGCTTTCAAATCTATACTAGTATTTTTGCAGCAGTTTTTGCTCAAAAATATTTTTTGAAAAGTTTATACAGTAAATGCTATTTAATGCTTATATTCATATCCAAACAAGTTTAGTTAATTTTCTCTACTATTCTTATTACCAAACACAATTAAAATATTTTAAATATTCATATATATAATATTCTGTAATTAATATAGATATTAAGAAAATTTATTTCAGATTAAAAAAAATTATTCTCCTATCATCTCTTTTTGATTTTAAAATTTAAATGTAGTGAATCATCACATAATACATAAAATTAATAAAAAGCTGTATTTTTCCAGCATATATTGTGATTTGAATTTTATAAAACAAACATATATTACTCAACTAATATATAAAGTATGTAGTCAACATACATATATAGTAAATTTACTGTATATAGTAAATTATAAAATTTTAAAAACTTTATAATCTACAACTGATATATCTAAACTTAATAAAAAATTTAAAATTATAAATATTTAAACATATTAAATCTTTAAATACACAAACGCGTTATATTACAGGTTATATGGCATTACAGGATTGAATTAATAATACTAAAAAGTAAAATATCAGTAATATGATATTTCAATATGGGTTAAATCCTCATTTTAATGTTTTAACAACACCAATATAAAAATTATACTCCCTCTGTTTCATAATATAAGATGTTTTAGAGATTTTTTTTGTTTAATAATGTAGGATGTTTTCAACTTTTTAGGTAACTTTTAGATTATTTTTACATATTTTTATTATTTATGTTATGCAGTATTGTTGTTTATGATTAGTTGAACTTTTTTAAAGTGGTTATTTCTTAATCTGCGTGTTTCACTCAAAACATCTTAATATTTTGAAACGGAAGGAGTAGTAAACAAAAATTATTGTGCGATATATCACGGTTTATATATTAAATCACTAAAATTAACAAAAGAGTATATTAGCAAAATTAGTATTAAAATAATATATTAGAAAAAAAATTAAAAACACTTACCCCGCGGTGTAACGCGGGTTATAATCTAGTATACATATGTTATCCTTTGTCAACTTTACAATATGCTAAACCAAACATCACCAGTTTTTTTTTTTTTTTTCTTTTTTTCTAGGACCTTTGGATCTTTGCCACGACCAATTAGCCACATTACCTTACTGTCTCTAGCTACATGAACTTGTAGCCATATAAAATGTTTTTGATCAATAGAATGATATATCTATATATGGTATGACTTGTTTAGAAACCAATTAATTAACGAGCCAACATTTACACGACTTGATATTTATATTGAAGAGTTATTTTCTCGAAACTTAAAATGTATATTGACAATGAAAACAGCTTATCGTCTAATATACCTTAATAGCTAGACAAGATAAACATACCAGTCCACATCTTCCCCCTTTGGAAAATAACCTCCATCATCGTGCCATTTATTGTTAAATTGATAGTTGTTGCTTCCTTATCTTTTCCTATAATTTTCTAGTTCTTACATTGGGATGAATTATGTTCTTACATTATTATTCATTTCTTATTTCATATGATCAAAAAGATAATCATTTTGTCTTTCTTATATTATTCAAACCCAAAAAGCAAAGTCAATAAATAAAGTCGGAGAAAAAAACTGCTCTCCCTCTCTCCCTTTCGCGATCGCTCATACACTTCTCCAGAAATAACTTTTTTCTTTCGGCCATTGTTTCCGGCCGGTGCTGGCTTCTCCGGCGTCGGTCGGCCTTCTCTTTTCATTTTAGTTTTTCATTTTCCCTTCCTATTTTGTTTTTAGATTTAAAATGTTTTATCATCTTCGATTTCTCTTTACTATTACGGTGATGGTTGCTATTCTCTACGTCAGTGACAAGGGTTTTGTGGGACATCTCTTCCTTTTTCTGGCAGTTATCCCCACGCCGAAGCCCATGATTCGATGTGATGTATTCTCTTTGTTCTCCGCTGAAGCCAATCGATTATTCTTAATAGATTTGCTCTGGAAGAGACACCCATGAAAACCACCATGGAGAAAGAGACAATCTGGGGGTGAAGATGTAGCGATGATGAATAAGACAAATTTGATTTTGATATCACGAAGGAGACAAGTTTCAGAACTAAGTCTAACAACATTTAGTCTCAGTTTATTAATCAAGATTATGCCAAGTGCATTTTGGAGTTTCATCAAAAAGATGATAGCCATTTACAAGTGTGTGAGAGGGGGACTTAACAGATGTTATTTGTTTGCCTGTAAGGCTTCCGACTGGAAAGCAGGGTTAATCCACTGGAAGAGACACCCATGGAAACCACCATGGAGAAAGAGACAATCTGGGGGTGAAGATGTAGCGATGATGAATAAGACGAATTTGATTTTGATATCACGAAGGAGACAAGTTTCAGAACTAAGTCTAACAACATTTAGTCTTAGTTTATTAATCAAGGTTATGCCAAGTGCATTTTGGAGTTTCATCAAAAAGATGATAGCCATTTACAAGTGTGTGAGAGGGGGACTTAACAGATGTTATCTGTTTGCCTGTAAGGCTTCCGACTGGAAAGCAGGGTTAATCCACTCTTTCATCGAAATTGTGTTCAATTTCCTTTATTTGTGATAATTGGTTATATGTGATTTGCTTCTGTGCTTTGTAAACTCATTCTGATATCTATGATAATTTGGTGTTAAAAAAAATATTATTCAAACCCACAATGGAAATTGTGAGGGTTTAAAAATCCCACATATTATTCTACTTTAATTTTTTTGTTTTTTTTTGCAATTAAGTTTAATCAAAAACGAGTTTTTCTGGACTTTAATGACGAGAAAATAAGAACAATAAAAGAATTTTGTAAAGGAGCTAATTAAATTAAACCATCTAAGTTCCAAATGGTGAGAATATTATTTATTTGTGTATATCCAAAATTACAACTATAACACAATTGCCTATTGTCACTGATGATTAGGTAGAATAAAAAGACATGTTTCTGCTTGTTTAACACACATACACTCATAGCTAATTGGCGCTATCATTCATTAGACGTTGCTCTAAATATACAGATTTAATTATGACTATAGCTGTCTTTCATTAGTGTCTACTGTCTAGGGACCAGTTTTGCATGAAACATGAATATAAGTAGTATTGGCAGGTTTGTGGTAGCTAAACCAATTCTCAACTAACAAAGTTTCATAAAAGAAAAGACATTTAAATCTCATAAATTTGGAGGTTACAAAAAAATTATTGTAAAGTGAAGCCGAGCATTTTAGCTTACTCATAACTTCTGCTAATTAATTTCATTAATCTTAGTAAATTAGTGAGTCAATTTCAATAATAAAATGTGTCTTAGTTGGGCCTTTACTATAAGCCTAATACGATATTTTTGATTTACCCAATCTTGATTCTCTCATATAGCTCACCATTGAACATCAGACGCGTGTGATATTTGAAGTTCTCAACTAGGCAAGTCATCCAAACAAAATCTGTGGTCCGTTGCATTTCACTTCAATCAGAGGCTCTCATAGCAACAACTTTGCTTTCCATATTTCTTCAAGCCATGGCTGTCAAGTTCCATGTAAACCCCTCCTGCATTGTCACTGCCACTAGAAACAGATCATCTGTTCTCTCGCTTCAATACCTTACTTACCGGAACAGAAGTTTTTTTCCTTTCTCCCTCACAGTCACAAGATGTTCCACCACCAAAAGTAGTGAAACGGGTCAAGATTCGACCTCTATCTCGTTGAAGAGAGGGCTGGTTCTTGATCTTGGCGTTTCTAAGGACTCCTGGGACAGTGAGGAGATTGGTTCTCCGGTAGTGAAGAGATTCTTAAGTGATAACAAAGAGAGATGGTACATGTGGTACCATGGAAGCTCGAAGCAAAACCCTGTTTCAGATTCTATCGGCTTAGCGGTTTCAAACAATGGGGTTCATTGGGAAAGAGGGAAAGGTAAGGTTGAGTCAAACGAAGATGTGGGTTTGGTTATGAGCAATGGTGAAGACTGGTGGGGATTTGATACTGCAAGTGTTCGACCCGGTGAAGTTGTTATAATGTCGAGTTCTAAAGTCAGAGCTGATAGCTCTGTTTACTGGATGTATTACACTGGCTACAGTACCGAGACGGTTGAGATTCAATCCCAAGGTTGCACTTCCGTGTTGGGAAATCCAGAAAGGTTTCTTCTTAGTGATGAGAATGTTGAGAAATCTAAGGTTTATAGGTCACTCCCTGGTTTAGCAATTAGTCAAGATGCTAGGCATTGGGCTAGAATTGAAGGTGAGCATCATAGTGGAGCTTTGTTTGATGTTGGGTCTGAGAAAGATTGGGACTTTCTCTATATTGCATCCCCACATGTAGTTTTCCATGGAGATGGTGATCTAAGAATGTATTACCATTCTTTTGATGCTCAAACCAGTGAATTCTGCATTGGGATGGCAAGGTCTAGAGATGGGATCAAGTGGTTGAAATTGGGAAAGATCATAGGAGGAAGATATCCTTGTGTGACAAGGAACAAAAGAGATGAGAGTTACATGATGGCATATGAAGGTGTAGATAGTAGTGGGAGAACGAGCATTGGCTTGGCGGTTTCAAAAGATGGGATTAAGGATTGGAAACGGGTTCAGAGCGAGGAAACTGTGGTTGGAGTTGGTGAAGGAGGTGCGTGGGACAATGAAGGAGTAGGGTGTCCATATTTGATTGAGATGGATGGAGACTCTGATCATCAATGGAGATTGTATTACAGAGGTGTTGGTAATGGTGGCAGAACAGGGATAGGGTTGGCTGTCTCTGAAGGGAATGAGATCACTAAGTTTACAAAACAGACTGGGATTCACTTGTGAGAGACTAACAAACAAAATCAATCTCTATTGTTCTTTTGATTGGTAATAACACATTTTGATATTAAAGAGTTTTGATTAAGCGGTTTAAATACAGCTCAGCTGGTCTTGAAACTACATTACTGTTTAGTAAATTGTTTAAAACTTAAAATGATCTGAGAGGACTAATTAATTAATTAATCAGCTGACTAAAATCTAAATGTTTGCTGATTAATTTTTTTTTTATAAGTAGTTTCATGACCGTTACAGCAAGTGGGAGGGGGACAAAGTCACAAAACAATGGTTGTAAAAAAGGCAAATCCGACCGTTACAAAACCTTAGCATTTAAGTGTCTGTGAGAAACAATCGCAGATCAAAGCCAAAATCCAAAACTTTCGATTGATTAATCTCAGGAAATAGCAATGGGAGGAGAGCAATTCGAGCTAGAGGAAGAGAGAGACGGACCATTGGAGATGTTACAGAGCTTGAGATCCAAAGCTACGGAGCTTCTTCTTCGTGAAGAATGGGAAGAATCTATAAAGATCTACACTCAATTCATCGATCTTTCCCGGATCCAAATCTCAGATACTACTGGCGAATCCGACCCGGATCCGGATTTAATTGCTAAGCTTCGGAGATCTCTCTGCTTGGCTTTATGCAACCGAGCTGAGGCGCGAGCAAGGCTACGCGATTACATGGAAGCGTTGAGGGATTGTGATCAAGCGCTTGAGATCGAAAAGACTCATTTCAAGACTCTTCTTTGTAAAGGTAAAGTCTTGCTCTGTTTAAGCAAATACTCATCGGCTTTGGAATGTTTTAAGACAGCTCTGCTCGACCCACAAGCGAGTGGTAACTTGGAGACTGTTACTATGTACATGGAGAAATGTAAGAAGCTCGAGTTTCAGGCAAAGACTGGAGCTTTTGATTTGTCTGATTGGGTCTTAAGTGGGTTTCGTGGGAGATGTCCTGAGCTTGCTGAGTTTATTGGGTCGATTGAGATTAAGAAATCTGAGCTTAGTGGGCGTGGATTGTTTGCTACTAAGAACATTGTTGCAGGGACTTTGATCTTAGTTACAAAGGCGGTTGCGATTCAGAGAGGGATCTTAGGAAATGGTGAGTCTGTTGAGAAAGCGCAATTGGTTATGTGGAAGAACTTCGTTGATGAGGTTACTGAATCCGTGAGGAAATGCGACAGAACACGTCGAGTTGTCTCTGCTTTGTCCTCTGGAGAAGACGAAGACAAGCTGGAGATACCTGAGATATCTCTGTTTAAGCCTGATGAAGCATTTGAAACCTGTGGTGACTTGAAACAGAGTTTGGATTCGGAGAAGCTATTGAGTATTCTTGATGTGAATTCTATGGTGGAAGATGCGATTTCAGCTAAAGTTATGGGGAAGAACAAAGAGTATTACGGTGTGGGGCTATGGACTTTAGCGTCGTTTATTAACCATTCGTGTCTTCCAAACGCAAGACGTCTTCACGTTGGAGACTATGCCATTGTTCATGCCTCGAGAGATATCAAAGCTGGGGAAGAGGTAAGTTTTGCTTACTTTGATGTGCTTTCACCATTGGAAAAACGGAAAGAGATGGCTGAGTCATGGGGATTTAGTTGCGGATGCAGCAGATGCAAGATTGAGAGTCTGTTGTATGTTACTAACCAAGAGATAAAGGAGATCGAAATGGGGTTAGAGAGAGGCGTAGATGCAGGGAACGCGGTTTATATGATGGAGGAAGGGATGAAGCGATGGAAGGTGAAAGGGAAGGATAAAGGTTTGTTGAGAGCATCTTATTGGGGAGTTTATGATGCGGTTTATAACTCGGAGAGACTTATGAAGAGGTGGGGAAGGAAGATTCTGACAGTGGAAGTTGTGGTGGACAGTGTCTCTGATGTCATTGGAAGTGATGAGAGATTGATGAAGTTGGCGGTGGAAGGTATGATGAAGAAGAATGGAGGTAGCAGTAACATTGTGGAGATGGAGAAAGTCTTGAAGCTAGGGAAGGGTGTTTATAGCAAAGTTGTATCGAAAAAGAAAGCGTTAAAGACTCTAATTGGCCTAGAGTGACGAGTACTTTCAAATTGTAGTATCATAGAGAGAGATAACCATAGAGAGATAACCATTTTGCTTTCTGTAATTCCTTGCCTCATGGAAGAAAACATCAAATGATATTATTACAAAGACAGTCAAATGGAAATAAAACTTGTTTTGTTTCGAAAACATTTGTAGTTAACGAATGTCATATATGAAAAAGAAAGTTCTACAAAGAGAAATTGGATGAAGAGTTTGTTGCATAAAGATGATGGGAGAATTTATTCTTCAATCCAATTATCCAGATTAGCACTTCCTCCGGTTTTGTCCTGCAGCAACACATCTTTCTCAGTTTTCAACTGGTTAACTAGCCTGCGAACGCTAGGAGTCTCGAACCGAGCCTTAGCGGATTTCTTCTGTTGAGTCATTAACCCTTTCTTGGCACTAGGATACGGTTTAGGAGGTGGATCCTTATCTTGCATTTTCGCAAGCTCCTTTAAACGTTTGTATGCTTTCTTCATTTCCTTTCTCTCTGAGAGATATTCCATCTGAAAAAAATGTAAAATCAGTAAGAAGAAAAATAACATCTCCAGTGTTCAAAGGAACATCATCAGCAGTAGAGGCATTACGATTCTCATCTATTCAAGTACAAGTTTAGAAATGTAACTTTGCCTTTCTTAGCTAATCAGACTCTGAAAAGAAAATACTCACATTAGCTACAGACATGGCATCATCCTCATTAATTCCATGTTCCTTCAGTTCAAGCACCCGGCAACCATAGACACGAGCTGGATCTGGAACAAACGCCGAAATCCTACAGGATTGAAGATAGATAAAACACATTACACAAACTAACATGAATACAGATACATCCACAACCAATGGTGAAACTCTCCCATGAAATCAGAATTTAAGAGAGACACTAACCATTAGTAACTAGTTCAAGACAAGAAGTTCAGGGAAAAAAAATGGTTTCTTTCTAGAATAAGCTTTTCGAAGAACAAACTCATAATAAAATCATCAAACCATCTTTGGTTACAAATGGAGAGTAGAGAAATTTTACTTGACAGGGTCGTCAACCTTGGTTCCAGGATGCTTATTGGCGAATTTACGAACATAAACATCCTCAGGGAGAACAATCTTCTTGATTTTCCCATTAGAGCGAGGAAACACAGGAGGAGGTGAACTGCCCATTACAAAACCAAATCAAAGCTCACTCATTTCATTTCAACAACAACAAAGAAACCTGATAACCTATAAAATTCAGAATCCAAATCTCACAGACGTAAAAATCTCAACTTTATGTTCAAATTGAATTCAATTAAAACCAAATTAGAAACCCAATAATGGAATGAATCTAATTGATCGATCGAGCTAATTCATTTGGAAAAATACAGAACGGGAGCGAGAGAGAGAGAGAGAGAGAGAGAGAGAGAGAGAGAGTTACGCTTCCATGGCTTTAAGCCACACAGGCTCACGTGTAGCCAAACCACCAACAAGCCTCCTGGTTTTGGAAAGCAGATCACCTTTCATCCACGACATTGTTGCTAAGCTTCTTCACTTTGCTTCTTTCGCTTGATCTGTACCCAACGACGACGGTGCCACGAGGGTTTTCGAAATGGCTCGTATCGGGTAAAAACCTCATGGTTTATAAATCAAACCGGGAAATTGCACCTTAAAATTACGGTCCAGAGTCGGTTATCTCGTATCAAAATTAGATATCTTACGGTTCGATTCGGTTTCGTAAGATAAAACGATGTCGTTTCTAAGCTTTGTTATAACCTTCGTTCTCTCAGAGTCTCCCACTACCGTCAGCTAAGTTAGATTTTGGAGACAAATTGCATCAATGGCGTTGAGACTGACATCGCTAAAACGCGCCGCGGTTGAGACATGCCGCATCTTGGAAACCAGAAGCTTCAGCCACGTGGCGGCGATGCCTTCGCCCATGAACGGAGCTTTCGATCGGCCCATTTCTACGCCGCCGCTGGTTTTGCCTGAGTTCGATCAGAATCAACCGGGTTCGATCGATGAAAAGTGCTTCGGATTCGGGGATCCCAGTTTTGAGATCGGTGGATCCATGGAGCTAATGGCTGTGCCTAAGAAGAAGGTCACTGAACTCTCAGTCTCTCTTATTTGGTTTTCTCCTTTTCGTTTTCCGCTTCTGAAATGTTAAAAATTTCTTTAGGGTTTTGAATTATTGTGTCGTCTGGGATTTAGCTTTTTTTGATGGATTCAGGGTTTATCTAGGGTTTTAGGGAGCCTATCTTTATAAAAATGTTGTCTTTTTGGTTGTTTTTGAGTGTCCATTTCCATTTGCTACTGTATCTCTGGGTTTAAGCTCACTTTTAAATTGATTTGGTTCCTTAAGGTTCATATGTTCTTGGGAGTTAGAAGCTATCTAGTATGAAAATGTGTATTTTTTTCCTTGGAGAATGATAGTGTTAATCAAAGTTGTTCTCTATGAAAAATGCAGATTTCTAAATCCAGGAGAGGGATAAGAAATGGGCCAAAGGCTCTTAAACCTGTTCCTGTGATCATCTGTTGCAGGTAATAGAGTGGCTTCTCTTGTTGCTTTATTTGTTTCATGGTTCTTAATCAATCCATAGGTATAGGATCTAAGATTTGAGGTTGTCACTGTTTCATTCAATAGCTGAAGTATAAGCGTGTATGCTTTCTGATTCAATATTCTGTCCTTTACCATCACTTGTTAGAAACTGCATATCCTTTAAGTAACTAGAACTTTGAACCTTTGACGAGTTTGATGAAATAACTTCTTGTGTTCATCGCGGTACTATAGTCAACTTTGTTTGGCCGTGGCAGTAAATTAACTTGTTTGGCCTTGGCATATGCTTGATTTTGTATTTGTATCGGTTATCATGATCTCATATTGGGGGCACTTGTATATACCACTGTTTAAGGTGCATACTCTTTTGTGTTCCAGGAGTTGTGGGCGAGTTAAGCTGCCACATTTCTTCTGTTGCAGTGGTGAGCGTGCAAACCCTACTGAGCAAGGCAATTCGAACAACTGATAAAGGTTTCAATATGACCACTCCTTGTTGGATATCAAGAGGCAGCAACCTTGGCTTTTTTAGTAGTAGACTCGAGTGATATGATAGACTTAGTTGATGCTGTTTTGGCAAACTATTTGGGATTTTGCTGCAAGATCAACAATATGCTCATGCTTCTTTTGACAAATGATGTTATTATCATATATGTGCTCTTAGACTTTGATTCAACAGCTAAATCTATTTTTAATGGAGAAATATATTCACGTGAAACCATTTATGCAAGCTTTAGAGACGCTCTTGTCTTACGCTTGCTGTCTCACTACGTCGTAATTTCTGGTGTTGTTTAAAGGGTGTATCATAGTTAATGTAGCTCACAGGTGTGATTGCTGTTGTCTATCAACTAATTTTGGTTTGTAATCTGATTTGGGCATTGGGCTCATTGTGACGGAGAGAGCACAATAATAACCCTAGGTAAGATTGTTATATCCGAAGCCTCATCATGCTCATTTCCTACTCTTTATTGTTTACAAGCAAAGCCCTATACAAAATTGGAGTGGAAAAACTCTTGATTCAATAAAATCTTAAGATTTAACTATCTCGATCTTCCTCTTCATCATAGTTGAATGGTAGCGGAACTGATTTGAATGCTCTGAACTTTCCCACATTGTTCAGATGCTCGTTCTCCAACCTTCACAACCAGACAAAGCAAGAACCCTTGAGTGAAAAATGCTATAAAAGGAGCATAGTGATATATATATTTTTTGGTTTAGAAGTTACCTAAAGAAATTCCAGATACCACGACGTATGATCTCAAGAGCAGCAAGAAGAGCAACCATAGTTTCACGATGTAAGAACAAGAAGTTGAAATCCAGCACGGTCTGCAGCCACGCCAACCTCAACACAATGTTTAAGACCTACAAAGAAGAGAAGACAGAAACAAAATTATGAAGAAAAACTAAATCAGGATTTGAAACTGTTCCTTTTAAGTTTCTTAGTTCTCACCATTGCAATGTAGTAAACAGATTTGTGAGGAACAAGAAGCTTCTCTCTCAACCAATATTTAGATGGATTGTGAAGCAATCCCCAGTCAAAAACAATGTCCCAATATGTGCCGTAAAAAGTTGCCAATGCTGAGAAAACCCATGCAGCAATTTTCCAGATGTTTCCAGCTCTGTTAAAGCTATAAGCTGTTCTCAAGCACACAGCGATAACGGTTAAGAAATACTTAAGAGCATTGTAGCCTTGGCTTGAATCTTTCTCTTCGATCCATCTTCGAACACACTGAAGGAAACGTGACCAGTAAGGAATCACAGCGACAATGAAGTAGAATGAGCTGTATACTTCGCTTGATCTGCAAGTGTTTTGCCTGTGCCTGAAGTCTCCCCAACCATAATAACATATGTAAAACTCCAGACTCCTCAGTGCTTGAACCTAAAAAATAAACAAAGTTGAGTAACGGGTTGAAACATTATGAAAACTTGATCATGAAATTTAGAAGAATGTTATAAAAACACACAAACCTGACTTGTTAATTGGTCTGCTAAGAAAAAATCTGGAAGATTAACCTGAAAATTTAGATCAACTTTGAGAGATTTATCGATGTTTACTCAGCGGAAAGCAGTAAATTTGCTTGAGTAGAATACCTTGTAGAGTGGCGCAGCAATGCAACGGAATACAACCGTGAGGAAGAAGACTCGGCTTGACCGATAAAAAATGTTGAAGGGACAGAAAAAAATAGCAATCACTAGCTGCAAAACATTGTACAAACCAAGAGTGTTACTATATACATTAGTAACATAATGATTTAAGTTTCTTTTTTGGTTATTACGATGAACAACTTACAGCTAGAACAAAAAAGGGAAGAAGTTCAGTCATGGCCTTGTAGTCATTAGTGTTAGGATCCATCTCCATGTCAAGATTTATTAGAACAGCGCAGAGAGCAAGCGTGCCTAGACCAAAGCTTAGAAGCAGAACATGTCTGTAACCAAGCTCTGTTCCTTCTTTGAATCCGAATATAAACGGGTAATTCACTCGATATCGCTTCCAAAAGTATATGTTTGAAGCATACATGATCATGTGCAGAACCACAAATGCAAATAAACTGAAAAATAAGGTTCTTGTCAGCATGACCATAGTGATTCAATTAGAGAGTAATGTAAGTTATGTAATTAATGTATTTGTTTGAACCTGTAAAGAGGGAACATTGTCTCCATGTAAAGAGTATGTCCAACTGCGCCCACTAAATTACGAGCATGGGTGAACATGACGAGAGCAACCACTAGAGAGACTGTGCAACCGACGAAAAAGCCTGAGAAACATTTTGGAAAGATATTGATTAGTTACTCATGAACTACTGTTAGAAAACCCTATGCGATTTTGGGAAATCTTATAGTATTACCAGTAGAAAACGTTATTCGATGTTTTTCTTTTTTCACTTTTGGTCTTAAGAGATTCATTCCTTTGCTTCTATTTAAACCGGTGAAATGCTCAACGAAGATAGACTCAACTCTCACCATAAGCTTGTTGATCTGTTACATTAAATCAGGTTTTATTAAAAAAAAATTAGTTTTATTGAAAGAAGATAATAAGTTTTGTGTTGAGATATAATATTAATTAACCTCATCAGAGCTAGTGAGGTAGGACTTATCTACCATCTCCATATATGATTTTGCCGCACTTCTTGAAGCAATCTGATAGAAAATATTTAGCAAAAGCATATTAATAAGTATCAAGAAACTTTCTATTAAATATAACTGAATTAATCAAGTGTTACCTTATCATACTTCTTCATGATCTTTGAAATGGCCAATGTGTTCAAGAAGCTGAATTAAATCAAGAACCAAAGCATGCATTTAATCAAATAAATCTTTTTTGACTTTTCATCATATTTCTTTAAGAAGCAACAAACCTGTAATTCTGGAGATGTCGAAGCTTGCGATAAAACACGATGAAGACATTCTTAAGCCGTGCTTCTATTTTCTTGAGATTCTCTCTGGTGAATTTGAGCTCTTCTTGGTTGGAGAGCTTGAGGACGTTTTTGATTGTGGAAAGAGGAGTTTCTTGAGTTTTATTTAATCTGATATGGTCAAGAACACTTAACACTTCTGGTACACTCTCTTTCGTTGGATCTCTACCGTTTGATCCATTTTCCTCTAGTTTGATTCCCAACTCTCCAGCTAATGTCTTCCCTTCAAAATCAAAAACACACAAAACAAACAAAGAAGGTTCAAACTGTGTGTCCTTTTCAGGATACACTTAGTAACAAACAATCTCTGAAAAAAAAAACTTACTTTGTTCCTTAAAAATAAAGGCATTCATATCAACTGATACTGTTTCAGAGCAGTTCCAAGAAGAAGAAGATTGCTCAACTTTGAATCTGAAAGCAATCAGAGCATCCATTTGTTTGTTCAAAACTGCTGCCTCCTTCACCATTTCCTCCACTTTAGACCGGTAAAAATGGTTTACTTTATCGAACTCGAGATCTAGGGCTTTAAAGAACACAAGCTCTGACTCTCTCCCTGCCTCTGCAACTTCTAATACGGTTGTCTCATATCTCTCAAAACCATCATCTCCAGTCGTTGCGTACACCAGAATGTCATGAATCTCGGGTTCCCAAGACGAGGAGCTGCGGCTATACCGCTTTGTTAGGCTGCTGAAGTTGCGGCTAGCGGATAGCTTGCGTTTCAAGCTACCTGGTTTCTCTGATCTTTTTCGTGAAGTTTGGATTTCCTGAAGAATGGATTTGAGACCAGCGTAATCCAGGTAAGCTTGTTGCCATTCTGGAATCATCTGCCTAACAAAATCTTTCCCAAACTTCATATTTGGTTTCTTCTCACAGTTTCTCTGGACTTCTCTGTAAAACTCAAGAATCCAGATCCAATCAAAAACCACTTTTAGTTGAGATTTACCTCAGTGAAAATTTGGCTGTTGGGTATGGAAGAAAAGGTTTCGAACAAACTATGAAAAGCTAATAGGAGGAGGAAGAGACTAGAAAGGGTAAGGAACACAAAGGGTGGATTATAAGGATTTGCCAACCATGCAAAAACTTTCAACGAGTCTCTTATATACAACGAGTCTTGTCAAAGTTTATTCAACGAGAGTGTCTTATATTATATATATGGTCATACAAATATCTCCATATATATATATATATATATAGAGATCGAGAGAGAGAGACAGAGGGATGTTGAGTCACATAAAGATTTGCAAGTAGATTTTATTTCACGTGAGAAAAATCAAAGGAATTGAACTGAAACTGAAAAAGACGTTTGGTGGTGGTGGGCTCTTGGGTGTGCTGATTGTATCCCTAAAGATGATCTTGTGTTCCGAATGAAGACGAAAATAAATAATGGAATAATAACGAATGTGCAAAAAAGTCTTCCTCTAAATTAATTATAATGGGGTTAAAGTGGTTGTTTGATAAAAATAAACATCAAAAATACTATAATCAAATTTATAGGAAAAGAAAAACAGGTGGACGATACACTTTTTGCGTGGACTGATACACTACCACACTGTTCTAGTGGACAAGACACGGTTCACACAGTGATGAAGACATTTTTTACGGTGGATGTTATAATACGGTTCAATCATATCCATGATTTGATCAATCACATAAGTGATTTGCAGATTCAATTATCCAACTATCTAAAGTAGTACAGTATATTTGAAATTCAAAAAAAAAAAAAAAAGTAGTATATTTTGTCTTTAATAGTTTAGAAATTAGAATACCCTACTTCATCTCTGCTTGTGTGTAATTTTGTTGTATATAGTTTACGGTGGATGATTCATTGTTTTACGGTGTGGTTAAATACTCTATTCTATCCAAATTGCAAATTCCAAAATTAGAAACTGCACTCTCAAGAAATCCCTCTTCATGTTGTTATCGCCTTTCAACTCAATATCAATTTCCTTATAAACTATATAGACTTCAGATATTATATATCTTTAATTTCCTTATAACTACCATCATCAAACATACTCTACTAATTTGACTTGTGTGAAATCGCAACACTAAAAGAATAAAACGGGTCTGGCACATGATGTGTCGGTGTAGTAGATATATATTGTATCCAACAACTTTAAACTAACGACAGTTTTGTTTTGTTTTTTGCTTTTTTTTTTGACAAAGGTTAAAGACTACCAACAGTTCTTATGTAGTTATGTTTTTTCCTTTTCTTTCTTTTATTGTCGTCCAGTTCTTACGTTCATACTTCATACCATAACTGTAGTTTATGTGTTTTTGTTTAATTAATTGTTAGCTTACATATATGTATGGACTAATTTCATTCTATAGGGTAAAAGAAAAGATACAATGTTTTCTCTCAGAAAATCAATCGCATGATCAGCCAAAAAAAAATAACAATCGCATGAAACTTTATTACAATGTAATTACAAAATTTGGGATAAGTCATCAACATTTAGTTTTGAGGGGCAATGTTTTTGGTAACTACTCTGTTTATATCACTATTTCTTAATTGTTAAAAGAATGAGTCACCTGATAAGATGTTATTGTTTTTGTTTAGTCGAGAGATCCGTTATTAAAGTCTTCATAATCATACTATTAATTCTTAAATCATTTAATTCAACCCAAAAAGTGGAAATTAGGATTTAGGACGCGTTTAGCCCACTTTATTACTATTATGATTTTTTTTTTTTTTTTGCTTTTTGACCAACAATGCATTTTATGTGTTTTTTTTCCACCATATTCATTTCAAAACTTTAATTCTGAAAACAATTTTTCAAAAAGCAACTAATCATACTATAATCTGATTAAACCCCCAAAATTAAGAAAAAATAATCATATTCATTTTGAGAATTAGGTTAATATATTAATGCACCAACCACCACTGCCAAAAATACTCATTCCATTCCATAGCTGTCCTGTTGTCTTCTATCTCGGCCTCAATAATAAAGTGGAGTCATTGCACTAAATTTAGATAGTCAGTTTTATTGTATTTATAGAAAAAATCTATATAGAAAAATCTTAGACTTTGATGTAACTGTTTTTAGCAGTGTTTAAGAAAGCGGTCTAGGCGGCCGCCTAGGCGCCGTCTAGGCGCTAGGCGCTCAACAGACGCCTAGATGACCGCCTAAACCGCTTAAAATTACATTAATTTAATTTTAATATTTATTTTTGATTTTTAACTATATATATTTAAATTATTAAGTTTTATATCAGTATACGTAATTATAAATGTTTATATGTTGTTAATAGAACTTAAATAAATGTGTTTTTCTTAATTTTGTTTATAATTTGTAATTTTTTATTTTTATAACATATATTTGTACATAATTTTTTATATATAATGTTTTATGTTGTAAATGCCTAAACCGCCTAAAAACCGTCTAGGCCCCGATTAGGCGTTCTAGGCGCTAGGCGCTGGGTCACCGCCCAGATACCGCCTAGCGCTTTCTTGAACACTGATTTTTAGTATACTTTCACTTAATATCGCACTGTCTTCTTTTCGATATTTTCATTTTCAATTCAGTATATTCTACCATGTAATAACCATATTTTTTTTGTAAAAAAATTAAAATAAAAATAACCATAAATTTTTATGTGAATTAAAATTATTTATTTATAATCTTATTAAATAAAATTATATTTTAATCAAATAACTGATGTTAAAGATTTTCATATTTTTAAAATCATTTATTATCTACATAAACACAATTTTAAAAATAGTAAAAAACTAGTATCAAAAAATACAAGTGGTCATATTTGCATAGAAAGGTGAAAACATTAATTAATTTTTAACAGAAAAAAAATTAAAACATCAATTATTTTAGTATGGAGGGAGTATTTGATAATTTACAAATATACATGAACAAATTATTTAACAATGTCAAGATTTAGAAGTCGTTCTAATTAACTTTTTCGTATTCAATTATTATTCTAATCACTTACGCATCTCATTGCTACCGAGGTAATACTTAGAGTAGTGTCGTGAGCAATGCCATTTGGAGCAAAATACACAACAAACTTTGATGAATTTTAGCATGTGTTTATTAAATCTGCATCATATTTATTACGATTTTCATTTAAGTTTTTGTTCAATTCGTTATACATCACTTGACCCGCACTAATAATATTTATATATGTTTGATCAGTTGTCACACTATCTGGTTGATTAGCTAAATTTCTTAGGGCATCCGCAATGGGGGAACATGTTAGGATGTTCTTAGAGTAAAAATATTATGAAAATAATCTAAGATCAGTAGTTAAGATCTTTTGTTAAAAAGTTAATTATTGGGAGAACATGTTTAATATCATAAGATTTAATAATATAATATTCTTAAACATATTACATTTATAAAAACTGTAAAAATAATATTTAAATTGCAAACTTATAAAACTTGTACTAAAATTCAAAATACAATACCAAATTTTTATGAAACAAAAAAACATTAAAGATTAAAAAAAAACAAACAAACATATTACTTAATTAAAACAAACAAATATTTTATTTAATTAATACATAGTTTAAATCAAATCCTCTTTTAATTTGTGAAAAATTGTTTGCAAAAAATTGTATCCAATCATAGCTTGCCACGTCAGCTTAGAACTGAACCTAGATCAGTTCTACATCAAGAACTGGACAACATGTTCTTATGCCACTATTCATTATATTTATAATTTTAATGGGCTAAGAACACACCAAGTGTTCCCCCATTGCGGATGGCCTTATAGAGCATACGCCCTACCAAGTCATATGGTTGGAGAGAAATCAAAATACAGATTCAAAGAAGTAAATAAGTTCAAATACAAAAAACATTACAATTTTAGTTAGCATCAAAATTTCTATTGTTATACCATTTTCAACCTTACTAATATCTTTTTTTTTGGTAGAAGCCTTACTAATATCTGATTATTTTATTTCTTAAACCCTCTTCTTAATTCATCACGGGTGTCGGCCCCTATTAATTGTTTTTGATAATCAACCTGATTATTCGCCACACTAGTTAGGTTATATTAATTGGAGTTGTTACAACACCATTATCGAAATTATTAGAAGAAAAAAAAAAGGAGATTAGTCCTTATCTTTTTCTTTTCTTTTTGATACAGCAACCGGAAAATTTGAACTAAATTTCTCTTTGTACTCGGGTATCTACAAAAGCCACGGGACATTCACCACAGGTCGACCACAGTTTCGTTAATACATAGAATCTTGAACATATAAATCCAATATATTCGTTTTTAGAAAGTATAATTATAAAGGGTAATTTAATTGGTCTTCTTAAACTCTGAGATTCCATATTTGTCGTTGAAAGAAGATTTGGCTGCTACTTGTTTTAGAATTAAAAAGGAATTAAATAATTCAAAAATGCATTTGTCTAAGTTACAGCTAGTCAGCTAGAAAACCGCATCTGTGACTACGATATATGTATGTTGTTGAATTGTTGATAATCTTTGACTCTTTTTCTTTCTTTTTCTGCTTGATGTTGATGGGGTTTTATCGCAAGGTACATGGCTGACTTCTCCACGTAATAATATTTTCGTTATTCCGAAGCTTATTTATTAGTACCATCTTGAAAAAGTTGTTGATTGTTTTAGTTGGTAAATGATTTGTCTAATGATGACCGAAAAAGTTTGGCTTTTGTGTATGTTATTGCGTTTTTGGGCCGCATGTTTTATTATTGGATATAAAAATATATATATATAAATTTGTAAAACACTACTTATATATTATGCTCTCTGATTTAACGAAATTATATATAAAACAATATTATGCTCTCCGATTTAGTGAATTTATGCATCTAGACTCAAAGGAATGATATTGTCTTGACATTTTCATATATGGATATATGCGTTCGTTCTTTTTTTTTTATTATTTTTTTTCCTACCATGTCAATAGTAAAAAAAAAAAAAAAATTGGACTAAGATATTCTTTTCTCACGAAAATTTCGAGATATTCTAATTTATTCCAATAGTATCAATGCCACAAACCATTTGTTAATTTTTGTGATTTGATCAATACTCGGTTTATCTAAATAAAGGATTAAATGTTTGCTACTGTGACAACTTCTTATTGATTTTTCGGGTTGGAAAACCGTAGTTGACAAAATAAAAGGAATAAATGTTTGCTTTCCAGTAGCCACTAAAAATTAGTTACGAGATTTGTTTTAGTCACTATCCCAAATGTACAAAGCAATGGTTTCTATTTTCCGCTTACCCTAACATTATGCGACCACCATAATATATGTAATCACAGATTTACTTTTCACAACGATAGACTTCCTTTAATGACTACTAGAATTTAGAAAAATATTAAACCTATAATATATATCCTTTATTGTCCTAGAAAATCCTGTCAAACATATTTTATACTATCTCACCATATTAACTAGTTTTGAGAAGACAAAATATTTCATAAAACACGAATACGTTTAACCTCAACTCATTCAAACGGTATGAGCCTGAATTCATTGCATGAATTCGGTAACATGAAAGTTTTGCAAACTGAATAATAATCTGCCCTTAACTAGTTTTCTCTTTTGTTTTTTTTTTTCTATAACAAAATCACACTTTCTTTCTTTTCTCCTTTTTAATGTACTCATTGGTCTCGTCTCATATATTAGAGAAATTGTAATTATAGGTGGAGAAAATGACAACACCAACATATACTCTTTTATCCATACGATCATTCATGTTCTTACTATGTTTTAGCATTGGCTTTGGTCGCAAAAACCTACAAGACAAGCTCGGTGACACTAAATTTGCGCCCGTACCTGTTGAAGCAACCGAGATTAGAGCCGCTTTGGTTACTAATTCCGAAGCAAGAGACTTGTTAAGTACTATTGGTTTGGGAGAGGTTGAAAGTCAAGAAATGCATCACATTTACATAGGAACAGGTAAAGATTCGAGTCTCGGAAATAAACAAGACACTGTAAACTCTGCGCCTAGAAAGACTATTAGGGGTACCGTTTCCATCTCATTCTCATTTCCTATCATCAAGATTCGAATTCCTATTCCAAATCCAAATTTTACGGTGGCTACAGAAAACCAACTCATTGAAGAAGAGATTAAAGGTATTGTCATAAGTCCAACGAAGACTAATGAGTTTGGTAGTTCCCTTGGAAATGAAGGTGCAGAGCTAGGATTCAGCTACAAAAAACTAGCCCCAACAACCGCATATTGAAGGCCTTGCCAGTTTCCTATAAAGCATATCGATGAAACTGATAATGTTATGGTTTTAGAGATAAATTTTTATGGTGACCAAACCATCGAATACAAACAAAATATGTAGTGATCTTTAACAAGCACCTTGCCAAAACTTTTGAATGAAGAATGAAAAAAGGATATATGTGAAACATTTTCTTACATCTATTTACTATGTGATTTCATTGCCTATGATCTATAGTAAAAATAGTCATATACTTATCTTAAATATGAGTTGAGAAAGAAATATAGAAAACCGAACAACTAAACCATGTTTCTATCTTAAGTCTTTACATTCTCTTCTCATTGGCAATGAGGTGTTGTTTCTGTCTGCAGCCTTGACAAAGTTGTTGAAGATATTGAAGCGCAAGGTCGCAATATCGGTGTTTCAATACTACTAGAATTTCCGTAAGCTCCTCCTTGTCGAATAAGCTGAAGCTCGAGCTCGTTACTTTGAACTGGAGAGGGTTCGGAAACCTCTAGCACCTGGTCATTGTATTCTTCAACAGATGCAACTGTGCTTGTTTCTGTTCGATCAGTTGAATCATCTCCATATAAACCATGTCTTCTTTTCCTTCTTGTTGCTTTTCCCCAACCCATAATGGTCTCTCTTACCCTTTGAGGTAACAATGCGGCCTTGTAGTTCGTTCCCATCTATAGTTAACATCTTCTAGTTTGTGAGTTTTAATGAAGTACTAGAGTAAATATATTGAAGCTCCAAAGTTTTTTGCTTGATGGGGTTTTGTAGCAAGTTACATGGCTGACTTCTCCACGCAATACTTTTTTTCGTTATTCCGAAGCTCCATCTTCTACGCTAATTACAACACATACTTGAAAAAGTTGTTGATTGTTTGTTTAGAGTTGGTAAATGATTTGTCTAATGATGACCGAAAAAGATTGGCTTTGTGTATGTTATTGCGTTTTTTGGCCGCATGTCTATACGTTTTTTTTATATTGAAAATAGATATATAAAAATTATAAAACACTATTACGCTTCCGATTTAATGAAATTATAAAACAGTATTATGCTTTCCGTTTTAATGAAATTATTATGCATCTGGACTAAAAAAAAAATATATGATATCATCTGTGTGCTTGACATTTTAGAAGGTTTTTCTCAACTTTTGCTAAGGAGATGACACTTGGCTTCATATATTTCTGACACTTGTATTTTTTTGTTTGAGCCTAACTAAATTATATCTAATTAATTATAGGCCCATAAAACTAAAAAAAAAAAATCATCTATTTTTTCTTCCTCCCTTCTTTAGTCAGAAATATATGCAGCCTCCAAAAATTTAAAGCCACCTTATATCAGTCTGTGGTTGGTTTCATCTCGAAACTATACCAACATTAAATTAAATTTATAGGTTTGAATTCTTGGTTTAATTTCTGTGTTTGAATCTTATATAATTTTCACGGACACAAAAGAAATTAAATTTAAGTAAGATGGTGGGTAGGTATTATTTAAGTAAATTATATCTAATTAATTATAGGCCCATAAAAAAAAAAAAAAAAAATCATCTATTTTTTCTTCCTCCCTTCTTTAGTCAGAAATATATGCAGCCTCCAAAAATTTAAAGCCACCTTATATCAGTCTGTGGTTGGTTTCATCTCGGAACTATACCAACATTAAATTAAATTTATAGGTTTGAATTCTTGGTTTAATTTCTGTGTTTGAATCTTATATAATTTTCACGGGCACAAACGAAATTAAATTTAAGTAAGATGGTGGGTAGGTATTATTTAAGTAAATTAGTTTCAATTTTTTAAAATTTTTTTGTATAAAATTAAAATTTTGAGCTTACTTTCAGGAAAATTACGTAAGATTGTAAGATGGTTTTGATCTAATTCTATAATTATTTTGTTCGATTCACACTTATATTTCAAACGCCATGGTATTTTTGAATTACATAAAATTTATAAGTTTTCATATTAGAAATTTCAAAATAAATTATGAATATTATCAGTTATGTTTTGATTTGAAATAATACCATCATTTTATGCATTGCCTTATACCCACTATTTTCCTTAATTTTCATTTTTGTTTATATTACTTCTCATTTTAAACTTATTATTTTGAAACACTTACGGATTTATGATCATTAATATTTGATTTCAATCCTTTCTCCTTCTTAAAGGCTCAAATATTCTATAAAGTTTAGTTTTCTAAAAACAACCTATTACCATACAAACACATCCTCTTTCATACTATTGTGAAAACTAAAACATTTACTTTCTATTATATCCTCGATTCAATCTCCAACGAACAACAAAACACCGGTAACAATAGTATCGTTGTTCTGATCATTCATTTTCGGGAAGTTCCTAACTTTAGAAGAAATATTATCTTACTAAGTCTTGAATATCTTTTCCAAATAAGATGAGAAGGTTTTTCTCAATTTTTGCTAAGGAGATGACACTTGGCTTCATATATTTCTGACACCTGTATTTTTTTGTTTGGGCCTAATTAAATTATATCTAATTAATTACATGCCCATAAAACTAAAAAAAAATCATCTATTTTTTCTTCCTCCATTCTTTAGTCAGAAATATATGCAGCCTCCAAAAATTTAAAGCCACCTTATATCAGTCTGTGGTTGGTTTCATCTCGGAACTATACCAACATTAAATTAAATTTATAGGTTTGAATTCTTGGTTTAATTTCTGTGTTTGAATCTTATATAATTTTCACGGGCACAAACGAAATTAAATTTAAGTAAGATGGTGGGTAGGTATTATTTAAGTAAATTAGTTTCAATTTTTAAAAAATTGTTTATATAAAATTAAAATTTTGAGCTTACTTTCAGGAAAATTACGTAAGATTGTGAGATGGTTTTGATCTAATTCTATAATTATTTTGTTCGATTCACACTTATATTTCAAACGCCATGGTATTTTTGAATTACATAAAATTTATAAGTTTTCATATTAGAAATTTCAAAATAAATTATGAATATTATCAGTTATGTTTTGATTTGAAATAATACCATCATTTTATGCATTGCCTCATACCCACTATTTTCCTTAATTTTCATTTTTTGTTTATATTACTTCTCATTTTAAACTTATTATTTTGAAACACTTACGGATTTATGATCATTAATATTTGATTTCAATCCTTTCTCCTTCTTAAAGGCTCAAATATTCTATAAAGTTTAGTTTTCTAAAAACAACCTATTACCATACAAACACATCCTCTTTCATACTATTGTGAAAACTAAAATATTTACTTTCTATTATATCCTCGATTCAATGTCCAACGAACAACAAAACACCGGTAACAATAGTATCGTTGTTCTGATCATTCATTTTCGGGAAGTTCCTAACTTTAGAAGAAATATTATCTTACTAAGTCTTGAATATCTTTTCCAAATATGTAAATTATTTTTACTTTTGTTCAACTTTTGATGATTTATACAAGCTTTTTGAAATATTTATAAAAGAAAATAAATAATTTCATGAGTATTTGATTTTAAAAGAATTTTAATATATAATGATGTTGGGCGTCAGATTCTTAGAGCAAGAGTTGAAAGAAACTTTACAACTGTCAGGTTTATTATTATATCATCTAATAATAAAGTAAAATGCTTTCCAAAAGATTGTCATTTGATGCTCTTTTCTTTCACATGTGTCACTTTGTTTCTTTTAATTTTTAGTGTAACAAATTTATTCAATTGAATTTACATAATAAAATTTTCGTTTAACAAATAATTTGATGATTAAATAGTTTAAGGATATAAGATTATAATATATATATATATATATATATATATATATTTGGGTTGTATAGGATAATGTCAAGTAATTATTGGCTGTTTTATTTCCACACTTTAATATATATAAATAATTCACATGATCTTGATATTACATTATTTTATTTCATTTTCAATCTATTTAAATTAAACTAAAGTATATTTTAATATATAATATCTAAATAACCAAATGAGAATTGAATATAATTTTTTGATAAAGAGATAACTGTATATATTTCTGTTTAAACAGAGAAGTGAATATATATTTAAATTCATGAATTGATTAGCTAAGATGTCCGTTCATAGATCTATATTTATAATATATAACTCCTAGAATATATATTTAAAAAATGGACAGTTTTATAAACCTGACACATTTTTTATTAACTTTTCTATTCTGTCTCATCAATCCCATATGTTGTACTAAGAGGAGGTTATTGGTTCTATTATTTTAATGGATTTCGAAATCCAAACAAAAATCATGTATTATTCAATCATTGATTTTAAAATACTTATCAAAATTATGTGTTATTGGTTCTATGATTTACAAATACTTGTTAAAATCTCATGTTATTCATTCAATGATTTGTTTTTGGATTTCCAAATCCACATTATGTTTTAAATGGATTTGCATGGATTTGAAAGTGTAAAATAGAAGGATTCAAATTCAAGGATAAAACATGTTATTTCAAAATCCATGTGTTTTGATTTTAAGAATTTATAATTCCATATTTATTTAGAAATCACCTCTCCAATAACAGCCCCTAATTTACTCTCATTTTTGTAACTTTCCTAATTTTTATAGTAATGCAATGAATGATTAATAATATTATTTAGAAATATTACATATATATGAAAATATATTAATATGTAATGATTGCAAATCCATAACTCTCGCAAAGTTTATGTGACTCCTATAACAATGAAATGCTCCCTCTGTTTTAATTTAGTTGTAATTTTAGGTTTTCAGTGAAAATATTTGGTAAATATTCCAGTTTTCTCCCTGCAGTTTTAAAGTTTTTACCAATGAAATATTTATAAAATATATTAATAAAGGGTAAAACAGACAATTTAATAATTATTTTTTAATTTGTGTGAGAAAACCTTAAACGACAAGTAAAAAATTGGAGAAAGTATAAATTTTCCATATGTTCTTAACTACAATTTCTCTTATAAATAGAAAGATAGACATTTTACTAACCCTCATATCTCAAATCTTACATAATATTTTTATTTAGTTTATGTTGTCTTAACTAAAAATCTCCAAAGTTACAAAAAGACGACATAGCTATAGGTATTGGCTTTCTTTTGTGTGGCTTAGAGCTGCCTATCTGGGGCCTAAGAGCAATGCTCTGTTTGTTATCACCTCTTCATGCAGAACTAGAGCTTTTATGCTGGGCCATGGAAAGTGCTTTCTCTCTGGGATATGTTGTGGTTCATTTTGTGACAGATTGTTAAGGGATTTGAACTGTCATAGATGAGTTAAAAGACTGGCCAGCGTTTGCTTCGGAATTAGATTCTTTACAGTCTTGATTTTCTATGTTTTCTATTGAATGTATACCTAAATTGATCAATGCCCGTATCGACCGTCTTGCAAAAACGACTCGAGCACGAGGACCTTTCTTTTCCTATGTAAGTCCGTAAGTTCCGGAATGGTCAGCTTACGAGGCTATCCTATTTGAACCGGCTTCATAAGATATAGTGTTTTTAAGGTAAAAAAATATATTTATGTTGATGATCAAGAAAAAATTACAAAAAAAAATATCTAAAAACAATGTAAACTAAATCCGTGCGTAGCACGGAGTGACTACTAGTAGTATATATAATTAAGCGTTTGTTTTTTAACTACTTTTTTCTTCTTAATTCTCTTCTCACTTAAAACTCAGTACATATTATCAATAGGATCAATGCCGTACCCATTTGTATTTACGTTCAGTTTTTGTGATTTGATCAATATTTTGTTGAAGAATTTAGAGTTGCAATCTACTTTACCTTTTGTACGACCATGAAACATAGTAAAAATTTTCTGTTAATATAAAAAAAAGGATTGAATGTTTGCTTTGACAACTTTTGATTTTTCGGGTTGGAAAACCGTAGTTGACAAAATAAAAGGAATAAATGTTTGCTTTCCAAAAGCCACTAAAAATTAGTTACGTAATTAGATTTTTTTAGTCACTATCCCAAATACAAAGCAATGGTTTCTATTTTCCCCTTACCCTAACATTCATTATGCGACCACCATAATATATACTAATAATTTTTTTTTTCTTTTTCACAACGATATAATTCCTTTACTACTAGAATTTAGAAAAAAAACGTTAAACCTATATACATATCCTTTACGAAGAGCATTGTCCTAGAAAATCCTGTCAGACATATTTTATACCATCTCACCATATCTATATTAACAAAATAAAAAACGAATGCGTCTAAACCTCTCAATTCATTCAAACGGTATGAGCCTGAATTCATTGCATGAATTCGGTAACATGAAAATTTTGCAAACTGAATAATTATCAGTCCTTAATTTTTCCCCTTTGTTTTTTTTTTCTATAACAAAGTCGCACTTTCTTTATTTTCTTCTTTTTGATGTACTCATTGGTCTCGTCTTATATATTAGAGAAATTGTAATTAATTAATTTCAATTTATAGGTGGAGAAAATGACAACACCAACATATACTCTTATATCCACACGATCATTCATGTTCTTACTATGTTTTAGCATTGGCTTTGGTCGCAAAAACCTACAAGATAAGCTCGGTGATACTCAATTTGCGCCCGTACCTGTTGAAGCAACCGAGCTTAGAGCAGCTTTGGTTACTGATTCCGAAGCAAGAGACGTTTCAAGTACTATTGGTTTGGGAGAGGTTGAAAGTCAAGAGATGCATCACATTTACATAGGAACAGGTAAATATTCGAGTCTCGGAAATAAACAAGACAATATAAACACTGCGCCTACAAAGACTATTAGGGGTACCGTTTCAATCAAATTCTCATTTCCTATCATCAAGATTCGAATTCCTATTCCAAATCCAAATTTTACGGTGGCTACGGAGAACCAACTTATTGAAGAAGAGATTAAAGGCATTGTCATAACTCCAACAAAGACTAATGAGTTTGGTATTGCGCTTGGAAATGAAGGTGCAGAGCTAGGATTCAGCTACAAAAAACTAGCCCCAACAACCGCATATTGAAGGTCTTGCCAGTTTCCTATAAAGCATATCGATGAAACTGATAATGTTATGGTTTTAGAAACAAATATTTATGGTGATCAAACAATCGAATATAAACAAAATATGTAGTCATCTTTAACAAGCGCCTTGCCAAAACTTTTGAATGAAGAATGAAAAAAGGATATACGTGAAACATTTTCTTACATCTATTTACTATATGATTTCATTGCCTATGATCTATAGTAAAAATAGTCATATACTTATCTTAAATCTGAATTGAGAAAGAAATATAGAAAACCTAACAACTAAACCATGTTTCTATATCTTAAGTCTTAACATTCTCTTCTCATTGGCAATGAGGATGACCTTGAGAGTGATTCTGTTGTTTCTGTGTGCAGCCTTGACAAAGTTGTTGAAGATATTGAAGCGCAAGGTCGCAATATCGGTGTTTCAACACTACTAGAATTTCCATAAGCTCCCCGTTGTCGAATAAGCTGAAGCTCGAGCTCGTTACTTTGAACTGGAGAGGGTTCGGAAACATCAAGCACCTGGTCATCATTGTATTCTTCAACAGATGCAACTGTGCTTGTTTCTGTTCGAACAGTTGAATCATCTCCATATAACCCATGTCTTCTTTTCCTTCTTGTTGCTTTTCCCCAACCATTAATTGTCTCTCTTACCCTTTGAGGTAACAGTGCGGCCTTGTAGTTTGTTCCCATCTATAGTTAACATTTTCAAGTTTGTGAGTTTTAATTAAGAACTAGAGTAAATAGAAGCTCCAAAGGTTTCTTTTTTTTTTTCTTTATGAAAATGTTACCTGAGTGACAAGTGCATAGAGAGGCAGTGTGCTGTAGCTGCATAGAAATTGTCCAGAAAACCTACCCAAAAAAGCATGGAATAAACCGTCTCAAACTATAAGAAGACACACAACAGTCTCATATCTAATCGCTAAAACTTAATTACCCTAGAATAAGTCGCAAGTAGACAAGTAAATGATTCCTTAGGAAGCAAGAATGGTATCCAAATTGCCACTGAAGAAACAAGAATGAATTAAGTTATATAAGAACACATTTTCAAAGAAAAGTAAGATTATTAGAAAGAAAAATACTTACCCAAAACCAGAAGAAGGAAGCCAGTTCAAAAGCATTCTGTAGGAATCAGAATGAACGAATGTTATTACAAAACAAAAACAAAAACCTTTTGTGACTAATACTAGAGTCTAGAGGTTGCTAAGACTTTAATTGTAGACCTGAAACTGAATGAAGTGGATAAAGGATAATAGTAATTCTGGTTTCTTGAACCAGAAAAGTTCGTCTCGAGGTCTCAGCTTAACACCGGACGCATATTCTGTTATTCCAGCGTTCTCCAATGCTAAAGTTGCGATTACATGTTGCAACTTTGCACCAACCAAAAGAACAAGCTGTTGAAAAGAAAAGGATGTAAACCAAAGTGCAACCGAGAAATGATATAAGACTCAATTTTTAAAGAAACATGATGTTGGAAAAATAGTTCTTACGGTGATTGGAATGATAGCTAGCCAGAAATAAAGATTTGATCCTACATTATCATATCCAAAAAAAACTCTTAAATTACACAAACGAGTGACTAATTTACAAGTACTGTTCACTATGGTTTTATATGCATACCTTTTACGTTGAAAAGCATGAAACCAACTACAAACCCCCAAAGTGGCCCACTGCAAGAGATTATCAAAGCAAAGTATTAGTCGAAATAATGCGTCATTAACCCTCTACTCAACATAATTCATGATATGAAATTAATTAGTAATAATGTTGGATGAATAATGGCTAAAAGTGTTTAACCAAAAAAAAAAAAAATAATGGCTAAAAGTTTTATGAAAGCAAGTTAAACTTGGAACAAGAGAGAAAAAAAATCCTACAAGTATAAAGTTGAGAAAATTAATGTACCACACTAATTTTCTAAGGACGAAAAAGTGTTACTCACCTGACGCCAACAATCTTTTGGAACTCTTCTTCCATAGAGCGAATCATATAGCTATGAAAATCGTATGTCAATGTTAGGTGATGGTTCTGTTTCAAGGAAAATAAAAATGATTAAAAGACAAATTTCAAAAGAACAGTCTAGAAAGATCGTAAGACTATTAGCATCACCCAAACATTTCGAAATATTGCTTGGATATAAATGTTTTTCATTTTAATCTTATAGATTACACACATGAGAGTATCACTCACCATGATGAATCCCTTGCGGAGTGTAAGATAGTCTGAACGAACAACAGAGTGTCCAAACTGTCGGAAGAAACATATCTGTAAGAATAGTTAATAAATACTCAGAAATTGGTACCATAAAATGTAATTAATCGCAAACATATATGTAGCAACCTATCATCTTTACATTCATGCATCAGATGTAAAAGAATATTTGTAAAACCTACCACCCATATAAGTAATCTATTCTTGACCAGGGGAGCAGATGTATGATATTGGACAAATGTTGTTTGCCTTCGGAAAATCTTTTCGCGTGCGACCACTGCCAACATTGAAATCATCAAATTTACTATAGAAATATGAATTCCAAGAAAATCAAAACCTTAAACCACAACACTGAGCCTATCTGCCTATATATATAGGTCACAATCTAAACTACATCGTGAGCTAAACTTGTGATTCATAGCAATTCTCTATTTTAATAGAAATATAAAATCTTCTGTGTCTAATGTGAAAGGAGATTATAACCATCTACGCTCACCAGTTAAGCTATCATTTCGATCCATATGAGCCTCGTCTTCCCAGATCCTCCATCTATGAATCTGGCAAAAAATAGATAATCCAATTGAACTTGTACTAACATATGGACGGTACACTACACTATCGAATGGAGTATACATTAATATATACTCTATGAAGTATATGAGAAGAAGCAAGAAGCCCATAAATCTTAGACATGAAAACTTCTGTAGAAAATAATTAAAAAATGTTTGATAATACTACCTTCACGATTGCAAGAAGCATTGTCAAGCAGCTGTAAGTTACATGTGTGACTGCCATTATAAATATGAAGCGATGCAATTGTTCCATGCCTTCATATGAAAGAAATGGCTCGTGACCCTGTTAAGTAGACAATAATGTTATGGGCGTTTTGGTGTCTTTTTTTGTTTGTAATCAGTCATGATGAGATTATTCATAAGATGAGAAAACCTCGCTGCACGTATTCTCGCCTATGCCACTCAATCTTCTCCTCATAATTTGGAAGAAGGGAGATCTCGTTAACTGAGTCCGCTTGACAGATGAAATAGTACTTTCAAGTTCCTCATTAATCTCAGAGCGGGTGCATGGGACAAATCTATCGTTGTGGAAACTTGAAGAGACGCATATGTTAGCTATTGTGCTAGAGGTGGCTGTAAGAAGAAGCGATATGAATCCGAGCAGCATCAGCTCTGGAAAACAAAAACATTTTCAAGAAAAGGACATTTTAGGACAAAATCTCACAAAACATATTATGAGAGTTGTTACATATCGGTTTATCCACCAACCTTCTTTCATTTTCTCCAATGCAGCAAATAAAGGTTTTCTCTTTGTCTTTTGCAACCACTGTCCCATAACAAAAATTCACAAGCTAAGACGACGATCAATTATCAATAGTGAAAACTTTAAACCATTTGACATTTAATTACCGGGAATATCAAAAGGAAAATAAAAGGGGAAGTCAAGTAGTCAACTATAAACAAAAGAAGAAAGTAAAAAAAAAAACAAAAGAAGAAAGTAACCATGCACTTACGTTACTAAGCCGATGAATGGAACGCTCAACGATCAAAGAAACAACTACAAAGACAGTCAAAACTGTAGCAACGGACCATGTTGGCGTTAGACCCAACGTTCTCTCGGTTGGTTCTTCTCTCATTTCTGCAACCGATTAATTCTTTAAGAACAAAATTTCAGATGTTCCTTCTCTGCTTGTAGTTCAGTATTCTTCTCGTGCAAGAAACCAAATTAGTTCTGAGATTTAGCGTCGTATCCAGTAACTTTAAACTCTTCTTCATGCCAACACGAAAAACCTCTTTAGTTTAGCATCTTCCAAGAAAAAAAACTCTCCATATTAACCTGAAACGAAACGACGTCCTAAATCCGGCAATGGCTCGTTAAACGCTTTTTGATCGAAATATTAAAATAAATAAAAAAATACCATATATTTTATCAAAGATATTTAGCGGAAAGAATTAATAATTAATCAAAGAGTTTTCTTATAAATAACGTAAAACCGATGATAATTACTTTCTTGATAACTGAATATACTTATCGTCTCGCAAAACCCTATTTTTGCGAGGTCACCAGACAACGACATTCTTATCATTCACTAAAGCATTAAACATTAATACTAATAAATACTTTAAGTGAAATCTTAATAATAGTACTATAGTAGAAAGACAAACTGTCATCCTCTCCATATTTCACATGAATCAAGATGTTCAATATAAAACCATGATGATCGACCAGATAAAAAAAAAACAACTCTAGATTTGGATCCCCATTATGAATCTCTAAATCATCGGTTTGTAAGCTCTTATTTAAAACTTCAAGATCCATTTAAAGTAGTGATTAAGGTTGGAAAATGTGAATGGAAAAAATTAACGAAAAAAATAGCTTTATAGTACAAGAGTTTAAACTTAAAACTTAACGGGAAAGTTGTAAACAAAAATAAGCAAAATTAAAGACATAAAGTGCGAGAACTTACGGGAATAGAGAGAAGCAAGCGAGTCTTGTTTACAAAGAAGAAAGTTGAACAGAGTGGTGGAGAAAGAGAAGAGAAGGCTTTCCAAAGCAAGATTAAGCCTCACGTGTAATTCTCTAATGCAATTATATCATAATTTATCTTCCTTTTTTTCTTTTCTTTTTACATTAAACTCATAACGACTTATTTTATATCTTATTAGCAATTAAGAAATACTATATTTTAAGCTACTAATTATACTTAATATATTAATTATTCCGTAAGAGTTTGCATCACCTCCGAACTCTAGTTGAATTTTTTTTTTTAAATGATATTTTGGCTTAATAATCAAAACAAGATGTGGACTGACAGCACAGTTATAGGATCTTGAGGAATCTAATTGGAAACTACCCAACTCGATATATATGCATGTGTAAAGACTGAACAGTTATTATTATTAGGGAATAATAAATTATTACAAAATTAATGACATTATTAATACTTCAGCTAAAAAAAAGAGTAGATCGAAACATGCTCCAGTAAATTAAAGTAAAGTGGTCCAGTCGATTCGAATATTTGAGGAAGAATTCTGATTTCTTGAGATTTCTGACGTTGATCATTCTTGCATTTTCAAATCATTTGAAACTGCTACAAGTTACTAAACTTCGATCGAAAGTGAAAATAGCTCATCTGAACAAGCAGCCTACACATTTGATGGTGTACAAACAATTTATTAGATTTTCAAGATGTAGAAAATTGTTTTTTTTTGTTTTCTTTTCTTTCCAAAATTTAGATGTCAAAAGATCGCTGGTCTCCACATGTTAGACTGTTTTCATAGCTAGTGGCCAATTGCTACGTATATGTCTATTAAAATGACTCTAGAACGTTACAATTATAATTATACCGGACCACAAGAAAATAAAAAATCCTGATAATCAAATTTGTAATGTTATAGCGATGCGCATATGATAATCTCATTGGATTATGTGAAGAAGTATACGTGCTTACTCGAGAAAAACAAACAAGAATATATATATTCGTGCCACTAGGCACTAGGTGATAATTAGGTTGATTGACTTATCACTTCTATAATTTTGATAAAAATTGCGAACCGAACATTATGGAGAAATTTCGCATTATTATTAAAAGTCAACCCCCACAAAGTCAATAAGAATCCTTTGATGTCAATTTGTACTTTGGTATACTATTTGATTATAATTCACGAAAATCTATATATAATAGCAAAACTCACTTTTTGGGATCAGTTTTAATATAACGGATGAGATTGTTTCTATTATCTCATACCGTTAGAATTATTAATAATCCTAACAGTTGCAACTTTTTTTTCCAATAATCGTATTTATTCGTCGTACTCCCATCTTTTAAAAATTGCACATATTAATTTTTACACATTTTTATTTCATACTTCTTTATTTTCACACATCTTTATTTTAATATATATACAAATTTTTATGTATTTTGAAAAGAAAATTTGTTCTTTGAGTATTAATATTATTAATGATCTCATCATTTGTTAATGATCTCAACAGTTGCAAAGTTTCGATCCAACAATTGTGTTTCTTCATCGCACCCCAGCTTTTCATGTTGGCACCCGTTAGTTTTCACATCTTTTTGGTATACACCACTTTGTTTATATAAAGTTGCAATGTTTTGATCCAACAATTATGTTTATACGTCGTACCTTTAGCTTTCAATGTTTGCACTTTTTAGATTTTCCACCTTTTTGTTTCACACCTCTTTGTTTTCACACCTCTTTGTTTTTTTAATATATATATAATAGCAAACTCACTTTTGGGGGGTCAAATTTAATCTAACGGATGAGATTGTTTCTATTATCTTATCTAATGGTTTAGAAATATTAATGATCCTAACAGTTGCAACTTTTTTTCCAATGATCGTGTATTTTCGTCGTACCCCCATCTTTTAAAAATCGCACCTATTAATTTTTACACTTATTTATTTCACACCTCTTTATTTTTATATATATACAGATTTTTATGTACTTTGAAAAGAAAATTTGTTCTTTGAGTATTATATTATTAATGATCTCATCCTTTGTTAATGATCTCAACTGTTGCAAAGTTTCAATCCAACAATTGTGTTTCTTTGTCGCACTCCCAGCTTTTCATGTTGATACCCGTTAGTTTTCACACCTTTTTGGTTTACACCTCTTTGCTTATATAAAGTTACAATGTTTTGATCCAACAATTGTGTTTCTTCTTCGTACCCCTAGCTTTCAATGTTTGCAATTTATAGTTTTTTCCATCTTTTTGTTTCACACATTTCTGTTTCACACCTCTTTGTTTTCACACGTATTTGTTTTTTTATATTTAAAATTTTTTATGAACTTTGAAAATAATTTTTTTTCTTTGAGTATTATTAATGATCTCACCCTTTGTTAATGATCTTAAAAGTTGCAAAGTTTTGATCTAACAATTGTGTTTCTTCGTCGCACCCCCAACTTTCCATATTGGCACCCATTAGTTTTTACACATTTTTGTTTTACACCTCTTTATTTTTATAAAGCTGCAATGTTTTGATCCAACAATTGTGTTTCTTCGGCGTACCCCTAGCTTTCAATGTTTACACTTGTTAGTTTTCGCACCTTTTTGTTTCAAACCTTTTTGTTTTCACACCTCTTTGTTTTTATAATATATACAGATTTTTATGTACTTTGAAAAGAAATTTTGTTCTTTGAGTATTATTAATGATCTCACCCTTTGTTAATGATCTCAAATGTTGCAAAGTTTCGATCCAACAATTGTGTTTCTTGGTCGCACCCCCAGCTTTCCATGTTGACACCCGTTAATTTTCAGACCTTTTGTTTTACACCTCTTTGTTTATGTAAAGTTGTAATATTTTGATCCAACTATTGTGTTTCTTCGTCCTACCCCTAGCTTTCAATGTTTGCAATTGTTAGTTTTCGCACATTTTCGTTTCACACATTTTTGTTTCACATCTCTTTGTTTTCACACATCTTTGTATATATATATACAGTTGAAAAGAGTTTTTGTTTTTTGAGTATTATATTATTAATGATATCACCCTTTGTTAATGATCTCAAGAGTTGCAAAGTTTTGATCCAATAATTGTGTTTCTTCGTCGCACCCCAGCTTTCTATGTTGACACCCGTTAGTTTTCACACCTTTTTGTTTTACACCTCTTTGTTTATATAAAGTTGTAATGTTTTGATCCAACAATTGTGTTTCTTCGTCGTACCCCCTAGCTTTCAATGTTTCAACTTGTTAGTGTTCACACCTTTTTGTTTCACACATTTTTGTTTCACACCTCTTTGTTTTTATATATATACAGATATTAATGGACTTTGAATAGAGTTTTTGTTCTGTGAATATTATTAATGATCTCACCCTTTGTTAATGATCTCAAGAGTTGCAAAGTTTCAATCCAATAATTGTGTTTCTTCGTCGCACCCCAGCTTTCCATGATGGCACCCGTTAGTTTTCACACCTTTTTTTTTCACCTCTTTGTTTATATAAAGTTGCAATGTTTTGATCCAACAATTTTGTTTCTTCGTCGTACCCCCTACCTTTCAATCTTTGCACTTGTTAGTGTTTGCACCTTTTCATTTCACATATTTTTGTTTCACACCTCTTTGTTTTCACACCTATTTGTTTTTATTTATATACAGATTTTTATGGACTTTGGAAAGAGTTTTGTTCTTTGAGTATTATTAATGATCTCACTCTTTGTTAATGATCTCAAAAGTTGCAAATTTTTGATCCAACATTTGTGTTCCTTCGTCGCACCCCCAGTTTTCCATGTTAGCACCTGTTAGTTTTCATAATTTTTTGTTTTACACCTCTTTACTATATAAAGTTGCAATGTTTTGATCCAACAATTGTGTTTCTTCCTTGTACCCCTAACTTTCAATGTTTACACTTGTTAGTTTTCGCACATTTTTATTTCACACCTCTTTGTTTTCACACCTTTTTGTTTTTATATATATACATATTTATATGAACTTTGAAGATAATTTTTGTTCTTTGAGTATTGTTTCACATCTCCAAGTTTTAAAAATTATGAGAATTATTTTCTTTTAATTTATTAATCAACATGATTCACTCATCTTTGTTAAAATTTGGATTGTTTCTTGATTCCTTCATTTAACTTTTGTTTGGTGTCATTTTCCATTTATACACGCATCGATCATCTCTCCCAAGTATTAATCTAGATAACTGATAGTGATTTCTAATTTTTCATAGATTTATTTTTTTAGTCAATTTGGTTGGTTGCAGCTATGAGCTCTTTCTTTTTGATTCTCTTATTATGTTTTATAAATTTTGATATAATAATGATTTAAATTTTGTTTTATGTGAATATCTTTCAAAATTGATTATCTGAGTATGATTCAGTATACCTAAATTTATATACCTTTAACATTATTCTCCTATTATCACTAAATCGATTTTTGATTTTTATATATACAATAAATAATTTATTTAACTAATTTGGTTGATTAATCTTAATCTATGACTTTTATACTATACAGTTAAAGAATTACCATAAAGTTCTCACTCGAAATGTGAAATTAACAATGTTAGTCATTTTCAAATTTTCACTTTCCCGTGCGGGCCAATATTTTAGTTAAAATAAAAGGATAATGGAAGGAAGTTCAAGTAATAAAAAGTGATATAACAAAACATTTGCAAATCTTTTTAACAGTGCAGCTAGTTTCAAAAAACTATGCAAATGGGATTTAATCATTCTTAACAAAACACAAATATTTCTTGATTGGGCCTCTAAAGATTATCCACTTCAAAACAAGAAAGTCAAAAAAGTCAGCCTTATTAAAAAAAAAAAAAAAAAAAACTCTAATTCGAAGTCTTCTTCCACGTGTCTTCACCAATTAAAATCAAACACGTGTCAGAAGCTCTCTTCGCCATTGTTCGTCTTCGTCCTTTGAGTTCGTCGTCGTCTTCGATCTCTCCACCAACGATCAACGAAACCAAAGAACGACCTCTCTTCAAAGCTTCCACCATGGTGGTTCTTCGATCACTAAATCTCTACACAGTACTACTACTATCCCTAGCGATTTTATCACAAGTTTCTCAATCTCTCCACTTCGAATTACACTCTGGTCGAACAAAATGTATATCAGAAGACATAAAAAGCAATTCCATGACCGTCGGGAAATACACCGTCGTTAACCCTAACGAAGCTCACCCTTCACCTCAATCTCACAAGATCTCAATCAGAGTCAGTACTCTCTAATTCCCCACGAAATTTTCATAATTTTTGATTTTTTTTTTAGTTGATTTGAAACGCTGTTTTTAACACAGGTGACATCGAGTTACGGGAACACGTATCATCACGCGGAAGATGTTCAAACTGGAGAATTCGCGTTTACGGCGGTGGAAGCTGGAGATTACATGGCGTGTTTCACTGCTGTTGATCATAAACCTGAGGTTACATTGAGTATTGATTTCGATTGGAGAACTGGTGTTCAGTCTAAGACTTGGAGTAGTGTTGCTAAGAAGAGCCAAGTCGATGTGAGTTGATTCATCTTCTTGTTTTGGTTATATTTGATCAAATTAGATTAAGGAATTGCTATTGGAAATTGGATTATTGGAGGTTAGTTCTTTAGAGGGTCAGAATCCAAATGAATAGGGAAAGGTTTGTTTTTGATAGATAACTTGGGGTTGAGACTAGCTTTTTGTGTTGAAAAATGTTGATGTTATTCTCATCTCCATGCCTATTTGATGAATAAAGTTAAGATTTTTATGATTTTGTGTTAGTGTTTATTGTAGTGTGTTTAAGAAGAGCTGAGTCGAAATGAGTGTGATTGTTTTTACAGTTGAATCATCATTATTGTTGGTGAAAAACTCAATAGTCCTGAGTGTGTTTGGTAGTTGATCAGTTAGATATAGAAAAATATTAAAGGTTACTCCTTTGGGATTTGTGTTGTATAAACAGTCTCAGAATTCAAATGAATATTTTTGTTGAGATTGATAACTCGGGTAGCTTTTGTGTTTGATGTTATTCTTATCTCCATTCTTATTAGATTATTGAACTAGACTCTTATGCTTCTGTGTTGTGTTTGTTTGTATCTAGATTATGGAGTTTGATGTAAAAAGACTTATTGAAACTGTCAACTCGATTCATGAAGAGATGTTTTATCTCAGAGAAAGGTAAAGAAGGTTCTGCTTTTTTTTCATGCTTCTGGACTCTGGTTTGTTCTATGACTCAAATATCTATCTTTTTATTCCTTGAATTTGAATCATGAGAACTTGTGCTTATAATGTTTTGTCATGAGTTTTGTCTTCCTCAGGGAGGAAGAGATGCAAAATCTGAACCGGGCTACAAACTCGCAAATGGCATGGTTAAGTTTCTTCTCTCTTTTCGTATGCTTAGGAGTTGCTGGAATGCAGTTTTTGCATTTGAAGACGTTTTTCGAAAAGAAGAAAGTCATCTAAGATGGTTTAGATTTAAACATTACCACTTTTTTCTATTCCCCTTAGTTTTTGTACATTTAGATCTTTGGCTTAAGCATGTACCTTCGGAACTGGAATTTAAATGAATGTGAAAGATCACTGAGTTCAACCGAACTGAAGATCACAAGCAATCTTTGTCACACGCCTCGTCATGTACTCATGTCTGGTGTTTTTACGCTCACGTGTTACAAAAGATCCCAACCAAAGGATGGATCTGACTGTTAGGTGTGAGTACTGCTGAAAATGTTATGGATTAGGTAAATGTTTGAAGAAAAACTTTTAACGAGATAATGACGCAGAAATTGAAAATATTACATAAGGGATTCTCAAAATGTTCGCAACACACAAGTAGTTAGTTCTAACATTTTCTGAACTCTTAAACAAGACTCCGATGAGTAGACAGACATCTAGTCAACAAGCTGAAAACTCTTGACACAGAGGAAATATTGCAGAGCTAGCTACATCTCTGTTCCTATATGAACCAGGAGAGATAAAAGAGAAATAATGTTGACACACCACAAGCTACTTCTCTGGAAACAGTCTCAAGCAGAGTTTACTTTGGTGCAGAACTTAAGCACCGGACTTGCTTCGTCTTCCCAGATCAGTTCCAACATAAAAGACTCGCCTACCTTTACGCCTTGAGCTTCACAGAACTGTTTCCACCCTTTTCCAAACCGCATTGTTCCGCATTTTTTTTCCTGATAGAGATCCACCACCCATTTTACTCCATCTTGACCCAACAGAGTTATCTTCCTTGGCTTGTTGATGCCATTCACCTTCGTGAAACCACGCGGAAGAAACTGCAAAAAAGATATGATTTGAGGCAAAAAGGTGTACACCAATAAACAAAACGTTTGATGGAAACTTACCAGTTTAGAGTTATGAAAAGCGGACTGTGTAAGAGTTAATGTCACGAATCGGTTTGGAGTATATGAAGATGAAGCTCTACAATTCAAGCAATACTTCCTTTTCTTGATCTCCAAGCAATCCTGTGAGATGTTCTTGTCTTCAATACTCTCATCCTCACTTTTTTTGGATCTGCTACTGTCATCTCCGCTGCTAGGACTTGAGGATAGGGACTTTACATTATCAATACCTTTAGCATACTCTAATGGAGTTTTGTCACGGTTGGAATCTGCAGGGCACAAAGAAAGAATAGGGTTTTCCCCGGTCTCAACAAGTTTAAACTTGAAGGAGTCTCGAGCTTTTAATCCGTTGTCTTGGCAGAAACTTGTCCAGCCTCGTTTGATAATAGTAAAGCGTATTGATTCGTAGTGTTTCAAGACTAAAGTCCATTCTCTTCCCCATTCATTCTTTAAAGTCATCTTATTGCATCCTTTGTCCAGACCATTTGAGCTCACAAAACTCCTCCATAAATACTGCAAAACGCCACATCGTGTACACGAGTCAGACATTACATTTTGTATATCAATATATACAAATCAAGAAAGAAATTTTCAAGTTCCAATGATCCTTTTAGTAATATAGTGGAATATAAATCAAAGTTTTGTATTGACCAGTTTATCTTTGTTTAGGCTTGAAGCAGAGACAGATCCCACAAAATAGGAATGTTGTGATGAAGATTCTGGTTTTGGTCTATGTTTTGCAAGGTACAAACGCAAGACAGGCGGCGCAGTTCTTCGGACCAGTTTGAATGTATACTGTTGACCTTGGCTCATCCCATTTGCATCACAGAAACTTTTCCAACCAGATCTGACATAAGTATGCATGCCTGCTTTGTTGTATGACAAATTTAACTTCCATGATCTTCCTTCTTCGTTAAGAAGAACAATCTTCTTACCGCTCATTTTGTCTAGACCATTTGACCTCTCGAAACTCAGTGGTAAATACTGTAAAATACCGTCACAGAGTTCGATTAATCTTTCTCAGTATCACAATTGTAAACCAATACTAAGAGATTGTTTGCTTAAAATGTGAATAGAGTTTTTTACCAGTCGATCATTTCTTAGGCTTGAAGCTGTGACATTTCCCACAAAACTAAGATGGTCTGATGAAGACTCTACTGTTTTCCTCGGACTCTTCTTCACTCTCGAACTGTTTCCTGTAACTAAGAACAATGAAAATCTCATTTTTGCATCTTTTCTACAGAATCCGAGTACATCCATAGAGAAATTTTTTACCAATGTTGGTCTGGTCATCATCCATGTTTTCTACAGAAGCTTTGCATCTCGACTGATACTTCCTTTTCTTGATCCCCAAGCAATGCTGTGAGATATTCTTGTCTTCATTACTCTCCTCTTCACTTTCTTCGGGCTTCACATCATCACTACCTCCTGAACACTTTGATGGATTCTTTTCACGGTTGGATTCTGTAGGGCACAAAGAAAGAACAGGTTCTTTCCAGGTTCCAACCAGTTTAAACTTGAAGGAATCTCCAGCTTTGATCCTGTTTACTTGACAGAAACTAGACCAGCCTTTTTTTAGATAAGTAGCTGATTTGTAGTGTTTCAAAACTAAAGGCCATTTTATTCCCTCTTCATTCTTTAGAACTATCTCACTGCATCTTTTGTCCAGACCATTTGAGATCACAAAGTTCCTTGGAAGATACTGCAAAAACGCCACATTATGCACAAATCAAGACACACTTTTCATATCAATAAACAAATCAAGAAAGAACAATTTTAAGTTCGAATATGCCCCTTCTTTAAGCAATGAATGTAGTGAAACTATAGTGTGAGTTTCAAACCTGTTACAAAACTAAAATAAAAAACTATAGTTTGAGTTTTAAGATAGTGGCATAAAAACCAAAGTTTGTATTCACCTGTAGATCATTGCTTAGGCTTAAAGGATCAACAAATCCCTCAAAACAAGAATTGTCTGATGCAGATTCTGTTTCTGATGTTTGTTTTGGTTTAGGTTTTGAGCGGTACAAACGGATGACAGGTGGTGCCGATTTGCGGACCAGTTTGAATGTATGTTGTTGACCTTGGCTAATACCATTTGCAGAGCAGAATCTTCTCCAACCGGATCTGAGATAAGTATGCATGCCTGTTTTGTCGTGTTCCAAACCTAACTTCCATGATCTTCCTTCTTCATTGTGAAGATAGATTTTCTTACAGCGCATTTTGTTCAGACCGTTAAACCTCGCGAAAGTAATTGGTATATACTGCAATGCAATCCCATCAGAGAGTTAAACTGATGTATCAAAGACTAACAAAGAGGTTTTTATTTAAATTGTAGAGAACTAATCTAACCTGTCGATCACTTCTTAGGGCCCAAGCTGAGACTTTTGCCACAAAACGAGAATGGTTTGATGAAGACTCCACTTTCTTTCTTGGATTTTTCTTCACTCTTGAACTCTTTCCTGTAATTAGAAACAATTAAAATCTCAGTTTTGCATCTTTTCTACAGAATATGAGTACAGTTCATAGCTAGTTTACCAATGTTTGTCTGGTCATCATCCATGTTTTCTACAGAAGCTCTGCATCTCGACCGGTACTTCCTTTTCTTGATCTCCAAGCATTCCTGTGAGATATTCTTGTCTTCTTCACTTTCTTCAGGATTTATATCATCACTTCCTTCTGAACACTTTAATGGAGTTTTGGCACGGTTGGCCTCAGCAGGGCACAAAGAAAGAACAGGTTCTTCCCAGGTTCCAGACAGTTTAAACTTGAAGGAATCTCCAACTTTGATCCCGTTAAAGTCGCAGAAACTGGTCCAGCCTTTTTTGAGATAAGTAAGGTTGATTGACTTGGTGTGCTTCAAAACTAAAGGCCATTTACTTCCCTGTTCATTCTTTAAAATTATCACACTGCATCTTTTCTCCAGACCATGTAAGCTCACAAAGCTCCTTGGAAGATACTGCAAGAAAGAACACTTTCAGTTCCAAAAAGTGTGTGAGTTTAAGAAAATGGAATAAAAACCAGAATAAAAACCAGAGTGTGTGTTCACCAGTTGATCATTGCTTAGGCTTGAAGGACTGACAGATCCCTCAAAACAAGAATGGTCTGATGGAGATTCTGATTCTGATCTTTGTTTTGGCCTTGATTTCGGACGGCACAAACGGATGACAGGCGGTGCAGATCTTCGGACCAGTTTGAATGTATGTTTTTGACCTTGGCTAATCCCATTTGCATCGCAGAATCTTCTCCAGCCGGATTTGACATAAGTACGAATGCCTGTTTTGTCGTGTTCCAAACTCAACTTCCATGATCTTCCTTCTTCATTGTGAAGATAGATTTTCTTACCGCGCATTTTGTTCAGACCGTTTGACCTCCCGAAAGGAAGTGGTATATTCTGCAATCCCATCAGAGAGTTAGACTAGCTAGTGTATCAAAGACTAACGTGTAGAGATTTTTGCTTAAATTGTAGGAAACTAATCTAACCAGTCGATCATTGCTTAGGCCCCAAGCTGTGACATTTGCCACAAAACGAGAATGGTTTGATGAAGACTCCACTTTCTTTCTTGGATTCTTCTTTACTCTTGAACCGTTTCTTGAAACTAAGAAAATCAATCAAGAATCTCAGTTTTGCTTCTTCTTTTTAACATATTTTTAGTAATTTCATAAACCAAAAGCTAGCTTTACCAGTGTTGGTTTGATCATCATCATTGATGTTGTGAGATGATGAAGATGTATATTGAATCTCACAGCAACTTGGTCCCAAAGCTGTGACATGAAACACCATCTCTCCTTCATGTCTGAAAACGACGATGTCGCCAGTTCGGAGATCATGTGCAGAGGCAAAATCTTCCCACCCGTCCGTTAATTTCAAACCGTCCATCTTCACTAACCAAGTTATGCCCGACGCATCTGATCTCAGTTTCGCAGTCTTGTTTTGGTCGTTTCTTCCTTCAACGTACTTTGAGAAGAAAGCTACAGGAATGTCCTGCAACAAACATGCAAACAAATATTAACCAAAATGAACCATTTGTATGATAATATCATCTGAGAAAAGAGAGAAAAGAAAAGAGTACGAGGTGAGTGCGGAAGCCTGGAAGAAGAGGCTTGAAGAAATGTGGTTTTATCGGAGAGTGAAGAGATTGATCCGCCATTGTTGAAACACTTCAAGAGAACAAAACCTTTTCATAAAATGTGATGAGAACATATGAGAGAGGTATCATATTATAAAGACGTTTGTCTTCTTCTTCTTCGTCTTGCATCTCTCGAGGTTGACATTGATGGTGAACAGTTTTGATTTAATGTTTCTGGTCACTTTTTTTCTTTTCTTACAGAAACTTTATCGTGTAAATCTAAAGCAAGATTTTCGACCTCTCCTTCACCATTTGTATTCAATAAAGTTATCTTCCTCTACTTTTTAGAGCCGTTGATCTTCGTGAAGAATCTTTAGCACAAGGATCGAGCCAAAGGCTGATAGAACAAGACCAACTTTGAAACTTTTTTTGGAATATAAGGTGACTGGTGACACTTAATGACAAGAATGGATTATGCCTTGGAAGTGAAGCTATCCTATCTTATACACTGACGTAATTTTCGCTTCTTTTCAATGCTCTAATAACAGTAAAATACACTTTTCTATGGAAATACAGTGTTTATTATAAAATACACTTTTCTATGAATAATGTAATTTTTTTTTTTAACAATATTTGCATAGTATTAAATTATACGAAATAGTTCTGTTGAATTGTATAAAATTTCATTTCATTTCGTTTATTGGAAAAAAACTAACAACAAGTCGATAATGAGTTGAAATTTTACAACCGTTCAACTTTTTCTTGTTTTGATATCAATTAGTATATCTTATGTAATCTGTTATAATTAAGAATTTTGAGATGTTATAATTATCTTTTGTAAGTAAGCCTAAGCCTTACTTCAATTATCATTTGCATACCGAGTAGGGTCCCTTAGTCACATGCTAGTTATTACTACTTTACACTGAATTGGCAAATCTGTTGGTTTTACTGCTAATACATCTAACCTATATACTTCTTTCCTCTGTATGCTCTGTTTCTTGGAATTTTCTTCAGAAAATATAGCTGAGATATTTACTAGTCTACAACGATGAGGGATTAACGGATGGATCTCGAGCTTAAATGCTAGATAAATAGATGGTTTCATACTTCAGTCATGAGACATTAGTAATCGCTTCTTGTTTCTTTCAAAAACTCTGTTCAAATTAATGGAGGCCTGTGATTTGTTCCCAGTGATCATTACGGTCACAGTTCTCATGCTCTTATCCTCCTCTCCGGTCTTACCTAAATTCAGTCTTTCCTCCCTCACCGTGACAAAGCTCAACAACTCTACCGGAGATCGTAGTTTCAGCTGCTTGGATATGTAGTTTCAAGTTCTAAACCCTAACTTGGTGACTGATATCTACAACGACGTTTACTGCTCAGTTTACCACGGCAAGCACCGTCTGGCCTCGACTGTGTCCCCACTCCCACGCTTCTTTCAAAGAGCAGGAGAGACGACACAGATCAACGTCACCATCAATCTGATGCCTGGAGCTATTGCCAGTGGAGTACGCAATGACTTGACCTTTTATGGTGTTGCAAAGTTCGATGTTAAGCTGACTGCTGTTGTGCGCTTCCGGTCGCCCGTGTCAGTTGGGGTTTCGTGCCAAGATGTTGCAGTGGGTCGCCTACCGACAAGTGGTGGTAACAGCAAGATGATTGGTCCTGCGAGGATGTGCCGGGTGTCCTAATTTCTTAACCTTCAAGTATAGAATTTGGTTATGAGCATGTAAAAGACTTGGGAAATCTTATGAATGATAAAAAGTGTTGTTGCCACTTCAATACACACAACGTACTTGAAATACAAGTAAACACTTGGGCACATTACAAAGGAATCAACAATCATTCATATATATACACACAACCACGATGAATTATGTTTTGAGTATATTAATGAGAAAGCTTGTATGAGATTATCAAGATGATTGCCAGAATGAGAGCCACGATTACTGAAGTAACGATCCATTTGTTCCTTGTCATTCTTCTTGACATAGCCGTCAACACCTTCTTGCTCTTGTCAATGGCGTCATCGACACCATGAAGCTGTGACCCATATCAGAAAAATTAGCTCAACAGTGCTCATATTTAAGCAAATCACTGGCACCTATAGTGTAATTGTGGTACCTTGGAGTGCGCATGAAGGAGGGTTTGGCGTTGTTGACTCAAATCTTGGACAATAGAGATGCCAACCTCTTCTGTCTCCAGCATTAGTCTTCTACTCTCCCGGATTCTATCGCTTGATTGGTCAAGCCTCTCTACAGACATTGCCAATCTTCCTCTTTGATCAGCAGATACCTGGAACGAGAACAAGTAATGTCAACCACAAAAACATCTCCGCTATCTAAAAAGTTTGCACAAAGATGAATATTAAGAAGGGTATCTCAGGACACAGAGGCCTAACTGATGCGAGTCAATCAAGACAACTATAACTATGAGAAAACAAGAGTTTCTATTAAAATTTAGGAACTTACTGCATGCGGATCCGCCATTCCGGATTCCATCAAATCTTCACGGGAAGACTGCTTAGTATCTGTGGACGAGACTCGTTTGAATTCCTTCTTCAATTGATTGAGATCAGATTTATACTCTCTTAGTTTAGAGAGACACACAGCTTTAGCACTCGGCTGCAAACTTCTTGCTTCAAGATCCATTTTGCGGATCTACAGAAATAATCAAAAACACAAAAGCTTTAAAATGATGTTGGTTAAAAAGAACAGGATGATTCTAACATTAAGCAAGTGAAATGCTAATAATAATACCAAGACATCAGCTTCGTCTATTCCAGACTTGATCTCAGCAATCTTCCCCTTCTTCTCTTCTGCCAAAAGCACATAACAACAAATCAAACCTCTACTCTAGATTAACATGGAACCACAAAATGTAACGAATTCTCAAACATGTCTATACACTACAACTCCAAGAAAGACAGAAAGTAATCAACATAGGCTGGGACGAACCAACTTAATAAACCTCTGCAGCTACATAATCAGGTTTTCATCTTCAGTATTCAACAATTACTTGATCCCTTAACAAAACTATATAATCCAATCCAAGCAATGACTTTCCAAAATGCTACAGAACTCGTCAAATCCTAAACAAGCTAACACGATTAGTAAAGAACACTCATCCACCAGCTACTTTCCAAATACGAGTAAAACCTTCAACACTCTATACAGAACGATACTGATTGACATAGACAGAGAGACAACTTAATAAATCTACATGCAAGCTACATAACGATCTTGAGCTAACTATAATTTCATCATCAGCAAAACTATTATCTTATGACTTGTGTTTCTCAGTGATCGACATAGGACTGAGAAAACAAAAGAAGAACCAACTTAATACATAACTAAATTGGGCTAACAAAGGTTTGCATTCTTAGCCTTAACTAAAACATGATTCCTCAATCAACATTTTTCATTCCCAGATGCTACAAAACTCGTCAGATCCTAAACAAGTTAGAACGATTAATAACGAACTCGTCCAAATATGGAGAAATCAGACGAAAGTATTCGACTTTTAGGTGCAAGAAAAAACAAAAATTAGGTTTTTAAAGAAAAAAATCAGGGGAATTCAAAGATCTCGCGTTTCAAAAAAACTAAAACTTTTAAGATCCAAAATCGAGAGCGTCTGATTTTAACCTGCGTCGGAGAGAGTCGATGCAGAGTGACATTTTCTGGAGAGATTGGTTGAGAGCTCGCAGTACTGACGCTCGTACCCTTCAAATACGTCGCTCATCTTCAATTAAGAAGGTATCGATCTCAAGAAATTTTTGGTGGAGCTTCTGATCAATACGGATCCTTGGTTCGATCAGATCGGATCTGGAATCAAAAGAGAGATCTCCTCTTTGCTTAAAGAAATCAAACGATTCTTTCTTCTTCTTCTTCTTCTTCTTCCTTTGGATTTTCTCTGCAGCGGTACAAGAAGAAGGAACAACCAAAGCGGTGCGTTTCATGTGACACGTGAAATACACTTGTGTATTTTAATTTATCTTAACCGGCGCATTCGATGCAGATATCGAACCAAACCGGACCAAACCGTTTAAAAGTGACTAAATCCGTTAATTTAGTTAGATACTATGCTCGTTTATGCAACAACATATGAATCCAAATGCCTCACATCACATGTTGTTAGATACCTCGATTTTAATAGGTTGACTAGAAATATCTACCTCGATTTTATTATATAACCATAATCATAATCATTTCTATTTACATAACTTAACATGTAATCAATAATGTTTAGAAGTTAAAATGATATTTTTACATGACTAAGTTTAAAACGATGAGAAATATGGTCTAGCAAATAGTTATCATAACTTAACCAAAAAGGTATACTAGTATGATGATTAATGATCCTCATGTTCTAGTCATTTACTTCTTTTAATGTTTATTAGATGTTTATTAACAAAAAAATCTCCTACGCTGTCAAATAAAGATTGTCTAATAAAACCAAAAAAAAAACTTAAATTGAAAAACTAATATAAGTTTAGATCTCGATTTTTTTTTTGAGAAATTTCATTACAATAGAAACTTATTTACAGAAAAAAAAAATCATATAAGTTTAAGTCTAAATACAACTAAGACTTGTTAAACTTATTTTGTGTAGATAAAATAATTTTAAGTCTTCTAAGACATCTCCCTTCCAAAATCATTTGTTAAACACTTAAACTAATGGTAGATAAAATAATTGTACAGAGATAACACAATCATATAAGTTTAAGTCTAACCAAAAATACAAAATCGTATGTATGGATTATTGTGAATTATGCAACAAATATCATATGGAAATATTTGAAGGCAGAAAAATATGCATATGAGAAAAGTAAATATTTTCATCATCGATATTTGAAACGAATTGCATGTGTTTTTTCTAACCAACCAAAATTCACATATAGGTAAAATCCAGTACATTTACACATGTAGAAAACAAACATCCAACGATAGTGAATTTATGTATACTTTTGAAGAATAGTTTAATTGCTGTAAAATATATATTTATTTTTTGGAATTTGATAGTCTACACTAGTAAATTTACAAAACACATAGTTTTAAATAAGTTTTTAAAGAAAAAATGATAATAAGTTTTAATAAAGCACACCTTCCACTAGCTTGTATTTTCCCCACTATTATATCAAACAGACAAATGAATTAACAATGAAGTTTGTTCGACAGTAGTGACTGACCTAACATTATTTTCTCCAACCATAGAAAAAAAATAGTTATAAACAAGATTTGTAGATATTACCATTTTGATTTTAGTATTTTAAAGTTTTTTCAAAATATATAGATTAAAAGCATAGAAGTTTTTTCATGTCTACCTATAAAATAATTAAAATATTAGTGAATTTTTAAAACTGAATAAATAAAATCCTTAAAGTGAATACTAAAATAAATATCCAAATATATTCTTAGTTAATTATGTAATAATGATATTGGTTTGTATCATATACCGGTTCCTTAGTTTACATGTCCCCTTAGGATATAAAATTAATTACTGTTTTATAATTATTTATATAATATTTTATTTTTAGCTGTTGTTAGAAATTATTTGTATTAGAATTGTTGTACACAAAGTTTACTATGATATGAATAAAATTTATATATAGGATTTCAAAGAGAAAAATATAGGGTGACAAGATTATTTGTCATGTAGTAAAATATAAAAAGTGATAAAAATTTATAAATTGTTTAGACAAAAACCAGATCCATAAATATGTAGATTTACAAGGACAAAACATCATTTTAAGTAGCCAAAAATGGCAAATCCACAGAATCATCAAGAAAATAATAAATTCATAAGACTTGGGAGAACCCAATGCAACATAACATTTTGTCAACGACTCTCCCGAATCACAATATCAACAATAATAAAACCAAAAAAAAAAAGCTCTCGTATTCACTGTCTCATTGATCATTTTTCTATTCGAAACCTCAATATGGATGGTCAAAAAATGACAATATTTGCATGAAACTGAAAAAATGGCTAAGCTGGAGGTTTTGTTTTGTCACCACTCATGACTCAATGGGATCTGATATCTAAAGATTTAAATACATTACTATTCGTCAATAGATAGTAATCATACGAAACAAGTTACTTATTTATTCTTAATGCTATTTTCTGTACCTCACCTCAAACATTATAGATCAAATCTTGAAAAGAAACCTGCAGCTCATATGGTTTCTCAGACAGAAAAGAGAACCAATACATATTATAGAAACTCCAAGTGGGATTGTTTTGCATACAACATTCATCTACTCAGTAATTTTATTCTACGAGGTAAGATAAAAGAGTAAAATTGGGACTCTTCTTTTATAACTCGTTCTTGACCTTTGCATCCCCATTTGGTAACACACTTTGCGATTGAGCCACCCGTTTCGCTTCCTGAATTCGATGAAAACTTCATTTATCACCTTTGAGTTACTGTAGTATACTTAAGGAAGATGCACAGAGAAAGCAATGTTTAACAACTTACAGCGGCAGAGTTAGCACGGATTTCTCTATACATCTCGATTTCATTAGGAAAAGTCTCTTCAAGATTCTCCATAATATGTTTTCTCAAATCCTATATTGAAAAAATGTTACTTAAGAGAAGCGCCTAAAGAATCAATACCCAAATCAAGAATCAGTAGACAAAGAAGTCACCTTAAAAGCATCAGTCTTGCCCTTTGTAACTTGATTTCTGGCAATGCAGCCATTAACAACATCTTTAGTAAAGTCATCCGGGTTCTTCCCATCATCAACCAAGCTATAACAAAGATGCAAGAAACCAACCAGTAAAAACATAACATAAGAAACAAAGCAAAAAGTATCTATCTTTCAAGTGTATAGGAAAATAAAAAGGACTTGTTGATCCTCACTTAATAACCTCCATGGGGATTTGAATGCTACATTTCTCGGACAACTTAGCCATGTTATCCAGCTCCAACACAAGATTATTACTGCAAAAATATAAACACACACACATTCATTCCAACAATACCCCAAAAAAAACAATGATCTTTGGAACAAGACTGAGTTAAGAAAGAGGAGGAGTTTTTACAGGCGCTGAAGGAGATGGAGCTGAGAAGCAGGTGTGAAAGAAGAGATGGTAAGGTGTAACTGATGAAGGAGAGTCAAAACCTTGTCAATAGAGTTAATAACTTGGTTGAGATTCTCCTTTGAATCATCCGCAGCAGCAGCCGTGGTCACAGATGAAGTCCCATCATTGGTTTGATATCTCATCGTACCATTACTCCCACTCCCACCAATTGGTACTGCTGCACTTGTGTTCTGTGCTGGATCCATCACAAGCTTTAACACACAAAAACAAAGTAAATCACCAAATCATGATTTTCGAAACGCAAATTCGAAACTTTTAAGAAAGCCTAATCAATTGGAGTGCGTTTTGATATCAAATTCGCAATTTTGATTAAACTCAAACCGAAAAGGAGGAGACTGAATCAAGCATAAACAATACCAGAAAAAAAAACCCATTAGCGTCGAATCGAGATCCGTAAATTACCTACAAACAGAGGATGGGTTTGGCGAGAGAGAGAGGATGAACTCTGAGCCTAATTAGATGCTTCAACCCAGAGAGATTAGGATTGCTACGAAGGAGATGATTTGGTGTTTTTACAATGTAAAACTGAGAGTTTCTTATTTATTTTACAAGAGACGGATGAAAAGGGCCGATGTAGTCCGTCTATAGAAGAGTGGGTGTAGATGACAATTACACCTAATTTTCCAAAACTTGTTTTCATCTACTTTTCAATCATGGTGTATTTTTGAATGGATTTTGCAAGTTTGACATAAAATTCATACAATTTTGTCTTTAGAGTTTTGTGGTAATTATTTATGTCTCTTATAGATATTTACTATGAAGGAATATCCAAAGTTCACATGACATGACTCTATTTTTTTGTTCTCTAAATTATGGATACCAGATATATGTTAAGATTTAAAAGTCGAAGCTTTTCTCAGTCATATTTAGATTATTAATTAATAAATAAAATACTAATTTATGTGGAATTAGAAATTATTATTTTGCTAAGAATATTAATTTAATTATATTTGATTTGATTGAAGTATTGAACTCAATAATATTTTTGTTTTGTGAAAAAAAATAAAAAATACAAACAATGTTAATCTACAAGTTATATTTAAAATAATATAAGTAAAGTGAAACAAAAAATAAATATTAAAAGAGAGAAATGAGAAAGAAAGAAAAAAGTAAGGTAAAATAAGATAAAAGGGGTATGTAAGTTATTTTATATAATAAAAAATATTAATAGCAAAATGTAGGTGTAAGTGTTAGTATTAGTTTGTAGAAAAGTAGGTGTCGATGCAATATTCTCGTCTATTTACGCCGACCTAATTTTTTTAATCACGGCCACTTTAGATTGCTGACGTGGCATATTATCTTAGCTCGTTCAATTAAATCGACGATGTATAGACATTTTCTCATTCTTGATTTAGTTGCATTAATGATTTTGTTTAATACATCTTTTCTATACAACTAGATAAGGCTCGCGTTATTACATGGGTAAAAATAAAAAAAATTATTAAGAATAATAATTAAGTAGTAATATACATGTTTTTAGATTTTATCTTGTAACATTTTAATATTGAATATAAACCTCTCATACATCATTTTAATACTCCCTTAGTTCCATTGTATAAGAGTTTTAAGGTTTTTTTGCTCTATTTATAATATTTTCACAAATTTCTATGCACAAATTTTATTAATATAACAATTTATGACTATTTGATCTATACAGTATATTTTTCTATTGGTTGAAGTTTTTTTTTTTGAAAAATAAATAAAAATGTTGAAGTTTTATAAATGACACAATATTTATTGTTTATTAATCTTTATGTTTTTACCCAAAAACTCTTATAGGACAGAGAGTACGATTTAAATATTTATATCATCATAATAAACCATATTTTAAGTTTAATTACACATTTCATCTTAATGCATAGAGCTAAATATTTTATACCAAACAAAATTAGTACATCATATCAAAACTATATCTTAGTAAGAATTGAAAATACAAATAAAAATTAACAAAATATAATTTGCAAAAAAACTGAATCAACATTATTTAAGATATATTTGTTATGTTGTTATCTCATAAGTGCTAATTTTATCTCATGTCATAATCAATTTTAACTAAGTGAAATTTATAAAATAAAAACATATATAAAGATATGAGACATTCTCATCAAATAATTGAAGATTCATTCTTACAACTTATAATTTATTTCAAATTATCTTATGTTGTAACATATGCATTACAAAAATACATGTGTTGAGATTATAAAATCAAACTTATAAAACAATTACTAATATTCTTAAATGAATTTTTTAAAATGGTACATACTAATATTTAAAAAATCTTAATCTAAAATAAATTTCATCGTTAGACATGCAATTTAATTATCACATTTAACTATCTATTTCATCGTAAAACCATAATTCACTTCTTCATTGATTAGAGTTAAAATTTTAATAACAAAAATAATATTAGCATCATATGAGATAATATGTATATTGGTTAGTATTTTAAATCTAGCAGTAAAAAAAATTAGTTAACATCCACAAAATTTTAGGGAATCCAAAAATATCATAAATATTATACTTTTATATGTCATAATTTCAGAAATAATACCTTTGTCAATTTTTGTCAGTTAACCAAAAATTCATTCCAACAAACTTTTTTTTTTTTTTTTTTTCAGGTTTCTCATATTACTGCATGAATTAAAATCTTGAAAATAAAACATGTAAAACTATACTAATACACATCATGCAATGATTTTTTTTTTTAAGTTCATTATTCTTTCAAGGTTTTGTGTACTTACTTACAATAAAAATTTATATTACAACGATAAATACAATTTATATCTAATTAAAATTATGTCAAATAACTTATGTAATTCTTTTTAACTTTGTTATTCATTGATTAATATTCATGCTTAATACATTAAATTTTTACTTACACATGTCAAATTTTATTGAGAACACACGTTTATAAAAAAAAAATTGATATGTGTCAACATCTAATCAATATATTTGACACATGTCAGGATCTTGTTAATAAGTAAATTTGACATCAAGCTTTATATAATAAGATACACTAGTCTACATCTGAAAATTTTGAATAATATGGTTTTCAGTTCATTGCTTGATCCATTGGAGAGGAAAGTGTTAGTATTACACTTTACGCTAAAATTCTCTTTTTCCACGGATAAAGCTTAAATAAAACTCAAAAACAATAAGCACAAGCACTAAGCTATATTAGGTAGTACTAAAACGCTCGTTGCCGGGATGACGTATTCTCTTCAGGAAGATTGAGTATTTGCTGAATCTGGTAATGAGCCTGCATATTTATCGCATGATACAAACAACCATTAGGATAATCACTACCCGAACGGTAACTAGGCAGAGGGTTTCTAGTCAAATCCTAACCTCATAAGACAAATGAACTACTATTACTAAGCAAGATAAGAACTTGAACTTACCAGTTTGATGCGACCTTTGATCTGCGTAATAACAGCAGTAAACTCTCCTAGTTGCCTGCCAAAACAAAAACCACCATTTATATATAGTAATCCACACTAAAGTGCATCATATACGATAATACAACCATGTTTTTCCTTGGATTCACCCACAAGCAAACAGCAATATAAGGCAACATTCAGAACTTTGACAACTTTAAAACAAGCAAGCAGCATTTGGAGAAAGCAAAGGTTTATCATACTTTTTAATTCTTTCCTCCCTTTGTGAAATATGCTCAAGAGCTTCTTGCCTGGTGAGTTCCACATAAAAGCCGAGTCCTATATCCATGAATATGTGCCGAGTATCTGGCCTGAACTCAAACACACACACCCAAATCAATTGTAAACAAAAATCAGAAAGCAAACCTGGTAGAACTTATCTCAGATTTTAATCCGCAGTAATCTCAACATTTTATGCTCAGCTCAATAAAACATAACTAGCATCTAACATATACAAACACAGTGAAAGTTCACTACTTATAAAGTTTATTGAAGGCAGGAGAGTTTGTGCTCTTTCGAAAATACATTAAGCTGCACATGGAGACTGTGTATGACATTTCACAGATAATGAGTTGACTAATAATATTAAACGAAAGAATCAAGAGCTATCAGTGACGTACACTTCAGCTTGCATGTAAACTTCTGAACCGAGGTTGACCATTGTTTTGAGACTATTCACATCATTTTTCTCCAGAGTTTCTAGGTTATTCCGCAAGTCAGAGCTAAAGTGGGAGTAACACCGTTAAGGAAACTAAGAATATCTAACCGAATTAGAGCTCACTGGAACAGCAAAGTATAGTTAACGAAAAACACCAACTCTAGATTTCAAAAACACAAAACCCCAAGTTAAAAAAACTGATTGGTAACTGAATCCGGTCATCTTTGATGGAGATACGATATGAAAGAAACTAACAAAACATTAAGAATCAGCTTAACGAGATGCACAATCCAAGAAGCAAGAGTCTTCCCTACACACAAAAAAAAAGGATACAGTACTTTTTGTTCTTCAAAGATCTTGTCCCTGCAAAACCAAACGATGTAATGACTATAAACCTTAAACTAAAAGACTAATAAATGAATAACATGCAAAGAAAACAAACAAATCTAATCCTACATACCGTGAAGTAGTTGCATGTACAAGCTTCTGTTTTAAACCTTTATCAATAATCTCCTCCAACAACTGCAAGTCCTTTTGGCGTCCTTCGTCCATTACTACAACACGACCAAAACACATCAAGCTTATTTATTTGAAGGACCTAGAGTCTTCAATTGTTCGTATTTCAAAATCTAGAATCACCTAAAAAATCAACAAGCCACGAGAGCATTGAAACTATATAGGAATTGCATCCTTAGAAGCATATCATCGAACAGGTGGTGAACACCCAAGAGAGAACAAAAATCACTAAAAATTCTCCTAAAAAATACGATGATCATAAATGGTTTCTAAACGAAACGCTATCAAAGAACAAGAAAGCATTCAACTTTATCGAATCCAAAGTAGATAAGCGTGTATAAAATCACAAGATTAACAAAGATTAGAGATACAGAGAAGAGCAAAGGTCCACGAAGATTCTGACTCACAAGCAAGGTGATGGAAGAGTACTACACACGAAAAGAGCAAACGAAGATGGTGCTGGTGGTGACAGCGATGTTGAACGTCGGTGATAGAGACGGCGAGTGGCGACGGTGAAGGAGAACGAAGGATATTATTTGATGGTGGTTTAACAATCCTGATCGATGGAATCCAAATTATTTAAACTATGTAAAAACCGGTTTACGATCAATTTTGGTTTTTTTACTTCCAAGTCCTTTAGAACATAATTAATTTGCAGAAAAACCCACCTAGTTTTACAAATTACTATTTTACGCCCAAGGTTTTTCCAAACACAAAACATATATGAGCAGAACTACGAACAAACTTGAGATGCTATAATCATCAAACCATGTAAATACATAGTAATCATTAATCATACATAACAAAACCTCAAAAAATGCATCAAATTTTATTGGTGAAAACAAAAAATCCAAGTGAAACCCCATTGATATACATCTTATAGAATGATCCATAAACACACAACAAATCTTTGAACAGCCTTAAACGACTACTCCGTATCAACAACCGCAATGGTTTCCATGATTGGCTGAGTTTCACCACCTCTAGAAGCTTCCATACTATAATAAACTCGGCAGCTGAAATAGAACACTGCACTCATCATCGAATCTATAAGTGTCACAAAGGAATACATCAACACCAACAGAGGACCTTCCCATAACCTCGAAGACCCATCTCCATAACTCACTTTCTTCACTCTATGATCAAACAACCCTTCCACAAACGCCAATCCTAAAGTAGACCCAAGGAACATCAGCAAACCAACCTGAATCTGCCCTTTGATCAGATCACTAGCTCTCACCAACGCTCCTATCCCTGAAACATCTTCCAAAACCGAGATCACAACCGCGGTGTTGCAGATGATGATCGCGTTGGCGAATACTACAGAGAATGCTAAACCAACTAAGATGGCTCCATAGACACTGAAGTCTGGAGAGAAGCCGAGAACAAAGAAGGAACTGCAGATTGCTACAAGAAGAACGCAGAAGAAAGTGAAACAACCAACAATCAGAACGCAAACCCAAAGGTAAGTGAACACAACTCGTTTCCACATCTTATTCAATGCAACCAAGAACTTGCTAATCTCGGCTTTTTCTCTCGAGTAAGTACAATCAACTGAGTAAACCACAGCTGCTTTAGACAAGAGAGACACAGTGATGAACAAAGGGAAACACATTGCTGACGAAACAGAGGTTTCAGCGAACTTTTGACAAGAGTGTTTGACGAAAGGCTGCAAAGGAAGACCACTTGACTTTGCTACTAAAAGAAGCTTCACTGTGAGTTTGTTCACTAACGATTGATCAACTAAAAAGTTTGGTAAAATCAAAGCAGAGACAGGACATATCAAAGCAGCAGTAGTGATCATGAAAGCACCTAGATTGTACCGGAGGATTCTAACGGATTCTCTAAGGATCTCTAATGCATTTGAAGAGTGAAACTGCTTGTGACTGTATGATTTAAGCTCTGGTTTCCGCAAAACACCTACGAGATTTGTTGTTTCCGTCTCCATTTTAAGAGAGTGAAGTGTGTTTTTCAGTTGAGTTTGAGATTACATACCATGAATCTTGATTCAGAAGCAACGAGTCGAAGCAAAGATTCGATCTTTCAGACAACCCAGAAACAAAATTGGATCTTTAGCTCAGTAAAAGAAAAAAAAAGACGAATCTTGGAAACGGGATCTCGATGATGTTTTCTACGTTCCTACAAAAATTTTGTAATAGAGAATGGTTTCTCTAAAAGAAGAAAAAAAAAAATGAAAGATTACTAATTTTGTCGGTGGCAGAACTGAACGTGCTTTTGTCCCCTCCAGTGTAGATAATCCAACGGAGATGTAATCAATCTTCTTCTTCTTCATCACGAAGTAGAAGCTAAACCGCTAATTCAACAAGAATCCGAAAAACACTGAAACGTAAACCCGGTTTGGAAATTATTGATTTGATTTGATCAATTGAGTTAGGCCCAATAATAGCTCTTAAATGGGCTTTTTGAGAGAGAGAGAGAGAGAGTTTTTCCGGTGAAAGTAGGATGAAGTTTTGAGTTAGAGTGGAAGTGACACGCCGTTGACCACTAAAGACGGGAGCTTTTGAGAGATACAATGGAGCTGAATCTTCAAGAGAGTGAAAGGAGATCAATTCGATGCATTGTGAAGCTTGGTTTGTCTTTTGATCCCAATTGCTTCAACGATTCTTACATCGTATTTGTAGTTGTTTGTCTTATGGGTTTGATTCTGATTTGATTTTTCCAATGATGAAGGAATCTAAAGATCTCTCTTTTATTACTATCCCATCAGTCTTACTTTTGTAGACTTTGTAACAGAAAAATGTCTTTAAATGATTTGATAGGAGGTGCGGCGATTACTTGCAAGAACGAGCTGGAGAAGATTCACGATGAGAATCTGGAGATCGTGGCGTGTCAGTTACGTCAGGCTATGATGGAAGGTTCAGCTCCGAGCAAGGTTATTGGAATGGATTGGAGCAAGAGACCTGGAAGCTCTGAGATTGCTTGTGATGTGGATGTTTTAGGGGATCAGGAATCTTCTGAGTTTAGCAAATTTGTTGTGGTTCATGGCGCAGGTTAGTTGTTTACTTGTTAGACATTGGTTCATCTCTGCGTGTCTCTTGTAACGAAGGATCAACATCTTTGATTAGTTCCTTACATATATCATTGACCTTCCTGCTTGTGTTGTTGAGCTGTTATTTCGTTTTTCGGGTTTTATTATGTGTTGTTTTTGACCTGTGTCATTAGGTTCATTTGGGCACTTTCAGGCCAGTAGATCCGGAGTTCATAAAGGAGGGCTAGAGAAACCTATCGTCAAAGCTGGTTTCGTCGCTACTCGTATATCTGTGAGACTCTCTGCCAAAGCTAATGCTCTTACTTGAGCTAGTCTTGTGTTGTTCTGATAGTTACTCTTTCCACTCCTTTGCAGGTCACCAATCTTAATCTTGAAATTGTACGAGCACTTGCCCGAGGTACCTCTAAAGTTTATTCTCTAATTCTCCTCTGGATTTATGTTTGCTGAGAGGAAAAGATGAATTTTGAAGCTAAAGTTTATGCTTTCTTCCAGAGGGGATTCCTACTATCGGCATGTCTCCATTTGCATGTGGTTGGTCAACCTCCAAAAGAGATGTAAGAACCAACTGAACTTCTTTACCTTTATCTATTACCTGATCTGAATTCTGAAGCTTGGTTTATTCAATTATAATGAGACTGCTATTTGAATTAGGTGGCTTCTGCGGATCTATCAGTCGTAGCTAAAACAATAGATTCAGGATTTGTCCCTGTAAGTTTTGAATCCCACCAGTGGCATTAGGTAGATGTTTCCTAAAGTCATTCGACCATAATTTTGGCTGTCCTGGCCAGGTTCTCCATGGAGATGCAGTGCTAGACAATATACTGGTAATATGCTCTCCGGGGATACCAAATATCGTCTAGGTTCTTGTCCTTTTAAAATTTGAACTGCTGAAAATTCTTGTCCGGAACAGGGCTGCACCATATTGAGTGGTGATGTTATCATCCGTCATCTTGCAGATCATTTGAAGCCAGAATACGTTGTCTTCCTTGTATCCTTTTCATATTATAAAATGCAAATTTGCTTTTCTTAATTTGTGTTCTCTCTCCCCATTCCTATATATTCTTAACTTCTTACAAAGACAGACGTACTAGGTGTCTACGATCGACCACCTTCAGAGCCTGACGCTGTGCTCTTGAAAGAGATCTGTTAGTCCAAAACTTCACTGTTCTTTTTAAATGGTTTTGAAACACTTGGCCTAATCTAACAGTTCATGCAGCTGTTGGACAAGATGGAAGCTGGAAGGTTGTGAATCCCGTATTGGAACACACAGGTAAAAGACAGAGAACCAATATTGTAAAACTGTGCAATAAAGTCTGAGGTTTTAGTTGAAACTTGTCTAAATTTTGGAATGAAACAGTTGACTACTCTGTTGTCGCCCACGATACAACCGGTGGAATGGAAACAAAGATATCAGAAGCTGCTATGATTGCAAAACTTGGAATTGATGTCTACATTGTGAAGGTATAGAAAAGACATCTTTTGCCTTTAACTAAATTATCTCTCTTAGACAAAGATGGAGCTTTAAACCACGATTAAGCTTTCTCTATATATCTCCTAAACAGGCTGCCACCGCACATTCACAGAGAGCGCTCAGCGGCGATTTGAGAGACAATGTTCCTGCAGATTGGTTCGGCACTATAATAAGATTCTCAAAGTAGCAATATCTCCGACACAACAAATACTACTAATCCCAGCTTTTCAAGAAAGAAAACATTTGACCTTTTTTCTTGGTAATGGTGTTTTTTGTGTGTTTCTATTACCATACTTCGTGCATGGACGACAAATATCTTATACTATTGTAATGTCAAAGCAATTAACGAAATTCGTAATCTTTGGGAACTTACTCTGATTTTATAAGTAATCGAACTCTCTTCCTACATTAAAATTGCAAATAAAATGTATTTAACTCTCCTCGTGCACAGATTAAGATGACCACAAACTAAGTTCATGGGAAAGGACCAAGAATTAACGGGTTCAGTTACAGCAACAAAGACGTAGTGAAACTGTTACTGACCAATTAGAGGACAGACTGCAGAGAGATAAACAAGTATTGCGTAACAAAACTTAAGAGAACAAACATAACCCAAAAAAAACGTAGAAGGGGTTTAAGAATAACATCTGATAGAGGAAACTTTCAATGTTTCAACACAAACTTTTCAACAATCCAAAACCAATAGATAGTGGTTGTCTTGAAACAAGAAACACACACATGGTCTAAATTAGGAAAAAGAAAAAAAAAAAACATCCTTTTGTTCTTATAACACTGACATTTGTATGTCAAACTGGTAATAATATAATCCTCCTCAGTGAAAAGAGAATGATACTTTGTTTACTTGCCACCACCAACTTCCTTGACGGCACAGATCTGCTCCTCTCCCATGGAAGACATGACAGACACCACAACATCCTTACCCTCCTCAAATCCACTCCTCATCTGCATATACAAAAAAACCCCCACAATTTGTTTTTCAATATCACAAATCCAAAAGCGAACGAACACAGGTCATGTGTGAGAGAGAGAGCAAGGATGAAAAGAAAATAACCTGAGCGGCAAGAGCATCATCGGTGGGAAGCTTGAGGTCATCCTTAGTGCCACCACTGTCGGTCAAAAGGCTAACCTGTAATGCAAACAAACACAAAATTTTAAAATAAGCCTAGGGTGAAAACAAAGCTGGAGTGATATAGTGAGTAAGAAGAACATACAAAGCCATCCTCAGAGATATCAATCAACTGGTAATCAACACGGTTCACATGGGGAACCTGACCAACAACAAAAAAACAAATCTTGAATCAGATCATACATAGAGATATTATGAATCATGCATAAAGAGATTTGTGAGAGTCTGCTTACATCACAATTGTGGGAAGAGGGGACAATATCTTCAAGCTTCTTAGCGTTGAAGATATCAATAGCAACAAAGTGACATTTGGCGTGACCGTGCTTGCCAGTCTTGGATGTCGAAACTTCAACAACCTATATACATCATACATCGAATCAAAACCTTGTTCTCCATGACTATCTTAAATCAAATCAATCACAATCACAAAAAAGCGTATGTTGCTATATTCTGATTTCAATCATTTCCGCAAACATAACACAAATCTACAGAACCATCACCATAATAAACGAAACAAAACAGGATATAAGAAGATTCATCATATCATATTCATCTAAGCGATCTGATTTAACCAGCAACAGAAAGATAAAAAAAAAAAAGCAACAAAATCATTTTCAAAACGGAAGATATAACAAAATCAACGAAGATCTAGAAACAGATAAGAGAGATCGGATGGAGGAAAACGAGAAAAAGGACCTTGCAGGGACGGCCTTTGATGACGATGTGACCACCTTTACGGATGTTACCAGCTTGCTGAGGGTAGGTCTTGGAGGCTCCGGATTCGCTGGACTCGAAGTGGTGCTCGTCGTCAGACATGTTTTCTTTCACGGATTGAGGAACAAACAGAGAGAGTTTCGTAGAAGAGAAGGAGATTATGAGACGATGAGAAGAATGAGAAAAAACCTAAAAAGGAGAAGTCAGCCAAAGTGATGTCGATTTTTTTATATAGAGGCAGAGAGGAAGGGAGACCTTTCTAGGGTTACTGTGTTATTATCCTCTTTCTCAGCCGTTCGATTTGAATATTCTCAACCGTTCAGATTTACTCTAATATTTATCCCTTTCTTTCTTCTTTCTGTTGCATCGCGTGCTTTCCACGCGGCCCCACTTTAGCTTGCGGCGTCTAATTTCTCATTTTATTCTTTTTTCTTTTCTTTAAAAAAAAAAAAAACAACTTTTATTTTTGCTCTAAAGATCAGATTTAAAACATAAGATTGGATCCCTAGCTAGGCGCTAGTTGGACGGAAGTAAAGATCTAGCGCCTATAAAGAAAATCAAATATTAAATAAAGATTAATTAGAGACTAATTTTAAGGTTATTTATTAAATTAATAATAAAATAAAAATATATAGTTCTAAATATATGTATAATTTTATTTATGATAAAAGGAAAAATATTAAATAAAATATAAAATTATAATATTGTTTTTAAAATTTTAGTAAACACATAAAAACGTAATTTTAAAAGAAAATTTCATGATTTTCATTAAAAGTTTGTACATTAGTTATTATAAAACATCATTAACTATTCATTTAAATGTCTAAATAAAAAAAATATTTGATTTATATTTAGCTCCAAAAATAATAGATATACACAAAATTAAGCGGAAAGTAATCAGATTAAATAGATTAAAATCAAATTAGTTAGGTATAAACAAATAATCGATGCTAGGCGGGGATTAATCATTAATCGAGGCAAATATGGTGGACTTAGCGATTTTACGGGCGTAATCGGTGCTAGTGGATTTTTAAAACAGGAGGTTAGATTAGACTTTTAATTTGTGTTTTGTGAATTAAATAAAATTAAAAGTTGTGTTTTGTGAATTAAATAAAATTCTGCTCACTTCTCATTTTAGTTAACTTTTGTATATTTATGTGGATCTTCACTGCAAAACGAAATGCTATTTGAGTATCTCGGAAAACTGAATTAAATACTCCATCTACTTCATAAAGAATGTCATTTTGATAAATTTCATACAAATTAAAAAATAAAAAATGATTTATACATGTTGCTCTTATTTAATAAGTAGTTAATGATCTAAAATTAATGATAATAGGTTTGAGTTTAGGAATAAAAAAGAAAATTTAGCATTCAAACAGAAATATAAAATGATATATTTTTTTTAAACAAATTAAATTTCTCTAAAATGACTCTGAAGACATATGTTTAGATACACGAGGAGAAGAAAAGAGTTAATAGATATGAGCATGACAAAGTTGTCCATCTTTGGACTTGAGATGACACAACGATGTATATATATCATATACTCAGGACTGCATATACTGATATACATATATATATCATATACTGATATACATATATATATATCATATACTGATATACATATATATATATATATCTTCCAAGAATGTTGATATACATCCCACTCTCTTGCACCAACTTCAGCCAAAAACGAAAGTATCTAAGACTTTGATCATCTCATCCAAACCAGCAAAAGATAACCTCACCTAATTACTAGCATCCATATTCCATATGCAAAATGTGAACTTAGAAACTGAGTAGCTCGAGAAACACAACTTTGTAGAGGACAAGAAAAGACGTAGAGAAAAAAAAAACAAAAAAAAAAACGTAGAGACTTGTAATATATATACCATGCTAACAAATCTAAAGCTACTAATAAAAAAACAAAATATAAAGCTTTAACATGTGAAATATGACCATGAATTTTTGGTTCAAGTTGTTGAGATGAGTTAATAGTGGCTTGCCTCTTGCAATTAGAATATACAATGGATGTTACAACATCATCATGTCTTTCAATCGTATCAGCAGTTTCAACATTCAAATGAATCAAATCGTACCTAATAAACCAATTCAAGAACTGAATCATCGTACCCAAGATTCATATTCTAATCAAACACACAAGAATTCCATACTTTATCACTCAAATATTCAATGGTATACAACTAAACTAATGATAAAAATTCTCAAAATTCTCTGTAATCTCTGAAGACCGATGTTATCACTCAAAATAATGATACCATCAGCCTTTGATTGCAATTCTAGACTTAGCAAATATCTTTCCACATTGTGAAATCTCAGATATTGCATGTATGTATAATAATAATCGCACAACAAGCATTAATGCACGGTATTGATTTTTTTGAAAACTTCCATGTCCATCTTGGATCGAAGGAGTTACCTAGTTGCTACAAGAAAATGGGCTAAGTGGGCCTGATTATTTACAGCCCATTAGATTTTAAAACACACTATAGAAATTTGTATATAGTTGTGTTAGTATTGAATTATTAGCACATTATTTAAGAGACTGATGTAATGCATTTGATTATGAACATGATTCTGCTTTCTTAGAAAACCAAAAAATTTCATAACTTCAATATGACGTCTGTTTGAGGCTTTATAAATATGTACTAGTTTTTAATGCTAAATATCATATTTCATCTTACTTTCGAGTTTGAAAGGCATGCCATGAGCTAAATAAATAGCGACCGGAATATTCCTCTTCATCCTTCTACAAATTTAAAAGAGGCATGGAATAATAAGAGGTTTTTAGCTTTCAAACTAGCAACTTATACATGACTTTTCGGAAAATGTATAGGCTGTGTGAACGTATTACTCTACTACGCTCTGAGCATTCTACTATACTTTTACAAAAGTTACATTTTACCTTCATTTATGGCATCTAATATATTTTCCTCAAGAATGTTATTGAATTTTTTTTTTTTTGGTTAATCCATATATGCTACTTATATCTATATGACGTTATAACTTGTTTTTGTTCTATATGATATACCAAAATTTTGAACTGATTTGCAAAATAATCTCAGTAAAAAAAATCATAATTAAATAGGTGGAAATTATGATGATACGATTTAACCAAAATGCCATTTTGTCATTATTTTGTTAAGTAGATAAAATTAGTGCAAAATCGTGTAAAATAGAAGTCATCTGTCAAATGATTACTAATGTATAGAGAACATGGTGACATTTTGACCCCAAAGAAAAAGAGAATTGGATGACATCAGTTAAAAAATTGTGTTTTCATATTAAAATAACATGCTATTAAAAATAAATAAATCATTTGGAGGAGACATTGTAATACTTCCCCCATTTTTTTTTTTTTTGGCAAATAATTTCTTATAATCATGTAGCAGATAATTTTTGGAAATCTTAATTCTTTTTTGTTTAGAACTCTTTGTAACATCAAAGCCTAAATATCAGTGCGTTCACTTAAAACCTGTCACGTGTCAGGAGTCTACTCAGGACTAAAAAGAATGCTTTTTTTTTTTTTTTGTTTTTATGGGGATAGTGGCAGTTAATGTAATAATTTCAACAAAACAGTCTTTTTAAAAATTGAATAATTTATTTGAGTAAAAAAGAGATGATGATCAAAACCAATCAGGGACGACCAGAAGCAAAGTTTCTCAAACAATAGTTAATTTTGAAGTCGTAATTATTTACAAAGGTCAGGGGTCCTTATTACCTAAAAACCTCAAAGTTGGCTTACATGTGGGGGCCAATGGCTTTTAAATCTAACTAACTTTTTAAAAACAATTTATGCTTAATTTAGAAACTAATATTGTATTTATTTGGTTGTAATATGTCTTTTTCATATATATAAAAAAAAAGAATAGCAAGCTTCTCATCTTACAATTTTTAAGTTTGCTAATAATTATCTAAAATAAGCTTATTTGCTTTGGGTAGAAAGAAAACAACCTACTGTAGTTTTTTTTTTGTTATTGTTGAACATAGTTTATAAAACTTAAATAGCCAAACACTAATAAATGGGAACATGAACCAACAAAAAGACTAAGAGATATAGCAGAAACAAATCCACAAATAAATAGGCAAACTTAATTTTTTTCTACAATATCTCTTGATTTTTTTTTTCAATGTTCACCATATTGGTGTTTGATTCTTTAGAACACTCACATTTATGTAAACCAATTATCAATATATTCTAAGTTAATGTTTGCATTCAAATATACATATATTATAATAAAATTGTATTATTGGATTTAGATATTTTGTTGTTCTTTTTGTTTAGGTAAACAGAAATTTAGTTGTTTGATACTTAGAATCTCGAAAGAAGTAGAAATCTTACATAAAAAAAAAATTATAGAGAAACAAATAATTGTAAGAGTTTACTTAAGCATAACACTCATTGTGACTGAAAAAAAATAATATCACTCACTAAAAAATTATTTATTGCTGTTGAAAATGATTTCTTAATTTAATAAGAAAACGTACTTTAAACTTGGGAAAAAATCCATACAAAATTATTTCAAGAAAACAACATTTTTGTAGGTTCCTAATTACTGTTGACATTGAAAGTTTTGATTGATTGTAGTAGTAAAACTCAAAAAAGAAAATTAGAACATTTCTTATAAATGAAATTAATACAACTAAAGTAAAATGTGTTTTTGCATTGTTGACATCTAAACATTTTTAAGAATAAACATGTGTACAGATTTTGACTTCAATCAAAACCAATTCAAAAAGTAATGTTAAAGTATGAGTTTAACACTATTGGTTGAACTATCATTTTTTTTTGTGAATCTCGACACCATACTCCAGGCTTTGGGTGGCCATGTTTTTTTTTTTTTTTTTTTCCATCTGGCTTTGGGTGGCCACAACTGATCGATCTTGCTCTTTTCATCTTTGTTAGTGTTTCTCGAAGAGATCTAGAGAACACCAAAGTTATTAGGAATCTTGAAACCCGAAAAAGTCCTTGCTTCTGTGGGAGGTGATTCCAAAAAGTTTTGGTCTTTTGTGCATTCGGTGAAGTTTTATAGGATTGGTGAATTGAAGCGCCAAGAATTTGTTGGAGTAATCAAGGAATTGGGACTAGTGAAGCTTTATAAAAACATATTATGACCAATATATTCAAACTTTAGCGGTAAAGTAATGAATAGTGGTACATTTAGAGATAATAAAATGATATAATAAAAGATGACAAAAACAAAATGATATGATAAAAGATGACTGTGCATGGTGACATAAAAATTGTATTTTGATATATAATATGAAAATAAATTAGAAAATAAGGAAATAATAATAACTTACAGTAATTTGTGATTCTGTTTTTCTTGAAATCTTTTTTTTTTTGTCAAAAATTTATCTTGAAATCAATTAAATAATTATGAAGAGGATGTGTATACGATTTATTTTTCATCCAAAGGAGTAAAAAATTCTAGTTATATCATTTTTATTTTAAACAATTATAATATACAAATACCTACAAATTCATACAAGTTTTAAAATCTATAGATTTCATAATTATTTTTATCTGACATATTAAAGTATGATTTATTACATAAGACATAATGATTTTTAAAATAAATAATATAATATCTAATACTCCTAAAATTGATTTTAGTGATGTGCACATAATTGATCTTATGTATTCAAAATTTCATATTGTCAAATACCTTATTTACTTATAGTGGCATATTTACTAAAATTTTAAACTATAAAGCAACCACTTAATGCATATGGTAATATATGGTCTCATTATATTATTTTGTATTTGAGTCAACTTGTACGCGCGTATATATGAAATTTTACATAACACAAATAACATATATACGCGCGTACAAGTTGTATTAGTTTATGTACGTGAAGTTATTTCAACAATGTATATTTTACATCATGACTTGAATGTCATTATAAGACATAATTTTGTGAATTTGGTTTTTAGAAAGCCAGTTATAATATTATGAATAATTTAATATATTCTTATACTTTTTATTTTAATATACTTGTTTTTTTGTAATTCTTTCACATTATAGTGACATATTATTGACATTGCTATAACAAACCAATTTAGAGTGTTTATAGTTTCTAACTTTTATATCAAGTTTCAATATTTTAAAAATATTTCAAAATAAACAATTTAAAGTTTATTATATTATATAAAATTATATAATTCAACAAAAAAGTATGAAATTGAATTTAAATATTCAAATTTTGACCTGTTACTCAGTAAATTTTTTTAGTTCAATAGATATTATTTTTCAAGAATAATATTACTAAAACTTGAATATTTATAGATTGAATTATTTATATTTGTTTTTAAAAATTTAACTTATGGTATATCCGGAAATAAAACTATTTTTTAATTATAAAAAATAATATAATAATTTATTTGTTTCACAAAATAGACTCATATATATAAATGAGAGGTGAATTATAATGATAATTAACAAATTAATATGTTAGGTTAGATATCAAAATATTTTATTTGATGAATAATTTAATAAAAAAAATTAATATGGTAAGTTAGATGATATCAAATTATTCTTTAGAATATTCTCTTTCAGATTTTTGGAAACAATAAATCCAGACTATACAAATAATATAAAAATTAATTTATAACCTATTTGTAACTAACTTATTAAAATTATATAGTCTACAAAACAATATTGTATACTTCCGTTTTATTATATAGGGGATAGTTACGTACTTATTGCAATTTTAAACTATAAACCAACCACCTAATGCATACACTAGTTTACAGTTTCACTATATTATTTTGTATTGAGTCAATTGGTAGAGGCATATATGCAAAATTTTACCTAATACATTTAACATTTAAAATTTTCAAATACAGTATACATCTTAATGGTATATTTACTGAAATTTAAAATCATAAGACAACTCGTTACCGTTTTAATTAATTTTTATGCACATATACATAAAAGCTCAGCTATTATATTCAAAATTATATTTACTCTTAACGCATACAATATCATATTTAGTCTTAATGCATACAATTTTTATGCACATATACAATAATATACTATCTTACTATCTTATATTATACTTTAGTCAATTTTTGTCTTTTAATACAAATTTCACATAAAATCTTTTTCAAACACTCAATGAGGCTGTTCTTTTGCTAAACGTTGCGGCAGCGACTAGTACAGAAGAAAAACAGTGTTGCCAGAGAGAAGAATACACAGAGATGAGAGAGAAGTGTCGCAGATGATGAACGCCGATGAAGATTGATATGTCGCTGAAAATTTTCAGTGATTGATGTGATGCCGTCGTGACTCAACAGATGCCATCTATGACTCATTTAGATCTGTAATTTTCAAGCTCACGATATTGTTTAACATTACTGCTATTCCGTTTGACATGTCGTTTCAATCTGCCGCCATCATCGCATCTGCAACGTTTAGCAAAAGAACAGAGCCAATATCATATTTACTATTAATTGCGTAGTAGCTTTAGTATAAAAGTATGAGAGAACCACTTGAATGCATACTACTCTATAATTACTTTGTTTTGTGTTTTTTCTCTCAATCTTTACACATGTAAATTTTAGTTAACGTATTTAAAGTTTAAAATTGTGAAATACAAAATACATTCTTAATGACTAAAACCATAAAATAATCACTTGAATGTATATGTTAGTACGTAGTATAGTGTCTGATTATGTTGTCTTGTATTATTAGTCAAAATTTTGCGCACATATTCATAAATATTCAAAATTTTAAATTATCAATACCATATTTACTTATACTGAATTTTTTTTTTTTTTTTTTGCAATTTTCAATTTCCAAAAAACAAAATAATTGTTTAGATGCATAAAATCAATAGTGTATTATATCTAATCATGTAGTCTTGTATTTTTAGTCAAAAATAATCAAACAAAATTAAATTCTCAATACCATATTTTACACATGTCTTGCAACTTCAAACAACAAAATAACAGGTTAGATGTATATAATTAATACTATGTGATCTAATTAGTTGTATTGTATATTAGTCAAATTTTTGTGGGCGTATATACATGGAAGTTGATCAAATGTTTTGAAATTTTTAAATTTGTCAATACCATATTTGTTTTAAATGTCAGATTTAAGGGGGTGTATTCAAATTGACATTTTAAGTGATTTGTGTGAAATTTACAAATTCCATGTTATTCAATCATGGATTTTAAAAATTCTATTAAAATCCACTGTTATTGAACTGATGATTTAAAAATCTACTTTAAAATCTATTAAAATCTTTTGTTATTGAACTGATGATTTAAAAATCTACTTTAAAATCCACTGTTATTCAAAACAGTTTTGTGGATTAGGATTTTAATAATTTTTAGGATTCTGGAGGATTCTAGAGGATTTGTTTAGTTAAAAATACAGAAATCCAAATCTCATGGTTTTAGGTGGGATTTGAAAGAATTTTACAGAAAATCATATGAACTTCCCTAATATCTATCAAAATTCTAAATTTACTAAATCCCATCAAATTTTCCAAAATTATGGTTTGAATACACCCCCCTTAGTATTTACAGCACAATTCAAAAGAAAAAAAAAAAGGGAATCATAAGGTAATCCAATTAAATGCATGCATAAGAAAAAAGAAAAAAAAAAAATGTAGTAAAAAAAAAATGATTAGATCATGAAAGGAAGGAAAAAAAATAAAAAAAAGTAGAGAAGACCGAGTGTTGACAAAAATATCATGTCACTGTTATTAGAAGAACCCACATTTAATATTATTATTATTTTTATTTATTTTAGTACTATAATGGAAAAATAGAAAAAAAAAACACCAAATCCGAGTAAAAATAGAAAAAAATAATACTAATAGTATTATAAAAAGGGTCATATTCTTTTATATTTTACTTCATTCGTTAAAAAGAATCTGAGAGATAGAAAAAGCCACAGAGAGACAAAGGAGAGAAATCAGATAGAGAGAGAGAGAGAGAAGAGTTGGCCCAGCGGATCGAAGAAGAAGAAGAAGACGGCTTCTAAGCTTCTTCTTCTTCCATGGAGTTTTGATTTTATTTGGCACACTCTCTCTCTTGATTTTTATTTTAAAAATAAAAATTTATCTGATTAAAAATTGTTCTGAGTGAATCTAGGAAGCACTTTTTATTCTCTTCGCTTTTTAATTATTATTATTATTGTTTCATTTTTCGATAAATTGACGACGATTTAGGGGGGGATAGATATATTTTTTTCTCTGTTCAAAATTGCGATCAGACGATGATGATGATGATGTGGGTCTAATAGAGGTATATAAATCTCTATCACCAGATTTTGTTTATATATTTTTTTCTTATATAAATAATTTTTTTTATAATATATTAATGATTTGATTTTGCCAATTTTAATTTTATTTGGTTCATGTTTGATGAAATTAGGTTTAATCATTTGATGTCAATTTGATCCTAAATCTTTCATTAGCTTCTGTTTCTGATTTTATTATAAATGGTTCATTTGTACTTTGTTTTTTTTTTTGTACTTTGATTTTTTATTCGATTCTTTTTTTTTTTTTTTTTTGTAAACCTCGTAATTGTTTTTTTTGTTTTGGGGATTTGGTTTTGCGTGTAATCTGTTTTTTTTTTTTTTTTATATCCATTGATGATTATTCCATTAGATTGCACACAGCTTCCTGTAATTGCAGTAGAATCTTTGCTTTTAGATTTGCGACATATTAAATTTTGATCATCTCATCATTTTACATCGTAATTGTTCTGTGATTGTGCTTTAATAAGCTTTTGAATCAGAATTAAAAAGCTGCTGCAAGACTTGTCTTGTTATTTTAGTTGGAATTGAAACAAAACTGTGAGAGTCCACACTCAGTGAAGCGTTTTTTTCTGATATAGTTGCAGTGTGGTCAGTTTACTAGTTGTGGAGGAGATGCAAATCTGCGATATCAGACGGGTTTGTTCGCAATGAGAGATGCTGCCGAGGGTTCATCATCATACCCAAGATACGAGAAAGATTTCTTGAAACAAACGATACTTGAACACGAGGCTGTTTTTAAGAATCAGGTTATTCAATCTTTTGTGATGCTTCTTAGTACTACTCAATATGGTTCATTTAACTGGCAACCAGATTTTCATGTTGTTTGTCATTTTGATGTAGGTGCATGAACTCCATCGTTTGTATGGTGTACAAAGGAATTTAGTGGATGAAGTAAAAGGAAAGAACTTGAATGAAGCTATGAACGTTGGTGATCATACATCTGTTAATGCAACTAAAAGGATGTTACCCTCTGGATTTCTCTTACCAAACTCTACTACATATGGAGAAGGAAGCAGCTCCCAAGCTTCCAACGGTCGTTTGCAAAATGGTGACGGGTTACATGTTAGAGAATCGAAACTCAGGAGAAGAATGATTGATCTTCAACTCCCAGCCGATGAGTATCTTCGTACTGATGAAACTACTAGTGATACCGCTGAGAATACTACTATCTGCCATCCATTCCTGCAGTCACAATCAGGAAGAGGGGAGGCTTCTCATCCTAACTATCCTTCAGGATCTCGCTTGGATGGGAAGTATGTTAATGGCTTAGCTGACTTGAATGAGCCACTCAAATGGCAAGATGCACAACCTTTTGCTCCGTCAAGGGATATGTATTCTCATTATGGAAGAAACAATGCTGATGTTCGGGGTCAGTGGTTGGAGAAAAACCATAGTCAAAATGGATGGATGGTCCTTCAAGCAGGTGAGATTTTCCTTAATAAGTTGCTAGCTTCACTTATATGAAACTAGGGCGTATAATCTTTGAAATGATATGAAACTAGGGCGCAAGTTTTTTTTGTGTGTGTCTCGCTGCTCTATATGTCTTATTAGCGGAAATATATGTTCCAATAGATTCTTATTATGCATGGCTCATAGTATGGTTTTGGAATTTTATGCTGATTCAGTAATCTGTTACCATTTTTGTATGTCTTCTATTTAATTGTTTTCATGTGTCTGTGTGTTAATAATAGGGCACGATAGAAGCACTCAGAGAGATCAGTTGCATCTGCCTTCCTATTCTGGACAAGTACTTTCTAACAATGCATTTCAACCTCAGAGCTATCCTACAGCTGATCATGGCAAGGCAAAATTCTACGGCGAAAGAGCATATCGCGAGCTTGAGGTTCGCTCAAAGACTCCTCAAGTTTCTTATGATAGCTACGCGGAATCAAGTGTGGCATCTACTGCTCCAAGATTACACAATGACTACCGCCCTGACTTTGTCAGACCAATGACCCATTGGTCTTCTTCATGGGAGAACCCTATGAGCAGCAGCTCGCATCACAAGTCTTACCCAGTTCAAACAAATCCCTTCATGCATTTCGACCCACATGCAAGAGCAGATTCGAGTTTGGAGACTAGAAGCCGTGTTTCTAATGGGCTTTATCAAGGAGTATCTTCAGGGTCTAAGCAGTCTATCTTTAATTTCCCATCAACCGGCTTTAAACCAAATGCTTCTCTAGGCGAGGTAGCGAAGAGCCAGAGTTTTGCAAGCCTCCAAGGGCCAAGAAAGCAGGAACGCTCAGCTGGGTTGCCCTGGCTAAAACCGAAGCCAGCTTACAAAAGTAATATATCCAATGGCTGCTTTGATTTGAATGCTTCGACAAATCAATTCATGGATGGAACTGAGACAGGCGGGCACCTGACTACTGCTTTTCCTCAGAATGGTTTGCGGTCTGCTTCATACTCTAATAATGCGAACATGGGAAGAGTTGAAATGATCAAGTCTCAGAGTAGTACAAAAGTTATTGGAGGACCAATTTTTGAGAAGCAATTTATTTGCAAGCAGGAGGGGCATATGCCCCTTATCTCTCATTCCTCGTGTATTGCTGATCAACACAAGGAAGTGAATCACTTGGTAAAGCGAGACCTCGATATCAACATGCCATGGGATGCCTCGGTTTCTGTTGACCAGCGTGGTGCGAAAGCCGTTTGTGTAGACAAGAAAGAAGGGAGCAAAGCTGCCAAATCCAGACACTACATTGATCTGAATTCATGTGCTAGTGAGGATGATGCAGTTGCCGGCTTGCGTTCCAGTCTGAGAGTGAAAAAAAAGGGAAGAACTTGGATAGATTTGGAAGCTCCCCCTACTCTCGAGAGTGAAGAAGAAGGAGATAGCTCGCAGGAGAAAACAAAAGAAGAAACTTGGGGATCGATGCAAGGCCAAGACAGAAATTCTGTGGATGAACTCATCAAGGTAGCAGCAGAAGCAATGATTGCCATCTCATTGTCTGATCACCAACGCCATCCCGATGACGCAGCTTCCTCTTCAACTGATCCGACTGCGGAAAGCCGGCTCTCTTGGTTTGCAGACATAATCATTTCTTGCGATGAGGAGTTAAAAAGAAAGGGCGATGGTTCTCCAGAAGCCACAGACTTTGAGGGTTACCGGGAAGAATATTCTTCTGGGGAGATTGATTACTTTGAAGCCATGACCCTGAATCTACAGGAGATGAAGGAAGAAGAATACATGCCAAAGCCATTAATCCCTGCGCATCTGAAATTCGAAGGGACAGGTATCAACCGGCCTAGAAGAGGACAAGCAAGACGAGGAAGACCAAAGAGGGATTTCCAGAGGGATATTCTCCCCGGACTCCCTTCTCTATCAAGGCACGAAGTAACTGAAGACATGCAAATTTTTGGGGAGCTTATGAAAAACACAGATTTCACCTGGAATTCTGGATTGGCTGCTCGAAGGAACTCAAAAAGAAAACGACTGGTCACTAACACAAGCCAAGCTCCAGTTTGCCAGTCAACGGCGCAGCCAATGGATGAGAGCGTATCAGTGGTGGGACTCGAAGAAGGGAAGCTCACAGGATGGGGACAAGCAACAAGAAGACCGAGGAGACAAAGGTGCCCTCCTGCAGGTAATCCCGCAACCGTGATGTTAACATGATAGTTTCAGGAAATAATAATCGGAATTTGGCAAACTTTAAAACTCTATAGAGGGGGGTATAAAACAGAGAGATTATAACAATCATTTATACAGTAGACTGATGTTGTTAAATTGGTCTCACCTATTGTTTTGGGTGATTTGTGTCTTTTTATTTTATTTTTTTTGTATATCGTTGTCTTCTGTAAGATGGACGAAACATGATTTGCTTTGTATTATAGCCTGGTTGGTTGGTTATAAAACAGATAGATTTCTTTCTTCATTGTTGTCACTGTTTTAAACGGAACCTAGTATCATAACGCTTGTCCAATTTAAACTTAGCCAGCCCAAAACATGATTTGATTCTATATACGTCACATCAATTAATCTAGGTCGCGACATTTAATTGGTTGCGTGTAACATATGTTATCTACACCAAATTAGATCAGAGGAGGGTCCATACATATGTTTTACGATAGTTTTGTTTTTTCTGCAAGAATCACTTAAAAAGAAAGAAAATTTATAAGGAACACTTTTGCCAAGAGTTTCTTTTTAGAGGCCAATAAAATGTGGTCCTTCTTAGAAGTTCACTTGCTCTATTTCAGTTGGATTATCATTGAACTCTGCCACAAAAGCACCAAGCTTTTATATGATTATGAACATATAAAAGAAGACTTTGATTTACCTTCTAAACCAAAAGCATTCTTGAATCTGAAGCAAAAGAATAGATAAACAGAAAAAGAAACAATGGAGAGAACAAAAATCAATCATTCATCAATAGGAGCGGGAAGATTGAGATCGATGAGTGTATGCATCTCATGAGCTACTTGGTGTTGAATCACCAAAGTCCTGTGTTCTTGATTCCCAATGAAATGTGATCTCTTGTGACCACCTAAAGCTTGTCCCGATTTAAACACCCTGAAGCAAATCGGACACTCGTGACCTTTGCTTTTCTTCTTTACAGTACCACTTGCTTTCTTAGCCATTGGGGACTTACTATGATGAATCTTGATAGTTCGGTTTGTGTCCGCACAAGAATCAGTTTCCAAGCTATGCTCACCACTGTCATAGACAGATTCGCTGAACTCGTACTTGATTTTCTTACGGCCATAAGAAGGAAAGCCTCGTTTGCTTTTCCTCAGATCATACTTTGTAGAAGAATGACCTGATCCTGATCCTCCTGACCCTGACCCTCCTTCCTTATACCATTCCTTTCTGAATCTGTTCATGTCCTTATCCTGTTTCGTTGGGGAGCTGTTGAATCCGGATCCAGATCCCATTACAGCCTTGTTATCAAACCCACTGTTCCTGAGGAAACCATCAACAGAAACATCTGAGTCCAACTTCTTTGGTCCATTCCTGAAGTAGCCAGAATCAGAATTATCTGAATCATAAAGAACACCACCATTATCCTCACCACCAGATCTCGTCTTGTTATCCACACCAAGTTTGTTCTTGTTACAGAACGCTTCAACATTGTTCACATTGACCATCTTAAGCCGTTCCCCTGAAGATGACTTAGTCTCAAGAATCACAGAGTTGTTGTCAGATGACTCAGCGAAAGAGTTCACCACCAAGTTATGTCCTTTCTTGAAACCAGAATCCATCGACAGCATCATTAGGGACAATGCCATTTCCTTCTGCTCAGGCTCAATCTCAGAAGCATCAGAATATGCTGAATTGAATTGGTTCATGGTACCATTATCATCACCAACAACAAAAGCAGCTTTGTGGTGATGCTTCACAACAACTCTCTTGGATCTTCTTCTGATAGGAGAGGAAGAAGCCTCAGTATCAGATTGACTGTCCATCACAATCTTCTCTCTCTCAGAGTGACAAGCCATGTGACCACAAAGAGCTTTAGAAGAAACAAAACCTTTACCACATTCTCTGCAACAAAGAAGCTGGTGGTGTTGCGGCTGCTGCTGCTGATGTTTGAGAGTCATGATCTGTCTGTGATCCACAAACCTCTTGTTCTTTTTAGGATTCTCTCTGAGACCGTAACTAGATTGACCACCATTATCATCAACCATCTTGAGCTTATTAGACTCATCATCCTCATCATCAGAATCAACTGAGTTCTCGGTCATGTGAGTTCTGATGTGACCTCCAAGTGATTTCCCACAAGCAAAGCTCTTGCTACAGTACTTGCATTCAAACTTCCTCTCTTTGAACTGTTCCATCTGATCAAACAAACAAAGATATATAATAAGCCTGCAGGATCATCATAAGAACAAGAAAAAAAAGTGAAATTAGTGAGAAGCCATTAATATACATACCTCATGAAAATCTTGAAAGAAAGCTTCAGATGATGCTAAGAGAAGGAGGAGGAGGAGGAAGAGAATCAAGCAGAAAGCTTGATACTATTCCCAGAGAAGATGAGAGTTTGGGAGATGTAACAGTAGTCTTGTTAACTAGAGATCCTACCATCAAGCAAAAGAGGAACACAAAAACAGGAAACAAATAAAACAGACTTTGAAATTTCCTCTATATCTAAAGTTAGCAGATTTGCTTTCTTTTTGGGGTTGGGATTTATGATGAAGAGATTAAGTAATTATATAATATGATTACAATTCTATGCAAAAAATTATCATCTTAGTTTTTTTACATTAAGAATTTAAAAAGAAAAGAAAAAAAGATTAGGAGAGAAATGAATGAGTGAAGACGTGACCATTGTCTTAGGCCGATTTCAGCTAAAAGAGTGAGAAAGCTATACACGCTTTTATTTTTTAGTCTGTTTTTGGTATAAAAGCCAACCAAATTAAAATATGTAAGACTGTAAGAGATTAATTAGCAAATTAATCCAAAATAAGAATTTTAAGATCCGATCCGATCCGATCCGACACTTTTTAGCTCTATCCATCATTTAGTTGCGATTAGACCGGTCCGGTCCGGTCCAGAGATTCGAAAGTCCCTGTAAGTCTACAACCCCCCAAAAATAGTGATGCTACTAGACAAAATAATCGAATTTTTTTAATAGAAATGTACAAACAAAAGATCATAGTATTTTTTTATGTTTCACAATTTTCTTATTGGTTTTTATTTGGTTTACACAATATGTTCATCATCATCTTAAAACCTGTAAATTTTTGGGTAAGTAAAAACTAAATTACTTTTTTTTTTCTTTGTCCATCTACAACTCATACACGCACATTTTAATTAACCGAGGCTACGATACGAACTACTAGTAATACACACTTTGCGATAAATATTAAAATTAGAATTGTACAATTTAAAATTAGTAATTTTGTTGGTTAAAATGGATATTAACACGGTGCCAACATTAGTGAAAGTAACTAGACATACAAAATCTGGTTGGTAAAAATAGAAATAGTTTAGAAAATAGGAAATCGCAATTCACAAGTTACATAAGAATAAAAAAAATAAAAATCCATATGTTTGCTGACTTATACTAGTGTGACCTATTGACAGAGACAAGCGAAATAAATATCTTTACAGTGAGATATATAACACGAGAGAGAGAAGAGCTTGCATATGCATTATTCATAGACCAATGGAAACTTCAGAGTTACATAAATACAACTCCCAAATTAATGGAACTCATGCTTTCTCCACCTCTCTTCTCTCCCAACCACACTAACTCTTTTTTTTCTTTCTCCACTTGCTTTCAAAATTATAATTTAATTATTTTCTCATCAGAAAGACCTTTGCAAAAATACACACTATTTCCAAGATTGTTTCCACACTAGATCTCTACAAAGCCCAAAAACAAGCGTGGAAATAGTAACAACATCTCCACATAACGTAGGACTCCTCCATTACAAGATCAAAGAGAATAGAATCAAGAAAAGATCCGCAAAGAAGATCAAGAAAAACTCTATGAAAACACACATATCTCTGACCTCTCTCTTGACCATAAAAGTCCAAGAAACGTCAAGAAATGTGTTAATTAGAAAGAAAAGAAGAAAATGTAACAAGGGTCGGTCTCTGTATATATGTATTTATGCATAGAAACTTGAGGATAGGGTTTTAGTTGTGAAGTGGGTTTGGACCGGAGGGGACAAGTCTTTTGTCGACGCCGTACCTTGGGTCGATCTCTGGCGGAGGAGGAGAAAGAATTGGCTGCTTCCGACTGCGGCGGTGGATTCTCTGAAGCTCAATGCACATAGAACGCGCGTACGGACGAGTAAAAGAATCGCACGAACCGTGAGGAGGAGTCACGTAGTACGGGTGGTGAATTCTCGGGACGAATCGGTGGGTTTGGTAACGGTAGCTACTTGATGTTATGTTTCCATTGGCGACTGTTGCAGCAGAAGCGGTGGAGGTTTTGAGAAGTAAAGAGACGAAAAGGAGAAGGATCAAGATCGGACGGTGCTTATGAGTCGTCGTCGTCATAGTTTGGTTTCCAAGAGAGAACGAGAACGAGAGCGAGAGAGAGAGAGAGAGAGAAAGTGAGAAGTGTTGTTCTTGGAGAAGGAAAAAGTTTAAAAACTTGAGAGAGAGGGAAGAGAGATTTGGTGGATACAAAAAATTGGGATTTAAATGCAACACAGAAGATGCACATGAATCGATGTTATGACGGTTTGATTTAGTAAATGAGAGGGCAAAACTGGTTATACACAAATGTGGGTCACCTTTGCTTAGTTTCGTTTTCATAGACATAAATACCAACCCGTGAAACTTTATAGTATTACACATTTACATCGATTTATTTCACTTTCCGTAGCTTTTTACAATACGTACAAACTCATGGGTCTACTACGTATTGTATTTTACATCAAATGTGTAGACAAGAACCTTCATACAAGAGAAGAAACAAGCGAACGTGTTTTTGAGTTGTTTCGTGAGTCTCAAGCTATCTATTGGGTTTATATTGGGTTCCAGGGTTTTAGGCACAAAGTGTTATAATATAGTAAAAATACCATATTTGGTGTCTACAAATGTTTTGGGTTCTCTATATATTTAGTTTGCTCTTCCTCCTTTTGAATCAACATCTTAAAATTGAACACATGAACACAATTCTTTTGCTATAACGTTGTTGTTGAAATCAAAAAATCATCATTAAAGCAAGAGACAATGGCTCTTGCATGTCTTGACTTTGGCCTTATAGGTGAAAGCTGGAAAACGAAAATAGAAAACTTAAAGGTGACAGCTAACTTTGAAGACAAGAAGAATGAATCTCTCAGTGGAAAACAAGAAAGGTCTCTAGAAAGCTGAAGATACATCAACACTTAAATTCCTAAAGAAAAGAAGTGGCTCTAGCTATGTGATAAGCATCTATTATATGAACAAATCAAAAAAACGTTTTGATCTACCTTTCAAAACTTGAGCAACTTATAAAAGTCTGGAGCAAGCAAACAAACAAAAAGAGGGGATGAAATGAAACACCAGATAGAACAAGAAACCGGGATGAGTTCTAGTTTCAGGTTTCGATTCATTCATCATCAGTATCTGAATATTCAACAAGCCTGACATCGATTTTGTTAGGCCTTTCAGCTACTTGGTTGTGTTCTCGGTTCTCAATGTAATGTGATCTCACGTGACAGTCTAAAGCTTCGACTGATTTGAACACCTCGGAGCAAATTGGGCACTCATGACTTTTGCTTTCCTTCTCTTCACCACCTGCTTTCTTAACCACTGGAGATTTGCTATCTCCGGACCTATGAATCTTGCTGTTTGTGTCTGCACCTGAATCAGTTTCATACTTTGATCCTCCCTCATCACCATCCCTGAACCTTTTCGTTGAGTTGTTGAGTCCAGATCCAAATCCAGTGTTCCTACGAGATCCGTGAACAGAGATGTCTGCGTCAGAATCAGAGCCATGTGAACCACAGAGAATAACACCATCAGAAGATCTCAACTGGTCACCGTCTGCAACTTTATCTTTCTCTGAAACTTGACTCTTATTCACATAAGAGATCGTTATAAGCTTCTTTCCTGAAGATGAGTACTTAGTCTTAACAACCTCAAAGTCGTCCTCGTGCATAGAGTTCATCACAAAGTTATGTCTTTCCTCGTAACTAGAATAATATTCTTCCGACTTCATCATCATCAAAATATAAGACGCCACACCAACATCATGGCTTATACCAGAACCAAAAGACAAGATCTCATTACTAAAAGATTCTGAATTTGATCTTTCCATCACTCTCTTGGACCTTTTCCTCGTAGTCTCAGATTGGCTATCTAGCAACATCGCATCTCGCTCACTGTGACAAGCCATGTGATCTTCTAGAGCTTTCAAAGAAACGAAATTTTTGCTACATATCGTGCAACAAACTTGTTGTTGTTTCTGCTTCTCTCTCTGACGACCCATCGACCTCTTCTTGTTGTTGCCATTGGAACGATCTGAATCAACTGAATTCTTCTGGTTCGAATAATGGATCCAAACGTGACCTCCGCGTGCTTGCTTAGTAGCAAACGCCCTGTCACAGAACCCGCACACAAACTTCTTCTCTCCCCCTTCAACCATATCTTCTCTTAGACAAAATGATCAAACACAAAAGAAGCAAGAATCAAGAAAAAGAGGTTTCTTTACGAAATGCTTTCAAAAGAACCTTTTGAAAAAGTAATACTGAATGGGCTTGCCTCAAATCAAAATCTTTGAACAAGAATGCTCGCACAAACCGACAAAACTGTAAAATTCCCCCCAAAATGCTACAAGAGAACGTGTTTTTGAGTTGTTTCGTGAGTCACAAGCTATCTCTTGGGTCTTTACTTGGCTTCAATGGGGTGAGGCCATAAACAAGCCCAACAAGAATCTTATCTGATTCCCTAACTAGCTAGTAAACCACAAGTGTTATAATATTAGTAAAAATACCATATTTGGTCTTCAAAAATGTTTTGGGTTTTCTATTTATTTATTTTGTTTTTTCCTCCTTTCAATTTAATCAACATCTTATTAAACACATGAACATAAATCTTTTTGTTGTTGTTGTTAAAATCAAAACATCATCATAAAAGCAAGAGACGACGCATCTTTTTGTCATGACTATGAATGAATGAATACAGGGGAAGGCCTTATAGGTGAAAGCTGGAAAAAAATTGAAAACTTTAAGGTGACAGCTTTCTTTGTAGACAAGAAGAATGAAGCTCTCAGTTAATTGTAAGAAACAGGAAAGGTCCCTAGAAAGCTGAAGATATATACATCCAACACTTGATGAATTCATAAAAGCAAAGAATTGGCTCTAACTGATGAATAGCTTTATATGAACAAATCAAAAAATACTTCTTGATCTAGCTATCTTCCAAACTTTGAGCAATTTTTTAAATGTGGAGCAAGGAAACAAGCAAAAACGAGGGGGGAAACAAACACCTGAGAGAACAGAATAAGCCTGATGAGTTCTAGTTTCAGGTTCTCTTATTCCATTGATCAATATATGAAGCAGGAGCATTGAGATTAATTTGGTTACGGATTTCAGATACTTGGTTGTGTTCTTGATTCTCATAAGAATGTGATCTCTTGTGACCACCTAAAGCTTGGCCTGATTTGAACACCCTGAAGCAAATTGGGCACTCGTGACTTGTCTTCTTTTCACCACCTGCTTTCTTTACCACTGGAGATTTACTATCTCTGTACCTATGAATCTTTCTGTTTGTGTCTGCACCTGAATCAGTTTCATAAGAACACAAGTCCCTTTTGCTTTTGCTCAGCTCATACAGTGATCCTTTCTTACCACTATTCCTGAACCTGTGCAATGTGTTCCTAAGAGATCCCTCAACTGAAATGTCTGAATCCGACTTCTTTGGACCATTCATGAAGTAATCAGAATCAGAGCCATCTGAATCACAGAGACTAACACCATTATCATCAGCAGATCTCAACTGATCATCTGTCTCTATAACTTGACTCTTCACATTTAAGATCTTCAGCTCCTCTCCTGAAGATGACTTAGTCTCAACAACCCCAGAGTTGTTTTCAGATGACTCACCCAGAGAGTTCATCACAAAGTTACATCTTTTCTTGAAACTAGAACCTCTTGACAACACCATCAACAAATAAGCCCCCTCTCCAACTTCTTGGTCTATATCAGAATCAAAAGACAAGCTCTCATTACTAAAAGATTCTGAATTTAATCTTCTCATCACTCTCTTGGACCTTTTAAGAGCTGAGGAAGTCTCAGAGTCAGTATCATCAGATTGGCTATCATCAATCAACATCTTCTCTCCCTCAGAGTGACAAGCCATGTGAGCGCTAATAGCTTTCAAAGAAGCAAACCCTTTATCACATATCTTGCAAAAAAACTGTTGTTTATGTTTATGAGCCATCATCACCCTCCTGGACCTTTTCCTCAAAGGAGCTGAGGAAGTCTCAGACTCATCAGTATCAGATTGGCTACCCTGCAACATCTTCTCTCCCTCACAGTGACAAACCATGTGAGCTCTAAGAGCTTTCAAAGAAACAAACTTTTTACGACATCTCTTGCAACAAACTTGCTTCTCTCTCTGATCCACCAACCTCTTCTTCTTCTTGACGCGATTGTAACGATCTGAATCAACTGAATTCTCGTTCGAGTGGATCCTAATGTGACCACCGAGTGCTTTCCCAGAAGGAAACGTCTTGTAACAGAACTTACACACAAACTTCTTCTCTTTCCCTTCATCCATATCTTCTTCTCTTAGACAACTGATCAAACACAAAACAAAGCAAGAAATCACAAAAAGGCTATTTCAAAAGAACCCATTTTTTTTTTCTATTCTAAAATCCTGAATGAGTGAGCTTTACCTCAAAATCAATATCTCTGAAACAACTAATGCTGCACAAACCGACAAAAAACTGTAAAATTCCCCAAATGCTACAGAGAGAAAGAAGCAGGCAAGTTTGAATCTTTCTTTGTCAACAGAATTAGGGATGTGACAGTTTAGTACAAGATCCGACCTTCAAGCTAAGATAACAGGGGAGAAGCTTTTTTTTTTTGTGTAATTTCCACTGTAGTATCCTCTTTAAAGTTTTGATTTTTTTAATTTTTGTTTGTTTGTTTGGGAGGAAAAAAGAAAAAAAAGAAAAAAAGAAAAGAGAAGTGTTGTTACTAACACGAGTAATCAAAAGGTCAGCTGCATTTTTGGATCTATTCCTTCCTCCTACTCAACAAACAAAACACACTATCTTCTTCTCTTTTCTCTCTCTTTCTCCATCTCTCCCGGTGTGTATGTGTTGTTCAATTCATGCATGGAAATCAAAACAAAAGATATGAAAATAAAGGAGAGAAGAAGCTATTGGACGGTCTAGATCTGTTATTATTAACTTCATTCCTCATATTTCAAAAAGATCACACATTTACGGTAAAGTTTCAATTCTTTTTTTTGGCTATCAAAGATTTTTTGCCTTATTGAATAATCTTGTAGACTGTTGTTGAATTAGGACACTCTCTTATTCAGGTTAGTGGGTATAACAAACCATGGGGCCAAACAGAGACTTCTCGACGTCCAAACAAACACCTCACACAAGTCACACAACAAAAGCCTTTAAACGTTGTCTTTGAGATAGCCATAATTGGCTCTGCCCACATATTCTCCTATTCTAAAGCAACAAACTTTGGCATTGAATTTTGTGATGTTTGTTTCCTTTTTTTGTGTTTAACAATGAAGATCTTTTTCTTTTATTCCTTGTACAAGGTTATATTTTTTTTAATTAATCTCCTCTACATGTTCAAAAGTGTTTTTTTCTTCTTTTTTTTTGGGGTTACTGACAAACAACTGTGATGATGGTTTCTTAAGGCAAAAGCAAAACTTTGCCTTCAAACTTTCATGTAGATAATTTAAAGATCAATGAAGAGAAGATCTTTCCTGCAAATCAGAGAGAATCTGACATTCTAAGTAAGAATTTTGAGCAAGAGGGTCCCAAGAAAAGTGGAACAACAGCCCATTCACAAAACTCCACATGAGAAACAAAGGCTGAAAAAAATCTCAAGTCTACAAGTCTCTCTCTCTCTCTCTCTCTCTCTCTCTCTCTACTTCTAAATAGGAACATTTTTGTAGGAGGACCCCATAAACCCCAATATCTCTCCCAGGATTCTGCAAGTTGTTGAGAGTGATGTTGCTTCTTCACTTGTTTCTTGCCTTGTTTTCCCAGGATCCATGACCTAATATCTCCTCCATGATGCTCTGGGTTGGTTGAAGGTTTCTGCCATTTCTTAAAACATCTGTGCACTTCGTAGAATCCCGAACTTTAGCGTCATCAGTACTCTTCTGATGCTCTCCCGGAACAGTCTCATCTTTCTTTGCACAGTTGACTGCATCATGTGCAAGTTCAAAGGAAATGCACAAGTCATCTTCCCCGTTGAATCTCTCCACATTGTTCCCAGAAATTATATCCGTATATTTAACCTTTGAATTCATCGTGTGCTCATCATACAGTCCAGTGCCACTTTCTCTAGTATCAACATAGGCATCATCTTTGCTGCTATTACTGGCATCTTCTTCACCCTCTTCATGCTGGAGTGGATACACTTTCTCAGTCCCTTGATGAAAAGGAGACTCGATAGCAGAATCTTCTTCATCATATCGAGCACCCGAAGAGCCACCATAGCATCCATGCCACTCATCATCATCGCTATCAATGTCCAATATAAAAGTTCTGTTCTGGATGGCTCTTCTTCGAAGGACAAAAACATTAAAGTAGAAGCTAACTATCTCTTTCTGAGTTCGGGAACAAAATGCAGCTTCCAAGTGCTTCCAAAAGTTCCGACCTGATGTAACAGGATTGGAATAAACAACCTCATGAAAAAGTTGTGCATCTTCATCACTCCAGTTCCATGCAACTTCTTCCCCCATATCACATAAGCCCAGGTCTTTAAATCTCTCAATTCCAAACGTCTTAACTAATTCTTCTCTAGCTTCTTGGATGTGTTGACACACACACCTGACAGAACCCCTATCCTGGCAGACACAGAACTTTCTACCCTTCCCTACTATGTCATCCATATGTGCAGATGTATTCAAAGCAGGCATGGGAACAACACACGTACCACACAGCTTCTGACCATCAGCACGTTCAATAATGTGATTTTGAACCGACATGCCTGTGGGTTCTATACACCCAGTCTGACTACCTTCCCATTCAGGAATTTCGGCTTGAAAACCTGGTCCGACGGGCACTTGCTTTCTGGCAGGTTGATCCATGAGAAAAGAATAGAAAGTCGCAACAGGAGCAAACACTCTTGGAGGTACATCCAGCTCGAAATACTTTCCAGAATGGGGAGAGTACGTTGCTTCTCTTCCACCACAACCGTTTGTAACCCATGAAAGAGTATCATCCATGTCATGACTGGGGTAAACAAAATTGGACTCTTCATCAAACATATCACCATTAGATGATTCACAGCCTTGTGACTTACATAGATTTCCCTCATTCACTATTGTCCAGTAACCCCATTCAAAAGAGACAGCAAATAACATAAGCAGGTTTATTCTTTCAAAACAAGAGTAAATCCTGCGAAGAAGTTATTAATTACACATAATATTTACCCATGGCAACAGGTTTCTGGAAAACAGCATGGCGAGGACCAACTTCTTCAAACTGAGTTGACTTATCAGCATAGCCAAGCTGTCTAGAATGTTTGAGCGGGAGCTCATGAAATTTCTCATCTTCAAAAGGGCGCTTGAATCCCATTTTTCGACCTGCATAATGGGTGATAAATTGCAGTAAACTCTAAGAAAGAATAAGAAAATGAACATAGAATTCACACCATGAATCCTTATAAATGAAACAGTAGATCAACAACATGCGCATTTGGACAATCCTTATGTAGGATGGCTCACTATCTAAGTTCTTTCTCCTTGAGACAATAACTATACATTACTACATTAGCATGATACACTTTAACAGACATGCAACACCACAACAACAAACTAACACAATTACTAACGCTAAATAAGACTTAATGTCCAGTTCAAACAAGAATTAATGTCCAGTTAACATGAATGTTATTTACCTTTCTAAAGGGGTAAAGCTCGGATAAGGTTTCAGGCCAACACCACAAAGGATAGAACCAAACTAGAACTTCACCAGAAGAATCAATACGATAAACTAGGGATAGCCAATAGGAATTTTAGGCGTTTAGAAGCTTAAGCTAGATAAAAAATCGAAAATCCCCAAATCAGAAAAAACCCTAAACCCCAGAATCCGGCCTACCCAAAAAAATTAACCAAAGCAGGTGTTGAATGGATAAGAATTGACAAAATCTATACAAATCAAGAGAAAGCCCTCTAATAATTTATAGATCTAGGAAGCCCTGCGGTAAATCGGAAACTATGAACCCTAGATCTTAATCGGAGACTAAAAACATGAAATTGACATCAAATTCAATAGGGGTATTTATAAAAATAGATGTAAATAACGAAATGAAACGATGAATCGAGATATTAAACAACTAGAGACGAGATGAACAACCCTAACCCTAGATTTTTTTCTGACAAACGAAATAGAACAAAATTGGTACCAATAGATAGAGGGAAACGAGAATAAGATGAATATACAGATCAATTGCAAGATTAATTGAAAAATTCCCAGTTTAAAAAAAAAAAGGATAAAAATTTATGAATTTACGATGAACAAAATTTGGGGAAGAAGACGAGAGGAGATAATATCGAAAAAAGTGGATACGGTTTCGTGGATCTATTTTTTAAAACAATTCAAATTTGACCCGCAAAAATCCCTAAAATCAAGCTGGACCCCAAATTTAAAAGCAGTACATTTTTCAATCTAGTCCTTATGGTTTTGTAATATTTACACATTATTCCCTAATTCTTTTCGATGCCACAATTAAACTCCGATTTTGTTGGAGATATTTACCATATATTAATTAGTCTAATCATGGTTAACGCATAAATTGAAAGATATAATAATATTTTAATTCATATTCTATTCCAACTTAGGGAGATTCAGAATCAGCAGATACATATCATTTGTTTCAGCTTGGTAACAATGAGAGAATCAGATATTAAAACGAATCTTAATACTATATTATAAGTTTATAACTATAGAAATGACATAATAGTTTGGTCCAAGTTTGGGCACATTCATGCCACAGCAGGCATGTCCTTGAGCCATGAATCAAGTGGTTTACCAATAGAGTATACGATAAACCCAATCTCACGCAGCTTCACTGCATCAACGACGTTTCTACCATCGAACACAAAAGCAGGTTTCTGCATATGGTCAAAGATCTTCTTGAAGTCCAAGGATTTGAACTCATCCCACTCGGTTAAGACACAAAGGCCGTGCGCATCTTTTGTTGCTTCGTAAGCATCTGAGACAACTTCTACTTGCTCTGAGATACCTTCAGCTTTAATCTGCTGGAGAGGAACCGCGTGGTCCCAGTCAAACCTAGCCATGGAAAGATCTTTTCTGATCTGTTCTTCAAGGACTTGTGGGTCGTATATCCTCAGCTTGGCCTTGTCAGCAACTAATCTGTTGCAAACATCAATGGCTGGAGTCTCTCTCGTGTCACCTGTGTCCTTCTTGAAAGCAAAACCTAGGATGGCGATTTTCTTGCCTGAGACTGTGTTAAACATTGAAGAAACAACCCGGTTTGCAAAACGGATTTTCTGATAGTCGTTCACCTTAATGACTTGTTTCCAGTAATTAGCTGCTTCAGGCAAGCCGTTGCACTCACAGATATAGATAAGATTTAAGATGTCCTTTTGGAAACATGATCCACCAAAACCAACACTAGCATTCAAGAACTTGGGACCAATTCTAGAATCTGTACCCACGGCATGCGCAACTTGTGTGACATCAGCACCGGTTGCCTCACATAGAGCTGACATGGCATTGACAGATGATATCCTCTGAGCCAAGAACGCATTTGCTGCAAGCTTAGAGAGCTCAGCAGACCAGAGGTTTGTGCAAATGATCTGTTCCACTGGAACCCAATGAGCATAAACAGCTTTCAAAGCTTCAATAGCCTTTTGCCCAGCAGCTGTATCCCTACCACCAATTAGCACACGGTCAGGATTATAAAGGTCCTTAATTGCAGTACCCTCCGCAAGAAACTCCGGGTTAGAGAGAATCTGAAACTCAATGCCTTTGCTGTTATGTATCAGTATCTTCTCGATAGCTTCTGCTGTTCTCACAGGAACCGTGGATTTCTCAACAACGATCTTGCTAGATTTGGAGACATCAGCGATCATCCGAGCAGCACTCTCCCAGTAAGTAAGATCAGCAGCTTTGCCAGCACCAAGACCTTGTGTTTTAGTTGGCGTGTTGACTGAGACAAACACAATGTCACTCTCAAAGACATGTTTCTCCACATCTGTGCTAAAGAAGAGGTTTTTCCCTCTGCATTGTTTCACCACATCGTCCAAGCCTGGCTCGTAAATAGGAAGCCGATCACTGTTCCAAGCATTGATCCTTGGTTCAGAGATATCCACAACAGCTACTTCAATCTCAGGACACTTGAGAGCCATCACTGCCATGGTCGGACCACCCACGTAGCCAGCCCCAATGCAACATATCTTCACCATCTCTGAATTTCAAAACTTCTCCTGACACTACAAAGCCATGATATACAGTCGACGAGAGTTGAAATTAGTCAATTATACAAAAGACGAAACCTTTAATAGAAACAACAATGTAACAATTGCTCCAACAGCTACAAGTCGATGATGGCAACAACAGATACTGATGTAATTACTCCAGTAGATTAACCAATCATAATAAAGTTATATAAACACCTTGTAAGCTTAGATCTATGATATATTTCAAAAAAAACATATTTCAGATAACGTTTGGAAAATATAAAGCAATGCACTTGGGATCAATCTGGTTCTTGTGATCACAACAAACATATAAAAACACAATCTTTGGTTTGTACGATCTAAGAACAAAACAAAAACAAACCCATCTTCGATATAAACGCGTGAGCGAGAACGACCGACAAAAACGAAAAAAAAAATCTCATCTTTCGAAACAGAGGATGATCTAAAAAGACGATACATTTACGAAGGAGAGATCAAAATTCAGAAATTTACCTTGAGAGAGAGTTGGGGCTTGTTGTTGCGGTGAAGAATGAGAGAGAGAGAAAGCAAAAAAGAGAGACTGTAGCGGCGAAGACGAAGGAAGGAATGAGGAGAAGAAGATTGTAAAATAAATACGCTGCTCTCTCTGTATCTCTGCTCTGTCTCACCCACTTGACTTGCACATTTCTACCTTTTTATTTATTGCGCTCTCAAGATAATCCCCACACGCTTTTTTTTTTTTTCTTTGTTGTGGGTTCAATTATTTATAGATCCCTACTTAAATAATTTTGGTTAACAAATTTTACTTACCAAAAGATAAGTAAGACGTTTAATTAAACCTTTTTTTGGGATTAAGATTCACTCTTGTAGACTTATCTCTTGCTTTTATAATTGTAACACTAAGCTAAATTGGCAACCAAATGGATTTTGCTTGAGTGGGATTATCATTATCATTATAAAGATGAGTTAAATACGGTATTATCTTTGCATATATATAGTAGCTAATTGAAGATATACACCGAAGGGTAATATATTTTGTTTTTACCAACTTAGATGATAATCATGAACGTTTGCTTTAGACATGTCTTTTTGAATAGATGGATGACAAGTAACTTCCAATGATGTTTTTGTGCTTTTCTTGTTTTTGTCAAACAATATAATTTGAAGATTCCAAACCGTATGATAATGTATCGACAAAAATATAAAAACCACTAGAGTACAAGTCTTGTTTTAAATACTATATTTTTCTAAACTGAAATTCATAACTAAATCAGAACTTTTTGTATACATTATGCTGCGATATATATGGAAATCATCAAGAAGTGGAGTTCAAGAAAGAAGTGAACCATTGAACAGAGTCCTTAGGGTATCTCTTGAGGTTGTCTCCATAATCAACGAAGTAGAGACCAAACCTTGAGCTGTAACCTGCTGCCCATTCCCAATTGTCCAATAGCGACCATACAAAGTACCCTTTCACATTGCATCCATCCTCTGTTATAGAAGCTTGTAAGTTTGAGAGATAATCATGATGGTATTTGATTCTTTTTGCATCTTTGAGAGCATCTTTTCTTGAGATTAGAAAATTGTTTGAGTCGTCCATTCCTACACAAAACAAACATTACAATATTTTCAAATTCTCTTTCTTGTCTAGGGAGTTTCAAATATGTGTGTTTTTCCTTAATTACCGTTTTCAGTGATAAAGACTGGAGGGTTTCCATATCTATGTTTGATGTAATTCATCAAGCTTCTCATCCCTCTAGGCACTATGTACAACCATATCGAATTTGCCTGTTCACGACATCAACAAAAATATTACAAGTTTAGAAAGTTTTGAATTTGAATAACTAAGTACGAGTCAGAAACGTTTCTTACCCTATCTCCAATTGCGCTTAAACCCTTGAACGCTGAAATTTTACAGCAAAAGAAGATGAATTATTATCAGATTTTCATGACTAGGGTTTACGTGAGAGAGAAGTATAAGTATTTACGTAGAGTGACGGTTCCAGAGTCAGAAATGGCGTCGTGTAGAAGCGTGCCGATGAGATTAGTGTTGTTGTGCCTTGCGTAGTACGTTGTGTAGTGATTAATCCCTACATAATCTAGAGAACCCTTCACCAAAGCAGACTGAGATTTCGTAAACAATGGTAATCTGCTTCCGACTCTGCTTCTCATCGAACTCGGGTAATCCCCAAACATCAACGGATCCAAAAACCTAATCAAGATCATATTAGATATATAACTTGTCACTTAATATAGATTATGGAACACAATAATTAGTCATTTACCAGCCAAGTTGAAAGTCTTGAGCTCTTTGTGCAGCTTCAATGTCCTCTGTCTTGTTTGACTCCGGTTCGAACCACATTACATCAAATGCTATCCCTAACGAACCTCCTTGTTTTGCCTAATCATAATATTATATATACATCAAAACTACATCTAATTAACGTCATGTTTGTTTCCAATATAGTAATGTCTTACCTTATACTTTTTCCTGTAGATATCGGATACGGTGGCGTGAGTGAGAAGAACATTGTGACCGACGATGTAAGGTTCAGTGGATGAGTTTCCTGAACGACAAGTGAGCTTAAAAAGAATGCTGCAACGGCCAGGAGCTTGTAGGCCAACGTCATAGCCTTGTATCGCGAATGTGTGTGGTTCGTTGAATGTAAGCCAGTGCTTCACTCTATCTCCAAATCTCTGGAAACAAACCTCAGCATACGCTGCAAAATCATTTCTACAAAAATATTGCCTTGTGAAATTAGTTTCTTTAGCTATGTAATAGTTTTATTGAATGTTTTAGTATGGATCGTTACGTGATTTGTGGGCTTAGCCAACCGAAATATTCATCATGGAGTGCCTGAGGAAGGTCCCAATGGTACAGAGTCACGTACGGCTCGATCCCTACAATTATATTTGTTTATATTACAAGTGGAACTCAGACAAACCACAATTAGATAGTTTTTTAAAAACATGATATTCGTATATAAATAGATGACTACCGTAGAATTTGAGATTATTATAAGACTTATTAAGACCCCTCAAAATCATGCAACAGGAAAATAAAAAATAAATACCTTTAGCAAGTAAAGCATCTATGAGTTTGTTGTAGTGATCGATTCCAGCTTCGTTTATTTGTCCCGTGCCATCTGTAAACCATACATACATAGTATTATATATCATCACGCTTTGAGTTTTTAAAGATTTCATATTTCGTACTTGTATAGTAACATTACATTACTCAATGTAAAGTAGATTCTAAAACAAAACAAACACAACAAAATTAGAAAAAAAAAAAAAAAACATACTTGGAAAGATGCGGGACCAAGAAATGGAGAATCTGTAAGCATCCATTCCCATGTTCTTCATAAGTTGTACATCTTCCTGCCCTCACCATAATTTTCAATTAATCAAAACCTCATTTATTAAAAATTTGGAAATGTAAAAAATGATTGATGATTTGGTTAATTAAATTTGTTGGGGATATTAACTTCGTAACGATGGTACTGATCAACAGCAACATCAGCATTGCTAAAATCGGTGATTTTACCAAAAGTGTGGGAGAATGTGTCCCATATCGTAGGACCTCTGCCATCTGCCTTCACTGCTCCTTCGTGCTGCAGTCATTATTGATTTCATTAAATTTTATTATAACATAGGTCGTTCATCTATACTTCATACTAGCTAATACTAGTATTTGCATATTCAATTCAGGTATTTTAACAAGTAACAACTCAGCTCAAATTCCAGCCAGGAAAAAAAAAAAAGGTGTCCGAAACATTAATTGGGTGTGCTTGGTTAGGTGAGAGACCGAAAGACTTTGATTTCAACTTGACTTTGGTGATAATGGAATTGGAAAATAAAAAGAAGAAAAATAAAGATAAAGGTGAAGATTGTAAAAATGTGCAAAAGAATGGGTCGTTGTTTGAAAAAAAAAAAGCTAATATGTTTTTGGAAAAAAACCTAAAATTTGGAAAAACCGAAACCACAAGAAGATAGGAGTAACTATTGGCTACCCGTGATTGATGAACATAAGCATGGCCTGGTTTACGCGTCATGCACTCGTTTGTTTATCAAATTCATATGGACCAGAACTTATAAGAAAACAAAAAACACATTCAACACACACGCTTCTGTATAATTTTGACATAAAATATACATTTTCAGATATGATGACTGCATTGTATTACACTATTACTCCATTATATAAAATTAAAGTTTTAGTCTTAATTGGTTCTCCAACTACAAGAGAAGATGTGGGATTTTGCTTTTTCTTGTTTTTTAAAGAAAAGTTTTTGATATAGGGAGAATAAAAACATATCACATGTGATCTTTTATATATTCTGATGTGACCTAAGTGCTGAATATTTAATTTTGTTTTTCAGTTTTCGTTAAAACTTAAAAGGAAACGATACATAACTTTAAACTAAAATTAATGGAAAACAAAGAAAAAAAAAGTGGAGAGAGTGGAAGAGAGGAGAGGGGGGACCTGAAAAGCAGAAGAAGCAGTTCCAAAGACAAAGCCCTTTGGAAAACTGCCTCTGGAAATGTCCGCACAGATACATGTCTTATGCATCAACAACATCATCATTACCATCATCATCATCTTTGGTATCACCATGATGGATCTACTTGGGGCCATATCTCTTCCTTCAATATGTTTTCTTCTCCGGCCAGTCACCTATATATTTTGTATGTGGAGATGGAAGGAAACTGTTTTGGATAAATAAGAAAGAAGTAAGAGAGAGACCAACGAGAAGAGAAAAGAAAGAAAAAGAGGAGTGCAAGTGAGAAATAAAGCTATGTAAGGACTACTGCTATATATAGGAGAGGGGAAAGAAAAGAGTTATGAAAATCTTCGGATCTTTAACTAAAAAAATAAACAAATTATAATTTGATTGATAACCACCGTTGCAAAAAAAACAATTAGGAAGAAAAAAACATTTCTAGAAGTAAATTGAAGTATACATTATCAATCAATCAAGTGAAATGGATCATATTGATGTAAATTGTTTCGATCGAATCAAAATTAGATCACTCTCCCTATAAGCATTGAATCTTGTCAACTTTTAAATAGGTACCTATATCACATTGATTTTTTGCTAATTTTTTTATTATTATTTTTTTTTTTTTATGTGCAAAAGCTAAGTTTTTTTTATAACTAAAATCAGTTCTATTTTCTTATTATTTTGCTTTGTTATGAATTAAAATCTTCAACATGTTAGGATATCTAATATATATATATATATATATATGAATGTTATATATATCTATATTAACATTTTTGAAGTACATTTTGTGTTCTACCATTTTAGTTTTACTTATTTAAAAGTTATTTATAACATTAATCCCTAAAATTCTGGAAAATTAACCAATAACTAAAACAGAAAATTCCTAAAATATTTCTACTATTACTTTCTGTTTTCTTTTATTTTTTTAAAAACAAAATTATCACTTTAAGAACCATATCAAGAACAAAAATCCTAAACTTCCCTAAAACCATTGTAACAATTATTCAAAAAAAAAAATGATTATTCCTTTTTTTGGTTAGTGGTATCTTAGATATTTTGCTTGGTGTTTATTACATTAATTCAATTACAATAATGTTTTCTAAAAAATCCCCTATATATTAATAGGAAAACATTTTGGCCAAAAAACTGATGTGTCAGTATTATAGAGCAGTATTATAGAGCTCTAAAGCCAATTTGAGTTTTAACTCTTACCTTCCACATTATTTACATTAATTTACCATGATTTAATTCCCAACAAATTTTATTAAATTGTGCAAATCACAAAATCAATTTAATATTAATAACATCTTCATCAGTAAGATTAATATATATATCAAAAATTAATATATAAATGACTCAATTGGTTATTGTTATCACACATATTTTTTTATTATCCAAATCATTACATTTGTAATTCAATATTTTATATTTAAATATTTATTTTGACAATGCTAAAAAAGGCACTTAGGCTTTTTAGTTGATCAAATATTGACAAAATTTTTAAAAAGAACATGATAGATTTTCACTTAAATGATTTTAAAATCTTTTTTTTTTTGATAATCCAGGTATCCAAAGCCCAGTGGGCCCTGACTAGCCCACTAGCCCGAAAGCTTGGCGTGCATCCCGAAGGGGGCAAGAGTGGTTCTTGGAGACCGCATAGCCTAATGTTAAATAATCAATTATAAAAATAACAAAAAAAAATAACAATTAATCCTGCGTAAAGCGCGGGTGTACTACCTATATCCCTTGAAATCAAATATTTCTTAATTTTTCCTTTAGTATAATTGTATAAATATGAAGTATAACCAACAATTAAATTATATATTAACTCACTTAGATTGGTTCGATCCTATGATAATTGATATTAAATTCTTTGAAAGTTAATAATTTTATTTTTAATCATTGATTATAAAAATATAACACCGTGTTAAAACCTAGTATATCAATTATTATTGAAGTCATGAGAAAGTGAACATTTAATCACTTACCACATTAGTTAACTCGATAATATAAAAAACAATAACTACAGTAAAACTATTTTAAAACCGTAGTATGTATTTGCTCTTCGATTGGTAGATTTACATCCAAATTCCGAAGGTAGAGAACGAAAAAAATCCATAAATAGAATTTTGCTTTTCCGAATATAATGTGTTTATAAAACAAAAGAAAACAAAACTAATGTGTTTATGCTTTAAGACAAGAGAGATCATCATGGGATCGTGAGATTGGAGCGTTGTGTTATCGTGTGAGATAATGTGAAAATGTGGCTCCCCCTATTATATAATTTTTGTTCCCATTTGCTTTTTCCAAAGAGTTCTCTTAGCATCCTAGTTAATCTTTGGTTTAATGCGAATGGAAAAGATGACAATAAAACAATAATAATAATATAAATCACACTATTGCTAGAAAAAATGGAAGACAATTGAAAAATAAAACACAACAAGTAGATAAAATGTGATCAACTCATTAGCTTTTAATTCATTTGTTATTTTATCAACCAACTTAAAGCAACAAAACTAGCAAATTTGAAATATTTTATAAATTTAATCTCATAAGATATTTTTTATTTATTTAAAAGATTCAATTTTTTTTTAATACGTGTAGTACATCAAAGTAATCCAATTGAAAAATATTTTTTTATAGTTTATTATTATTTATTTTGTTAAGATCTTAAACATAGTTGCTTGGTAGGATATCTAATTTTTTTGGGTCAACTTTAAGGACATGTATTATTTTATTAAAACATTAAAAAGAAAAGATAGGTGTTGACTTGACTGACTATCATAATATTATGTAAAGACTTATGGCTAAGATATATTATTTTCAAAGACTTATGGCTAAAATATGTTCATTATGTTCTTTAACTTAATAGTAAAGTAAATCACCATTGTCTAGATGTTGTCTGTCTATTGGTAAGAATAACTCAACAATATTTCCGTGTACACCGTCGTTGTTGCTCACTGGTTCGTAGATCTCAAACGTAATGGAACAAAAACATTTCCTTTTAAGAGAAAAACATTTCAATTTTTTCTACGTACACGAATTTTTCCTTTTCCAAATCTAAAGTCATGTGTTATGTAATACTTGTTGGTTATATACGTGTGCGTACGTACGTGGTTAAGTAGGAGATTAATTTGATTAATTTTTAGTTAATAAAATATAGAAGTTCACTAGTGGGAATTATTGTGGCTCGTGTCTCCCATTAGTTGCTTATTTTTAGGTTCTCATGTTTGAGGCGTATGTCACGTATCGAGTTATTATTTTGGTTTGATACACAATGTAGCTATGTACATATGGGGAGTTTTGCACAATTATCCACTTCTGATGCAACGTATATATCTTGGTGTTTCTGTTTAATTAAAACACGTTAGTAATTTTTGCCGTGTTCTCGTTTTTCTTTACAAATTTTACATTTTAATTTGCTTTTTTTTTTTTTCTTTTATCAAAGAGGGATTTGTTGCTTTTGTTAGTAGATAACCCAAATAGACTTGTGAAAGTTTGTGATAAACTCGAACTTTTAGCAACTTTAATCTACACTGTTGAATGTTCTTAGGTATAATTGTTTGTACGTAAATATTAGAAGAATACATCATACACATGATTGTTTTTGTATATTTTCACAGTATTACACGTTAATAAATTTTAATTTTGCAGTCATCCTCACTGTTTGCGGATTGCGGTTACAGTATATATAAAGTCTTGTGTTCCCATTTGCTTTGTCCAAAAGTATTTATATTCGGATTTTATTCTCTACACCAAATCCTTTTTTATTCAATATATTCCTCACAAACAAATTTTCTTCTGGAATGAATAAGGTTGTTGTAGTCTAATACTTATGATATAAGTATGATTTCATCGGACTAATCAAGGAAGAAGAAGAAGCCACACAAGTGGGAAGTGGGAACTATTAGCTCGTGAAGTCATTGCTTGTGTTTGAAATTTGGTTACGCGACAACAAATCTCAATATTTATTGTTTCTTTAATAAAAAGTGGATGGAGGATTGGGGGTTTGGGCAATTATCATATCAATCATAGGATTATATGCGTTTGCTAGATTCACACTACCAAGTAACAAGTCAACAACGCACACTACACTCGTCTCTTTCCTCTGTTCTTCTTTTTCATATGCATTTACGATATCCGTTTACACACTTGTGTGTTCACATGTATGACCATTGTTTATTTAGAAACGATTTCTTGCGATGTTAGCAAACCTCTCTAAGCCTCGTCCACGTTCAGAAGCTTAGAAACCAAAATGGCAAACTCTGACTTTCCCAAAGCCAAAGTATCTAACGACGAGCTACTAATATCAGAGTTGAGATATGACTTATTCAGAATTCAACACCGACATATATTATAGCCTTTGGAACAATTCATTATTCAACTGAGAAGACTTTTTAACAATTTGTAAAACCATTTCGGCCAACAAAGGCTGTGTTTTTTTTAGGTTACAGTAGCAACTTCCATAAAGAGTAGCAGAGAAGAGTTCTGTCAGTTCTTCCTTCCCTCTGATAAGATAATGTGATATCCGTGCCTACAATGCAATTGCCGTACACTCATATTCATCATACACTAATATATAAGCAAAATTCAGATTGAAGAAAGAAGAGATAGGATGTGGGCATACGTTGATTTGAAGGGTGCACTGGTGACTCCAACAGGTGTGTTAAAGGCGACATCTTGGAATGGTCCTGCCATCTTTCCACGAGGGAACCATCCAAGATCTCCTCCTTTTTTCCCTGATGGGCACTCCGAGTACTCTGCTGCTATCTGAGATAGTTCCATGCACAAAAAATCGTGTTCAGATTCTGTCCACCATTCATTACACACATCTATAGAAGTATAGCTAACCGAAAATAAAACTTATAGGTCTCGAGAAAGCAATGAACTATGAGGTATTGAAATGGGTTTTCAGCAGATGCCACAGCTAGAGATGGAATAACAATACTATCTGAACTATCTTACATTGATGTTTTTTATCCCATAGACAAAGTAATAAAAAGAAGAAGAAGGAATTTCACCTTTGCAAATTCAGCAGGAGGAACCTTGTCTCCATTGCTCAACCAACCATCCTGCAACTTTTTGTAGGCCTCGTTGATCTTGCCTTGCTTTTCGCACAAAACATGTCTTGCTGTATAATAAAGCCATCTCAGTTCGATGTTGTGGAACCACAAGCGCTCAAGTAGGCACAGAAATGAATAGAAAAAGGAACAAACCTTTAACATAAGTGCAAGTCCCGAGACCATCAGCGGCTTTTCCTGCTTTGCCTTTACCCTTGGCGGGTGCTTCATCACTGCCACTTGCTTGCTTTCCTTTACCCTTCCCACCAGCTTTTGCGTCACCCTTCCCCATTTACTTAAAACTGTAAGAAACAACCTAAGATTAAGCTTACCACCACCATCAGATTTCAAGGGTTTTAACATCTCACACAACTTGTAAACCCTGGAAATGAAACCCTAAACCCCCTAAACCCTGAAACAACTCCAGTGGAAATTCAATGTAGATTTAAAGCCAAATAATACAAGTGACTTGGAATCTATACTGGAACCAAATATAGAATTATTAAGGCATTTAATCAAACACTTAGTAAGCATGGATCCATTTAGATGATCAAAACACAAACAAGATTACAGATTAAAAAAAAAAAGCGTACTTTAACATTTTGACTATTGAAACACGAGGAACCCAAAATAGAATCAGTGCGTCCAAACACATGATGATATCTCAAATGGTAAATCAATGATCCTAGGCTGAAGATGTAGCGCAACTAACACAAACCCCAGTTTTCAATTTCTAGGCTAAAAACAAAACAAAAAAACAGAGAATTTGACCAACTAATAACAAAACCAATCGGAGAAAACACAAAGGAGACTCTATCAACTGAGACAATAGACCATGAAAACAGATTGAGAAGCTAAGGAAATTTACAAAGACGAGAACTTTACCTTGAGATTCTTCTTCTTTCAGATTAAACAATCGAGACTCGAGAGCATCCGAGTGAGAGAGAGAAAGAGAGATTTGTTTGTTAAAGTCTCTCGTGCAAATTAGAATATGGGCTCGGCCCATTATTATGTGACTCGGGCTTCGGTTCTCTTAAGTATGAACCCCCATGATGAAATTGATAAGATGTTAATTTTTCTATTAATCTTTATTTGTACACTAATTCATTATTACCAGGTTAATTGTTGTCTTCCCCTCTCAACTACATCAATTGTAGTATTCTTCTCATAGTCTCTATTTTAGTTGAAAAAAGTAATCTTTATCCATATAAAAAGCATGTTATTAAAATCAACTACTACTAAAATATGTTGTACATGTCATCTATCTACGCTTCAACATTTTAAAAAGATTAACTAGAAATCTAGCTTTTGTTGATCTTATTAGGATAAATGAAGTAGATGTAAGTGACTTGTCTAAGATCTTTTGCGTATTGTTGATGATCAGGTTTAGTTTCATTAATCTTTTAAAGATTAACTAGAAATCTTGCTTTTGTTGATCTTATGGTGATTAGAGTCGATCTATATTTTGTGATTTTAAAATCATAAGCTATAAATGTGTGAGAATCATTCTTCTGGTCTTCCAACTGTTAAATTGTTTCCTCGTTAAGCATAAAACCCCAAAGCTCAAAGCTAAACAAACACGTTACTTTTCATATCAAGTAACAAGTTAACAAAACAGCGCAAGAGCTTGAGAAAAGAAATGTCTTATATTAGCTTAAAGAAATGTGTTATATTAGCTTACAAGTGCAATAACATTATCAAATAGAGGACAGAATAAAACAAAAAATGGCTCAATATCGCATAATACAACAGCGCAAGAGCTTAAACCAACACTAACTAAGGCTTCCCAAAAATCTTCTTGAATCATTATGGGTCTTTGTTCCTTTATCAGTATCTTGGAGCTGCACCATCAAAATCACAAAAGTGAAATTCAAATAAGCTAATACCAAGTAGCATTATATTCAAATGTTCACAGTCGAAGAGATGATACAATGCATACCTCCACATACATGATTGTTGCTTGCTTCAGGCAACTTCTCTATTGAGTACTTGCATTGCGTCACATACATGATTACTAGCTTTAAAACATAATGAAGTTAACATTCTGTAAAACAAAAAAAAATGAAGTTAACATCCAAGGATTACAGCAATGGATATCACCAAGCATTCATACCAAATTACTAGCTTTACCTTGAGAAACCTTCGCTTTAGATCTCTGTCACAAGTAAGCCACTATGAAGCACTTGTGCTGGTATATCACAGAAGAAATAATCAAAAGAAAGAAGATTAGACTATATGCATAAACAGCACATCTCCTTGGAGAAACAGGACACATAAGTAAACAAAGCCAGAGCCGAGGCATTACCAGAGTAACTCTGTCCACAAGACAGTCATCAGCAGGTGTCCCTTTGTGTACACAAAGGTGGTCTTTCAAATCGGGGAGATCCTTCACAATCCTATCCAAACAGCTCATATTTTGCGTACAAACAGTCCATCATTCCCTTCTCAAGATCAATCAATAAGATAAAACAGAAGAAACCAAGATTAAAAAAGGGTTATCCATTTGCACCATAACAACAATCAAAGTCCACCAAGACAAACATCAACCAAAGTCGATCAGCTTTATCATGCACATTCCGATTACAGCTCTATAGGTCATGCAAGTGATTTTTATTATTACCTTATTTCTGGATGGAGAAGTTGATGAAATTAGTATCCCACCAAAACCCAAAAAAAAACGCCCTGAAGGAACACACAATTGGACTGATACCAAAAAATTCACAAATAAAAATCCAAAATTTCTAAGAAGAATCCAAAATATCACGAAAGCACAACAAAAAAAAGGAAGGGCTTACACGTTTCTCGGAAGTTCAGTGAGGTACTGTGGTCCCTCTTGTTTGGATTCAGAACCTCTTCCTTGTAACTGAAGATAAGTATCCATTAATAAACTCCCAGTAATAAAAAAAAACCCTAAAGACATCAAATTTAAAGGAAGAAGAGTCGTTGTTTTACTTACTGCTTTGTGGCTTATCATCTTTTCCATTACAGCAAACTTTTGAGTTTTGAGCAGAGAGAGTGAGAAAGAGATTAGTTTGTTCAAATTAGGGGTTTAGTATTTTAACCGAACCAAACCGGATCAAATTAAACCGAACGAAACCGAGTTGATGTGGGCTTGGCCCACACACGAAGCTCTGATGAGTCTTCTCTTCTCTGACGGCGTCTCTGCATAAACCGGCGATGCTCAAGGAAGGATGCTGAGAGAGAGTTACAAAATGGAAGATGATGAGGAGCCACCGATGGCTATCCAAATCCAACCGGATGTTTCAGTTGGCGTCAGCGTCATCACTGGCTATCTCGGCGCGGGAAAATCCACCGTAAGCAATGATAAAGTTTATTCCTTTCAATGATTTAAGGTGTTGGGTTTTGGTTTTTGATTGTCGATTTGTTTTTGGCCGCAGCTTGTGAATTATATACTGAATGGGAAACATGGGAAGAGAATCGCTGTGATTTTGAATGAGTTTGGGGAAGAGATTGGTGTTGAGAGGGCTATGATTAACGATGGAGATGAAGGTGCCATTGTTGAGGAATGGGTTGAGCTCGCTAATGGCTGTGTTTGCTGTACTGTTAAGCATAGCCTTGTTCAAGCTCTCGAGCAGCTTGTTCAGAGAAAAGACAGGTGCTTTTTTTTATTTCTCTATACTGTAACGAACTCTGAACTGTTCAGCTCGTGAAACCCTCAAATTTATGATCTTTTGCTTAATTTCTAGACTCTCTGAGATATTCTTGATGATCTAAGATTTGGTAAAGGCTTTATGTACTTTGTTCTGTTCTCTTTTTTTAGTCCTCTTTACTGTAACGAACTCTGAACTGTTTTTCTGAGTTGTTGTTGCTAACTACTGCCTGCATTTTGGAGAAAAGAATGCATATTTGATTCTGCTTTTGGTTTTTCATATGCAGACTTGATCATATATTGCTGGAGACTACAGGTTTAGCAAATCCGGCTCCACTGGCTTCTATCCTTTGGTTGGATGAGCAGTTAGAATCAGAAGTCAAGCTTGACTGCATTGTTACTGTGAGTAGTGAACTCTTAAATCTGATTCACTTCTCCTTTGTTAAGCTTGACACTGCTTTATAGTTCTAGTATCATCTTGTGCACAGCGTTGTGTTATCCAGACTAATATAAGAAATTTAGAATTATAGCTAGTGATTCATTCTTTTTTCTGGTTACTTCTTTATAGCATATGTGTCAAGTTGCATACTCTCTCCCTGGTTCCAGTTGTTTTAGTGCTTAGGAATTAATGTTGTAATGCCTTTACTGACTTAGCTGCTTGAACAGGTTGTGGATGCAAAAAATCTTCGTTTTCAGCTCAATGAGCGCCGTGATACATCCTCGTTTCCTGAGGCTTTTAATCAAATAGCATTTGCGGTAATCATATTGTTTGACTCAACCAATTGGTACACTAATTTATCGCCTTCCGCATCTTCCATCTCACCTCATCATGACGAGATTGTTTTGGTTTTGTATTGTAGGACACAATAATAATGAACAAGGTCGACTTGATTTCTCAAGAGGAATCTGATGAATTAGAGAAGGAGATTCATTCCATCAACTCGCTCGCCAATGTGATCCGATCTGTTAGGTGCCAAGTTGATTTGTCCAATATATTAAACTGCCAGGCATATGATTCAACTGTTAAGTCTCTGAAACCTGTTTTCTCTTCTTTGTTCGATTACTACTTGTTCTTTTTGTCTGTAAAAACTGAACCTTTTTTTCCCTGTTCACTGTTGAAATCAGCATGTTAGTCGTCTGGAATCACTGCTGGAAGCAAATAAATCATTAACGACGACAGATCTTCATGATAGTGGAGTAAGGACTCTATGCATCAGCGAACCGCAACCTATAAACCTTGATAAGGTAGCAAATATATCAAACATTCTTGGACAACTAGTTAAGAAAACAGTGTTCTTCGTGATACACCAACTTGTTCTCGGGTTGACAGGTTCGTTTATGGCTGGAGGAGATTCTGTGGGATAAGAAATTGGAGATGGATATATACCGTTGCAAGGCTGTGTTAAGCATTCAAAACTCAGACCAGCTGCATATATTGCAGGTAATGTAGTCATTAATTAAGGTCTTGTGATCCTCCTCAGTATGTTCTTCACATTCTTGTTTGTTATTGAATATGCGTACGTAGGCTGTTAGAGAGATATATGAGATTGTGCCAGCGAGAAAATGGAGCGAGGAAGAGAGCCGGACGAACAAAATAGTATTTATAGGTCATATCTCCTTTTTTGCATCATTGCTCCCAACACTCTCTTTTTCTCTCTGTTTGCTGATTCAAGTAACTGAAATATGTATATATACAGGACACAAACTGGATGAAGAAGTTCTTAGAAGCGGACTAGGAGATTGCAGACCCTAAAGGAAAACGCAAACTTGCAGTGACACAACCAGATTGGTCTATTTTGGTTTTTCTCGTATCTGGCGTTTAAGTCTTACCGTCATGCACAATACTTTTATGAACTATCAATCGTAAACTTGATCAGTTTATGTATTATAAATATGTAACAACTGTGTAAGGTTTATTTAGTTAGTTTTTTTCAGTTAATTATGGAGTTATCATTACTTACCTAAAATATCTCCTACATTTATAATTAACCGTATATTGCTGATTAGAATCTCTATCGTATATTCGTATGTATAAATAAGAAGATCTGCTTTTTAGGGTTTCGAAAGAATTAGAGCGATTGATCGATCATGATAACACGCAGCAAAGAGACCAAAATCTTTGATCAACTCCCTACGGACCTAGTGATCGAGATATTTAGGCGGTTGCCTTTAAAAACTGTAGCTAGGTGTCTCACACTATCCAAGTCATGTGCAACAACTATCCGCAGTCGAAGTTTCTTAACATCATATCCGTGGCAGCCTTGTACCCTAATCGCTTTCGCCCGGCCCCTTCACATCGCTAACCGCAAAAAGTTGCACTTCTTCTTGTCGTCTTTCTCATCATCAACGTCGTCGTTCTATCACGCTTGAGTACATGTCCGTCCCTATGTCCTGATGAGTTATGGTACAATTATAATCATGCTAATGGATTGATAAGCATTGGATATGGTCAAGAGCATGTAGTAGCTAACCCCAGCACTGGTCGTTTCATATCTTTACCAAGAGTCAGAAGAAGGGGAAGGGACAATGTCGTAAAAAGTTTTTTCGGGTATGATCCAGTTAGTGATCAATACAAAGTCTTGTCCATGACGGAAAGACGTGATGACCATCAACAAGACCCATCATCTCACCATCAAGTGTTCACATTGGGAGGAAAAAAGCAATGGAAAATGCTGGATTGTAGCATTCCTGATCACCGTCCTTGGTCTAACGGTGTGTGCATAGATGGTGTTGTGTATTATGTTGCTAAAACAGGGCAAGGTATGTCACAACTGAGCATAATGAGATTTGAACTGAGGGCTGACAGTTTGAATCTTTTTACTAGTTTACCTGAAGAGATTCAAACACCAAGTCTACATAGTGACACTTTGATGAACTACAAGGGGAAACTAGCCATAGCTACTGAATTCAGTACAGCATTTACATTTGATGTGTGGGTTATGGATCTGGATGGTGAAAAACATGAACCCTTGAAGAAAATAACTTTTACTACTATCGAACTTAAGCAACGCTTTTGCGTCAGAGGCACTACTCTCATACGGGTGAGTTTATCTTCGCACCATGGCGCTATTATGCTGAATTTTTTGGTGATTTTATTGTCATCTATTACAATCCCGACAAGAATAGTATTAAAAAGATTAAGATTGACGTTTCAGCAGACTCTGATGAGTTCAAAAGTTGTTTTATAAGCGCTATAGTTTTTTCGGATTACCTAGAGAGTTTTAGGTTGTTGTCAGAGAGACAATTCATGATTTGATTACCCATATAATCTTATATTATTTCTTTTTACTTTCGTTGATTACTCAGTCTGTTGATCTGTTAGTTTTATTTCATAAACAATGTCACCATTTCTTTCTAAAATCAGTTGGACTTTTTTCTCTTTGTCTGCTTGTTCGAGACAAGACAACCATTGCTTTCCAAACAAACAAAAAACTTCAAATTTGTATTTACAATATCAGAATATTGCGTATTGTCTATAACTTCATAAATTTATCTATCTCTCCTTCTCTCTCTTGTACTCATCTTCTCTCCATACCTCTGAAATATATCAGCCAAATCAAACAAGCTCACTTCTCTAAGTTTCTTAGCCATCTCTTCAAACATAACCACACCTTCCTCATTAGAATAACACTGCAAGAACTTGCTGTAATCAAATCTAGGAACTTCAAGCCCTCTCTTGAACGTTCTCTCAACATACTTCGTTGCTTCCAACCGTTTCCCTGCCTTGATCATACCTCCAACGAATATCGTATCGAAATTCACTAACGGGTCTGGTCCTTTCCTTCCTCTTCTCCCCATATGTCCTTGCAGCAACATAAGATACGTATGCATTATCGGCTCACACCCTCTCTCTATCATCTTCCTGAAAACTTCAGTCGCTTCACTTGCACGTTTAATCTTCACATTCCCTTTAATCAACGCATGATAGATACTTATATCCAGATTCTCAATCCCTTCCACAATCTTATACGCCTCTGCAACTCTTCGTTTAACCAACAGACCATAAATTATATCCCCCAAAGTTAAGTTATCCACCTGAACACCTCTCTCACGCATTTCCTCCAACACATTAAGTGCCAGATCAATCCTACCATTGTTACACAACCAACCAATCATAACCCTGTAGAAAGACACATCCAAATCACCACCTCTCTTCGAAACCAACACATAAAAGACCTTAGAAGCTTCATCGAACTGGTTCTGCTTCAAAAAGGTCTCCATAATCTTTTTACCAGCTTCAACATCAACCTCAAACCCTTGATCCATCATCAAATTCCAAAGCTTAGCAGCTTCAATCAAATCACCAACATCACAATACCCTTGTATCATCGTCCTGTAAGTAACCTCATCAGGTTTAATAAACTCCTTCAGCTTATTAACAACAAACTTAGCTTCTTCAACAAGCTTCTCTTTACACAGAGTCTCCACTCCTCTGTTCATCGTTCCCACATTATACAAATACCCAAACTTATTCATCAGATGAAAAAAGGTTACACATTTATTCAACTCACGAGCAGAAGCAAGCGTTTTCAACACAATCCGAAACGTTTTATCATTAACCAATTTGCGTTTCCCGAACTCTTGAGCTAATTCCCAGAAAAGATCCATGTTTCTCGATTTCCCAATGATTCCGAGCATTTTGTTAGTGGTGGTGGAGGTGTGTGCGAAATCGGGGTGGTGGGTTTGAGAATAAAGGAAGAAACGGTGTACCGGACGCCATGAGAGTGGGAAATTGTTGCAGACTTGGAGGAAGAATTCGTGAGTTAGTTGAAATTTTGTGGAGGAGAGGTTTGAGATGAGACGTGAATCAGGAGAGTGTTGTTGTTGGTAGAGGATTGTACAGACTCGGAGGAGATGGTCTTGGTTTATCGGTGTGATGGAACTCGGTTTAGTTAAGTCGGTGAAGAATCGTCGAATTGGGTTTCTGATGTTTATCATCATCCTCCGAGAAGAAACGACGGCGATAGCCATAATGTTTGCCGGCGAGTGTAGAAAATAAAAAGATGAGACTAAAAACTAAATTAGGGCGTATTAATGAAAAAAGAATGAAAAAGAAATGGAGATGCGGGGGATCGAACCCCGTGCCTCTCGCATGCAAAGCGAGCGCTCTACCATTTGAGCTACATCCCCATTGATGTTCATAATCGTAATTACAACTATATTAAACAAAACGGTGTCGTGACGAAGCGAAAAGGTCGTTAAGTTAGTTAGGAGGAACAGCGAAGAAAAACCCAGGAATTGCGGGAGACACAGAGAGGCGAGCTTCGGATCTCAAGGTTGAGATTTAGTCTTCTTCCGCCATTTGCGAATCATCTTCAGTACTCTCTTTTTATACTTCTCTCTTTCCCTCCCTTCTCTTCCGAAATCGTTTTTTTATATATTCTTTTTATTTATCTATCTCACGTAGGAATCCAAAACAACACATACCCTTATATCAAGATCTCTGTTTTTCAGACAGATCATCAGAACAAAATGTCATCGTCAGGATCCGACAAAGAGAGAGAGACTTTTGTCTATATGGCTAAGCTCTCCGAGCAAGCCGAGCGATACGACGGTAACACAATCTCTTTATTATGTCGATTTTAATTTACATATATATCTCTGTAAATATTGAGGGTTTGGTGTAATGTAATATAATGTGCAGAGATGGTGGAGACGATGAAGAAAGTGGCGAGAGTGAACAGCGAGCTGACGGTGGAAGAGAGGAATCTGTTGTCGGTTGGTTACAAGAACGTGATCGGGGCGAGAAGAGCTTCGTGGAGGATAATGTCGTCGATCGAGCAGAAGGAAGAGTCCAAAGGTAATGAGTCGAACGTGAAACACATCAAGGGTTATCGCCAAAAGGTAGAAGATGAGCTCGCCAACATTTGTCAAGACATTCTCAACATCATTGATCAGCATCTCATCCCTCACGCTACCTCAGGGGAAGCCACCGTCTTCTACTACAAGATGTGATATAACATTAAAAACACACTCTTCTTCATTCCTTGCATCATCATCATCTGCAAATGAAACTCAATTTTTTTTTTTATCTGGAAATTTATAGGAAAGGAGATTATTACCGTTACTTGGCTGAGTTTAAGACCGAGCAAGAGAGAAAGGAAGCCGCTGAACAGTCTCTCAAAGGCTATGAGGTATTCGATATGTTTGTTTCTTTCTTAATACTTGCAGTTTAGGAGAACTTTGGTCTGATGCATTTATCTTGATTAGGCTGCAACACAAGCTGCAAGTACTGAGCTTCCTTCGACCCATCCGATTCGTCTTGGTCTTGCACTTAACTTCTCTGTTTTCTACTATGAGATCATGAACTCTCCTGAAAGGTCTCAATCTAAAACATCAATTATATAAATATACCATCAAGTGTTCAACTTTGTTGTGATATGGTTTCTAGAAAACTGTTGCAGAGCTTGCCATTTGGCTAAGCAAGCCTTCGATGAGGCCATTGCGGAGTTGGATACTCTAAGCGAGGAGTCGTACAAGGACAGCACTTTGATCATGCAGCTCCTCAGAGACAACCTCACTCTCTGGACTTCTGATCTTCCTGAAGATGGAGGTCTGTCTAAATATCACACAGCACACATGATGTCTTGAAATGTGCAAAGCTTAAGCAATGTTTTTGTTATGTTTTCAGGAGAAGACAACGTCAAGACTGACGAACCCAAACAAGAACAGGCTAAACCTGCCGAAGCCACTGAGGTAAGTCACCTTAATATACCAATTGTATGAATTGTTCTGGCTGGTTCAAAGCTCAATGTTGTTTTGTTTGTTTGTTTCAGAACTGATCAAAGGGCTTGGAAGTTGAATGAGATTAGATTCGATGCCCAGAAGGGGGGAGGCAAATTCCTTCAAATTCCATAGCTTGGTTTCATCAGGAAGATGGGATCAGAGACAATTGAATTCAATCCTATATTGTTTCTGTTTTTTTGTATTACTTTTCTTCTTTATTTGTTGTCAATTTTCATGTCTTCAATATTTTATGGTATGCAATTATATTATGATTTGATCAGATATGCTTCTGCCGTTATACATTTCCAATATACATATCAATCAAGTGTATACTAAAGATTGGCCAATTGAACAAACAAACAAACACAAGTACCCTGACTCTAGATGTCAACAGCCGCAAAACAAAAAGCTTGTTATGATTTATTAAACTCTTGGACAGAGTAAAGATCATTATTGATGATGGTTTTATGAACATTCAAACTGCATTGTATACAGAAGCAAAAAAAAACTTAGCATAAGAGCTAAGGACAAACCCTAACCATATACAAAAAGATGGGAGAAGATAAATGAAACAAAAATCTCTTCTTCTTGCTCTGTTCATGGTTCTTCCTTATCAAAGTAACTCGGAGGCAAGGTAAAATCTTCTTCATGATTCAGAATGTCAATGTCCTCATCGTCTGATTTCTGAAACCCACAGAGGTAACAGATTAAAACCATTAGCACAACTCTAAACAAAGCCATGAAGTGAACCTACAGCTATAAGACACTATAACCATGCTTATTACTCACCAGCATGTCGATGTTGTAGAAACGATCAAGTAGCTGAAGAACCTCATCAGCTGTGAACTGTCGATCAAAGCTATGGACAGGAATAGTTTGATAGAAAGACTCAAATCAATAAGGATCAGAGCTTCATTTAATTGAAATTATGAAACAGACTCTGTAACAAAACCAAACCTTCTTCCGAGATACTCCATCAAACCATAAAGAACAAAGTGGCGATGTATCCCTGCACACACCATCATAAATAATCCCATTAGTAGAAATCAAAGAACTGATCAATGTTCCAAGAACAAGAGACATTGAAATGATTAGCCTTTTTGTTAAAGGGTTACTACTACGGTTTCTGATCACTACCATGAAAGAAAAAGGATCAAGATTTGAGTTGTGAAACTTGCCTTTGAGTTTAACAGGAGGATAGATTTCAAGAGCTTCTAATAACTTCAGCTCTAATTCAACCTGTGACTGCTCCTGAAGAAGCAATCCAATAAAAGAGGAACCTTTAAAAAACCTCAGAGCGTATAATGAATAAAATGGTGGTGGAGAGAAAGAAGAGAGAGAGAGAGAGAGAGATGACTGACCTTGGAGAGAGAGGAGGCGGAGGAAGGTAAACCTTTGCAAGGAGAGTGTACGGACATGCCGTCTTGCTCTTCCTCTTTTGCTTTCCCTCCGCCACTTTCGTCCGTTCTTCCACCCATTTTTTTTTAGGGTTTTGTGGCTTTGATCCCAAAAATGTGGTGGAAGCTTCTCAAAATGCTGTTTGTGTATAGTATAATACAGCAGAGCTCGTTGGATCTCTGATCTGGGCCGGCCCATCTTCAATATTCAAGGCCTTGTCTTTCTAAGTTCGTTTGGATAACATATATGCTGACGTGAACATCGACCGTAAGTAGTAACATTAACTCTAAATGTAAAGTAATACAAATGCGAATCCTCATTTAAATCATGCAAGTTAATGGAAATTTTGGTTTAAATAAACAAATTTGAGGATCCCATAAAAGTATAAAAATGCTGATATGAGAGAGAGAAACACTCTTATTATATATAGAGAGATGCATTTTGTGGATTTCAGTTGTTTAGTGCTCGGCCCCTGGAGTAGTCAATGTTGAACAGCATGTTCCTGCGGTTCTCTGTTCCCATCCTGATCTGAAACCTCTTGGCCAATTCCTCCACTTGATCATTGTTTTCATGGTCCATTTCCCTCACACATCGTCTTCTGAGCTTTTTCAATGTCTCCCTGGAGGGTTCAAATCCAGCCTTGATCTGTATAATTGTAACATGTATTAGTTTCTAAGAGCCATGTAAGCAAACACACACATCATTTATCTCATAGTGTGGTTAGGTTTTGTTTGTTATTTCTGGTTTACCATGTCATCAACGACTGTCAGAGCTGATTTGGGATCCCGGTTAATGAGATGAGCATCAACCAGCAACGAATACGTCCGCGAATCAGGTTTAACACCTATGCTAACCAGATGCTCGAATACATTGGTGGCCTCAAAAGTCTGCAAAGCAAATAGGTAGGCTAGAGTCGTTAGGACTAATTGTTCATTCATGAAAAGATAATACTAGAGAGTGAGTTGAAATCGAAACAATACCTTCTTGACTTTTCCAAATGCATATAGTAAAGCATTGTATGAATCGATATTAGGAGTCAGTCCAAAGGAAGCACTTATTGCCTCAAACGTCTGATAAGCACGATCCAGATCCCATGTGTTTGCGCAGCCAAGAATTATACAGTTTAGAGCAGCAACAGACTTATATGGAGTTTCACCTTTACTCAAACTTTCCAACTGGAAGTATACCTGGTGGATTATGTGAAACAGTTCAAGGTCAGATAAGCTAAACATTATATCTGCTTAGTCCCAGCACTCTAAAATACATTAACATGCAGACTGTGATGCTCGACTTCAATAAACAGGTTCTATTAATTTTCAGAAGTTTCCTAGTCTACTAGTCAATGACCCTACATTAATTCCTGTTACAGAGAAGGCTGAGAATATGTAGAATAATTACCCTTAGAAAGAGTCGAGGTATACCTCATCCAGAGTCTCAAAACCTTTCTTAGAGCAGGCGACAACCAGCGGGTATAAGGATGTAAAAGGTGAAAGCAATTCCTCCACAACTTCCTTTTCAGAGTCTGCATAAGCGGATTCAAGTTCATGAAGTGTAGTGAAAGCTTTTTGCAGATTCCCCAACGATGCATAGGCATTTATCTTTGCAATGTAAGTTGCAGGGTTAGCTGCCTTCCTCCCACGCAGACTCTGTTTCAGAATCGTCCATGATCCTTCCACTAAAGATGAACTACAAGTCCTAGCAGCAGTTGCAAGACCAGCTACTACCAACCCTTCATCAACAGAAAGAATAACCGAGGGCCTAGCCATTTCGCCTCTAGTGATCCACTTGAACATAAACTCAAACGCATAAAATGCTAACTTGCTATTATCCTCTTGAATTGCAACTTCTGCAATATAATTACACAGTATCCAGCTAGGGCAGAGGGACTTGTTCCGATCAACAGCCTACGCAATAAGAATACAAATATAATTGATAAAAGGGGCGGCAAAAGCTTCAAATGACAGACCAAAGATAACAAAAAAAACTCGTCTTTACCTTGCACCTTTCGATGATGGATACCAGTGTATCTGTCCTACCTCTGGCTACACAACTACGAACACATTCAGTAAAGACTGTGGTGGATAACATATAACCAGATTTGAGTGCTAAGTCCATAATTTTCATGGCTTCGTCATTCTTCCCAGATCCAAAATGCATTCCAATAACCAAATCATATGATTCATCATCCGGAAGAGACTCCTTCCCCAACAGGAGCATCCTGACGTAATTACATCAAGTCATGATACATTCTTATATAAAAAAAAATCAACTTTAGCATTACACCAATATCAGAGATAACCCTTTGGTATCAGAACCTATTACCGTTGTTCAGATCATGTAAATTTCTAATCTTTTTCACTAGTTCTAAGCTATCTCCGCATAGAAACTACAATATATAACAGAATAGGTAACAAATCTCACTCACTAACTCGACAGTAATATCAACAGCAGTGCTCATTTCTGAAAATAAAGTACTAGTCTTTATCAAAGTCAGAGGATCTAACCGTTCAAGTAGTTTCATGGCAGCATCGGTCTCTCTAGCCTGGTACATAGCCTTCAAGACAAGATTATAAGAAGCAGTATTGGGAGCAACAGAGAACTCTTCCATAGGAGCAACAAGATCAAGCATGTCTGCAGCCGAAGCACCCATCATCAAATTAGCACGAAGGTAATGATTGTAAAGGTTAACATCAGGCTTGTTCGGCTTCCCATTCTTGTCAAGCGATCGAACCCAAGACTCAAAAAGCTGTTTCATGTCAGACCAACGCTGCGAGGCAGTCCAATCAGCAAACATGTTGAGAAGAGAGTTCATGTCAAGCGTCTCAGAGAGAGCTCTGATTCGAGCAGCAGGGGCTTGGTTTAGAAATCCCAGTGGAACGAGAGACTGGTTGAAGGAAGGAGTGTTTGGGATCGGGCTACGCCAATTCTCTTGGTAAAGAGGGCTTCCCGTTGCTGGGTTAGGTGGAAGAGGTGTTGAGTTTGATTGGTGGTTTGGTGTTTCGTGATCTGTTGTTGTTGTTTCGGTTGCGAGCTGAGGATCTTGAGAGAGGAATGGTGTGCCGGAAATGGCTCTGATGGTTGAAGTAGGATTGGGTTTAAGGGTTTTGAGGAGAGAGAAACGGGATCGGGTAAAGAGATGAGACGCCATTGTTGGAAAGATCTGTTCTGTTCTTTTTTTTTTTGAGTTCTGGGGAAAAAGGGGTTTATCTGTGTTTAGGGTTTTCTGAGTTCAGATGAGTTTTTTTTTTTAGACACTTAACTCCGGTCGTGGACGATCTGTGATCTGTCCTCGATGACCACAGTGGCATTTCAGAGATTATCCCACAAATATGATGTATTGATGTCATTTTTTTCAGGAGTTGCCTTTGACTCTCGACTCTCTTAGTATAAAGCCCAGCCCATTAATATATAAACAGCCCACACCTTTTTTCAATGTTTTTGTTGGATTTAACTTTAAACCGCTTGATTCTCATAAGTTAAGGATGTTATTTTATTTCTGTCAAATTACTTTTTAATGGTTGGTGTTGGGTTTTTTTTTTTTTTTTTTTTTTTTTTTTAGGTATTAGCGACTCAGTTTGGTGATGAGTTTCATATTTGACATCAGCATGAAAGGAACAGATACGTTTAAATAGGAATGATGAGAAGGAAGTTTTGCTCTAGTTACTTATGAGTGCGGCAAATTATTCGTTGAGTTCCGTCCAACAAAGGTCCTTCATCGGGCATGGAGGTTAGTTTAAGAGGATAGGAGTCCATTTCTAGAGTCAAAGAGAAGCTATGAAAATATGGGATCATGATCCAATTTTATGATTGTAGCGAACAACTTAACATGTCACGAACAGTGACAACAATCTGCATGAATAATGTGCTTCCGCATGATAATCCCTGATCAATGGAATCTCATTCATGGTGCATAGGTGAGGACGTGATGTATAAGTGTTTAGAATTACTCTAGAAGTTCTTTTAATATATGTATGTAGCACAACAAATTTCTTTTAATATATGTCATAGTGAACTTTACATAATTAGAAACTTTGATGCGAGAGATGTCATTTTCTTTGTCCACTGAATCTACCATCTAGCAATACACGCATATATCTATTACGTGAACGAAATTCACCAACCATGTCAAGATTATGTTTTATCGCCTGGTCATGCATGCGGTTCTAAGTCTAACCAGATCGACACCACGCGGCCAGCCGGCCACAACCCAAAAATGTGGACTTTAGAAGAAAAAAACTTCCACTGACCACTATTTATTTATATATATATACATTTACCTTAACTTATATTTTATATTTGAAGTTTTATTAACTAAACATACTTTTCAAATGACCGATTAGAGTTTTTTCTAAATTACTGCAAAAAAAAAGGAAAAGGTATTCCTTACGGAACGTTAAATTAGTATCTGATTTTGGTCGTCTCTTGTCAACAATCATTTTGAATTCTCGGATGATTAGTGCGACTTTGTGACTTGTGACACAATCACACGTGTTGTAATGCGGGTGCAAAGTTTTTCATGCACATGAATCCCTCGCTTAGCCGCTTTGCCTTAGAAAAGTACTTAACACTTAAGTTTTTGCCTTTAAAGAGAGTATACTATTTCCAATTTTTGTGTTCTTTTCCCTGTTTTTCTCCATTACTTTTCATCGTAAGTGCTTCAGAAATCAAACTACTTTATAACTTTAAACATATCTTTATATAATTTATATCTTATAATATGTTTATTAACATTTACAACAGTTTTTACTTTGCAAACGTGTGCATGCATGATGCATCTTTTGTTGTCTTTGGGGAAAGCTACACTCTATCTAAATCCTATAAAAGTAAAAAGAATGCATCAGATGTACGTAAATTGAGGTGACAAATTAGTAAATAACAAAGCTAGTTTCCTTCACATAAAGTCCCACTACGATATTATGTGCGTCAACCGACCTATCACACATTGACTAGACGACAAGCATGCTTTCCACCTTCTCTGTTTGTTTCTCTCCAGACCCACATTGCTTTGAGTACTCAAAATCAAACATTTACAAGTCATCACACATTATTATCATAACTTTTCTTAACTTAGGCTCGAGGGTATACTGTGCCTATTAGTACCCGAGAAATATCATAAACATTAAGCTCCATCATCGTATCAACATCTCTCTCTCTCTCTCTCTCTCTCTCTCTCTCAAGCAAACACGCAAACTCACATTCGTGGTACTGTTAGGGCTAAACAAGTTCGATCAGTTTTGAGTTGTCATGGCGCTTTTGCTTCCTCTGTTTCTTCTCTCTTTCATGTTTACCTATTCAAGTAAGGTTCTAATTTATATATCCACTTGGTAACGTTTACCTTGTAATGCTAATCTTTAACACATCTTCTTCAGTTTTTCACATTTCTCTTCTGTTAGATCCTATCTCTTGTCTATTCTGATCCGATATCTATGTTCTGTACAGACGCGGCGGTATGTGTATGCAAGGACGCGAGCGAGCCTGAGCTTCAGAAGGTGATAGACTTCGCGTGTGGAGGAGGTGCTGACTGTACTCAGATTCAGACGACCGGAGCTTGTTATCAACCAAACACCATCAAGAACCATTGTGACGTCGCCGTTAACAGCTACTACCAGAAGAAAGCTCCAACCGGCGCCACCTGTGACTTTAACGGGGCCGCAGTCATCTCCACTTCCCCTCCTTCGAGTATATATATCTTCCATTGAAACCACAACCTCTTTTCATCTCAAATGTATATATTTGTTTTTGCTGATTATTTATTTACTCTGTTCTTGCAGCTACTTCAAGCTGTTTATCTAGTTCCAGGTATGTTTTCACTTCACCTTGCCTTAGAGAGGCTCTAAGTTAGAGCTTAGTCGCTTAGATTATGTTTTTTATAGTTCTTGATCGTTTGCTTAGTGTTTTCTTTAGATCAGTATGAGCTCTCTGATTATCCTAGTCGTTGATTAGTTCAATAACTTTTGTATTAGTTTACTACAGTCTACAGAGTTACCAAATTTTTAAAACATTTTTAGAGATTGTGATGATGATTCAAGTGTGTTTATAAGAGTACATTCTTTTGCAGCTCCAACGGAACCCCCACAACCGGAAATACATCCACCGGAAATTCAACCGCCGGAACTCCAGGCATTACAAATCCAACCACAGGCAATTCCACCGGCAATTCAACAAGCAGCACACCTACCGATGATAGGCCGACTTCGTCTTCGTTAGCATTTCCTGGAAATACTATGGGACCGTCAAGCAGCACCAGCGGTTTAGGTGGCGGTGATCCAAACGGTGGAGAAGAGCTCTCCGTCCGAACCACGACGATCATCTTACTAGCTACCATCGCTGCCGTGGCTTTGAAAGTTTAGGTGAAATCATCTCGGATGATCATCGTGACATGGACGCTCATTTGTTATATGAGATATTAAAGCCAAGTTAGAGCGTCTCTTTCTTTTCCCACTTTTTAATCTTTGTAGGGTTGTGATTCTCTCTCTTTCTCTGTCTAGTTTTTGGTTTATAGGAAACCATAATAAGGAGTTTTCTTGCTTTCTTTTGTAAATCGACGATGCTCTTTGGTATGTATTCTTTTTCTTACCTATCGTAAGTTATGCGTCCAATGTGTCATTGTCGATTTCATATTTCAAAATTTCGGATACTGTCTTCATTCTTTATCTAATCTATCATCTTCTCTAAAGAACATTGGCGAGATTAATTTGTCTCCATATAGGGTTTATTATAGATGTGTAATAAATTAAAGTAAAAACGTAGTAAATTTTAGAAAAAAATACATCAACATTCGAACATAGTTTGTAATGAAAGTGAACCGAACCGAACCGAATTATTAATTTATTTACCGCCGATTGACCTACTTATATATATTTGGTATTTGCCTTTAAAACCATTGTTTCGTCCGAATTTTCTGATTGTCAGTTTTTGCACTCGAATTCTTACTTGAGATCAGTGTTTAGAAAAGGTTTACATGAATGGTTTTTCAATCTTATTAAAGGAACAAGAGAAGCGAGTGATTGCAGAAATATTAGCTCTCGAGGCTGCAAAAACTGGAAATAAGTTAGCGAGTCCTTGAAGGATGACCACGATGATGCATTCATGGTTGTTATGGGAACCTAGAACCGCCTTCAGGTCCAAACCCGACTCGAGCCAAAAAAAGTTTCTAATATAGGGATTCGGGTTTTTTTTTTTTTGCATTATGGTTATGGTTTACTATTTTTAATATATATTTAGGTTTAAAGCGGATTATAATTGAATATATAATACTAATATATTTTGTACTTTATTGAAGAAACTGAAATTGTAATAATACCTCCACTGGTGAGATACCCCATAGTCCATAGAGTATCTCATCCACAAATTTAATAAAGAGTTTATATTAAATTATTTTCTTTATATCTTTAAACATATCAAATACATTTTAGTTACATTCTATTTTTAAAAACAAATGACTAAAGTTAACAATTATTTTATCCAAATTCCAAGTATATTTAAATCACATTAGAAATTTTGTAAAAAATAATGACAATGATTTGCATATTATTTTATCTAAATATCAAAATGTTGGAAAATAGTTAATTTTATATTTTTATAATAACATATTAACCTTAACTAATACTAATTAAAATAATATTAATATAATTATGGAGCTTGTGTATAGATAGTTTTATTTTATAAAATCAAAAATATTAACATATATACTATATACTATTTCAATTATATTATAACTCATAGTGTATTTGGTTTATAAAAGGAAATATTAAATCAATTCTACTATGACATGTGTATGAGATAGATATCTCTAGAGGGTCTCTCAAATCAAATGAGAAACGATTCCATAACATTATAGTTTCTTTAAAAATTATATATGTTTTTAATTTTGATTTATTTTTAATGAGAATTTCTCAAAAAGAGACCCAAATTTAAATATATGCCCTTATGATTTATAGGAAGAAGTTCATTAAGATCTATAAGGAGCAACTCATCAAGAAAAAGAACAAGCTATTTTTTTTTTTGGTAGAAGACCGGGTGGCAATAGCCCCCGTGATTTATTTAGAACTTAAAATAGAAATATTACAAACAAACTCTCCGAGGCCGTGACAGACCACGAAGATCATCATCCAAAAGAGGAATAATACAAGCCGGAGCTGAAACAAAATTAACTTTCCTGGAACGGATGTGCCATGGCTTTATCTCAAAGGACTGGAATGTCCGGATTTCTTATGTGTATAGGGAAGCTAACTGTCCTGCCGATGGTTTAGCAAGCTATACGTTTTCTCTTCCTTTAGGTTGTCATAATTTTGTTTCAGAACAAGCTACTTGTTATGAGTGATTCAAAAATTTATTTATGTATTATTTTTTAATTGACAAGTGGATTGTAAGTGATTTGTATTTGTTCTGAATTTTGAATGGATATATATACAAACTATACAAGCTAATGAAGATGAATGGAATATATTGTCAGAAGTGGAACATGTTTTGGACAAGTTTACTAAAATTATGTTATTATCTCAAATGTCTTGTCCAAATAAGTGTCGTTGCAAAGTTTGATCACGTATATTGTGATTATTGCTAATCAAGTTTTATTTTCTAAACTAGCGTTTATTTTATGATCTTAAGGATTGAGGATGTCTATGGGATTAGTGTTTCTTTTCTTCTCATATGTCTGCATGAGACTCTCGGCCTTCAAAAAGTAAGGATCTTTCTCTTGAATTAATGCAAAAGGCAGGCTAAGTCGCTTAAAAAAACATGTACACAATCTGCCATCAAGCTAAGTGACTTGAGAAAAAAAAATTATTTACATAACTTGTCATAAATTTCCACTTTTTAGACAAATACTCAGCCTATTTTCAAATGAAAAAAAAAACGTGTTAGTAAAGAACCAGGCGCAAGACATAATATAAATTTAAAATGGCATAATTCTTTACACTCACATAGTCGTCGGCTGATAGGTTCTTGGGCAACTCCGCTGAACCGAAAATGTTCTCCCTATAATTAAACAAATATAAGAAGTAAATAACACATAATATAGGTAGAAGACCAACTGAGGGATATTATGAAAAGCTTACACGAACAATAAGAATCCCGTGGCTGAAGGTGCAGTATCCTCAGGATTTGATTCCTCGGATTCCTCTGACATTGCATCGCTGGATCCCTCCTAAAAGCGGGCTACAACAATCTTCTCATATTCGACTATGTTCTTTTCGGCCTTTGAGATGAATGGAGCCTTGTCCTAAGGCATATACAAGACATTAAAAGTTAGAAAATAAAAAAGTAAAGATTATTGAAAGTGCATCAGAGCTCTGAAGGTGACAGGAGCCTGCGAAGTGTCTCAGAGTGCTGTTATGCTGACGTGGCGTTTGAGCTGACGTGGAAGAAGATTATGGGAGTCGTGACAAGGAGCATGAGAAGGAAGGAAGGAGAAGATCAAGATATACACGAGAAGATTGAGAGTATATTTGATCGAGAGGATTAGGGAGGATATTTCTTAGGATAAGGAATATTTCCTTTTTGTTAGGGATTCACAAAGATCTAGGTTAGAGATCGTATGTGAAGTGTTTAAAGGGACGAGGGCTAGCCGCAAAAAGAGTTAGCACTCGTGGGATAAGTTTGAGAGATTTGTAAACCTTCGAGCAAACAAAAAGAGCTTTGAAGGTGAGTGTGTTTTACTCTTTTAGATCTACACAGGGTGTTGTGTTAGATAGACAAGAGAGTAGGCTTAGATTCATAACTTGTAAAAGGGAGTTTTATAAGTTTGAATAAAAGCGTTTGCTTGGCGCGTTTCCAAGCGGTTTAAGTGATTGTCGTTCTCTATACCTTAACAATTGGTATCAGAGCAAGCACCTGATAAAAAGTTCTGATATCTTTTTTCAACAGGTGAGATCTTGCGGCAAGGGTATGGAGAAATCACTGGATTTTGTTGCGGTTCAATCACCATTGAAACTCGATCCTGAGTGCTTTGGTTTTTGGAAAGTGTCAATCAAGCAGGCCATCTCAAGCATTGACATGGAAGCTTGGTTTGCGGTGGAAGATGGTTGGTCTCATCCGACGGAGAAAAATGAGAAGGGAGACTTGGTGCTTAAGCACAGGAAGAAATGGACAGCCGAAGAAAAAGCGGAGTCCAAACATAACTCACAGGCTCTGTCAGTTATCTTCAAGTCTTTGCCTAGGGACATTTTCAATCAAGTTCAAGGATGTGAAGCGGCCAAGGAAGCATGGGACATTCTGGTAGTCACGTTTGAAGGCACAAGTAGGGTCAAACGTACAAGGCTGGACAATCTCGCTTCAAATTTTGAAAACTTGCACATGACAGAAACTGAGTCAGTTGCTGAGTATAGCAGTCGTCTGAGTGGTATTGCACAAGAAGCTATAGTTCTGGGTAAACGCTACAAGGACAAGAAGCTGGTGAAGAAATTTCTCAGGAGTCTGCCAGATAAGTTCCAACCACACAGGTCTGCTATTGATGTTTCGCTGAATTCTGATGAGCTCAAGTACAATCAAGTAGTTGGGATGATGCAGGCATTTGAGATACAGCTGAAGAAGAAGGAAAAGATAAATGAGAAATCATTTGCTCTCAAAGCCATTGAGGAACAGAAGATTGCAGAGTCTCAGGAAGTTGCAGATGAAGAAAAAGTCGGCTTGCTGGTTAAGAAATACTTTCGCAAGATGGAAAGAGGTCAGCGGAAGGGAACATCACCGGTCTTGAAATTCGATACTGATAAGGAAATCAGGAAGGGTGACAAGCAAGAACGACAGTGTGCTGAATGTGAGGGTTTTGGGCATTACAAGTCTGAATGTCCAAACAACAAACGGAAGAATTCCTTGCAATGCTATGGATGTAAGGGCTACGGTCACACCAAATTTGATTGTCCTTCACGAGAAAACAAGCAGAAGTCCTACATCACTTGGAGTGAAAGCGACTCAGATGAAGAGGTCGTCAAAGGAGAGGTTCTTAACAGCTTCCTAGCACTGCTGGGTGTCATTGAGGAAGATGAAGAAGATGATGTGGTGCTGGACACCAAGGACGTGGATGAGAAGGTGAATTCTGATTCAGAAGGAGAAGAGGCAGATTTGTCAGTAAAAGATCAGATAGACCTTCTCATCAAGACGGTGGTTCAGAAGACTCAAGACAACACACAGTTAACTTCTGAGAGAGATACCTTACAGCTTCATGTTGCCATGATCTCTAAAGAATTAAGTGAAGAAAAGGCAAAGACTCTGCGACTTGAGAAGCAGTTAGATGAACAGCTGAAGAATATCAGGATGCTAAATAAAGGAACCAAAGATCTCGATACACTGCTGAGCACTGGAAGATCCAGCAATCTGAAGTGGGGTCTGGGCTACCAAGGAACAAACACCAACCCAACCACTAAATTTGTCAAAGGAGTGGAATCTGCACCAGAGCAGAAGGAGAGGAAGTCCTCTCAAACGACTAGAAGGTGTGATCAGGTTCCTGTGAATCCGAATTCAAGAAATCCAAGGATGGTTGTGTTTCCTGAGGTCAATACTAGGCCGCCATATGTCTCTAGTGGGTTTCTGCAGACGTCTCAAAGACCTGTTCAGCGTAGTAGACGAAGAGGATGTTGGTATTGTGGGCATCTAACTCATTATAAAGCCCAATGCTATCAGTTTCAGAATCGTGTGTCTAACCTTATGCAACGCCGTGGGTTTTATCCAGCTGTGAGGAGAAACACACAGGAGTATGTCAGGAAAGATGATCTCTATTGTCATGTGGCTTTCACAGCAGAAAAAACAGAGGTTGATCAGGCCAAGTGGTATTTTGACAGTGGTTGCTCCAGGCATATGACTGGTGCCCGTGATAATCTATCACATCTAGAAGGTGTTGCTGGAAGGAGAGTTACTTTTGGTGATGGAGGAAAGGGTACAATCCGAGGAAAAGGCACAACCAGTGGTGATTCTCAACCACATCTTAAGGATGTCTTTCTGGTCGAAGGGTTGAAGGCTAATCTGATAAGTATCAGTCAGTTGTGTGATGAAGGTCTGGATGTCACATTCACCAAGAAGGGGTGCAAGGCTGTGGATCAACAAGGGTCAATACGACTTAGAGGCAGGAGATCTGGTAACAACTGTTACATGTGGAAATCATCAATACAGTGCCTTAACACGACTGCTGAATTGGATACAAAACTATGGCATCAGAAGCTTGGTCATATCAACATTCGCACAATGATGAAATTGGCTAATCAAGAGGTTGTGCGTGGAATTCCAAAGCTGAAAGGTGATCCACATTTCATATGTGGTCCTTGCAACAAAGGCAAGCAAGTCAAGACGTCTCATGGGCCTGTGACAGATGTTCGCACTAGCCATGCACTTCAGTTAGTACATATGGATTTGATGGGTCCAATTCAAGTTCAGAGCATTTCTGGAAGACGATTCATCTTTGTCATGGTGGACGATTTCACTCGCTACACCTGGGTGCGATTTCTTCGTGAAAAAGCTGATGCTCTTGAATGCTTTCGCATTCTTGCCCTGCAGATTAAAAGTGAAAAATGTTCAATCCAAGCTATCAGGAGCGATCATGGAGGAGAGTTTCAGAATGACAAGTTTGATCAATTCTGCGGAAATCAGGGCATTGTTCATCAGTACTCTGCTCCGAGAACTCCAGAGCAGAATGGTGTTGTTGAAAGAAAGAACAGAACACTTCAAGAAATGGCGAGAGCTATGCTGCATGGGAATCAAGTGCCACATCGGTTTTGGGATGAAGCTGTCAACACTGCTTGCTACATTATCAATCGTGTGTATGTTCGACCAGGAACCAGCAAGACTCCCTATGAGTTATGGAAAGGTAAGCCACCAACTGTAAGCTACTTTCATGTGTTTGGCTGTCTATGCTACATTCTGAATGACAAGGATCAGTTGGGTAAATTTGACTCGAAGAGTGATGAAGGGATCTTTCTTGGTTACTCCGGACAAAGCACTGCTTTTCGTGTTTACAACAAACGCACAAGATCAGTTCAGGAAACAGTAAATGTTGTCTTTGATGATACTTCGTTTCAACGAATTGATATGGTGCCTGTTCTCTCTGACAAGGATCTGGTAACTGATGATGAGAAGTCTGAGCAAGCCTCTGGGAGTGTTAGTGATCATGCCAGCCCTGGACTGTCAACAGACGAGCTTCCTCCGGCTTCTCAGGTTCATCGGAATCACTCCTCAGACGATGGTATCGGTGCGATTCAGGGGGGTAGAGTTACCAGGGGCAAACATATTGACTTTGCTCAGCTGGCTGGAAGGAAACAGAAGACTGTAGTTCCAGACACAGTCTCTCAGGACTCTGAGATAGTTCAATTTGCCTGTTTTGTTTCCACTATGGAACCAAAGAATCACAAAGAGGCTCTTCGGGATGAGTTATGGGTTGCTGCAATGCAAGATGAGCTGGAACAATTTGAGCGCAGCAATGTGTGGGAACTCACTAAACGGCCAGCTAATGTCAATATAGTGGGAACAAAGTGGATCTTCAAGAATAAGAGTGATGCCAGGGGATGTATTGTGAGAAATAAAGCAAGACTTGTGGCCCAAGGTTACTCCTAAGTCGAAGGAGTTGACTTTGATGAAACCTTTGCTCCGGTAGCAAGGCTAGAATCTATCAGGTTCATGTTTGGTATGTCATGTGCTCTCAAGTTTACATTACATCAGATGGATGTTAAGAGTGCATTTCTGAATGGGATTCTACAAGAAGAAGTGTTTGTAGAACAGCCAAAAGGTTTTGAGAACCCACAACATCCTGAGCATGTGTATCGTCTGAAGAAAGCACTATATGGTCTCAAGCAGGCTCCAAGAGCATGGTATGAGAGGTTAACAACGTTTCTTCTGGATCAAGGATATGTTCGTGGAAGTGTAGATAAGACACTGTTTGTTCTCAACAGCGACAACGCCTTGATGTTTGTTCAGATCTACGTGGACGATATTATTTTTGGTTCTACCTGTCAATCTCTGGTGCAAAGGTTTGTGAAGAACATGTCACAGGAGTTTGAGATGAGTATGGTGGGAGAACTGAAATACTTTCTTGGTCTGCAAGTAGAACAATCAACTGATGGGATCTTTGTGTCTCAAAGCACCTATGCTAAAGAATTGGTGCAGCGATTTGGTTTAGGGAAGAGTAAAGAAGCCAAGGTACCTATGGGAGTCAATGACAAGCTTTCAAAAGATGAGGAAGGAGAGGATGTGGATGAAAGTCTATACAGAGGTATGATTGGGAGCTTGCTCTACCTGATAGCAAGTAGGCCTGATATTTATCTGTCAGTGGGGATTTGCGCACGGTACCAGGCCAAGCCTAAGTTGTCTCACTTACTAGCAGTCAAGAAGATCATCAAATACGTCAAGGGGACAGTGAACTTTGGTATTTCCTTCACCAAGGATACCAACACCAATCTGAGCGGGTACTGCGATGCTGATTGGGCAGGCTCTGTGGATGATCGCCGAAGTACTAGCGGAGGATGCTTCTTTATGGGCAACAATCTAATTTCATGGCACAGCAAGAAGCAGAACAGTGTTTCACTGTCAACCGCTGAGGCAGAATACATTGCTTTGGGCAGCTGTTGTACCCAGCTCCTATGGATGCGACAAATGTCCTCTGACTATGGTATGGATTCTGACACTTTGTTAATTCATTGTGATAATTTGAGTGCTATAAACATCTCTAAGAATCCTGTCCAGTATTCTAGAACAAAACACATAGATATTAGACACCACTTTGTTCGTGAACTTGTTGAGGCGAAACTGATTGAGATAGACCATGTGAGCACTGATTTTCAATTGGCTGATTTGTTTACTAAGCCTCTGGATTTCAACAGATTCATAAATCTGAGGAAGTCTATTGGTGTCTGTGAACTCTAACTATTTCTCTGAGTTGTGTTGGTCTAAGGCAGGAACTGGAGCTAGAACAGATCATAGAAATCCTGGAATATATAGAAGATCAACATCTGAAAGAGTGTGGGAAATAGCTGCCTGTCATGCCGGTCTGTCCATCCTGTTAAACGTTGTCATGATTGAGGAGGTCAAAGAGCTGTGAAGAGACATGCACAATCATTCGAAGGTTTAACAACCTAAGAAATGATGAGTTCCAAATCAGTGGCTGACACAATCAAATGATGTCACTGAAGCTCAAAATGCTGAAGCAGTCATCATAAGGCTGTTTGATAAAAAAAAAAAAAAAAAAATATATTATGTGCTCTTCAAAGAGATGAACTCCAGCTGCCTTAACATGTTGGGATGGACTGTAGACTAAAGGCATGCCAGTGTGAAAGACTACCCACATACTATAGCCCTCTGATCTTCGACAATTCAAGAGGTTGTGATAGTTTCTAGTGAAGGTTCTGAACAAGTGGCTGATACGACAAAGGTCTGGTTAGTGTTCTGTCTTCTGCACTGTTTAATGTTCAGCAAATTTTTTTTTAAAAAAAAAAAAAAAAAAAAAAAAAAGAAAAAAAAAAAAATTTAATGCTCATGTGTGTTTAATTCTCGTTCAGGGTCCCTCATGAATCTGTCATTAGTGGCTGTGTGTATCTGTGTGTTTGATTCATGAATCTGTTAATTTGGATTGAAAAATAAGAAGAATGAGATTTATTATTTGCATGAATACTAATTATGATTGATTGAATTAGAACAATACTTGGGTTCACCCCTAGGGTGAACCTCTCCATTCACCCCCTAATAAAATAAGGCAATAAAATCTGTATACATTATTATTTTTATTTTTTTTTGCCATTCTGTATACATTATTATAAAATTAAAAAACTTAAACCGCACTTTAATAAATCCAAACCGACATATATAAAATCTAAACCCTAACCATCTCATTTGTGAACCCAAACCGTATATAATTTCGTTCTACTTATAAAATCTAAACCCTAACCATCTTATTTGTGAACCCAAACCGACATATAATTTCGTTCTAATTGTGAAATCTAAACCCTAACATCTCATTTGTGAACCCAAACCGACATATTATTTTGTTCTACTTGTAAAATCTAAACCCTAACTATCTCATTTGTGAGCCCAAACCGACATATAATTTCGTTCTAATTGTAAAATCTAAACTCTAACCACCTCATTTGTAAACCCAAACCGACATAATTTTATTCTAAGTTTAAAAATCTAAACCAAGCCAATATTTAATTTTCCTTAATTAAAAGTATACAGAATTTGTTTCCTTAATTTGGTTTGCTTTTTAATTTAATTTTAATTTATTTTTGAAATAAAATATTAGATGGAAGATTCTGATTGGCTGAGAGAAGAGGGGGTGAATAGAGAGGTTCACCCCTAGGGGTGAACCTAAGTATTTTTCATTGAATTAACGATTGAATGCAGTCAAATGAGGAAATAGATACAGTGTACACTAATGTTTAATTAAGTGGTTACAGGAAATCTTTAATGTTTTGGGCCGAGTTTGTGCAGCCCATTGAGACTCACGGAGGTGTATAAAAAGGAGCAGCTAGGGTTTTGGCGTTTTCCTCATCACCTTTGCAATTTCAATCCTGTGTCGATTAATCTTCTGCTCAAAATCTCTTTTTCTCCATTCGCTCAACGCTCTATCAACGATGAAGTCCATCTTTAGTGGTTTCCATATGACTCTAGCTCAGATGAGGAGCTTCACACTCCACCGTCCTCGTTGCCTCCGCCCACTCCACACGCTCCAATCGATCCCGCAACTGCTATGGTGGTTTACCAACCTCGGGAGGAATCTGTCACCGCATCACCGACTCGGGTGGATCACGTTCCCTCGCCGTCTCACGGGAACCAAGAGACCTGCGACTCCTCGTCTTCTCCGCCAAGAGAGGTGACTTCTCGATTTCCGGTGGTCGATCTCACTGGTGATGTTCCTGTTCCCACAGTGTCGAATCAGGGGATCTCGTCTCGTCTGCGTAAAAGACAATCAGCTGCGGATATGGACGGTCGTGAATCCAAGCGTCCATCTCTCCGAAAGGAAAAGAGTGTGTCCTCCTCACGCGGTGCATCGTCAAAGGACTTTGACACAAAACGGTTCATGTCTGCTGAGGCTGCTCGACGGTATGGGTTCTTCGCCTCTCGAACCATAGCTGCTGAGGTTTGCTATACTCAGGGAGTAGGTGTTTCCACTAGGGAGCTGCTTGATCAAGCTGGTCTGTTGAAAACAGTCACCCAGATTGCTCCTTATGATTCTGAGGTTGTTTGTGAGTTCTGGGCAAATCTCCCTACAGTCAAGGTTGAAGGAAACTCAGTTGATGTGCTTGTCAGAGATTGGATGTATGAGTTTTCCCCAAGCCGCATCAATGCCTTGTTTGGTCTCCAATCAGTTGATGTTCGTGAACAAAAGCTACAGACAGCTGCAATCCTGGAGGAGGATCTCGCACTCTTTTTGTCTGGTGGTCAAGTGAAGACATGTAAGCAGCTTGTGTCGACGGCAATCAAGGATCCAGTGATCAAGGATCTGAATAAGATCTGTTGTAGCAACTGGTCTCCCACGGTGAATACAGGATACATATCCGCGAACAGAGCCATGGTGATCTACATGATCATGCATCGTATCCCATTTGATTTTGGGAGGATGATCTATGAACAGATCATACAGTTGGGGCTGCAGGCTCAGTCTGGCTTCTGGTTGCCGTTTCCCAGCCTCATCTATCAGCTGCTGTCTGCTCAGAGACCTGTTCCGAGTTTGTCATTGAAAGATACAAAGAAGGCAAAGGGGAAGAAGACAGTACCCGTTCCTGTTGATCCTGTTTCTCCAAAAGGGTCATCTGCAGAGCGCGAAGCCATCCGGTTGGCAATCAAGATCCTGCAAGATGCCTTGAACACTGGTAAGTAGTTTCTTACTTTGATGTTCAGTTTCTGGTTTAGTTTCTTGGTATTTTTGACTGAACTGTGCCAAACAAGCAGGGGGAGATGAGTCTGATTCAGAGGCCTGAGGGGAGATTTAGCTATGGGGGAGCAGCTGTTATTATTGCTCATTTTTTAATTGTTTTTATGTGGTTCTCCCCTGTTTAAAACTTGAGAAGACTTGTTTTTATTTTGTTTCTTTTTGGTTTTGAACAATTTATTAAAAAAAAAAAAAGGGTCTTTATCGGTTAACCGTCATGTGTTGATTATTGCAATATTTTGTTAGTACGGTTGTGTTCTTGTTTGGCTGTGTTTGTCTGTGCATTTTCAGGTTTCGATGTTGCGGTTGCTTGTGTGGCAAGATTCAGTCAAAAAGGGGGAGATTGAAAGTGCATCAGAGCTCTGAAGGTGACAGGAGCCTGCGAAGTGTCTCAGAGTGCTGTTATGCTGACATGGCATTTGAGCTGACGTGGAAGAAGATTATGGGAGTCGTGACAAGGAGCATGAGAAGGAAGGAAGGAGTAGATCAAGATATACACGAGAAGATTGAGAGTATATTTGATCGAGAGGATTAGGGAGGATATTTCTTAGGATAAGGAATATTTCCTTTTTGTTAGGGATTCACAAAGATCTAGGTTAGAGATCGTATGTGAAGTGTTTAAAGGGACGAGGGCTAGCCGCAAAAAGAGTTAGCACTCGTGGGATAAGTTTGAGAGATTTGTAAACCTTCGAGCAAACAAAAAGAGCTTTGAAGGTGAGTGTGTTTTACTCTTTTAGATCTACACAGGGTGTTGTGTTAGATAGACAAGAGAGTAGGCTTAGATTCATAACTTGTAAAAGGGAGTTTTATAAGTTTGAATAAAAGCGTTTGCTTGGCGCGTTTCCAAGCGGTTTAAGTGATTGTCGTTCTCTATACCTTAACAATTATGTTTAAAAAAAAAAAAAAAAAATACAGCTTAAAAATATACGTACAACATCAGTCATGGATTCTCACGACTCACGCATTTGACAATCGCTGGAGCAGTTACACAAACAAATTATAAGTAAGACTATAGCGATTGAAGCAAGTTTTATAGATAGAAAAAGAAAAAAAAATGATACTCACATTTGCTGTATCACCAGCTTTGATATCCATCGTAGGGTAGAGCTCCGCTATTTCAACAAAAAATTAAGAAAAAGCATTAACTCCGCCAGAATGTAAAAGTATTAAGACCGGAAAAGTACAACCAAAAGAAAAAAAAGAAAAATCAGTCAAGAGTTACCAAAAAACAGAAAAGGGGGAGAGGGCTTTGTGAAGTTCAACAAAATCCTGAAAAAGAAACGACCTATCAATCATTAATGGTATTAACATAAGTATATCAGAATAGTAAGCTAAAGGAGACTTAACTACTCTAATATACAACCATATACTTATAACATATACATAAGTCAATATACCCCCTTCAAGTCAATACTTCCTTTGAGGTCCAGGTTGGAGAGGTTTCATAAGAATGTCCGCGAGTTGGTTCCTTGAGACCAGATGAAAAAGTTTGAGGAAGCCATTTTTAACCTGGTCTCGAGTGGTTTGGCAATCGATCTCCATGTGTTTCCTTCTCTCATGAAAGATATCATTGTTTGCAATCTAGATAGCTGATTTGTTGTCACAGAATAATTTGGCCTGTGAAGCTGGTGTAATACGCCAGTCTTGTAGCATATGTTTAAACCAAAGAAGCTCCTTTGTTGTTTGAGCCATACTCCTATACTCTGCTTCAGTGCTGCTGGAGCTTACCACATATTGTTTCTTTGATTTCCAAGTAATCAGTGAAGTACCAAGAAAGATACACATACCATAAATTGATCTCTGTGAGTCTTTGCAAGTTCTCCAGTCTACATTTGCAAATCCTTTTAAACAGATCTTTGAAGATGCTGAATAGAAAAAAGGACTATTCTTCAGATATTGTAGAACATTACGGGCCGCTTGAAGATGGACGTCAGTAGGACACAACAGGAACTGACTCAATCGATTAACTGCAAAAGTGATATCAGGTCGAGTGATGCATAAGTAAAGCAATCGGCCAATCAACTCTCTGTACGAACGTGCATCAGATAGGAGGACACCAGTCTCTTTAGTCAATTCTTCTTTCGGATCCATTGGAACAGACTTTGGCTTACACCCTAATAATCCTGCATCAGCCAATAAGTCTAAGCAATACTTTCTTTGACAAATAGAGATGTCCTCTGAGTTCTTAGCAATCTCCAATCCGAGAAATATCATAAACATTAAGCTTCATCATCATATCAAGATCTCTCTCTCTCTCTCTCTCTCTAACAAAAACATAAACTCACATTTGTGGCACTGTTAGGGTTAAACAGTGCTAAACAACTTCGATCAATTTTTAGTAGTCATTAAAATAATAAAAATAAAACTTGATTATAAAGAATAACTCTCTTTTATGTCTAGAAAATTTCCTCTCAAAACTAAACACTTCTTAAGCTCTCTCTTAATCTCATATCAATGTCACAACTCAACACTTGATATATATAGAGGCTTTCTTATTCCTTTTCCTATTAGAACATAGAACTAGATAACTCCTAATTCTATTTGAACTTATCTTGAGCCTCTCTCTTATCCTTATCTCTCCATTGTAAGGATAACTTGGACTCTAAGATTCAAAGCTTATCCAACAATCTCTCCCTTAAGCTTTGAATTACTCTTTGCAACATCATGAACTCCAAGTAATCTCCTCATCTCCATGAACTGAACTCTCGCCAATGCCTTAGTCAAAACATCCGCCTTCTGATCAGCTCCAAGAATGTGATCAACATAAATGAGCTCCCTTTCAACACACTCACGGATAAAATGATACCGTTTGTGAATTTGTTTGCTTCTCCCGTGAAAAACAGGGTTCCTTGCGAGTGCGATTGCTGCCTTGTTGTCAACATACAAGGTGATCTGCTTACTCTTCCAACCTGTAACTTCACTTAAGAGATCCTGGAGCCATATTGCCTGCTTCGAACCTTCTGTTGCTGCCATAAACTCGGCTTCACAAGATGAGAGTGCGACTGTGTCCTGTTTCTATGAACACCAAGTGATTGGAGTGTCTCCAAAAAAAACACATGACCAGTCGTACTCCTTCCATCATCTTCATCGACATTGTGACTGCTGTCACTGAATCCTACAATCTCCTTTAAGCCTCCTCGCTTGTAATTCAATCCGTATGACACTGTCCCTCTTAGGTATCGTAAAATCTGCTTCATGATTTCTCCATGTGACTTGCGTGAACTCTGCATATACCTGCTAGTTATGCCAACAGCAAACGCCAAATCAGGACGAGTGTGTAGCAGGTATCTCAAGCAACCAACATTCCTTCTGTACTACGTGGGATCGATCTCTTCTTCATTAAGTGCCTTAGAAACCTACAATCCAAACTCCATTGGAATCAAAGTCGGATTACAGCTCTCTAACCCTGCTTCTATTAAGATCCTACGCGCATAACCCTCTTGCTTGATAGTGATTCCGTCTTCTTCTTGTTTCACTTCAATGCCAAGATAGTAAGTAAGCTTGCCGAGATCTGTCATCTCAAATTTTGCAGACATACCTTCCTTGAACTCTTTTATTAGCTTAAGATTGTTGTCTGTAACTAGTAAATCATCAACATATACAACAACTAAGAGCAAATCACCTTCTTTTGATTTCCGATACACTGAAGTCTCCTTAACACATCTCTTGAAGCCCATCTCCTTCAAGATTTGATCTAGCTTTGTGTTCCAATCTCGTGGAGCCTGTCTCAGTCCATACAAAGCTTTCGACAACTTGTAAACTTTGTGTTCTTCACCCTTAATCTCAAAACCCTCAGGTTGATCGACATATACATCCTCTTTTAGCTCACCGTGTAAAAACACAGTTTTAACATCTAAGTGATGGATCTCCCATCCATCCGATGCAGCTAAAGCAACTAACAGTCGTATAGTCTCAGCCACTGGAGCAAAGGCTTCTCCAAAATCTATCCAGCTTTCTTGTACATAGCCTTTAGCAACCAACCTTGCTTTATGCTTGCTTATAGAACCATCGACATTTCTGTTGATCTTAAATATCCACTTAAGCCTTATTACTGCACATCTCTTGGCTTATCAACAAGATCCCATGTCTTGTTCTTGTTGATGGAGTCTATCTCTTCTTTACAAGCAAATCTCCAAACCTGCTTGTTTTTAGCATCTTTGTAATATAACGGTTCATCATTGATTAAGAAGAGAAGTATCTCACTCTCCACGATAGATAAGAGCACATAATCCTCTAAATGCTTCAGTTTCTGGGTTTGTTGAGCAGTTCTTCGCAAGGGCTGCTGTTGTTGTGTTTCTCGAGTGACAATCACCTCATTGTCATCTCTGTTTTCCTGAGATGTAACACTCTCTGTTTCATCTTCTTCTTGATCTTCGATGTCATTATTTGTCACAACCGGTCTTTCTCCAGAATTCTCAACTTCTCCCCATCGCATATGAAACATTCCTGGTTCTCTAACAGATTCTGCAGGTGATGAATTCCAAGTCCACTTACTCTTCTCGTTGAAAACCACATCTCGGCTTACAACTATCCTTCTAGTAGAAGGATTAAACAGACTATAAGCTTTTGATCCTGGTTCTATCCCAAGATGAACCAAAGACTGTGATCGATCATCAAGCTTCTTGAGATGAGCAACATCAACTTTAGCATATGCTAAACAACCGAAAACTCTCAAGTGATCAATGTTTGGCTTTCTTTCTCGCAGACACTCGTATGGTGTGATGTTGTTAAGAGCCTTGGTAGGTACCCTATTGATCAAATAGGTTGCATGACGTACACCTTCCCCCCAAAAGTAATTCGGTACCTCCATTGCTTTAAGTAGACTCCTAGTAATCTCCATTAGTGTTATGTTCCTTCTCTCCACAACACCATTTTGTTGTGGTGTGTAAGGGGATGTTAGATGTCTTGTGATCCCAGCAGATTCACAAAAATCATTAAACTCTCTAGATGTAAATTCTCCCCCTCTTTCTGTTCTAAGAGTTTTGATAGCTCTTACAAGGTCCTTTTCTACAACACTTTTGAACCCTTTAAAGCTTCCAAAAGCTTCACTCTTGTCTTTTATCAAGATAGACCACATGTATCTTGAAAAATCATCAATAATCATAAATATGTACCTGTTATTTGCGAGTGTTGCAGGTGATATAGGACCGCACAGGTCCGCATGAAGCAGTTCCAACGGTTTAGAAGCTCGAAACAACGCAGCTTTCGGAAACACTTGTCGAGTCTGCTTACCAACTAAGCAGGATTCACACAACAACTTTTCTTCTCTTACATCAGACAATCCATGAACCATTTTATGCAGAAACATTGTCTTGATCGTCTTGAAACTGATGTGTCCGAGCCTAGCATGCCACTTCCATGTGTTGTCTTCAAGTCGTGATAGTAGTGATGTTGGTCTTCCTATCTTGAGACTGATTTTGTAAAGTCGATTCGCAGATCGCATTACTTTCACCAAAAGCCTCTCGCTTGGATCATGAACTGTAAGATAATCACGTCTCATACGAACATCACAGCCTACCTCCGTTGCTTGTCCTAAGCTTAGTATGTTGCTCTTGAGGTCAGGGATATAATAGATATCAGATACAAGAATTTGCTCTCCTTTCGTGCTCTCAAACAGTATCAAACCTTTGCCTTCAATCTCCACACATGATCCATCTTCAAACTTGACTTTTCCTTTTATGTTCCTATTAAGCTCAGAAAAATAACTCTCGTAACCTGTCATATGGTTACTTACCCCATTGTCTAGATACCACATGCCTTCTTCTCTGCTGTAGTTCTTCGGTATAAACTTGTCTTCATTCAAGAAAACGACTTCATGCATATACAGAGTCTGATCCGCTTTTTCTGTCTCCTCTGTTTCAACCTTGTTTGCTTCTTGCATCTTTTGTATTTCTCGGGACATGAAGAAGCATAGTGACCAAGCTTGTCACATCTGAAACAGGTTATTGTCTTCTCTTTCTTTTCCTGAGTTTGATTCTGATTTGTGTGGTAATCGGTTCATTCTTGTCCATTATATCTTCTTTTGCCTCGTCCTCTGCCACGTCCTCTGTAGCCTCTTCCTTCTCGACCACGACCTCTGCCTCGAAAGTTGTTAAAACTCGGGTTGTAGGTCGATTGTGGTTGATAGTCGGAACTGGTAAACAATAGTTTTTCTTGTGTGTCTTCTTGTTTATCTTCTCCTTGTATTCTCTCTTCGAAAGCTTTGAGTCTTCCAACTATCTCTTGGAAGCTAGTAGTATTGAGTTTCAATACTTGTTCTAGAGTGGCAACAAGATGGATAAACTTGTTCCTTGGCACACTGTTTAGCAACTTTTTCACCATCCTAGGCTCGTCGATCATTTGTCCAAGTGATGTTGCCTGAGTTGCGATTTCTGATAGCTTTCCTGCAAAGCTATAAACCCTGTCTGAATCCGCCATCCTTAACTTCTCGAAATCAGACATTAGAGTCTGCAAGCGTGCCTCCTTGACACGATCAGCTCCCATGTTTCTTGACTTGATCGAATTCCAAATATCTTTAGGTGAAAGTAGATCACCTACTTGTAGTATAAGAGATTCTAGGATTGATTGGAACAATAATGCTATTGCAACATCATTCTTGTCTTCATCGGTTGAACCTGGTTCTATTGTCTCCCAAACCTTTTGATCCGCAGTATAACCTTCATCTTCATAGACCATACCGTATAGTTTGTAGAGGTAAGTTGAGGGCATTGGATCGATACTGATTTGTCCATGTCCTTTGGACGTGATCCAGTTGCTAGTTCGCTCATTGTTTAGAATCAAATCCGCTCCTTTGGATTGATTAAACCTTGCTCTGATACCAAATAAAAGATTAAAAATAGAATTTGATTATAAAGAATAACTCTCTTTATTTATGTTTAGAAAATCTCCTCTCAAAACTAAACCCTTCTTAAGCTCTCTCTTAATTTCATATCAATGTCACAACTCAACACTTGATATATATAGAGGATTTCTTATTCCTTTTCCTATTAGAACATAGAACTAGATAAATCCTAATTCTATTTGAACTTATCTTGAGTCTCTCTCTTATCCTTATCTCTCCATTGTAAGGATAACTTGGACTCTATGTTTGGGAGATAGTCAGAGACGGACATTGTCTTAAACCATGGGTGAATACGATGAATGCAAATAAAAAATCAAGACTATGGATCAATCAAGAGTATCAACTACAACCGAGAAAGATACCAATTCCCTGCAGCGGGAAATGGAGATATTTGTATGGTTCACGATATAACAGATGGATCGTAACCAATGATTTTCAAAAAGCATATTGGAGTCTCATCAAAAAGATGTTAGCCAAGCAAAAAGAAGATTATATAAAGATGAAGACGATGAAGGAAAATAACAGAGTTGTTAATCTGTTAGTGTGTAAGACTTACTTACAAAAGGAAGCCATATCTAGTTTCACTTTTTCGATTACTTCCTCTTATTTAAGGATTGGTTGTATTTGTATGTTCATTGATAACTTATGTAATCTTTGATTCAAGTTAATAAAGTAAGGTGTTAAAAAAAAAAATATTCGATCAATTTATCATAGTTTATTAAAATGATAAATGATATTAATACTTAAAGTCTTGAATATATATTTAAATAATCAAGCACATTTTTCTTTTTTTTTGTTCAAACAATAGTCAAGCACATTATAACTTAAACATGGGACTCAATTTTTAGGTTTTTTCTCTCAAAATTCAATATAGTAATTTAAAATTGTTGAGTGACTTGAGTGTTTAGTGACATTTATTTGACGATATTCGTTAGTCAAAAATTAGTCACTTTCTTTTGCTTCTGGGATGATTTTAGTTACTTGCTAAATTAAGCAGATGAAATCAATTAGCACCACAGATATCCATTATACTTTAACAGACTCATTAGTCGCTTGAGCGTGTGGTAATCATCTATTTCAACTTTATTACTCACTAATTGATATTTGTATGAGTCTAAACAAATACCAAAATGATATATTGTCTTTTTCTGAGTTAAGAACGAAGCAATCACATTTGTTTAGACTCATACCTTAATCATTTTGGTTACTCTGGATAAACTTTTGAAAACCCCTTAGTATTCTACATTTATTTTTATCTTGTGTTTAATTTTTTTTTTTGGTTATTTATTTTATTTTAGTCATTAGTCACTTAAAATTTAGCATATGAAACTATTTAAGATTATACATTAAAAAAACAACTAAAAACGTGTTATGCTTAAAGATCTCCATTTTACTTTTCGAAAGAATATCCCACTTTAAAAATGTTCACAAGGTAAATGAAAGCTCTCATATACCATATTAACTAATTAATTGGGTGAATTAATCAAGCTGATTGCATATATATTATAGCTGTCACAAGTCTGTTAAGCTTTCGTTTAAATTTATGAACATTCGATATGGTGAAAATGTTAGATGGTGGGGTTAGGTAAAAATAAACTTTTTCTATATAAACAAACACATTCATTGATAAGTTTCTTATCAAACCCACACAACATATACTCCATAAAAAAAACAAAACAAAAAAGAGCGAGGACAGAGAAAATGACATTAAATGGATATTTTTCTACTGATTTTGACATAAAGTCTCCAGCAAACAAATTCTTTCAAACATGCATTTACATACTAGATCTCCCTAAAGGCAACGGTAACGATCTTCTCCATTACTTATACGTACACTTCTCATTGATTCATATATATATCTTGATTAAAACTCTAGTTGCTATGTTTCACTATATATAGTCACGATGGAGATTGAGGCTATACCTTCGGAGAAGAAAAAAACTACGTTTAGAATCGAGGGCTTTCAAGTCTCGGAGTGGTACGAGTCGCTCAAAGGAAAAATCAGCCAAGGCGTGTCTATGTGGCAAAACCTGGATGGGTACAAGAAGCTCGAAGGAACCATGACCATCATTCATGTGGAAGACAATAGCCGTGACCGTGGTATATTCACTGTAGAGTACGAGAAGATCAGCTCTAACATCGAAGATCCAAAATCTATCGTGAACACGTTTGTTGATTTCTTTACAGAGAGATGGATGCGTATCTTCTTGAAGCTATTAATTAGAATTATCTTAATTATGTGTTAACAGGGTAGAACCCCGTTTATATCGCTATCCAGGCCTGGCCCACCCCACAAGCAGCTAAAGCATCTGCTTTCGGAAACCTAATAAATACAAAATATTTGGACTATTTGACAAAATATTTCTTAGCTGAGTTGGTATCTGGTACTTAGATTAAACATCTACTCGTGGGTTCGAATCCCCTCATTGGCAACTTTTGTATTTTTTTTTATATTGTATGTATCATATACAGATGATTAATGTATATTTATAAAATACCATATTAAAAAATGCTTTAGGCCTCCTTAACCCTTGGACCGGCCCTGTCGCTATCTATATCTCTACGTACGCTTATTGCGGTATATATGGACTAGTTATCGTTAATAATGGTTGGACATTTAGAATGTATTTACTCATAATTCATAAAGCTTTAAAATACATAATAATATATCGATTTGCATGCATATTATTGTTGTATCGACGATTTTTAATATTATGGTTAATTAAGTTTATCCATGTCTATTGTTACGGATTATCAATTATGTAACAACTCATTGTTTTAGTACGAAAATGCGATTCGCCACCACTACTTTAAAAGCACAAGGACAGAGAACGCATATATAATTAACTATCCAATTTGGTTGTGTTAGTTTGTTTGAAGAAAATAATTATCAAAAAAGAATTAATATATAAAATATACTCACGATTGAACGTCCAGAACGAGAAGACCCGTCCTGAGATCGAAGACCCACACTCCATCATCGACACTTCTGTCAAGTACTTCCAGGGGATCGATGCAATTCTTGTTAAGGAGATGGATGAGAAAATTGTTAAGGAGATGTCCGAGAAACTTTTTAAATTTATTCTTAGATCTTATCCTGGGGTGTCTGAATCATCTGAAGACCTATATTGGACTTATTTCTGGATCTATTTTTTAAGTGGGAACTCATCTATCTAGTTATATACATATCTAAGCTACTACCGTCAAATGCATATTAAAGGTTTTTTCAGCTCGCCAAAGATGTTACTTTTTTTTTATATATATATAAAGTATTTTGTTTTTTCTTCTTAGCAGAAGAAATGTAAATTAATTGCTTATGGTTTAAGTTAATAGCTAAAATAAGCCGATAAAATAATTTGGTCATGCACAAATATTCTTCCATGTAGATTCACTTTTTCAACATACTAAGCTACGAACAGTTGGTGAGAGTCATGAACACGTGATCACACCCTCATGTATTGTCATTTTTAGTTAAGAGACTGATGAACACAATTACACAAACCCTCACCTTACAGAACAATCGCTTTTACTCACTCATCAGTTTCCTCATACTTATACTTTTTTTTAAAAAAGGTTTTGAAGGAGATTGAAGATTCAGTAACATACTTTGCTTAGTTCGAGTTAACAATATACTGCATGTATTGTTTTATTATTAATTCACTATTTATACCATTGAGGTTTTATTTTTTATTATTATTCCAGTTAATCGCTATAAGATAAAATAACTAAACAAGTACGAAATCGGGTTGCTAAATAATATGTGACTCAATTTATGTAAGTTGAGTGACGTCTGCCTATATATTTTGTATTTATTCCACAACATTCACTAGTCATGTCTAAGTTCATAACGTTAAAATGGGTTGATAATCGTATACTAGACAAAAAAATAAAACGCGTTTTGTGTTACATGAAGCTCATAGAGAAAGAGTCATTTAAGAAGAATTTTACTAGTGATCATATATTTCTAAAAATGTATCTCAAAACAAAATAATTTACGTAAAGCACTTGCTAGATTGAGTTAATCGATACACAAATTAGGCTGTTGAAATCAATGTGGTCTGCAAATTTTATTTACTCCCATGTATATACCACATTCGTCTGCAAATCAATGTGGTCTGCAATTCAAATACTGAAGCTTTAGGTTAGTTTTAAAAAGATTCCACAGAGTGAAAAAGTTAGATGGGTGGGGTTAGGTGATTTTATTTAATGTAATTGTCATAAACCTCTGTCTTTCTATATAACCACATTCATTATACTGAGAAGGTTATTATCAAACCCACACATAACATAGACTTCAAAAACAAAAAAAAATAGAGAATGGCACTAAACGAATCTACTCATGAGTTTGACGTGAAGTCTCAGGCGGACGACCTGTTTAAAGATTTCATGAAAGCATTAAAAGACAATGGTAAGTCTTCAACAGTATTGCATACATCATATTGATTAATCTGCTAACTATTTTTTCGACTAAACCTTTAATTTCTATGTTTCATTGTTTCAACAGAAGATGAGGTGGAGATCGAGGCTGAGGATTGGGAGAAAAGAGAAATTACGATAAATGTGATCAGCTCTGATTTTTTGAGGAAGTACAAGACGTACAAAGTAACCGCCACCATTACTCCTAGGGATGACGGTGATGGTAGCCGTGTGAAATGGACCGTCAAGGTCGAGAAGATTCCCGAAGACATCCACGTCGGCCCACACATCTCCATCAACATAAATTCAAGAACTGTTGAGTTTTATCGTAAGTCTCCAGCAGAAGAGTTGTTTAAATCTTTCATGGAAGCAGTAAAAGATGATGGTAACTCTTCTACATTACATATATGATATATCTCATTGATTCATCATTTCTCTCGATTAAATCCCTAATCACTATTTTTTCACTATAAAAGATGAGGTGGAGATCGAGGCTGAGGATTGGACGAATAGGAAAACCACGGTAAAACTGATCTCCAGTTATATCTTGAGGAACTACAAGACGCTCAAAATAACCATCGTCGTTACGCCTTCGGAAGATGGTGATGGTAGCCACGTGAAATGGACCGTAGTGTTCGAAAAGATTTCTGATGACATCGACGACCCATATCTAGCCATCAACACAGCTGCTTATCTCATCAGGATGATCGATGCCAAAGTCCTTAAATAAATATGTCCTAACTTGAAGGTTCGTCTACATTGCAAAACGTCGTCTAAATAAATTGGCATACATACATATCTATATATTTATTGCAATAAACGTTTGGTATTTTGGGGATGTATGACTCGATCGTATAGCTATATTATAATAAATATCTATTGGCAGATTATTGTTGGACCGGATGATTATAATTTTTCACAACTGGGGGATCTAATTGGCGGCTTGTGTAACTTGTTTGCTTAATAAAGATATATTCTCATGTTCTCCTTTACCGTAAAAAATTATGGAGAAGGCAACTTAATCTAACCAAGTTAGCCAGGTCTTAAAGTAAATGTTTATTGTTGGTCCAATTAACAAAAAAAAAAAAACAGAACTAATTGATGTATCAAAAATAAAAGAACTGCGAATGTTCATTACACAATAGACTAATAATCAACACAAGCTAGGCTTTTTTACGGAAAGGCTTGTAGAGGCAAGTCTATACTAGAAATTATGAATACTTTTTAATAAAAGATATATACATCAATACTTAGTAATAGTTACGATCCAAAAAAATTATTCGAAATCTAAAACATATGTCTCACTGTAAACTATTCAAATTAACATTCTATAGATCTCTTCAAGGATTTTTCATCGTATGTGTTCTACTATGACATGTGTATGAGACAGATATCTCTAGAGGGTCTCTCAAATCAAATGAGAAACGATTCCAAACATTATAGCTTTAAAATTATATATTTTTCTAATTTTGATTTATTTTTAATGAGAATTTCTCAAAAAGAGACCCCAAATGAAAATATATACCCTTATGATTTTTAGGAAGAACTTCATTAAGATCTATAAGGAGCAACTCATCAAGAAAAAGAATAAGCTACTTGTTATGAGTGATTTAAAATTTTGTTTATATCTTATTTTGTAATTGACAAGTTGTTTGCATGTGATTTGTATTTGTTCTGAATTTTGAATGGATATATATGCAGACTATACAAGCTAATGAAGACAAATGGAATATATTGTCTGAAGCGGTACATTATTTGAACAAAATTACTAAAATTATGTTATTATCTCAAATGTCTTGTTCAAATAGTATCCTTGCAAAGTTTGATCACATTGATTATTTCTAACCAAGTTTTCTTAAAACTATTGTTCATTTTATGATCTTAAGGACTGAGGCTGACAACGATCGAGAACATATCTCTTGAGGCAGGTCTTTGATTTGTCTCGGAAAATATTATTAGAAACCTTGCTGGATCGTGGGAACTCTTGGATTAATCTGTAAATATATCTAAGTTATTAAATTGTTTCTGCAGGTATGTTTGTATTAACATGTGGGTTTGGTGTTTTAGATAAAGGAATCTTACGTTGTGAAGGCTGGCATCCGCATGGATGCTTATGAGAAAACAATGATGGCCTACTACAAGAAGTCGCTGGTAAATTGGTTATTTGCACATTACTGTATATATATATATATATTTGTGCTTATGTTTGTACTTAATACTAATCATATGTTGTTTTGTGTTCAAAAGGAATGGCTAGTTGAGGATGATAAATCTGACAATATAGTGTCCAAGGAATCTGACACGTCTGACAAGTTATTGTCCAATGAATCTGACGACGAGTAATAATGCGATTTTTACTTTATGCTTGTAGTTAAAATTAGCTGATGTTCCGGTGACCACCATCGTGATGAGTTGGTTACTTTCGTTTCACTTTTTTACAACTTTCTCTCGGTGTTTAAATTTTAGTTACTGTGTTATCTAATGTGAGAAATATGTTAGTCTTTTAATAACATTGGGAGTGAAGATTGAGAATGAAATCCGCGGAGTAGAAGCATGTGAACAAACAATATATTTGGTCATACGGGCTTAATAACATGTATTAGAAACGTGTCACAAATCAGTTATTAGTCTTTTGGTTTAAGTTTTCTTCATCATCTGCAAGAATTTACGATGATTGAGTCAGACATAATGAATTAATGAATCCTTTTTGATGCAGAACCATGTATGTAAATTGTCTAGCAGCTTAAACTGGCTGTATTTTAGATTGAACATCTAGTTTTATATTGATTGTATTTCAGAAAGAAAAAAAATAACCAAAAATATGTTAGAAATATTAGCTCTCGAGTCCTTGAAGCACGACCACGATGATGAATTCATGGTTGTTATGGGAACCAAAACTGATATGATCATGGCTAGCAAGGAGTCAGAAGCTGCAGAGGAACCGGAGATTGTGGGAAGGATCACTCGCTCAAGAGCTAAGGAGATGGCTAAGGAAGCTCATTCACTCATAGCTGACGGGTCATTCAACCTACCGAGGATCCAGGTCTTTAACATCTCCACCTTGAAGACTTCACCCGGTAATGATAACTAGATAACTTAGGTGTGAAGTTTGTACTCTTTTTCCCATAGCTGAGTTTTGTCCCACTGGGTTTTCTTGGCATGGTTTTTAATGAGGCAAATGGATCACTACGTCGAGTTATCTAGAAGTCATTGCCAATGGGAAATAATGTACAAGTCCCCAGACTTCAGACTTTAGTCATCAGACTTCAGACTTTAGTCACCAGACTTCAGACTTTAGTCACCAGACTTCAGACTTTAGTCACCAGACTTCAGAATTAAGTCACCAGACTTTTGCCAGACTTCAGTACCTGATGATTTGCTGTTTTTCTTGTTTTCCTTAAAATGTCTTGTTGTTTTATTTTGAACTTCCTGTTGTTTGGAGTGTCGAGCCTAGGGTTGATTATAAAGCCCATAGCCACGCCTCCTTGTTCTTTAGCGAAGAAGTATGTTGTAAACATGTTTTGTGAACTTTCTTCTCTCAATTTGAATTCTTGAATGCGTTCTTGATTTCTGGGTTTCTATACACTTTGTGATTCAGAAACTCTTCACTTGTTACAATCCATATCGCCACCTAAACAATCTATCTCCATCGAATCATTGTTCTAACTTCTGATCATCACCATATCCTTCTACATTCTCGATCTCACAACATCATCGCCACCATATTTGCATTTTCCGCATCATCACCATCGAGTCTCATCATCATTCATCAGTCTACAGCCTTCATCAGAGTTTCTATCCTAGGGAGATCCTATCATGTGGTATCAGAGCCAACTCTGTGCCAAGGCTAAGCGATTCTAAGAACCCTAATCTCTTGTGTTTTGCTTAATTCGTTTGAGTCTAGGTCTAATAGGGTTTAGTTATTGTTGATTCGTTTGAGTTTAGGTCAAGTTTTGGGAGTTTAGGATTTAGTTTTGTGTTGTTCGAAATTAGACTGCAAATTAGGGTTTGTTTATTTCGAAATTGTTCATTATAGGGTTGGTATTGATCGATTCTCTTGTAGTTTTGTTCGATATTAAGTCTATATCCGTGAGTCTATTGCTTAAAATTCTGAGTCTTAGAGTTTATTTTCGTTTTTTTTATTCCAAGAACAATTTACTGCGAGTTTCTTATTTAATTTGCAGGTACAATGGAGCTTTCTCCAGAGGCTATGGAAGCTTTGAACCAAGCCATGTCCAAGCAAATAGCAGAAGCAAACAAGTTAATGTCTACTCAGTTTCAGCAACAGATGGAGCAGCTCAGTAACAAGTTTGAGAAACAGTTCAAGGACATAGCTCACGCATCTAGTGCTTCAGAACAGAGTTCTACAGAACCGCCTAGTCCCAATGAGGCCCTTCGTTTAGCCAAAGGAAAGGCTCATGTGAGAGCTTCTTCAAAGCCTACACGGATCAGAACAGCTAAGTCACCTACTGGGGGGAGAGAGACTTGTTTCAATCAGAGGAGAAACACTCAAGGTACAGAAAGAGAGCCGCGCAGAACTAGTAGAGATCACATTCGTCCAAGACGCACTGAACAAGTAGCTGGGCATCGAATCTACATTGAGTCAGATAGAGAGTATTCTGAAGAAGAAGAAGTTTCAGATCATAGTCAAGAGACAATGCGGAGAAACAGAAACAGAGATCATGGCAGGGATTATGATCCTTTGAGGCAGCAGTTGAGTCATCTCAAGATTCAGTATCCTTCTTTCCATGGTACCAATGACCCAGAGACTTATCTAGACTGGGAAAGGAAGATGGAGTCGAATTTTCAGGTTCAAGGAACCTATGAGTTGAACAAGGTGAAGATAGCCATATCTGAATTCAATGGTTATGCTTTGTTATGGTGGGAGCAGTTGGGGCTCACTAGACATCGACAGAGAGAGCCTGCTATCACTACATGGGAACAGTTAGTCACGCAGATGAGAAAGAAGTTTGTTCCTACACACTACCAGCGAGAGATCCTTAACAAGCTTAGGCGTCTCATTCAAGGTACCAAGTCTGTTAGAGACTACTATCAAGAGCTGGAAACACTTATGATCAGGGCTGATCTAAGAGAAAGTGAAGACATGGTTATGTCTAGATTTCTCGGGGGTTTAAACAGAGAGATTCAAGACAAGATAGAGCTGCAGAATTATGAAGATGTGCAAGAAATGGTACATAAGGCAGAGTTAATTGAATCGCAGATCAAGAGAAAGGGAGTGAGGTCAGCTTTTACGCCTAACATCTCCAAGCCAAGAGAGTTCAGTAAACCCGCCTTCACCAAGGACAGCAAACTGCGACAGCTACAGTCAAAGAGGAGGTTAAGATTGATTTCAAGCCCAAGAGTAGCACTTCTACAAGTTATATCAGGTGTTTCAAATGCCAAGGAATGGGGCATTATTCCAGAGACTGTCCTAATAAGAAGATGTTTCTTCTTCAAGAAGGAGGAGAGATTGTGCCAGTAGACAGTTCAGAGAGTGAACTAGAGTCAGATTTCGGTGAAGAAGGTGAACCAGCCGTAATGGGAGAAATGTTGGTAGCACGCAGAGCTTTAAGTGTTCAGATTCATCCAGATGATAGAGGACAGCGTGAGAACCTATTTCACACACGGTGTATGGTTCAAGACAAGGTATGTACCTTGATCGTTGATGGTGGAAGCTGTACTAATGCAGCTAGTGAAGAGATGGTACAGAAGCTTAATCTCAAGACTACTTCACATCCAAGACCTTATCAGCTACAGTGGTTGAACAACAAGGGTGCTTTGACAGTTTCGCAGCAAGTGATGGTGAAACTAGCGATTGGGAAGTACGAGGATGAGCTGCTTTGTGATGTTATTCCCATGAAGTCAAGTCATATTCTTTTGGGAAGACCATGGCAGTTCGACAGAAGAGTGTTCCATGATGGTTACACCAACAAGCAAACATTTGAGTTCAAAGGACGCAAGGTCACCCTTCTACCACTTACACCCAGCGAAATCTACAAGGACCAGCTTCACATGAACCGCAAGGATACAGAAAAAGTGTCTCACAGCCTGTACATCAATCTCAGCGAGTTCAACAAGCTATTTGATCCAGAGATGACCACATTCATGTTTGTGTACAAGGAAACACTCACCAGTACTAAGTCCGCAGGAGAGCTTCCACGCGAGATGATAGAAATTATAGAGGAGTACAAGGATGTGTTTCCAGAAGAGATACCTCCAGGTTTACCTCCAATCCGTGGGATAGAGCATCAGATTGATTTGGTACCAGGTTCAGCTCTACCGAACAGACCAGCTTACCGAACTAATCCAGTAAAGACTAAAGAGCTTCAGAAGCAAGTAGAGGAGCTGATGAGCAAGGGACACATCAGAGAGAGTCTCAGTCCATGTGCAGTACCAGTTTTGCCTGTACCCAAGAAAGATGGTTCATGGAGGATGTGTGTTGACTGCAGAGCTATTAATAACATTACAGTGAAGTACAGACATCCAATTCCGAGATTAGATGACATGCTGGACGAGTTATGTGGTTCAACAATCTTTTCCAAGATCGAGTTAAAGAGTGGGTATCATCAGATCAGAATGAAGGAAGGAGATGAATGGAAAACAGCTTTCAAGACCAAGCAAGGGCTCTACGAATGGCTAGTCATGCCGTTTGGTCTCACCAATGCTCCTAGCACCTTCATGCGTTTAATGAATCATGCTCTCAGACCTTTCATAGGCATCTTCGTGGTTGTGTACTTCGACGACATACTCATCTACAGTAAAGGTTTAGAAGAACACTTAGAACACATCCGCCAAGTTCTAAATGTTCTTTGTTCTCAATCCCTCTTTGCTAATTTTTCTAAATGTTCATTCTGTACTACTGAGGTTGTTTTTTTAGGCTTTGTTGTCAGTGCAGAAGGAGTTAGAGTGGACGATGAGAAGGTCAGGGCTATCAAGGAGTGGCCAACACCCAAAAACATGGTAGAAGTCAGGAGCTTTCATGGACTAGCAGGCTTCTACAGGCGATTTGTGCAAGACTTCAGTACTATTGCAGCGCCACTTACAGAAGTTGTCAAGAAGGATGTAGGATTCAGATGGGAGGAAGCACAAGAGAAGGCGTTTTCAACCTTAAAAGAGAAGCTTATTTCTGCCCCTATTCTCTTACTTCCTGATTTCATGAAAACTTTTGAGATTGAATGTGATGCTTCCGGAGTGGGTATAGGTGCTGTTTTGATGCAGGATAGGAAGCCAATAGCTTACTTCAGTGAAAAGCTAGGAGGATCAACGTTGAACTATCCTACATATGATAAGGAGCTGTATGCTTTGGTTAGAGCTCTTCAAACGTGGCAGCATTACCTGTGGCCCAAGGAATTCGTTATTCACACTGATCATGAGTCCCTGAAACATCTCAAAGGACAACATAAGCTCAACAAGAGACATGCCAGATGGATGGAGTTCATAGAGACTTTTCCCTACACGGTTTAGTACAAGAAAGGTAAAGATAATGTAGTTGCAGATGCATTATCCAGGAGGTACACTCTCATTTCTACTTTGTCTTCTAAGCTTGAGGGTTTTGATGAGATAGTAGAACTTTATAAGACTGACATCGATTTTGCTGAGAGCTATGGCAAATGCCATAAGTTTGCTTTTGAGAACTATTATAGGCAGGATGGATATCTGTTCTTTAAGGATAGATTGTGCATACCAAGAGGATCCATGAGAGAGCTGCTGATCAGAGAAGCTCACGGAGGTGGATTAGCTGGGCATTTCGGAGTATCAAAGACTCTACTTGGACTGCAAGAACACTTCTATTGGCCTCAAATGAAGAAAGACGTTGAGAAGGTTTGTTCTAGGTGCCATATCTGCAAAATGGCGAAGGGTAAGGTACAGCCTCACGGCTTGTACACTCCTCTACCGATTCCTTCTCAACCTTGGACTCATATTTCTATGGACTTCGTTCTTGGCTTACCTCGAACCAGAAATGGTAGAGATTCTATTTTTGTTGTGGTTGACAGGTTTAGCAAGATGGCTCACTTCATTGCAAGTCACCAGACGGACGATGCTGTTATTGTAGCTAACTTGTTTTTCAGGGAAGTAGTACGCCTACATGGAATGCCTCAAGTGATTGTTTCAGACCGAGATACCAAGTTTCTAGGACACTTCTGGAGGACGTTATGGGCTAAACTAGGAACCAAGCTTTCATTCTCAACCACATGTCACCCGCAAACAGATGGACAAACCGAAGTGGTGAACAGGACGCTATCGACACTCCTCAGAGCCTTAGTGGGAAGCAATCTCAAATCATGGGAAGAATGTCTACCACATGTGGAGTTCACATACAATCACGCTAAGCATTCTGCTACCCTCTTTTCTCCTTTTGAAATTGTTTATGGTTTTAACCCACAATCACCTCTAGACTTGATCCCTTTACCTTTAAGTGTGAAGTGTAGCTTTGATGGCAAAGAAAAGGCTGAACAGGTGAGGAGGATACATGCTAAAGCTAAGGAGAACATAGAGAAAAGAACCAAGCAATATGAGAAGCATGCGAACAAGGGTAGAAAGGAGCTCATTTTCGAAGAAGGAGACTTGGTGTGGGTTCATTTACGCAAGGATAGGTTCCCAGAAGAGAGGAAAAGCAAGCTTCTACCGCGAGCTGATGGACCATTTGAAGTCATCAAGAAGATCAACAACAATGCCTACGAGATTGATCTTCACGGTAAGTATAAGATATCTTCCACATTCAATGTTTCTGACTTGCTTCCTTATTATGCAAATTCCGATTTGAGGACAAATCCTTTTGAAGAGGGGGAGGATGATATGATCATGGCTAGCAAGGAGTCAGAAGCTGCAGAGGAACCGGAGATTGTGGGAAGGATCACTCGCTCAAGAGCTAAGGAGATGGCTAAGGAAGCTCATTCACTCATAGCTGACGGGTCATTCAACCTACCGAGGATCCAGGTCTTTAACATCTCCACCTTGAAGACTTCACCCGGTAATGATAACTAGATAACTTAGGTGTGAAGTTTGTACTCTTTTTCCCATAGCTGAGTTTTGTCCCACTGGGTTTTCTTGGCATGGTTTTTAATGAGGCAAATGGATCACTACGTCGAGTTATCTAGAAGTCATTGCCAATGGGAAATAATGTACAAGTCCCCAGACTTCAGACTTTAGTCACCAGACTTCAGACTTTAGTCACCAGACTTCAGACTTTAGTCACCAGACTTCAGACTTTAGTCACCAGACTTCAGAATTAAGTCACTAGACTTTTGCCAGACTTCAGTACCTGATGATTTGCTGTTTTTCTTGTTTTCCTTAAAATGTCTTGTTGTTTTATTTTGAACTTCCTGTTGTTTGGAGTGTCGAGCCTAGGGTTGATTATAAAGCCCATAGCCACGCCTCCTTGTTCTTTAGCGAAGAAGTATGTTGTAAACACGTTTTGTGAACTTTCTTCTCTCAATTTGAATTCTTGAATGCGTTCTTGATTTCTGGGTTTCTATACACTTTGTGATTCAGAAACTCTTCACTTGTTACAATCCATATCGCCACCTAAACAATCTATCTCCATCGAATCATTGTTCTAACATCTGATCATCACCATATCCCTCTACATTCTCGATCTCACAACATCATCGCCACCATATTTGCATTTTCCGCATCATCACCATCAAGTCTCATCATCATTCATCAGTCTACAGCCTTCATCAGAGTTTCTATCCTAGGGAGATCCTATCAAAAACCTTGGCACTTGAAGGAGGAGAAGACACAGTACATGCAACTGTTGGAGGCCACGTCTCAGTCTTCAGTGAAGGAGAAGAGTGATACGAGATAATATGGGTTTAGGTACCACACCCGAGTTTAGCCAAAAGATTCAGGTGCTTTTTTTTTTCCGCACGCTTTAGGTTTATGATTGATTGTATACTTTGCCTAAAAAAGGTTTCTTATGATCAATAAAAAGATAAAACTTTCAACAATTTGTTGTAAAACACTTGATGGACTCGACCTGACCGGCCCATCACTAGTCCTTGTTACGGTCCATTGTACTTAGGCCCATTCGGCCATAGCTTATTACTTAGTCGGTCATGTACTTATTCCTATGGGAACCTATATATATATGTTGTAACCTCATTCGAATATCAATAATAAGAACAAGAGATTTCCCTAACTCTCTAGTTTCACAACACGTTATCAGCACGATAGTCTCAAAACCCTAAAACCCTAAAGGCAGCCGCCACTTTCTCTCTTCTTCCCTAAACCCGAAACCACCTTCTTCTTCTTCGAGACCTATCCTCTTAATCTCGAAGATCTCCTACTGATTCACGAGCATCCTTAGCTCGTGATCAAGTTCTTAAACAAACCTGATCGAGGTTCTTAGTTCGTGGTCTCGGGGGTGAGTTCGTGAGGAGCTGTTCGTGAGGAGCTGTTCGTGGGAAGCAGTTCGAGGGAAGCAGTTCGTGAGCAAGGAGGAGAGAATTACCGAGGTCTTTAGCTCCCGGTCCATACCAATCAGAATCCAAACGGTGAAGGTAAAGAAATTCGAAAACCTTCTCTAAAACCCTATGGATCGAATTTAAACATAAAAACTATTGAACCCTAAAAGATAAACAAGTAAACAACCAACATAGATTAAGATCTCTAAATCCTAAAACTTTAAAATCAGATCATGTTTTAGGTTGTTAGATTTCTTGAGAATTAAAACCAATTATATTCAAAGATTAAAATTTGGTTGATTGCTTGTGTGATGCATAAGAACCTAGAGATATTGTTGATTAAATTGTTCTAGGATATTAAACTAATCATGCATCATATAGAAATTGAATCATGTAAATTTGGCTGCATGAATTAAGAATTCTAGGGTTGAATCCGAAAATTAAACCTTGTGTTCTAGGATTGAAAAAATCCTTGAATTAAAACTTTAGATAAGAAACTTAAGAAACCAAATTAAAATTTCGGATCAAAAATTCATAGGATTGTTCTTAGGATTGAAAAATTCGATTATGATCAAAAGAAAAAATTTGTAAAATTTCCATAAATTAAAACATTAAAATTGGAATTAAAACTTAATTAGGATAAGTCCCTAATTAAATATAGTAATTATCCTAAGAATTTATATAAATATTTAAGAGTAAATCCGATTAAGAATAAAATTATGTTAATATTCTATAAATTAAAACATTAGAATTTCGGATTAAAATTTAATTAGGATTGTTTCCTAAAACTCTTAAATCACAAACCTAGAATGAAAAGGAAAACCTAGAAAAAGGAAATACTATCTAGGATTGTTGCATGCATTTAATTTTGTTGTCTTGCATGCATAGGAAATTAAACCACGAAAATATACATAAAGGCATGGCATGTTTGGTCTCAAATACCACATGACCTAAGGCATGGTTCGGTCTCAAATACCGCATGACCTAAATAATTGTTGCATGGTTCGATCTTAAAAATCGCATGCTAACCTTCGGTTGTCTCTCTTTGCAGATGGCAAACCTCAAGAGCCTTGACTACCCAGTCTTGCAAGCTTCGGGAAATAACTACTTGCAATGGGCATTCGACACCGAGATCAATCTTGAGTCGAACGGCTTGCATGAGTGCATCAGCGAGGAATTTGAGAGCACTAACAAGAAAAAGAGTAAGTGCCTCCAGCACCTACATCATCACATTGCTGAATCCCTCAAAAGCCAGTATCTCTTTATAAGAGACCCTCTTGCCCTTTGGACACAGCTTAAACGCCGTTATGGGCACCAAAAGACGGTGCTCCTTCCAAAGGCAGAATTTGACTGGAAGAACCTAAGGATCCAGGATTTCAAATCCGTGGAAGAGTATAACTCTGAGCTTTTTAGGATTGTCTCAATCCTTAGGTTATGTGGAAGGGAAGTGACTGAACAAGAGCTGATAGAAAAGACATTGTCTACTATGAGCCCTAATAACAGAGTCCTTCAGCAACAATATCGACATGAAAAGTTTGTCGACTATGGGGCACTCATTGAAGCATTACTGCTCGCTGAGCAAAATGTTGAGTTGCTGATGATGAACAGTGCGATGAGACCTCCTGGTACAGCCCCATTACCAGAGGCCAATAAGGTTGATTTGGGAAAGAAAGCTGCAATAGAGCCTAAAGGGCCTAAGGAGCCAACTGAGACTAACTACGTCCACAGAGAAAGAAACTACGGCCAAGCTAGTCGCGGTCGTGGTGGCAGAGGACGTGGTGGTCGCGGTGGCCGAGGAGGCCGCGGACGTGGTGGTATGGGCCGTGGGTCCTTTAAACCACACACCAAGGCTAAATCGACATGCCATCGATGTGGTATGACAAACCATTGGTATAAGAACTGCAGAACTCCCAAACACCTCGTTGAGGCATACCAAGAAATTCAAAAGAAGAAGAATCCTGAAGCTAACCTTGTGTACCTCGATGACGAAGGAGACTTTGATCATGAGAAGGATGACTTACTAGATGATGAGACTCCCGATTGCCTTAAAGATTTAGAATAAATTTTGGTTTTATTTTGGTTTAATTTCTATGCTTTTATGATTTAGTTTCTATGTAATGGATAATTTATTTAATTTAATTTCAATGGATTTTATTTTATAAAATTTGTGTTATTAAAATCCAAAATTATTGTCCTCTTTATAGAAATGGCCGAGGACTTGAGTGAACTAGTGGTGGACAGTGGTTCCAGCCACACTATATTAAGAGACAAAAGATATTTTATTAATCTCCAAATGAAAAGTGCAAATGTTAGTACAATTGCGGGTATAGCAAATATGATTGAAGGCTACGGCCAGGCTCACATCTTGTTGCCTAAGGGTACACATATTGAGATAAGTGATGCCTTATATTCACCCAACTCTAAGAGAAATCTATTGAGTTTTAAAGATATAAGATTAAATGGTTTTCATGTTGAAACCAAGGGTGAAGGATCTAAAGAGTTCCTATACATTACAGAGAATGTACAAGGACAAAAGAAAGTCCTAGAGACTATACCTGCCCTAGCTACTGGTTTATACCATGCTAAAATAAATATGATAGAAGCTAACTTAGCAAAGCACAAACTGTTCAATGAACAATTCACTCTATGGCATGACCGGCTTGGCCACCCGGGTTCGAACATGATGCGAAAATTAATTAAGAGTTCAAAAGGGCACAACCTCACAGAAAGAAAAGTTTTCCCTAAAAATGCAACTTGTGTAGCATGTGCTCAAGGGAAACTTATTGTAAGACCCTCACCAGTAAAAGTCACAAAAGAAACTTTGAATTTTCTGGAAAGGATACAAGGTGACATATGTGGACCAATACACCCACCTAGTGGGACATTCAGGTATTTCATGGTAATGATAGATGCCTCGACAAGATGGTCCCACGTATGCTTGTTATCCACGAGAAACTTAGCATTTGCTAAGCTCTTGGCTCAAATCATTCGATTAAGAGCACATTTTCCGGACTTTCCACTTAAGACTATACGTCTAGATAATGCTGGTGAGTTTACATCCCAAGCGTTTAATGATTATTGTATGTCCATGGGGGTGAGTGTGGAACATCCCGTGGCACATGTCCATACACAAAACGGATTAGCTGAATCCTTCATTAAACGTATACAAATGATTGCTCGACCATTGTTAATGCGATCGCAGCTTCCTGTGTCAGCATGGGGACACGCAGTCTTACATGCATCAGAACTTATTCGCATCAGGCCATCTAGTAAACATAAATATTCACCATCCCAACTGTTAACGGGTCAAATGCCAGACTTGTCCCATATCAAAACATTTGGTTGTGCCGTATACATACCAATTGCTCCACCACAGAGAACAAAAATGGGACCTCAAAGGAGGATGGGAATATATGTTGGATATGAGTCTCCCACAATTATAAAGTATCTTGAGCCATTGACAGGAGATTTATTTAAGGCCAGATACGCGGATTGTCAATTCGTTGAGTCCGAATTCCCTAAGATAGGTGGAGAGACTAGCAAGCCGGTCAAGGAATTAACATGGAATCAAACATCCTTAAATTGGCAAGATCCTCGAACTCTAGCATGTGATGCAGAAGTTCAAAAGATAATTCATTTACAGCAGCTAGCTATACAATTGCCAGATTCCTTTGCTGACCCAAAGAGAGTAACAAAATCGTACATACCCGCTTGCAATGCACCAGTACGAATTGATGTTCACAAGGAACACAATAATCAAGTTGCTACAGAGTCTAAACCTCGTGCAAAGAGAGGTAGACCAATAGGATCCAAAGATAAGAATCCTCGGAAAAATAAAAGAGGTGCAAATCAAACCGAGACTATAGGGAATACGGTACAACCAGACATTGTCACAGAAATTCCTAAGGTATCAAAGGAGGCTCAGGACGCTGAGACTCTAGAACCTGAAGGAGTTGACAACAATGAGATCTCGATAAACTACATTATGTCTGGTGTACAATGGAATCGAAAAGATGTCGACATTGATGATATATTTGCATATAAGGTAGCACTTGAGATAAATGAGGATGTAGAACCCACATCTATATTAGAGTGTACACAAAGTAAAGATTGGCATAAATGGAAATAAGCCATTGATGTGGAGTTAAACTCTTTAAGGAAGAGAAGTGTGTTTGGTCCAATAGTGAGGACAACACCTGAAATTAAACCAGTTGGACATAAGTGGGTCTTTGTAAGAAAGAGAAATGAGAAGAATGAAATTGTAAGATACAAAGCACGGCTTGTAGCACAAGGATTCTCTCAAAGACCAGGAATAGATTATGAGGAGACATACTCCCCTGTGATGGATGCAACGACTTTTAGGTATCTAATAAGTCTGGCAGTAAGAGAAAATTTAGATTTGCGGTTAATGGATGTTGTAACTGCATATTTGTATGGTCCACTGGAAAATGAAATTTATATGAGATTACCAGAGGGTATAGAACACAAGAAAGGTGGTTCTCGAGAACAGTACTGCATAAGGCTAGACAAATCCCTATATGGACTGAAACAAAGTGGTCGAATGTGGTATAATCGGTTAAGTGACTATCTAGTCAAGGAAGGCTATAAGAATGACCCAATCAGCCCATGTATATTCATAAGAAAGTTTGCAAACAAAGGATTTGTGATAATAGCAGTCTATGTGGATGATTTAAACATCCTTGGAACCTCTGGGGAAATTGCCCAAACTGTAGAATATCTTAAGAAAGAATTTGAGATGAAAGACCTAGGTAAAACAAAATTTTGTTTGGGATTGCAACTTGAGTACATAAACAATGGGATCCTTGTGCATCAAAAGGCATATACAGAAAAGGTACTCAAGAGATTTAACATGGAGCAAGCTCACTCATTGACTAGCCCAATGGTTGTGAGAAGTGTAGAGGTGGATAAAGATCCATTCGCTCCTAAGAAGGCCGATGAAGAAATTCTCGGACCTGAAGTGCCTTACCTCAGTGCTATAGGAGCGTTAATGTTCTTGGCTAGTCACACTAGGCCAGATATCAGCTTTGCCGTGAACCTCCTAGCAAGATATAGTTCTTGTCCGACCAAAAGGCACTGGAATGGTATTAAACATGTACTGCGTTACCTTCAGGGAACGACAGACTTTGGTCTTTACTATACTAACTATAACAAAGATGGTTTAGTTGGTTTTGCCGATGCAGGTTATCTATCCGATCCACACAATGGTAAGTCACAAACAGGTTATGCGTTTACACACGGCGGTACAGCGATCTCTTGGCGTTCCATGAAGCAGACTTTGGTGGCCACATCCTCAAATCACGCGGAGATCCTAGCCATACATGAAGCCGGCCGTGAGTGTGTTTGGTTGCGGTCTATGACTCAGCATATACGGACGGATAGCGGTTTAGAAGACAACAAGGAAGCGACGGTCATCTACGAAGATAATTCAGCCTGTATCGCACAACTCAAAGACGGTTACATCAAGGGAGATCGGACGAAGCACATACTGCCAAAGTTCTTCCACACACATGAACTACAAAAGGCCGGAGAAGTTCAAGTGGTGCAAGTTCAATCATGCGACAACTCAGCCGATCTCTTCACAAAGGCATTACCGACAACAACATTCAGGAAGCTCACGCACCAGATTGGAATGCGGAGACTCAAGGACTTAGAGTGATGCTTGGAACAGGGGGAGCAATGTGTGCTGTACTCTTTTTCCTTCACTAAGGTTTTGTCCCAATGGGTTTTCCTGGTAAGGTTTTAATGAGGCAGCATCCCCTTAGCACATTGCAGTGATCCTATCCTCGCATAGGCACGGTCGTCTCATCCAAGGGGGAGTGTTGTAAAACACTTGATGGACTCGACCTGACCGGCCCATCACTAGTCCTTGTTACGGTCCATTGTACTTAGGCCCATTCGGCCATAGCTTATTACTTAGTCGGTCATGTACTTATTCCTATGGGAACCTATATATATATGTTGTAACCTCATTCGAATATCAATAATAAGAACAAGAGATTTCCCTAACTCTCTAGTTTCACAACACAATTAAGCTCTAGAGTTAGGCCATTTGTTTGGTTTAATTTCATACCTACGCCAAACTATATGATTAATAATAAGTTCATAATAACCAATAATAAAAGTATTTTTTTTATAACCAAATTACGAGGCTCGTTCCTGGTCTTTCAGTCGCTATTTGGATTCTCTACAAGCTCCTCCTCCTCTACAGATCGTTCATGTGGAGCTCTGTTCTGTTCTGTTCTGTAGCAAGGTAAAAAAAGAAACTTCAACTCTGGTTTTGGGGTGATTTCTAGTCAAAATCTGGATTCGTCTGCATCTTCTTTTTGCTTTCTGTAGTTTGTTGCTGTGAATGCTAAAAGTTAACTGTTCTCGATCCTTAAATTATTCGCTTCCTGATTCTATAGCTGACCAAGGTTCTAATTTGGGAATATGGTGAGATTCTATGGTAATTTGATGTTTTCTTTGCAGTCATAGGTCGATGATGATATTGGTATCTCAAGGATTGGGAATTTATGTGGTGGAGAGCAAAGGAGGAGCAATATTATGTATATTGCTTTATCTGCTCTGTTTAGGCACATGGCCTGCTCTTATGGCACTTCTTGAACGACGTGGTCGTCTCCCACAACATACCTATCTTGATTATTCCATCACTAACTTCTTGGCTGCAATCTTTATAGCCTTTGTGTTTGGTGGGATTGGTGAAAGTACACAACACAGGAGGCACCAAGTTTTCTTGCCAAGCTCCCTCAGGTTAGGCTGGACCTATAATGGTGATTGTTGCGTACGTTGATGAGTTTGTGAAACTGTGGAAGAGTGCCAGAGACTATTTGGAGGTGAAGTTTCACATACAGTGTGGCTTTTGATTGTGTGATTGTGTGATAGTGTTAGGAAGATCACTCATCACTTCTTTAGTTTTATAGTAGAAGAAGAAGAGATGGAGAATGTAAAGGAAGGGACTGCAGCTTTTCTTGTAGCACTCGAAAACACAAGAGCAATTAAAGTAGGATCTTACTCTTTTGTTATGTGTTGATCATGAATTTGGAGGAAACAAAGTAAACCAATCTTTATGCATTTCTCTTGGATTCAGGTGTTTGGAAAGAGCATGGTTGTTGGTCTGGGCATAACCTTTTTTGCAGGTCTTTCTTTCTCATTGTTCTCACCACTATTCAACCTTGCAACAAATGATCAATGGCACACTCTAAAACAAGACGTTCCCAAGCTGATTGTCTACACTGCGTTCTTCTACTTCTCACTTTCTTGTTTTGTTATCGCCATCGCTCTAAACATCACTTTCCTGTACAACCCTGTGCTCGGTTCACCAAGATCTTCCTTTAGGGAATACTTGAGTGACTGGAACGGAAGAGGTTTGGCTCTTATGGCTGGATTAATTTGTGGGTTTGGTAACGGTCTTCAGTTCATGGGTGGACAAGCTGCAGGATATGCAGCCTCAGATGCTGTTCAGGTTGTTAACTTAAATACACTTATTAACTTAAACACAAGAAAGTTGTTACCTTTAGTTTTTGTTTTGGTGAAATCTTGATTGATGATCATGAGCAGGCACTTCCGTTGGTATCTACATTTTGGGGGATATAACTGTTTGGGGATTATAGGAAGATCATCCCCGCGGACATACGCTCTACTTGTTGGAATGGAAGTAAAACCGAACCGGATTATCAACGTACCGGTCCGATTGACCTAATTATATTTGGTATAGCTTTATAGAGATGTGTATAAGTAGTAACCCTATTCCTCTCAAGCTTCTGCGCGGCGTTCTCTTAAACTCAACTAATTAAGGCAAGAAAAGAAAAACCAGCTTTATCTAAGGTTAATTTGTTTTGTCTGAATTTGTACTTGCCAAGTTTTGGAGTCAAAATCTTTACTGATTTGGATATTGGTGTTTACGAAACGCGTGATCATGGCGACTCCGGCTGATTCTGAGGCTGTCAAGTCTCTCAACAACTCCAAGGGAAAGAAGAAGTTTGTGGTTCGTCTTCCTCGATTTGCTTCTAATTCTTTAAAAATTATTACATAACAAGTTTTTTATTGTAGGGTTCCATCCCTTTTGACTTAGTTTTTGTTTTCTTTGGAACTCCTTAATAATTAATGGTCGTTTGTGGCTTCTTACTTGTTGACATAGTTCAAGAATTTCTCTCAAAGAATCAGTGACATTGACATCCAACTCTATAGGAGCCTGGATAAGATGAAGGCTGACCTTCACTCGAGGTATGTTTGATCATGCCACCTTAGAGTTTTCTTTTTCGTCTCTCTAAAGTTTCAATTTTGTTCTTCTTCTTGTCTTCTAATGTTGTTTCCTACTTACTATGCTCAGTTCCTAGTCTTTTAGGTTTAACTTTTCTTCATTATCTCAGATAATTTAATTACGATGATTATTGAGTCATACTAAATTAATAAAAAAATTATGCATAACAAATATATATATATATATATATATATTGTCCAATTAGCAGCTTTGGTTTTAGCCTTTTAGGTTTAACTGGCTATTTCAGATTGAACATCTGGTACATGCTTTGATTGTATTTCAGAGAAAAGAACAAATAAACGAATAAGATATGTCAAAGATTTATATGGTTTTTCATTCTTGTGAAAGGAACAAGAGAAGCGAGTGATTAAAGAACTATTAGCTCTCGAGGCCTCCAAGGACGACCAAGATGATGCGTTCATGTTTGTTATGGGAACAAGACCTCAGTAGAACAACCTTTAAAGTTTTGGTGCTTCTTTGTTTTTTTAGGTTTAAACTAGTTTTGGCTTTAGATTTTATGACTTATTGTACTTTTTCTATATTAGGGTCTTTTATGAACTATAGAAGACAACTTTTTATCTAATCTTTCTACAATTAAGCTCTAGATCGCTAGCACACACACATTTATAACATTTATAGCCTTTTTTTGGTTTAATTTTACCCTATTATAATTATCAATAAAATATAATTTTGTAGCCAAAATACAAGGTTCGATCCTGGTTTATTGATATTCTGCTTGGGTCGCTATTTGGAAGCTCTTCGATTCATCAACTTTATCCGTTGTATTATGAATATATTCAAATATAAAAACTAGTAATCATATACATTAAGGATATATAATCGTTTTCTTTTATTTATTTACAACATTTTTTTTTTTTTTTTTTTTTTTGAATGAATGTAAAATTTTATTCATAAAAAAAAACCGTTTTCTCTTTACATCAAATGTAAGCTGGGTTTAAGCTTTGTTGAAAAGCATACATTAGTTAGATTCTAGTGGTGGACCATAGGGTGAGAGCCTCCCTAGATGAACGGTTTCCCTCCATACAACATTTTTGAATCTACATTAAAATATGAATCTATTGAATCCAAGTCCTATGAATCTACTGAATGGGAGAAGACAATATATATATATCCACTCTTCTTATGATTTGAAGGTAGAAACTTCAATATGATTTTAAACAAGAAAAAGAACAAGCTACTTGTTTTGAGTCTTCGATTGTCTCTTTTTTTTTTTTTTTTAATTGACAAGATGGTTGTGAGTGATTTGTATTTGTTTTGAATATTTGAATGGATATGCATACTGTACAAATTACCGAAGTCGAGTGGAACAAATTATTAGAAGTACGTTTTAAGAACAAATTTAATTAAAAAATAGTCTTATTATCTCAAATGTCAAGTTTTTCAGCAAGTATAACTAACTTGTGAATAAAAATAATTTAGGAGTTCATTTGAGAGTAATTGTCTTATTATCAAAATCAACGTAATTAAATTTGGAAGTTTATTTTGAGTAAGGTGAAAACATCCAAGAACTAATCTGTCAAGATTGTGAATAAATATGGTTGTGTCATCTTAAAATCAAATTATGTTTTGTATTGCGCTTAATCTTATACTGACAATTCTTTTTTTTTATTTGAAAATAGGTTTAAGATATTTCTAAAAAGCTCCTTACATCACTGAGGCTAAGAAGTGTATGTGTAAATATGAGATGAAGATTTTAGACTTCTACAACAAGATATTTCTCATTTTAAGATTAAAACTCATGATTTTGATAAAAAAAAAATAATAATTAAAAAAATAAAATAAAATCTCATGGCTCTCTTTTTTAAATTAATTAATTAACTTTTTAAAAAAAATTAGCAATCAGGTTAAGTCATTTTATTAATTAACCCACATTTTTTATTTGTGTTGTGGTGATACACATATATATATATTTTTTCCCGCGGTGATACACATATTTATAGACATTGTTTTGGTTTAATATATTATAAATTTATCACACTCACAAATTCAGTAAAGTTCTCCATAGGATCCTTCTCATATGTCTGCATGAGACTTCCGGCCTTCAAAAAATAAGGACCGTTCACCTTTCTCCTGAATTAATGTATTTTTAAAAACATTTGATGTTATCTTTAAAACATGATAATATTATATTTTTTATAATTATTATTTTTTATAATTATTTATAATAAAAAAATTATAATGATGAAAGTTTATTAGAATGTATTTTTGAAAAAGATTTACCATGTTCGATTTTTTTATAGATTAATAAATTTTCAAGTTTTTGATATTATTTATTGATATACTGTATAGTTCTTTTGTGCCGCATTTGTGAATATACACCTTTTTTATTACAAAAACAAAAACAAAAACTATGCCAAAATATCCAATCCAACCAATGGGGTAAGAATAAAATATTAGTTTAATTAATTGCCAACAATAAGACAGATAGGTTCGTTGCCGGTTCCCAATAAAATATATATAGTCTGATATTTGCATTTTTAATGTTCGGTCTTCGTTGGCCTTGTCTTCTACAGATCGTTCATCTAGAGCTCTGTTCTATTCTGTAGCAAGGTAAGAAGGAATCTTTAACTGTGAGCTTTGTAATCAATCTCTGGGTTCTTCTGCATCTTCTTTTCTGCTTTCTGTAGTTTGTTCATATGTATGATAAAAGTCAATTTGTTCTCGATCCTGAAATTATCGCTGTAGAAAAGAACGTAGGCATGCCCATGATTCTATAGCTAACTAAGGTTTTAACTTGATGTTTCTTTTGCAGTCATAGGTCGATGATGATATTGGTATCTCAAGGATTGAGAATTTATGTGGTGGAGAGCAAAGGAGGAGCAATATTATGTATATTGCTTTCTCTGCTCTGTTTAGGCACTTGGCCTGCTCTTATGGCTCTTCTTGAACGACGTGGTCGTCTCCCACAACATACCTATCTTGATTATTCCATCACTAACTTCTTGGCTGCAGTCTTTATAGCCTTTGTGTTTGGTGGGATTGGTGAAAGTATACAGGAGGCACCAAGTTTTCTTGCCCAGCTCACTCAGGTTAGGATTATTGAAGGATTCTGCACCTATAATGGAGATTTTTGCATTGCATTGATGGGTGGTTTATATATATAAATCTCCCCTGTTGCTGCTACACAGATTCAGGATAATTGGCCATCTGTGTTGTTTGCTATGGCGGGTGGGGTGGGTTTGAGTATTGGGAACCTTGCTACTCAGTATGCTTTAGCTTTTGTTGGTCTGTCTGTTACAGAAGTGACAGCTGCGAGCATCACTGTTGTTGTAGGCACCACTGTCAATTACTTTTTGGATAACAGATTGAACCGAGCAGATGTGCTGTTCTCTGGTGTCGGTTGCTTCTTGGTAGCTGTTTGTCTTGGTTCTGCTGTTCACTCTTCCAATTCTGCTGATATAGAGGCGAAACTCGGAAAAGTCTCGAGGGATTGTGAAACTGTGGAAGAGTGCCAGAGACTACTTGGAGGTGAAGTTTCACATACAGTGTGGCTTTTGATTGTGTGATTGTGTGATAGTGTTAGGAAGATCACTCATCACTTCTTTAGTTTTATAGTAGAAGAAGAAGAAGAAAAAGAGATGGAGAATGTAAAGGAAGGGACTGCAGCTTTTCTTGTAGCACTCGAAAACACAAGAGCAATTAAAGTAGGATCTTACTCTTTTGTTATGTGTTGATCATGAATTTGGAGGAAACAAAGTAAACCAATCTTTATGCATTTCTCTTGGATTCAGGTGTTTGGAAAGAGCATGGTTGTTGGTCTGGGCATAACCTTTTTTGCAGGTCTTTCTTTCTCATTGTTCTCACCACTATTCAACCTTGCAACAAATGATCAATGGCACACTCTAAAACAAGACGTTCCCAAGCTGATTGTCTACACTGCGTTCTTCTACTTCTCACTTTCTTGTTTTGTTATCGCCATCGCTCTAAACATCACTTTCCTGTACAACCCTGTGCTCGGTTCACCAAGATCTTCCTTTAGGGAATACTTGAGTGACTGGAACGGAAGAGGTTTGGCTCTTATGGCTGGATTAATTTGTGGGTTTGGTAACGGTCTTCAGTTCATGGGTGGACAAGCTGCAGGATATGCAGCCTCAGATGCTGTTCAGGTCACTTACAACACACACATATTGTTAACTTAAAGACAATAAAGTTGTTATCTTTAGTTTTTGTTTTGGTGAAATCTTGATTGATGATCATGAGCAGGCACTTCCGTTGGTATCTACATTTTGGGGGATATATCTGTTTGGGGAGTATAGGAGATCATCTCCGCGGACATACGCTCTACTTGTTGGAATGCTGGTGATGTTCACTGTTGCTGTGGGGCTTCTAATGGCCTCGGCTGGGGAAAGAGAGACGCGGTTTACCTAAAGAGTTGATCAATATGGACCAAATTCATAGACAGTGTATCTTGGAGGTGTTTGTACATTTCATTACAGTGTGGTTTCATACTCAAATTGAAAGCAAATGTATTTGATCGCTGTTTGATAATTCGTCAACGTCACTGAAGAAATAAATGAGTACAGAGAACACATTAGCAGAGGTTGGCTAAGGTTCCATTGCAGAAAATATGAGTTCTACTTCGGCGCAACACGCTCTAACCAACAGAGCTATACCACCTTTTGTTTTTTAATAAAAGCTGATTACTATATATACATATAAACAATAGTATCTCTATACACCAGCAATCATCATAGATATTTTTATACTTTATAGTTTTAATGTTACTATCTTGATTCAAACTCATATACTACAAGCTGTTTTCGAAATCTTAATAACCATTTATGTATCTGCCATTGAGACAAAAAAAAAAAAAAAAAAAAATCAACATTTCTCCCCTTTGAAAAGTCTAATGCACGTAATAATTATCTACGAAAACAAAAAAGTCTCTTTCAAAAATTTCGGCCATTTAAAATCATTTAGTAATACAAGAAAGATAAGTTTCTTGAAATTTGATTTCAACAAAAGATATGTTTCTTGAAAATATGATTGAAACAAAATTTGATCCACCATTGGACTTGCCCTAAGTTCTCTTTATCCAATTTTCTACCACTATTCAATTTGCAATACACTACGTACACACAATAATCCCAAAAACATGCATGTCAATATATATGCGAGTCAATCTCCATATTAGACGTTAGCTAGTTCATATAAAGGATACAATCATATCACTGATTGCTACTATTGTGGATCTAATTATGTATAGTATATACTCTCATTTAACTCTCTGTACAGTCTGGTCCTTGTATAAATACTTGTCCTATGTATTATACTTGTCCTATGTATTACACTTGTCCTATGTATTATAATAAGGATCACCTCACCAAAAATTTCATGGTTGACGCTAAACCAGTCTCTACGCCTCTTGCGAAGTCCCCAAAACTAATGCTGACCAGTGGTGTTGTACTCGAAGATTGTTCTCAATACAGTTCCGTCGTCGGGGGTCTTCAATACATAGCCTTCACCAGGCCTGATATCTCTTTTTGCGGTGAATCGTCTGTCGCAATTTATGCACCACCCTAACACCGAGCATTGGCAAGCGACTAAGCAAGTTCTCCGCTATCTTGCGGGAACTCAGAGCCATGGTATCTTTCTCCACAAGAATTCACCATTCACGCTACATGCCTATTCTGATGTGGACTGGGCCGGTGACATGGATTACTATGTCTCCACCAATGCTTATCTCATCTACATGGGTCGTAATTCGGTTTCTTGGTCATCTAACAAACAACGTGGGGTCTCACGCTCTTCGACGGAAGCTGAAAATAGGTCTGTTGCATATACGGCGCCAGAAGTACGATGGTTGTGTTCATTACTTTCCGAACTACACGTCAAGCTCACAACAACTCCCGTTATTTACTGTGATAACATTGGTGAAACATATACTCCCGTTTTTCACTCGCAGATGAAGCACACCTATCACTTTATCCGAAACGTAATCCAAGCTGGTGATTTTTGTGTCTCTTATGTTTCCACTAGAGCTGTCAAATGGTCCGTCCAGCGACCAATGGGCGTGTCCGTTTGGACAGTTTTTTATATGGGGGGAAGATGGTCATGACCAAATGGGACAATGGTCCAAAAAGTGTCCATGCCCATTAAGACCATTTCCAGATGGTCATGACCATGGACAGCCCATTTTTTTTTCCTATTGTTATTCACTTATAAAATCTGAATTTTTTTTATGTTATTTTTTTTTATAAAATCTGAATTTATTTTTGTTGTTATTCATTTATAAAATCTGAGTTTTGTTGTTGTTATTTTCTTTTATAAAATATGAGTTTATTTTTGTTGTTATTCACTTATAAAATCTGAGTTTTATTTTTGTTATTTTCTTTTATAAAATCTGAATTTAATTTTGTTGTTTCTTTTAGAAAACCTGATTTCTTTTTGTTATTTCTCTTATAAAATTATTAGAGAATCCACATTTTTCGTCAAAACCGTAAAATTGCATTTTTCCGTCAAAACCGTAAAATTATGTTTTCTCACCAAAACCATAAAATTATGTTTCCCGCCAAAACCGTAAAATTGTGTTTTCCCGCCAAAACCGTAAATTATGTTTTCCCGCCAAAACCTTAAAATTGCGTTTTCCCGCCAAAATCGTAAAATTGCGTTTTCCCACCAAAACCGTAAAATTGCGTTTTCCCGCCAAAACCGTAAAATTATGTTTTCCCGTCAAAATCGTAAAATTATGTTTCCTGCCAAAACCGTAAAATTGTGTTTTCTTGCCAAAACCGTAAATTATGTTTTCCCGCCAAAACCGTAAAACTGCGTTTTCTCACCAAAATCGTAAAATTACGTTTTCCCGTCAAATCCGTAAAATTGTGTTTTCCCGCCAAAACCGTAAAATTGCGTTTTCCCGACAAAACCGTAAAATTATTTTTCCGCCAATACAATAATTTGTCTGTTTCATGAAAATAAAAAATTATAAATGTGTTTAATGAAAATAAAAATTTATAAATGTAAAATATAATAATTTAAAATTATTTAGTTGTAAAAGGAATTTCTCATAAAAATAAAAAAAATAAAAACATGTTAATTTTGTTAGTTGGGCATGCCCATTGTCCATCTAGTTAAGCCCATATGATCTATGGACAAAAATGGTCAAATGCCCAAATAGACCATTTATTTTTTGGTCCGACCATGGTCCGCCCATATGTATATGGACATGGGCATGTCCATGGGCGGCCCGCCCAATTGACAGCTATAGTTTCCACCCACGATCAGCTCGCTCATACTCTCACAAAATCTCTTTATAGAGGTCCTTTTCAGCGGGCTTGTTCCAAGACCAGTGTGACGCCAGTCCCTCCGTCTTGAGGGGGCATATAACGATAAATCATATCACTGATTGCTACTATTACAGATCTAATTATGTATATAGTATATATATATTCTCACTTAACTCTCTGTAATACCCTAGAACAGTTTGGTCCTTGTATAAATACTTGTCATATGTACAATTATTATTATAAAAACACACATTCTACACTCTTATAGTTCATATTAAACAAAATTTCAAAGTCTACCTACATTTAATTTCGGGGAATACATATTGAAAGTAGACCTATATGACAGGCGATATACAGAAATCAATTTAAGATTCAGTTTCTCTCTAGATTTGTATTCTATAAACTAAAATCCTAATAGTGTAAGACAATATTACATAACACCCATGTTTTAGAAATCGCTAGGTGCTAGTCAGACGGTTAGTGTAGGCGTAGTGACTATGAGAAAATCGGAGATTAAACGGGAATTAATTAATCGGAATTAGTTTTAGGATTATTTATTAAATTAATAATAAAATAAAAATATATATTATTAAATATATGTATAATTATATTTATGTTAATAGTAAAATATTAACAAAAATATAAAACTATAGTGTTGTCTTTAAAGTTAAGGTAAATATATATAAACATAATTTTAAAATAAAATTTTATGATCTTCGTTATAAGTTTGTATATTAGTTATTGTAAAACCTCACAAACTCTTAATTTAAATGTCTAAATAACAGAAAAAAGTAAATGATTTATATTTGGCTCCAAAGATAATCGGTATACAAAAAAATAAACGGAAAATAATCGAATTAAATGGGTTATAATCAAATTAGACGGATTATAATCAAATTAGACAGATATAATTAAATAATTGATGCTAAGTGGAGATTAGTCATTAATAGAGACGGAAAGGGTGGGCCTAGCGATTTTACGGGGTGTAATCGGTGCTAGGCGGAGATTTTTAAAACTGGGTATAAGACCAAAACAAAACAAAAAATGAAAGAAGGATTTCCTGTTTTGTGTCTTGTAATTTAGGGTTTAGGACCAGATTCCGTCGACGGCAGCACCATTTCCTCATCGGAAAGGAAATTTGTTCAAGGTTCAATACTCTACGACATGGTTAGACGCAAACGCCACAGAGACTAACCTAATTATGATGAAGGAGCTTTACGAGGTTGCGAAACCGTACGTGTCAAGTAACCAGAGAGAGGCCTTCTTTAATTACAAAGACATCGATATCAGAAGAAATCCGAGTGGTGAGACAAACGTGGATGAGACTAAGATCTACGGATACAAGTATTTCTTGGGTAATTTTAAGTGATTGATGCAAGTCAAAGCTAAGTACACTACAAGAAAACAGGCAATTTACGACTACGATTGGCGACTAAACTCGTAGTCGCCAAATTTAGTGACTATATAACGACTGTTTAACTACTACTTTACAACTGCTAAAATGTAGTCGTAAGTTAGTCGCTTTTTACTGACTGAAATGAGTAGTTGGTTCAGTAGTCATTAATTAGCGACTACTTTACGACTGAAAGACAAGAAAGTAAATTTGTCAGCAAACAGTAGCTAATTTGGCGACTACATGGTGACTACTGCGGCGAGTCGTTAACTTGGCTACTAAAATACGACTACATTTGTTAGTCAGCCATTTGGCGACTACTAAGCGACTATTGAGGTGAGTCGCAAACATGTCGGCCAAAAAGAAACACGTTTTATTCGTTTGTGGGGTTGGTAAGCTTTGTTTTGTTGCGATTCTGGTTTTTAATCCCTATAGTCTTCAAATAGTCATTAAATCTAGATTACATAGTCGCAACACAGCCGTCAAATAGTCATCTCGTAGTAGCCATGTAGTCGCTACATTTAACGACTATATCACAACTATTCTCAAACTAATCTCCTTCATATCGCATTAATCGTTAAACTGTGAGTAAATAGTCGTAAATGTTTACTGACTACTTTACGACTATCTGTACACAATGACTGTTCACATTTTTATTAATCGTAACTTAGTCACAAAACAGTCGTAAAAATTTACGACTATGTTGATTAGTCGTAAAGTAGTCGCTATTTACCGACTAAATTACGACTGAATTTCTTACGGACTAACGTTTTACGACAACAGTGATTAGTCGTAACATAGTCGTAATTTATGAAATAGCGACTACTAAACGACTATAAATGCAGTCGTAAATTACCTGTTTTCTTGTAGTGGTATGATCCTGAAAATTTCTTCAAGAACGAGCAGAGTATTCCCCTTAGGTGTCAGAATGGGTTAATATTCCCCTTAGGTGTTAAAATGGGTTAATACCCATGGGTAATCCGAACCCGCCCATAATATTAGTGGGTAAGAGTTGGATTTTTCTACCCATAAAAATAAATGGGTTTGAATGGGTTACCTCAAATGGGTTTACGGGTTTAGTGGGTTAATCCATTAGAGTTACGGGTTACCCATGGGTTGTCGTATAAATATAAAAAATATATATATATGTAAATTACTCTAAGAAATTAGAGAAAATTAGAGTTTTTCATTGGTAAATAAGAAATTAAAGTTTTATATTACTTTCATAAATAAGATTATTCTTCTTAGTTTTGTCTATCCTTTTATTTGTTTATGTTTGTGTCTCATCCTAGTCCAATCACATCTCCTAACACGACAATACTTTATTTTATCATGAATTTTTTACTTGTTTAATTTGTTATTTGCATGGATTTGTTATTTGTTTTCTATGTTATTTAAAATTTAAAAAAACTTTGTTGGATTAATAATAATATTAAAGATTCTAATTTTTTTATTTTTTTCATTATGATTTTTAATTTGTATATGGGTAACCAATTAAACCCATTTAGCCAAAGAACTTTTTTTTATCGGATTTGGGTATATAAATTGAACCCCTATAATAAATGGTTCGGGTCAAACCCGCCTAATAAAATCTCGAACCCATGTGAGTTTGGATCGGGTTATCCATTTTGACACCCATTCCCCTTGTTCGTGTAATGTAGTAACGCTACTCTTTGATAAGATTTATTAAGTAGAAGTAATAAGTTATGTGAGCTTGTTAAAGCTCACGTAGTTTTCACTATTGTCACATTTACATTATGACAGTCTTGTTATAATTAATCATTTCTCAATAAAAAAAATTCATGTAATCATTTTACCTAACACATATATAATGATAGATCAGTTTTACTTTTATGATTAGTTTTACTTTATCCAAATATTAATAAAATATTAAATACTCTATCAAATCATTTATTGATTAAAGAATTTAAGAAAGTTTAATTTCTTATTTTGATTTTCTTAATTTTCTTATTTTATGCTAATCACTAATTTTAACGTATTAAACTTTGTACACTTTAATCACTTTTATTATAAATTTCTTCTTGCTATATGATTATAATAAATAATAATTGCAATTAAATTACAAATATTTTTCTTGTTAATTGCACATAATTTCCTATTGAAATTAGTAACTTAATAGATAAGTTTTCTATTATAGTTAGTGATATACTCCCTCTGTATCAGAATACTTGATGTTCTAGGATTTTTTCTTGTATCAGAATACTTGATTTTCTAGAGTATTTAATGCATTCTTATTTTCAAAATCAACTAACTATTTAATGATTTTGCTTTTACTATAAATAAACTATTAAATCAATCCATTTGTTCTAAGCATAAAAAAAAGCACACGGTTATATACATCATTTATTGTTTTGGGTTAATCATTTGTAGTGTTTGGATGACATTAATTATTTTCTTAATCCTAGTGAAAATCTTAAAAAATCAAGTATTCTGATACAGAGGGAGTAATAGATTACTTTTGGTTTTATATATTTTCAAAAATATGAACTGTAATCTTTTTATTTTTTGGATTTTTTTTCTATAATTACTAAATAAATTTTCTTTTCACATATGTCAAAATATTCTCAATAAACTTGACACATGTCGCGATTATATAAATTACTAACTTTGAAAACTAAACTTTATATAACAAGATAAGAAAATCTCTCTACCTAATTCAAACATAATTATATAATTCTCATTTGTCTAGTAATATATTTAAATTATTCTATAATACATTTATTTAATTAAATTTGTGATTTTTTTCTATATATGAGGTAATTTTTTTTTAAACAGACTTATATTACTCTATTACTAAATAGAAATATTAATATACAATGTTCCACATGGCTTGAAAAAATTGGGTAATGTTTATATTGTTTTGAATTTTCTAATTGTCAGTTTTTACACTCGAATTCTTCTCTCCGCAACATATTCCACCCAACTTTAGTAGCTCTAACAGACTTGATATGGATTCAATCACATAAAAGCTTGACAATATATATAAAACAAAAACCAAAAATATAGACTAGATTTTTGATCACTCACAAGAACCAGAGTAGTCTTGTTCTTGTTGTGCTGCTTCTTGTACTGCCTAAGAAAATCCTTCCTACATAAATATATCATATCATAAGGGTAGAGTAAATCTCATTTCACACAAGTTTGTACTAAAAAAAATTAAGCTCAAGATAAAATGAACATAAAACTGTTGAGGAAGAGTAGTAAGCAGCTGGTATCCTTGGCCTGGTCAGGCACTTAGACAAAGATTTGCCTCTCTTAGAAGATGCCTTTTTAATTTTGAATGAATATATATGCAGACTATACAAGCTAATGAAGACAAATGGAATATATGGTAAGAAGTGGTACATTTTTGGATCAAATTTACTAAAATTATGTTATTATCTCAAATAAATAATATCTCCTTGGATTTGTAGTAAAAACCCCAATGATTGCAGTATATATGAGTTTTATTCCAGCGAAAATGAAACATTGGATATGACTAATAAATAATATCATAAAAATAATCCGCTAGAAGGAGGGGTCGAACCTCCGACCTTGTGGTTAACAGCCACACGCTCTAACCAACTGAGCTATTCCAGCTTTTGTTCTTTTTTATTAATTTATATTAATATATTTAAGAAAACTATCTTTTTTACAAAGTACAAACCAGCCATCATCAGAAACTCAAGCTCAAACCACTGGTGCTCATAGACCATCGACGCAAGTCATTTAAATCTTTCGGTAAAGTATATACGAATATTTCATAAATAAGAAAAATAAAACAGCTCAATAGTAAAACATTACAAAGAACAAAAATAATTTGAAAAAAGTAAACAAAAGAAAAATAGTCACGGTTAGATGTGCAAAACTCATATACTACAAGCTTTTTGCAAAAATTTAATAGTCATTTATGTATTTGCTATTGAGGGAAAAAAAAAAAAAAAAATCAACGTGTCTCCTCTCTGAAAAGTCTCATGCACGTAATTATATATCTAAAGAAAACAAAATGTCTGTTTCAAAATTTTCGGCCTTTCAAAAATCATTAGTAAAATATGATTGGAAATCTCACCTTACATGTCCATTTATAAAAACTCTCTATCCAGTTTTCTTCCACTTATGAAATATCTCTATCCAGTTTTTCTTCCATTTATAAAATCTCTTTATACACTACCTACATATAATCCAAAAACATGCAAGTCGTCAAATAAAGAAGTTCAATAGATGCGATCGAGTAAGCGAGTCAATCCCCCTTATCCCAATCATGAAAACGATTGCTCTCTATATTAGACATTTGCTTGTTCAAACTAAACACCTACATGTTGACTAAAGAAATTCAAAGTCTACCTACATTTAATTTCGGGGAAAACATATTCAAAGTAAACCTATAGATGACAGACGATATACAGAAGTCAATTTGAAATTCAGTTTCTCTCTAGATATTTATTCTATAAACTAAAATCCTAATAGAGTAAGACAATATTACATAAGACCAAAATAAAAAAATGAAAGAAGCATTTTCTGTTTTGTGTCTTGTTATTTTGGTCTCGGTTTTAGAAGCAGCAGTAACGAAGCCTATTTCTGAAAACTTCATTGAATGCCTTCGCTATCGGACTAGTCGGGAGAATCCAATCACCGACGCTGTCTTCATCGCCGATAACACCACCACATTCTTATCTACTTACTTGTCCTACACGAAAAACAAGAGGTACGCGAGCCCTAACTTCAAAAAACTACTAGCCATCGTAGCGGCAAAACATGTATCTCATATTCAGGCCACGGTGGTTTGCGCAAAGACCAACGGTATACAACTCCGTATCCGAAGCGGCGGTCATGACCTCGAAGGCCTTTCCTACAAGTCGTCTGTGCCGTTTGTCATTCTTGATATGTTCAATCTCAGATCTATTACTGTTGACGTATCCAGCAAGAAAGCATGGGTTCAAACTGGTGCGACCTTGGGAGAGCTCTATGTAAAGATCAATGAGGCTAGCCAAACGCTAGCGTTCCCAGCTGGTGTTTGCCCAACGGTAGGAGTAGGAGGACACATAAGCGGTGGAGGGTATGGAAATCTGATAAGAAAATTCGGAATCACAGTGGATCATGTTAGTGATGCTCAATTAGTTGATGTCAACGGCAACCTTTTGAACCGAGCTACCATGGGAGAAGATCTCTTTTGGGCCATTCGTGGTGGCGGCGGTGCGAGTTTTGGAGTTATCCTCTCTTGGAAAATCAACCTCGTCGAGGTTCCAAAGATCTTGACAGTATTTAGAGTTAACAAAACATTGGAACAAGGAGGCACTGATCTTCTCTACAATTGGCAGTTTGTCGCTACCAAATTCCCTGAAGATCTTTTTATGAGAGCATGGCCTCAGATCGTAAATGGAACAAAACGCGGCGAGAGAACCATCGCGGTTGTACTATATGCTCAGTTCTTGGGTCCAGCAGATAAGCTGATGGAGATATTGAACCAGAGGTTGCCTGAACTAGAGCTAAGACGTGAAGATTGTCATGAAATGAGCTGGTTTAACACCACGTTGTTTTGGGCTGATTACCCGGCCGGTACACCAAAGAGCGTTCTTCTAGAAAGGCCGACTAATCCAGGATTCTTTAAGAGCAAATCAGATTATCTCAAAAAGCCAATCCCAAAAGAAGGATTAGAGAAGCTTTGGAAGAAAATGTTTACATTCAACAATGTTGTGTGGATGCAATTCAACCCTTACGGTGGAGTGATGGACCGGATTCCATCGACCGCAGCAGCATTTCCTCATCGGAAAGGAAATTTGTTCAAGGTCCAATACTCTACGACATGGTTGGACGCAAATGGCACAGAGACTAACCTAAGTATGATGAAGGAGCTTTACGAGGTTGCGGAACCGTACGTGTCAAGTAACCCGAGAGAGGCCTTCTTTAATTACAGAGACATCGATATTGGAAGCAATCCAAGTGGTGAGACAGACGTGGATGAGGCTAAGATCTACGGATACAAGTATTTCTTGGGTAATTTTAAGAGATTGATGCAAGTCAAAGCTAAGTATGATCCTGAGAATTTCTTCAAGAACGAGCAGAGTATTCCTCCTGTTCGTGTAATGTAGTAACGTTACTCTTTGATAAGATTTATTACGTAGTAGTGAAAAGTTATGTGGGCTTGTCAAAGCTTACGTAGTTTTAACTATTGTCACATTTGCATTATGACATTGACAGTCTTGTTATAAATTTATAATTAATCATTGCTCAATAAAGAAATTTCATGTAATCGATTTTCCTAACACACATATTAGGATAGATCAGTTTAACTTAAACGTCTAGACGTTTTTCAACCATGGCCATGACCCATAAGAGTTGATTTCTAAAACTCGTGAAGTATAGGGATTATTAGTTTACTTCTTTTTTAATTATCTAAAAAATACAACTATAAGAAAATCACAAGACTAAAAAACTAGGCTTTAGTTTTATAGATATCAAGAAGGGTTTATATTAATTAGTATGCTCACTACAAGAAAACATAGCCGTTTCCGACGGTGAAATCAGTCGAAAATCAATCGGAAAGAGGCATTTCCGACCATTAACCGACCACTGTAAATCGGTTGGAAATCGCTGGTCGGAAATTTTTTTAGTTAGAAATCGGTCGGAAATTTTCGACCGAAATGTTAGTTGGAATTCTGTTGGATAAAATCGGTCGGATTTCGGTTAGAAAATACCGACTAATTACTGACGGCGTAAATCGGTCGAGACTATATTACCGACTGTTAATCAACCGTTTTAATTTCCAACCGATATTCCGACCAATTATTTTCCGACCAAAATATTGTCAATTTAATGTAAAATATCGAAAATAAAAATTAATAAAAAATAAAAAATGCTAAATTAATTAAAAATCAGAAAATACCAAAAATATATAAATAGAAGTTATTGTCAATTAAACCACATTAATAGATTCTTATATTAACCGTAACTAATACAACCAAAAAACTAGCCAAACTAAAACACTTTAATTTTGAGTTTCATCATCATCTTCTTCTTCTTCAGCTGGACGACAGTCTGGAAATTTGTTGAGAAGCTTCTCAGTAACATCCTTCAAGTACTGGATTGTCTTGGTATCTTCCTCTTTCTCCTTAACTAACTCAGAAATCTTGTTGTATGCTTCTTCTAACTTCTTTTCATGGTCCAAGCTGGGTAAGAAGGGAGCATCTAACTCTTCATGATCTGGGAGAGATCCAAATCCAAATCGGTTACCCTTTTTTTTGGGTATTGCCTGAGAATCAACCAAGCATAATGTAAAAAATATGGAAACATCATGTTAAAAATCAAATAGTTAAGAAGTGTCAACTTGATTTGGTATGGTAAAAAGCATGTTAAGAGAAAAAAAGGAATCCCCGCACCTTGCGAACCAAATCGTTTATCTCAGGACAAGAGAGAGGCTGAACCAATCCATCTTCAAGTGGCTCTTTAGATTGGAGGTCATTCACCTGTTCTTTTAAAGTCTCCACAATCTGCTTAGCCTTCTTGTAGACAATCTTGCCAGTTTTCTTACTTTTATAAACATCCTCAATGAAAGCCAGCATATTAGGCTCGACTCCACCATTTTCAACAGTCTTATATACATGGAAAAAGAACATGATTAATATGATGTAAAGAAATTCAAAAATTACCATTTCATCTTTACGTCTATAGAATGATTTAGCTCCATTGAAGTGCACTGGAATTCCTTCACCATCTGGGTTGCTTTTCCTTTTTTGTGAGTTTGTTGCTGCCAATTCTGCAACTTTCTCATCACACCAAAGATTAATGTACTCCTTCCATAAATCATCTGTCATATGTATAGGTTTCTCTTTCTTGCATTTCCATTTTTGTTTCCACTCAGCTAAGTTCTTAGAGAAGGAATAGGCAGCTTGTTTCTCAAACTCTTTCTCAACTATTTTTGTTATGCTGGGATCCCAGTTAAACTCTTGCTGAACAAAAAAAAAATACATGAAGTAAATAACAAGAGAAAAACATGATGTGAATCAAGCATATATTATAGAAGGAATCTTACCGCAAAAGCTTGAAACCACCGTTTTTTAGTATCAGGGGGAAGAGAACGATATGTCAAGCAAGCAGGTTTGACATCTGTTTTTTGCATTCTCAAGATAGACTTTGTAATTACACCATATGGATCACGCTTAAACCTACACAAAACCAGTTAATAACATCAATAACTAACCTAATCTTAACTAAGAAATCTAGAATATAGGTTTAACTTTTAATTTACCAAATAGCTCCTCGCTCCACTTTGGGATGAAGATACTTTAGAGTTTCACGTCCTGGAGCAATGAAAAGGTCCTCCACCGAAGCTGGTGGAACAGAACTGCTTGCAGCGGCTGCAGGAGGAACATTGATTTCAGAATCTGTAATACTACATCCCGGATCTTCAATTACGAAAGGCCTATAAAAATTGTGAAACTCTGGTGTTGAGCTAGTAAACTGTTGTGACACATATTGGAGAAATGCATCACGGTCGAAGTTCTACAATGAGAAAACAGAGCTGTTATCATAGTAATCTCTTGGAAGTAAAGAGCGCTCTTTTGCAACTACATTGAATTAAGAATTAAAAACAAAAACGAAACTCTGTCTCGAAGTCATCTTAAACTACACTTTACAGGAAGTAGTTGTTGCGAACAAATTAAAATCATGAAAAATCCAACACCACAAAGAATAATTTATGAGTTTGGATAATATATAAAACAGGACACAGTTTTTTACTTTCGAATACGACCTCCCAAAACGTTGGACCGGCTCTGCTCGTCGATAAACTCACCGTTTTGTTCAGTGTACAAACCTAAAACTGTTTCAAAGAAAGCACATGGAATTAGGTGGGTTTTCAAATCTTATCCTTGGAACCCTCCGTTTCAGCATTTCTATGCTCAGTTGAAGTCTTCTTCTTAGAACAAGTCTTTGATTTGACTTGTTCTTGAATCGACTTTTTCTTAATGCTTTGAATTCAATCTAAATAACCCCCCACATACAATTGTAAATACATTTTGCGTGTATAAACGTAAGAAACGGATACATATGACGTATAAACGTACTAATTAGTAATTACCACTTTACCATGACTTATAGTTTAGTAGGTTTATGACAATGTCTATGTTTTTTTATTTAGATTTAACCTGACAATACATAGTGTCGTCGTTGGGAAAAAAAATATAATTAATTAGATTTATGTATTTGGTACTACTGAGAGAACAAACAATATAATCAACGTTTCAGCTATTTGAAAAGTCTATTGCATGTAGTTATTATATATATAAAAAATGTCTATTTCAAAATTTACGGCCCATGTATGAAATCATTTGTAATTTTCAATCATTATCCACTAATATTTAAGTCTAGAGGAAAATTTAGTGCATCATAAAATAGTATATTCTACATCATATTCAACGAATGAAGTCTCACTCACCTTACGTGTCCATTTATATAGTATCGTTACCGGTCTTTGTATTCAACCTTCTTCCACTAATGAAATTTGCAATATGTAATACTTGAGATAATACAAACTACAGTTAGTCACAACAATTGTGAAATATAATCATGAAAACCATTCCCAGTCATATACGTTAAAATGTCATTAGCTTTCGTCAAAATAAACACCTACAAGTGGACAAAAGAAAATTTATAAAGTAAACCTATATGACGAAAGTCACGAAACAGAGGTCACTTTTAAATAAGTTTTCACTCTACACTTTGATCCTATAAAGTTAAATCCTAGTAGAGTCGTAGGACATACTACTACACAATAGATTAAAAATGAGAGAAGCACTTTTTTTCCTTCTTTTTTTAACCAACAAGATTTCAAAGAAGTTCAATAGTTGCTCAAAAAAGAAATTAGGAGCATTTTGTGTTTTGTGTGTTGTTCTTCTTATTTCGGTTTTAGAAGCACCAGTAACAAAACCAAATTTTGAAAACTTCGTCGAATGCCTACGAAACCGGAATAGTCCGGAGAATCCAATAACCGATGCCATCTTCATTGCCGATAACACCACCACCTTCTTATCTTCTTACGAGTCATACACGAAAAACAAGAGGTTCTCGAGCCCTAACTTTAAAAAACTACTAGCAATCGTAGCGGCGAAACACGTATCTCATGTTCAAGCCACGGTGGTCTGCGCAAAGTCCAATGGTATCCAGATACGTATACGAAGCGGTGGTCATGACAACGAGGGTTCTTCTTACATGTCGTCTGTGCCATTTGTCATTCTCGACATGCACAATTTAAGGTCTATTAGTGTTGACTTGTCTAGCAAGAAAGCATGGGTTGAAGCTGGTGCGACCTTGGGAGAGCTCTACGTAAAGATCAATGAGGCAAGCCAAACCCTAGCGTTCCCGGCTGGCGTTTGCCCTACGGTAGGAGCAGGTGGACACATAAGCGGTGGAGGGTTTGGAAATCTGATGAGAAAATTCGGAGTTACAGTGGATCATGTCATTGATGCTAAATTAATTGATGTCAACGGCAAGCTCTTGAATCGAACTACCATGGAAGAAGATCTATTTTGGGCGATTCGCGGCGGTGGTTCAAGTTTTGGAGTTATCCTTTCTTGGAAAATCAACCTCGTCGAGGTTCCAAAGATCCTGACAGTGTTTAGAGTTAACAAAACATTGGAACAAGGAGGCACTGATGTTCTCTACAAGTGGCAGCTCGTCGCTAACAAATTTCCTGATAGTCTTTTCATAACAGCATGGCCTCGAACCGTAAGTGGAACAAAACCTGGCGAGAGAACCATCGCGGTTGTATTCTATGCTCAGTTCTTGGGTCCAACAGATATGCTGATAGAGATAATGAACAAGAGCTTCCCTGAATTAGGGCTAAGACGTGAAGAATGTCACGAAATGAGCTGGCTTAACACGACGTTGTTTTGGGCCAATTTCCCCGCGGGTACACCCAAGAGCGTCCTTCTTGATAGGCCTATGACGAATTCAATATCGTTTAAGAGCAAATCGGATTTTGTTAAAAAACCAATCCCCAAAGAAGGACTGGAGAAGCTTTGGAAGACAATGTTTAAATTCAACAATAGTGTCTCGTTACAATTAAACCCTTACGGTGGAGTGATGGACCGTATTCCAGCGACGGCCACAGCTTTTCCTCACCGGAAAGGAAACTTGTTCAAGATTCAATACTCTACGATGTGGTTGGACGCAAACGCCACAGAGAGTAGCCTAGCTATGATGCAGGAGCTTTTCGAGGTTGCGGAACCGTACGTGTCAAGTAATCCGAGAGAGGCGTTCTTTAATTTCAGAGACATTGATATTGGAAGCAATCCGAGTGGTGAGACAAATGTCGATAAGGCTAAGATCTACGGATACAAGTATTTTTTGGGTAATTTGAAGAGATTGATGCAAGTCAAAGCTAAGTATGATCCTGAGAATTTTTTCAAGAATGAGCAGAGTATTCCTCCTGTTCGTGTAATGTAGTGATTACTAGTCTTTTATCAAGTTACGTGGGCATGTGGTATAGGCTTTATATCTATATGTAGTTGTTATGTTTAATAATAATTAATAACTCAATAAAGAAATTGATTTAGTATACGTAGGTATCCTCATGCATGCTCATCACTCTCATTTTAAATTGTAGGAATGTACATGTTTCTATTTTATTTTATGGATAGTGGATTGATGTTGCAAATATACTACAATCCACTCTTACTAAAACCTCTACAATTTAACTTCAATGCGTGGCCGACCCGAAGTATTTTCGGGAAATCCATATCCTTTTTTATCCATTAACAAACACGTATATAAAAAAGTTTATAATCACAATTTTTTTTAATGTTAATGTTTGAAAACACTAGTTTTTAAAGGCTTTTTGCTTCTAAAACTTTTAGCCCATGTCCCTGGTCCAATGCTATGTAATCGAACACGTCTATTCTAACAAGTTTATGGGCTTATACATCTTTTGCAACTATAATTGAACTATGCTAAGAATTTTACAGTTTTTAAACTACATTTTAGGGGGATTAGTTGTTATGAAAACATGAAAAAGAACCACAAACACAAAGAATAAGAGTATAAGACTCATCATAAAATCCGACTTTTCAATAAGTCTGAGACATATGACACATTCTAGAAAAATAAAATTAAATTTGACTCTAAAATGTCTTATTTAGCCATGCATGACTCTTGACAAAAATCTGTAATTGAAAAATAAAAATTAGCTCACTGCTCTCTCATCAGGGTAGGACGACAAAAACATTTAAACTATTATAATTTTTTTTCTACAAACAAATTATTACATAAACATCGTCAAATATATATATATATATATATATATATATATATTTGTATATCTTTCTCATTATATGGCGCATAATATAAATGATTATAAATTATTGGCATTAAACAACAAACAGGTAAGCATGTAATCAATATTCAGACTCCGTTATTTTTAATCATAAGTATTCTTAAGTTATAGTATATCTTTTGTGTGCATTTTTAATTTTCAATTTATTTTATAAAGCTTTTTTTAAGATTCATATGGAGAACACTGATATGAATTTCTTGAGACTTCTACTAGGTACACAATCTCTTCGTCTATAAACATTATATAAAAAAAAATTATATTGTTGAATCGTTTTTTTTATAAATCTAAAACTCAATCTTGTAATTCTTAACCGGGAACAAGGTGGTCTATTAATAAAAAATAATTTATATTGAGAAAATCAACGAGACTTTAGGAAAATGATAAATTGGCCAATTTATGTACCAACAAATAAAGTGAGTTATCTAATGAACTTGACGAATCCCCTATTTTCTTGAAAAAGTTATAAACAATAAAATCAATACTATATATCATACTTTACCGAATATCACATTTCATATAAAATTTTCAACATACAAATGTTTCATAAATAAGTTATATATAATTTAGAAGCATCACAAAGACTAAATTAATTTGAAAGCATTAAGTTATAACAAAAGAAAGTAGATATAGTATACATGCGCATATATTTTTCAACGTACAAAGGATTCAATTTTGTGGTACATACAAGCCTATAATAAAATACAAACAATCAACGTTTATGCCATAAGAAAAGTCAATTGGACGTTATATAAAAAATTACGGTCATCACATTAATTATGGAAAAACATTAATTAGTATTTTACAACAATACAAACGTAAATTTGAATTCAACGAGGGAGAACAAAAAAAAAGAAAAAAAAAAGCAGGAATTGGAACTTGGGATAGAAGAGAAAGGAAAATTCAGTGCATTCTAGATATATTTTTGACAGAAAAATCAAAGAAATTCGATCGTAATTGTTTTAATAAATGGATTGGTATCTTCACTATGTTGTCTATATGAAAGAAGTCTCACCTTACGATTCCATTTAAAAACTTGTATACAAGTTTCAATTACCAAAAGGTCCAAAACTAATAATCCCAAAACATGTGAGATGGAATGTTCAATTGACGCGACTCAAATGTCTGATGCTAATCACGAAAGCGATTCCTCTGTAATATACTATGTAATATCCATAAGCTTGTTCAAAATAAACCTACATGTTCACAGAAGAAATTCAAAATACCTACATTTTTATATAACAAATTCAAAGTACACCTATGTGAAAACTGAAAAGTCAATGTTTTTTTTAACATGACACATTTCTGTAGATTTTGCTATAAATTAAAATCCGATATAGAAGCGTAAGACATAATTACGATAAAACGAAAAATAAAAATAAACAACAACAAAATGAAAGAAGCACTTTCAGTTTTATGTCTTGTTCTTTTTGTTTCAGTTTTAGAAGCAGCAGTAACGAAACCGATTTCTGAAAACTTCTTCGAATGCCTTCGTTACCGGACCAGTCCGGAGAATCCAATAACCGATGCCATCTTCACCGCCAATAAGACCACCACCTTCTTGTCTTCTTACTTGTCATACACGAAAAACAAGAGGTTCTTGAGCCCTAACTACACAAAACTACTAGCCATCGTAGCGGCGAAACACGTATCTCATATTCAGGCCACGGTGATCTGCGCAAAGTCCAATGGCATCCAGATCCGTATCCGAAGCGGTGGTCATGACTATGAGGGCCTTTCTTACATGTCGTCTGTACCATTCGTCATTCTTGATATGTACAATCTCAGATCAATTACTATTGACGTGTCAAACAAGAAATCATGGATTCAAGCTGGTGCAACTTTGGGAGAACTCTACACAAAGATCAGTGACGCGACCCAAACGTTAGCGTTTCCAGCTGGCGTTTGCGCTACCGTAGGAGCTGGTGGGCACATAAGTGGTGGAGGTTACGGAAATCTAATGAGAAAATACGGAATCACTGTGGATCACGTCATTGATGCTCAGTTAATTGATGTCAACGGCAAGCTCTTGAATCGAGCTACCATGGGAGAAGATCTCTTTTGGGCCATTCGAGGTGGTGGTGGTGGGAGTTTCGGAGTTATCCTCTCTTGGAAAATCAACCTTGTCGAGGTTCCAAAGATCCTGACAGTGTTTAAGGTTAACAAAACATTGGAACAAGGAGGCACTGATGTTCTCTACAAGTGGCAGCTTGTCGCTACTAAATTCCCTGAAGATCTTTTCATTAGAGCAATGCCTCAGGTCGCAAACAGAACAAAACGCGGCGGGAAAACTATCGCAGTTGTATTCTATGCTCAGTTCTTGGGTCCAACCGATAAGCTGATGGCTATAATGAACCAGAGTTTCCCTGAATTAGGGCTAAAACGTAAAGATTGCCAAGAAATGAGCTGGCTTAACACGACGTTGTTTTGGGCCGATTACCCGGCCGGTACTCCAACAAGCATTCTTCTAGATAGACCTACGAGTCCAGGAGATTTCTTTAAGAGCAAATCGGATTACGTCAAAAAACCAATCCCTAAGGAAGGATTAGAGAAGCTTTGGAAGACAATGTTGAAATTCAACAATTTTGTGTGGATGCAATTTAACCCTTACGGTGGAGTGATGGACCGGATTCCGGCAACCGCCACAGCGTTTCCTCACCGGAAAGGAAACTTGTTCAAGATTCAGTACTTTACGACATGGTTGAATGCAAATGCCACGGAGAGTAGCCTGAAAGAAATGAAGGGGTTTTATGAGGTTGCGGAACCGTACGTGTCAAGTAACCCGAGAGAGGCCTTCTTTAATTACAGAGACATCGATGTTGGAAGCAATCCGAGTGGCAACACAAACGTGGATGAAGCTAAGATCTATGGATCCAAGTATTTCTTGGGTAATTTGAAGAGATTGATGCAAGTTAAAGCTAAGTATGATCCTGATAATTTCTTCAAGAACGAGCAGAGCATTCCTCCTGTTCGTGTATTGCATTGATATTACTCTTTTATCAAGTGAATAAGTTATGTGGGCATGTGTTATTATTGGCTTATAGCCTATAATGTAGCTTTCATTATTGTCCCATTTAACCTTACGATCATTGTGTCATATATTTCTATCATTACTCAATAAAGACTTTTACGAAAGACATTATCTTTGAACATATTTTGATATATCCTTTTTCTGTTTACGCTATACAAGAAAGTAGAAACCATGACCATGAGGGTTGCTTTCTCCAACGCGTTATTAATTATTATAGCCATATATAGCTATAGGGGTAAGCCGTAATATTCTGATATGATTCGTTTGTAAGAAATTCTTTTGAGTTTTTTTGCTACTGATATCAATTATGAGGAGCACATCATTTCTTCAAGTTGCTATCTATTCCAAAATCGAGCTCCATCTTTCTTTTTTTTCCCTTTTAGCTATGTACTTCTGCTGTTGAATTTCTTGCAGCTTTGAAGAAATCTCGGTGAATTTTTGAGGATGCCATCAATGGCGCAAGGAGAACTCGAGAGGATCTGTACAAGACAGTAAGCCAAACCTAGATTCCCAAAGCATAACTGCTACAACGCAATTCTAGGATTACAAGATATAGTTAGAGATATAATTTTTTTTTGGTAGAAGAGAGGGAGAAAACCTCCCCTGATTTATTCAATATAAACTAAGCTTACAACCAAACATTACGTGGCAAAACAGCCCCATTCTCATCATCCAACAAAACTGCTCGGATAGAGTCAGGACAAGACACCAAAAAATGAAAACCCAAAACTAAAGCAAACGCATAGTTCGCTAACCCATCTGCCAGACGATTAGCCTCCCTATACACATGAGTAACCCGAACTAACCAGTCCCTTGCGATAAAGGCATGGCACAATTGTACCAGGAAAGAGAGCGGATGAGCCTCGCTTATCCCTGCCTGAATGAAACCTACTACCAACTCCGAATCCACCTCCAATTCCACACGTCGAATCCCACGCTCCCAAGCTATGGCCAGCCCATAATACACGCCCCACAACTCCGCCATCGGAGCCGTACACCTGCCTATATTGAGTGCAAAACCACACACCCACGCACCCCTCTCATCTCGAAGGGCTCCACCAGCCGTAGCAAGACCCGGGTTTCCCCGTGACGCCCCATCCGTCGAAACCTTAAACCAACCAACCGTTGGAGGTTTCCAACCGATCAGTCGCTCCACCGATTCCGCCCGAGCATGTCCGCCGGCAACGAGATCATGAGCCCTTGTAACTTCAACAGCAAGTTCCCTCAAAAATCTCACCCTATCCCGGCACACACGATATTCACCAAACACATTCTCACACCTCCATTTCCAACCCCACCAAGCTGCCACACTAAACAAAGTCGACCAGGCAGATCCACCTACAACCTGCCCCTCTTGCAAATTGCCAAATAACCACTCAAACAAAGACTTTGAGAAGAATTCTTGTTGCTTACCCCGCGGAACCAGCCTCACCCAAACCCCGTACATTGCCGGGCAGTCCCTCAACACATGTAATATCGACTCCATAGCTCCCTGACAAACAAGACACACCGCATTTTCACCCATATGCCGACGCACTTGCTCCACATTCGTCATCAAAACTTGTTGACTAACCAACCATAAGAACACTCGAACTCGTTCTGGCACCACCACCTTCCAAATCCGATCATAGAACTTTGCCATGCATGGTCTCGGCTCTATATCTCGGCGCAACACAGCATAGGCTGAACTCACCGTAAAACCACCACTCGCGGTACCTCTCCAAGACAAAGTATCCTTTCGCCCTGGGACTCCCTTAATCACCACCGCAAACAGTTGCAGCCGTATATCCACCGGCAGGTACTGCTCCAGGCGCGACATATCCCAACCCACACCCTCTATCCAATACTCCTCAACCCTCTTATACAATTCATCCTCCGGAACCCTTACTACCGCCCATCGTACCAACGCGTCCGACCCCATCCACCTGTCCAACCAGAACCGAATCGAACGACCATCGCCTGGCACCCAACCGAGTCCCAACGATACAACCTCTCTAAGACCCACCCCCACACTCCTCCAAGTCGAAGACCAAGTTCCCTTCGGCACAACCCACGATCCATCCTGCACATCCCCAACTTTATATTTACTCCGCAAAACACGAGCCCAAAAACTCGTCTGATCATGCAAGAGACGCCACCCGACTTTCGCGAGGAGAGCCCTGTTCATGTCCCGTGCACCACGCAAACCCAAACCCCCCTCACAACGCGGCCGCTAATAATCCAATATGAAAGCCCTAAAACTAATTAGAAAACCATTCAAAAAGGTATAACATGTATCAAAACAAAGACACGTTTTGAACCCTAAAGCATAACTCTGGCAAGTGGCAACCACAAATTTAAGCAAGAAACAATTGTCCGCCGCTTCCACTTTCCAGCATGATTGGCTCGAAGATCACAGACGGCCCATCCATATAGCATCACGGTTTTGGCTTCGGCTTTGGTGTGATGCTTTTGGTTTTTGTTTACAGTTAGGATATTCTCAAATATCTTTTGGTGTATATTTTTGGGTATTATTCCTTGTTCTAGATAGATACAAATCTCTTATTGTATTTTTCTCTTATTGTCGATGTAAACCAGTGCACAAAAAAAAAAAAAAGATTTAAACCAAAGGGAGAATATGAAAAAAAATCGTGCGGTTCGTTGAGCGTTACCACCACCAGTTCTTCTTCCACTGTAAATGTTACGAGTTGCTGCCTCCATCAAATGATTCATTGTCTCTTCAATAACTTTAAATTTATCGACCACAGAGAACTTCAACTTTTGAAACTCATCTTGGATTTTACAAAGGCTGGCCTCCACATCTTCAATGTGTCCCATGTTGCTTCTCATACCATTGGAGACTGGTTCCGGCTCACCGTAGAAATGGAATATTTGCTCGTCATCATCATCGTAGACATCAAAGATAGGGGCTCCATAGATCTCGTCGTAGAGATCCATGGATTCTTGGTTTTTTTTGGATAAATGTTTTGATAGATCAAAACAGAGATGTTTTTGATACCACAATGTGGTCTGGATCAAAAACAGAAAGAAACATAAAGATAGAAATGCTCTGATACCACTGATAAGAGAGGTCCCTCCTACACACGAAGAGAATGTGTAACACACATAACAAATAAACGTTTCTTTTGGCAAAGCAAGTCTATCCTTCATTTGCTAAGCAAATGATGTTTAAATACACAAAATAGAAGACATATATTGCGGATAGACTCGTATCATGTGTTGTGTTTATTTTTTTTGGTAGGCATGTGTTGTGTTTATCTTCTTCTAGTTGATAAGGACTTATCGTCCTGTATTTTAGGGTCTAGAGTCTATCGTTTGTATAGAGTTTCTTGTATAAATACTTTTGTTTGAGAATTAATAAAGTTAAGTTGATTCGATATCTAATTCTACAACATAAACTAACCACTAAATCTACAGTTAAGATACGTGACTAAGTGGAGATGCAATCAACTATCAAGCTGAGTATGATCAAGGAGCTTTACGATGTTGCGGAACCCTACGTGTCAAGTAACCCTAGAGAGGCGTTCTTTAGGTGTAATAACTAATAAGTACTGTCTATTAACCCAAAACTCTGGTAAAAGAAAGAAAACAAAAAAAAAAGCATTTAGGGAAAGAAAGGAAAAACGTATTCGCTGTGACACAAATAAAACTAAAAAGACGCACACCACAGTTCGAACCGACACCAAAATTTGGGCATATGGAGGAGAATTAACCACTGCACTACCACAAGTTTTCCTAATAAATGTTCGGTCAAAATAAATATATATATTTGATAGTGAAAGCCGTTGCTTATTGGGCTTTAGCTCAGGGCCGGGTCTGGGTCCGATTGACCTAATTCCATATTGTATTTTAACTAAACGAGGGCCCCTGAATAACCCTTCTGTTCAGGGCCTTCAGGCTGATGCGCGCCGCACTAATGGTCATGTTATAGAGTCGAAATCTGAAGTGTTTTCGGGATTGGTGTTTAGGAAACGCGTAGTCAACGGTGTCCAAATCCGAAACGGCCGTGATCATGGCTGATAAGGAGCCTTTCTGGTGGCTCAACGACCCCAAGGTACGTCGTCTCGATTTTGCCTCTTGTATTCACAATTCGATGACAATTGTTTACTTCCAGGATTTTATCTCTTTTAGCTTAGTTTTTGTTTTCTTTGGTTCTCTCTAAATAGAGTCGTTTCGTTTGTGGTTTACTACTTCTGGATACAGATCCCGAGATACCGTCCGAAATTCAGAAGAAGACGACCGTTGAAGGCTACTGAGCCTTCATGCAAGGTATGTTCGATCATATTACCCTAGAGTTTTTTTTCTTTTAAGTTTCAATTTTTGTCCTTCTTTTACGATTGTTAAAAGTCATCATTAATCAATAATAAACTTTTTTTTTGATGCGGCGCTTATATATATATATATATATATATATATATATATATATATCTGCTGTTTCATTTTGAATATGATCGTATTTCAGACAAACAACAAATTAAAAAACCCGAACAATATGTTACATGTTTCTTTCATTCTTGTTTTAAGGATCAAAACGAGCTAGAGATTAAAGAAAGTTTAGCTCTCGAGGCTGCCGAGGTTGCCAAGGATGACCGTGATACTGCATTCATGGATGTTATGACAGGAGGCAAGACCTCGATTCCTGAAGGAGGAGATGACACAGAACATGCAAATGTTGGAGGCAGCTGCTCAGACACGTGCACGGTGGTTTCAACATCAAAAATGGAGTGTTTGAAAAAGTGTGATGGCAACACTAAAGGACCGTCGTACCCGTAGTTCGAGCTCTTAGTCGAGAAAGGGGTGTGACAGGAGATAAGGGTTTAGGTAAAACCTCCGACGCGCCAAACCCCAGCCCTGTCTAATGAAGTTTCTAATTAAGATTTGGTGTTTTCTTTTCCGCATTAAGGTTTTGTTGTTTTTTCCTCTACTTTTCGGTTTAAGTTTATATACTTTCCCTATATATAAGGGTCTCTCTTATGATCAATAAGAAATCAACTTCCAACAAAGAGACAGCTTTGCCTAGATGTTATGTGCCCTCCTACGCCTACCCCTACTGACACATACATTGAATCTTCTAAAATGTCGATTTGTGTAATCAAAAACACATAGCAATGTCAAGTATCAAGAGAACCATAGACATATGAACACTGAACTCGAAACAGATTGAAGACATACTACACATATTTTGTAGTCTACCGTAAGTGTCAAGTAACCCTAGAGAGGCGTTCGTTAATTTTAAAGACATCGATACTGGAAGCAATCGCGACAAACGTAGATAAAGCTGAGATTTACAGAAACAAGTATTTTTTGGAGAATTTGAAGAGATTGATGCAAGTTAACACTAAGTATAATCCTGAGAATTTCTTCAAGAAAGAGCAAAGTATACCTCCTTTAGTATATTGTAGTAACGTACGTCTTTTGTTGTTGTTGTTGTTGTTGTTTTTTGTTGTAGTATAACGTCTCTCTTTTGGGTAGATGTTCTATCAGTGTAAGGGCATCTTTATAGAGGAAATTATTTTGGGTATTCTTAGAGTAAATATATTATGAAAATAATATAAGATCGGTAGTTAAGATCTTTTGTTAAAAAGTTAGTTATTGGAAGAACAAGTTTAAGATCATAAGATTTAATAATATAATATTCTTAAACATATTACAGTTATAAAAAAATATAAAATAACATTTAAATTGCAAACTTATAAAACTTTTACTAAAATTCAAAATACAATACTAAATTTTATGAAACAAAAAAAACATTAAAGATAAAAAAAAAACAAACAAACATATTACGTAATTAAAGCACACAAACATTTTATTTAATTAATACATAGTTTAAAGTCTAAATTTTAATTTGTGAAAAATTGTTTGCAAAAGATTGTATCCATTCACAGATTGCCACGTCAGTTTAGAACTGAGCCAAGATCAGTTCTACATCAAGAACTGATATTGGTGTTCTTCTGCCACTATTCCTTATATTTATAATTTTAATGGACTAAGAACACCCCTCATATTCTCCCTATAAAGATGGCTTAATGAGCTAGTTACGTTATGTGGGCATGATGTTGTTTATAGCTTATGTAGTTTTTTTACTATTGTCAATAAAGCTTTTCATGAATACGATCGAAATGGATAGATTATTAGATTAGTTATTTGAACAATGGCTTTCGCCATGAGATTATATTCAGAATACGTGGGTACGTTCTTAAGCATGCTCATTAATTACTTTCATTTAGTATTAAATGTTTCCTTGTTTTTTTTATATGGATTTGAGGTTGCAAATTAAAAAACCATCAAGGCTATTTTACTTCAATGCAAGGCGAACCCAAGTGTTTTTGTATGTACAGTATAGCAAAAATGAGCTGAAAATATTATTTAGATATTTATTACAGTACATACTTGACGTTACTGAACAAACAACGTAAGCAATAAAGAAGCAGTACAATTAGGTGTAAAAGGAATTACCAACAGATTAATTATCAAATATCAGAAGTAAATTAAAATCGTATAGAAGGCGGCATCAGCATGAAGTCATTTCTAGTATGATACTATTGACTTCCCAATTTATCACATCTTTAAATTGGGAAGTCAATAGTATCATACTAGATTAGAAACATTGCAAATCATATAAATTTTCAGTATACGAATCTTTCGCAAATAAGTGAATAAAAAAAAAAAAAAAAGTTAAAGTAGTGAAGCGTCACAAAAAAAAAAAAAAACTAATATGAAAAACATCCAAACAACAAATACAGTTAAATGCATACGGATTCAAACTCTTAACATTAATATTACGCCAGTACCACTTCAGCAGATAACGTTTCAAAGAAAAAAAAATCATTTTAACGTTTTGGAAAAAGCATCGACTTTTCTGGCTCTGCTATAAGAAAAGTCAGTTGCACTTTTAAAATAACTTAAGAAGTCTATTATATCAAGATTTCTCCCACACTTCTTGACCCCAAAAAAAATAAAAAATAAAGTCAACAGGAATTGAATGAGAAAAGAAGAGGAAGATTCAGCATAATATAATCAACAAAAACTAATCGCGATTTATTTTTTAAGTTATAGATAGGTTTTCTTTTTTATATTACTATACAAATAAAGTTTCAAAACCTGTCGACAATAAAAAAATAAAGTCTCACCTTAGGTTGTTGTAATTTCCATTTACAAAATCGTTGTAATCTACATACCTAAGATAGTGACAGTAAAGAAGTGCCCCCAGTAATATACATTGTTGTAAATTTCCACCAGTTAAATTGTTCAAAACAAACACCTACAAGTTACGAAAAGTCAAAAAATTATATTTCAAAGTACGCCTATTTGGACGAGATAGACAATTTAAATATGATTTTGTCTCTGTGTTGGCATTTCTATCAATTAAAATCCTGGTAGAGCGACGTATGAGAATAACATAAACAACAACAAAATGAAAGAAGCACTTTCTGTTTTGTGTCTCGTTCTTTTGGTTTCGGCTCTAGAAGCAGCAGCAGCGAAACCAAATTCTGAAGGCTTCATTGAATGCCTTCGCTCTCGGACCGGTCCGGAGAATCCAATCACCGACGCCATCTTCACCGCCGATAACACCACCACCTTCTTGTCTTCTTACGTGTCATACACCAAAAACAAGAGATTCCCGAGCCCTATCCACAAAAAACTACTAGCCATCGTAGTGGCGAAACATGTCTCTCATGTTCAAGTCACGGTGGTCTGCGCAAAGTCCAATGGTGTCCAGATCCGTATCCGAAGCGGTGGTCATGACAACGAGGGCCTTTCTTACACGTCGTCTGTGCCATTTGTCATTCTCGATATGAACAATCTGAGGTCTATTACTGTTGACGTGTCAAGCAAGAAAGCATGGGTTGAAGCTGGTGCGACTTTGGGAGAGCTCTACGTAAAGATCAATGAGGCAAGCCAAACGCTAGCGTTCCCGGGTGGCATTTGCGCTACGGTAGGAGCTGGAGGACACATAAGCGGTGGAGGGTACGGAAATATGATAAGAAAATTCGGACTCACAGTGGATCATGTTATTGATGCTCAATTAATTGATGCCAACGGTAAGCTCTTGAATCGAACTACTATGGGAGAAGATCTATTTTGGGCCATTCGCGGTGGTGGTGGTGCAAGTTTTGGAGTTATCCTCTCTTGGAAAATCAAGCTCGTTAAAGTTCCAAAGATCTTGACAGTGTTTAAGGTTAACAAAACATTGGAACAAGGAGGCACTGATGTTCTCTATAAATGGCAGCTTGTCGCTAACAAATTCCCTGATAGTCTTTTCTTGAGAGCAATGCCTCAGGTCGTAAATGGAACAAAACACGGCGAGAGAACCATCGCGGTTGTATTCTATGCTCAGTTCTTGGGGCGGACCGATGAGCTGATGGAGATAATGAACCAGAGCTTTCCTGAATTAGGGCTGACACGTGAAGATTGTCAAGAAATGAGTTGGCTTAACACGATATTGTTTTGGGCCATGCATCCAGCCGGTACACCGAAGACAGTCCTTCTAGATAGGCCAACGGATCCAGTATTCTTTAAGAGTAAATCTGATTACGTGAAAAAGCCAATCCCCAAAGAAGGAATAGAGAAGATTTGGAAGACAATGTTGAAATTCAGCGATATTGTGTGGCTGCACTTCAACCCTTACGGTGGAATGATGGACCGGATTCCGGCGAACGCCACAGCGTTTCCTCACCGGGAAGGAAACTTGTTCAAGGTTCAATACTATACGACATGGGAGGACGCAAACGCCACAGAGGCTAGCCTGAGTACGATGAAGGAGCTTTACGAGGTTGCGGAACCGTACGTGTCAAGTAACCCGAGAGAGGCCTTCTTTAATTACAGAGACATCGATATTGGAAGCAATCCAAGTGGCGAGACAGACGTGGATGAGGCTAAGATCTATGGTTACAAGTACTTCTTGGGGAATTTGAAGAGATTGATGCAAGTTAAAGCTAAGTATGATCCTGTTAATTTCTTCAAGAATGAGCAGAGTATTCCTCCTGTACGAGTAATGTAGTAATGTTAACTCTTTCATTAAAAGTAGAATTGGGAGGAAAAAAAAGTATAATTAAGAGGAGAGATACTGGTGAGTATAAAAACAAATAATCCCCTCTCTTCTTTCTCTAAGAAGGTCTATAAGTCAGATTATAACCTTATGTAATCATTATTCTCCCAAATTGAAGAATTTTTTTATTTAAAATTTAAATAATTAACTAATTAAATTATAACTATTAAAATATTATTATATAAACCTTAGTTTTCAAAGTTAGTAATTTATATAATCGCGACATATGTCAATTATATCGATAATATTTCGATATGTGTGAAAAAAAAATATCTAATAATTATAAGAAAATTAAAAATAATAAAAATAAAAAGATTACAATTAATATTTTTGAAAGTATATAGAACCAAAAGTAATCTATTATATCACTAATTCTAATAGGAAAGTTATCTATTAAATTACTAATTTCAACAGGAAAATATGTGCAATTAATAAGGAAAATATTTCCAATTTAATTGCAATTATTATTTATTATAATCATATAGTAAAAATAATGTTATACAGAAAAGTGATTAAAGTATGAAAAGATTTAATGTGTGAAAATTAGTGATTAACATAATGTAAGAAAAATAAGATAATCAAAATAAGAAATCAATGTAATTTTCTTAAGTTTTTCAATCAGTGAATGATTAAATAACGTATTCAATATTAATATGTTATTATATAAACCTTGGTTTTCAAAGTTAGTAACTCATGTCACGACATATCAATTTAACAATTAAAGATTTTATCATGTATTAGACAAAAACTTTGTTTCAACATATTTGTAAATTATAAGAAATTAAAAATTTAAACAATTTAATAAATATGAAAAGATAGTTCATATATGTATATAAAAATAATACTAATTTTAATTTTAAATTTACTAATTCTATAAGAAAAAGAATTGAGAAAATTATACAATTAATTACTATAATACCATAATTAAATAAATTGTACTGTTAATTATTAATCCTAAAAGAAAAATGATTGTAGATACTCACCTTTACATAAACAAATAATTTTCTCATAATAACATCTTTGAATTTTTGATTAATTTATGATATTGTTGGACAAGTAGTAAAACTATTACTTATGAGATTACAAAATATGAAACAAATATATTTAAAATATGAGAATTTGTTAAAAATGCCCCTTTTGATATACCCCTTTTCAAAAATGACCATTTTACCCTTAGATGAAAATTATTTTATTCAATAAAAAGAAAAACAAAATTTTCCCGCCAAAAAATTTCTGACATATTTTCCCGCCAAATTTTTTTCAAAAAAAATTTCCCGCCAAAAATTTTTTTGTCAAAAAACTATTGATAAAAAATTTCAAAAAAAAAAATTTTCCCGCCAAAATTTTTCCCGCCAAAAAAAATTTACAAGGTTTTTAAAAGGTTTTATAAGGTTTCTACCTTATAAAAGCCTTATAAACACCTTGTAAAGGCTTTTACAAGATTTTTTAAAGAGTTTTAAAATGTTTTTTAAACAACTTGTAAACGCTTTTACAAGCTTTTTAAAAGCATTTACAAGGTTTTTAAAAGCGTTTACAATGTGTTTAAAAACCTTTTAAAAACCTTGTAAACGCTTTTAAAAGTTTTTTAAAAGCATTTACAAGGTTTTTAAAAGGTATAAATTTTAATATTTTTGGCGGGAAAATTTTTCGATTTTGGCGGGAAATTTTTTTTTTTTTGGCGGGAAAAAATAATGTTTTCGGGAAAATTTTTCGATTTTGGCGGGAAAAAAAATTTTGGCGGGAAATTTTTTTGGCGGGAAAATATTTTAGATTTTGATGACTGTACATTCTTGCTGTCACTCAAAAAGGGTAATTTGGTCATTTTGTATATAAAGAGGGGTAGTTTTAAAAATGGTCAACATGAAGAGGTATTTTTAAAAAGAGATATGGAAAAAGGGGCATTTTTGAGAATGCCCCTTAAAATATTGTTACTTTTTCAAATTTGAGATAAAATTAGCTTTCAGTTTTTTTTTGATAATTATATTTTATTAATTTTTAGTTTTTATAAAATATTAAGTAAGGTATAAATTTGGTACAAAGCACATTTTTTTGATATGAAAATCATAAATGTTGATTGATTGAGTGCATATAATTAAAATCTAATTATATTATCATGTAATAATATACAAAAAAATTGTATTGCAAGATGGAACGTGTAAACTTTAAATCAAGTTTTAAAAAAATCAAATGAAATAAAAGTAATATTTTAAATACAACTTAAAATTTCAAATATTTTTTTTATATCCGCGTTAATACGCGGGTCTAATCTAGTATAATATAAGAAACTACGAGAGTCTATGTGCATTGCACATGCTCTTAGGATCTCTTTGTTGTATTCATCATTACTCAATAATTTTTTTTATGAAATCATATTTTAACAAAACACTTAATGATAGATAAATCTTATACGTTGTAAGCAATATGACTTTTGGCTTTTGAACCATGACCATTGACCATGGTGCTTTGTGATTGTGAAACCATTTATGTATGAGGATTGATTAATTAACCCTAACCCAAAATAAATAAATATAGCAAATTCAAAACATAATATATACACAAAATCCCAAACCTAAACCCTAAATAACAAATCATAAATATTTTTAGAAAACATGCACTAGCTAGATTCGATCCCAAACATTGTAATAATCCACACACTACAAAAAAAAAAAAAAATCAAAACCATCTTAAACCGGTTCAACCGTCCGGTATCTGAATCGAACCAACCAAATAACCTAATTTTTGTTTCTCCCTGACATAGAGAATCAAACAAGACGCACGAGCGAGAGTAAAGGCCATACACATCGTCTCTTTCAACTTGCTGTTCTAATCAATCGAGCTCGATTTTAATCACTCCTGTTGTTGAATTTCTTGTCCGACTCTGAAATCTCTTCGTATTACTGTGAAGAAACCTCGGTGAATTTTATTTTGGGGGATGCCATCAATGGCGCAAGGAGAACCTCGGAGCTCTGTACAAAACAGCAAACCGAACTTCAGGTTAGTCTCTCTTACTCTATACTATCAACCATAGTGTTCTGATATGATTACCCAGAAAAGAAAATTGAATTTTTTTGCATAATGATTTTGCGATTGAAACTTATCACAGCATGAGGCAAAAAATAGCAGAACATAGAAAGTCTCTTCCTATTGCTTCAGGTGCGTGTTATTACAAACTTGGTTCTGTCTTTCTTTTGCCAAATTTTTGTGCTTTTTTTTTGTTTCATGGCTAACTCTGTTGGTGTGTTTTGTATGTCTTAATCCAGTGGAGAAACGTTTGATTGAGGAGGTTCGAAAGAATGATATTTTGATTATTGTTGGTGAAACCGGTAGTGGGAAAACTACTCGTAAGTTCAATCTCTAGTGTGTTTTTGCTTGGAATATATATAAAGTGAAACACCAAGTATTTTAATTGATCTTTGTTTATATTTCTCGTTATGAAGAATTGCCTCAGTTCCTATACAATGCTGGATTCTGTCGAGAGGGAAAGATGATAGGGATAACACAACCGAGACGTATCGCTGCTGTGACTGTTGCTAAAAGGGTAGCTGAAGAATGTGATGTTCAGTTAGGCCAAAAGGTTGGCTATTCCATTAGGTTTGATGATACTACTTCTAATGTTACTAGGTTGAAATACATGACAGATGGATTGTTGCTGAGGTAAACAAAACCAGAACTTTATTGTAGACTAGTTTTATTATTGGTGATCTCTCTCTGTTCTAACAAACATTAAAAACCTTTTGTCAAAATCTCTGCAGGGAAGCGCTGTTGGATCCTCATCTTTCTAGATATTCAGTTATTATTGTCGATGAAGCTCATGACAGGAGTGTTCATACTGATGTTCTGCTGGCCTTGCTGAAAAAAATACAGCGGGCTCGGTTGAAGCCTGTTGGTGAGAAAACTGAGATTGGTAATATGGCATTACAAGGGCAGACAAAAACAAGGGATGAGAATGGTCCTCAGCAGAATGGTGTATTAAGAGGTTGTCAAGGTAGGAAATTATCTCCGTTGAAGCTGATCATTATGTCTGCTAGTTTGGATGCGCGTGTTTTCTCTGAGTATTACGGTGGTGCCAAAGCTGTTCATGTGCAAGGGCGACAATTTCCTGTTGACATTCTTTACACTGTTCATCCTGAATCTGATTATATAGATGCTGCCTTGGTCACCATATTTCAGGTTATTGATTTTGTGACCTTAATATCTCTCTCCTGCCTCTACCAGCATTTGAGGAATGGAAATTTGTAGTCATAGTAATACTAATTCTGCGTCTAATTATCTTAGATTCATATGGAGGAGAAGCCAGGTGACATACTTGTTTTCCTCACTGGGCAAGATGAAATCGAATCTGTTGAGAGACTTGTCCAAGAAAGACTTCAGCATTTACCTGAAGACAAACGAAAGCTACTGCCAATTCCTATCTTTTCTGCTCTTCCATCAGAGCAGCAAATGAAAGCTTTTGCTGTAGCTCCGCCTGGTTTTCGCAAGGTTAGAGAAGTTTAGCTATCATCTGCTTATTTTGGAGATTTGGTTGTCAGTTGTGTTGTGGTGATAATAAAACCAGTCTGAGTTATTTTTATTTGTACATTTTAGGTGATTTTGGCCACGAATATAGCAGAGACATCAATTACAATTCCTGGAATAAGATACGTTATAGACCCTGGGTTTGTTAAGGCACGAACCTATGATCCAAGGAAAGGCATGGAATCACTTGATGTTGTTCCAGCATCAAAAGCACAGACGCTTCAAAGAAGGTACCTTATTCTATATTCGTTTTTTCTTTCCATTCAAGATGGTTATAGATGGCAAAAGTTGAGTTTTATCTACAATTATATATATGCTTTCTTGTTTATTTTTGGCTTTTACTTTAGTGGACGCGCAGGACGTGAGGTTCCTGGGAAGTGCTTTCGTCTTTATCCGGAGAGGGAATTTGAGAAACTGGAAGACTCAACTAAACCAGAGATCAAGAGATGCAACCTCTCAAATATCATTTTGCAGCTGAAGGCTCTGGGAATTGAGGATATAATTGGATTTGATTTTATAGATAAACCTTCAAGGTATTTCCTTTTGTCGTGTATATTCTCTTATACTGAGAATATCGGTGGTTTGGTTTAATGGTTGCTATAACTAAAGTAGTTTAGGGAAGTGTGACTCTCATAGCTGAAGCATTTATTCTCTAATGGTTTTTCATAAACACTTTGTTGATCTAGATTTTCATCTGATTTTAAACAGTGGTGCGATTGTAAAAGCATTGGCAGAGTTGCACTCGCTTGGTGCCTTGACGGATGATGGTAAACTAGAAGATCCCGCTGGCTACCAAATGTCACGGCTCCCACTGGAACCTATTTACTCCAAAGCTCTAATTTTGGCCAATCAATTCAACTGTCTTGAGGAAATGCTGATCACTGTTGCCGTGCTCACTGTGGAGTCCATATTTTATGATCCGCGTGAGAAGAGAGAAGAGGTGAGCATACCAAAAGACCAGGAGATAGTTTTATTTTCCTTTATATTAATAGTTGATTAAAGCAGCCACTTCTATTCTTTGTTTCGCAGGCAAGAACAGCAAGAAACCACTTCGCTAGCGTTGAAGGGGATCACCTAACTTATCTTAGTGTTTACCGGGAGTCAGATGAGTTCTTGGAAAAGAAAAAAGTAGCCGGCAGTGGAAACAATCTTGATAAAATTATGAAAAAATGGTGTAAGGAGAACTTTGTGAATAGCCGTTCCTTGAAGCATGCTCGTGACATATATAGGTAGGTTATGCCTTCTTTGTAGATAATTACAGTTGATAGTTATGCCTTATGATGAATTATGATAATGACACAAAAGGATTGTTGCAGGCAAATTCGTGAACATGTTGAACAGATGGGGTTTAATGTGTCTTCATGCGGTAATGACATGCTTGAGTTTCGTAGATGTCTTGCTGCATCGTTTTTCCTTAAAGCAGCACAGAGACAATTGGACGGTACATACAGGTAGGTTACCTATGGTGGTTCGTTTAATTTTTGTAACATGTGTAAATACTCCTATTATGCTCTGCTCTTTTCATCTTAACAAAACTTCCATTGTCATCTAATGACTTGATAGGGCTTTGGAAAGTGGTGAGATTGTCCACATCCACCCAACTTCTGTTTTATTCCGTGCGAAACCTGAATGTGTTATATTCGACGAGCTCATGCAAACCAGCAAGAAGTACATCAAGAACCTCACAAGAATTGATCCCTTATGGTTGGCTGAGTTAGCTCCTCATCATTACAAAACAGCAGAGTGAATTTAACTTGTCCCCTTTGCTTATTTCAAGGTAAAACACAACAATATCTCTCATCAGTTTTTGAAATTTTAACATGGCATAGAGAGAAGATTTACATCTTTATTCCTCCGTTCCTAGAGTTTACAAGTTGCAGACCAAAGCATCTGATGAACAAGAAAGCAAAATCCCTGGTTCTTTTTGTAATCATCATTTCTCTGTTTGATGCAGATAAAACTATTTATATTCTGATGGGAGGTCGAACACTGATACCACTGGAGACTGATGCTGAACATTTAAAGGAGATGCGTTCGGTTGAAAGAAGATGACTGTGGCTGAGCTTAGCATTAATTATTAGGAAACAAGAAGCTTAATCTATGTTCATTTATAGAGCTGGAGACACCTAACGTTTCAGGGAAGTAAGGTGTGTTTATTATTGTATCTTGTAATAGATTTATACCTTTTTGGCTTTCGCCTGCACTCGACTCATCTTGAAAAGTCAAAACAATGTGCCCTCCATGTTCCTCCACTATACATCTGTCTCTCCATCTTGGCAACCAAATTTTGTTTACATTTTTTAATCATTTATAATAAAGTATCATCTTATAATGTACAAACATTCCAACTCTGAACACAGTTATTCTCATATATATTCCTCAATACCAGTCAGATTTAGTCAAAGCAATCAATGCTTTGGAGTACTTGTAACCTCAAAGTCCAATGCAGATATCTTTTGTCCCGACGTGAAGGTCTCAACTGTTATCAACAACTAACAGAGGCGAGCACGAACATGGGAACATGTAGTATCTATAAACATCTCTTTTTGTTTTGTGGAGGAACTAACACAGCAAATTCTAGAAAATGGGGAACTCGTTCACATGTATATCTCACGAACAGGAACAACGTCCCAAGAAATCCTCCGGCGGAGGAGGAGGTAACTCCGGGAAATACAAATACGTGCGTCGTCTGTCGTTGATGCCTTCATTTAGAAGACGGACACTACTTCCTTCGCTCTCCTGCTCTGGATCATCATCCACTTCGTCTTCTAAGAAAGGTGGTATCAAAGCGAAGACAAAGAAGATAAGAGAGAGACATCATCAAGACCACCACGGCCATGACAAAGACTCTCATGTAATTCAGGAGCAAACCTTAGCAGCGACTAATCTCCTCTTCAACCAAACCCCTCGTAACAGCAACTCTGTTGTTCCTCCTAGTTTCAGACGCTCCACCTCCGTTGTCTATCCCTCGTCTCAGCCCTCTGGCACCAGCTCAGGACCTGTTTCCGCCGTCCAGACTCCCAAGAAGTCAACCTCGGGATTCGTAAGAAGCTCTAGCTCTAGACAAAGGTCCAGTACCGATCCCATGATCAAGCCTAACCAGCTCGTTGACAAGGCAAGCACTTGGCTCAATAGAAAACTAATGAATTAGCCTAACCATACGTTAAAGATTGTTTCTTTGCATTTATACGATAAAATATGATATTTATTTTCCAAAACTAACTACAACTTAAACAAATTAGTTAGTTAATCGTTAGCCTTTATGTAAACTCAAAGCAAAAACTGGCCATTGAGAAATCACAGCTTATCTATATTGTGACATATGACGTATGTGTATGTCTAACAGGAGCTAAATAAGGTGGAAGCAGACTCAGAGACGAAGCGGTTCGTGTTGGTTCATGGTGGTGGATTCGGGGCTTGGTGTTGGTACAAAACCATAACTCTCTTAGAGAATCATGGTTTCCAAGTCGATGCTATTGACTTGACCGGTTCAGGCGTGAGCTCTATTGATACTAACAACATCACAAGCCTCGCTCACTACTCCAAGCCTCTCCTCCACTTCTTTGAATCCCTCAAACCCACCGAGAAGGTTCATAATTAACCTTATAAATAAACTAGTCATTATTAGTGCAAATGATGAAAATTACAACTGTTGGGTCATGTTTTAAGACATTAACGTTAATAACAGGTGATACTGGTGGGACACGACTTTGGAGGAGCTTGTATGTCCTACGCGATGGAGATGTTTCCTACTAAGATCTCCAAAGCTGTCTTTATCTCTGCTGCTATGTTGGCTAATGGCCAGAGCACTCTTGATCTCTTTAATCAACAGGTACTTTTTAATCAGGAAAATAGCTTAATTTTGGTATATATTTGTGAAAATGACACCCTGAAATTTTTTTATAAAATTGAAAGATATAAATTTGAGATTTAACGTTTTTTTTAATCAAGTAACATTGTCATCGGATAAAATAATCTTGTATTTGTTAAATTATTTTTAAATATTATGCTATTTGCAAAAATGATACTCGATCAAATTTCATATATTTTGCAAAATAAGTATCAAATTAAAATATTAAAAACAATACTGTATATATTATGCTTATAATTCCTTTTTAACTGTATTAATTTGAATTATTTAATTTTTATTCAGCTGGGGTCAAATGATCTGATGCAACAAGCACAGATCTTTCTGTACGCCAACGGCAAAAAGAACCCACCAACTGCCGTTGATTTCGACAGATCTTTGCTTAGAGACTTTCTCTTAAACCAGAGCCCACCAAAGGTAAAATGAAAACCGAACCAATCAATCTTAAACCGGTACAGATCGATTTAATTACTGAACCGAACTTTTTTTGTAACCAATTTAAATATAGGACCTGGCATTGGCCTCGGTAGCCATTAGACCGATCCCATTCGCACCGGTCAGTGAAAAGCTTCACGTGTCGGATAAAAATTATGGTTCAATCCGACGGTTCTACATCAAAACCATGGAGGATTACGCTGTACCGGTTACTCTCCAGGAAGCAATGATCAAATTGAACCCACCGGAACAAGTTTTTCAGCTCAAAGGCTCTGATCACGCACCCTTCTTCTCTCGGCCTCAGTCATTGAACCGAATCCTCGTCGAGATATCTCAAATACCGTTCAAGAAATCATCATAATTTTTTTCAAAAACCGGATACAAGTAAAACCAAAACCGGTTATAGGATTCCCTTTACCTACCTACCTTTATAGAGATTGTTTTTATTTTTTTGAAATTGCTCTGAACAAGTGAGAACGAAACAAAACCCAAATTTGGGACCTTGTTCTTAAATTTCTTATTATTTTGTCATTTATTCACATTTTTTTAACTGTTCAAACATTGGATTAACCAGCAGTAATTTGCCCAAAAAAAATTCAATGGAACGTTATGACAAATAGCGATTAGTAACGTTTCTGTTTTGAAAAATCCGTTTTGGCCTTTTAATTCGGATAGGTGCGAAAATTACGATTTACACCCTCCAAAATATCACATCCTCCTCTCTCTCGTCTCTTAAAATTGGATTTTGCTTTCATATCATCGTCCTCACTAGGCCAGCTCGTCGTTGCTCCATTTCCGATCACCAGATCTGCCGTCAGTGTTAAGCTTTCAGGTGAATTCTATACTCCTTAGCATTTTTCTCTTCTGCACCGATATTTATTTCGTGCGTGTTCTTCTTCTTGTTGTTGTTGTTCTCTGGAATTGCAAAATTGTTTGTCGTGGTGTTTCGAATCTCGGTATCTCTTAGTGTTGTTTCTCATCGAGAAATTGATGTTTTGTGGCTTTATGTTGAGATCTCTGTGATGTGTATTCAGTTGTTGTTGTTGTGGGCGTTGCTTAATCGTTGTATGTTGGCTCTGAAAGAATCAGTCTTATGTTATAGCGTTTAACAGTGTGAGACTCTTTTAGGTTTGGTTTGCAAAATTTAGTGGTTGGTTTGGCTTCTTGAACCAGAGAAGCATGCTTGCGTTTGTTCTTTGATAAAATAATTGAAACAATGAGTGTAAATGTTAGATGAAGATCTTTTGTTTTGTTGCCTAAGTGGTGTGTGATGTGCAATGATTGTTATTAGCAGACCAGAATCTTGTATATACATCAATGTTCTGAATCCAAGGCCTTAATAAGTGTACTTACCAGGAAAAGGAGATCAAATGGGTCGTGGAGTTAGTGCTGGTGGTGGGCAAAGTTCTTTGGGATATCTTTTTGGTACTGGAGAAGAGGCTCCAAAGCCAGCCGTTAGCAATGATCCAGCTCCTCAGTCTGATACTCTGCCTGTGAATGCTGATCCTTCACCTAAACCCGTTGTTGCTCAGCCGGCTAATGTTACCAAGCAAATACCTGCTGGTATCAGTAACTCCTCTACAAACAACTACACTCGAACAGATGGACAGAACACAGGCAACTTCCTTACGGTATTATCTCTTTTTATCGCTGTAAAATTTTGATTTCCTATAGATAAAGTGATTGACATTGTTGTGTTGTGTAATCACTTGGCTATGTCATTTACCAAAAGCAAAACCTTCTCACCCACAAGTAGCAAATATTTTTGCAGAAAAAAAAGCATCCTTGAGTTTTGTTTGCATGATATGAACAAACCACAACTTCACTCAAGTTTTTGAATGAGTTAACATTTAATTATCTAAACATCTATGCATTGGTGAACCGCACAGTTTAACTAAAACAATTTTGGCTTAATGCAGGACCGGCCATCGACCAAGGTACATGCGGCCCCTGGAGGCGGCTCATCTCTGAATTACCTCTTCGGTGGTGGTGGAAGCAATTAACAACTTGTCTTTGTCCCGTCGGAAAATATGTCTCTCATCTTCTTTCTTAACTTTGTAAAAGAAAGGACATGGGAAACTTGGGTCTCCTAATATACATGTGCTTAGCCACTTACTATGTTGGATGGTATTTTTGTTTTCAAATCAGATTTGGGATACTGCTGGCTAAGAAAGGTCTCATCTTTTTCAACCACATTGTTCATTTTCTCGATCTGGTTTTTAGATTAGTGGAAATTTTCGTAGAACTTTCTCACAACAGCATATTTGATCGTATTTGTCAAATATGAAGACAAAGTGAACGCAGACCATAATACCACCACCAGAGCATTATCATCAACAGAAGTCAGAACAAGATTTAACCTATGGGATTCCCTTTTTTTTACTGGTTGGTCTTATAGAACGTGGACGATTTCAGTTCAGAAGCAATAAGCGATACATCAGTTCCTATACTTGCATGAACTTGAGAGGAGATCCATGTACAATGCAAAGCAAAGAAATTCTCCAATGATGTGGCTTTCTCAACTGTAACTTAGGGATAGTGCTACCCAACTTTCAGGAATTGGGGTTCCAATGAAACGGATCATAGCTAAGATATTCTCATGGCTATATCATAGATCCACCAGTGTCTCAGTCACATATACTGAATTGACAAGGAAGATATTTTGGTAGATGGTTATGACCTTTCTAAAATCAAATCGACAGATCCTACATAATATCAGAGGTTCACAATGCTATAGAAGTATATAATGTCGACTTTGTGAGGCAGACTTGTTATAAGGAGATTGATACCAGCAAACCAAACCATCATCCATTAATCATATCATTAAATGTGTATCGAAACATGATCCAAACTAAAAAGTCTGATGAGAGTGAAAAAATAATAATAATGATCTATCATCATATCTGTGATACAAAAATCTATAATGGGGGAGTTCTCGTGTAAAGTTGAATCCCCAGTAACTCAAAACAAGAAAGAGAGACTACTTATCTCTTGCGAGAGAGCAAGACGCGAACCGCAACAGAGATGGTGATAATGGAGACAGGAACAAGCCAATACTGCATTGTGAAATCAACAAGCTTCTGAACAGAGTCTGTTGGCTGTTCTTTCTTGTAGATCTTAAGCTCTGGCATTTCAGGTACAGAAGACTCGTCTAACTCGCCAATAAAATACTTCTCCATGAGTTCCCTAGCATCTTTGCTGTGCCCTGCATCTTCAAATTCATCCGTTGCATCTTTCCCTTCAACAACAACAACAACATCACATTTTACTTATTACATTAGAGACAACAAACAGATCAGTCATAAGCAAAGATGGTGAAAAAAAGAAGAAGAAGAAGAAGAAGAAGCTTACCGGTGACAGCAAGAAGCACATCATCTCCTCCAGGATGATCATCCATATACGAGGATACATCATAGACCTGTAAGTGTTCATCAATGTTTCCCAAAATTGAGTAAGTCAACACATTATCAACAAAAGAAGAAGAAGAAGATTCTGATTTGCTCAATCTAACTAACATATATTACAGCAATTTATAAGAATCTAGAGTCAACAAGAGATAGATATGGTTTCCGAAAGTGAAGAACCCTCTCAAGATCTTCTCCAACACACATGTACCCTTATGAATAGGGATTGAAGAGAAATTAGAAGAAAGAAACAGTTGAGAAAAAAAAAAAAGAGTAGACCTTGCCGTCGATGACGATCCAGCAATCATCTTGCTTGTTGTGAGTTGCGGTTTCTTCCATGGAGTAAAGCTTTGTGAGAGTCGGCATCTTCTTCTGCAACAGAGTAGCAATCAAAAAGGTCTTTGATTTTTCTGCGGGGGTTTTTAGATTTTGTCGACCACGCAAGTATTGAAGAAACACAAGGGAAGAGAGAACGATAACAACAACCCTACCCACCAACACCAACGTCGTCGTTTCCATTTTTTTTTCTTTTTTTTTGTAGATAATTTCTTCTTTTTTTTAACTTCATTTTTTTTTTTTTTTTTGTAAATTTACCTCCTTAAATCTACACAATTAATAAATCGCATTATCTAGGACTCGAACCCCAAACCTCCTAGTGTAGAAGGATTAATGAACCCTAGGCCAACCACTGGGCCAAAGGGCTTCCACAACTTCATTTTCTTTTGTCTTTGTTTTTAATTTTTTATTATATATTTTAGCAAAAATGGCTTAAGAGTTAAGACTAGATAGAATTCACTGAAGTTACAACAAATCTAGCAGAGGGAGGGAGAGTTAGATATTGTAACTCCCGCGAACCAATTTGTGTATTTTTGGTGTGGGTGTCGATCGACACCCTTGGTGGCATCGATCGACACCATGTTTTTCCGGTTTGGTCGGGTTTGATTTAATTGCCGAATTGGTTCGGTTTGGTTTGATTTAAAACCCTAATCGTGTGTTAAGTGTCTGGGACGAAAGAAGGGTTTCAGAAAGTCTCATTTGTCGCCGTTGAGTGAAAAGAAAGAGAGAAAAGAGAGGAAAACGTTTCTGGGATTTTCTGGGCTTGTTCTTGGAGTTTTTGGAGAGATCTGAAGCTGTAGGAGGGTTATCTGTTGCTGGAAACGAAGGGGGAGCTTCTGGAGGTGTTGTTTTCCACGTTTCTCAATCCAATCTTCCTGTTCTTGAGGTGAGTGCTTGACCATGGTTGATCTAAGCATGAGATCTCTCTTGTTTTGTGTGTTTCTTTGCTGTTTGTGTTGTTTTGTTGCTTGGGTTCGTTGCTTTTGTGATTCCCAGTGATTTCCGAGTCGTTTGGTTGAGTTTGAAATGGATTTGAGATGATTTGGGAGGAGAGTTCGACTTTCGGATTCGCGCAGATCGTGATTGCAGAGGAGGCATCAATCGACACTCAAGAGCATCGGTCGACACCATTCTGAGGGGCATCGGTCGACACTGTTTGGCATCGGTCGACACCTTTGTTGTAGCATCGATCGACATCGTTTGGCATCGGTCGACACTAGTCTTATCCGAGACTTGTTTTCCTGGTTCGATGTATTGTTGTGTGTTGTTTGTTTTGCTTAAACTTGAGGGTCTCATTTGCTTGTGTGTATAACCTAGTAGATGGGAGGATGGCCTCACTAAGTATTTATGATAATACTTACGCATCTCAATTGTTGTTTGTGGTGTGCAGGTAAAGGAAAAGTGTGATCGTGGAATCAAAGGCGATGAGGGGGAGGATGTTCTAGAGGCTTGATTGATTGTGTTCTAGCTGTTGTTAGGTTGCTAGATTAAGTCAGTGGAACATTGTAGGATGTTAGCTTTTGGTTATTTCTTTATTTGGATTATGTTGCTATTGAGTATTGGGTTATTAAAGTTGGAATTCTATTGGATTGAATGGAAACTGTTTTATTTGGTTATCCGTGGTTATTGGTTGATGTTAGGATGTTAGTGGGTATGGGACCACTAGTAAATTAAGGTATTAAAAAAAAAAAAAAAACGGAAAGGGTTGTTTCATTTTGGTATCAGAGCCCTTACGGTTCTAGGTCTAGGGTTCATTGTGCTTTTGCTGTTGATGTTTAGGATTACATGCTATAATTGATTGTGTGATTGGCAATTGTGTGTGGCATGAAGTCCTAGAACATCCTCTTCGAGCCTGATTGTGATTCCACGGTAAGTTGTGTTTTTGTGTATTAGAATTATTGTTTGCTTAGCCTTCTGTTCTTGGATGATACAGATGGTTAGAGGTGAGGATGCTGTTGGTCGCGGTCGTGGTCGTGGGCGTGGTCGTGGTCGTGGTCGGGGACGAGGTCAGGTTCCTGAGGCCAGTGTGAGTGTGACCCAGAGCATGGCCAGCGAGGAGGTGGCGGAGTCACAGGTTCATCCTAGTGTGTCTGGAGACCAGACTGGTTTGGGTGACGGCAGGGCGGATGGGCCCGGTGTCGGTCACGGTGTTGCCCCGGGTGTGAGGGTTGCAGCTGCGGGTGCTCCGGGCAGGGAGGATGTCTTGATGGACTTGCTAGCTCAGGTAGCTCAGGCTTTGCAGCGATTTCCAGCAGTTGTGCCGCCAGTGGTTGGTGGGCAGGATCCAGTAGTGCCGCCAGTGGTTGGTGGGCAGGATCCAGTAGTGCCGCCAGTGGGTGGTGGACAGGTTCCAGTGGTGCAGCCTGCAGCGGGTTTGCAGGCAGGTGTGCAGCCGGGGGCCGAGGTAGTGGATGCTCAGTATGTGCGGATGATGGAGCAGCTGCGGCATGTGGGAGCAGGGTATTTCTCAGGAGGTACCGATCCGAGTGTAGCGGATGAGTGGAGAGAGCGGATGGAGGATATTTTCCTTTCGCTTAGGTGTCCCGACCGGTACAGGGTGGATCTGGCAGTGTTTTACTTGTCAGGAGATGCTCGTGTGTGGTGGAGGTCGGTGACAGCACGGAGGGTGCAGAGGGGTATGTCTTGGGGAGATTTTGTGGGGGAGTTTAACTCCAAGTATTTTCCTCAGGAGGCTCTTGATCGTATGGAGGCACGGTTCTTGGGTCTGACTCAGGGGAACCGTACAGTGCGGGAGCTGGATGCAGAGTTCAGTCGGCTTGTGGGGTATGCAGGCAGGGCATGGGAGCCAGAGGCGGCTCAGGTGCGGAGGTTTTTGTTGGCTCTGCGGGATGATTTGAGGACTCGGTGCAGAGTGAGGAGCTATGCTACGAGAGCAGAGCTGGTTGAGGTTGCAGCTGGGATAGAGGATGACTTGAGGTCACAGGTGGTTGTGGTCAGTTCTTCGGTGTAGCCACAGCAGTCTCAGCCGCTTTCTATTCCTAGCAAGGGCGGCAAGCCTGCGCAGGGGCAGAAGAGGAAGTTCGATGCTATGCAGAGATCGAGGCACGGGGGTGCGAAGTGCTTTGGGTGTGGTAGTAGGGACCACAAGGTGTCTAGCTGTCCACAGAGAGGTGAGCAGCGGGCAGTGACAGAGCAGCGGGCGGTGACGGAGCCGCGGACAGATACTCGGGTGTGTTACTACTGCAGAGAGACGGGGCATATCAAGCCTCGTTGTCCCAAGTTGCAGCAGAGGGTGGTAGCGGTGTTGCAGGCTGGAGCTCAGCCAGGGGTGCAGCAGGGTGTGCAGCACGGTGTGCAGCCGGTGGGTTGGATTGAGCCGACGACTCAGGTGTATTCGACTCAGGAGCCCGGTGGCACTAGTGCAGGAGCGATCACAGGTATAACCTCTGAGATTCGAACTTAGTCAATTCAATAGTTCAGATTATATTTGTTTTTGTTTGTGGTCAAGTGTTAGGTTCTCAACACATGAGGTTTGTGTAGGGACCTTGTTGGTGGGCGGGTTTAAGTCCCATGTTATGTTTGATTCTGGAGCTTCTCATAGCTTCATTACTCCGGAGTGTGCCGTGAGTGCGGGGATCAGAGGGGATTCTGGAGAGCGTTCAGGAGTTGTCAGAGTTGCTGGAGGCAAGTTTCTGAGGGTTATTGGTCGAGCTGGAGGAGTTGATATTCAGATCGCAGGAGAGTCGTGGCCAGCGGATTTGCTTATCAGTCCAGTGGAGTTGTATGACGTCATTCTTGGTATGGATTGGTTGCATCGGTATAAGGTGCATTTGGATTGCTATCGGGGTAGAGTGGAGTTTGAGCGTCCAGGAGGGAAGTTGGTTTTTCAGGGTATTAGACCGACTTCGGGGAGTCTCGTGATCTCAGCCGTTCAGGCAGGGAAGATGATCGAGAAGGGCCGTGAGGCCTATCTGGTTACTATATCTATGCCAGAGTCAGTGGGGAAGTCTACGGTTAGCGGTATTCCGGTTGTGGAGGACTTTGAGGATGTGTTCCAGTCATTGCAGGGATTACCACCATCTCGGTCGGATCCTTTTACCATTGAGCTGGAACCGGGGACGATGCCGTTATCCAAGGCTCCTTACAGGATGGCTCCAGCAGAGATGGCAGAGCTGAAGAAGCAGCTGGAGGATTTGTTGGGCAAGGGTTTTATCCGTCCTAGTTGTTCACCGTGGGGAGCTCCGGTGTTGTTTGTTAAGAAGAAGGATGGGAGTTTTCGGTTGTGTATTGACTACCGGGGTTTGAACCGAGTTACTGTGAAGAACAAGTACCCTCTCCCGAGGATTGATGAGTTGTTGGATCAGTTGAGGGGTGCTACTTGGTTCTCCAAGGTCGACTTGGCTTCAGGTTATCATCAGATCCCTATTCATGAGGCAGATGTGAGGAAGACAGCCTTCAGGACGAGATATGGGCACTATGAGTTTGTGGTGATGCCGTTTGGGTTGACAAACGCGCCAGCTGCGTTTATGAGATTGATGAACAGCGTGTTCCAGAAGTTTCTGGACGTGTCAGTCATCATTTTCATCGACGACATCCTGGTATATTCTAAGAGTCCTGAGGAGCATGCAGTACATCTGAGAGCAGTGTTGGAGAAGCTGCGGGAGCAGAAGTTGTTTGCTAAGCTGAGTAAGTGCAGTTTCTGGCAGCGTGAGATGGGGTTCTTGGGTCATATTGTTTCAGCTGAGGGAGTTTCAGTGGATCCAGAGAAGATTCAGTCCATCAGGGAGTGGCCGAGGCCGCAGAGTGCCACTGAGATTCGGAGTTTCCTGGGGTTAGCAGGTTACTACAGGAGGTTTGTTCGGGGTTTTGCGAGTATGGCTCAGCCGATGACTAAGCTTACAGGGAAGGATGTCCCATTTGTGTGGTCACCAGAGTGTGAGGCAAGTTTTGCAAGTCTCAAGCAGATGTTGACTACCACGCCGGTGTTAGCATTGCCTGAGCAGGACGAGCCTTATGTTGTGTATACAGATGCTTCTAGAGTGGGGTTGGGTTGTGTACTTATGCAGCAGGGGAAGGTTATAGCTTATGTTTCGCGGCAGTTGCGGAAGCATGAAGCTAATTATCATACTCATGATTTGGAGATGACAGCAGTGATCTTTGCTCTTAAGATTTGGAGATCCTATCTGTATGGTGGGAAGGTACAGGTATTTACAGATCACAAGAGTCTGAAGTACATTTTTACTCAGCCTGAGCTGAATTTGAGGCAGAGGCGTTGGATGGAGTTAGTAGCGGATTATGATTTGGACATAGCTTACCATCCTGGTAAAGCTAATCTGGTTGCAGATGCCTTGAGTCGGAAGCGGGTGGCTTCGGCTCAGGAGCAGGATATGGAGGTGTTGGTAGGTGAGATTAGTGCATTGAGTTTGTGTGCTATCTCACAGGAACCTTTGGGTTTGGAGGCAGTTGATAGAGCAGATTTGTTGAGCAGAGTGAGGTTAGCTCAAGAGAGTGATGAGGGGCTGGTGAATGCCTCTAAGGCTGCGGGTGCAGAGTATCAGGTTTCTGCCAATGGTACTATCCTTGTGCATGGTCGGATCTGTGTGCCCAAGGGTGAGGATTTGAGGCAGGAGATACTGAGAGAGGCTCATTCGAGCAAGTTCTATATTCATCCAGGAGCGACCAAGATGTACCGTGACCTCAAGCGGTACTATCACTGGGTCGGGATGAAGAAGGACGTAGCTGATTGGGTGGCGAAGTGTGATACTTGCCAGCTGGTGAAGGCGGAGCATCAGGTTCCTGGTGGTTTGTTACAGAGTTTACCCATTCCAGAGTGGAAGTGGGATTTGATCATGATGGACTTCGTGGTAGGTTTACCTGTGTCGAGGACGTTTGATGCTATTTGGGTCATTGTGGACCGTTTGACTAAGTCCGCGCATTTTCTGGCCATCAAGAAAACTGATGGAGCAGCGGTTTTGGCCAAGAAGTACGTGAGGGAAATAGTCAGATTGCACGGGGTGCCTGCTAGTATTGTGTCTGATAGAGATTCCAAGTTCACTTCAGTGTTCTGGAAGGCATTTCAGGCGGAGATGGGCACGAAGGTGCATATGAGTACAGCCTACCGTCCTCAGACGGACGGTCAGTCAGAGAGGACGATCCAGATTTTGGAGGATTTATTGAGGATGTGTGTGCTGGATTGGGGTGGTCATTGGGCAGATCACTTGAGTTTGGTGGAGTTTGCTTATAACAACAGCTACCAGGCTAGTATTGGGATGACTCCTTATGAGGCCTTGTATGGGAGGCCGTGTCGTACACCATTATGTTGGACTCAGGTGGGGGAGAGGAGCATATTTGGTGCAGATTTTGTTCAGGAGACCTCGGAGAAGATTCGGGTTTTGAGGCTGAACATGAAGGAGGCTCAGGATCGGCAGAAGAGTTATGCTGATAAGAGGAGAAAGGATCTTGAGTTTCAGGTTGGTGATAGAGTGTACCTCAAGATGGCCATGTTGCGGGGTCCGAACAGGTCATTGACAGAGACTAAGTTGAGTCCGAGGTACATGGGACCGTTCAGAGTGGTTGAGCGGGTGGGACCAGTGGCATACCGGCTGGAGTTGCCTGAGGTTATGCGTGCGTTCCACAAGGTATTTCATGTGTCGGTGCTGAGGAAGTGTCTTCACGAGGGTGATCAGTTGTTGGCTAAGATTCCTGAGGATCTTCAGCCTAACATGACTTTAGAGACGAGACCAGTGAGGGTGCTAGAGAGGAGAGTCAAGGAACTTCGGAAGAAGAAGATTCCTTTGATGAGAGTCCTGTGGGACTGTGACGGAGTAGAGGAGCAGACTTGGGAGCCCGAGGCGAGGATGAAGGCAAGGTTTAAGAAGTGGTTTGAGAAGCAGACCGCGACTTGAGCTTGTCTAGCCGGGTCCGAGTTGTAGTCCGTGGCTGGAGCGGGTACGGAGTATTCCTGCCCATCTCTCTTGATATTTGGTCGCTTTGGGGTGGTTGGTTGTGCGACTAAGTATGTGAGGCTCCCTGGATACCGTAGCTGTGAGCCGCGGCTCGGCAGTGAGCCGGTATGTCTCGAGGGTTGCAACCCGAGAGCGGGGGGAGTGGGCGCGTGAGACTCCCTGGATACCGTAGCTGTAGGCTGTGGCCTGGCAGTGAGTCGGTATGACTCGAAGGTTGCGACCTGAGAGCGGGGGGAGTGTGTGTGTGTCTGAGTGACTTCCTGGATGCCGTAGCTTAAGGCGGTTGGCCTGATAGCGAGCCGGCATGATTCGATGGTTGCGACCACGGACGGGGGAAGCACTGAGTTGTGAGCAAATAGTGTTTAGGATGCGAGTATATTGGCTAGAGGGAGACCTCGAGGGTCAGTCAGAGGTGTGCGGGCTGTTGCGACAGTGGCACGGGAAACCTTGGCTGACGGTGTTTAGTCCGGTCTGGGGACGTGCGGGCCGTGCAGACGGTGGCACGGAGGTCCTTGGCAGATGGACGGTATTGCGGGATTCGGGGACGAATCCATATTGGTGGGGGAGAATTGTAACGCCCGCGAACCAATTTTTGTATTTTTGGTGTGGGTGTCGATCGACACCCTTGGTGGCATCGATCGACACCATGTTTTTCCGGTTTGGTCGGGTTTGATTTAATTGCCGAATTGGTTCGGTTTGGTTTGATTTAAAACCCTAATCGTGTGTTAAGTGTCTGGGACGAAAGAAGGGTTTCAGAAAGTCTCATTTGTCGCCGTTGAGTGAAAAGAAAGAGAGAAAAGAGAGGAAAACGTTTCTGGGATTTTCTGGGCTTGTTCTTGGAGTTTTTGGAGAGATCTGAAGCTGTAAGAGGGTTATCTGTTGCTGGAAACGAAGGGGGAGCTTCTGGAGGTGTTGTTTTCCACGTTTCTCAATCCAATCTTCCTGTTCTTGAGGTGAGTGCTTGACCATGGTTGATCTAAGCATGAGATCTCTCTTGTTTTGTGTGTTTCTTTGCTGTTTGTGTTGTTTTGTTGCTTGGGTTCGTTGCTTTTGTGATTCCCAGTGATTTCCGAGTCGTTTGGTTGAGTTTGAAATGGATTCGAGATGATTTGGGAGGAGAGTTCAACTTTCGGATTCGCGCAGATCGTGATTGCAGAGGAGGCATCGATCGACACTCAAGAGCATCGGTCGACACCATTCTGAGGGGCATCGGTCGACACTGTTTGGCATCGGTCGACACCTTTGTTGTAGCATCGATCGACATCGTTTGGCATCGGTCGACACTAGTCTTATCCGAGACTTGTTTTCCTGGTTCGATGTATTGTTGTGTGTTGTTTGTTTTGCTTAAACTTGAGGGTCTCATTTGCTTGTGTGTATAACCTAGTAGATGGGAGGATGGCCTCACTAAGTATTTATGATAATACTTACGCATCTCAATTGTTGTTTGTGGTGTGCAGGTAATGGAATCAAAGGCGATGAGGGGGAGGATGTTCTAGAGGCTTGATTGATTGTGTTCTAGCTGTTGTTAGGTTGCTAGATTAAGTCAGTGGAACATTGTAGGATGTTAGCTTTTGGTTATTTCTTTATTTGGATTATGTTGCTATTGAGTATTGGGTTATTAAAGTTGGAATTCTATTGGATTGAATGGAAACTGTTTTATTTGGTTATCCCTGGTTATTGGTTGATGTTAGGATGTTAGTGGGTATGGGACCACTAGTAAATTAAGGTATTAAAAAAAAAAAAAAACGGAAAGAGTTGTTTCAGATATATATAAGATTCAACTATATAAGATTCAACTAGATATAATATAGGAAACTGAGAAACGTTACCTATATACATAAGATTCCCTTATTTATATCATCATCTATCATATATACTTCTTTCTTACATTTTCAACTAGATAATAACTCCTCAACTTGTATTTAAAAGTTATGCGGTAAAATTTACGAGCATAAAAAAACTTGTAATTGTATTTGTACCCAATCAAAGCCAATTTGGCAAAAACCCTCTTTAGATGTTAACTGGGTTTGCCCTCCTTGATTTGAGTTTACTTTTCCGGATTGCAATAAACCAGAAGCTGACCATCTTCACTTGCTATGCATATATTTTTTGAATCATCTGTACTTATGCATGAAACTCTTTGACCTGAACAAATTCCATGTAACAATTAATAACTTTTGAGGATTGGCTTCACATATCTGCTTAAACGAACTTAATATAAGGGGAGATGCTTTGTTTCCGGAAACATATATATATATATATATATATATATTTACGACTTTCAATCAATGTTTACCTTTGAAATCATGGAGAAAGCCAAGTTTAGCACCGGTGGACAAGTCCCACAAATACACAAGTCCATCAAGGGTGCCTGCTACTCCATGACCTGATACTGTGCCCACTGCACTAGCCCTGTTTTCCATAGCCAATGAACCACGGATTTAGAAATGTTAGTATTTCATACACCTTACTTCTCATATGTCCTCAAATCAAAACTACTTCTCTAAGGATATGGAGAAACCAGATGAGCATAACAAGAAAATAGAATAGATGTGTGATGATACCTTGGATCCAATTGACTTCCCAATATGACTTGGTCTTTTACAAGCAGAGCCACTCTCCAACATCTAGCTGGACTTTCTACACCATCACATTTAGGGTTTGAGTCAAGATCAGTAGAGACTAAAAGCCAGATGGCAGTGTCTTTGACTTCAGCTGGAACCAATGTTTTGTTGTCGATCCCTTTTGAGAACCATAATTTTGTTGCAGCTAAAATCATGTCAATGTGATCCTCCATTGTAGAATGACTATATATAGGATGCCACGCAAACAAGCTGCTCGGTATGAACTCAAAGATCATTTTGCTGGGAGATACAAATCTTGATACTAGACTTCGCTTTGAAATATCCCTAGGTCGAGAATAGAAAAAATTAGCAGGCAAGCAATCATGGGAAAATGAAGCAAAGAGAAAGCAAGTTTGGTTGATCCTCAGCATTCCTAGCAGATATAACGTTCTGTAATTTAACTCAGAGATAGGTAGAGAAAAAAAAATTCAAAGATAGAGAGGGAACAAAATACCATATTGTAAATTCTCCGATACCATTATGCCCGATAACGAGATGAGGACATTTTGGGATCTTCTTCAGTTCCACGATGCATGAAGATATGCAAGGATTTGCAAGTGTAACGAATTCTTCAGCCGGACCTCTACAATTTCAGGAGAAGTGAACATTAGCAGAAAGTTCAACAATGATGATCCAGCCTGCAGCTCCACACAAAAGAAGGATCTGACAACTATTTTAAGATTAGAACAATGAATTCTTTTGAGAGAACCTCCAATGAGAGTTCATGTCCCAGACAATAAGGTTTCCACTTTTAACAGCTACAATGAGATAGTTAGGATCGCACACCACCACGCACTGCACACTGTCATCTGCTTGAAGTTTTGTCACAAGAGAAACATGACCAGTTTTCACCTGGACAATCCTCACTGCATTCTCCTCAAAGCAGGCTGTTGTACAAGTCAAACACGAGCAATCAATATCTCTCTTCCTGTAAAACGAAAAAGAGTAATCCCTTAGCTGATATCTTTAGTCTATATTTTTCTGTACCGTATAAAACAGTAAAAAGAAGTCCAAACCTGCAATAAGGTGTTTTGATGTTGCCAGTAAAAACAAGATGCTCCCCGTCTGGGGTGAAGTGAAAATAAGATCTTTCGAGTGTTCTCTGAGAAAATATAACAACTATCAGATAGCTAGAGAGGAAAAACAGGTATAACATAAGAAACGAAGAAAAAGTTAAATGAATTTACATTTCCACCAGACTTGTCATCCACAATGGGGAGTTTGACAGAAGTGTGACCAATGACAGAGGGGAATCCTTTGCTTGGTGCTTTAGCTGATATCTTGTACATAAACAGGGTACTAACTCTATCCTCTGTAGCAAAGCTGAACACGCAAATATAGATTTCATTTCCAACAGACTTGAGTAATACTGATGAAACAGGCATGGGATGAAAGTAGCAGCCAAGCAGCTCAGCAGTTTTCTCCATCTCATTGTTGATCTTTACATCCCTGTTCAGCTTTAAATTTGGACTAGCTGGAGATTCCAGTACAGACGTGCTTTTCTCGCTAGTATTTTCCTTATACTGAGAATTTGTAAAAGGTGGTTCAGAAACTTGGATGCCGCATGCCTCACCAGTATTGGCTTGGAAATCCTCAACTTTTGAAGCTGGGAATGAGGATGGTGATATACTTCCATTTCCAAAAGCATGAGCTGACCTCATATCTTGTTGTAACGCCTCATTGCGTTTTACACTGAGTAATGTATTGTTATCCACCTTCACCAATTCGGGTCCCTGGTATTTTTCTGTTACATGACCGCTTTCATTTCCCCGTGGATTTGTTCTATTTGATTCGGAGTTGGTAGACAAGGTCGGCTGAATCTCCAACAAACGTGGAATTTTAACAGGAGACATATTCCTTACGGAGTCATCACCTCCAGTATTTCTGCAACTGTTTTCACTTTCAGAGGATGAATTTCTATTTCTTTTCTGTTGATTGATCGAGACTCTTTTCCTGCTATACACCTTATGTTTTTCTTTTTTGACAGAACCAACTTCAGTAGGGGTTGTGCCAACCACGAAACCAGTACCTGCAAGCAATTAGACTCATGCTTATAGTACACAGTAGACGGATACAGTCATGCAAAGCTTATGGGTGGACGCAAATTGTGCTATTGATAGATTTAGCGTACTACCTTCAGTAGAACAACAAACTGTACTCTTTGGTTCCTTGTTTTCAGAGTAGTGTTCTGTCTGTAACAAGTTTCCATCTTCTGCAGAGAGTTCCTTCGATTCTTGGGATAAAATCATGTTGGATGAACTGTTGCATTGTGGTATTGACATGGACTTCTTCAAATATTGGTCTTGAATATTCTCATCCACAATAGTACTAACATCATGTGAAGATGGGCCTATGATCTCAGTGGTCGTCAAAGCAGAAACCGATAGATCATTTACTATTGCAACATGTTCTTCGGCTACGGGGATTTTAGGAAGGTCTGCTGGATAAGCTTCCTTGGAAGAAGAGATAATATGACCACTCCTAGGACCATCCAAGTGAGGCTCATCAAAACTGTCAGGGGCAATGGCTACATTACTTGCAAAATCCTGATCGGGATCTGGAGCAGCAACTTGCATATTCTCATCATCTTCACTAGGTTTTCTTATCGACAGTGACACAACTGCAAATTTTGAAGACTATGGAATAAGAGAATACTTCATGAATTACTGCTTTTGTGGAAAAAAATACTGCAATCTGAAAATCTAAAACAGAGTATAATTCAAGCCTTTCCTAAGGGTTAACTATGTAAAGGATATGTAAATTAGTATACCAGTTCCTGACGCATCATCAAGTTGGCTCGTTTTGCAGTTGTCTGACATGTAATTTTTTGGAGGCTTCTTGCATGAGAACTTCTTGAGCAATGGTATTGCTTGAGGAAGTAGAAATGACATCATTGATTTGACAGTATCCTGATCAGCTGAATCAGAATCACTATTTTTAGAAGTCAGAATCAAAGTAGAGTCAGCTAAATCCTCTGCATCTGGTTCAGCTAAAAGCCCTTCACCGACTACCATGTTAGCAAGGGTCAATTCTTCTCTTTGCTCGCAACTTGTATCATCATCATTTTTTGGAGCAGAACTTATGTTGTTATCTGCAAGAATCAGACAAAAAGGAATCCATGAAAAGATGCAGCCATAATGATTACAATCTTCTTACTGCTAGATGTTGACATCTTGGTATTAAACAAGTTAGAATGAAAAGCTAATACCTTGCTGGAAATCAAAACTATCAGGTGCACAAAGACTGGTACCAGTCATATTTTGGCTTTCATGCAGAAAAATATCATCGTTGGGTTTGGTTTCCTTTTCTTGCAGCCCATGAAGCTGCAAAATTTAATACTCTCACTGTTTGAAACAACTTTCCTGGTGAAACAAAGTCTATTACGCTAATATATCAAAAGAAAAAGCTTTCAAGAAAAGCATACTAGAAGTTCTTTATGGATTACCTCTTCAGAAAAATTAGATAATGGCTTTGATTTACAGCTGCCAGGAAGCGGGTCTATTTCTTGAATAGGGGTGACAACTTTCACTGGTGGTGGCTTTTCTGATGGTAGAGATGTATTTTCGTTTGTAGCATGACTAGCATGCAACTGCTCTGGTGGTGCTACTTTCAGGCCAACTGTCTCCACTTCTTCTTTTACTGAGAAGATTGGCCCTGCTGCAGAATTTAAAATCTCGCCACCCGATAATGAGTCTTGGAATCTTTGCTTTTTATGACCATCTTTAACTATTGAATTCTGGTATGTCATTCCAGGTTTCCTGCTTCTTTTCTTTCTAGCCACTGGCATGTCCAGATAATATAATAAATTTGGATTTGCACACATGGCTGGCGTTTCATCATTGGCTCGGATTTGAGAGGCCCTACTGATGGAGCTAGTTTCTAGCATTCCATGGGAATTGGTCACAAGTTCCCGGAGCAACCTCTGAACCAACGGGTTTTTGAAGCCAAAAAACTGTAGCAAACAAAATTGTAGTCATCTTAGACCGCAAAAAAAAAAAATTAACCAGATCACAGTGGTAGGATCAGAATAACTACAAGCCAAGTGATAATGATAGTGACCAACACCTAAGGAAGGCCTGGAAAGCAAAACATTTGAAGAATTCTTAGCTAAAGTCATATGCTCAACTTGTCTGACGGGAATGCAAGGACATGCCAAGTACCACGGCTTTTCCTATATATCAACTTAGAATTGAAAAGTCCAAAATGCAAGGATACCAAAGTAAGCGTGTAATGACAAAAGACAGGCTGTTTTTTTTTTTGTAGCAGACGGCAGTAGAGGCCTCCTTATCAGGAAGGCATGATCACAGCTTATAGATCCCCACATCTTAATTGTATCCTTTTTAATCTATTTGGAAGGGCAATATTTATACTATAATGTTCCAAGACTAAAAAAGAAATGCAGACTAGATAATCGAGCATGTAAAGTTCACAAGCATACATATAGTGATCATGTGGCCAACTATTAATTGTTCTTCAAAAGCTTCGCCAAATCATCTCAAGAACATTACTGGAAAGGCAATGCGCATGTTTAATTTTAAAACATCTATATTATTGTAGATTAGACTTGGTCATAAAAGTAACAAGCAAGATGGTCTAAACAAGGTAACAAAAAGAAAGTGAGATGTGTACCTCCATGCCGTTCATCTTGCATGCAAATCGTTTTCCATGCCATATTTTTAAGTGGGAGAAGCCAGTCTTCTGAAACTTTCCCCATGCAATATCTGGGGTCTGCCCCGTCCATGATTCATCTAAATATCTAATCTGCATCAATAGAGTAAGACTTTGATGCATATTCTTTTTAAAAAAAGCATACACAACCTTATAAAGATTTTTTATGAAATCAGCAACATACCAGAAACAAAGGTCCTTTGGCACCTTCTTCAATCTCCATGTAATATGTGTTCCCATTGTGATCTCGAACAGCTTTGTAGCCCACAGGATAAGGGAATCGGTCTTTACCCTGAAGAAATATAAAGCTAAGTAAACAGGAATTATGCAAATAAGTCGTAACAAAAGATCTTCATGAACTGAGAACACTCAAATTACAACTTTGTTTTACTTGTTTAATCCCAATCTACATCCTCAGCATAAGGATCTTGTTTCTATTCTCAAATGTAAATCAAAATTGTTCAAAATCAGAGACAATAGTTTCAACTTATACTGTTCATCGTTCATGAGAGTGTGAAAAATGTACAATCAAGCTACAAACGATAATGAACGAGATTAATTTCATCACAGACATATCACCACCATCGAAGATTCTTAAACATGAAGTCAATCAAATTCTAATTTCTAAGGAATTCAATAAGTAGCAATGAAATTGAGAGATAAAAAGAGCTATAGATTGATGAACTGAGAGAGAGAGAAGGAAACCCAACCCTAGATGAACTCCAGTACTTCTTATCCCAGGAGGAGCCGCTATAGAGAGCTCCGACGGAGACGATTTCTAGGTCATCAGACTTTCTATCTTGTGAGACGACTCTTGGGCTCGCCATTGAAAGTGTGAATTGAAACGCCTATACCTCAGCACCGGAATCGGAGAAGAAATCGCGACGTCTGAGAACGGAGACACAGCGAAGAAATGGGAGAGGGAGAGAGAGAGAGAGAGAGAGATTGTTCTGAAATATCTGAATTGAGTCGCGGGAAATAAAATGATTCCCTTCCCTCCATAACTATCAAACAGCAGACAGATCAATTTAAAAACAAAAAAGCTCACTTTATTGGGCTTCTCGGCCTATATAACTTTAACTGGGCTAACCACTTTAAACTTTGAAGGGTGTGTGTATTGGACTAGTCACTATAATTATTCATGATTCAAACAAAGATAGTGGTGTACTCTTAACATAAAAGAACTCGTAAACAATTAGTTAAATACTTAAATAAATTTAGATATGACATTAACAATTAGTTAAACAATGCTGTAATAATAATATTAACTAGATTAGCACGGGTTGAAATTTCTTTTATTTATATTATAATTTTAGAATAAAATATAATTTCTATGATTATTTTTTATAATTTTTTTGTTTAAAACATTATGCAATAAAATCATATGCTAAATATGATGAATTGAAAAAAACACATATTTTATAAATTTTATATTGTTAGTTTTGTAATTTATATATGAGAAATTGTTATGTTTGTTGTTTGTTTTTATTTTAATTTTTGAACATGTTTGGTGAAAGTTTTTTAATATGATTCGTGTTTAGGTAAGATTTTATTTTCAACTGCATTATAAGATTTCAGAAATCACGATTAACTGTGATAAATTGCCAAAAATTTATTTTATTTTACGTCTAACAGTATATTTTTATGCCTAACAGTATATATTTTGTAACAATACATGGAATACTAAAAATTTTATTTTGGAATGTATAAATCATTGGAATATTATTTTTAAGAGAATTTTTTGGTATATTTTTAAGTGTATTCATATAGCATACGGATTGACCAATTAATCTATAGTCTTTTTTTGTAACCATCATATATTTAATGTATAACCTATTTTGTAATCAATTTATAAAAATTATATAGTCTATAAAAAAAGTTGTGTACTTCCGTTTTATTATATAGGAGATATCAAAGAATGCCTAAAAACAAAGAGTCTGACTCGTGTATCTACTACTTTCCAAGGGATAAACAATAGAATATTAAAATCCAACGTCTCACTCACTCACGAGCAACCACAAAGAGTTGATTCCCGACGTTTTTTCCTTCGAAGAGTCCTAACAGACAAGAAGGCCCACTCTCGAATCCTTCGGCTATGTCCTCAACATATGTTATCCTCCCTTCTCTAATGTGAGGAAGCACAAAGTCCAAAAACTTAGGATACTTGTCGTAGAAATCGCATACCCCAAACCCTTGAATTTGTATCCTCTTGTAAAGGATGGTTGGTAGGTTGTGTACGCCTTCTGGATCCTCTAAATTATACTGTGAGATCATTCCACATACTGCGACACGGCCGTGCAACTTCATGTTTATGAGTACTGCATCTAGCATTTTGCCTCCCACGTTCTCAAAATATATGTCGATCCCTTCCGGAAAACACCTAATAAATTAGTTGTCTTTTTATATTTAGTCAAATATTATTTGTATGATTTTTCTATCTCTATATAAATAAACTAGAGATGTATTTGCTGACCTCTTTAGGGCAGCACTAAGGTCCTTCTCTTCCTTGTAATTGAAAGCATCATTAAATCCAAACTTTTTCTTGAGAAGATCAACCTTCGTTAAGGCTCCATAAAGAAGGATAATGAGAAAATTGCTTTCATGATATATGCATTAAAGTTTGATGTACGTAGAGTTTATATATGTACCTTTTCTTTACTGCCGGCACTACCAACTACATAACAACCCATCAACTTTGCAAATTGTCCCACGAGCTGACCAACTGCGCCAGATGCGGCTGACACGAAGACGGTCTCTCCCTTTTTTGGTGAACAAACTTCGTAAAATCCAGCATAAGCTGTCATACCAGGCATACCTATTCGGATCAAATGAAAACAATCAAAAACACTAGAATTTCAATTGCTAGTTATCATTTTTGCATATATGTGTTAATTTTAAGAAAATTATTTTTTGGAGATTTTTGTAATATAGCCTTTTTATTTATCTGATAAATGCAAAATATTTTGTGGATTAGTGTTTGATTTTATAGTTAACAAATGAAAATTTTATTTTAATCAAATATTAAAGGTTATGATTCATTTAAAACAAAATATACACTTTATAAAGCGTACGCAAACACTAATGCTTGCAAATAATCAGAGGAAATAAATGAGTGTGAAACTCAAATACATAAGAAAGCTAGCACAACGAGTTATCTCCGAAGTTTGAACAAATGTAGCTAAATTTAGCCATCCAAGCAAACTTTTGATGACGCATTAGAAACTTATAACTAATCCAAGACCAGAAGATAGTGACCTATGTTTCCATGCCTAACACTCGTATAAAGAAACAAATAAAGCAAAAGATAGCCATGCTTTTTTGCAAAAATGCTATCAAATCAAAAGACAAAATAATGATGAAAACCTAATAATGAAGCATCACATAGCCATGGCTTTTTTACTACCAAACTAAGAGTGAGATAAAATACCAAGAAGTCCAGTGTAGTAAGATAATGGAACATCGGTGTGGTGGATCTTGAAGTGTGAGTAAAGAGTTAAAGTAATAACACTGTACTCCTCCCATCCAACTAGTCCCCAGAGTAAGTCGCCCTTTTTGTAATCTGGATGCCCTGAATCTATCACTTTAGACACTCCAAGTCCAACGATTGGCTGCACACACACCACATTGAAGTTATCTTTAACACGAAGTAGAGAAGAAACAAATAAAAGAAATCAAACTCTCAAAAGAAATTTTCTATTTTGTTAGCTAGAGACATAATTTCTTCGAGAACACCATATTACAAGTGTTACAATATAATGGTGATCAGACATCAACATTGCCAGTTTAATATTACTGAAAATGCCCTAACACATCCTTTTCATACTAAAATCTCTTGCCGGATTCTTCAAAACGTTTTCACAAGAAAGGTACCAACATGCATTATCGAAATATATATTATAAAACTAAATATAAATTTTCAAATCCATTGTTGGTTAGAGGAAACGAACGCAATAAACACAGACAATATAGTAAAATAATTTTATTCCCATTTCAGTGGAGATTTCCAATTTTCTTAGAACAATGGAAATTTATGTATTTGTCCTTTTTCATACCACGCCGGTCTCGTACGGTGGAACGAGGGAAGAAGACAAGGGTTCAGGCTTTCCCATGCAAATGCGCATGTAAGGATCGCAAGACAAGTAAAGATTCTTCACCAGAACTGACGTGGATCCCTCCGGAAGCTGTAGATCGATGGTAGTTGTGGTTAATTTAAAATTGGATTCTTTTGGGAATCCCCTCACATAGTCTGGGAATATGATTTGCTTGTTGGTCACCGTGGCTGCTTCTGCGCTCGCCATTTTTTTATCGTATTCACGTACCTTTGATGACTAAGATGATTTCTAGCTCCTTTAGTAATTACGTCAATCGTGTTTCTGATTTTTGTAGGTTTCTCAATGGTGTGATTGTGATCATACATTGTTCATACACACCATTTGATTCCTTTGCCTCATTATTGGTTGATCCAATTTCTTCGGGAGATAAATAAGGAAAACACTGACTACTATTTTTTTTTGGAAAGTACAATAGTAGTCTTATGAATAAAGAGTATCTATACTAACCATGATTTATATATGAAAAAATCAGTAAATGTACGTACATATGTACAAAAATTTTCAATCTGCAAACACACTCAATTGGATTGGATGACACAGGGTTTAAAAGGTTAACATTGAAATCGCCTTGCTATTTTATTCATATGATGATAGATATTTAGAGGAAAAACCATGTCGTTTAGAATAGAGGGAAGACCGTACTATTAAGGGCCTGACTGGTTCAAACGCTGCGGTTGTGGTTGCGGTTCTGCGAGATTGCGGAAGCGGGCGATTGCGGTTTCAAAGCGTTATTAAGCGTTTTGAACGACTGGTTTAGCGGTTTAAAATTGATGCGTTTGCGGGAGGTTTACGACTGGTTGACCAGCGGGTGCAATAGCGGTTGGAACATAATAAATGTGATATATAATTATATAAATGTTTTAAAATATCAAAAACTTTATTAAACTTGATTTATAATTAAAATTCATTAAAAATACTAAAATAATTATTAAAAAAAAATTTCATAATGAAATACTTATTACTTTATGCATTTAGCTTTTTACCAAAATTTTAATCAAGTAATTTGATAAATGACTAAACATATGTTTTAGATCGTAGATCTTCTTTCTTAAATCTCACACACTCAATAAGTTCTGTGGGGCAGTATTTGCATCGGTAGTAATGATCAAACGAGAGTTGAGAAGAGTCACTCGTGATTTGTTTTTATTTTTCACAAATAATCTTATTTTCTTAAATTTCTGATGAAACGTTATATTTATTTAGATTTTTTTGAACTTATGTGCGATGTGCCATTAAATTTACATCAAGTTTTCCGGGTTATTGTTAATTGAAATATTATTTTCTTCCAATTATTTATTTTTTTAATATTTTCAATCGTAACCGTACTTCATTTTCTCCCATCCTTACTGAATAAAATAGTTAGATAAAAAATATATAAAAAATATATTTCATTATCATTGATTTGTTTCAAGTTTTTTCTCAAAAAAAAAAAAAAATTTGAAACGCAAACGCCCGCAACCGCAAACGCTTGCGGGAACCAGCTTTTGGAATTCAACGGTTGGGAGCGATTGGGAGCGACTGGGAGCGATTGGAAGCGATTTGTGTGATTGGCCCCAAACGCTAGCAACCGCCCGCAAACGCAAACGCAGCGTTTGCGGGAGCTAGCGGGAGAACCAGTCAAGCTCTAAGTATCAACAGATTGTGCGCTTTATGACAAAAGAAAAAATATGTGTAATGTTTTTTGGCCATAAACTCAAAATGTTCTTTTAGTCACATTTTTAGCACTTGGTTTGTTGGTCATTTACCAAACTAAATTTTTATGCTTAATTAGTAGATTCATTCTCAAGAAAAAAAAAAAGGAAAATTTATATACATGTTAATGAAAAGATACAAAACTAAAAAAATAAATTCATTTCAAAGAAAAATATATATATTGATCCAAGTTGCAACTATTCAAAACATATATATATATATATATGTATATATGAAAGATTTTTTTTGTTTTTTATTTATTTTATATGTGATAGATTTTAATATGGACAAAGGAGCGTGTACTGCATACGTAAAGAAAGGTGTCGATGATGGAGAATCAGCGGATGCTGTCGCCAAGGGCACGAGCTTTAGATTCTTTTAGTTTTGCTCTAAATGTTATGTTGTAGTACTTTTAGTTGCTTTAGTTGCTTGCTTCTTATCTCCACATAAACAAAATGAGACTCTCTACATATTCTCTAGTACGTATCTCATTCCTGATCCTTTATTCCTACGTACGTATACGTAGTACGTACTAAATGAATAAATCCTGTTATATAAGTTACTATCATTTAGTCTGATCAAACCATGCGGTATAATCATATATATGATGACTATTAGGAAATAATCAATTTGGAATTACTCTTTTGCAGGATTTTTGAATTTAGTGTTAGACCAGCCAAGAAAGAAAATGTTAATTTTTTTACCCAAATTATCAAATGTTCATTTTTGAGTATATATTTGGCTATTTAATACAATAAACCTTAATTTGTATTTTGGATTTTTCCTTAATTTGCCCAAATTTATAATTACTTTTTTTTTTCTGAAGTTTCGTTATATCCAACGTGAAAATCTATCGACTCAACAGAATACACAATTGTTAAACTGAGTTCAACTCTACGAAGAAACATCTATATGTACTTCACTGTTACCGCCGAGCAATTAAATCTCTATAAGTACTTTTACTACTACTTACGTCTTGTCCCACTTTATTTATGTAAAATCCTACCTCATCAATAACCATTATAAATTAAGTCAGCGAAAAAAAAAAAGTTTTTTAAACTTCAGAAATCCACAGAGAAATCTCCGCCGTCAATACAAAGCGAAGGCGACACTTGGGAAAGCTCAGTGGTTCCGTACATATTTCACTCTTGTCTAGCGCCTAACCCATTTTTTTACGTCACGAGGCGTTGATAACCAATTACTGTTTTTTTTATTAGTGGTCAGTCACTGTTGGTTATAAGTACGTTGTACAGTATACGAGATTAACACAGACTCGACACTAGGCAATGGAAGTCCAGTCAGACCAATGAGAGGTCGACAACACATCCTAGAAACCAACTCTGGTTTATTTCCTTGGCTTAAACCCACTATTTCCAAAATATCTATCTCCTCTTTAAATAAAGAGTGAAAGGAGGACTCTTTCTTTCACATTATTATCATTATAAAGGAAAGAAGAAAAACTTTCCTAATTAGATCAAAGCTTCGTCGTCGTTATCTCTCTTGTCTTTGGAAATTTTTCATATATAATTTTATTTATTTTCACGAGAAATGGGAAGGGGTAGGGTTGAATTGAAGAGGATAGAGAACAAGATCAATAGACAAGTGACATTCTCGAAAAGAAGAGCTGGTCTTTTGAAGAAAGCTCAGGAGATCTCTGTTCTTTGTGATGCCGAGGTTTCCCTTATTGTCTTCTCCCATAAAGGGAAACTATTCGAGTACTCATCTGAATCTTGGTAATTGCATAATTCCGTTTTTTAATCTTATTTTTAATTAGTGTGCCTTTGTTTGCCCTAAATAGTAGTTTTTGCTCTAGTCAAGTTCTTTTCCTGGGTCTCCTCTTATCTGTCGTCTTTTATGAAAATTTGTCACAGATTTGGTATCTGAGTACTTGGATCTACGAATTAATTGTGTTAGTCAAACCATTAGTTTATATTTTATTAATATCAAAAGAGAATAAATTTTTGTTTAGGGCTTTTTTTATGAACCCTAGCTAGAATACGATCTACTAATACTGATAGTAGCATGGATTAATATATAATAAATCATCAGTATCTTCTTGAATCTGGATATTTATACATTTTGCTTCAAGTCGATCGAGAATTATGTATTTTAGGTATAGAACGAAGTGATGTTTATGTTCTATACTACGTGATTTTGCCTTTAATTTTAAGAAAGCTATCCTTATGAACACACATATGTTTAATTCTAGCCTGTTTTGTATATGGACCATCGAAATTATTATATATGTAAAGTCTAAATTTTATAGAGAAAACTTTTCCAAATGGTTTATAGATATAGAGAAACTGGAAATAAGGATGTGACATCTAAGTAGGGAGTCTTTGACCTCTGGGGATCAATATAAAAGAGAGTTAGCAAACAAAAAATCAATAGAAAAGAGATCATTCTTCTCCGTACTGATGGTCAAACTTAACTTCAACAGCTGTTCTTTAAATTTTAGAAAGAAAGTTCACAAATTTTTATTTATTTATTACCTTATACATATATACCATGGTATACATGACGTTCTTATAAATGTCTAATTATAAACATAAAAATAATAATTGAAGAATCTGACACCCAAAGCTGGGCATAGGGCGCTTCAATACGTCTTGAGGTGTGAATTTAGTAGATTCAACTGTTCATTTTTAATTATATGTAAAAAATGGTAGTTATCAGTAAAATTTCTAGGGTTGATGAGTCACAAAACTAGAGATCAACTCTATTCAATAGACACTATGTTTGCATATAGCTAATTATTTAGGAAACTCTACACAATTGGATGCTATATTTTGGGTAAATCGTTACATTAACTAGAAAGAAATGGCCTCTTGTGCTAAACTGTGAAGATATTTTGAGTATGCGAAAGGTGGTAGTACTTATATCTATAAATTATATATATATATATATATTAATGTAATATGAAGAACTTGTGATGTGGTTGAATCTAAACTAACCCTAAGCTTAATGATAGCATGGAGAAGGTCCTAGAACGCTACGAGAGGTACTCTTACGCCGAGAGACAGCTGACTGCGCCTGACTCCCACGTTAATGTACGTTTAATTGATCTTCAATAAATTTATGTATAAGTTGGATCTTGCGTGCGATTTAACTTGAAATTATTGGCTTACGTATGGAAAATTATTTGTGAAGGCACAGACGAACTGGTCAATGGAGCATAGCAGGCTTAAGGCTAAGATTGAGCTTTTGGAGAGGAACCAAAGGTATACGTAATATATATATGTTTAAATTTAATATATATAAACTAAATAAAATTAATTGGAGAATTAACAGAAGATAGAATGGTATGAACTAATCAATCGCAGGCATTATCTGGGAGAAGACTTGGAATCAATGACTCTCAAGGAGCTCCAGAATCTGGAACAGCAGCTTGACATTGCTCTTAAGCACATTCGCTCCAGAAAAGTATGTATATATCCCTTCTAAGCACATACACACACACATGTTGTCGATGCCTAACCATATATATCTGCAGATCTGAGATTGCGTGGATGTATTTATTGACAAATGTTGTATAGTAATTGTCTCCTATATATGAATGAATATGCTTTGGAATTTTTGTATGCAGAATCATCTAATGTATGAGTCCCTCAACCACCTCCATAGAAAGGTACAGTAAATCCATTTCATCTCTCAAGGCATGTGTGTGCATGACTTATGTAATGTTAGAGTTTAATCTTATAATAAGTACAATACAAAAGGTTTTCTATATATATACCATAGGTTAATATATTAGTGTTGAATTACTAGCTAGACTTACATGTACATATAGATAGAGAGAAAGGAGTTAAGAATGGTTTAATTTTTGTGGAAATGACAGGAGAAGGAGATACAGGACGAAAACAGCATGCTTACCAAACAGGTGATCATTGTTTTTTGCATTTCTAACTGTTTCACAACTATTTACTATTCCACTGTTGAACTCCACTTCAATCTACCTTAAGCCACCATCTCTCCACTTTCGGCACCACCAACTCTTTGAAAAATAAAGTTAAATTAATGGTTTCTTTTGATTGGTATAATCATGAGCCTAGCTGCGTGTATAGGTGGGCTTTGTCCGTTTAGTATTAAGGTTGTCTCCCAGATTTGAACTTTGAACTGTCTTCTCATAATCATATATAGTCTATATGTACCACACACATTAGCTAGGAGCTCTGTTTGAGTTTTATTGAGAAGTAAGAAAACGTACAACGAAACTACTTGATTAAGAACAAGTTATGCAGAAACAAATATTATACTAATTTCATTGTACGACGCTAAAATTCGCTTATCATTTGCAGATTTAATTGATAATTAGTTTGCGTTTTGTTTTAAAATATCGTATTACAAAAATAATGTAATATAAATAGAAGTTCCTTGAATAAATGCAAGTAATTAATTAGTTAATTAATAAAAATGATGTATATATAATATGTTTTGGCGTATGAAATCGGTAGATAAAGGAGAGGGAAAACATCCTAAGGACACAACAAAACCAATGGGAGCAGCAGAACCAAAACCATGACGTACCACCGCCGCAACAGTTTCAAACCCCACACCCTTACATGATCTCTCATCAGACTTCTCCTTTCTTAAATATGGGGTAACGGCAGTATTTCATTTTTTTTTTTTTTACCTTTTCAAGTTCTTTAATTTCTGGTTATCTTTTTTTTTATATATACCTTGATGTCAAATTCTCATATATAATGTTGGCAGTCAATGAGGCGATGATAGTGAATGCATTTCATATTTAGGGTTTGTGTTATGTGCCATTAATTAAAGGTTAATGACTTAATAACTACAAGCAAGCATGCAATGAATGGAATGGTATATAACTAATATATACATGCATATTATTTTTTAAAATTTTAAATTTGCTTTATGATTGTGATTTCAGTGGTATGTACCAAGGACAAGATCAATCGGCGATGGGGAGGAACAGTCTGGATCTGACTCTTGAACCCGTTTACAATTGCAACCTTGGTTGTTAGGCCGCTTGAATAGACTCCATCGATCTATCAATCGTTAGAAAATAAGATAAGATCGATTCTCTACACACAAGATCTATAAACACCTTAACTAATAGTATCTGTTTGGCTTATCCCATGCATGCTCTTATATTTGGCTTAACCATGACGTACCACCGCCGCAACAGTTTTCCAGTATCATATCAACATCATGAATCCTTTTTCCAAAAATAAAATAAAAATCAAGAACGGAGCCATAAAATGTAATCTTCGGGAACGGAGAGAGTGAGAAAACTAGGGAGAATTATTGTTCGAACCTTTTCTATATTATTATTATCTCTCATCTTATATTGTAACTGTAATACTTTTTTAGATTCCGGAAATATGTATATTGTATTATGAATTAAATCTTTTTTTTGTTATTTAAACAATATATAAACACTAAACATCCTTAGAAGTTAATTAGATCATCATATGTGACGACAACCTTTTCGGTCAATAAAAAACATATTTCAGCGAAGGAAATAAAAAACCCAACCTTTTGGGCCAAAGCAAACCAAAATCCTAGAAAGTGGGAATATTAAACTCTAAACAAAAAATAATGACTTGTTTTGCATTGACAGTTGAAAAGCATTGAAAAATTCAAAATAATAGTAGTATCATAGAACATTTAACATAGTGACCAAACACTTTTTTGAAGAACTTATCTATGAAAAATAAAAGTTTAATAGACAAAACTCATCACAACATCATGCCCCTAACACTATTCATGTTATCATTTTGTCCTATCAAACAAATTAATGTTCTAAATTTGTATTGAATTTAGCAGATTTGGAGTTGAGAACTTTAAAAAGTATATGTTAAAAGATAATGTAACCCCATCTGATTTCGCAATCTCACTTAATGTTTGTAGATGGTAAACATTTACAATCAATAATATCACCTCCTAAACAAAAATTTAGTGGCAATGTCAAATATGCAATGATATTATTTTATTTTTATGTTTTTGAATTTCGAACTAAAGAACTCTTTGCATTACTACATGATTACAATTGTAATCATCCTCGTCCGTTGCACATCCTGGTTGATGAGTTTGTGATCGGCACTTGTGTGAATGCGCTACATAAAGTTCGTTGGTGGAATGGATGAACAGTGTATGGAGGGTAAAACCCAAAAAAGTTTGATTAGTAGATCATGTTGAGGATTTGCCATCTTAGATCTTGGAGGAAACAAGACAATTGGCGAGAGAGAGGGAAAGAAGACTAGGGTCTTTTGTCCTTTAATGAGCTTCAAAACACATTGGAATATACTTGTCTCATATAGTATACATTTTTTGGGCCAAAGAGTCCTTTGGTTTGTTTTGTACATAACTACTGTTACCGATAAGTAGTCTATAATTTTAACTCCTAACTTCTCTAGTACTTCGGCTTCACCGTTCACCCATCAGAAATTCACAATGGAATCAATTTATGCTTTCCATGAATCTCGTTGCACTCTCAATTCTCCTAAGCATTCATTATAAGTTTATGAAAGAGTGTTGATGGCAACGTTGACTCTGGCCGAAACCACAATCTCAGTTTTATACTTCATAGGTGTATTTTGAGTTCATTATACCTCGTAACAGTTTTTGGCGTTTTGTTAAAGGAAAGGGTGAAGAAGTTCTACCCCCCATAAACTCTTAACTCAAGACAAAAACTAGTTTTCTTTCTACGCAAACAACTCAATTGTTTTAGTTGTAGACAAGTCTTTTGGGTTGGTGCTTTGTATGAGATTAATGAGCATCTAAACAATGGCCATCAATATGAAGAAGCTTCGGGCATTTAAAGAAACTTGCTACGTTATTTGGTGAAATTGAGTAGGCTTTGGATTTGATTATGATATTTTACGAACAAAGTATGAGCAAATACACCATTAGACTACACGTTACTCATGGAAGCATCGATAATGAGTTTGTTTAACTGGTTCCTATAATTAAAGCCGCCCTTTTACTAGTTAGTAGATTTTATTCAATATTTTCATCTGAACTCATAAAAAATTTAGATAAAGCTTTAAGAACATATAAGATTGAATATTACCCTCTTCAATTCCGAAAAAAGAGTGAGACTTCGAAATGAAATACTCCCTCTGTTTCACAAAGAGTGTCATTTTGACACATCTTTTTTGTTACAAAAAGAGTGTCATTTTATGTTTTCAATGCAGTTTTAAAGATTAAATTCTCCTTTTTATCCCTATGATTTGAGCTAATTAATTAGAAAGAGAAAAATTTTAGTGTATTTATAAAGGGTAAAATAGAAATTTAGATAATTTTCTTAATTTGTGTGCATTATGTCAAAATGACACTCTTCGTGAAACAGAGGGAGTATCAAAGAGATAACAACAGGGAGCATGCTCGTAACCGTACCGGATAATCCACCTTATGATGAGGCATTGAGGCCCATAAGGCCATTATAATCTATGGGAAAATATATGTTTTGGTCAATTAAATTGTTTGATTAGCTAACGTTTGTATTACTATTGTCGTTGTACTGTATTACGTACTATTCAAATTCTAATATGGACAATGAGCGTATTGTAAAATAAACAATTGATTGGATGTGTAATTTTTTATTGCTTAGTGCGTGCGTAAGTTAAAAAAACAAAAAAAAACAAGAGGAAGTTCGATCGATCACAGCCAACGGATAGTCCCGACTCCCGCCCATAGAGAGTTTTGTCAGACGAAGATACAACCAATTCATTCTAATATTATTCGTTTTTATATTGTTTTGTATAAGAAAGAGTAGGACAATGTATAAAGAACAAAAGTATAAAAAGCAAGATGGCCTACAATATGGAAATTATTCCACATGGTTTCATCAGGAAACTAGGGGTACCGTTACATTGCATTATATCGCTGACACCTAATCAATAAAGACAATATGGGTATGTCAAGTTTTATTTTATTCGTAATTTACCAAAAAGAAGAAGAAGTATTTCTTCGTTATATTTTACCAATTATATTTACATATTTGTTTTTATATATGTGTTTTATTTAAAATGTATAGTGCATATATCATTGCAAAACGACAACTAGTTTGATTGAATTCCAAAAGTTATTATAACTAACTGTCAATTACACCTCTTTTTTTTTCAACGTCATTGCATCACTCACACTTACGAAAATTAGGTGAGATAATTTTTTTGTTTAACTAGCCGAAATGATTTTCATTTTAATATTTACAATTACAAGTTTATGAGTTTTCTTTATCAGAAAAATACAGAGTTATGAGTTTGAGTTTGGAGGAGGTATCATAAGATGGTCATTTAGTTTTATGATGTAAGATGTTACATATATTAATGGCTTCGAAATCTTGATGGTTCGAACCTAGGCTAAGTAATATTTGTCTCAAATTTTCTTTTTTGAAAAAAAAAATGTTACATATATTAAAACGAAACAGTTGTAAAAAAAGTTATAAAAAAACTAACTAAGATTATTAAAATTCTGTTTGTATCTAATGGTTTATATCTTATATGAAATTTCCAGAAATTTACAAAGTTATGTAATGTTATTAGAAAATATTTATATCACCAAATATATTGAATACATGTAACCATATATGTTGCAAAGTAAAAAAAAAAAACTCATATAAAAACGATGTAAATATTTTGATAACTATCCGAGCTGGTAGCCGTTGCTGTTGCATTTAATTTGAAGACTATTCAAAACGCTATGTCGTTTAAGTACAGTAATATTTTATTAATTATACATAGTAAAATCTACCATTAGAGTCCACAACCAACGGCTTATAAATTCAACTACCATTGCATCCGTAAGTCCCTAACCATATTTCATTAATTTTTTTTTTTTTTGGACAAACACCATCCCTTATATATTAAAAGAGAAGCATTTTCACACAAAATACTGATGTATCGTATTCACATAGTTCCAGACACTATCCCCTATACAGTAGAACCTCTATAAATTAATACTCTTTAAATTAATACTCGCTATAAATTAATAAATTCTTCCGGTCCCAAGTTGGGCCGATGTAAAAAATGACACATTTCGATAAAATAATAAGATAATATTTTTTTTGGAAATCCTATGTAAAAATATGGTCCCATCAATATTATAAATTAATAATAATGTGATATATATATATATATATATATATCTAAGAAACTTTAATAAAATATGACTCTATTGTTGTTTGTCTATTCTTGAATTTGAGATTTTTTTTGTAAAATCTCTAATTTTTTCATTGTTGTATTCTCAAATCCATAAATTGTGAAGAGTCATGGATGCAATAATTTTTTCCTTAATAATTGGTTTTCAAAGCACCGCAATATCTTCTGCGACTTCATCATTACCATGAAGGATAGTAGTAACAATTTTTTCTAAACTCTAAACCTCTAACAATTCTTATTTTTACCTAGATAATCTATTAAAAATTTGATATTCATCCTATTATAATAACCAAGATGTGAATGATAATAAAAGTATCTTATTTTGTAATAAAAATTTTCAATATGAAAATGAAAAAATCTATTCATAAATTAATAAAATATTAATTTATCGATAAATTAAAACCTCTATAAATTAATAAAATTTCATGGTCCCGACCTTATTAATTTATAGAGGTTTTACTTGTATATTAAAAGAGAAACATTTTGGAGAAAAGCTGACGTGTCGTCGCCAGAGAGTTTCGTAACCAATTTATTGTTCACCCTTAGTATTCCATAAAATTACATAAAACTGCCACTGTTATATATATTTCTTTTGTCAACTGCCAATGATATAAATAAATATATTCAATTTATTTATATACACATTATTTTGTTCCTATAAATTAGTAAATATTATTCAAAAATTAATAAATATTATTCTTTACATATTTTCGAAATTAAATTAGTTTTATTATGTATAGCAATATAATAATATAACTATATTATGAGATGTAAAAATATATATTTAAAATCATATCTTCAAAAATATAAATAATGTTAACTTTTTAATAACTTTGTGAAGCTTTAATGGTGAAATAATCGAAGATCATTAAATATATAGAGGATTTATATTAAATTGTTATTAGTATAACTAAGGAATATATCATTTAATAATTGAAGGAAATCTATACTATTAATTGGGGAATACACTTAAGGGTTAAAAAAAATCATATTGAATATTCATGCTGCCAAAAGGACCCAATTTACATATTAAGAAGAAGATTAAACAACAGATTTATTATACTTTAGGAAATCGTTCAAATTAGTTATATAATAATCATGTTATGAGAATTTTGTGTGGATATATTCATGTATGGAAAAATATGGGACGAGAATTTGGGAATAAGAATTCAAGCAGAACATATGCGGACATACTATTTACTCATGTGAATTACGATGAATGAGTTTTTTCAGGTAAAAAATTATTAAATGTTGAAATCAGACATATTAGACGGGTTTGATCGCTTGAAAATTATATTTAGGTCATCTGGAAATTCTATGATATGCAACGGGATGGGTATAGACAAGTAGACATGAACACGGGTACGATTAAGGTTTATTAACTATTGGTTATAGTTAAATACAAAACAAGACGAGTATCTCATATACAGAACAAGACGAGTATCTCAGTAGTAACAACATTTAATGGTTTTAACAAGACGGTTTCAGGTAAATTCAATTTTAATATATTTAGCATGACGTATACAGAACAAGACGAGTATCTCATTCTAAAATATATACATCTAGGTTAAATACGTGAAATAAATGAAACTGAAACCGAATCCAAATTTGATCTATCATCCTTAAACAAACAATTGGAAATGTTTGGATTACATTTAGAATAATATACACCTAATATCACGTATCTAAATTATATCTTAATTTTTTTTTTATAGATCATTTATGCAATTTTTTTTATAGATCATTTATGCAAGTCTGAGTAGAGGTTTATATGAAAGTTTTCTAACTTTTTAAAAAACTATGCAAAAATAACCCTGCACGTATGTGCGGGTCCGAACCTAGTTTCCTTTATTTGTCATTAGTTTTTAAAAATATTTACATCAGTTTTCCAAAAATATAATTAACACGCAGAAATAAATTTTTATATTCTCTTTTTAACTTAATTATATCTTTTAATTACATTTTTTATAAAATTTAAGAACTCTTTGTTCATATGATATGATAATATAAGATTAATATTATAATAATTCTCACGGGTTAAATTTTAATTATTATATAATTTTTTTATATATTTTTAAATATATATATATATACTACATAATCGAATTTTAGATTCCAATTACTAATAAATATTATAGATTTTGTAAATAAAAATTACATTAAAACTATTTAATAATTATTTTATACCGCATATAGTACGGGTTATTACCTAGTACTCCCTCCGTTTCATAATATAGGATGTTTAAAGAAGTTTTTTTGTTTCATAATATAGGATGTTTTCAAATTTCTATGTAATTTTTAGATTAGTTTAATACTTTATATAATACTTTATTTTTAGATTATGTTTTCAAACTTTTTTAAAGTGGTCATTTCTTAAATTGCGTGTTTTACTCAAAACATCTTATATATTGAAACGGAGGGAGTATTTCATTAATTATAAACTCAAAAGTTTGAGTAATACTATGTATTCTTCTTCTTTTTTTTTTTGTTAAATGGTATTAATATGATATTTTTTCCTTGGTACATTAAATATAATATCTTGTACTTGGTACTTCAAATAGTTTTGTGATTAAAGAAAAAGAGAGTATGCAGAATTATACTTTGATGAGTACGAGATGTATGATGACACGTGAGGGGATAGGATCGTCGTATAGCTTCCAACCAACCACTGATTCACCTTCACGTTCGCCAGTCCACTGGATAGAGTCGCCTGCACGACCATTCTTTTTTTATTTTTGCTCTTGTCTTCTTCCCTTCGCGAAATAAATTTATTATTGTTTTTTTTTTTCCTTTTTCTTCTAAAACACTACATATTATATCGATTCTAAAAGTGCTAATATGTGACATTTTTGTTCATATTTCTAATAGTTTTATTTTCTTAATCTTCATTTAGTCATTGATACTAAAAGTAAAATGTTGTTTTAGATCACTAGTTTTCAATATATTTCTCAGTCTCCTTCGAAATATATTCGTATATATATAATCCCAAATTTCACAAAGATTGAATCGTCTACAGAAATATAATGCAGCGTCATCTGCTTTCAGAACTGAGCAACATATTGACTCCCATCCTATAATATTCTTACTTTATATATAACTTTTTTTTCCTGCAAGAATAGTTTTTAAGTATACTATGTACATTTTAATATTACATGCAGGCCTAGTGCCTGTTTTACGGAAGGTGCTCACACGCGTATTATCATATAATCCATAACAAACACACACCTAGTTTGAAGTATTTTTCGTTTAAAATATTTACATACAAATTAAATAATGGTTACATACAAATAATGGAGTCTATATGACTATATTATATTAGATTGAACACGGTCACTTAATATTTTGAGTTTTATTGAGCCGGCCTTGATCATATGACAATCCTAAAATACATTATTAAATATTATGGCCGTAATTTTAAAACATACCATCTCGTACGCTAATTTTCATTGTGGCATACATCTTCAACACTTCACTCGTTTAATTATTAGATTAGTGTGCTGTGTGTAAAACTTTTACTTTAAGTAGGATTGCTTAGGTTGTATAGGACCATATATTTTCTTTTTGATTTACGATTACATTTACTTATGAGAAAAAACTATTACATTTACTTTGATATCCATAAAATATGATTGAATTAATATGAAGTAGGTACTATTCAAAAGTTCACGTAAAATTTGTTAGAACTGAACTGATATATTAAAACTAATCTTTGCAAAATATAGATATATTTTGACACTGATGTTGCTATGCAGTGATATTCTCAAACGAATTTAAAAAAAAACGATGGAATTTTTTTTTCCAACTTATATACTCCCTCTGTTTCAAAATATAGGATGTTTTAACCCAAGCACGCAGATTAAGAAGACTTTACTTTTAATATATTCAACCAATCAGAAACAATACTGCATAATATAAAATATTAAATTAATCTAAAAGTTACATAGAAACTTGAAAACATCTTATATTATGAAACATAAAACTTTTCTAAAATATCTTATATTTTGAAACGGAGAGAGTATTAATTACCAAAATGATACATATATCACTTTGGAGTAAAGAAAATTTAACGGGCAAAAAAATATAAATTATGGGAAACCACTAGCTAAGCTTCTGTGTAAGCACGAATTTTCAAGGCAGATTCCAAAGTATAAATGATATGAAAACAAAGGCAGATTCCAAATTTCAAAATAATATATCAATACGCCTGCAGACGAATAAACAAACATTGGATGGATTTGCTTATGTCGGAAAATATCTATCAAGGCCGCTGACCACTCAATACACCGCTACTACATCGTGCCTAAACATGATGGTGGTGGTCTAATATCGGGATAATTCTTATATATATAATATAAATATAAATATATGTTTAATCATAAAAGGATTTATATATTTAAAATTAATGAATTGGGTGTATAAACTTGTTTTGAATGAGTGAGAGAAAACGACATTTTACTAAGCGGATATTTGATTTGATTAATTTATCAGAAATTATATACTATTTATTCCTAGGAGAATCTTAATTTGCAGATTTATTTATTATATAGCTCACTAAAACTACAATGAAACTTCGATACAATATATCCCAAGGTGGTAAGAGACGTTCGACAATAGTAATCTTTCATCATTTTTGTGCCAATCAGTTTTGTTTTTTAAGGATTCTTTTGTCAAAAGGAATCACGTTTTCAGGATGCATGCAAACCCCCCACAAATCAATCACTAGTATTTTAGTGATATCATATGATGTTGTAAGTTTTACTCTTTTCTTTTTATATATATAGCAAAATAAAGCTATGAAACTACGCACATCAAATAGTTTTTTCTAGAAGTAATTTACCTATAATAAGTGAGTAACGACGAAACAACATAGATTTTCGTAAATAATTAATCAAGGTTCACTCTACAACATATGAGCGATCTACACGCTCTTTTATAAATGGGATCTCTATAATTTTTTAACAATAAGCTATTCGTATCTCTTTAAGGGGGTGGTATTGGTTTGAGATTTAAGGAGAATTTTAATGACTTTAAAATGAAGGATTTTAAGAGATTGTTTGGAAGTTCTTTAAAATCTGACAGATTTATTTTTCCTAATCTTGTAAAATCTTTTATAAAATCTTGCAAACTTTCTCAAAATATATTGCACAATATTCTCTTGATTAATCAACTCTTTTGTCAAAAAATAAAAGTAAAAAATAAATAAAGACAAAGAGAGAAAGAGATTGGGAGGAAGAGATGGTGGGAGGTTTTGCTCTGTTTCCCACTTCTTCTTACGTAAGTGATGATATAAAAAAGGGAGATATCATGATCGGCGTGACGTAAACAAACTTGCACACACACACAGAAGAAAGAGATATAGAGAGAGATGAATATTATATACATTGACCTCTCTATCTCATGAGGATGCACATGTTCCACTCTCTATTTCAGAAGTTTTTGTTTTGTGTATTTTGTTCATTGCTCTCTTCTCGTCTCCGCTCTCTATTACACATGATCCTCTCTCTATTTCACATGCACATGGTAGGAGATTTTTCTGGTGACCGGAGTTGTGAAACGTAACTCTGTCTATTTTTTTTGCTGGGTATATGAGTTTGATTGAGATGGGTGGAGATATGATAGAAGATGATTGGGAATTTGCAAACGTGGATCTTCTTATCTGCTTCCCAAAAAGTCATGGACTATGATTCTCACAATCTCTCTATTTGATGCCAGTGTTTACATGACTTTTTTTATGAAGAAAATAATATAGAATCCTAAACCAATAACATAATAGTTGAATTCATCAACAATCCACGATTCTTTTGTTTTGTTTGAATAACATAAAACTTTTAATGACTTGATCAAACTCTTAATCCAATAACACTAGATTTATGAAGATTTTGGATAACTTTTTACAAATCCACAACTAATAACACAAAATTTTAAAAGAGTCTTGAAAAATCTTGATTGAATAACAACATATTTTACATAACTTTTAAAGTCATTAAAATTCTCCTTAAATCCCAAACCAATAACCCCCTAAACCTTTTTCTTGTTTCTGCGATAAACTATAAAACCTTATATAGACAATTTAACATATAACATATCCTTTTCAACACCATGGGAAAAACAAGGTTTAAATACATGAAAAAATGTCGAGCCTAGCCTAACCACTTGTCAAATACATTTTTCAGTTAACCCATATATGTAACTCTTTTAGTTTATACTGAATACAAAATTGTCAATCACGAAGTAAAATTGTATGAAGTAAGTCGTAAAAACGTTCTGAATCGTATATAAAAATACGGAGACCAAATGTAAAGTCTCTTTTCAATGCTTATATATATAATATAACTAATAAATTTGTAATTGTCTAGTCTAATGATGTTAGATAATTATGTAGTATATGTTGTTATTAGATCAAAATTTTATTACATTATGCTAGTTTAGTGTTATTAGTTTCTGATTTGTAAAAAGTCATTTAAAATCTTAACTAATTTGGTTATTGGATTCAGATTTTTATAAAGTCATTAAAAGTTTTGTGTTATTCAATTAAAACAAAAAAATCTAGGATTGTTAATGAATTAAATAATTATGTTACTGGTTCGTGATTTTATACATTGTCTTTACAAAATAAAATCATGAAAATATCACAAAAATAGGGATTGTTTGGAACATTTTACAAGATTTTAGGAAACTAATCAACAAAACTATAGAGTATTCTCTAGTAATTATTGTTATATAGTCATGTTTGATTCTATTCCTCTCTTTGCAGATTGTTATATACCTGTCATCTAGGTTTTAACTATAGAAGTAAACTTTAGCAGAGTTTAACAAAATCTTGATCTAATAATAACATATTCTACATAACATTTAAAATTTTTAAAAGTTTATTCAAATTTCAAACTCACTTATTCATTTTTGATGATTTTATTAAAGTCTTCGAATTTTTTTATAAATTATGGAAACATGAGATAATTGTATTACCAAAAAAAATTTACAAGTGAAGATAATTTTAACGATGATCTTGCTTTAAACAATTTTCGAATTTGTTCTAGATATGTCAAAATCACTTGGAGAATACGTCACTCAATTTGCAATGTCGGCATCATCAATGACACACACAACACACTTGTATGATAATTTCCAAATTTGGGAACATAACTGGTATATCTTATCAAGTAATGGCAGTTTTGGTAAATTCGAAATAATAATTACTAGTCTTGCTCTTTAATCCTAAAATTTTGGTGATTGAGATGTTTTCGTTTGACCAAAAAACACAGCCACGTCAAAGCTCTAATCCCCTTTTTAATGTCCACGTCATCATTCTACTCTCCCTAAAAATAAAAGCCGGTGCCTCTAATCGTACGTCTCACATCTCGCCAACATTAAATCCTGTAAACCAACGGTTGTGATCTTCCGTTCTAGACCCTTCCTTAAAATTGCGAACCAAGAGAGAAAGAGAGAGCCCAAATCCTTTTTATTTCTTTATTTTTATTACTTAGCTTGATTTTATTTAACCATGGTTAGTTGTTTAACCAACCACTCGGGTTAAGCGGTGGGGAAAGAGGTTAAAATGGTCTGAGTAAGTGGTGAGAGACAAAAGAGATAGGACGAGAGAAAAAAAAAAAACAGCTTTCTTCTTCTTATTCAAAGCGAGAGAGACCTATCTGAGTCGACTCGTTAACGAGTTGATTACTGGATTACTCGTCTCCGTTGTTCGTCGTTTCTTCTTTATAGCTCATTGATCTGATATCGGTTATTATTTTCCTCTCGCCGGCGCGTCATTGTTCATACCGTCGTCGAGTCTGGTGAGTCCTTCTTCTCTCTTCCTTTTTCATGTTTCTGTAGGTTTTTATTGTTCTCTTTTGAGAAACAATGGAGTCTCGAGGATGTTTTTAGATTTGGTTGTTTGTTTCCTTATTTGATTTCAGCTTTAAATCTCATATACGAGCTGACTTCTTCGTCTAAGTTAGCAATGTTGTTGATTTCAACTAAGTGCATTAATCTCAGAAGTATGATATCTCCGGTTATGGTATTATGTTCTTGAACCACACGGCTTTGATTATATTCACTACACGGTTTCTCTAATATGCTTCATTTGCAACAGATACACCAAATGCGTCTGTTGCTATTAGTTTTTTTTAGGGATCTGTGTTAGTTCTTACTCATGTTCGATTCTATTCTTCTCTCTTGCAGATTGTTATATACCTGTCATCTAGGTTTTATACTATGGAAGCACGTCGTGAAGCCTGATTCATTATTGAGTTTGAGGATTGGTTCGTTTTGATGGTCATTTGTGCTGCTTAAAGAGTTCTTCCATTTTTTTTATATCCGGTGGTCTTGGATTGAGTCACCTGTCCTGAAGGTGGGAAGAAACTGTTTTGTGCAGCCAGTTTAGTCGCAAAGGCTGTGATTTTTTTTAACTGACTTGGATCTCAACACTCATGTCACGTAAGCTTGATAGTCCTGTTCAGACGCAAATGGCAGTGGGACTTGTAAAGAGCCCCTTGACCGGGGAATTTCGTGAATTTAACAAGGTTGGATTGAAGTCACCTGTGGGTCGTAGGCGGGTTTTTGTTCAAACAGAGACTGGTTGTGTACTGGGTTTGGAGTTGGATCGTAGTGATAATGCGCACACTGTGAAAAGGAAGTTGCAGGTTGCTCTGAATTTCCCAACCGAGGAAAGCTCGTTGACCTTTGGGGATTTGGTGCTTAACAATGATCTTACTGCTGTTAGACGTGATTCTCCTCTCCTTTTAACTCGGAACCATTTTCATAGGAGTTCATCTACTCCATGCCTTTCTCCAATGAAGGATGACCTTCAGCAGCGTAGAGATGAGAGCAGTCCTATTGAGATTCTTGGGAACTCTGTTTCTTTCTCTTTTGTGAAGCAAATGGCAAAGGATATTACAAAAGCAGTGACGAGGGGTATTGATCCAGTTGCTGTTCATAGTGGGCTTGGAGGGGCCTATTACTTTAAGAACAGCCGCGGAGAGAGTGTTGCAATTGTTAAACCAACTGATGAGGAGCCATTTGCTCCTAATAACCCGAAAGGTTTCGTTGGTAAGGCGCTTGGACAACCTGGGTTGAAGCGTTCAGTGCGGGTTGGGGAAACAGGCTACAGAGAAGTTGCAGCTTATCTCCTCGACAAGGAGCATTTTGCAAATGTTCCTCCCACTGCTCTTGTGAAGATTACTCACTCTATCTTTAACGTCAACGGTGGAGTGAAGGCAAGCAAGCCTATGGAGAAAATGGTGGTAAGCAAGATTGCTTCCTTGCAGCAGTTTATACCTCATGATTATGATGCTAGCGAGCACGGAACATCAAATTTCCCAGTTTCAGCTGTACACCGTATAGGGATTCTTGACATCAGAATCTTAAACACAGACAGGCACTCAGGGAACCTTCTGGTTAAGAAACTGGATGGTGATGGAATGTTTGGCCAGGTGGAGCTAGTTCCAATCGATCATGGTCTTAGTTTGCCTGAAACTCTAGAAGACCCTTACTTTGAGTGGATTCATTGGCCACAGGCATCGATCCCATTCTCTGAAGATGAGCTGAAGTACATAGCAAATCTGGATCCTTTTGGAGATTGTGAGATGCTGCGAAGGGAACTTCCAATGGTACGAGAGGCTAGTCTCCGTGTTCTAGTTCTTTGCACAATTTTTCTCAAGGAAGCTGCTGCTAATGGCCTATGTTTGGCTGAAATTGGCGAGATGATGACAAGAGAGGTTCGTCCTGGAGACGAGGAGCCGAGTGAGATTGAAGTGGTTTGTCTTGAGGCTATGAGTTTGATAGGAGAGAAGGAAGCTGAGTCCCCAAGATCAGACTTGGGAAGTGATGTTGAATTCCAGTTCGATATAGATTGTGAGGAAGCGACTGATTGTACGAAAAAACTAGCATTCCCACTCGGACTCACTTTTGGAAATGCTCGTAGTCAGTTGTCAAAGGTGGAAGAAACAACAGAGGATGAAGAAGAAGAAGACAAAGAGGAGGAAGAGAATGACAGAGCTGATCTAGAGAAAATGCAGACGATTACCAAGCTTTCAATGTCTCTCAAAAGCACTCTTCTTGGTGAGAAGAGCCAGAAGTATCAGAAACACCCAGGAGCAAGAGTGGAGAGTGCATATGCATCATCTGCGCATAGGAGTGCAGACGAACAGATCTCGTCAAGCACTAGCTTTGTGAAGCTGGCAGATATGAGTGAAGAGGAATGGACGATGTTCCTGGAGAAGTATCAAGAGCTGCTTTATCCAGCAATTGAGAAGCGCAAGTCGATAACTTTAGGACAGAAGCAGAGGCAGAGGCTGGGGACTTCATGTCAGTTTTGAGCTGTCTGAAGAAGAAGAAGAAGAATAAAGGATCCTGTAAAGTCGTGTTTCTAAGGGCTTTGCGTAGAGTGGATCGGTGGAAACACGTTAAGGAGAACAGATGAGTGGATTGAAATTAGTGTGTAAATATTTGTTGTTTCAGCTTTTAGTGTGGAGGACAGGACTCGAGAGATGAAGAGAGAAGTTAGTCATTTGTTTCTTTTGTCATTTTTTAAAAACTTCTAAAAACCTCTTTTGTAATATAAATAACTTGTAGATTAGAAAATACAAAAAAAAGATAAGTAGAGAGCTTCGTTTCATTTTTATTGCACAGGTACATTTAGCTTCCCTGTTTCAGTCTTTCATCAAATTGGGGTACAATCATGGTGTTGGGAAGATTTGGTTTGATTGCCAAGTGGAGCTAATTCCGATTGATCGTGGTCTTTACAATCATGTTGTATGAAAAAATGGCTGAAGTACATAGCAAATCTTGATATTTTTGAAGATTGTAGTCATGTTGCTAACATTCATCAACATTTCTCTTCCCTACATGGATTTATATGTACACACAAAAGAAGCAAACAATAATAACTACAAAAGAAGCAGACAGTGGCTAGTCAATTACACAGCGTTGTTGATTCTCACTCTCGACTCTTTTCTTTCGGAGCTGACAGGATTACAAAGACAAGATCTGCTTCCTTCTCGATCTGTTTCGTTTTCACTCTTCTGTTCAAAGTTAATAAAATTGTCATGCTATCACAGCAGCTAAAGCTGAGTTGAAAGTGAAGAAGAAGAAACACCTAGGGCTCCACCTCCGTGTTAGCTGTAAGGTGGGATAAAGCATGAATATAGCTTTAGCGATGTTTAAGTATTCGGTTAACACAGATAAGAAAGGATCCAGATTTCACTTTCACCTGTTGTGTTTTTTTCATGATCAGGTGCAGTACTAGTTTCATGGTTCATGTGGACAACATTGTGCTGATCACTTTCGTATCCATGTGTGTCCTGTTTAAAAACTCACTAACATAATCAGATGAATGCAAGAGAAAGAAATGATTCTGTAAAGATATGTTTATTGTGGGGGTAGAATGCACAGCCAAATATCTATATACCTGCCGCTTTAATCCTCCATTCAATGTAGACAGTGAGGAAAGGTTTGGTTGCATGAATCCTTTTTGAGAGAGATGTGATAGTGGAGGATAGAGCATCGACATGTCTTGGGGAAATGTTGGGGCAGGTACATGAAGGGACTGCAGGGGAAAAAGAAATGAACATTATATGAAAGCACACTGCTACAAACGATAGATAAGATATAAGTTGGTTCCCAAAATATCTTACATCTTTTGCAAGGAGGCTTTCGAGGTTAAAATCGAGCACAGGATTCACAGCCGAAAGCTTCATTGATAAAAACTGAAATACATGGAAGAAGTAACTAACACAAAGTGAGATTGATATGAAAAAGCAATATACAAGAGATAGTACTGCAAACTGATGTCTCAACTCAAGAACAAAAACTATGAAAATGGGACATTCCAAGAGTAAACAAAGATAAACCTCGATCTGGCATTGAAGTGATTGCACATAGTTAATGATTTCGTCTAACATAACAGCCTTCCCAGTCACCTACACAACAAATTAAATGCCTCATTTCTTCTATGTCTAGCTTTCTTATTTATACATGGTAGACATCAACAAATAATAAGAAAAGGACTTGCCTTGTCACAACCCGGTACAAGATCTTGCAGGAACTTCATCCTTTCACTGATCTTTTCCCTCCTAACCTATAATCAGAAATTTAATCAAATTGTATACCACACCTAAACAACAACAGAACAGATTTTCTTCTATTTAGTATAACTCCTACCCTTTCTGCAAGACTGTGACTATTTGTAGCCTGGCCTCTTCTAGCCCTCATGTGAATATACCCATCCTTTAAAGGATCAGAAGCTTGTTTGCCACTGTTTGTCTTGTTAGCATTTGAATTTGGACTTTGCTCATCCTTCTCCTTTTTATCTTCTTGTTCAGAATCCTACCAACAGAAACATAATCAGTGTAAGGCCAAAAAGACAAAAACAAAAACACAAAATGAGCATTGCAAAATGCAAAATCCTGACCTTCACAGTCCTTTTCCTCTTCTTTGCGTTAAACACCTTGGAAGATATTTCCATACATTTAGCATCATCATGACCATTATTACCTCCACTAGATTGAGAATCCTCTGAAACATCACTCGATCCATTCTCTTTCACTACCTTAACAGGTCCATCAACTAGTTTGGAACCAGTGGCAACCCCAATTTGATTCTTCTCCATATCTTGAACAAACAGGCCATTCGAATGTTGGTTCATCATCATTTCACCAAAACTCCCACACCCGAAAAACGAAAACTTTGCAGCACGCTCTATGAATCCTGAATCTGCAGGGAACTGAGCCATGTTCCAACCACCCATTTCAAGAGGTCTATCAACATTACCCCTAAAAGAAGTGCCTGCATCTGTCTGGACATTGAAACCACAATCATGCCAAAGATTTTGCCTGAATGATTCATCCATCATCTGAGAAGGAGCCGACATTGGATTCTCCGGAGGGTACGAAACTATTGGGTTATTAGAGTCAGAGATTCTCCAATCCAAATCCCTCTTCTTGGCAGCAAACTCGTCTTTGTCACTCATGTCCATGTCTTCTTCTAATTCAGTAAAGCTCCAATTTTTATCAAACGTAACACATCTTTTTCTACACAAGAAGTGAGGGAACTGAAGTGAACACACGAGCAGATCAGAGAAAGTTGAGAAAAAAGGAGTAGATAGAAACCAGTCAACGGAAGATAAAGGACCATACTTTAAGTACGAACTCAGTTCAGAGAAAAGATTAAAGAAAAGAGAATCATTATTCGTGGTAACAAACAAGTGTCAGAATTTTCAGATTCTGTGCCACTTTTCTCTAAAAAAATCTTCAACAGTTATCATATTACCAAAAGCTTTATTGAAGAACTTAAGGGGGTTCTGTTTCTGCTGCTGCAATAAAGAGAAAGAGTGTTGATGTCTTTCTTTTTAGAGATGGAGACTTAAAAACGAGTTTAAGGAAACACAAAAAGAAAAGAAAAAGAGAATAACGAAAGTTTCTGAATTTATATAACCACGCTTGCATTAAAAGTAGAGCTTATGATATCATTAAACATAAACATCGCCATGATCATATACGAGCTTTAAAAATTTTAGGGTGATTTGAAAAATAATACTACTAATTTGGAACTAATGATTTCATACAATTTTTTTTTTTTTGTGTGCAAAAAACAACATTTTGTTTTCTAGTACACCATAACAATTTGGAACTCTAGAAGAGTACGTTCTACATGGCACATGCACTTCCGAAACGCTACTCAGCATAATGGTTGAGCTCCTAGGAAAGCAAAATAACCCTTTTTATCAGAATTAGACCGAAGTTATGTGTGTTGTGTTGTGTGTAATAAAGATGTAGTATGTTTTGTCACACAATTCATCTATGAAACTAGTATCAGTTAACATTTTACACCATCTACGGCCACAAACATAGTGTTATCGGCTTCGGCCATCCTTAATATAGTCCATTGTTGGCAAATGCTAATGTCCCGGTTCTTTATATAACTTAAGTTTTCACACTAATAAGAACTACATACTCAATACATTTTGTTTTGTTTTCTTAATGCCATGTACTTTGGTTCATTTGTTGTATCTATAGTTCTCTACAAACAGTACTTCAACAATGAAAAAGCTTTAACTATTCTGCAAAAGTAAATGAGGAGTTGCTGCTGGACGGTCCGGTGAGCACGAGGGCCAATAATTAGTTGGCCTTGGGACTTTCAACTGCCAAAAGCCTAAATAAATAATCGAATATTCAGCCTATGCACACCTTTAACTTTTATGAGTTTATCATTTCCTCCTAAACATTTTGTGTTAGATTTTTGATTCATAAAACTGGTGACTTGTGGTGCCCGGTCTTGAAGACAAGCGCACAAAAGACATACTCTCTATATAAATGTTGTCGAATATTATCAAATTAATGTGAACAAGGCTAGTTCCTCCAGACTTGTATGTATATAATTGGAAGTCTTTTGTGCCCTTCGCTTTCTGTTCTTGTTGATTTTTTTGATAAATTCTATTCTTGTTGATATGAATCGATCAACCGTTGTATCGACGTTTACAATATACTAGGATATACCTCGTGCTTTAAACACGGGTCAACATTTTTTTAAAAATTTATAATATAATCTATTATTATTTATTTTTAATTATTATTTAAATCTATTAGTCTATTTGAATACTAATTATTTTAGAATATTATAGTATTTTATTTTGACGTATTATTACAGTTTTATATTGTTTATTTGTTGTATTTGCATCATATTTTGTGAAATATAAAATAGTAATTTTAATATTATAATTGTGAGTAAATAAAAATTATTAATTTATCAACTATATAAATTTAGTTTTACCAACCCGCCAATGTGGAAATTAAAACACACATTTTCATACATTGAATAATATATTTTTGTTTTAAAAAATTCAAATCACAACATATGCAGAAAAAAATATGCATTTTATTAATTATAAGTATTATATGAAAGTTCTAAACAATTTGTAAATAAAATAAAATAAAGATGATATGAGAATCATAATTTGAAATCTTAACAAAATCTTCGAATTTAGTTATTAAAAATAATTGTGTTGTATACTTGGATATAAAATCTTAGCTTTTAAAATTCTGATTGGTTTATATATATATATTTTTAAAAATAATTAGTAATTTCGTCCATATTTTATTAGAGAGAGAAAATATTTTTTTTAGATTTTTTTAGATTTTTTAATATTTGATATGTGAGTATTTTTTTATTTTTATTTTAATTATATTTATTTAAATTAGTTAATTAAGCTTAATTAATTTTTTCTAATGGCAATTGAATGTAATTTTTTACACATCTTAAGGTTAGTTTCATATTTGTACTTCTCAATTAATATAGTAGGATGTTTTCTTTAAATTATTTGTAGCTTTATATAATAACTTTTTATTTTTGATAGATGTCGGAAGGAGGATTTTTTTTTTTAATGTCAAAAAAAAAAAACTTATGCTCCGAACTGCTATCAAAAAAGGTTGAGCTGCTACGTTAATTTCAAAGTTTTCAGATACAAAACTTGATTTTTTCAAAACTTGATTTTTTCATAGCTCCGAACTGCTATCAAAACTTGATTTTTTCATATGTTCTACTGCACATCCTGATGAAGAAATGTGGACGAATATATATACCCAATTATTATTTAAAATATTAAATTTATTAGTTATAAATGGAAGACAAAACATTGATCTTTTAGAAGGGAAAACAACATCAAAAGCAAGCAACCCATAGCACATAAATATTTCAGTACATTTCTTATATATTGAAGTCTCGAAAGAAAAAGCCTTTTAAACTGTGAGTTCACTTATTAAATACAATCTTCCTTCGAGGTTCACTTCATCAAGTATATATATGGTTAGTATATCGGTGGAGGGGGAGAGCTATAGCTATAACTTGGAGGTGGCGGAGAGCTATAGACATAAGGAGGAGGCTTGTATACATATGGAGGAGGCTTGTATACATATGGAGGAGAGCTATAGACATAAGGTGGTGGAGAGCTATAGACATATGGAGGTGGAGACTTGTAAACATATGGAGGAGGTGGTGGCGAACTGTAGACATAAGGAGGAGACTTGTAAACATATGGAGGAGGCGGTGGCGAACTGTAGACATAAGGAGGAGACTTGTAAACATATGGAGGAGGCGGTGGCGGACTGTAGACATAAGGAGGAGACTTGTATACATATGGAGGAGGTGGTGGCGAGTTATAGACGTAGGGAGGTGGTGGAGGAGATTTGTAAACATAAGGAGGGGGTGGCGGAGAACTGTAGACGTATGGAGGTGGCGGAGGAGACTTGTACACATATGGAGGAGGTGGTGGCGAGCTATAGACGTAAGGAGGAGGTGGAGGAGCTTTGTAGACGTATGGAGGTACGTATGGGGGAGGAGGAGGAGAGCTGTAAACATATGGAGGAGGAGGGGGAGACTTGTAAACATATGGAGGAGGAGGAGGGGAGCTGTAAACGTATGGAGGAGGAAGGGGAGACTTGTAAACATATGGAGGAGGTGGTGGAGAACTATATACGTAAGGAGGAGGTGGTGGTGACTTGTAAACATATGGAGGAGGCGGTGGAGAGCTATAGACATAGGGTGGTGGTGGGGGAGATTTATAAACATATGGAGGAGGTGGAGGAGAGCTATAAACGTATGGAGGTGGTGGGGGAGACTTGTAAACATATGGAGGTGGTGGTGGAGAGCTATAGACGTAAGGAGGTGGTGGAGGAGATTTGTAAACATATGGAGGTGGTGGCGGAGAGCTGTAGACATATGGAGGAGATTGCGGTGGAGCTTTGTAAACATACGGAGGTGGTGATGGGGGGTTATAAACGTATGGTGGAGGACTGTTGTAAACATATGGCGGAAGCGGATAAACATACGATGGTGGTGTTGGTGGAGAGTATTGAGCACTTATATGTGCAACCATGGAAACCAAGGCTAAGAACAACATAAGTGAAGATGGCCAATTAGGATTGGCCATGTTGAAAAAACTTTTGTACTCCTTTTGTGTAAGACTCTCTAACCAAATTATGTTTTGAATGTGTTGTTAGTATCAAGCTAGCGGTTTATATAGCAGTCACCGCTGCAACTGGTATGCTTTGTTTATTGAAGTTTATGAATTTTTCTTAGTGCAACATGGTTCTATTTAAAATAAGTCAAATTAACTTGAGAAATTGTTAAAGGTAAAATTTAGGAAGAGGTCTTTGGTAGCTACCCCTTACCATATTTCTAAATCGACTGTGTAGACTTTGAAGTTGTCAATCTAAATTAGACGTCATGAGTGTAGCTCCAGCTGCCATAAGGAACACGAGCGAAAAAAATTTCCATATTCTCTATCAGTCCACTTATAATTGAGAGTTATCATTAGATTTCATTCCAAGATACACAAACATATATATTATCTTTGTATAGAAAGATTTGATATAATTAACCTTTGCTTTATTTTTCAAAACCACGTTTCAAAATATGCTTTCCAGGATGTGTTCGGTTCTTTTCTCTCTAAATAATAGTATCAAGAAGACTAGAACAACTTACTTGCAAATTCATATATAAAACAATCATGGATAATATATATAATATTCTATAGAAATTTTCTCCAATAATATAAATTTAACATTAAAATAATATCGGAAACCATGACAGAGGAAACGTTTTGGTTTAAACTTAGAAGTTGTCAACGTAAATTCCATGTTTTGTTTACTGATTTGTATAGTACTTTCCTAACTCATTGTTGTCGGTACATCGATCTGAACCTTTTTGTGATATATACAATATATACAGTGTTTAGTATAGAACAGTTACGAGAGCATGCATGGTCAGGTATTGTAGTCGTAAAGATGAGAGCCACTACTAGTACGTACCTATAGTAGTATGATATCTTATGAGGCCTCAGAGAAGGGGACAAATCAGAAAGCACTTAGACTCTTGACGAAGCCATGCACGTGCACTCTTAATGAAGCTATATGCACTTGCACGTGAAGAGCTAAAAGAAGCTAAGTAAATTTGGCGATGAGGAGATCATAATACGAATTACACTTTCTTAATTTTGATCATTAAAATATGTATAAACTGGTTCATATTAAGTAAAGATGGTTATTCTAATTTCTAAGTCGTACAAAGAGGCTCGACGCGTCGGGTACTCGTGTGGATGGATATTGGGCAGTGGGCAGTGGGCACATCACACATGCGGTTGGGTCAGAAAAGGGTACGGACATACGGAACGTAATTCGTGAAGTTTTAATATCGAAGAAAGTATACATTGTTAGTGGGTGACAGATAATGACAGCAAACATTATATTTGTAGATAATAAACCTCAAAAATAGCTATGTAATTTATCTTTTGCATAGGATATTAAAACAAAACAAAAATCCGTTAATCCTTATTTCAAATTTTATATATCGACGACATCTTTAGTTTTTAATTTCTTGTATCTCGTTACAATATCTTCAAACCAAACCAAACAAAAGGGAGATACTCAAGAACTAGCTAATGTTTACAAATTGAGTGAAATAGAAGTCGGAAAGAAACTTCTTTAATTATATCGAGATTAAATTGACAACTTCAAAGTATGTCTAATCAAATATGAAATATGGTAAGGGAAACTTCTTTACTCGTCGAGTTTAAATTGACAACTTCAAAGTATGCATATTCAAATATGAAATATGGTAAGGTGTAGTTATCAAAGACATATTCCTCTCTAATTCTTCCTTAGACGAAACATGAAGCTTATTTGATTTATTAAACAATATAGAACAATTGCTCTGAGAAACATTCATAAATTTAATAAAGAAAATATTTTAGTTGTCGTTACTTGAATGCTATATATATATATAAACTGCTTCCTTTCTATAGATCCTCTCTTGAAGGAACCTCGGGTCGAGAGAATCAACCTCAGATTTCTTTGCGGCAATCGACTTCGAGGAACATATGTCCTGGAACCCAATCAATAGTTCTCCTTACTACAGTTATGTAGTCGCAACTGTTGGCCCTGAAGCTGATGTGGAAGATAGCATTCATAGACTTGAGCTTCAGAGACGGCTCAGTATGAGTTTCTAAGGTTTCCACAAGTACATTCTTCATCTCAATCTCCTCAGGCAGGAAAGAATGAGATCCAGCCTTTTCGCAAACATGTAAAAGTGCAAACTCGGCATATAGAAGAAGCCAATCATATTTATCAATGTCCATGTCCGGAACCTCGTAGAATCTCATAGCATCATTATCATGAGCATCTTCTGATGGTTCCGACAAAAAAGCAGGGATAGGTCCTTGGTAAAACCTATCTGGCACAAAACTATGGAAGAAGTTAAAGCTAGTAGTATCTCTTTCCACTGTTGTGGGTTTGATTCGGCAGCGTTCCATGTAGAGATAAAACTTGTCAATGAGAGGTCTTCTGACCATAGTTTGCAAAGTGAGAGAATGATCAGCAGAATCATCAACATCTTTAACGTCGACAGTAATATAGTAAGTCACAGAAAAGGGATGTTCGGTATTCAATTTAGGTATGCGTATGAACCCCAAGTTCCTATTATTCTCAAAGTTGAACCAATGAACTCCCAACCGGCCGTAGAGAACCATTTCGGTAGGTGGTTCTTCTTCTTCGCCAAAATAAAATGGTGAGATTCCGGTAGTACGTGGGATACGAACGTCAGGATAGAAATCGAAACACTAAACCCAATATAAAAAAAAAAGAAAAAAAATACAAATTACAATATCGCCATGGGGGACAAAAAAAAGAAAAGAAAAATAGGGCTTATACCTACCTGACTATCATTTCTTTGGCGAATGTAATCCACATCTTCTTGCTCTTCTTCTTCTTCATGCAAATAGGGCCCCATTGTAGTTGACTTGAACTCCGCAAGTCCAACAACTGCAGCAGAGATTTCCGGTTGTCGACTCTACTTGGATCGCCTTTTTTTTTTAATCATTTGTTCCCCAATCCATATTCTTTTTCCTTAACCTACGGTAGACACGGGTGATCTGAATGATACAACAAGGGAGGGAGGAGTAAGAATTATAAAGTTGTTCTTCTAATACCTAAGAACCCAATCAAATACATACAAATTACAATCGATGGCCATGGCCAAAAAAAAAATAATAATAAAGACCTTAGGTGTGCCTCCACCCACTACTTCGGCTTCTTCTTCATCGAGATCTAATCCCCTCAAAATAGAGAGGCATTGTTCATCCGTCAGCTTTCCACTTTCCAACACCCGCCGCAGCTTATCGGCCATCTTCTTCTTTTCGATCGATCTAAGGGATTTTTTATTTTTCTCCTTTTTGGTAGGAATCTAAGGGATTAAATCTGTATCTTTTATTGATTTGTGCCGATACTCCGATAGATAGGTCACACTCACTAGATACTGTATATGGGATAGACCAAGTCGTACTGGGTCCAGTGCCGGCCCGAACCGCAGGAGAGAGCTTATGTGCCGGTCAATGGATGCATGATATCACACGTACGTTGCAAGAGAAATATCGATGTTCAAACAGTTTCTTGTCTAGCCGACATGTTATCCCGACTCTTCTTGTACAACTCTTCACCACCACCTCTGTATGTCTACAAGTCGCCACAACCAACCGATTATTTTTAAAATTTGATATTTTCGTTTAGCTATCAGCCATCATCGTATTCATGCAAAAAAATAAAAATAAAATTCCTTTCTATATACTACGTCAGGGCCGGCTTAAACATCGGTTACACCCGGTGCGATAGTCTTTTTGCATCATCGTTAAAAAAAATTTGTAGCCAATCCTTCCATTCTAAATCAGTGATTGTGATATAATTGATTTTATAAAAAAATTACAAAGAAAATTAAAAAAATAAGATATTGTTAAGAGGAAAATAAAAGGTTTACCCACTTGATATTCGAATTACTTACTAGATTTTGAGGAAAATTGGAAAGTAAATCATAGATTAGCAAAAAAATAAGAAGAAATGCAAAAATATTTTTAAGTTTATGTGTTAAAATATAAATAGATTTATTAACTCAGTTCAGATTTTATTAAATAACTAGGATGAAAATACAAAAAAAAAAAAAAATTGTATTTGAGTTGGACATGGTGCAAATGCACCTCATGCACCGGGTCAGCGCAGGACCTGTACTACGTACGTACTATATATAAATAAGAAATTTTTATAAACTAGAGAATCCAAAGTAAGTAATTCTCTTGTCTTATTAATTATTCAATATGTAATGTTACATATATATAGTGATACAAAGCCTTATCACATAAGGAAATACAAAACCGACTTAGTACATAGATAGTGGTCAATGGATCTTATGGTCTTGGACGTGTATATGGGTTTGGTTATGGAGTCCATCCTTAAGTGGTTTAGGTTTATAACAGAAATGTATTAATATTTGATTAAGATCCAGGACCAAGTGCATTATTGTTGTTTGATCATTGCTGGTTTTAATGTTGTTGTCCCCTTTTAAAGATCAACGTTCTTGTCGTCCATTTGTAAACTATTTAACAATCTTAGTTTTTATTGAATCAGAATTAAATCTGTCCATTAATCTGGCGCCTCTCGAACTTTGTCAGCTATGCTAATACTTAAAGTTTAATATTTTCATAGTTCTACTTCTACATTATGATTTTGGAAACTGAAAGCTTAATTAAATATTTGTCACTTATTATTATTATTATTTTTTGTCAATGTCAGTCTATACAAAAGATTTTTAGAACATTTAAGCGTACACATATAATTAGAAGTAAGTGTATAAGGATCGATTCTTTCTCATTAGCATGAATAGGTAGGGATGGAGAAGAGACATTTTAGTCTTGGTTTTAATAGTTGGGATAAGCTGATAATAGTCAAATAGGGGGAATAGGCTTGCTATATATGAAACAAGCGCAAGAAGGAGATGCTCAAAATTATGAGTTACCATAACATTCATATTTCAAATAAAAAAAATTGTGATTTAATTAGAACTACCATTTACTAGTAGTGTTTACAAATTTAAAGTGATAGAGAAATCGTAAAGAAACTTCCTTAACTGATGTCGAATGTGAATTGACATCACAACTTCAAAACTCGTTTACATATATTCCAATATGAAATATGGTAATTTGTATAGGTAGTCAAAACTCAAAAGTCAAAAGACGCATTCTTCTATAACTTTTCTTTATTAGCTAAAATCCTGACGCTAATTAATTTGACTTATTAACCTAAATAACACTAATTTATCTAGAGAAGCTTTCATAAACTTTCAATAAACAGTTATTCTAGTTGTTGTAGTATATATATATATATATATAAAGATATATATACTGTATACTGTTTCCTATCTATTACGACCATTCAAAACTAAATCGGTAAAAATAAGTACAAATCAAACAGCATACAAGTTTAGTAGACACGACCAATCTTCAAAGTTGGCCATCCCTCTATAGTTATGTTGGTTTTGGTCTTTGTATGCCGTTGATCCTTCATACAAGTAACACGTGCCTAGTAGTTATACTATTACACATTGACACATCACGAACACTACACAAATTATACTAAATAAAAGTATGAGCTATAAGCTTCTAAAGATGTCCAAATAGGATTTAAAACAACCTATTATGGTTCAACATATCACTAATTAACATTTTTAAAAATTTCCAGAATTTTATATATTAAGAATTATTTTAAACAACCTATCAGGATTTGACATGTCATTCATTGACATTTTCTAAATTTCCAGAATTTTAAATTTATGGAAATAAAATAACTATGTAAAATGTCCCACATTGGCTAGAAATTTTTTAGAACAATCAAAAAAGATGTCTATACCTAAAGATGCTATAGCTAATCTGAAAATTACGAAAATGACAAAGATCTATAGAGAGAAAGAATGAACGGAAATCACCTCGTTCTCCATGAGCGGCTCGCAAGTCTCACCAAAAAATACGAAAATCACCAAGAGAAAGAATGAACGAAAGTCACATCGTTCTCCATGAGCGGTGCGGCCACCGCGTTAAGCAAGTCTCACCAAAAATTTATAGTAAGTGGTGTGAGTAGGGTTTATCTAAAAATTGGGCTCGGTTTCCCGAAAAAAATTGGGCCATAAGTCCAAACAATTTGGATTGTAAAAAAAAATTGTACAAAAACTGCATTCAAAGGCCTAATAAATTTTTGATTATGGTTTTCGAGTTTTCCAAAATGAAAACAAAATTTCGAAAATTGAACCCCTGATTTTGGATTTTGTGGAGATTAGTAAAATTTTGTAGAATATAGATCTTTAGGAATTCAAAGAATGGTTAAATTTTATTTTTTTTGCAAATAGATCTAAAAAATGCATTAAAATGAGATTTTGGGTGTTGTTTAAAAAATACAACTGGGAATCCATTTTTCCATAATCTTGATTGGATAAATAAATAGAACCAAAATCTAGGCTAAAAACTTTAACCATTCATCGAAAAAAAAAAAAATTGATCTTGGATTTTGTGAAGAGATTAATAAAATTTTGTAGAATATAGAATACCTATCTTTAGAAATTCAAATTTTTTTCATAATCTTGAATGGTTAATTTTTTTTTTTTTTTTTTTTTGCAAATAGATCTAAAAACGCATTAAAATGAGATATTGGATGTTGTTTAAAAAATACAACAACTGGGAATCCATTTTTCCATAATCTTGATTCGATAAATAAATAGAATCAAAAACCAAAAACTAGGCTAAAAACTTTTACCATTCATTGGAAAAAAAAATTGACCAAAAAAATATATATACAAACTAGGAGCCTTATATCACATTCAATTTCAACCTTGGATTTGCCGCTTCTTCTATTACAGTTACTAGATAGTAACTACTAATAAAAAGGACAATTTGAGGCTTCTCAGCCTATCCACGTCAGCTTTTGGAACTTCTTTCTTAGGCTGCCACATCACCTTAATACTCTCTAACGAAGACTTACATTAGGGTTAGCTCATATCAAAATGACTAAAATGAAAGTCGAACCGTTCTGCCTTCCATATCCTTTTCTTAACACCGTTGTTGATTCTAATTAAATTTCTAAAGATAAAACTTATGTCCTTTCATCATGTTCGTTCACCGATGTAAATCATAGCTGGAAGAGAGAAACAATATTGAAGATTCACGTTTCTCCCTTTCCTCGACTCAGCCCGACATGGATCTTCGTTGGCAAGTACGTACATCAATCTAGAATAAAAATTACCGTCTACCTGATTCACTAACCGTTCCTTTTTTCGCAGGCTTATTATTGTTGTTCAACGGAGGCAACAATATACAAATGCTAACGTTTGATCCTAATCTTCTTGGTGCCTCTAGATCACTAATCTTCTTGGTTCATGTAAAATTATGCCTTTTTGGTGCCTCTAGATCACTAACCTTCTTGTGTCGGATCCTCTGTTTTGCTACTCACCTAACTGTGCACTTATCAATTCTTAGGAACAACTACAATATATGTGAATATGTGATCTGCAATACCCACCATTTAGAAGTGATGTCTCAGATTTGTTGATTTCCTTCAGCAACGGTTTAGATTCTATTCTTCCACATGAGTAAGCTTTCATTTTGAAAAAATCTGATTTTTAAATCTACAAGTGAATCCAGTAGCGTTTAAGTTAATCAATTGAGTTCTTAAGTATTATCTCTTACCCGGTTCTCTGAAATTTTAAATAAATACAAAATAACAATACTTTTTTTTTTTTTATAACAATACTTTCTTGCAGTTGCATTTGCGGTGAACTATCTCTCTTTATCTAATGTAATATGCATACAGTGTAAAGTGGGCATATTGAGAATGTTTTGGCATAAGTTTTGTTGACTCGACTCTCAAGTCCGCTTTTTGGTCTTTCAAGAGGCACTAGAGATTTGTGTTAAACATACATATGAAGATTACAAATACATGATATTTCTAATTCTATCCCAGGTAATGTAATTGTTTTCTTCTTATTTGCCGTGAAGTAATATTAACTGGGATCTTTAAAATTTAGTTGACCATGATGAGAAATAGCTTCCGTTTTGGTTCTTGGTGCGTGTACTAGACTTGAGTTTTATGTTTGTGATTTTATACTCTCAAGGAAGTAGCAACTTACAAAAACCGCTACAATAATCATTGATTATCTTGCAAATTCAAATTGAGATGCCTTTAACAGATCAACATTATGGCCTTGAATGGCACCTGATTTTGGTGCAGTTTTTGGCTTTAGATTCTGTAAAATCAACTTTCTATGCCATTCACGATTTTAAGAAAAATAGATTTCCTAGTATTTAGGAAAACCAGATTTTGGAAGATTTTAGCCATTTGTTCATAAAATCTAAAAACCACATTTTGTGGGTTTTTCAACGTGACTTTTTCTTTTTTTCTTTTTTTCTTTTTCTAATATATATTTATTCTAATTTCTTTAAATTTTAAGACAAACTAAAACCTATTTTTTTTGTTCGATGAACAAACTGAAACCTTTTTTTGGTGCGATGAACAAACTAAAACCTATTCTATGGGTATTTCCTAAAGACTTGCATATTTTTTATTATTAAACTAATCTTTTTTTGTATACTGATTTACTACTATAAAAGAACAACCTTTCATACTTGTCTTCTACAATCACATAAATTTCATTCCCATCGGATGAGTGCAAACATCTCTGCAAATTAAGCTTGGATTTTGCGGTAAATTTTAGTCTAACACCATTATTTATTTATATCAACACCATTTGTTTAGAAACTTTTATTTTGTTGTTACGATGTTTACATTATATTTTATTATAGGTATGGCTTATCGTGGACAATCATCAAATGCGAGAGAGGTACCTATTTAGTTGATATGTGTATTTTCTAGTGATGTCTATCCTACTGTAGTACAAAATTATCTTGACTAATTATGTGTATTTAAATAAATAAAATGATATAAAGCCGAAGCTTCAATGGACCGATAGTATGGTTCATCATTTTCTTGAAATATATGAGACTGAGATGGAGCTTATTAATTGGCGTATTGGCCCTCTAAAGAAAGAGAGTAAAGCGAGAATTAGAAAAGGATTTCAAGAAGCCACAGGTCACGATCTTGAATGGCTTCCACTAAAAAACAAATTTTACAATCTTAAAAAGCTTTATGATGTTTATCGTCGTCTGATCGAAAAAACTGGAGTTGGACTTGATCCCACCACTCAAGCTATTGACATGGACGACGCATGGTGGAATGAACGTATTAAGGTAATATTTACATATCATATCACATGGTTTTGTTAGTTAACAACATATAGTAAACTAATATATTGAACTTTAATTTTTTATTATTATATAGGAAACACCAATTGCTTCAAAGCTCCGAGCAAATCCTCTTATCGACCTCGATAGAATGGATCGGCTTTTCAGCACCAAACACATTGGTACTGATGATGGATACTATCCAGGTTCCGGAGTGGATCATTGTACGGAGTCAGAGACCGCTACTGAAAATGATTCTGAAACAGTGAATCTAGGAAATGATTCCGATGTGCCTTCAGAAAACCTGAGCGAAACACCGTCTTCATACAACCAGAGCACAAAACGTGTATACGGAAACTCTACACGTCCTTCATCTTCAACACGTAAACGAGCAACGTCAAAAGTTTCGTACGACTTTGTGACAAATGACGCTTACAAGAAACGAACAGAAATTTATGAGCAAGCCCAAGATAACAAGTTGGAACGAGCAATTGAATCGCTACTAACACTCCCTGGACTTCAATATGACTCCTCTTTATATTGGGGAGCGGTGAGTGTGCTTCAAAGCAACGAGACGCATGCACGTGTTTATCTAACACTACCCAATGACGATGCTAGGATCAAATATCTCGAGCGGACAGCGGGAATAAGCCGAACAGCTGAATAGGCTAATGAATAATATTTATCACAAGAAAACTTTTTTATTTCACTTTTTTTGAATGTTTTTAGTTTGGCTTAGAATAATGATTGTTTATTTTTCTGTTGTTTTTGAAATTAATAAATATCTTCCATTTTCACCTTAGTAATTCATTATTCTTTTTTTTTTTTAGAGGGAAGCGTTTTACAGAATGCTTGAAGATGATGAGGCAGAAGATGGAAGCATTAACTTTGGAGAATCATTCATGGATCCTTACTCCATGAGTATAGAAAGGAGACCGATGAATGAAGATCCAGAACGTGGCCGAAGATACGTATATGAACTAATTCATGGTCATGAGAAACAATGCTACGACATAATTCGGATGTATCCACCGGTGTACATCAAACTATGTGAAAAACTTAAGGAGGACCATCACTTGATGGAAACCGATGAAGTAAGCATCCAGGAAAGCGTTGCAATTTTTCTCACCATATGCGCTCAAAACGGAACTCAGAGGTATGTTGGAAAAATATTTGGTCATTCACAAGAAACCATAGGCAGAAAATTTCACGAAGTGTTGAATGCCCTCGAACACATGGCGGTTGAATTGCTTAGACCTGGTCCAGAAGAGCTCAACCAACCTCATCCAAAGTTACAATCTGACAGAAGGTACTGGCCTTACTTTAGAGGTTTTATTGGTGCAATAGATGGAACACATGTTCCGGTCACTGTTGCGGGAAAAAATTCAGAAAAATATTGGAATAGGAAAAGCGGCACAAGTATGAATATCTTAGCAATATGCAATATGGACATGTTGTTTACATATGCGTATATTGGTATTCCCGGGTCTGCTCATGATGCTAAGGTTCTAATGCTAGCGATGGAGGGGAATCATCAATTTCCAACTCCACCTATGGGCAAATATTATTTGGGAGATTCTGGTTATGCTCTTCGACCTGGATTCCTTACTCCATATCGAGGGGAAAGGTACCATCCTAGCGAATATAATAGAGCTAGACCACCAAGTAGTCACAAAGAAATGTTCAATAAACGACATTCTTCACTGCGATCTGTCATCGAACGGACTTTTGGTGTATGGAAAGCAAAATGGCGAGTTTTAAGAGAAAAACCAAGGTATGCCATACATGTTCAACGAAAAGTTATTGCTGCAACAATGGCATTACATAATTTTATTAGGTTATCAAATCTACGAGATGTTGACTTCGATTCAGACCGCATAGCTAGTAATATAGCTGAAGAAGATTCTGATTCAGATGAAGAATTAGAGCAAAACAATACTCCAATGCAGTATATGGAAAGGATTCGGGATGAAATTTCTGCATCATTATGGAGTTCTCGATGATGATGATAGTAATTTTGCAGTAATGTGTTTTCTATATGCAATAAACGTATGTTTTTTTTCTGCATCATTGTATTTTTTTATTTTTTTAATAAAAATTATAATCATTATTTTATTATTTTTAAAATAATTATTATACATAAAAACCAAAAACTAATCAAGTCACCATTCAAGATTTTGCAAAAACTAAAATCTACAGCAAAAATCAAAAACTAAAAAAATCAAAAACCAAAATCCAAAAGCTAAAAACCAAAATCTAAAAACCAGTTAAAAACCAGCAGCCATTCATAGCCTATGATTTATAAATCACTGTGTGACTGTGTGAGTACTAGAAACATAAGGTTTGCATTTTTATCATCATCAAATAGACAACAACCAATCAATTATTTTTTATGGCAAACAGATTATACTTTTATCAAATTTTCCATTTTTCTCGTGCATGTCCTCAATGTTAAATAGTGATTCTAATTAAAAACTATCTTATATATAATCTACGTTTTTATGAGGCTAGCTTAAATATATATATATATATATATATATATGTTTTTATTGTTAGGTTGCATTGTCGTTGCTTCTGCCGATAAGAAGAAGAATCAGAGGAGGTGGTGGAAGCTAAGGGAAATTATGGTTGTTGATAGGATGATGTAACGTGTAAACGATTTTTTGCCAGCGACTGTCAAAAATGTAAGCGTAAGGAATCATAGTCACATAGAATTATATTGTTTCTTGGAGTTTAAGTATTTTTACATTTAAACGTGTAAAATCACACTGTTTCTTGGTTTTGTTGTTTTAGTGCAGTTAAAGTTAACATGTGTCTGATCATATCTTTGCTTTTTTAAGTTAGAAAAATTGGTATGTGCAGAGAAATATACATTTAACGATATGTTTCTCAACCTGTTTCAATGTCTAGAAGGTCAGATGATGATACCCTAAGAAGTATTATTTTGCTTCAAAAACAAAAGGTCAGGTCCAACCACAGTGGACCGATAAAGTGTAAACTACTATGCTTCTTTTGTCGATCCAATAATTAGTTAGTGGAATTATAAGCTTCAAACTGTTATAAAAAATTGTAGGTATATATTTCCATTAGCATATTACATATATCTATACTATTAAAGCAGAAGTACTCTCTAGAGTAAAAATGGACCATGATTTGGTTTTGGTAGGTTTTTCATTAAAAATGATTAGAGAATCACAAAATTTAATCTAATTAACCTATAGTTTCGATTTCTATAAATGACGAAAATACTCTCGGTCGATCACTTAAAAAAAACGGGTCGGGACGCGGATCCTTAAAAAAACCGATAATAGAAGGAAAATAACCCGCGGATCTGTTTGTATTCGAGAATAATATTTTTCGGATCCAGTATATTATTTCATTCAAGATTAGTTATTTAAGATCCCAAACAAACCCATTCGTTATATGCAAACACTCTGATTTTATTTTAAATGAAAACCATAAATTTCAATTACAAAAAATTCGGATATTTCCTTAATTACCGAGATTGATCTTAACAAATAATCTTTCAATATAATCTTTTAAAAGAAATATTTTGTGATCAGTTAATCTCACCACTAAATCAAAACAGTCTACAAAATATTACGTATATAACAAGAAAATAGTTTGTTTCCTAAAGTATTTAAATCATTAACATCCTAAAAATCTTGAATATCTTTTTAGAAATTGTTAATCACGTAATTCACGTAATTCAAATTTTATCACTACTTAAATTATTTAATGATAATTCCAAAATTTATCATAATATCAACTATGCAATCTTATTAAAATCAATCTAAAACTTCGGCTTTTGGCAATTTGAATATATACATTATTATTCTCTTAGAATATTGCACCGGACCTCTAGCATATTCTTTTCATCACATAATACCTATAATATAGAAAAACATCCTAAAGGTTAACATTACCGTAGTCCGGTTAACCATCCCACGCGAGAGATCCGGTGCAACTGAGGCCTGACGAGGATATATTCAACGGATTCTCTCTGTTTATCCCAAGCGGTGCAACAGCAGCATTAGTAGGAGAAAGTGGAAGTGTCAAATCTACGGTGATTAGTTTGATTGAGAGGTTTTATGAACCGAAAGCAGGTGAAGTACTCATTGATGGAGTTAATCTTAAGGAGTTTCAGTTGAAATGGATCAGAAGCAAAATCGGATTGGTCAGCCAAGAACCGGTTCTGTTTTCATCAAGCATCATGGAGAATATCGCTTACGGGAAAGACAATGCGACGCTTCAAGAGATTAAAGCAGCGACCGAGCTAGCCAATGCGGCAAAGTTTATGAATAAGTTACCTCAAGGGTTGGATACAATGGTAGGAGAGCACGGGACACAGCTCTCAGGAGGACAGAAACAGAGGATAGCGATTGCGAGAGCTATTCTCAAAGATCCACAGATTTTGCTTCTGGATGAAGCAACAAGCGCCCTCGATGCAGAATACGAAAGAGTGGTTCAAGAGGCTTTAGATAGAGTGATGGTTAACCGGACTACGGTGATTGAATTAGAATGTAAGTTTTTCATAATTATGAACAAATGATCATGTAAACAAACAAAACAAAACAAAACATATATCTATTTTCTCTTTTCTGTTGTTGATAGATATATTGTTTGATTTATAACTCTATTTACTTTGTTTGATTGATAATGTCTATTTACTTTGCCATTTTTCTAGGGTTTCAAAATTCTGAGAATGTGGAAATAACAACATGTGATACTGAGGAATTGGAAAATAGTCAAAAAGTTGTGTTTAGCATCACGGTAATAACTACTTCACCTTTCTCTCTCTTTTTTTTTTTTCATTTCTACTGAGATTTGTTGGATTGATGGTATACTAATGATGTTAATACGTACATGCCTATTCACACAAAAAATAATAACCTCTATAAAAATACAATGCATGTTGGAAGACAGATTGAGAGCATAGCAAGTTAGCAACCAAAGTGAGAAGAAGAAGACGGAGAAGACCATGGTGATTGTGAGAGAAGCAAAGAAAAAGAATTTCATTCGATGGAGAAGAGTCACGTGAAATAATTTGCATTTTTAAAATAATTTTTACCATTAAATTTTGAGAACAAAAATACTTCATATATTTTATTTTTGAAATTTATCTTATCATAATTTTAATGTATTCTCATATATTATATATATTAAGATATACATCTCATTATAAAAATTTCAAACTGATATCTCTGACTAATGTAACAAATTCAAATTCGAATTGTCTAAATGAACATTATATCCTTGGGTCGAAAACAAAGTTTGATTTATGTTGCTAAGACTATAAAATATTTAAGTAAAATTTTTAAATATAAAAAAAGTTTGAGTTAAACCCGTTAAAACATGTATTTTTATCAAACTATAAATTAAATTATTTTGCTGAGATTTGATATATCAAATATTAACTTCTAAATGATAACTTAAATATACTTAATCTCACTATAAATACAATGGTTTTCTAACCATTGAAATATCTCACACTAAAATTTAACAAGCAACTTCTCCTCTTTTGACGACAAACTAAAATAAAGCAAAGCTCATCCTCTTACAAAACTATTATCCAATATTGCGGTGTGTCTATTCTCTTATAAAACTCTATCCGATATTGCGGAGTGTCTATTCTCTTACAAAACTACTATCCAATATTGCGGTGTGTCTATTTTCGTGAAAAGCTACGTTCTACAAACTACTTACTCTATTAGGATTTCCAATTTACTGTATAACCCCCAATATACAAATAAACACCATATAAACAAAGAAAATAAGTCAAAATAAAAAAATACATTACAAAAATGCAAATTATAAAAAAAAAACTAACTAACAAAATATAAAATCCCGTGCTATAGCACGGGTATCACCTAGTGTCAGTTTAAAATCTAATTATATGACGTGCTGCCAAATAAATAAATAAATGATTTAATTTTACGATACTGCTTTGTAAAAAGAACTATCTCTATCAACATAGCCCAAATCTCACACAAAAAGGACATGTCGTTTTCAAACAAGAATATAAACAATTGTAAACTTTTTACTGAGAGAGATAAAATAGAAAATACCATATACACTATAGGACATGTAAATGAATTGTAATTTCAAAATAGAATACACAATGAACAAAAAAAAGAATATGCTAAAACAATAAATAGTACCATAAATATTTTATTAATCAAGATATTAAATACAACATTAAATGATGCACACATAATAGACAAAAAAAAACTAAAAACAAAACTACTATAACTAATTTAAAAAATAAAATTGCCAAATATATACCGGGCGTAGCCCGGACTAATCCCTAGTATTAGATAAAAGGAAAGATTAAATGTATGTAGTACTTAGTTTTTTTTTTTTTGTTTTTTTTTTTGGGTCAGCCTGTACATACTTTAGTTATAAAAGTATTATATTGAGGAATATAATAATTAAAAGAAATTATCATACTTTCGGTTTTTTCTTTTCCCAAATATATTACATTGCGTTTATAAAAGCACCTAATAAAATTTGGAAATACTTGTTAAGATTAAAGAAAATTGTCTTCCTACTTGACAAGATCAACAAGAACGAACCCTTTTTTTTTTTTTTTTTGATTAAAGGTTTGCTTGAATAAAATATGAAAGTCTTACAAAGGAGAATACGTAAACCACACATTACAAAAAAAAAAAAAAAAAATTAAAAAGAAGGAATCTGCACCCACAAATGAGAGATGAGATTAATTACTTGTCCAACAATGAAGCAATCATAACCTGTCAGGGTTGTAGAATGACACACAGAACACACTTATATGATAGAAATTTCCAAATTTGGGAACATAACTGGTGGTGTCTTATCAAGTAAGGGTAGTTTTGGTAAATTCGAAATAATAAATACTAGTCTTGCTCTTTAATCCTAAAATTTTGGTGATTGAGATGTTATTCGTTTGACCAAAAAAACACAGCCACGTCAAAGCTCTAATCCCCTTTTTAATGTCCACGTCACCATTCTAGTCTCCCTAAAATAAAAGCCGGTGCCTCTAATCGTACGTCCCACATTTAGCATCATCATGACCATCATGAAACATTACTCAATCTATTCTCTTTCACTACCTTAACAGGTCCATCAACTTGTTTGGAACCAGTTGCAACCCCAATTTGATTATTCTGTGTATCTTGAACAAACAGGCCATTCGAATGTTGGTTCATCATCATCATTTCACCAAAACTCCCACACCCGAAAAACGAAAACTTTGCAGCACGCTCTATGAATCCTGAATCCGCAGGGAACTGAGCCATGTTCCAACCACCCATGTCAAGAGGTTTATCAACATTACCCCTAAAAGAAGTGCCTGCATCTGTCTGGACATTGAAACCACCATCATCCCAAAGATTTTGCCTGAATGATAAATCCATCATCTGAGAAGGAGCCGACATTGGATTATTAGAGTCAGAGATCCTCCAATCCAAATCCCTCTTCTTGACAGAAAATTCGTCTTTTTCACTCATGTCATGTCCCTGTCTTCTAAATCAGTAAAGCTCCAATTTTTATCATACAAAACTCATCTTTTTCTACACAAAAGAACTGAGGGAACTGAAGTGAACACACGAGCAGATCAGTGAAAGTTAAGAAAAAAGGAGTAGAAGAAAGTAGAAACCAGTCAACGGAAGATAAAGGACCATACTTTTAAGTACGAACTCAGTTCAGAGAAAAGATTAAAGAAAAGAGAATCATTATTCGTGGTAACAAACAAGTGTCAGAATTTTCAGATTCTGTGCCACTTTTCTCTAAAAATCTTCAACAGTTATCATATTACCAAAAGCTTTATTGAAGAACTTAAGGGGGTTCTGTCTCTGCTGCTTGCAATAAAGAGAAAGAGCGTTGATGTCTTTCTTTTTAGAGATGGAACGAGTTTAAGGAAACACAAAAAAGAAAAGAAAAAAGAGAATAGCGAAGGTTTCTGAATTTATATAACCACGCTTGCATTAAAAGTAGAGCTTATGATATCATTAAACACCGCCATGATCATATACGAAGCTTAAAAAATTTAGGGTGATTTGAAAAATAATAGTACTAATTTAGAACTAATGACTTCATACAATTTTTTTCTTTTTTTTTTTGCAATACCAACATTTTGTTTTCTAGTACACCATAACAATTTGGAACTCTAGAAGAGTACGTTCTACATGGCACATGCACTTCCGAAGCGCTACTCGCATAATGGTTGAGCTCCTAGGAAAGCAAAATAACCATTTTTTATCAGAATTAGACCGAAGTTATGTGTGTTGTGTGTAATAAAGATGTAGTATGTTTTGTCACACAATTCATCTATGAAGCTAGTATCAGTTAACATTTTAAACCATCTACGGCCACAAACATAAAATCGAGGATGCGATCCTAAAAAAGATTTCATTATTTAGTAGCCATAGTGTTATCGGCTTCGGCCATCCTTAATAGTCCATTGTTGGCAACTGCTAATGTCCCGGTTCTTTATATAACTTGAGTTTTCACACTAATAAGGGCATTTTTATAGGGGAAACAATTTTGGGTGTTCTTAGAATATAAATATTATGAAACTAATGTAAGATCATTAATTTAGATCTTTTGTTAAGAAGTTAGTTATTGGGAGAATATGTTTAAGGTTATAAGATTTAATAATATAATATTCTTAAAGATATTACAATTATAAAAACTTATAAAATAACATTCAAATTGCAAACTTATAAAACTTTTACTAAAATTCAAAATACAATACCAAATTTTTATGAAACAAAAAAAAAACATTGTAAATAAAATTTTTAAAAAAACCAGACAAACATATTACTTAATTAATTAAAGCACACAAACATTTTATTTAATTAATACATAGATTAATATCGGCCAATCACGTGAAGCCACAAACATTTTTTTTTTCTTTGCAAAAAATCTCGGCCAATCACGTAAAGCCACGACCAATAAGAATTGGACTTAAATCAGTTCTCATTCAAGATCAAAAAAATAGTTCTAAGCCCACTATTCATTATTTTCTAATTTTTTTGGGCTTTAAAACACCCTTAGTGTTCTCCCTATAAAGATGGCATAAGAACTACATACTCGATACGTTTTGTTTTGTTTTCTTAATGCCATGTACTTTGGTTTATTTGTATCTATAGTTCTCAATACAAACAGTAGTTCAACAATGAAAAAGCTTTAACTATTCTGCAAAAGTAAATGAGGAGTTGCTGCTGGACGGTCCGGTGAGCACGGGGGCCAAGGACATAATTAGTTGGCCTTGGGGCTTTCAACTGCCAAAAGCCTAAATAAATAATCGAATATTCAGCCTATGCACACCTTTTACTTTTATGAGTTTATCATTTCCTCCTAAACATTTTGTGTTAGATTTTTGATTCTTAAAATTGGTGACTTGTGGTGCCCGGTCTTGAAGACAAGCGCACAATACTCTCTATATAAATGTTGTCGCATATTATCAAATTAATGTGAACGAGGCTAGTTCCTCCAGACTTGTATATATGTATAACTGGAAGTCTTTTGTGCCCTTCGCTTTCTGTTCTTGTTGATTTTTTTTATAAATTCTATTCTTGTTGATATTAATCGATCAACCGTTGTATCAACCTTTACAATATATATATTCTTTAAATTATTTATAGCTTTATATAACAAATTTTTATTTTTGATAGAAGTCGAAAGGAGGTTTTTTATTTTTAATGTCAAAAAAAAGAAACATATGCTCCGAACTGCTATCGAAAAAAGGTTGAGCTACGTTAATTTCAAAGTTTACAGATACAAAAGGTCGAGCTATTGACTCTTGATTTTTTCATATGTTCTATTGCACATCTTGATGAAGAAATATGGACGAATATATATACCCAACACTACAAGAAAACAGGTCAACGGCGACTGTGTAAATAGTCGCTAAATAGTTGTTAAATGATCATATATGACTATTTAGCAACTAATTATTATTGTGGGTAAAATTTTATCGCTAATTCGTATAGTCGTTAAATAGTCGCTAAATAACAACTATTTAACGACGATATAGTGTTGTCGTTTCTTTGTCGCAGCGTTGTCGTCACTTAGTAACCAAATATTGCGACAATTTGCCGACAATTTAACGATTATAATAGCATTAGTTATGTATTAGTCGCTAAAATTAGCGACTAATCTGCGACAAAGTTACGACGTATATACATGAATAAAACTTGCAATACTTTAGTCTTAGTCTGAAATTAGTCGTTTTATTCTGCGACTATTTACCTTCTATTTAACAACAAATTGCAGACTAAAGGACGACTATATAGCGACTACTTTGTTTTAGAAAATAATGAAATTTACTGGTTTTTATTGTTTTTGTAATCCTGATTTTAATACTGAATTAGTAAATGAAAAATCTAATGAAAACACCTTCCAAAAACATAATCATAATTGTATTAAAACCTTCACATACACAAGTTCAAAATAGAGATCAAACCAAAAGCATAGAAAGAACAAGTTTATAACACATACAAACTTAATACAAGAACTTAGTTCATGAGTTGAGAAACAAAATGCAAGGTTGTGGAGTTGATCATGGAGTTGATGATGGAAGATTGTCCTCCTCAGCTGATTGAGAGGCTATAAACTCCATGTAGGCTGGATTAGTGTGGCGCATGAACTTTGCCATCATCGTCAACTCTTGCTTTTGCTCAGCCACAAGGAGAGCAGTCTTTTGTTCTCGAGCAGCAGCTTGAGCGTTGAGAGTCGCCTGGATTTCAGCCTGAACTTCAATCTGGCGTTGGGCTGCCTTCAGTTGCTCTTGTAGTGTGAGAAAGGCTTCCGTTTGTGATGGTTGATTGCCCTTGCCCTTGCCAAGAGTATCTTTGAGGCTTCCAACACCATAAGGAGTTCCACGTGAATCCCTCTCAGTGCACTGTTTTTAGAAAAAGAAAAATAGTAAGTAAAGTGCTAAAGAGCAAAACAAATGCATAATCGAGTGTTAGGCTACTTTACCTCAAGAAAGATGGCAGTACATTCATTGGTGGTGAGCTCCCGACGGTGTGAAGTACCATCTGAAAGAGTTGAATCTGCCTCGAGCTCAGCCATCTTCTCTTGCAACTTCTGCTGATAAGCTTGATGGATTTTCTCTGCCTTTCCATCAACATAAGAACCATCCGGCTTTGTATGTGTTTTGAAAAAAACTTCACCCATACTGACCTCTCTTCCCAACTCCTCTTCTTGCAATGTTAGAAATTAAACAATTGTTAGTACTAGATAATATAGAAATGTTGATAAATGAAACTAACAAAATAGAAATGATTTAGTACCAGATCATCTTGGATTTCCCTATATGACTTAGGGTCTGATAAGTGGATGTGAGGACCGAGACCATTACGGTCAGACATACGATACTTGGAATAGGTGGAACTCCTTTGCTGTTGTTCTTCAGTATCCCAATTAGCAACCATCACTTTTCAGAGGTCACCTTCAATCCATGAAGGTTTTATTCGAGCCGTCCTTGCATCGCTAACCATGCCCTTCATCCGGCGCTTACAGATGGTGTTGAAATGTTCTTTAATGGTCCCTGTTATCAATGGATCCCAGGTGTGAGTTTTCTACATAACAAAGAGAGAAGGAATTATGTCAGTGAAAACAAACAATAAACAAAAGTATAAAACAAGTTACATTGTACTATTCTTACCGCAAACTCCATGAAGTATCTCTCTTGATACGCCCAAAGTTGAGGATCACTCAGCCGGATTAGAAAAGATAGAAACTCGCCAGGGTGCAAGGTGCAACAAGGGAGATTTAATGGATTGAAGGGTCGCACAGCAGTTGCGGAAGGCTGCTGATATTCCCAACTCCAATAGCTGCTAGATATGACACACTAGTCCAGCAAGAGGAGGTTGTTGCTTAGATATTACACACCAAGAAACAAAGAAATGTTCTAGACAAAGAACAAAGAGATAGACTCATAAAATGAAAAGGAAATTGATTGATCATTCTCAAATGAAATTACATGTGTTTATATAGGGTTTAAGAAACTTGGTAACAAAGCCAAGTATTAATTGTTCTTGAAACTAAAAAGATAATAAAGATAGTAAGTTGAATGAAGATTCAACCCTTGGTGCATGTTTCTCTTCCCAAGGTGTCTTTCCCAAGGTGAGTTGAACTCCATTTTCGTCATCCTTCTTTGACCACAAAATAAAGTGATTATTTTGGGCTTTCTTGGGCTTGTATTATGCTCAAAGTGGGCTGGACTTGATAGATATCATCCCCAATAGAAATTCCCATGTTCTCTTTGGCCATAAACTCTTCAATTAACCTGTTAAGTGCATTCTTGAACTTCTTTCCCTTGACTCCTTGGTCCAATTTGCTGATGAGAAACAACATGGGCTGTAACATTTCTTTGCCTTGGGCTTAGTAGAAACAACACCTGGTTGCCATATATAATTTTGGAAGCTCTTAAACCAATTGGTCCTAAAACTCTTCAAGTGAACAACTAGATTAACCTCCTTTGGCAAATGGAATGTATCCCAAATGGTTGTTTGGCTGGAAGAATTGATCTTCAACTTGGTTCGTGTTGAACAAGGCTTAAGGATCTTCTTGGATGGTCTCATGATCATATCATACCCCTCCTCTTGAAAAAGTTTCGTCCTCGAAACTGTACGGCCATGGGTTGGAGAGTGTTGAAATGATTCTGGTGGCTTCTCTTTGAGAGAATATATGTGTCCATATTGCATACCATGAAGATGAAATGCACCCTTTACCGTGAGACCTTTCTTTATTCCTTCAAGATCCAAAACTTGCTCCGTCTTACTTGACCATAAGTGTACCGTTGACTTTTCTCTCTTTGTTGGTGCATTAGGTGAATCATCACTGCCAAGGTTGTTGATGATCATGCCTTCCTTTGCGGCTTCCTCAGTCGGATCTTTGCTGACCTCTTTATTCTTTGGTTCCTCGGTTTCTGTTTGCTCACTCAATGAATTTTTTTTTTCAAATAGATTATTCTGAACCAGCAACTCCTTATGCTCCTTTGGTGATGGTAACAAATCAAATACAACTTTCTCTTCCTTAGAAACAAGAGACGTCCTTTCTCGTTGGTAACTTGGCGTGACTGTAGACGCTCCATCAGTTGGTCTAGAAGTTCTTCTTAGAATATGATTTGAACCACGATGGTGATGGTGGGGAACAAATCGCTTCCTCAACATAGACTTCAATTCTGTCCAAGTCTCAATGGGGTGTTCTCCATTTCTCCTCCTGCTTACCACCAATTGATCCCACCAAGTAATAGCATAATCACAAAATCCAGTGGCTGCAAATCGTACCTTCTTCATCTCGCAATAGTTTTTGACAACTAAAAACCAAGTCAATCTTTTTCTCCCACTCAAGATATGCCTTTGGGTCGTTCTTGCCTTGAAAGGTAGGAATCTTCAACTTCAAAATACCCATGTTATCATCCACTCTTCCTCTTGCTTCTCTAGCACTTCTTGGTCTCATGTGGCTCATTCTTGATGATTGACTACTGTAATAATCATCAGCCCTTGCTACTCTAGGTTGATCTATTTCTCTTCTATGATGCAACATTTGTGGTCGTCTCGGTTGTGCCTCCGCTTGAACTTCATCCAACCTCTTGTAGATGGCATTCATCTCAACCCTCCACGACCTTCGCATCTCTCCCATAAGTACTTGAAATTGTAGATTTGGAATTCCAAGCCCTCCGTCTTCATGATTCCACAATCTTGACGATCATTATACATTTTTTTTCTTTTTTTTTTGCTTTTTTTATCTCTTTTTTTTCCCTTTTTCTGTTTTTTTTTTCTTTCTCTTTTTCTCTTTTTTTTTGTTTTTTTCTCTTTTTCTCTTTTTTTCCTCTTTTTTTTTCTTTTTTTTTTTTTGAAAGAAGATGAAAGAAAGAAAAAGATAGAAGATGAAAAATAAATAGATAGATGAGAAGATGAATAGACAAGTACTGGTTGAGTGGCTCTGATACCACTTGATACGCCCAAAGTTGAGGATCACTCAGCCGGATTAGAAAAGATAGAAACTCGCCAGGGTGCAAGGTGCAACAAGGGAGATTTACTGGATTGAAGGGTCGCACAGCAGTTGCGGAAGGCTGCTGATATTCCCAACTCCAATAGCTGCTAGATATGACACACTAGTCCAGCAAGAGGAGGTTGTTGCTTGGATATTACACACCAAGAAACAAAGAAATGTTCTAGACAAAGAACAAAGAGATAGACTCATAAAATGAAAAGGAAATTGATTGATCATTCTCAAATGAGATTGCATGTGTTTATATAGGGTTTAAGAAACTTGGTAACAAAGCCAAGTATTAATTGTTCTTGAAACTAAAAAGATAATAAAGATAGTAAGTTGAATAAAGATTCAACCCTCGGTGCATGTTTCTCTTCCCAAGATGTCTTTCCCAAGGTGAGTTGAACTCCATTTTCGTCATCCTTCTTTGACCACAAAATAAAGTGATTATTTTGGGCTTTCTTGGGCTTGTATTATGCTCAAAGTGGGCTGGACTTGATAGATATCATCCCCAATAGAAATTCCCATGTTCTCTTTGGCCATAAGCTCTTCAATTAACCTATTAAGTGCATTCTTGAACTTCTTTCCCTTGACTCCTTGGTCCAATTTGCTGATGAGAAACAACATGGGCTGTAACATTTCTTTGCCTTGGGCTTAGTAGAAACAACACCTGGTTGCCATACATAATTTTGGAAGCTCTTAAACAAATTGGTCCTAAAACTCTTCAAGTGAACAACTAGATTAACCTCTTTTGGCAAATGGAATGTATCCCAAATGGTTGTTTGGCTGGAAGAATTGATCTTCAACTTGGTTCGTGTTGAACAAGGCTTAAGGATCTTCTTAGATGGTCTCATGATCATATCATCTCTTTTCTATCGGGAGGCACACAAGACCAAGTATAATATGGACCATCGAATTTGTTTGTAAAAATCTTGGTAATGCTCCGAACAAGTTGGCCTTTTTTGTCCCGATCAAACCTCCACACACACGTAAACAAATTGTAGTTAGTTTGATCAGTTAGAAAGCTCAGACAATCAAAGTTCTTAACTAACTCAGATAAGCGAATGCTAATTGTTTGTCATATTAGAAAGCAAAACATACCAAGTATCAAACAAACTACACGCAGATAATCGAATGCTAATTGTTTGTCATATTAGAAAGCAAAACATACTTAAGCTTTGTCTTAATTAAACGAGTCACATAATTGTTTGTGTATCGGACAAACTACACTATGAGAACAAACTACACTATGAGAACTAGACATAATTGTTTGTGTATACTTAAACAATTATACACTATGAGAACAAACGAGTCACATACTTAAACAAACTACATTCACATAATTGTTTGTGTATCAGATAAACTACACTATGAGAACTAGAGCTTTGTATTAATTAAACGAGTCAAATAGAAACTCTGAATCAAACAAACAAGTCGTGTTATAATCAAAACATCAAATTCCACACAATTCATAAAGCATCAAATACCAAGTGGAACACAAATTTTGTTTTAAACAAAGAAGCGAAACATACCAAGTCATGTTCTCCAGTGGGGTAGGAGATAGAACTGTCGTAAACGTCTCACGGCCAGGCATCGTGAGGAGGGCGGTTAGAGATTGCATCGTGTCATCCTGGAGTTGAGGCTCATAGTTGTTACCTTGCGAAGATGGTTGACTTCCATGGGAGTGATGCGTTGGAGACAGCATATGATCCTCCGGTGGATTCGTTGGATCGTTCTGAACCTCAGGCGACGGAACAGGCGGATCAGGAACTCGATTGCCGGAGCTCTGGAAAAGGGTCTGTGGTGGTGGGAAGATCCGGAAATGCGGTGGTCGTACTTGTTGGGGCATAAATCGTTCTTCCTCCGACCGCGTGAACGGCTGTGGATGGGTTAGACGGTCCAGCTCTGAGAGTTGGTGAGATGAACGGCTGCGGATGGGTTAGATGCGGAAACTCTCTGAGAAAGGTTGGGTGCGACCTTTCTCTTTTTTGTTTTCTTAACCGCAGGATTCGACATGAGCTGAGGAAGAAGTGAGATTGAGATGAGGAAGTGAGATGAGGATTGATTGTAGAAGATTGTAGAAGATTGATTTAGGGTTAATGGAAGAAGGAGATGATGAAGTGAGGAAGAAGGAGAGATCGAGTGTTTTAGGTTAGGGTTTAGATTAATGGAAGAAGGAGATGAGGAAGTGAGGAAGAAGGAGAGATCGAATCGATTAGGGTTAATGGAAACGAAGGAGATGCGGAAGTGAGGAAGAAGGAGAGATCGAGTGTTAGGTTTAGGTTTTGTTTTCTTAATGGATCGAGTGTTAGGTTTTTAGTTAATGGATCGAATCAAAATATTTTGGCCCAAATTTGTTTTGCCCAAAATATAAGACAATTGTTACACAATATAACCGATACGTTTTCTCAATATACACAAAAGAGAAATTGGTTCAGATGGTTAATGTACTCTGATTTTAATCATCAGACCTGGGTTCGAGTAACCCCAATGTTATATATATATATATTTTATTTTTTTTATTTTTTTTAAACACATAAAATGTTATATTGATTGTATAAAACAATAATCTTAAAAAAAATAATAAGGTCTTCCAAATGTTTATTAAAAAGTAAATAAACTATTAGATTTTATTAAAATACATAATTTATTTTACACTAGGTTTGAACCCGCACATACGTGCGGGGTTATGTTTATAAACTAATTTATTTTAGTAGTCATAATCAAACTCATACTAATTGAGATTTTAGTTTGATTTTTTTGGTTTAATTTATTAATGTTTGAAATTTTAAAATAATAATGGGTTCACCAATATTTTAAAATTTGGAACAACATAATGGTTGGACTGATAACAAACTAAATCAGATAAATGATTGGTTAGATTCTATTAAATTAGTGAACTATCAAATCAAATATATAACCGCTAACAACGATGAAAACTCGTTTGAGACAAATACAAATATTTAGGGGTGGACGTAATTCTCTTTCCGTTTTATCATGTTCCATCATGTCCTACACCCGTTCTCAAATTTCCGTTGCATAAAAGAAAACATTCTCAATATGGGACCAATTTGTATTTTCAATCAAAAACATACATTCTCAATAGATATGTAATTTTCTTGTTTTATAGATGCTATGTCAATTGGATGAATACCCGTTCATACCACAATCTTCCCTTATATACAATCTCTAGGTAAAAAATGTATGCTGTCGAAAAAAGTCTTGATTTGTATATGCTTATGTACACGATTGAAAATTATAAATTTAACAATTCATAAGAATAATAAATGATAAACAGGACATAAAACATAGTATTGGTGAACTAAAAAAAGAATATAGTAGATGTTAGCAAGGCATATGCATATATGCAAACTTAAATACAGAGACATATACATTTTTTTTTTTTGCAGAAACAAAGAGATAGAACAATAGTGTTAGAGTGGTGTATATGATATGTGAATGTTAAATCGATTACTCTATTTATAGGCTGGAAAGAGTTCGCTAAACATTTTTTACTTTTACGTTTAAAATAACAAAAATCTATAAAAAAATCTTTTAAAAGCTTATTTATTTTTCAGTTAATGTATATACAATATGTTTGAATCTATATGGATGATTAGATTTGAATAATGAATTAATTGTCTAGATTTTGCAAGTCCTATTAAACCGATGAGAGTATATATATAAAGTTAGTTTTTGAAATAATCCCTTAATTTTAGATATTTGGTAAACTAATTACTGATTTATTTCAAGATTTCTTAAAATAAATCATCTGTTTAAATTAAAGTTAAGTTATTTTCATATTACTATTAAAAATTAATTAGATACAGTTGTTATGGAAATCTTGTTAAATGATAAGTTTTATTAATTGCAAAACTCTCTTATTATTTTATAAAATTCTAATAACTATATAAATTCAAGGAATTGTTAATAGAAATAATTTTGTTTTATTATAATATTTAAAATTTTCATTTTGTAATCTTATTGGCTGTAATTTTTTTAGAGTGACGGTATGTCAAATATTTAAATTTATTATTTGTAATTAATATAATTTCATAAAATATATGAATGTATCTTTTATAGTTAATATAGTTTCCTAAAATATTGGAAGAGTTAATCATTTATTTCTTTAGTAATTGTTACCATTTTTTTAGGAAAGTTTACTTATGAAAGAGTTAATCATTTATTTCTTTTATAATTGTTACCACTGGTTTAGGAAAGTTTAAGTTTTTTTTACTTTAATTATGTAGGCAAATTGGTCTGTTTGGCAACATGGATATATGTCATGTTTTTTGTTTTTTTTTTTATCCCTAAGTGTACTCCCCATTTAATATTATAGATATCTTAAACCACCAAAAGTGACTTCAGGGTTCCTCGTCGTCTTCTTCATCATCTTCCGAAGACGATAAATTACACATAAATTCATCTTCAGGTTCCGCGTCTGCAACATCGTAGTCAATGTTTATTGGTTCTCTCCTTTCCAAATTGTCTACTATGACATCTTCAATTGTGGTCATCAATACAGCATTATCATTTTCTGTTTGCAAAAGACTCGGTTCTCCATCAATGTTTCCCCTCGGATTCACCTTTAGAACATTGAGCCATAAATGCTTCGGTTTCTTAACGTATGGGTACGGAATATAACAAACCTGTGTGGCTTGAGATGCTGTTTTGCAATCAACATGTAAAAGTTACACATATTATATATAAATGTGATGATGACAATAAATAATTATTCGTTTAAATACATACCTAGAATAAATGGTTCGTTTTTTTGTACTTTCTGGTTGAAAGAACGTCTACAACGCCACCATTACTTCTCCGAGTGCCTCTACCAATTACATGGTCATACCACTTGCACTTAAATAGTGTGATCTTCAACCCAAGCATCCCCTCATACTCAAGTTCTATGATATCAGTTATTGTTCCATAGAAATCTGCAGCGTCAGATGCATCAGCATAATTTTCACCTTTAACAGAGATCCCATAATTACATGTCTTTCGTCCAACACCGTGGTTCTCTGTATGAAACAAATAACCTCTTGTAAAATACATTGGCCATGTTTTAGCCTTGTTCAAAGGTCCATGCACAATCTCTTGAACCCAAATAGGAAATAGATTTGAGGCGTTCACTTATTAAATACAATCTTCCTTTGAGGTTCACTTCATCAAGTATATATATGGTTAGTATATCGGTGGAGGGGGAGAGCTATAGCTATAACTTGGAGGTGGCGGAGTGCTGTAGACATAAGGAGGAGGCTTGTATACATATGGAGGATAGCTATAGACATAAGGTGGTGGAGAGCTATAGATATATAGGATGCTTTCCAGGATGTGTTCGGTTCTTTTCTCTCTAAATAATATCAAGAAGACTACAACAACTTGCTTGCAAATTCATATATAAAACAATCATGGATAATTATATAAATATTCTGTAGAATTTTTCTCCAATAATATAAACCTTTAAATAATATCGGAAACCATGACGGAGGAAACGTTTTGGTTTAAACTTAGAAGTTGTCAACGTAAATTCCATGTTTTGTTTACTGATTTGTATAGTTTCCTGACTCATTGTTGTCGGTACATCCATCTGAATCTTTTTGTGATATATACAATACAATGTTTAGTATAGAACCGTTACGAGAGCATGCATGGTCAGGAGTCAGGACTCAGGTATTGTACTCGTAAAGATGAGAGCCACTACTAGTACGTACCTATAATAATATCTTATCATCACTATGAAGCCATGAGGCCTCAGAGAAGTGGAAAAATCAGACAGCAGTTAGACTCTTGATGAAGCCATGCACGTGCACTCTTAATGAAGATAATTAAATTTAATTGGAGATGAGGAGATCATAATACGAATTACACTTTCTTAGTTTTGATCATTAAAACTGGTTCATATTAAACTGGTTCAAAGAGGCTCGACGGGTCGGGTACTCGTGTGGATGGATATTGGGCAGTGGCCAGTGGGCACATCACACATGCGCGGTTGGGTCAGAAAAGGGTACGGACGTACGAAACGTAATTCGTGAAGTTTAAATATCGAAGAAAGTATACTTTATTAGTAGATGACAGATAATAACAGGGAACATTATATTGTAGATAATAAAACTAAAAAATAGCTATGTAATTTATCTTTTGCATAGGAAAGTCACACAAAAAAAAAAAAATCCCTCACTAATCAATATTTCAAATTTTATATGTCGACGACATCTTTAGTTTATAATTTCTTATATCTCGTTACAATATCTTTAAACAAAACCAAACAAGAGGGAGAGATACTCAAGAACTAGCTCATGTTTACAAATTGAGTGAAAGAGAAGTCAGAAAGAAACTTCTTTACTTGATGTCGAGTTTAAATTGACAACTTCAAAGTATGCATATTCAAATATGAAATATGGTAAGGGGTGGTTATCAAAGACATATTCCTCTCTAATTTTTTGTTAAGACAAAACGTGAAGCTTATTTGATTTATTAAACAATATAGCTACAATTGCTCTGAGGAACATTCATAAATTTAATAAAGAAATATTCTAGTTGTCGTTACTTGAAAGCTATATAAACTGCTTCCTTTCTATTGATCCTCAACTTGTCGAGAGAAGCAACGTCCCGTTTCTTTGCGGCAATCGACTTCGAGGAACATATGTCCTGGAACCCGATCAGTAGTTCTCCTTACTACAAAAGTGGGGTCGTAACTGTTGGTCCTGAAGCTGATGTGGAAGATAGCATTCATAGACTTGAGCTTCAGAGACGGCTCAACATGAGTTTCTAGGGTTTCCACAAGTACCTTCTTCATCTCAATCTCCTTTGGCAGGAAAGAATGAGATCCAGCCTTTTCGCAAACATGGAAAAGTGCAAACTCGGCATATAGAAGAAGCCAATCATATTTATCAATGTCCATGTCCGGAACCTCGTAGAATCTCATAGCATCATCATCAGCAGCATCTTCTGGTGGCTCCGACAAAAAAGCAGGCATAGGTCATTGGTAAAACTTATCTGGCACAAAACTATGGAAGAATTTAAAGCCATTAGTATCTCTTTCCACTGGTGTGGGTTTGATTCGGCAGTGTTCCATGTAGAGAATAAACTCGTCAATGAATAAAGGTCTTCTGAGCATAGTTTGCAAAGTGAGAGAATGATCAGCAGCAGCATCAACATCTTTAACGTCGACAGTAATATAGTAAGTCGTAGCAAAGGGATGATCGGTATTCAATTTAGGTATGCGTATGAACTCCAAGTTCCTATTATTCTCAAAGTTGAACCAATGAACTCCCAACCGGCCGTAGAGAGCCATTTCGGCAGGTGGTTCTTCTTCTTCGCCAAAAATAAAATGGTGAGATCCCGTAAATACGTGGAATACGAACGTCAGGATCGAAATCGAAACCCTAAACCCAATATAAAAAAAAGAATTACAAATTACAATATCGCCATGGGGGACCAAGAAAAAAAATTAGGGCTAGTTATACCTACCTGACTATCATCTCTTTGGGGAAGGTAACCCACATCTTCTTCTTCATGAAAGTGGCGCAAAAGAGGACCCCATACTTCTTCAGTTCAATTCCGCAAGTCCAACAACTGCACCAGAGATTTCCGGTTGTCGAATCTATTTGGGTTTTCTTTATCGAAAACTAATCCCCTCATAATAGAAAGGCATTGTTCGTCCGTCAGCTTTCCGCTTTCCAATAGCCGCCGCAGCTGATCCGCCATCTTCTTTTTTTTCGATCGATCAAAGGGATTTTCCAGGTAAACTTATTTCCTTGGAAGCCCATATGAATAAGAGATAAATCACTAATCCACTCACCAAAAGCCAATGAATCAGCCAACAACCTACCATTCCCTCCAGAGCGCTCATCTATCCTGACAATGGTGTTGAAATCACCACCAATCAACACCGGACCATCCGCTCCCTGTACCACACTTTGTAACTGATTCCACAACCCACTTCGTCGAGTAGCCGTGGGTGCAGCATATACCACTATCCAATTCACGACATCGACACCATTCACAACTTTCGCATGAATAAACTGATTCGTGGACACCACTATCTCCACATCTCCGATCCATGTCCTCCATAACAACCATAGCCCACCACTCTGACCTATAGCATCAACCCGGAATGAGTTCTCGAAACCAAGACCTTGGCAAATCCGACTCGCTCGATCCCCCTCGGCATGAGTATTTCTTCAAAATATATTGAATCGACCTTCAAAAATTGGGTTTATTCGCCCCCGACAATTCCACATAATGCAATTCATTACGAGATACAAAATCACGAAAATCACCGGGGAAAACCGCTAAGCGACGCGAGATCCCACTTCACTCTCCTGTAAACCACTCTGCACCTCCATTTGGATCTCTCGATGGTCATCTTCCGTTCTTGGCAATACCACTGTATCATCCTGCAACCCATTCAATCCCAAGTCTAAGCTCACCGGATCTCCAACCGCTCCGGTGAAGGAACCCCCGGTCTCCCAACACCGTCTTCCTCCACCCGTAACCTTTTTCCAGTACCTGAGAAATCAATATCTCCCTTTACTGGGCCATAAACCAGTCCCCTTGTAGGCCTGATAACTTTCGAACTATTGGGCTTTGGTCCATTAGCCCCCATTCCCTTTTTTTTTGAAATTTTCCCCTTCTCCTTGACGGTCGCACGCGCTTCCCTACTACTCCCTTCGCACGCGGCACCAAACACGATCGGCTTTGCTTGCACAACACTCTTTTCCTTCTCCATATGATTCTGATTATTCTCATTTTCCTTATTTGATGGTTGCGACCACGGACAGGGGAAGCACTGAGTTGTGAGCAAATAGTATTTATGATGCGATTATATTGGCTAGAGAGAGACCTCGAGGGTCAGTCGGGGGTGTGCGGGCTGTTGCGACAGTGGCACGGGAAACCTTGGCTGACGGTGTTTAGTCCGGTCTGGGGACGTGCGGGCCGTGCAGATGGTGGCACGGAGGTCCTTGGCAGATGGACGGTATTGCGGGATTCGGGGACGAATCCATATTGGTCGGGGAGAATTGTAACGCCCGCGAACCAATTTGTGTATTTTTGGTGTGGGTGTCGATCGACACCCTTGGTGGCATCGATCGACACCATGTTTTTCCGGTTTGGTCGGGTTTGATTTAATTGCCGAATTGGTTCGGTTTGCTCAGTTACGATGGTCGTTGCATGCTATGTATATTGCCTGGTTTGTTTTATTGATTGTTGTTTGTGGCATGTAGAGATCTTATTGCTTGTGTGTATAGCCCAGTAGATGGGAGGATTGCCTCACTGAGTGTTTATCAAATACTCATGCATCTCAATTTGTGTTTGTGGTGCAGGTAAAGGCAAAGTGTGATCGTGGAATCAAAGGCAATGAAGAGGAGGATGTTCTAGAGACTTGATTGATTGTGGTCTAGCTGTTGTTAGGTTGCTAGATTAAGTCAAAGGAACATTGTAGGATGTTAGTTGTTGGTTATCTCTTTATTTGATTGGCGTTATTGGTTATTGGATTTGAATGTTGGAATTCTTTGGGTTTAATGGAATTTGTTTTATTTGATTATCCGCGGTTATTGATTGACGTTAGGATGCTAGTGGGTATGGGACCACTAGTAAATTAAGGTATTAAAAAAAAAAAACGGGAAGGGTTGTTTCATTTTGGTATCAGAGCCCTTACGGTTCTAGGTCTAGGGTTCATTGTGCTTTTGCTGTTGATGTTTAGGATTCCATGCTATAATTGATTGTGTGATTGGCAATTGTGTGTGGCATGAAGTCCTAGAACATCCTCTTCGAGCCTGTGTGGTGATTCCACGGTAAGTTGTGTTTCTTGTGTATTAGAATTATTGTTTGCTTAGCCTTCTGTTCTTGGATGATACAGATGGTTAGGGGTGAGGATGCTGTTGGTCGTGGTCGTGGTCGTGGGCGTGGTCGTGGTCGGGGTCGGGGACGAGGTCAGGTTCCTGAGGCCAGTGTGAGTGTGACCCAGAGCATGGCCAGCGAGGAGGTGGCGGAGTCACAGGTTCATCCTAGTGTGTCTGGAGACCAGGCTGGTTTGGGTGACGGCAGGGCGGATGGGCCCGGTGTCGATCACGGTGTTGCCCCGGGTGTGAGGGTTGCAGCTGCGGGTGCTCCGGGCAGGGAGGATGTCTTGATGGACTTGCTAGCTCAGGTAGCTCAGGCTTTGCAGCGACTTCCAGCAGTTGTGCCGCCAGTGGGTGGTGGGCAGGATCCAGTAGTGCCGCCAGTGGTTGGTGGGCAGGATCCAGTAGTGCCACCAGTGGGGGGTGGACAGGTTCCAGTGGTGCAGCCTGCAGCGGGTTTGCAGGCAGGTGTGCAGCCGGGGGCCGAGGTAGTGGATGCTCAGTATGTGCGGATGATGGAGCAGCTGCGGCATGTGGGAGCAGGGTATTTCTCAGGAGGTACCGATCCGAGTGTAGCGGATGAGTGGAAAGAGCGGATGGAGGATATTTTCCTTTCGCTTAGGTGTCCCGACCGGTACAGGGTGGATCTGGCAGTGTTTTACTTGTCAGGAGATGCTCGTGTGTGGTGGAGGTCGGTGACAGCACGGAGGGTGCAGAGGGGTATGTCTTGGGGAGATTTTGTGGGGGAGTTTAACTCCAAGTATTTTCCTCAGGAGGCTCTTGATCGTATGGAGGCACGGTTCTTGGGTCTGACTCAGGGGAACCGTACAGTGCGGGAGCTGGATGCAGAGTTCAGTCGGCTTGTGGGGTATGCAGGCAGGGCATGGGAGCCAGAGGCGGCTCAGGTGCGGAGGTTTTTGTTGGCTCTACGGGATGATTTGAGGACTCGGTGCAGAGTGAGGAGCTATGCTACGAGAGCAGAGCTGGTTGAGGTTGCATCTGGGATAGAGGATGACTTGAGGTCACAGGTGGTTGTGGTCAGTTCTTCGGTGCAGCCACAGCAGTCTCAGGCGCTTTCTGTTCCTAGCAAGGGCGGCAAGCCTGCGCAGGGGCAGAAGAGGAAGTTCGATGCTATGCAGAGATCGAGGCACAGGGGTGCGAAGTGCTTTGGGTGTGGTAGTAGGGACCACAAGGTGTCTAGCTGTCCACAGAGAGGTGAGCAGCGGGCAGTGACAGAGCAGCGGGCGGTGACGGAGCCGCGGACAGATACTCGGGTGTGTTACTACTGCAGAGAGACGGGGCATATCAAGCCTCGTTGTCCCAAGTTGCAGCAGAGGGCAGTAGCAGTGTTGCAGGCTGGAGCTCAGCCAGGGGTGCAGCAGGGTGTGCAGCACGGTGTGCAGCCGGTGGGTTGGATTGAGCCGACGACTCAGGTGTACTCGACCCAGGAGCCCGGTGGCACTAGTGCAGGAGCGATCACAGGTATAACTTCTGAGATTCGAACTTAGTCAATTCAATAGTTCAGATTATATTTGTTTTTGCTTGTGGTCAAGTGTTAGGTTCTCAACACGTGAGATTTGTGTAGGGACCTTGTTGGTGGGCGGGTTTAAGTCTCATGTTATGTTTGATTCTGGAGCTTCTCATAGCTTCATTACTCCGGAGTGTGCCGAGAGTGCGGGGATCAGAGGGGATTCTGGAGAGCGTTCAGGAGTTGTCAGAGTTGCGGGAGGCAAGTTCCTGAGGGTTGTTGGACGAGCTGGAGGAGTTGATATTCAGATCGCAGGAGAGCCGTGGCCAGCGGATTTGCTTATCAGTCTAGTGGAGTTGTATGATGTCATTCTTGGTATGGATTGGTTGCATCGGTATAAGGTGCATTTGGACTGCTATCGGGGTAGAGTGGAGTTTGAGCGTCCAGGAGGGAAGTTGGTTTTTCAGGGTATTAGACCGACTTCGGGGAGTCTCGTGATCTCAGTCGTTCAGGCAGGGAAGATGATCGAGAAGGGCCGTGAGGCTTATCTGGTTACTATATCTATGCCAGAGTCAGTGGGAAAGTCTACGGTTAGCGGTATTCCGGTTGTGGAGGACTTTGAGGATGTGTTCCAGTCATTGCAGGGATTACCACCATCTCGGTCGGATCCTTTTACTATTGAGCTGGAACCGGGGACGATGCCGTTATCCAAGGCTCCTTACAGGATGGCTCCAGCAGAGATGGCAGAGCTGAAGAAGCAGCTGGAGGATTTGTTGAGTAAGGGTTTTATCCGTCCTAGTTGTTCACCGTGGGGAGCTCCGGTGTTGTTTGTCAAGAAGAAGGATGGGAGTTTTCGTTTGTGTATTGACTATCGGGGTTTGAACCGAGTTACTGTGAAGAACAAGTACCCTCTCCCGAGGATTGATGAGTTGTTGGATCAGTTGAGGGGTGCTACTTGGTTCTCCAAGATCGACTTGGCATCAGGATATCATCAGATTCCTATTCATGAGGCAGATGTGAGGAAGACGGCCTTCAGGACGAGATATGGGCACTACGAGTTTGTGGTGATGCCGTTTGGGTTGACAAACGCGCCAGCTGCGTTTATGAGATTGATGAACAGCGTGTTCCAGGAGTTTCTGGACGTGTCAGTCATCATTTTTATCGACGACATCATTGTATATTCTAAGAGTCCTGAGGAGCATGCAGTACATCTGAGAGCAGTGTTGGAGAAGCTGCGGGAGCAGAAGTTGTTTGCTAAGCTGAGTAAGTGCAGTTTCTGGCAGCGTGAGATGGGGTTCTTGGGTCATATTGTTTCAGCTGAGGGAGTTTCAGTGGATCCAGAGAAGATTCAGTCCATCAAGGAGTGGTCGAGGCCGCAGAGTGCCACTGAGATTCGGAGTTTCCTAGGGTTAGCAGGTTACTACAGGAGGTTTGTTCGGGGTTTTGCGAGTATGGCACAGCCGATGACTAAGCTTACAGGGAAGGATGTTCCATTTGTATGGTCACCGGAGTGTGAGGCGAGTTTTGCAAGTCTCAAGCAGATGTTGACTACCACGCCGGTGTTAGCACTGCCTGAGCAGGACGAGCCTTATGTTGTGTATACAGATGCTTCTAGAGTGGGGTTGGGTTGTGTACTTATGCAGCAGGGGAAGGTTATAGCTTATGCTTCGCGGCAGTTGCGGAAGCATGAAGCTAATTATCCCACTCATGATTTGGAGATGGCAGCAGTGATCTTTGCTCTTAAGATTTGGAGATCCTATCTGTATGGTGGGAAGGTACAGGTATTTACAGATCACAAGAGTCTGAAGTACATTTTTACTCAGCCTGAGCTGAATTTGAGGCAGAGGCGTTGGATGGAGTTGGTAGCGGATTATGATCTGGATATAGCCTACCATCCTGGTAAAGCTAATTTGGTTGCAGATGCCTTGAGTCGGAAGCGGGTGGCTTCGGCTCAGGAGCAGGATATGGAGGCATTGGTAGGTGAGATTAGTGCATTGAGTTTGTGTGCTATCTCACAGGAACCTTTGGGTTTGGAGGCAGCTGATAGAGCAGATCTGTTGAGTAGAGTGAGGTTAGCTCAGGAGAGCGATGAGGGGCTGGTGAATGCCTCTAAGGCTGCGGGTGCAGAGTATCAGGTTTCTGCTAATGGTACTATCCTTGTGCATGGTCGGATCTGTGTGCCCAAGGGTGAGGATTTGAGGCAGGAGATACTGAGAGAGGCTCATTCGAGCAAGTTCTCTATTCATCCAGGGGCGACCAAGATGTACCGTGATCTCAAGCGGTATTATCACTGGGTCGGGATGAAGAAGGACGTAGCTGACTGGGTGGCGAAGTGTGATACTTGCCAGCTGGTGAAGGCGGAGCATCAGGTTCCTGGTGGTTTACTACAGAGTTTGCCTATTCCTGAGTGGAAGTGGGATTTGATCACGATGGACTTCGTGGTGGGATTGCCGGTGTCGAGGACGTTTGATGCTATTTGGGTCATTGTGGACCGTTTGACTAAGTCTGCACATTTTCTGGCCATCAAGAAAACTGATGGAGCAGCGGTTTTGGCCAAGAAGTATGTGAGGGAGATAGTCAGATTGCATGGTGTGCCTGCTAGTATTGTGTCTGATAGAGATTCCAAGTTCACTTCAGTGTTCTGGAGGGCGTTTCAGGCAGAGATGGGCACGAAGGTGCATATGAGTACAGCCTATCATCCTCAGACGGACGGTCAATCAGAGAGGACGATCCAGATTTTGAGGATTTATTGAGGATGTGTGTGCTGGATTGGGGTGGTCATTGGGCAGATCACTTGAGCTTGGTGGAGTTTGCTTATAACAACAGTTACCAGGCTAGTATTGGGATGGCTCCTTATGAGGCTTTATATGGGAGGCCGTGTCGTACACCGTTGTGTTGGACTCAGGTGGGGGAGAGAAGCATCTTTGGTGCAGATTTTGTTCAGGAGACCTCGGAGAAGATCCGGGTTCTGAGGCTGAACATGAAGGAAGCTCAGGATCGGCAGAAGAGTTATGCTGATAGGAGGAGAAAGGATCTTGAGTTTCAGGTTGGTGATAGAGTGTACCTCAAGATGGCCATGTTGCAGGGTCCGAACAGGTCTTTGACAGAGACTATGTTGAGTCCGAGGTACATGGGTCCGTTCAGAGTGGTTGAGCGGGTGGGACCAGTGGCATATAGGCTGGAGTTGCCTGAGGTTATGCGTGCGTTCCACAAGGTATTTCATGTGTCGATGCTGAGGAAGTGTCTTCACGAGGGTGATCAGTTGTTGGCTAAGATTCCTGAGGATCTTCAGCCTAACATGACTTTGGAGGCGAGACCATTGAGGGTGCTCGAGAGGAGAGTCAAGGAACTTCGGAAGAAGAAGATTCCTTTGATGAGAGTCCTGTGGGACTGTGACGGAGTAGAGGAGCAGACTTGGGAGCCCGAGGCGAGGATGAAGGCAAGGTTTAAGAAGTGGTTCGAGAAGCAGACCGCGACTTGAGCTTGTCTAGCCGGGTCCGAGTTGTAGTCCGTGGCTGGAGCGGGTACGGAGTATTCCAGCCCATCTCTCTTGATATTTGGTCGCTTTGGGTGGTTGGTTGTGCGACTAAGTATCAAGATGAGGTGGTGCTCGGGATGCGGGTTGTTGGCTCCGGTTGTTGTATTTTTGGTTTTTCTGATGTAATTTCGTTGAGATTGTAACGATTATGACATTTTGAGATTAATAAGATGAGTATTTTTCTTTATGTTTGACTGTTGTTGTCATGGGAAAAGAGAAATAGCTCGGGTTTCTATTTTTGGAAAGTTTCCATAAATAGAAAGTTTCCACAAAAGGAAGGTTTCCATAAATAGAAAGTTTCTAAAATGGGAATGTTTTGTGGAAATGTGAGGTAGATCTAGCCGGGAGATACTCGTTGGCATCAGTGTTTGTTTTTGCTCAAGGCCGTGCGAGCCTAACTCACGTGATACCGATAGCTCGATGGACTTTGTGGCCAGAGAGTGGGAGTGGTATGTTGCTTCGGATGACGATCCGAGAGCGCGCTTGAGGGTGACGACCCAAGAGCGGGATATGTGAAGCTCCCTGGATACCGTAGCCGTGAGCCGCGGCTCGGCAGTGAGCCGGTATGTCTCGAGGGTTGCGACCCGAGAGCGGGGGGAGTGGGAGCGTGAGACTCCCTGGATACCGTAGCTGTAGGCTGTGGCCTGGCAGTGAGCCGGTATGACTCGAAGGTTGCGACCTGAGAGCGGGGGGAGTGTGTGTGTGTGTGTGAGTGACTTCCTGGATGCCGTAGCTTAAGGCGGTTGGCCTGATAGCGAGCCGGCATGATTCGATGGTTGCGAACACGGACGGGGGAAGCACTGAGTTGTGAACAAATAGTGTTTATGATGCGATTATATTGGCTAGAGAGAGACCTCGAGGGTCAGTCGGGGGTGTGCGGGCTGTTGCGACAGTGGCACAGGAAACCTTGGCTGACGGTGTTTAGTCCGGTCTGGGGACGTGCGGGCCGTGCAGATGGTGGCACGGAGGTCCTTGGCAGATGGACGGTATTGCGGAATTCGGGGACGAATCCATATTGGTGGGGGAGAATTGTAACGCCCGCGAACCAATTTGTGTATTTTTGGTGTGGGTGTCGATCGACACCCTTGGTGGCATCGATCGACACCATGTTTTTCCGGTTTGGTCGGGTTTGATTTAATTGCCGAATTGGTTCGGTTTGGTTTGATTTAAATCCCTAAATCGTGTGTTAAGGGTCTAAGGACGAGTCAAGGGTTTCAGAGTCTCATTTTTTGTTGGTCGCCGCTTAGAGAGAAAAAGAGAGAGTCAGAGAGAAAACGTTCCTGAGATTTTCTGGGTTTGTTCTTGGTGATTTTGGAGAGATCTGAGGCTGTAGGAGGGTTAGCTGTTGCTGGAATCGAAGGGGAAGCTTCTGGAGGTGTTGCTTTCCACGTTTCTCAATCCAAACTTCTTGTTCTTAAGGTGAGTGCATGACCATGGCTTATCTAAGCTAAGATCTCTAGATTCTATGTGATTTGGTGCTTATGTGGTTGTTTCTTTGAGTCCTCTATGATATTTCGTTGCTGTCTGGGCTGGGTTTGGCTTCTGGGAGTGCAAGGAGCGGATTGGAGAAGCTTGGAGGCGAGATTCGGAGTTTCTGATCGAGAGAAATCGCTGCTCGGCATCGGTGTCGGTCGACACCAGTTGGGGTGTCGGTCGACACCAACGCGAGGACGGCTCGGGACTTTAGCGAGTATCGAACGATGCCATGTGGAGGTGTAGGTCGACGCAAACTAGGGTTTTCGGGAGTGTCGGGCAGGGTGTCGGTCGACACCAGATAGTCAGTGTCGGTCGACACCCCTTGCTCAGTTACGATGGTCGTTGCATGCTATGTATATTGCCTGGTTTGTTTTATTGATTGTTGTTTGTGGCATGTAGAGATCTTATTGCTTGTGTGTATAGCCCAGTAGATGGGAGGATTGCCTCACTGAGTGTTTATCAAATACTCATGCATCTCAATTTGTGTTTGTGGTGCAGGTAAAGGCAAAGTGTGATCGTGGAATCAAAGGCAATGAAGAGGAGGATGTTCTAGAGACTTGATTGATTGTGGTCTAGCTGTTGTTAGGTTGCTAGATTAAGTCAAAGGAACATTGTAGGATGTTAGTTGTTGGTTATCTCTTTATTTGATTGGCGTTATTGGTTATTGGATTTGAATGTTGGAATTCTTTTGGTTTAATGGAATTTGTTTTATTTGATTATCCGCGGTTATTGATTGACGTTAGGATGCTAGTGGGTATGGGACCACTAGTAAATTAAGGTATTAAAAAAAAAAAACGGGAAGGATTGTTTCAGTAGGTCTATTTAATTTTTCTTAATAAAGTTGGGGGCTCTGCCCCCGTGTTTCACCCAAAAAAAAATCGATCTAAGAGATTTTTGTTGGGTTGAAATTCTAAAAGATTAAATCTGTATCTTTTTATTTGTACCGATAGATAGATTAGGTCATTAGATACTGTATATGGGATAGACCGAATGGTGTAATGGGCCCAGTGCCGGCCCGGACCGCATGAGAGAGAGCTTATGGAAAGGCTCACTGGATGATATCACACGTACGTACGTTGCAAGAGAAATATCGATGTTCAAACAGCTTCTTGTCTAGCCGACATGTTATCCCGACTCTTCTTGTACATCTCTTCGCCACCACCTCCGTATGTCTATAAGTCGCCACAGCCAACCGAATATTTTTAAAAATTATATTTTCGTCTTTCGTGTAGCTATCAGCCATCATCGTATTCATGAAAAAAAAAAAAAATTCCTTTCTATATACTACGTACGTACTATATATAAATAAGAAATGTATTAATTAGTATTTGGTTAAGATCCAGGTGCATTATTTTTGTTGGATTGTTGGTTTTAATGTTGTCCTCTTCAAAATATCAACGTTCTTGTCGTCCATTTAAAACTATTTAACAATCTTAATAAATTTATATTGAATCACAATTAAATCTGTCCATTGATCTGGCGCCTCTCGAACATTGTCAGCTATGCTAATACTTCAAAGTTAAATATTTTCATAGTTCTACATTAAAAATTTGAATAGGTAGTCAAAACTCAAAAGACACATTCTTCTATAACTTTTCTTGATTAGACAAAAACCTGACGCAATTAATTTGACTTATTAACCTAAATAACACTATTTTATCTAAAGAAGCTTTTCATAAACTTTCAATAAACAATTATTGTAGTTGTTGTAATATATAGATAAACTGTTTCATATCTATTACGACCATTCAAACCTAAATCGGTAAAAATAAGTACAAATCAAACAGCATACATGTTTAGTCGACATGACCAATCTTCAAAAATTGGCCATCTATAATTGTATGTTGGTTTTGGTCTTTGTATGCCGGTGATCCTTAATACAAGTAACAAGTGCCTTGCCTAGTACTACTACATAGTACTTATCACGAACTAAAAGTCAAAGGATCAACAAAACTGATCCATTCTCATCAAGAGATATAGGATTTGTCAATTTTATTCATACCCCATAAATATTTTGTAATTGGACTCAGCCCAAAAGTAACATACCTACACGTACGGCCCTTCAATTTTTCTTGAACCTTAACAATAAACGACATGTAGTTAATTAATTAAATGACAAAACGACAGAAACAATGTAATAAACCAACCATTAAAAAGAAAAAAAAAAAAAAAACCCGACCCGGTTCTTAACCTAAACCCAAGTTGTTGTCTTCTTATAAATTGCTTCCATGAACCCCTAATCCAACACAGCCGTCAACTACAATATCATTCATCGTTCATCGATTTATTCATTAGGATCGTAGAAGAAAGTTTTTTTTATGTATGGGTTTTTGCTCCACTTCTCTTCTGTTGAAGAAAGGTTGGACCTTTTTTTTGATTGTTTGTTTATTGAAATAGTAGTTAGTGTGTAAGCACCGTATAGCCCCTTGCATCTTCGAGTTTTTATAGATGCAAGGAACAAATTCGAGAAAAGGGTACTCAATTGGTGCAATATATTGGCGTTTACGTTTCCTTGTTGTTGGGGATGTTCAGTAGTTGAGCTTCTCAGAAATGCGCATTGGCCAATAAGTAGAATTACTTTTTAGTGCTGTTAGTTTATTTAAAATTCGTTACATAGTGTTTGTTGATTGGATTTGGAAGGGAACAGAGCATGATGATGAGAAAATTAGCCTCTGAATTCATAATTCATGTTGATATAATTATTATACAACCTTCAAAGTTCTCTGAATTGCTCTGTTTCCTATATTTTTTTCGATACGTTTTTGTTTTGCGTTCAATTGAGTTGTTTGTTGTTTTTCCTGAGAATGATTCAAGTTTGATCAGCACCTAAGAAAATCATAGTCTGTTTTAACAGATATAATGTTTCAGACTACACGAGCATGGTGCTATATGAAGTTTCTTCTATGAGTTTTTATCATGCCATATTTAGCAGTCTGCTTTGATATATGGCTTTAGCTTTTGAAGATATATTTGTTTGTTTTTGGTAATTTAACTCTGTATGAAGCCGATTGAATCTCTTGTTCTATAGTACAATGTAGTTGAATCTAAAAGTTATGTGGTAGTTGATATGTTACGTTAATAAATGAGCACAATCGAGATGGAAGAGTAGTGCACAAACAAAGATGCCTTGAATTTGACATTGTATTTAAAGACCCATTGTTTTAGACCCAGAGAATAAAAACGCATGATCAAGAGATGGCCAATGGCTATATTGATTCTTTTTGGGGATGTAGTCAAGAGACCCTACTGAATTGTGAAGGGTGCTCTAAAGTCAGTGATTTGTGTCGTGTAGTATTAGTTTCCAGGGAGGATTGGTTTGGAACTGGATCTGTCATGGCTGAGAGGTTGAGTATTAGTATTAGATTCAAAGAGTATTGGTTTGGTTTGGAATTGTATCTGTCATGCCTGAGAGTCGAAGTATGATTTGGTTTTGATACGTGTAGCTATCTTTCTGCAGTATAGATTAGGTTGGAAAAAAAACAAGCTTTAGTGCTGTTCACATGATACAGTTTAGCTTTCTGATTAGGTGAAAGTGCTGCAGCATTGGGATAGAGAAGATAGACATAGCCTTGAGATAGTTCTGGATGTAATCAATGGTTATCGATTTGTTGAAATGACGCTGGTTCTGCACAGAAATGAGGTTGCTAGTAGCTGGGGATCCAAGCTGAATGTTGTAACCGGTGCTTGAGATCCTTGGTTTGGCTGAGTGATACGGAAGAAGAAGAAGAAGAAGAAGAAGATGTGCTTTATTAATCAGATGATTTGAATGGCTAGAGAAAAAATGTAGTGGACTAGTTTTGAATTCAGATTGAAGTGGTATTCGATAAAGACTATATCGTGACTACTGTTATCTATTGGATACTATAAAACATTCATTCAAACCAATATTCTTTGAAACATTTGCAAGTGAAACCAAGACATGCTACTAATGTACCTTTAGTTACATGAAAAATTTGTGTGCTGTGAGTATTGGTTTCGTTCCTCTGTTGGGCCCTAACCAACAAAATTTTGTTACTACGACTGGTCCAACACCAAAATCCAAAAGGATACGAAGAGATATGACATCTTTTTCCCACCTTATAATTTTGTTACTCACAGAAACTGATACTTCTTTTTGTGGTCCTTGCTCGGTTCAACTGCAATGGCTTCCTCCCAAGCTGCACTCTCTGCGTTGCCTCTTGCTGATCGAAATTTCCGTAAAAAGCCTTCTTCGTCTTCAAATTTCGTCTTTAGAGCAAGAGCTGCTGCAAAACAAGTTCACTTTAACCGTGATGGCTCTGTCACCAAGAAGCTTCAGGTTTTCTCGTTCTTATCTTATCTCGGAGTCTTTTATATATAGGATTTCGTTTTCTTATGGGGAAAATGGTGGTGAAGGCAGGTGCAGATATGGTGGCTAAGCTATTGGGCGTGACATTGGGTCCTAAGGGACGAAACGTGGTGTTGCCGAACAAGTACGGACCTCCCAAGATCGTCAATGACGGTGAAACAGTTCTCAAAGAGGTTTCTCATTTCCTTGTATTTCTTCTGCTTCACTTTCTTGATGAAATGCCAAAACCATGATTAGCTTATTTTTAAATTTATTGTGTGGTGTAGATTGAATTAGAGGACCCTTTAGAGAATGTTGGAGTGAAACTTGTGAGACAAGCGGGTGCTAAGACTAATGACCTTGCTGGTGATGGTTCCACTACATCTATAATTCTTGCTCATGGCCTTATTACTGAAGGTATTAAGGTATACATAATTCCCATTATGACCAATTGGATCATCTGTGACCACTTGTGAACCCATCTCATCTCATCTCATACCTTGTCTTTAGGTGGTTTCTGCTGGAATAAATCCTATTCAAGTTGCCCGCGGTATTGAGAAAACCGCAAAAGCTCTTGTTTTAGAGCTCAAGTCAATGTCCAGAGAGGTGAAAGATTCATGCCTTTTAAACCTTGAGAGTACTGAATGAGAATGGAGCTAGCTTTAATAGAGCAAAACCGCGAACCTTGTGTTTTGCAGATTGAAGATCATGAGCTTGCTGATGTTGCAGCAGTTAGTGCGGGGAATGACTACGAAGTGGGAAACATGATTTCCAATGCTTTTCAACAAGTAGGGAGGGCTGGTGTAGTAACAATAGAGAAAGGAAGATACCTTGTGAACAATCTTGAGATTGTGGAAGGAATGCAGTTTAATCGTGGTTATTTATCGCAATACTTTGTCACTGATCGAAGGAAGAGGGAAGCTGAATTCCATGACTGCAAGGTCTGAACCAAACTTTATCAGTTTTTTTTGTTCTTTCTGGTTTGCTTGGAATACCAGTGGCTAAGACTTTACCCTGCACTGTTTTGTTGTAGCTGCTTTTGGTTGACAAGAAAATAACAAATCCAAAAGATATGTTCAAGATATTGGATGCTGCTGTTAAAGAGGAGTTTCCAGTTCTTATAGTTGCCGAAGATATCGAACAAGACGCTCTTGCTCCTGTTATTAGGAACAAACTAAAAGGTAACTTGAAGGTGGCAGCCATTAAAGCTCCTGCCTTTGGAGAGCGCAAGAGTCACTGCTTAGATGATCTTGCAATCTTTACTGGAGGTATTCAAGCTCCATATTCACAGAAGGCATAGCTTGTTTCTTAGTGTTAGTACTGAATCATTCGGTTATTCTGTCTGCGTAGCTACCGTGATCAGAGATGAGATGGGACTGAGCTTAGAAAAGGCTGGAAAGGAGGTCTTAGGAACAGCAAAAAGGGTTCTTGTTACTAAAGATTCAACACTGATTGTTACAAATGGAGACACCCAGAAAGCAGTTGACGAAAGGGTTTCTCAGATTAAAAATCTTATCCAGGTCCTTCTATCGTCCATGTCTTACTCATTTTGTTAACCAAATGACATCTTCCAAGGCAATATAACCAGAACCTGTTTTCATATGATCTTTATGTGTAACTCAGAACACCGAGGAGAGTTTTCAGAAGAAGATCCTCAATGAAAGAGTAGCGAGATTATCTGGTGGAATTGCAATAATCCAGGTGAATTTGTAAAGCACTGATACCAAAAAAACAATCTGATCATGTTGAACTAACTTCAAAAGGCCTTAGGTAGGTGCACAGACACAAGTTGAGTTGAAGGATAAACAGCTAAAAGTTGAAGATGCCCTGAATGCAACTAAGGTAACTCCAGTCAAACCATGTGATTCCCATGGTTCAGAAATTGTGAGTCCAAGAAACCTGATCTCTCAGAATTTAGTCAGCAATTGAAGAAGGGATTGTAGTTGGTGGTGGTTGCGCCCTCTTGCGACTGGCTTCAAAAGTGGACAAAATCAAAGATACCCTTGACAACTCGGAACAGAAGGTACTTGGTTTTTAGTCCATGGAAGTGGAACATCACGATATAGCTATCAGCATTTCTTAAACATCCCAAAAGATGTGATATTTTTCTTGCAACATTATATGCAGATTGGAGCTGAAATATTCAAGAAAGCGTTGAGCTACCCCATAAGACTCATAGCCAAAAACGCAGGCACAAATGGAAATATCGTCATAGAAAAGGTAATGTCAGCTATCTAGAACCAACCCTAACTTCCAATAACTAACTCTGAACTCTAGAACAAACCCTAACTTCCAATAACTAACTCTGAACTATGCAGGTGTTATCGAACAAAAACACTATGTACGGTTACAATGCTGCAAAGAATCAATATGAAGATCTGATGTTGGCTGGTATAATCGATCCAACCAAGGTAATAACATAACTAAGTAATACACTCTATTGACCTCTGTTTGATGTATGTTTCAGCTTCTCATTTAGCTTTTTGTCTGGAAACTGAAACCACACAGGTTGTAAGATGTTGCTTGGAACACGCTGCATCAGTGGCTCAAACCTTTCTGACATCGGATTGTGTTGTAGTTGAGATCAAAGAAATCAAACCCAGACCAATCATTAATCCACCATTGCCTACTTCTCCTCCAGCTACCTCCTCCATGTTCCCTGACAGAAAACTGCCAAGATTTCCTCAAATTACGCCAAGAACTCGAAGCCACTTTCCAAGAAAGTAGGAAACAGTCGTAGAAAACTGTCTTTACTTTAGAAAAATACATTAACATGGGAAGTCACATACTCACATTTAATGTTATCTCCAAACATTACTCAACGTGTATATATATCTATCTGTGTACGTATATGTATACACGAGGGTGCTCTGATATTGCGCTAAATGTCATAAGCTCTGGTCATCTCATAAACGTGTCAATGCGAGGCTTTCACTTTCTTCATTGAATCATTTGTAACTTTATCCTCTAAACAACGTAAGCTGATAAAACTTCAATAGAAAAGACGAAGATGATGCTCATAAGCTTGCAGACGGCAATGGATCTGATCGTCGCCGGAATCTCTCTGATGGTCGGATTAGGGTTCTTCGCTCTCATCGCTTCAATCCTCTGCTCCGTCGCCTTCTTCCACCATGCCAAAGCCGCTTCTTCTTGACCATCAAAAGTAATAGCAACTTCCTCAAAGTCAAATCTTTAACAATTGTTTCAAAGAATCTAACCTTTTTTGAGTTCTCTGCAGAATCCGTAGAGAGAATTGAACAAACTAAGGAAGACGAAGAGCTCAAGCTTGTACAACAACAAAGTGTAGTTTAAAAGACGTTGTAATCTGTAGAATTTACGAAATTAAAATTTATAAAGTTTCCAACTTTTTATTTCATTTCTTGTTTCTCTGTTTGCGTATAAAAACCATTCCTTTGATCCCATCCGGGTCAGAGACGAACCCAAGCGGGCGATAAAACCCGAGAACTCGGGGCTCCGAATACAAAGCAATGTTACAGATCCCTTTTGCTTGCAAATCCTCAATCAACCGCTCCATCACCGCCTTCCCAAGTCCACAGCTTTGAAACGAAGGATCAACCACCACATCCCATATGATCGCATTGAATACTCCGTCACCCGTCGCTCTCGCAAACGCCACAGGCCGCCGAGTTTTCTCGTATTCCACCCATAGTAACGCGTCTGTGTGCTCCAGCGCCACCTCGATCTTTGCCGTGTCCCGTCGTGGGAAACCTACGGCTACAAAGACTGAATTCAGCTGATCTAGGTTTAGTCCTTCCGGGGTACGACGGAGGAGAAAGCCTCTTGACTTGAGATCTTCGTCGCTGATTGAGTAGCTTGGTGGCTTTCGTTGCATTGCAGCTGGAAACGCTGCTTGTGATGATTGTGTGACTGAGTTTTGTGGGTTTAAGTTGGACTTTAACCGGAGAGAAGCTGGAGGAGTGGAGATTGTGCCTCGGAGAAGCATGGTATACACTATTTCTTGTTAAAGTATCGATTTTTTTTTTGCTTCGAATTGATGAAACCAGACAAAAGAGATGAGTTTTTTTGCTTCTTCTTCCCTGAATTGGGATAAAGTGTGTGTTTCGTGTGTGGCTGTGGATGGATAGACGGAGAACGTTATTAGCTTTTCTGTTTTTTTAGGAAATAAAATAAATGAGTACGAAGAAACTCGTGGCTGTCAGAGATTATTGTCGTTTGGTAGTTGAGAGTTAAAGAGATACTCTTTTGGCGGGTGATAGAGCAGCTTCAAACGGATCCAGAAATGGAGAGAACAAATCTTTAGTTTCAATTTATTTTGTGTTTTTGCTTCGGTGATGCTTCTCCTTATTGTATGATGTCTTAGTTCTTAATAATAATTCTTGTGGTTAGTCAAGATTTGATCACTGGGTGTGATGCAAACAAGCTGTTAATGATTGTTCTTGTGCTGTTTTGTGTTTACCAAGTTTATAATAGGTCTCTGGCATATGATCCGCAGAGGATGAGTGATTCTTTTCTTTATGTTTTGCTGCATTCTTTCTTGCTTAGCAAAGACTTTTAGAGCCACAGAGCATTTAAGTTTCTCATGAATGGTATTCATTTTTCTTGATTTTGGAGCTTCCATTGCTTTGTTTCTCGTATCTATCTGCATATTCAAAGATGGTTTTAAGTGGTAGATTGTACAAGTTCTGATTGATAACTGAGTTTGTTTGTTATTTTGGAAATTGAAACTATCATCTGATAAATATATCACGCTTATTTTATGGTGTTGTCCTCATTATTATAAAATTCAAAAGCAACCAAAACTAGAAATATACAGTGACAGTGGCATATGGCTAGTCCAAGACCTTGATGCATTACAGCTTCCTCTAACTCCCGAACGTGCACATCTTCATTTCCATTTTTACTGCTTCTTTCTTCAGCTCTGCACCTTATTTTACTACATATTAGCAGTTGATGTTTATGTTCTGCTTTTGGTATTCAGCAGTGTCCATCAAAGAGCTGTGCAAACCACGTTCTCTGTATGTTAGAATCCATTAATGTTCATCTGTTGGCCGACTCCAGGGAAAATGCCTGGACAGCAGAAGCCTTCTATAGGACTAGAAAATCGTTGGTCTTTTTCAAGATTGATGGCGTAGGAGGTAGCCTTATAAGAGGGAGAAACGAAAGCGTAAAGCCTGCTATTTTCTTAACCTTCCAGGTTCGTGATGCTTTGGTCTTTTCCAACAGTTTTTTAAACTTTTCAAGTGGTCAGAATTATATTCTTAGGTTCTCCATGTAACATTAAGATCTGAAACTGAGTGAGGCTAAACCTGGTAATTTTCTCTATTTGAAGATTTTGTTCTTTGATCATTATAATTCAGAAATGGAGGAATTTTGGGAATGCTTTTTATTCGTTTTGCTGGTTGGATGTCAGATAGCTTCTCTTGTGATCCTGGAACCTTTCATTAGTTATTGACTCGGTTTCTTGGAGACATGACATTTATTAAAAATCTTACACTTCAAGTTTTGTTTTCTAATGGTACTGTTTTGCAAGGCAATTATAATTGGTGGTTGTTTGTTGTACCAAGATACTGTTGCCTCATCTTTGGTTGTCCAAATGCTTTTACTAATCGTTTTTGATGTCATTGTCGAATCGAAATGGAACGTGCACATGCTATTGTTGACAAATGCTGGTTCTTCGCCTTTACTCGTTAAACTCGTCTGGTCCTTCAATCTTCCTGAAGGTGAAATTCGTAGACCAAGTTCAGTGATTTATGAATTTCTCAAGCAACATTCTCTCATGTATCTCACGTTTTGTGGGTCATATAATTAGGTTGGGACGGCCCATCTTTCGTTTTCTGTCTATCTGTTTACTGCTCCTACGTGCATTATGATGGACTGGAGATTACAAAAGTCGAAAGCGACCTGAGAATAACATCAACGTGAGGGTCTTCCTCTTCTGGAAAGTTGCCAGCTATTTTCTTCTCTGTTCCCATTTATTGTGCCTCATTAAGCTTAATACTTTTCAATTACAATCTGGAGCTCAATTGATATATTCATCATCTTTTTGTTTTCCAGGATCAAACCGCATCTTGTTATATCAAGGGCTGATAAAGCTATCAGTTGAATTTCTCTAGTAAGGATTTATCTGTATCTCCAACTATAATTTTCAGGCACCGTACTTTATCTTGAGCTACTATAAGATAGCATGCCATGTAAGGTTAACTTTCTCTGATGGATAATACTGTTACAAAATTTCACCATTTCCTAAACTGTTCTTGGAGCTACTATAGGTGCAATTATTATTGCTCTCGTGATAGCTAATATGCCATGTTTGTTTAACTTTCTTTGATGGGTAATATTTGTATTTACTGTTACAAGTGGTTCAACTGTGTTGACAACGTGGGAAAGAAATCAAAACAGGTTCACTTCTGATCTTTTCTATTAACTTCTTTCCTGATGTGCAACTAGTTTCTTAAGAAGTGGTTATAAAGAGTTTGTAGTAATAGAAAATGACAGGTTTTGAATGATTGCAGTTTGTTGTTTTGTAAAAGATACATGTGAAGCTCTTGAAAGTAGCAGAACTTTTTGTTAGCAAGCAAAGCTCTGTTGTTAGCTACTTGGGCCACATATCATAGAAACAATTGGCAACCTAAGAAACTCCTGTTTTGTCATCAACTGCTTTGTCCTCTACCATGAACGTTTCCTGTTCTCGGAAAAAGATTATTAGCATTTTATCACTAATGTTAGCCTTTCAATGCCAAAGATTGGTCATTAATTGTTTACTGTTGAGGATTAATCAGGAAATGTTGGTTTTTGTTCCAAGACTCGCCTTCTTGAATTTTGATGGCTCCTGTGTTGAACATGCAGATCAGGATTTGCTCTGTTTTGTGTTCGAAGGAAGTCTCTGAAGAACAAGGTACATCTTATATAACAGGGTTCCAACGGAGAACCGTGCAAATAACTTATTTGGGACAGCATCTACAAAAAAAAACATACTCCGGCAAAAGAAAACAATTCAACTACCTACACATGGCTTATTTAAGGCAAACAACACGATTGGTGAGAGACCTGGAACATCTCTCTTCATTACAGGATTAAGATTTTTTAGCGAACCCCCATTTTTTCTTCTCTTATTCGCCATGAGTTTTATTTGGTTTTGCTCACCTTGCCTCTACTCTGGACACGACTAGCTGCGCTTGTTCTTGTTCTAGCTTTGAGGTCTGATTTTTCTCCTTCGTTGCTGAAAGTTTTCTCTGTGTGTTGGTGTTTTTGAAGGTAAACTTCTTTAGAACCGTTCTTCCTAGCTGCATGTTTGTTGATGTTCATCGGAAACTGTTTGCTAGGCCCCGAAGATGCATCAGAAGCCATGGAATCATCACTCTCTTCATTACCTCCATCATCACTACTATCACCATCATCGTTCTCATAACCATCATGATCAGCCTCTTTGACCTGTGTATCATCATCATCATCGACAACAACAGATGAATGGTCATTTCCATGGAAGGCGTCTTCTATGTACATAGTCCACCCTGACTCACAACTGCTGTATTCCTCCTCCTCCTCAGAGCCACCATGGTTCCTCGGAGACTCCATGGCTTTGAAAGCAAAGCAAAGAAGAAAGAAAACCCAAGGTTTCAGGATTAGCACACACACACACACACCAAAAAAGATCACTTGCTTTTTTTCTAGATACGTACCTTATGTGTTTCAATTCACCTCACCAGTTTACTCTCTGATATAGGCACTGTGTCTCTGTCTCTCATTTGCTTTGCTCTTCCATCATCAATAAATATAACTTTTTTTTTTGTTGGTATTTTTTGAAGTATCAAGAAAAGCCGGAGCCTATAGGAAGCCTCATATAATTGAAGAGAAGGAGTAAGTTTCACCACATGGCAACCCTAGCACCATAGTTTTCACTCAATTGAAGCACTACCAGACAAAGCTCATTGCAGATATATATGAAGGGAAGGAAGGTTAGTGCCTTCTTCATTATAAAGTACACTCTCTCATATAGAATTAAAAGCCTATGCTCTTCTTTTTCAACACAGAAATTAATATATTTATATGACTAAAACCTTTCTTTAAACAAATATATTGGTTCCCTAACAAACCGTAATCTAGTCTTAGAGTCAGGACACATCAGTATCCACATAACAAGCATCATCCTTCTGAGCTCTGTCATTAGTGATGTGTAACCAAAGCTCATAGGTTGTATTACTTGTCCTTTCTGTGCTCTTCTTAATTGATAATAATCATATGGTTTGTGAAGTTTTTTTTAACTTCTCTGTACTCTCCCTCTCTCTCTCTCTTCTCTCTATGTATTCACTGGCTATATCTTAAATAGAAAAGATCAGCTTTTGAGGTGGAAATCAGAAGAGACCCACCTCAACAAACAAGAAGGAATAAAAGAAGCATTTACTTAATTAGGTTAAGAGCTGTTCCTCTTTCTTATTCCTTTAATACTCTTCATCCTCCTCCAATCCTCACTCACTTGTCTTTAAAATGGTTGCAGCCTTTGCTTCCCTCTCTGTGTATTGAAAAGGTGATACCCAACTGGATTTTCTTTGTCATTTTTGTTTTAAAAGATAAGGACAAAACAAAAAGAAGTAAAACAACTGTCACAAACCCAAAAATAAAATATAAAGACAGGATTTTACAATTACAAGAATAAGTTGTCTTCATTGCGTTTCCTGTTTCTCTGGCGTCACCTTAAAATGTTCTTTCAATGGAGGAGGGCCTCTTGGTGACAGCTTGCAAATCAAAGTGCATGTGTGAGAGAGTTCCATATTACAAAAAGGGTTGTTTTGTTTTGACTTTTGACTCTTCTCTTTGAGTAATGTAAACATATATATTTGTTTAGCTTTGACCTTTAACTTGAAGACTTGTTTGAGTCTCATAAGTAAAATAAAAACGTATCTAAATGTGGGTCTCATGAATTTGGAGAGATGTGTGTTCGAAATTTTGTACAAATCGATAATGGCTAAAAACTTTGGAGTTGGACTCGTTGGGTTTACGCATGTGTGTCTCTTTCTATCAACTGCCCTACGTGTGTGTGACTTGTGGAATGTCATTGTACGTCACTATTAGTGTCACCGATTCATTTTTTTTTGTTGTTTAATTTGATAAGTCACAAATTCGAAAGCATCATCATCAGACAATGGCTTGACCAAAATGATAGTTTTGGTTGGCAAGTCGGTGAGACGAAAGGACGGAACTTCATAACAGATGAACTAAGTTTCACGGTTTACTGATATTCATTTTGTTGTGTGTATGTGACTATCTCACCACTCGGTCCATTCCACTAGATTTGACTGTCCAACTTTTTCCTAATAATTATGGTTTGTAAAAGTTAAAATACTAGTACTTGATTAGGAAATGAACCTTAAACTTTATCGTGTCAATTTCTTAAGATTCTGACAGGTTAAAGACAGCTCCTAGTGCTATGTTAAAAAGCGTAATTAGATTGGCCCTCTTTGACGTCATAAGTTACCAAACATGGTGGGTTTAATGTAAAAAACAACTAAGAAGAGATTTGATAGTAGAAAAGAGAAGTTGTCGGCGGCTCTCTCTTCCCCTGACGAAATCATATTTTGTAAATTTGTTAGTAATAATCACAATCCGACATTCTTTGTTTACGTATTTGTACTCTCTCACACAGCTGTACCCATTTACACCAACCAACTCAATCTTTTATTTTTCTTCCTTTTAGTTTATTTATTATTTTTACTTACTAATTAGTCTCGGGACATATATAATAATAAGCTCCACGTACGCCTCCACCAAATTATCAATATATGTACCAAGAACTGCATCAAGAAGTCAATGTAAAGAAGCCATCTTATGATTGAGAGAATTCAAAGCGCGTAGGGCTAACCGGTGCTGATACGTGATGGTTCGAATTGGAAAAGAGTTGGGCCCGGTTTACTCTTCCTTTGTGATATCTTTCAGACTTGATAAGCGTTAGAAGTTGAGTTACACAATGTTTTCATTATGGAAGTCATATATATTGAAAGAATTAAAACATCTTATATATATTGAATAAATTAAAAAAGGAAAAGGAAAAGAGTATTCCTTTTTGAATACGGAACCGAATGATATATATATCACACTAAAGACAAAACCCTAATTATCAATACATAGATATCTATTACAGCGTTCACTGAAATTGTAAACTTAGGAGGATGACGAGGATGTGCGATCTTCCACCAGAATTAGTAGGGATGATCTTCACCAAGATTCCCATAACATCAGTGAGAGCAATACGTTCTACTTGCAAGTTGTGGAAAGCATTAACCAATGATTGGATTTTGGGTGAAGGATCGGCTAGGGAGCAGTTTTTGGGGTTTATGACGATGGATTCTAAAGTTTGTTCATTAAGATTTCATCTCTGCCGCAAAAACAACGGCAACGAAGTGGAAGACGAAGACTTGGTTGATCTGTCTGTAAAGCAAGTAGATCTACTTAATCAAGTCGACGTAGATAAAATGTATCACTGCGGCGGCTTATTGTTATGCGTAGACAACTCGAGGTCGAGGCTCATGGTGTGGAACCCTTATTTGGGTCAAACAAGGTGGATCACATACATAAAAAATTTCCACGACCACGAGCGGGACAAGTATGTTCTAGGATACGACATCAACCATAACCACAAAATATTGAGGATTGTGGAAAATTACAAATATTGTGGAACGAAGCATTATTTGAGATACGAAATCTACGACTTTCGCTCTAGTTTATGGAATGGAGGGTTCTAGACGTTACTCCCGACAGGAAAATAATACTGAATCTTGAACGCTGCGTATCTTTGAAGGGAAATTTTTACTTGGTTGCTCATGAGATAATACTCAGATTTATTTGTAAACCAAGCTATAGAATACCTAACTTGTCTAGTCAAATGCCTGATGAAGATCGCGGAGATTTCTTACTTTGTTTTGATTTTACAAAAGAAAAATTTGGACCGCCTCTGCCTCTTCCGTTTAACTCTAACACCAATGACAGTGTGGCCCTCTCGTGTGTTAAAGAAGAGCAGCTCATGGTGCTATATCTGAATTTTTCTGACATATTATTACAAATTTGGATCACGACTACGACCGAGCCCAACACTCTTTCTTGGAGCAAGTTTTCGAGAGTGGAAATGACACCATTTGCACTCGAAGCTCTTCGGTTTGGACTTCCAGGTGCGAGCTTCTTCTTTGACGAGCAAGAGAAAGTCGTTGCGGTTTTCTATATTGACAGGTTTCCACAAACCAAGACCGCTCCGTACAACACAGCTTTAATCATAGGAAAAGATGGATATTTCAAATCTGTGACTTTCGGAGAATCTTCCAAACTCGGGATACCTTGTCGCATATCCGGGGGTTTTTCGAATGTGTACTCATCTTCTTATCTTCTGAGTTTGGTGCAACTCATGCCAACCTCGTAAAAGGAAAGAAAGAGATGATTAGGTTTGTTTCTTTCATTTGTTTTCTATTTATCGGCTAATAAGTAAAAGATTTCGTCTACTTCATGTTTCTTATTTATCCTTTTTAATTGCACGCTTGTTCAAAACCATGTCTCTTGTTGTGTTTCCTGAAACTTAAAATTAAAAAGGGAAAGAAAGAGTAATTCCTTTTTTGAATACGGAACAAGCATTAAGAGAAAATAGGACCTTTTCCCGGTGGAGTAGTAGGCCCTAACTTCTCTAGTAAAGTGAAAAGAAGACCTAATGGAGATATAAGGATAATAGATCGTGAAGATTTCTTAATTTGTTTTGATTTTACAAGTGAGAGGTTTGGACCGCGTCTGCCTCTTCCGTTTCACTCTAAGCTCAATGAAGCTGTGACCCTCTCATCTGTTCAAGAAGAGCAGCTCGCTGTGCTATATCAACAGAAAGATACTTTTACACACATAATACATATTTGGATCACGACTACGATCGAGCCCAACACTCTTTCTTGGAGCAAGTTTCTGAGAGTAGAAATGAGACCATTTCCACGCTCTCATGTTTGGGTTACACGTCCAGCTCGGAGCTTCTTCGTTGACGAGCAAGAGAAAGTCGCTGTGGTTTTCGATCTTGACATGTATCTACAAAACAAGACCGATCGGTACCACACAGCTTGTATCATAGGAGAAGATGGATACTTTAAATCTGTGGGTCTCGGAGAAGCTCCCAAAGTCTGGAAACATTGTCGCATAACGGGGCTTATTCCGACTCCTTATCGTCCCCCGCTTGTTTGCACTTCTTCTTATCTTCCGAATTTGGTGCAGCTCAACCAACCTCGTAAAAGGAAAGAAAGAGATGATTAGGTTTGTTTCTTGCATTTGTTACTATTTACCATCAGAGAAATTTTAAAATGGATGCAAGAACTGTTGTTTACTATTTACTATTAAGTCAAGAATTTCTACTTTTCTTTTCATGTTTCTTATCCCTTATATATTAAAAGAGAAACATTATCACACAAAAAGCTGATGTGTCGCATTTACAGAGCTCTCGACACTATTTACTTTAATTGTCAATAGTTTTTAATAATATTTACATTTATATACCATTGTATTTTTCCAAAAATACAATTAACATCCAAAATTAAATTCTTATATTATCTTTCTAACTTAATTATCTCCTATATATTAATACAGAAGCACTCTCACAAAAAAAACTGATGTGTTGGCCTTACAGAACTCCTATATTTTTTTTTTAATAAATATAGCCCCTTAAATATTTTGAGCCAGTGTTATTTTCTATTATTTTTATAAAATGAAATATTTAATCAACTATTAAATACGAAAATGTATTTAATTATCATTTTCATAGTCTATTAACTTATTAAAAGTAAATTACATTTGTTTATAATTTTATCATTTTTCTCATTGCATTTTTAAACTTAGGATTATTTTAAATTAAATCAATGAGTTTAAAATTAAAATTTTGTTTTATCTATTTAATGGTATAGTGATATAAATATAATGTGAAACATAAAATATGTGAATTTGATTTTTAGAAGACATCAAAACTTTCTACGACACCTTAAAATTTTTTTCCAAGTTCAAATATGAAACAACCCGACCCTTTTTTTTTTTAATAATAACATTAAATACAATACATAATTAAGCAGCCCATACTACTTAACTAGACCAACCTAAATCACAACTCCTCTTCAAACCAATAACAACCAATACACACAGCGGAAACATACCAACCCTACAGAACCATTACAACATCAATACAATACCAATCCTAAGCATTCTATCCAACAACCTAGCATATATCTATCCAAGGTTCCCAACATAAACAATATAGCAAAGACCAACAACACACAAACGAGACCCTAGATCATTCTACTCCTCATCGCCATGATTCCACGTCACATACCTTTACCTGCACACCACAAACAACAATTGAGATGCGTAAGTATTATCACAAATACTTAGTGAGGCAATCCTCCCATCTACTGGGCTATACACACAAGCCACTGAGAAACCAATGCTTAACAAATAACAACCAAACACAAACAAACCAGGAAATCACATAACAAGCAACTTGGTGTCGACCGACACCAGAGAGGTGTCGATCGACACTGGCCAAACATGGTGTCGACCGACACCTAATTGGTGTCGATCGACACTCCCTTCGCAGACGCGAACTGCACAAATCCGAACGACGAACCTCCGTTTCCTATCATCTCCAATCCGTTCCAACCTCACCCAAAACCTTCAGGAACCTATAGGAACAATAACACAACCACCACAAGCAAGAACAACACCACTAACACAACCAATCAAGCAAGAACAACACCACAAAGCACCACCAATCAAGCAAGAACAACAAAGGATTCTCAGGCTTAGATAAGCCATGGTCATGCACTCACCTTATCAACTGATTATAACAACCAACACAACCAGTTGAGACCCTCCTAATGTCTGAAACAGCCCAGAAACGCCCTAAAACAAGCCACACAACCAAAAACGACTTATAGCAAAACTGCTCAGAAACATCAAGAAAGAACAGTCTCAAAGACGAAACCCTAAAAGGAAAACTAACCGTTAACTAACAAATCGCTCCGGTGAAAAGCTACCCCTAGACGTCACGAAGCTTCCCTCAAAATTTCAGCACGATCAGGCACCACACGAGACCACGATCTCAGTTACAATCTCCGATGGTCCCAACTCGCGTCTGAGAAAACGTGTCTCACGAAACTGCCAATAACTCATCGAGTTTAAATCCAAATCTACTTCTGTAAAAAGGCGAATGACGATGAAAGACTTGGGAATAAAACCACCGAATTTCATTACCTTTGAGAACGATTTGATATGCCGAAACTGTTTCCTCCAAAACCCTAACGATTCTGATCTTTCTCCTTTAATCTCCTTCAACCACAATAGGCTCTCTCCTCTCTCTCTAACTCTGAAAACGGCGACCACACACCCTAAAACTCTTCATTTGTCGCTTCTCCACTTATATACTCGGTTTAGATAACTAAACCAAACCAACCAAACCAAAATTGCGAATTAAAACAAACCCGACGAACCCAGACAAAGGGGTGTCGATCGATGCCACAAGGGTGTCGATCGACACTCCTTCCAAAAATCACAGAATCTGGTTCGCGGATGTTACAATTCTCCCCCACCAATAAGGATTCGTCCTCGAATCCCGCAACACCGTCCATCCGTCAAGGACCTCCATGCCACCGTCAACACGGCCCGCACGTCCTCCGACCAGACTAAACACCGTCAGCCAAGGTTTCCCGTGCAACTGTCGCAACAGCCCGCACACCTCCGACTGAACCACGAGGTCTCCCTCTAGTCAATATACTCACATCAAAGACACTATTTGCTCACAACTCAGTGCTTCCCCCGTCCGTGGTCGCAACCAACGAATCATGCCGGCTCGCTATCAGGCCAACCGCCTTAAGCTACGGCATCCAGGAAGTCACTCACACGCACACTCCCCCCGCTCTCAGGTCGCAACCTTCGAGTCATACCGGCTCACTGCCAGGCCACAGCCTACAGCTACGGTATCCAGGGAGTCTCACCTAAATATCGTCAGCCAAGGTTTCCCGTGCACTGTCGCAACAGCCCGCACACCTCCGACTGAACCACGAGGTCTCCCTCTAGTCAATATACTCACATCAAAGACACTATTTGCTCACAACTCAGTGCTTCCCCCGTCCGTGGTCGCAACCAACGAATCATGCCGGCTCGCTATCAGGCCAACCGCCTTAAGCTACGGCATCCAGGAAGTCACTCACACACACACTCCCCCCGCTCTCAGATCGCAACCTTCGAGTCATACCGGCTCACTGCCAGGCCACAGCCTACAGCTACGGTATCCAGGGAGTCTCACACGCCCACTCCCCCCGCTCTCGGGTTGCAACCCTCGAGACATACCGGCTCACTGCCGAGCCACGGCTCACAGCTACGGTATCCAGGGAGTCTCACACGCCCACTCCCCCCGCTCTCGGGTCGCAACCCTCGAGACATACCGGCTCACTGCCGAGCCACGGCTCACAGCTACGGTATCCAGGGAGTCTCAAAATCCCGCTCTAAGGTCGTCACCCTAAAGCGCGCTCACGGATCGTCATCCGAAGCAAACATACCACTCCCACTCTCTGGCCACAAAGTCCATTGAGCTATCGGTATCACATGAGTTGGGCTCACACTATCCTGAGCAAATAAGTCCGATGTCAACGAGTATCTCCCGACTAGATCTACCTCAACACTTTCCATTTCTGGAAACTTCTATTTTTAGAAACTTTCCTCTTTTAGCATTGCGCCCTCACGAAAACTCATATCCCGAACACCACCATGACCACCACCCGGTCACCCTGGAACACCCTACCCCCAAGGTATTTCCATACACTTTTCAAAAAAAATAGAAAAGCTCTAACTCCTATAAAACTTTCCATTTATAGCAACCTTCTATTTATGGAAACCGTACATTTATAGAATTTCCGTGCTATTCCTTTCCAGTGGTTTTTCCACAATTCCCAAATCCAAAAATAACTCCAACCTTTATTAAAACCTCAATGCAATAATCGTTTACAAAACCAAACGAAAATACAAAATGAAAGAATGAAAAACAAAAGCTAAAACTAAGCGCTGGAATGGGCACCCGGTCCTCCCTTCGGCTGTGCCACAACCTCCATCATCTTCCTCCTCTTAGGACAGAAAGGCCTGATATGCCCCTCCTCCCCACAATGATAACACAAACGACGGTACTCCTGCAAGTCACCTTTCTTGGGACAGTTTGCCAACGTGTGATCCGTGCTCCCGCACCCATAGCATCTCTGGCTACCCTGGTTTGCCATTGTCGTCTCTTTCCGCCTCCTCTTACGCCTTTGCTCTGCCGGCCTATCCTTGCTTGGTATGCCCTGCTCCAATGTCTTCTCTGTCTGAGCCGCTGGACTGACAACCACCAACTGTGACCTCAAGTCATCCTCTATCCCAGCTGCAACCTCAACCAGCTCTGCTCTCGTAGCATAGCTCCTCACTCTGCACCGAGTCCTCAGATCATCTCGCAAAGCCAGCAAGAACCTCCGCACCTGAGCCGACTCTGGCTCCCAAGCCCGGCCTGCATACCCCACAAGCCGACTGAACTCTGCATCCAGCTCCCGCACTGTACGGTCCCCCTGAGTCAACCCCAAGAACCGTGCCTCCATACGATCAAGAGCCTCCTGAGGAAAATACTTGGAGTTAAACTCCCTCACAAAATCTCCCCAAGACATACCCCGCTGCACCCTCCGTGCTGTCACCAACCTCCACCACACACGAGCATCTCCTGACAAGTAAAACACTGCCAGATCCACCCTGTACCGGTCGGGACACCTAAGCGAAAGGAAAATATCCTCCATCCGCTCTCTCCACTCATCCGCTACACTCGGATCGGTACCTCCTGAGAAATACCCTGCTCCCACATGCCGCAGCTGCTCCATCATCCGCACATACTGAGCATCCACTGCCTCGGCCCCCGGCTGCACACCTGCCTGCAAACCCGCCGCAGGCTGCACCTCTGGAACCTGCCCACCAACCCCTGGCGGCACTACTGGAACCTGCCCACCAACCACTGGCGGCACCACTGGACCCTGCCCACCAACCACTGGCGGCACCACTGGATCCTGACCACCACCCACTGGCGGCACTACTGCTGGAAGTCGCTGCAAAACTTGAGCTAGCAAGTCCATCAAGACATCCTCCCTGCCTGGAGCACCTCCTGCTGCAACCCCCACACCCGGGGCAACACCTTGACCGACACCGGGCCCATCCGCCCTGCCGTCACCAAAACCAGCCTGGTCTCCAGACACACTAGGATGAACCTGTGACTCCGCCACCTCCTCACTGGCCATGCTCTGGGCTACACTCACACTGGCCTCAGGAACCTGACCTCGTCCCCGACCACGACCACTCCCACGACCACGACCACGACCGCGACCAACAGCATCCTCTCTAGCCATCTGCACTACCCAGAACAGAAGGCTAAGCACCCAATTCAAAAACCGCACAAAGAGTACACATCTTACCGTGGAATCTCATTGAAGGCTCGAAGAGGATGATACTAGGACTCCATACCACAAACAATTGACTAACCACGCATAATCAATTTCATAACACAACAGCATGCATCCAGCTACAGGAAAATAATTCCACCAATTAAATTCCTAAACCACTCTAAATCATTCACTTAACTATCCTAGAACCGTATGGGCTCTGATACCAAAATGAAACAACCCGACCCTTTTTTTTTTAATAATAACATTAAATACAATACGTAATTAAGCAGCCCATACTACTTAACTAGACCAACCTAAATCACAACTCCTCTTCAAACCAATAACAACCAATACACACAGCGGAAACATACCAACCCTACAGAACCATTACAACATCAATACAATACCAATCCTAAGCATTCTATCCAACAACCTAGCATATATCTATCCAAGGTTCCCAACATAAACAATATAGCAAAGACCAACAACACACAAACGAGACCCTAGATCATCCTCCTCCTCATTGCCATGATTCCACGTCACATACCTTTACCTGCACCCCACAAACAACAATTGAGATGCGTAAGTATTATCACAAATACTTAGTGAGGCAATCCTCCCATCTACTGGGCTATACACACAAGCCACTGAGAAACCAATGCTTAACAAATAACAACCAAACACAAACAAACCAGGAAATCACATAACAAGCAACTTGGTGTCGACCGACACCAGAGAGGTGTCGATCGACACTGGCCAAACATGGTGTCGACCGACACCTAACTGGTGTCGATCGACACTCCCTTCGCAAACGCGAACTGCACAAATCCGAACGACGAACCTCCGTTTCCTATCATCTCCAATCCGTTCCAACCTCACCCAAAACCTTCAGGAACCTATAGGAACAATAACACAACCACCACAAGCAAGAACAACACCACTAACACAACCAATCAAGCAAGAACAACACCACAAAGCACCACCAATCAAGCAAGAACAACAAAGGATTCTCAGGCTTAGATAAGCCATGGTCATGCACTCACCTTATCAACTGATTATAACAACCAACACAACCAGTTGAGACCCTCCTAATGTCTGAAACAGCCCAGAAACGCCCTACAACAAGCCACACAACCAAAAACGACTTATAGCAAAACTGCTCAGAAACATCAAGAAAGAACAGTCTCAAAGACGAAACCCTAAAAGGAAAACTAACCGTTAAAGAACAAATCGCTCCGGTGAAAAGCTACCCCTAGACGTCACAAAGCTTCCCTAAAAATTTCAGCACGATCAGGCACCACACGGGACCACGATCTCAGTTACAATCTCCGATGGTCCCAACTCGCGTCTGAGAAAACGTGTCTCACGAAACTGCCAATAACTCATCGAGTTTAAATCCAAATCTACTTCTGTAAAAAGGCGAATGACGATGAAAGACTTGGGAATAAAACCACCAAATTTCATTACCTTTGAGAACGATTTGATATGCCCAAACTGTTTCCTCCCAAACCCTAACGATTCTGATCTTTCTCCTTTAATCTCCTTCAACCACAATAGGCTCTCTCCTCTCTCTCTAACTCTGAAAACGGCGACCACACACCCTAAAACCCTTCATTTGTCGCTTCTCCACTTATATACTCGGTTTAGATAACTAAACCAAACCAACCAAACCAAAATTGCGAATTAAAACAAACCCGACGAACCCAGACAAAGGGGTGTCGATCGATGCCACAAGGGTGTCGATCGACACTCCTTCCAAAAATCACAGAATCTGGTTCGCGGATGTTACAAAATATTTCACGGGTGAAACATACTTTATAGAAAATAAACGCAAATTTGACTAAACGAGAAAACTTTAATTACACATTTTATTTTATACAAATGAATCTTAAATCTCAAATAATAATTTTACTCATAATATTTTATTTAAATCGATTTATTCCGCACATAGTGCGGATTGGTACCTAGTATTCTTTTAATTGCTCACACATGTTGTTTCCTTACTTTCCTTTCCTAGATGGCTTATAAAGAAGGTGGTGTGTACACCAAAATCATTCATTGGCTGTACCCCCTCTCACTCATTTATGGTTTCTTATATACTTTTCTTGTTTGGTTAATTTGACGTTTACATTTAATATCTAGCTTTCAAATGATCCACAATCTTAATTAAAAAATGATTAGCTCGATCGACAAAATATAAATATCAATATATTTATGGTTAGGAAGAACTTAAGCGCGGGTAGGGTAAACCAATGTTGGTTTATTTGATACGTAATGGTTTGATCAGGGTTTGGCCCGGTTTACTCTCTTTTGTGCTGTCTGACTTGGAGAATCACTACGTACTAGCATTCTTTATTTTACAGTATCTAACAAAAGTAAAGTCAAGTAGAGATACTCTCTTTTAATTTTCTACCATGTTTAGAGGGTTGACTCCGATGAACAAGAAATGATAAACAGAATAATAATGCTACCAACGCCAAACATGTAGTTCTTCTGAAGGATCTTGACTAGATGGATCTGAAACTCCTGAACCGGGATTGGGATCAAGAATCTTACCCAGCTTCTTCTGATTTCTGGCTCCTCATCTTCTTTGCTCCCTTCTTCCTTTTTCTTCGCTTAATCCTCGACAGATTCATATTCGAGGTAACCGTCTAGTTTTTGTTTGTCTTCTATCTCTTAGTATCCATTGACTTGGGAAGCAAGTAATCTCTTATGAGAAACCTATCTGAGAGGTTCGCAATTTCATCATAGAGAGTCGCTAGACGGCTGGTTTGTCCTAGAGAAGAATGCGCTGATTCAAGCGAGAGAAGAAATAAGATAGCCAAATTCAAAGAATCGGCCTGGAAATGGCTGTGCTCTCTCTCTGTTGAAGCTTTTGCTCTCCACGTCACTTATAAGGAGCCATGGTTTAAAGACACAAGATGCTTCTGGTTGGGACCAGGAGACCAGATATGGCCTGACCAAAAGATAAAGTAAGAATAACCTTAACTTAAATTAAATGTGCTACTTGAGACGCAAGACACTGTCCACTATGCCGCAAACCTTATTTTCTTATGAGTATTGATACCGGCTTTTTCGCAGGTTGAAAATGAAGGGAATGTATATGTTTGTTGGAGGGTTAAATGTATATGCCTTTTTTGCTTTGTTCTTTTGGGAAACAAGACCATCTGATTTCAAAGTCATGTTAGTTCATCACATTGTAACCTCATCCCTCATCATCTTGTCTTACGTTTTCAGGTACGTACGTACACTCCTATTGTAATTTATCAACGATCTATGAGTCCACCAGACTCTTAACTTTAAATTCCTCCTTTTTATCCTTTTTCTTTACTAGATTTGCTCGTATAGGTTCTGTAATATTGGCACTTCACGAAATCAGCGACGTGTTTCTAGAGATAGGCAAGATGTGCAAATACAGCGGCGCAGAAGCCATAACTAGCGTCTCGTTTGTCTTATTTTTCTTTTCGTGGACCGTTCTGCGACTCATCTATTACCCTTTCTGGATCCTATGGAGCACTAGGTTAACCTAGCTAACCCCTAAACTTACTACATATATATTTCAATGTAAATTGATCTAATTATGTTCTTTATGGTTGATCTCTACGTATAAATGGACCTATATATGCAGCTACGAATCAATAAAAGTGAAAATGGAGTACTGGGACAAGAAGCATTTGATGGAAACTGGACCATCCCTTATGGTCTTCTACTATGTCTTCAACACACTTCTTTATTGCTTACAGATTCTTCACATCTACTGGTGGATCTTGATATGTCGTGTGCTCATCAGCCAAATTCGTGCTAAAGGCAATATCGCTAAAGACATTCGTTCCGGTAAGATCTATATATATGCATACATATATATGTAACCCAACAACTTAATTATGATTATATTCTTTGTAACTACATAACACGGAATATTTTGTCTTAGCTAATCTATTCAATTATTCTTTAATTTGTAGATTCTGAAGGTGAAGAAGATGAACACCAAGATTGATTGTAGACGTCCAATCAAATATTAGCCTTTGCTTAAAAGCTCATTAGATATATTGCTTATCCTTTGGGATTAAGCATAAGCAATTCTGAAGATTGATTGTAAACTCATTAGATTGCTGATCCTTTGCTTAAACACAACCTATTGGGGTCACAATGTTGTTGAGGCCCTATTTTAAGTCTTAAATATGATTCCTAAACAAAGATAAAAGAAGTAATGTGAATCTAGAAAAGATAGAGAATGATACAGGTCCATATAACCCATAAAGAAGGGGAAAAAATAACAATCAAACTCCAAACATCGTTAATCCACTTTTTTGTTTGTTTCATAGACGTTTTAACCCTGATTTTAATACACAAATTTATAACAGTTTGGAACTAATGTAAATACTGTATGTAATAATGGATCCACTAAGAGAGCTCTAAATTAGACATGTGGTGTGACAGAGTTGAGTTGATAGACGTAACAAAACCCATAAAATCTTCAGAACATATTTGTAAACAACGTCCGTGTTATACACAAGCATACTTTTTATACACAACCAAAAAAAAAACAAAAAAGAAAAAACTCTAAAGATTTGTAACATATCAGATTCTATGAGTTAGATCAATTATGCTTTCATTTTTAATGATATAATTTTTTTACGTAGTACTTTTTCTTATGAATCTAAGAATATATATTTATAGATTCATCAAGATAATCTTGAGAAATCCTTTAACAAAAAAAAAGAAGAAGGATAAAGATGAGATTATGAAGCAATATTTTTAGTCTAACTTAATTATGAACGTACCTACACTATAGCTAATTGCTAATTAACAAAAATTAGAAATGTAGACTAACGGCCCCATGAACGGCTCCTCTTCTTTTTCTTGTTTTGATATCATAATTATCATAATCATTAAGCTTTCTTGAATTAGGGAAATGCCGAAAGGCGAAAAGTGGAGTGTCGTATTAAGTATTTTTATGTCTGTTCCTTTTCTAATCATATGATTCACTTTATTTTATTTTTTCCAAGTTTTGTTTTACTTTAACCTACGTTTCACCTTTTTCTAGTACTATTTTCAGAGTCCACAAGAAACAGATTGCACATTTATGAGGGATTAAATGAACAAAACCGATGTTCTCTACACTCATTAATTAAAAATTAGAGCAAGTGGGGGGGGGGGGGGGGGGGGGGGGGGGGGGAGCCGTATGAAAAACAAGTGAACCTAGAGCTACTCGACTCGTGAAAGAAAGATAAAAACTTTTTGGGGTCGTGAATGTGAATGTGAATGTGATCGTGAAGGGAGAGAGAGAGAGAGAGGCGAGCATGTGAGTGTTGTTAAGAGTGTACGAAACTGTAACTAGAGCAAGTCAGAGAGAGAAGCAAATTGCACACAAACAAACATGTGGATCCTCGTCGTCACATTGTCATCAAATTCACTTCTTACTCTTCCTTTTTACTACTTGACTTTTTCCTCCTATTTTTTTTTTTTGGTTCCAATTTAAACTTTTATTTCTTGATTCTCACACATGTATACAGAATAAATGATCTAGCATTAGATTTGATTAGTATTATGATTATCTACAGATATATATATATATATATATATATACAAAATATTATACGAATATGTAAAACAACACACTTGAATTTCACAAAAAAAAAGAGCAATATAATATTTTTAAAAAACAAATAGATATATATATATATTCCTGTAGTGTAATTCAAGTGTGTTTGTTTATCTAATTGACACAATTTGACACTACATTGTTGTACAAATCGTTATCTTCCAAACTCTCGTTCAACGGATTGATTAGTTTCTCGAAGACTAAAATATATATTTTTGTTGATAATAGTGTAACAGTGTATATGTTATCCTAGTTTTTATATTAAACTTTTTAAATTCTAAAACATTGTAACATTTCTACTATTTTTTTTTTGCAAGTGCAATTAAGTGTGAAAAAATATATTATATATATATATATCCGAAAGGGAAAAACAACATGAATTATTTTTATTATCAACAAATATTAGTTATAGTTTAAATTAAGATAAACACTAGAGAAATCTGAATCAATCTTGTGAAAAAAAAAAAAAAAAAAATATAACGGAAAATAATTAAAAAGGGAGAAAGAGAATCAAAAAGTATTAAATTGTCTCTCTCTCTCTCTCTCTCTTTTCTCACATTCATTCTCTTCTCTCTATAATAAATTTTTGGGCTCTGAGAGAGAGAGAGAGAGAGAGATCTTTTTCTCGCAGATTCTTCTCTTTTGATAGCCTCGAAAAATTAGGCTCTGAAAATAATATCATCTGATTTCCCCACCCTGATTCGTCTGTGTTTAATTGAATTTGGGGTTCTGTCTTTAACTCTGCCATAGTGTGTGAGGAGAAGAGAGCCATCCCCCCGATTCGAGATTTTTTTCCCTTTGTGAGTGCCCCCCAACCCCAACACACACACACAAACTCCGAGATATCGGCGTAAATTTTCGATTTTTGTTTTCTGGGTTGTCTTGTGTGATCCCCCGTCACCTGCTTGCTATATGAATGTTTTTGATATCGAACAGTATTTTTGGATTCGTTTCTAGCTTTCGCCTTGTTTTGGTTTATTATACCCATTGTATCCCTGCATCTTTTATGATAAGTTTTGATAATTGTTTCCTCTACTCTCACAAAAACGTTGATTTGAGTGTTGCTTTTATCTAGTCTTGTTGACTCGTTCCATCAAGTGTACATGTGACTGTTCCTTTTTAAAACGTTCCGTACAAATTCAGTCTCATGAATGTGTATGCGTTTTGGCTTTGGTTTCTAAATGCAAGTTTTGTTCTTTTCTTGCAGGCTGAAATGGGTCAAGATAGCAATGGTATCGATAGTCATCAGAAGAGACATGGTCTGTTGAAAGATCAAATCCAGTTGGTTAAGAGAAGAGACTCTGTTCGGTATGAGATTGTTCCGATTCAAGATCGGTTGTCGTTTGAGAAGGGCTTCTTTGCGGTTATCCGTGCTTGTCAGTTGCTTTCTCAGAAGAATGATGGGATTATATTGGTCGGTGTTGCTGGACCTTCTGGTGCTGGAAAGACTGTTTTTACTGAGAAGATTCTCAATTTTCTCCCAAGTGTTGCTGTCATTTCTATGGACAACTATAATGACGCCAGTCGGATCGTTGATGGAAACTTTGACGGTAACAAATTCTTTTATCATCTTGATATTTTTGTTTCAGGAGGAACGAAGTCTTATGTATGTATCTCTATTGAGCTATTGCAATTGTTTTGATAATTAGATCCACGGTTGACGGACTACGACACATTGCTCAAGAATCTTGAAGATTTAAAGGAAGGAAAGCAGGTTGAGGTTCCCATTTATGATTTTAAGTCCAGCTCTCGTGTTGGATTCAGGTAATGGATGACGTGGTTGTACCACTTTCCATTTGTTGATTCCATTTTGTACTTTTATCTAAATAAACAACCCACTTGGTTTCCGTTGTCACAAAAGTTCGATATTACATTTACATCAGCATGGTTAACCTTTGTATTTTGTTTTCGGTTACTCCACTGAAGACAATGTTTTTAATGCCATGCTTTGATTTTTTTAGGACCCTTGATGTTCCTGCTTCTCGGATTGTGATTATTGAAGGGATCTATGCTTTGAGTGAAAAACTGCGACCTTTGTTAGATCTTCGTGTGTCTGTGACTGGTGGAGTTCACTTTGACCTTGTTAAACGGGTTCTCCGTGACATTCAACGTGCAGGCCAACAGCCTGAGGAGATTATCCATCAGATATCTGAAACGGTTTGTCCTCTCCTGTAGCTATTATTGGTGTAGTATATTATGGGCTGCTGGATTGTGTATAGTAACAACTTCACTGTTTATGCAGGTATACCCAATGTACAAAGCTTTCATAGAGCCAGATCTCCAGACTGCTCAGATTAAAATCATCAATAAATTCAACCCCTTCACTGGTTTTCAGAGCCCGACATACATCTTGAAGGTTTGACAAATCACCTCTCTATCCATTTTATAATTATAATCAATGCTTTGCAGTCTTCCACTATTGTCTGCGTTTGGTAAACTGAAGTTCTTTTTTTTTTTTGTTACTTCTTGTAGTCAAGAAAGGATGTATCTGTTGATCAGATCAAGGAAGTCCTTTCTGAAGGACATACAGAGACGAAGGAGGAGACCTATGATATATATCTCCTTCCTCCGGGTGAAGATCAAGAGACGTGTCAATCATATTTGAGGATGCGGAATAAAGATGGAAAGTACAGCCTTATGTTTGAGGTTTGTTCAGAATTTTTTTTTCTATGTTCTCATCAATATGACTTTTCAATATCTGCAAAAGCTGGCATTCCTGTGATTCTGTTAATGGTAGCATGCTTAATATCTGGTGCATAACTGTGGTGCTTGGCTTTGAAATCCAGGAATGGGTTACGGATACCCCTTTTGTCATATCACCAAGGATCACATTTGAAGTCAGTGTTCGCCTACTTGGTGGGCTTATGGCATTGGGATACACAATAGCAACTATACTTAAAAGGAACAGCCATGTATTTGCTACCGATAAGGTGTTTGTGAAAATCGATTGGCTTGAGCAATTGAATCGTCACTACATGCAGGTCTGTCTATCTAAACTTATTCACCACCATTTACTTGAAAATTGATAGCATAATACATGTAAAAGGAATTGTATATAGTTCAATTATTTGGCCGTATGATGACACTCTTGTTTCCAGTTACTATGAAATTTCTTTATCCAAGAATATGACTAGATAGTTTCTAAATTTGCTATAATCAGGTGCAAGGTAAAGATAGACAACTTGTACAGAGTACTGCAGAGCAGCTAGGATTGGAAGGATCGTACATTCCACGCACCTATATTGAACAGATCCAACTGGAAAAACTAATAAACGAAGTAATGGTATGATTTTCTGCTTGGGTTTATGAACTTTGTTTCGTTTACATGTTATTTCGGGTCCTGATTTAAATTCCCATTACAGGCGCTACCAGATGATTTGAAGAACAAGCTTAGCTTAGATGAGGATTTGGTGTCTAGCTCAAGCCCAAAGGAAGCACTCTTGCGAGCGTCTGCAGATAGAGTAGCCATGAGAAATAAGAACCTCAAAAGGTACACTTCTTTTGAGGAGTGTATGAGAAAGCTTTGTTACTTCCAACCCATGTGTCCTTAGTTATGCCATTTATGATACACAGAGGCATGTCACACTCGTATTCAACCCAAAGAGATAAGAATCTGTCCAGGCCGGCTGGTTATTCTTCAAGTGATAGGAGGTACGAAGAGAGAAATCATGACTCGCCAGCGAATGAGGTTCAAATTTGTTCTCTTTCATTCCCTTTTGGCAACTTTGAAGTTCTCCCTTTTAACCTAAAGGTGCACTTCTGGTTTTCAACTATTTCTAGGGGTTTATGACTCAGCTTTCAGAACAAATATCATCTCTCAACGAGAGAATGGATGAGTTCACAAGTCGGATCGAAGAGCTAAATTCAAAGTTGAGCGGCAACAAAAACTCTCCAACTCAGCAGAGCTTGTCAATCCAAACTGAAGTCTGCAATGGCTCAGCTCCTACTTCGCATTTCATTTCTGGTCTGGACAATGGCTGCTTGACATATTCCATAATGCCCCACTCATCATCATCCTCTCAGTTAGCCAAGGATTCACCATTAATGGAAGAGGTAAGTAGCCTCACGCAACTCTCGTTTATAAATTTGGATTTTATTGCATTGCTTTGTAACGCTGAGCTGCCCTGTTTCTGATGCAACCAGATATTCACCATATCACGTGGACAGCGCCAAGTGATGCATCAGTTGGATAATTTGTGCAGTCTGATGAGAGAAAACTCAGCAGAAAGGTCACGCCTAGCAAGAACAGGGAGCAGCAATAGCAATAGCAGAGGCAGATCAAGCAAAAGCTTCTTCTTGTCCAATGTGGAATCTAAGAGGCTCCCCCTCGTGTTAACCTTGGCTTTTTGCAGCATAGGCATTGTAGTGATCAAGAGCTACATTAACAAGCGGCAATAACATCTATAACCACTATGGGATCTTCTCTTTTTTTTTGTTCTTTTCTTTTGGTATTTCTCACTGGAGGCGTTTTGTGAGCTTCCTTGGTTTCTCTACGTGGACACTGAGACCAGTTCTCTTCCTGCTAAACTAGTCGTTTGGAAGACATTCTCAATTTAATTTATTCAATAAATTTAGTTTTTAGCTTAGCAGTCACTTCTTTGGGTTCTCTTACAAGTATCAACAAAAGACCTGGTTGCAATGTTACACAGAGAAGTACCAAATAAAAAGCAAGTTTATAGTCTGGTAGACGCATCCAGTATTATCATTATACTCGTTCAAAGGAAAAGCAAGAGTTGCTAGAATGAGACATATCCTTGGCCTGTCCGCATAAAATGATTATCCAGAATATGTTCAACACCGGTTTAGATATGCTAAGTAATATAATACCAAGATTCAAAACTACCAAAGAAATCCAGTCTTCAACTTTGCAATGACAAAAGAATATATTACCCATAAAATTGATGTACCAAGAGAATGATACAATGCGACTACTTGATTTTACATTGGGTTGAATCATGGATGTTGTTTGTTTCATCATAGAAGGTGATAATGACTGATGAGCTGAGTCCATATGGCCTTTTTAACCATCATACAGTATATGCATAAAGACACCACCACCAACTTTATAAGTAAGTATTACATATGTTCCACCGGAATTGCTCTAACCATGTTTGGATTCTCCAAGGGATCTGCGAAAAATAGGAGGAGCTGAGCAGAGAATCTGATCCCGATCATATAGCTTTGTCCAACCAAGCTGGTAATCTCAACGAGGATTTCATTCCGAGTCTTGTGAGGAAGATGGAGTATAGCAGATGCAGCAACAGCACAAAGAATCCACTGTTTAGCAACAGCTGTTTGAGAATCAAAGCAAAGGGTTCTCAGCTTCTCTTATTAATTTCTCGAGATAAACACAGACAAGGGGGATAAAGAGATTGTGTACCACTGTCCCAAATATCATATAAATGAAGCTCATTGAAGGCATTATGTTCAGGCCCATGGCCGTGAAAACATAAGACAGAGCGGCGTGGATGTTAATTGTGATCTGCAACAACAGTGCAGAGGTCGTATTATTTTTACAAGAGTTTCTTTAGGTGAAAAAGAGTGATAGCTTTTTGAGGGAAAGAGGTAGCTCACCACAGCGAGAATGTTTTCTCTTATTAAAAACGATGATGTCAGAACATAGCCTATGAGACCAAATGCTCGAACCTGCGTGGGAGGAAACACGATAATACAAGTAAACAGGGAGAGATAAGGAAATGAAGATTGTACTGTGTAATCACAGGAAGCAGACATTTCACCATTGTGCACAAGAAGATCGAGAGACGCCAACTTGCCCCCATCCTGAGAACAGTAGAACAAATGAAGAGAGTTACACTGAAGTAATCTATTTCAATAACGTCAGTCATTTTCTTCAAGAGTAAAGACAGGAAAATACTAAGATGTATGTTTTTGATGGGGTGGACAACTAGAAACTGTACAAGATAGAGAGGAGTTATGAATTCACATACCTCCACAAGGATCCTAGTGCAAGCCCAACAAGACCATGAGTAAGCTACAAGATAAATCGCCACAAGTTAAAGCAATGGTTAAGTAATAATAAGGGAAATAATAAAGATATAAGATTAAGGAGCAGGTTGAAGTATCAGAAGAAGATAAAACTCTGCTTGAGAAACTAGCAAAGCGGAGGCTTACAAAGTAAGTTAATGCTTTGACCGGACCTGATAATATGAACAACAGCATTACAGTAGCAACCTGAGAAACAAACAAACAAACAAAAGACTTGAAGCACATATCCGCAAAGATTTGAAATTCCTTATATTAATAATATATGAAAGAAGAAGGCTCTTTACAAACAAACCATTGTCTTCCTGCCTCCTGCAACATTCCATCTTATCGAAGATATCACAATTGGCAGCGAGAAGAAACATCCAAAGTAGTTCTGCGCTCAAAAGTGTTAACTCAAGAGTGTTAATAAAAGGAATAAGTAGTTACTTACTTCTATCCAATCTTTGTTTCCAAAGTCTACATTTTTTTTGCGATACCATGCAACAAAAAACTTAGCTTTATCGTATAGAACCCAAGTCAGAAGCTCAACACTCTATATCCTAACGAGAATTACAGAGTCTAGAGAACATATGAACTAGAACCTCTGAAATTTTAAGCTAAACTTTATAGCAAAAGGAGATAGTGAACTAGAAGAACACCTAATGGATTTTAGTAAAATTCGTCAAAATTAGTAAAATGGGGGGGGAACAAACCTCAATAGCGAGAGAATTGCTGAGAAAGTAAACGAGGCCTGTGACAGCAGCGAACATGGCACACTCCACTAATCTTAGCGTTTTTTGGTAAACCATTTCATCTCCTTCCTCCACGGCTTCTTCTTTCTTCCCATCCTCTTGAATACCTGAGATAGAAGCACCAGAGACGCTCGAGATTGCGAAACAGCTTCGGTTAGAGATAGAAACTAGAGAGATTCTGGGTCTTTGTAGAGAGAGTGACAGAGAAGAAGACGAAGAAGAAGATGAAGAAGCAAAGGAGTGCGTAGGGGCAAAACGGTTAAATTGAGAAATGGTGGACTGGTATTGAACCGTTTTGATGAGATTCATGGAGTCGACGAAGAAGAAGACGACGACGAAGCTCTCTTCTCTTCTCCGTCGTCTATTTCTCAACTCTTGAGATAAATGTTCGATTGAAATTACACAAACCGAATTGTACCAATATAAACCGACGGTATTGATCTGGTTTGGTTAATGTTTCCTTTGGTTCTCTTTTTATTTTGGTTGCTTCTTTCTTCTTCAACCTCTCTCTCTCTCTCTCTCTTTCTCTCTATAAAGGTTTCGACATCAAAATCTAAGGAAGAGGGGAACACCAAACTCCAGTTCTACTGTTTCTCCGACATCCTCCTACTACAGCAAAGCGACAAGCGGGAATTTGAAAACTCAGAGAAGCAAAATTCAATTTCTCAAACAGCTCAATTTTTTACTTTTATACTTCTAATCCCAATCTGCGATTGGAAAAATGGTGGTCGACCAAGATCAACAATGGCTGCTGGGTTGCTTATCAGCTAGTCTTGACCCTAACCAAAACGTTCGCTCTTTCGCTGAGACCTCGCTCAATCAGGCTTCTCTTCAACCAGGTTCGTTGCTCCTCTTCTAGATTCTCTCCTCTATTTGAAACATTTGGGTTTTCTTAAGTGAGCATATAACCACCTCCTCGGTCTTGTTCTTCATGTCATGAGTAAAAGAAGAAGCTCACCCATAAGATGTTTGTTTCTTGTAGGGTTTGGCAGTGCATTGTGCAGGGTTGCTGCTAACAAAGACCTCTCTGTGGGATTGCGTCAAATATCCTTTTTCTTAACATTGATTTGTTTATCCCTTACTATCTCTCCCGAGCTTGTTGATTGATAAAATGAAGAGTTTCTCTTTTCTTTTGCTTAACCTACTGTTGTTACCTAGCTGCTGTCCTGTTGAAGCAGTTCATTAAAAAACATTGGCGAGAGAATGAGGAGGGTTTTGAATATCCTGTTGTCTCAAGTGAGGAAAAGGTACTCTCACTACCCTCTTTTTTCATTGTTTGTTTGGATTTTTTACTGCTTCCTTAGTTTGCATATGTTTAGGAGATTCTTTTGCTTATGTTATTTAGGCTCTTATTCGAGGACAACTGTTGGGCTCACTTGATGACTCTCATCGGAAAATCTGTACGGCTATTAGTATGGACATATCGTCAATTGCCACGTATGATTGGCCAGAAGAGTGGCCTGAGCTAGTGCCTTTTCTCTTGAGGTTGATTAGCGATCCAAATAACATTAATGGAGGTATATTTGCATTCAGTTTTGTTGGCTCTAGAGACAAATAATTTTCTTATCACCCAACACCCAATTTCTCTACTCTTTCGTGAGAATACGTACGAGGTTTCCTGAGGCTGAGCTTATTTTCATTTTCCAACAGTTCATGGTGCTTTGAAGTGTTTGGCTCTTCTCTCTGGTGAATTGGATGACAAAGAGGTTCCTACGCTGGTACCTGTGTTGTTTCCTTGCTTGCATGCAGTCGTATCCTCTCCTCAGGTTTGGATCCTTATATTGATACGATCAGACTCATGTTGAATCACGTTTTTGGCATGTCAAGTCTCTTAAGTGAAAATATTAGTGACGGAGGCCATTATGGAGCTCACTCCTTTGTATCATTAATTTTTCGTTTGTACATGTAGAGCTATGACAAGTATATTCGAGGAAAAGCCCTTTCAATTGTTTATTCATGTATATCTGTTCTTGGAGCAATGACTGGTGTGTACAAGGTACCTTTTCCTTAATAATTCTTTCTATACAAAAATCTTGAATGTGATTTGCTTCAGCTACTTCCGTTACCAGTTGACATCTATAATTTGGTTATATTCAGACGGAAACTACTACTTTGGTGATGCCTGTGCTTAAGGTTTGGATGAATCAGTTTTCACTTATATTGGAACATCCTGTGCAACGTGAGGATCCTGATGATTGGACTTTAAGAATGGAGGTTCGTCCCTTCTTGTACTTGTCTTACTTTTGTTCTCATTCAACTCCCGGAATTGTTTACAGGCCCCTGTCTTTGCGTTTATTTTGCCTCCTCTCATTAGGTTTTGAAGTGCTTGAATCAGTTTGTACAGAATTTCCCAGTTCTCATCGAAAGTGAATTGCTGGGTATGTTCTCGTGTGTGTGTCCCATGTATCTTGTTTATTCATACATCTGCATCTGAAACATTGTTATTGAAACATACTATTCGTGCAGCTATTATGAGGCCATTGTGGCACACATTTGAGTCATCTCTACAAGTCTATCTTCGATCGTCAATTGAAGGTGCTGAAGATTCATATGATGGAAGATATGATTCAGATGGTGAAGAGAAGAGTCTTGACACTTTTGTCATCCAGGTAACTTACCATTTTCAGTGATCAAGGTTTGTTTTCCTTCAAGGTCTCAATTTCGCAGTTAAACTTATGGTTAGAGCTGGGGCATTTGGCTCATAGATTGTGGTATTTTGATAAGTTTGAGGCCAAACGAGACTTGTTTCTGTGCAGCTATTTGAGTTTCTGTCAACCATCGTTAGCAGTAGAAGACTGGCAAAGGTTTGGCTGAGACCCTTTCAATTTTTTCCCTCTTCATTATGATCGTATGTTGCTTTGGAATTGGTTTCTTACGGAAATATCTTTATCTCAGATCATTTCCGGTAATGTCAGAGAGTTGGTATATCAAACCATCGGTTTCCTGCAGATTACAGAACAACAGGTAGGGATGAATCATGCATCTTCTGCCTACTCAGACATGATAGTATACATTGGTTATATTTTGGTCTTTAAAACTCGAATCTATCTGGGGAAGCTTTACGAAGCTAGATAGTCTACATATATCTGACTGAGTAGTTGTTTTGTTGTGCAATAGGATTTTCTCCTTTGTTTAACAAACTCATCTCTTGCTATTTCAACGAATAAACGATGACCAGAAGGCTTATCCTTCTTACCATTGGTCTGGAACTTTTGTTACTCTTTGTATATCCCTTGTTTCCTTAGAAGTAGTATCTTTCCAGTGCATGTGTTTATTTTTTATAGTTTGACAGTATCTCACTGTACTAAGTCACAAACTGTTGCAACCTTTTCATTGCGGACTGTTAGGGCAATAGAACTTCTGCTGTGCCAATATATTGTTTGCCATGTGGTAATTTCATGTTATGGTTTATGTACGCAAATTAGCTGCTAAAATCTTACAACAACAAGATTTGTAGAATCCCTAGCTAGCTCTGATACAAGATATAGTATGATGTTTTTTAGCTAGCTGTGTCGCCCCTTTCCATTATATTAGGTCTCACAAAATCATGCAGAATTTTTTGTTGTTTTTTGCGCTAGCCTCCTATTTGTTTGCTAGCATAAGTTTAATTATTATATGGTTTATCCAACATTGGAGACAAGACATGCTTTTATTCTTTATCTCATACGTAGCTTCTCTCCAGGTACATACTTGGTCCATGGATGTAAATCAGTTTGTAGCCGATGAAGATGAGGGTAGCTACAGTTGTCGCATATCAGGTAAGATGTCTCTCACTCTTCTTAAGTCAAATTCATATGCTTATGATTGGTCTGAGACAAGATTCAGAGGTCGTATGCATATATCAATATCCAAAATATATGAAAGTGTAAGACTACTTGCTGCACCACAGGAATACTTTTGTTGGAGGAAGTTATCAATACTTTTGGTAGCGAAGGGATCAATGCTGTTATAGATGCTACCGGAAAACGATTCCAAGAGTCTCAAGGTGAAAAGGCAGCTGGTTCTCCGGCCTGGTGGAGAGTAAGTGCACTTAATTTCTGTTTGTTATTGTAAATCTTGAAAGCTTCGACAAGCCCATTATTTCTCTGGAATTTTAACATTGTCACCAATTTTATTTTTAACTTTACAGTTTACTTTCATTTTCCCATTGTTAGATAAAAGAAGCTGCTCTCTTTACTTTGGCTTCTCTTGCTGATCAACTTGTTGAGGCTGAGGTTTGTGTTTTCCATGGTAATTTTAAAACGAAAAATTTACTTGTACTGAAAATATGTTGTCCTTAATATAATAATCTTGTCAGGACTTGAGAACTGACCCTGCCAATTTTGCGAAATTTGTTGAGCAAATGATTATGGAAGATACTGGAATTGGTAGGTATCGTAAGATCTACTGCTCTAACATTACTTCTCATTTGGTATTCAAATTGTTGTACATAACTGGAGCCTTTATTTGACAGGGTATCATGAATGTCCTTTCCTTTATTCCCGCATATTTACAGCTGTGGCTAAGTTCTCTTCTGTGGTAATTTTTTATTTTCTTTTTTCCCTTAACAACTAAAATCTGGAGGATATGAATTGATTTTTTTATCACGTTATTCAGATCAACCCTGGAATTCTTGAGAACTTCCTCGATGCTTCTGTTAGAGCAATAAACATGGACGTGTATGTTTTCTACCCTTCTGCTGTTAGTATCTTTATCGTCAGAGATTAAAGTTAGATACTATTACAAACAGGCCACCACCTGTAAAAGTAGGCGCATGTCGGGCACTTTTGCAGCTCCTACCCGATATGAACCGTTCAGTTATTCTGCCTCAGATCATGAATTTATTCTCATCTCTCACTGATCTTCTCCATCAGGTACATTTTCTACTGACAACCTTTCAGCATAGCGCGTGTGTCTATATTCTTTCTTGTCACCAGAGATGTTTTATTCTTTTATGTAGGCTTCAGATGAAACTTTGGTTTTGGTACTTGAAACTCTTCAACAAGCAATTAAAGCTGGTAAATAAACATATTTTTACTACTTGCAGAAAACTTTTGGAATCTAGTTGTGTAATAGTTCCCAACTATATTTTATTTTCTTTATCATTTGCTAGGCCATGAAGCATCAGGTTCAATAGAGTCTATTATCTCTCCAGTGATTCTTAATTTGTGGGTGGCCCATGTTTCGGATCCCTTTATGAGTATCGATGTAATTGACGTCCTGGAGGTAAATAAAAATGATTACGGTTATTGTTCATTTTGTTGTTAGAAATGCAATTTGCGTAGTTTGTTTATGCTAATCTCTCCTTCTTATATCATTCTAAAATGAACAAGAAAATTATTGTGTCTGGCTAATGTCTTTCCTATGGCTGTCACGCAGGCAATAAAGAATTCACCTGGCTGCCTTCATCCACTGACATCAAGAATTTTACCATTCATTGGACCAATTTTAAATAAGGTGCTGTGCGGAACCGTGAATTCAGACCTTTTTTTTTTCCTCTTCTTCCCTGGTTTCCTTTTATTGATATATCTATCGTGATAATCAGCCACATCAGCAGCCTGAAGGACTAGCGAGTGGATCTTTGGATCTTTTAACTATGCTTCTTAAGGCAAGTTATACTAGCTGATAATTTTTTGGGCTAAATAGACAGTATTTCTCGTGTTTTGCTGACTATTTTTCTAGTCATATATAGGGTGCCCCAAGTGATATAGTGAAAAGTGCGTATGACTTTTGCTTTGATGCTGTCATTCGTATCATACTCCACAGTGAGGATCATAGTGAACTACAGGTGCTAAAATTCTCGGTGACTAATTTGTTTCATCATTATCTATCGACAAAGAGTCACTTATCACTAGCCTTTAATTGGTCAGAACGCGACAGAATGTCTGGCAGCTTTTATATCTAGTGGAAGACAGGAGTTGCTCACTTGGAGTGGCGACCCCGCTTTTACCATGAGAAGTTTGCTTGATGCAACTTCTAGGTACAGCTCTTCACTTGCCTTTTTGTTTGGTTTATTTCACGTCTACCAAAAGCTGAAGGCCTACTATTTCGTGTTTTATTTTTGCATTTGTTAATATGTTGCCAACACTTGCGCATGTGAGGAAAATATCAGTTGATTTTTGTGTATACATGGGTAAATCTATTCGCCATGAAAAATCTAGTCTGTTCACCTGAAAAGGATCTGTTTTTTTGAGTAGCCTTCTGAATAGTATTGTGGTATATCTACATTTTTTTGGAGTCATTTGATAAAGTGTTTTGAGAACCTTGGTTTGTTTGTTCCTCAATGTTTTCAAATTGGTATTTTTTTAAGTCTACATCTTGCAAAATCGATTTCTTAATGTTGGTGCAGGCTTCTTAACCCTGATCTGGAATGTTCTGGATCTCTCTTTGCTGGTAAGTACATTCTGCAGCTTATCTTGCATCTTCCATCAGAGATGGCACCCCATGTCCAGGATCTGGTTGCTGCTCTTGTAAGACGGTTGCAGTCTGCTGAAATGTCGGCTTTAAGAGGCTCATTGCTACTGATTTTTGCCAGACTGGTATTCTTCACCTTTGAGTTTGATAGTTTTAGCATATTAATGGCTCCTCTCTTCTTTGTAAGATGCTGCTAAGGTTCCAAAAGTTCATGGAAGTTTTATCTCTGCCCTGCGCCGTAACCATTGATTTTTGCAGGTTCATATGAGTTTTCCGAATGTCGATCAATTTATCAATCTGCTTGTTAGCATACCCGCTGATGGCCATGGAAATTCCTTTACCTATGTTATGACAGAATGGACTAAACAACAAGGCAAGCATCTCTATCCATGTTGTTTAGTTGTATGATTCTATTTCTCTACCTTATGCATCACGATAAGGGTTTTTCTGGCTATTTCAACTTATTGTTGGTTAAGCATCTATTTTCAGGGGAGATACAATCCGCATATCAAATCAAAGTCACAACTTCAGCTCTGGCCTTGCTACTGTCCACTAGACATTCTGAATTCGCAAAGGTCAATGTCCCAGGCAGTCCAATTCAGGTCTTATGCTGTACCTATCTGTTATTTTTCTTAAATCTCAGTTTACTCTCAGCCTTACAGAAACTTGAGTCAATTTCTCGTATAGTCCAATGGTGGGATAACCACTCGCTCAAAATCTAGATTAGCTCCTGATCAATGGACCATTATCCCTCTACCCATGAAGGTATGCTTTTGTTTGATTCCTTAGTCTAAATGTTCTCTTTTGTTTGATTCCTTAGTCTAAATGTTCTCAATGTACAAGCTGCGAGTCGGAATACATATTCGTTGGGTTTATACAGTTCTATTTTGAATTGGTCATATCCTCCTTTCTTTTTTCATCATTCTGGTGTATGCTTTCAGAAATTTTACATTCTTTGTCTCTGCAGATACTGGCTTTACTAGCTGATACATTGATTGAAATTCAAGAGCAAGTTTTGAATAGTGAAGATGAGGTGATTATGCTTCATTGAACTTCTTTAATTCCTTTCCCGTCTTCAAATTGAATGGAACTTGAGATGCTAATTCTTTTCTTCGGAGTATCAGGATAGCGAATGGGAAGGAGTCCATGGGGGAGATGCTAAAGCTGAGAAAGACTTGCTACGTTCAGCTGGTGCCTCCCAATTCAGCAAACCCACATTTGACCAACTCGAAGCAATGGCTCGTTTCGAGGTCCTTTTTTTTTTTTTCTCTTGTACCTACATGGCTATATTATTGATCCTTATCTCATCAGTGTTAATCTTTAATTTGACAGAACCAAGACGATGAGGTTGATGACCACCTACTTGGTACCGACCCCCTTAATGAGGTGACCCCTTGTGTTCTACATACGTATTGTAACTGCTCCTAATTCTCCAACTCGTGATCTGTTTAACCAAGTCTCTTTATCTCTGCAACAAACAGATTAATCTGGCAAGTTACGTGGCTGATTTTTTGTTGAAGTTTTCAAGCGAAGACCGGACTCTGTTTGATAATCTTTGTCAGGTTTGGTTACCATCCTCTATATATAACCTATCAATATCTTCAAACTTAATATGAACCACTTGGCTTGTTTTCAAATTATCTGTAGGGCTTAACAAATGAGCAAAGAAACGTGATCCATATGGCATTGAACCGCTAGGCTTGGCGTCATAATTCACAATTCATGCCTTGAGTGTTGTTTTTGTCAGTTGATTGATTCTTGGGGAGTAACGAAGTGGTAGCATCCCTTTGTAAAAGTGTCATTTTACATAAAAGTATTAAAAATATTTTTGGTAAAGAAAGTAAATCCTTCCACTTTCATGTTCAACTCCACAGTAAACCCTATGTAGAATTGGGCAGGCACTCACAAGTCACAAAACAATGAAACAAAAACTCTCTAGTCTCTGCATTAATAATATGTTACTATAAGTATGCAATCTCTGCAGAAACCACAACTCGGAGTTGACAACTCCTTACAGATGTGCTAATAGAGTTTTAAAACACGTTGGTGAAATTATGTGCGCAATGATAGGGATCACTTCAACTTTTAACCACATATCCAATAAAAATCAATAAATGGGAAGAGCAACATCATGTACTCGGGTTAGGAAAACTGCTATACGCGTTCTTAACTCTTTGAGTACAAAATCTAACTATGTATAGCATGTGATGCAAAATCACAATATTATGTGATGCAAACTCCTCGTTCTTTGACTCTTTGAGTTTGCATCACATGTGATTTGAACCCCAATAAATTTTTCGTCCTCGATTATTGAAATTGTCTTGTCATCACATTTGCTAACCAATCAACTCTCGAACGATAGATTAAGTATTGAGATAGTTCATTCATCCAGGCCCATTTAGCATATGTATTTTTTTTTTTTTTTGTTAAAAAAATTTAGCATATGTATTCACAGATTTTTAATGTATATTTCAAGAAAATTATTCATACCGAGCAATATGTATTGAACTGTCAAGCGGATCTCGCGACCACGTCTCTAAATTATACATATAATTTTTTTTTTTTTTTTTACGTCAACTATATATAAAAGAGATGATAAATTTGTTATTCAAACAATTAATTAGATTTGTACAAACTTTGTCTACACAAATTAGACAACAATAGTATATTTGTACGAATTAAAATTTTGATCCATGTTCGTCAAACAACGACATGCATATAAACATTAAATAATTCAACTTACAAGAAATCAATTTATCAACTTTTAATAATTTAGTATTAAACTAGAAGTGGTGGTGGAGGTCAAGGTGGAAGAGGTGGAAGTGGAGGTGGAGGACAACGAGGTCGTGGTGGACGACGTGGTCGTGGTGGACGACGTGGTCGTGGTGGACGACGTGGTCGTGGTGGACGACGTGCTCGTGGTGGAGGCAGACAACTACAACCCAATATTATGTCATGCAAACTCCTCGTAGGGGTTTAGATGCTTATGGTTTCATCCCTATAGTTATTGGAGGTGAAGTATTAAACCAGTTTTTGCCAATTTCGTGCAGTGGTTAGTCAGATTATTATTATCGATTTTCTTGTGAATATTTTTGTTTTCATAGGTCATTTACCACATGGTCCATAACTCCACATACATATACACCATCATAAGTACTTTCAAGCTGGAACGCCAGTTTTCAAAGTAGTCTCCTCTTATAATGCTGAATTTTGTACTCTCAGGTTCGGTTATGCTCATCTAGTTCTATATTTTCTTCCTGATTAGCCTAAAACTTATTCCCTGTCTTTGAAGTTGAATCTATGTTCTTACCTCTATTGAATTTGTTGTTGACACCCCCTCTACACATTGTGAGAGATTTTCCAAGACTATTTTTTTTTGCTTCCTAATTTTAATAGGAGAATTGTCCATATTCTTTAAGCCCGTGGGAGTAATTGGGCTCGGGTAAGACAAGCCCGACCCGACACAGAACATCTAGCTCTTTATCGTCTCTCTCTTTTTACTCAAAACGAGAAGCAAAAAAAGCACCGAAAAAAAAAAAACAATTCTAAAATTTCATAGAATCGATCCATCAATGGCGGTGAGTAGTCCAGCTACACGCTTCGCACCGCCGCTGAACCGGCCTTTTCACCACCGATCGACACTCGCCTCGCTTCATTGCGCCTCTAGGAACTTCCTCTTCCTCCGAAATCCTACTCCGAGCTCGACGATCGTCGCGGTCCGGTGCCAGAAACCTGTTTCCGACGGGATTAGCTCTATGGAGACCATGAATCATGTCTCTTCTGTTTCGTCTTCAATCGATTTCCTAACGTTGTGTCATCGGCTCAAGGTATGTGTTTGAACTTTGAACCATATAGATCATTACCGATTCCGAAATCAAAACAACGGATTGAGTAAATAATACTTGGAGAGTGGCTTTCAATTCTGAAATTGGGAGTTGTGTGTAGTGAACTTTTTTGGGTGCCTTCTTTTGTAGACAACAAAGAGAAAAGGGTGGATTAATCAGGGAATAAATGGACCTGAATCAATTGCTGATCATATGTACCGTATGGCTATAATGGCACTTATAGCTGGTGATCTTACTGGAGTTAACAGAGAAAGGTTAGTCTTTGCCTCAACTGTTTTGAGTTTATTTTGATGATAAGAGTAAGGCTACTGTAAATTGTGCAATGCACTGTTGAAAATATACATACGATTTGTAACTAAATATATATATATATGTACATTTCTCTGCTAAAAGTGATTGTTTCTTTCTATGGAATGCAAGTATCTAAGGAGAAACCGATACATATTTGATGGACTGTTAGTTAATGAAGTGGACTTTATCCTCTAGAGAAATGGCATATTCGTGGAACTCAGAATGTAGTGAAAATGTTCCGGGAGTTAAATGAATTATATGAGCGGATAGTATTGTCAGATAATCAAAGTCAGAATTACAAAAGCTGTGCTCTAAAACCGCTTTGTAGTCTTAACTTGATAATCATGCGGCAAGAGTTAGGTATGCTTGTTAGTGTATGTCATTCGTATCAGACTCGTTCAGAAAGTTGAATGAAGGATAAGATAGGAAGACCATGCGTTATTAATTGATTTTTTTAAGTGTTGATTTAGCACTGGTTGTCAAACTATCCAATAATAAGTTCCTCTGTTTTCTGGCTATAACTTATTGGATCTTTCTCTGTCTTCCTTCTTTTTCTTGGCATCTAAACAGGTGTATAAAAATGGCAATAGTGCATGACATCGCTGAAGGTAAATACACTTTATTTCCTATATTCGCTATATAACCTGATCCCTTCTCCTAGTTTAGTATAAAATATTGTATGGTTTGAAGGATACAAACTTGTATAGATTTCAACCCTTGAGTAGGGTAAGATGTGTAACAGATGCAGTTGGATTCATTATGGTACTAAACATGTGTTGAGTGCTGATTACTTTGGTTTCTTTCTCTCAATTTATTTATAATCTTTTTCTGAAACTAAAATCCTACAAAATGTCAAAGCCTCACCACTTGGATTTTGAACAGCTATTGTTGGAGATATTACACCATCTGATGGTGTGCCTAAGGAAGAAAAGAGTAGGAGGGAGAAAGCAGCTTTAAAAGAGATGTGCGAGGTTCTGGGTGGAGGCCTCAGAGGTATATAAGCCTCTGCTACTGTCATCTTCTAATGTTTTGATTTCCAAAACACTAATTTTGTAAGTCTAATGTCAATGTGTAGCGGAGGAGATCACAGAACTTTGGCTGGAGTATGAGAACAATGCTTCTTTAGAAGCAAATCTTGTAAAAGACTTTGATAAGGTAATTATGGGTTTTGATAAAGTTTGAAGCCATCGATGCCTTTAACTTCTGTTAGCTGTTAATAGTCACAACTTACATAACACATGTATACACTTGGGTTACACTGACTCTTGTCTCTATTGCGGATGTAGGTTGAAATGATCCTCCAGGCGCTAGAATATGAAGCTGGTAAGTCTCAATCTTAATCTTTGTGCTTGTTGTTCCTCTCCTATCCCGAGAAATTTTACTTGACGTTTGAACATCATGGCAGAACACGGGAAAGTGCTCGACGAATTTTTCATATCGACAGCAGGTAAAGAACCCATCTCTTACGCTCTTTTCGGTTTACAGTTTTAAACGTGAAGTCAAATCATTGAGTTTCATCAACTACATCAATTTAAAATGCAGGCAAGTTTCAAACCGAAATTGGAAAAAGCTGGGCGGCCGAGATCAACGCTAGGAGGAAAAGCCAATTGACAAACAGACAAAGATAGTAAAATCCAGTTGCATCATACCTTAGATATCCCTCAACGTTCAACAGTAGAATCTCGAAAACTAAGCAGACTCCTCCTCTTGAACCAAAAGGTACAAGCTTCTCAGTTTTGTAGTTCAACGAACATGTCTTGGTTTTTTACCTTCCCTTTTAGTTACTAGTTGAAGTAGTAGGTCCATACTTTTAGACATTCTGGTAAACATGAATCCGAACTCAAGAATATGCTTGCTTTTTTTTTTGAGAAAAATGATCAAAGTTTCTTATTAAAAATCTTGACTCGAGCTTCCTAAACTGATTTTGATGTACTCACAACTCAAAACCCAATTAATACAAATATGGCATGCTCTTTGTTATAAGTACGGACTTGTCTGACCCTACTTAAACGCGTGTGCATTGTCATTGTCACTGTTAGTATGTTGTAATGAAAGTGAGTCAACAGCTACAGAATCTACAAAGATGTAACCAAATGTTGTCACGTGTGTTATATTCTCTCCTCCCTCTCATCTTCTTCTTCTGCAATGATTGTGGAGAAGAAGAAGGCGTGCATTTCCACTGGTTTGTATACAAAGTTAAGATGAAGAGCATATAACAAGACATGTAATTTAATCAGCCGACACAATTTTAATCAAGCAAGATCTCCTCCATTAGCTCCCAAGTTTATGAAGATGGAGCATGACATGTCATGTGACAAAAATAAATTACAAAAAGCAAATGAGAAACAAAGAAGATAAAAAAAAAAAAAAAAAGTCAACACGGTATAATTAAATTGGGTTCCACATTGCCACTGCTGTGTGTTTCTTCCTCTCTTTTTTTATTTGTTTTTAATCGGTATGTTAGTGATGTGGAGAATGGTCCCAAAAGTTGAAAATGTCACTTTCACAAATTTTAATATCCACCAACAACGAGTGAGAACTATTCATTTTCTAATATACATGAAAACTTCTGAACCAATGGTACCATATGTTATGTGTACTGTCTAGAACTAGATATTCCAGTTGTGAATTATTTACAACCCCATACCACAAAGGGATACTTCTTTTATCGCTCTCAATTGCATTACAAACCTTTTTTGTTCTTTTATGTCAATGTATTAAATAATTATGTATTCGCATATGCTGGCTATGGTAAGTCTATATAAAATTATAAATGCAAATATAGCAAGCTTGAGTGAAGAATTTATTGTACTAGTAAGTCTACTAGACAAATAAATATATAATCTCACTCGTTAATGGTTGAAAGTTTTACTTGTGTATTTTAAAATATCCAATGTTAAATCTTTTTACGATTTTCGTCTATTAAAAAAAAATATATTTGTAGTTTGGTAAAGATTTCTTTTAATCATAGTTAACATTTGTTTTTTTTTTGTTCGACAAAATCATAAGTTAACAACATACAAATTGAAAATGGTTTGCATATCGAAATCGCCAATATCGAAGGTGTGATTTATTAAGCATAAATAAGTAAGAAAAAGAAAAAGGTAATAATAATTTATTTTGACCATTGATTTGACGTTGCAGTAAAGCATTGTTTCCTTTACGATGGATGATGATCATCCATAGCAACAAAAATATCAATGCAATTTTTTTTTTTTTTTTGTCTTTAACTTCCTAAAACGATTTTTCTTATTTTCCTACCGCTTTGTTTGATTGATGCGCACAATATTTTTGTCTTTTGATTCATCATCCATCACCCAACTTTTTTTGTTTTTTTTGTTTCTTCTTCTTCTTCCCCCTCCACAGAGAGAGAGGCTTGACAAAGTTTAAACCTTCATCTTCATGTACCCAATTTTGCTTAAGCTGAGGTGAAAGAGAGAGTCAGAGAGAGAAGTTGCTTACTTGGCTTTTTAATGGCTAACACTACTACTACAGTTGGGTTTTGAGAAGCCGAGATTTTTCTTGTTCTTGCGAAATTGTGGTGTTTAAAGGAAGAAGCTTTTACATAGATCCTCAGTTGTTTGCATTTGTCATCTAATCAGGTAATCTTTGGTTCATCTGTAATTTTGTATTTTGGGTTTTGGCTTCACGATCTGGACCTGGTTATCTTATAACAACATCCTTTTCTCGGGTCTCTGTTTTGTATTGAAAGCCTGTGTCAGAACTATAGGGTTCAGTCTTAAGATTAGCAACAGTGTTGGGTGGTGCTGTGTGATTTTAGTTTGGTCAAGTTTGGTCCTTTAAGGTTACACTGTCAGTAGTATTCTCAAAAGTCTGGGAATTTTAGTTGATTTGTTTGATTTTCATGAAATTTTCAGGGTTTGATTGACCAAAGAGTAGAGTAGAGTGGTGATGAAAATGTTAGAATTTGGTCTTCTGGTTTAGATGGCAACACCACCGGTACAGGCTCCTACGGAAGAGGTCTCACCGCCTACTCCACCAGTAGTAGTGTCACCTCCACCATTGGTGTCACCTACACCATTATCACCGCCTACTCCACCATTGGCGTCGCCTCCGACATTGTCCCCGCCTCTTCCAATGGCCTCACCTCCACCGCAGCCGTCGTCTCCCGGTGATAATGCTACTTCCCCAAGTAGAGAACCCATTAATGGCAATTCACCGGAGATCCTAATCACTCCAGCTCAATCTCCTCCTCCTCCTCCGGCTCCAGTGACCCCAGTGTCATCCCCACCACCAGAGCCTTCTCCCTCACTACCTCCACCAATTGTAGCTCCTCCTCCTGCTCCTACATTACCCGACCCGCCAATAAGCATATCACCATCTAAGAGCTCTCCCCCTCCACCTGATCATCCTGTCATTTTACCCACTCCGTTACCCTCACCACCCTCGATACCATCAGCTCCGCCACCAGACTTACCAAGATATTCACCTCCTCCACCTACATTAGTCCCACCATCACATTCATCTCCACCTCCGCCATCACTTCCTCCTCCACGATATCCAGAACGTCCTCCTCCTCCACGGGATCCTCAACGTCCTGAGAAACCTCCTCCACCGGAATCCAAACGTCCTGCTCCTTCATCTCCTCCTCCACCAAAGGAAATTACCCCATCTCCCAAGTCATTACCCTCACCACCACCCTCAGTTGTATCCCCGCCTTCGCGTCCTCAAAAGTCTGTGCCAGGTTTTGATAACCCATCTCCAAACAACCCTACTCCTTTGACAGATAATTCCAGCAGCAGTTCTGGTAATGGTACAGCGGTTGTCGTGGGTGCAAGTATTGGAGTGGCCCTCTTGTTGCTTTGTCTTATTGGACTTGTTGTTTGCTGCTTGAAGAGACGTAAAAGGAGGCCCTCAACCATTGGTGGTGGCTATGTTATGCCAACGCCTGTGGATTCCTCCCCAAGATCAGGTAAAATTTACAGGTTAATCTATTTTATTAGGAAGTGTTAGTCTTTGTCATCCTTACAGTGGCTTAGCAAGCATGGCACAAAGAAGTCTTCTTGTATGTATTGATGGTTGGAATCTTAGATAATACAGTTTACTTTAAACCAAAAGTTCATGGTTCTTTAGAGATTAAGATAGTTTGTGTCAAGAGTTCATAGTTATAGTTATTGCTATGTATATTTGATTATCAGCATTTCTCCACCTTTTTGTTATCCAGATTCAGTGCTTATGAAGACACAGTCATCCGCACCTCTAATGGGAAATCGTTCTAGCAATCGAACATATTTTTCACAGTCAGAACCTGGTGGTTTTGGTCAATCGAGGGAACTGTTCTCATATGAAGAACTTGTCATAGCAACGAATGGATTCTCAGATGAAAATCTATTGGGTGAAGGTGGATTTGGTCGTGTGTATAAAGGAGTCTTGCCAGATGAAAGAGTGGTTGCTGTTAAACAGCTAAAAATAGGTGGAGGCCAGGGTGACCGAGAGTTCAAAGCCGAGGTTGAGACCATAAGCAGAGTACATCACCGGAATTTGCTTTCTATGGTTGGATACTGCATTTCTGAGAGCCGGAGATTGCTTATTTATGATTATGTCTCTAACAACAACCTTTACTTCCATCTTCATGGTAAGCGAGATTTCAGGACATATCATCATTAACACTGCCCGTGTTAAAATTGCTGTCTTATACTGTCTTGCTATGGTCTTTAGCCGCAGGGACTCCGGGTCTAGACTGGGAAACACGTGTTAAAATTGCTGCTGGTGCGGCTCGTGGACTAGCTTATCTCCATGAAGATTGTAGGTTGCTGTGACTCTTCCATAATTTGTGGGAAAAAGGTCCTGATGCTATTTTATGGTTCTTGGGTACTAATATATTTGATGGTAAACTTTGATAGGTCATCCTCGTATCATCCATAGGGACATCAAATCATCCAACATTCTTTTAGAGGATAACTTTCACGCCCTGGTATACATCCACCTACTCTTCTGAACTACAAAGCTGCTGATAATTAAGATCATGGGTTTTAACAGTGTTTAATCTCTCATTCTCTAGGTTTGTGATTTTGGCCTTGCAAAGCTAGCTCTTGATTGTAACACACATATTACAACTCGAGTTATGGGAACATTCGGGTAGGTGGTGGTTCTCAGGAGCAAAACAGTCTTTCTGTATATGTTGCACATCCTGCATCTACTAAAGTATCTGTATAATGTTTCAGATACATGGCTCCTGAATATGCATCAAGTGGCAAATTAACTGAGAAATCAGATGTGTTCTCCTTTGGGGTTGTTCTACTAGAGTTGATCACTGGACGTAAGCCCGTGGATACATCCCAGCCTCTGGGAGATGAGAGCCTTGTTGAATGGGTATGGCATAAATAAGCAATTTTAACTGTTTGAGAATAGAACTGTTTCTTCAATCCAATGTTTGCATTTGATGTTTCAGGCTCGTCCTTTGCTTAATCATGCCATTGAAACCGAAGAGTTTGCAGCTCTAGCAGATCCCAAGCTGGCTAAAAACTATGTTGGTGTGGAAATGTTTAGAATGGTTGAAGCAGCTGCAGCCTGTATTCGCCATTCAGCTGCAAAGAGACCTCGAATGAGTCAAGTACTGACATTTTCTCAAAAAAATCATATTAATTTCTTCTTCATTCCACCAAATAAAATCTCACATAACAAGCTCTTAATTGAAAATTCTTACAGATTGTTAGAGCTTTCGACAGTCTAGCTGAGGAAGACCTCACCAATGGGATGAGACTAGGGGAAAGCGAAATCATCAACTCAGCTCAGCAGTCTGCAGAGATTAGATTATTTAGGAGAATGGCTTTTGGCAGCCAAAATTACAGTACAGATTCTTTCACTCGTAGTAGTAATATAAGCAAAGATGAAAACGTGTAAATATCAGCAACAAAACACATTGCATAATGATTTTTCCGAGAAAGAGATCTTGATTAACTTCAGATTTGGATCATCTGTTTCATCCTTGATCTAAAGAATTGAAGAAACCAGGAGTTTGGGGGATCATGTGGATGAACACATTGCATAGTAATTTCGCCTTAAAACATATCTCAAAGCATATCAATTTTCAAGTTCCAATCCTTAAATTCAGGTCCTCAGGTTCTTCTGGTCCAAATCTGTGGATGAACAAGAATGGAAATGAGACGAGTAAATTGTTATGTTGGACACAACATTGTTTCATTTTTTCTTCCCGCTCTGATGTTACTGCTCGTTATCATGTCCTCTCATTATCATGCTTCTTTATGTTATCACCAAACTCTTCATTACGTGTGTCACTGTCCCTCACATGATACATATGGTCAAATGAATCAATTTGCCAAATATAATATGAGAAAAGACCAGTTCACCCTTTTCCCGAACTACATTCATGTTGGGGAATAGTCTCAAAGGGAACAAGAACTTAATCAGCTACAGTTCTTTTGACGTCCAAGATTCCTAAATATGCCGGTAAATATGTCTCAAACCCCATGTGATTTCTATAATATTTCTGTATATCTATATCATCTCTGTAACCTTGTAGTTTTTGTGCATATCAGAGTGATGGAAGAAGATTGTGGTGCATTTGCAGCAGACTGTGTTGTCCTGTCATGCTGCTGCCAGTGCCTTGTCTTACAAGTCAGTGTCTTCGTCTTCTTCAAGATCCCATGTAAGCTTGCCAAGAAGATGAAGAAGTTTGTGAAGAGAAGATCTCAGAAAACCTTGCAACCAACAATGGAGGACGTCAAAGAGGAGCATTGTTCTTGCAACGGGTTTGACTTTGAAGAAGGCTCATCTGGATCATATTGCTTCGAAGATATTGAAGGAATGTTGCAGGAACTGTCGATGAGCAAAGGGATCTTGTTTGGAAGCTTCTGGCGCCACGAAGAATTTTCTGACGTTATCGATTTCAAATAGCAACATAAATTATTATTTGCTCGTCTGCATCCGTTGTGTTAATTTAATCAAGAATCCAGAAAATAAGCGTTAAGGAGGCACACCAAATCAGGTCTCATTTCTCAAAACATCAGTAGAAGAGAAATGTAACAAAGACAAAGGTTGTATTGTATATCCTTTATCTGCACTTATCTAACTCATGTATAATCGTCCACTGCTTTCTAATAATTAGATGTTTCTTTGGTCATTGTTTTTACCTGACAAGGATGCAGGAATCAGAATTTACACCTCTATGCTATACAAACCAGTTAAATAGCCTCTGTTTTCATAGTGCCTCTATGCTATACAAACCACTTCTTAATCCTCCAGTATATAATTTTCATGGTCTTATTTACATCCTGCAAAGAGACTAAAACCCAAATAATCTGAGGAGATAAATATCAGTATTCGTCCATTAGCTGTCAAGATTCTGGCTGATAAGAACTCATGACCAATGGCCTTGCTGATCTCTGCCTCTCCATTTCAAAGTTCCCAGAGTTGCTGCATTGATCCTCGTATCTAAGCAGCTGTATGGTTCCATGAGACATTGGGAAAAACCTCATCTGAACAGCAGAGAATATGAAGTAAGGCATCATTGTCGACAGCACTACAAAGAGAGTGGTGATCCAGTAAGAAGGTGCAGGCGCAAGAGCTTCAAGAAAGACCATATAGGCATCTTTAGATACTCTTATTGGAAGGGATCCGTACACCATCAGGAAAATGTACCATAAACCAACAGATCCCCAAATGACGAGATGTTGGATCAGTGTGAAGTAACTGATCGTCAATACCATCTGCAAACTCACAACCCACACCACACATGTGTACATTGTTCCCCCTAGAATATCTCTCCCTGCTGTTTTCCCTTCGTGGTTGAAAGCTTGAGATTCAAGAGAGCTTTTGCAAAGAAAGAAAATGATAATTGCACTGCAGAAGCCATGGGACATCCAACTGAGTATTCGGCGCCAACTAAAAAGGAGATTCTGTACACCTTCTTGGTACAATACGGGGAACTGTGACAGCAAACAAAGCAAGACTTTGGTAAAGAAATTCTACTTGACTGGTGAAAGATTAAGCAGCTGTTTTGATTTGAATGACTATACCTTGAGACAAAATGGTGCAGATACATCCTGGTCGAAGATGCCCAAACATATTACAGGAAGAGACGTGAAAAAGACGCTATAAAGAGATAGATACCAGTCATTGTAAGCCGGTGTCGCTGAAAATGATGTGTATGCCTCATATAAGAAGAGAGTGAAACCAAATGTAATGTTCTTGTAGAAGAAATAACAAATCTGCATATAAGAACAGACAAATATTGAGAAAACTAGTCATAGTAAAGGAAAGTGAGACTGAAGATCAGCGTCAATCTAAATTTGTAGGTTAGACTTGTACCATTTTTGAGATCCGTCTGTAACACCAGTGTCCATGGACCAGTAACAAGCGCTCCAGATATCTGAATTGAGCAATGGCAATGTCGCTGGACATTACAGCCTGGAAAATTATAAGGATTAGTAAAGAACCAATAAAAGCTGAAAATAGTTGTTTGTTATTCTTTTATCGAACCTGCATTCCTTCCACGCCGCTGATCCCAACTCCTATATCTGCTTCCTGAAGCATTCCAACATCATTTGCGCCATCACCAATTGCCAGTGTAGTCTGACCGCTTCCAGTTTTGACTAGTCTTGTTACCTATGTAATATGAGTCATGAAAAAACCTAGGAACAGAAGCTAAGTATATGACAATTGTGATGGAAGATAAAGTAAGAACTGACCAGTGCCTTCTGTTTTGGTGATGAACGGCAGCAAATCACTGAAGCACAGCCAATGGCCAGCTCAAGGAAGATGCCTTTCATATCTTCCTCCAATGCATAAGCAAGTGATTTTCCATCAATGATTAAAGCAAGAGCCTTAGAGTTTCCACCAGACGCTTTCAGCTGAGCCTTTCCACTAGTTATCTGATACAGTACATTTTCTTTTAAAGCCTGCAAAAAAATAGCCAAATGGATTCGTTCATCTACATAATCACTAGTAGTAATACTAATCCATCCCCATCATATCAGTGTTCCAAAAACTTTGTACTACCTCTGCAATGGCATCTTTTTCTCCGGATTTTTCCAACTGCTGGATTTCAGGGGTCTCCAAGTTAATTATGATCTGCTTCATGTCTCGTCTGAGCAAACTACAAGCGAAGCTGTCAAAGATACACATGCACAGGTGGGTTCAGAGAGTGATTAAGATTGTATGCACAAGGCTCAAGAGTAAACATAATCTGGTTGTACCCAGAAATCAATACCCAATATTGATAGCAGTCTCCATCTTGTCTCCAGTCAAAACCCAAATCTTAATTCCTGCTTGAGCAAGCTTATCAATGCAATCAGGGACCTGAATGAAAGGAAAGAGAAAGAGAGAAAATACTTTCAATATTCTTGTTCGCCTCTGTAAAACTCACCAATCTATAAATTAGCTTTACCCCATTTTGAAGTTTATCCTCAACAGCAGTAGCTCCAAGAAGAACCAAGTTTCTCTCAATCTTCTCTGTTACTTCATCTATCAGTGCTTCTCGATCAGCACTAACTGAATTCTTGGCTTCACTGATTCTCTCAGTGAACACCTCATATTCATTCTCGTCGAGTTCACGATAGGCAAGTATCAAAGTTCTCAATCCAGCATCAGCATACTCGTTCACATGGTCCCGGGTTTCCTTTTCATACTTTCTACCGCTTTCGGAAAGTCTTTCAAACATGACACTGGACAATAAACGAAGTTGAAACTAAGTTCGAAAAGAGATTTATATCTGAATTTCTAAAGTCGGGATCCATACCTGTCTGCCCCTTTACAAAGTAAAAGCAGTTTGCCATCTTGATCCTGCACTATTACTGACATCCTTTTCCTTGAGCTACTGAATTCAAGAACGTTCAGGACTTTATACAACCTGCAAGGGAACACTTTCACTAAATCCAGAAAGGGACAGAAGCTTGTGATGGTATACAATAAATGAGAGAAGAAGAACCGACCTTTCAATTCGTTCCCCAGTCACCGGGTCTAGCTCTCTGACGGATATTGTTGTTTGAGTTCGAGTGAAAAATTCAAACCCAAGCTCCCTTGCTGCAATAACAAATGCTGCCTCGTCCGGTGATTCAGCCTCGTAGGAGACCTTTCCTGTATCTTCATCCACTTCAGGTATAACTGTATGGCATACTGCCAATAATTGGAAGAATTTCTGAATGACATCAGCATGCGTTTCTGTGACCCACTTTCCATCCATTATCCTTTCATCTCTAAAGTTGAATCCTTTCACAGCCGGTTCTGCAGCAACAACATCCTCGGTACTAATTCCATTGCTCTGATTCCCCAAAGCAGAACCTTTTCTCCTATCCATAGCCATCTCCACCTCTGTTACACCACGTCCATAGGCTGTCCCAGCAATAGAACACTTGATGAACTCCATGGAGTTACAAGTCAATGTTCCCGTCTTATCTGAAAGAATTGTACCCACTTGCCCAAGTTCTTCATTCAGATTGGAAGTACGTGCATGTGCTGGTTTGTCAGCTTCCTCATAATACATATGGATATCCCGATTGATGAAGACACTCTGAAGAACCTTGACAATCTCTATTGAGACATACAAGGATATAGGAATAAAATAACTGTTTAACATTAGCGCCGTTAGAAAGTGAAACATTGCAGCCATATGCACCCTCTTCGGGTCAAAGAAGATGGTTGAATCATCCGGTTTCAGATACCATCTTTTCATTACGCCATTCTGGAAATCTTCTCTCGTTGATATTCCAAATAAAATCGAACCAAAAAAAGCTAATGAAATCACCATAAGGAACATCAGGTAAATAATCTTATCCATCTTCCTCTCGATCATGCTTCTCTTAGACGGAGGCTCTGTTGAATTCTGGACAACTTTTGTATCAGGTCCTGTGAAGATAACAACCCCATAGATATAGTCTGTGTTCCTGAGTTTTGATCCCCTCAGAAGAAGCTGCTGTGGTGAGAGAGGGTACTTTGCTCCCTTGAGCTCCATAGTACCAATAAATGAGTACAAGTTAGCATTCGGGTCTTCACATTTGATAAAAGCCTCAAAGTCCCTGAAATTGAGCTCCTCGCGCAATGACAATGTTACTTCTAGTCCTTGTTTAAGTTTCAGATTTGTTTCACCGTCAAGGTTCATTGTCTCTACATAGCAAACAGCATCCTCGTAGCTAGAAGAAAGCAGGACAAGGTCTGCCGGAAAAAACTCGTTTTTCTCTACCTTCAATATATCTCCAACTCTTAGTGTCTTCCATTCCTTAAGATCGAAATTCCCATTGCCTACGTGCGCTCTAACTTTTCTGTTATTCACCTCAATATCCTAAAAGCATGGAAATTTCCAGATGATGAGAAAGATATACAAATGATAAATGAAGGTGATCCAACCTAATGCAAAAGCAATACAACTATCCCCAGTTATGAACTATGTAGCTTAATCCAACATAGAACTACAGATTCGGAACAAGAAAACAAACAATTTATAGACACACAGCATCCTATTAAGATCATCTAATCCAACTCTAATCAATCAACAACCCATAAGTACCTGTTGTTTCCGGCGCCAATCTTCTACACCCTCTTTAAACATAGTAGCTAGGATGACGAAAGTAAGCGGAACAATGGCGCTTACAGCGGTATAAGGCGCGAGAGGAGTAAAAGACAAGATCCCAACAACAAGGAAGTAGAAATTGGCAACTCTCCTGAACTGCTCAAACAAAGATTTAGGGAGGAAAGTGGTGAGAGTGTACTTGGTAGTCCGAACATAGTTGTCACAGTAAATTCTTGATTCAGCTTCAGGGGAATCAGGCTGGTTACAGAAAACCACACGAGAGAAACCAGATCGTCCAATTTTCGAATGGTCTGGCTTGAAACAAGCTTTAGCACCTGTCAACGTGAGAAGCTTGCTCAACAGTATCTTCCTTTTGCGTCTCCTTCCACTTCCTGCTGCCATTGTGTGTCTCTCTCTCTCTCTCAATTCAACACCTGACTGTGTAAAAAAAAAAAGAATCAGACTTTCAGAATCTCTAAAACCCTGAAATTATATTAAAGTAATGTCGATTGAATAGGAGCAAGAAAGGCCAAATTTTGCAGCGTCTCAAGAGCATTACACTGAATAAAGTTGGGATTTTTTTTGGCTATGAAATGACGGTAACATGTGAAAACAGAGGTACCCAGAGAACAAAATTGTTAAAAGGATAAAACTTTAGGGGAAATGGACAAAGAGAGAAGAAGGAGAAGAAGAGACAATGATACCTTTGATTGTATTCGACGACCTCGTAGTTTATGAGTCTCTTCTTGACCTTTTCATTTCCCGAGAAATTTCTCGGAAAAAATCTGGTGAAGAGACAGACAAAGGATATATCTAAAGATGAGATTTTGTGGAAATTATAGAAAGAAATCTGAAGAGAAAAGGGTAAAGAATCTGAAAGATTTCAATCTGTAATCTCTTAATTTGGAAACTGGGTTGGGTTGGGTTTTAAATGCATGAACAAAAAGTCTTGGGGTTTTTTTAATGCATCAACTTAAAATATTGGAAATTAAGGGGGTGTATTCAACTTGACATTTTAAGTGATTTGTGTGAATTTACAAATTCTATGTTATTCAATCATGGATTTTAAAAAGTCTATTAAAATATACTGTTATTGAACTGATGATTTAAAAATCTACTTTAAAATCCATTAAAATCTCTTGTTATTGAACAGATGATTTAAAAATCTACTTTAAAATCCACTGTTATTCAAAACAGTTTTGTGGATTATGATTTTAATAATTTTTAGGATTCCGGAGGATTCTGGAGGATTTGTTTAGTTAAAAATACAGAAATCCAAATCCCATGGTTTTAGGTGGGATTTGAAAGAATTTTACAGAAAATCATATGAAATTCCCTAAAATCTATCAAAATTCTAAATTTTCTAAATCCCATCAAATTCTCCAAAATCATGGTTTGAATACACCCCCCTAAGAATATTTATTAGACTTTTTTGAAAATTTCGTGATTGGTTGGTTGACCTTATGTAAAAGAAGATTTTGTTTCTATAATGTAATTATTTCCTCCTTTAATGTCAATATTTTTCTTGCATAAAAGATCAATAAGCAAATCATCAGTTTTCCAATAATAAAAAAACTTTTTTGTTTTCGAATAAAATTGGAGATGCGTGTGAAGAAGAATGAAATCAATCATGCCAAGAACGTTTAAAAACAAAATCAAGAGTTTAATAAAAGCGCACATATGAACAAAACTAAACAAAACAAAAAAAAAGGTTTTTAATCAATGGTTCATGTAACAGAACCGATAAATATAATAAACTATGTACTGTCATGCTTGCTTGTGGAAGGTGCGCATGCACTTCTCAGTTGTGGTATAGTGATGAGTCTACGACTCAACATAAGTGACTAGCTAGCACAATTAAAAGAACGAGAGCTAATTAAAAACAACATAAAAAAAACAAAAACATATGTCTTTCATGTAGATGATAAATAGAAACGAAATCAATATATCTGATAGATTGGAGTAAACAAACAATTTCATCATCTCTTTTCTTCTTTTTGCGTGGTCATGGTTGGTTGTATTTGCACTAAACTTGGAAGATAAGAAGAAGAGTACACGACAGGTTCCTCCATACTGGGACTCCCTCTGAAACTCACAGTTTTTAAGTATCCAACTCGTCCACTGATAAATGCTATGGGGTATTCAGCGGTCTTTGAGGGTATAAGATCGTGTAAACCGGAAAACACAGCGACGTTCTCTTCCACGTCAATGAAGAAGGCTCCAACTCCCTCGTTAAACCGAGCATCAAGGGTAATGTGTTGGCTTAAATCCACTATTAAAAACTTGCTCCAAGACAAAGCGTTGGGCTCAATCATAATGGTAACCCAAATCTCCAATTTTTCCTTATAATGCATCTGATATAGCACAGCGAGCTGCTCTTCTCGAACACATGAGAGAACCACTGTCACTTCATCATAACAGCAAGGCTCTTCATCTTCATCACACGGAAAAGGCAGACGCGGTACAAGGCTCTCTCTTGTGAAATCAAAACAAAACAAGATATGTTTGAGTCCATCTCCAGCCGCTTCTAAAGCATCAAAGTAGGTATTTCCCTTGGCAGACACGCCTTGACAAAACTCTATTTCCCAGTCGGAAGTGACCTTGAGAACCTTCCATGAATTAGAGCTCAAGTCGTAGATTTCGTACTCAACAAGGTTTTTATATTTATCATCCAAAAACCTCAAGATCTTGTGGTTACGGTTGTTCTTGTCATATCCTAGAGCGTACATGTCATCTCTGTGGAACTTTGTTCTTGGTGCGATCCACCTTGTTTGTCCCAGATAAGGGTTCCACACCACGAGCCTAGACTTGTCCTTGACGACGCATAACAACAAGCCGTTGCAGTGAAAGACTTTAGATATTTCGACTTGATTGAATATATCTACCTGATTTACAGATGGATCCACCAACTCGTCCTCTCCCTTGCGGATTCCTTGAACATCGATTCTTAATGAACAGACCTTAGACTCATTCGTCATGAACCCCACACACTGCTGCCTTGCCGCTGCTTCACCCAAAACCCACTCTTTGGATAAAGCGTTCCATAATTTGCAAGTGGATCGGACTGCTCCCAGAGATGTTATCGGAATCTTGGTGAATATCTTCCCTACCAATTCCGGCGGAAGATCGCATATCATCGTCATTCTTTTCAACAAAAAGCTGTAATTGTACAAATTAGGGTTTTGCCTTTTACTCATGTTTGTTGTATACATAAAGACCAACACGCTGCAAACTGGATACTAGGGTTTTTCTTTTATATAGACAAAATATGTGAGTTCTTGTCCCTTTCCTTTTTCCTTTGATAATATTGTTGCATATTTTTGTAACGTGCCATAATCCTTGTTCGGTTTTCGAGTAAAAGAAAACAATTTTTTTGACATCAAAAAGAGAAAGAAAAACAAAAATATATTCGATGCAACCATGGATCCTTCATTATTTCGCCGGTTCTTGGCAAGAAATACATCTTCGATCCTTACGATAGATTAAAATTCTCTGTTCTTGCTCCTTCAAAAACAAATCATCGCCTTCTCTTTTCTCCTAAAATTGTCCAATGGCACCACCAAAGTAAACTTCTAGCTTCTCCTTTGTTACTCTCTTCTTCATTCTAGCTTCTCCTTACGCAGCTAGCTGTTCCTGTTTGTTCTACAAATGTAACAATTTTGTTTGTGTTTCGATTTTTTCAGGTTGAAGCAGCTGATCTTGTTGTGACCTCAAAAGATGACTTTGATGATGTACGAAGTATTTCTGACTCTTTCTTCTGTGTTTCAAATACGGACACTTATTTGTGTGTTTGGTAATGTGTAAAATAACCAAGAAGCTAAGCTACCACAGTTAAACCTGCGGCTAATGATTCTTTTTTTTTTTTATAGGAATGTGAATATCATTAAAAAATGAAGAGGTGAGGTTTTACAAAAGTTTAACCTACTACAATGTAGCCTTGCCAAAAAAGAAATAAAAAACAAGAGATACATATGCAACGTTGGATACTAGCGAATCCAAAGGATCATCAAATTACGGAAGTGCTTCCTGTGATTTCTCGCAGTTATGGTGTTTCTAATCTCCCTGTCTATATCCTTGAATATTAACTCGGGAGGGATCGAAACCTGATTATGGAGGAGGTGGTTTCTCTGTTTCCAGAGATGATAGATCGCTGCCTGGGCCACCAGTTTCCGAAGGGTTGCTGGAGCAGTAGCATATTTTATCCTTGTCCAGGCGATGAGGGCATCCCAGGTATGAAAAGAGTGTGGTGAAAGGTGAAGTCTGTCTTGAATGAGAGCCCATACCTGTTCACTGAACACACATCTAAGCAGGAGGTGCTCCCTGGATTCAACATAGGTAGAACAGAAACAGCAGTTGTTTGGAATTTGCATTCCCCAGGAAGCTAGCCGATCCCTTGTAGGTAACCAATTTGTTCATCCTTATAAAGATGGGAAGGTGGCCAATTTGTTCTCATACTTAATTCTAATAACTTTTGGTTTTCTATTCGCTTAATTAGCTAGTGTTGTTTATTTACTAGCTGTTGATTTTGTTTATCATGTATATATGAATTTCAAACGGGTCCCTAGTTACCTCTAATTTTATGTAAATAGAAACCTATGCTCCTGCTACTAGCAAGGCTGCAAGCTCTGATGAATTAACTTCTATACTTCTACGAGATCTCATGATCATCACGTTTATTCAGATATTGGCGTTAAATGTACTAATACAACTTGAATTTATCTGTGCTAATAAAACGTAATTAATTAGTCTTTTTTCTATTTTATGTTTAATTAAGAATCTTTTCGATCAGCTTTTTATGTCCTATATTTCATTCATTGACATTAACCATGTGCATGTTGTTTATTTTGGCCGGTTAGTGAAGATGACAAATCTTCACAGAAAAAGGCTAAAGCAGATATAGATACAAAGACGTCTAGAATACAGTGATTTTAGCGAGGAATCTGATGAAGAGGAGAAAGAAATTTAAGCTAAACTATCAGGAACGTACAGACAAACTCAACCAAAGTCTCTTTCTATACTGGATAGAAACCACAAAGAACAAAGCGAGGCAGACATATTTCAGCTAATCAGACAAAGCACAAGACACGGGTTGACCAAGTTTACTTAACTTATAAGGCTGGTTAGTTTTTAAAAAAACCAAAATTTATTTTCAACTGCACGATATAAGAATCGATCAATGAACCTATAAGTGATTCTCAGGCACTTTAACCACTAGACTACTAAGGTACTTTGACATTTTCACGGCCAGTTATTTACTTAATATATTTACGTCCGCAAGCTTGCCTTACTTAGCCTCATGCCCGGCACTGATCAGAACTGATAACCCATGTCATGTTTGCTTGAGAATGGTGCAACAACAATTCATAATAGTGTCTTTTCAATTGAACGAGAAGTTACAAATGCTAAAAACTTGAAAAAGATTAGTAAACTTGAACAAGGTAATAATAATTAATTAATCATCTAAGGTCAAAAAAAATAATAATTAATCATCTGGTTTTTTTCTTTTGCCCGGTAGGTTGATTTGCACTAAACTTAGAGAATAAGACAAAGAGCACACAAGTGGTGGACAAGAAAACTGAATATAAACAATACCTAATAAATTTTAAAATTTGAAATTTCATCATTCAATACCTAATAAAATTTGAATTTCACATATAAAATTTAAAATTTGAAATTTCATCATGCAATACCTAATAAAATTTGAATTTCACATATAAAATTTAAAATTTGAAATTTCATCATGCAATACCTAATAAAATTTGAATTTCACATATAAACAACAAACTAGTTGTTTCACCCCAACGTATTACGTTTGGGCCTTTTGTTGGGCTTATTACTAGAAATGTCGGAAAAAAAAAACCAAAGAATTTCCCCCTCCCACCCCCCATGTTATGCTTTGCTTGAGGATGGTGCAACTACAGTTCATTATATTATGTGGTAAAAATAGCAGTTTGATGTAATGAATTGCTATAAAAATATGACTAATGACACTTTTGTGGTAGATGTTACAGTTTGTATTATTTAATTAAAAATGATTAATAATTATGATTATTAAAAAGTATTAGTGAATACATTTAATAAGATTATAAAATATATATATATATATTAATAAAAAAATATTAATAAAAAATTATAATATATTAATAAAAATAACTACATGCATTTCATAATATTTACAATCTTATGATATTTAGATCTATGCCTAATTTGATTTCAAATGATAAAAAAAAAATTGGCAAAGTATAAGAAATTCAAAATAACTAATAAAGAAGTTATTAAATAAAATTAAAAAAAGAAAAATTTATTTTTATTGATATATGAATTAAACAAAAAAAATTGTTTTACATAACTGTATTTTCATTTTTTTAATTAAAAAAAATAGCTAACTCAACTTACCACATCCTAACTCATGAAAATTTCCATGATGTTGAATAATCTTTTAAGTTAACAATTTTACAAAGGATATACCTCAAACTTGTACATCAACCATAACACATGAATACATGATTATTCAAACTCAACTTCAAAAAATTTAGTTTTGTTCTTGATTGGTAACATTTTTGAATAAACCTTGAGTTAAGTCCATAACAAATTATAATAATCTTTGCAACTCAACTTCAACAATTCATGTTCCAATCAGAGCCATAGTGTCCTTTCAATTGAAAGGGAAGTTACAAATGCTAGAAACTTGAAAAAGATTAGTAAACTTGAACAAGGTAATAATAATTAATTAATCATCTGTTTCTTTTCTTTTGCCCGGTAGGTTGATTTGCACTAAACTTGGACCATAAGACAAAGAGCACACAAGTGGTGGACAAAGAAACTGCCCGGTCTTGTCAGGTTTCCCGAAATCTGGAGATTCTCGGAAACTCACGGATTTAAAGTACCCATCATCTCCAATGATGAAAGCTGTATGGTGGTACTCAAAGGTCTTGGTGGGTTGGAGGTATGTTTCCTTTACATCGAAAACCACAACGACTTTCTCCTCCTCGTCAATGAAGAAGCTCCCAGCTTCAACGCCAAACTGGAAGCCAGTGAGTGGTCTCATATCCACGTTCAAAAATTTGCTCCATGACACCGCATTGGGCTCAATCTTAGTCGTAACCCAAATCTCCAATGTAATTGGATGCAACCGCTGGTATAGCACAGCGAGCTGTTCGTCTCTAACACAAGAGAGGGTCACAGTTTCTTCGACATAAGAGTGAAACGGAAGAGGCAGACGTGGTCCAAATCTCTCTCTTGTAAAATCAAAACAAATTAAAAAATCTTCAATCTCTCTTATGATCATTAAATTTCGACCAAAATCTAATTTCTCTTGAGCAAAAAAGTAAGAATTTCCCTTCAACGACACGCTGCGTTGATAAAACTGTATTTCCCAGTCGGGAGTGACATCGAGAACCCTCTATGAGTCAGAGCTCAAGTCGTATATTTCGTGATTGAGAAGGCGTTCTCTAGGATAATCCACAAACCTCAAGATTTTGTGGTTACGGCGGTTGTTATTATGCAAACTTGTTCTTGGTGCTATCCAATTTGTTTGCCCCAAGTACGGGTTCCACACCACGAGTCTCGAGTGGTCCTTGGCGACGCATAGGACTAAGCCATCGCATTGAATGACTTTGGATATATCAACTTGATTAAGTAGATCTACCTGCTTTATAGATAGATCAAACAACTCGTCTTCGTCGTCCTTGTCCTTGCGGCAGAGATGGAAACGAACTGAGAAAACCTTGGAATCCATCGTCATGAACCCTAAAAACTGCTGCCTTGTCACCGCTGCTTTACCCAAAATCCAATCATTGGTTAAATCGTTCCATAATTTGCAAGTGGATCGCACTGCTCTCAGAGATGTTATCGGAATCCTTGTGAGTATGTTCTCCCCAACCAGTTTCGGTGGAAGTTGGCACATCCTCTTCGTCATTCTTCCAACTCTCGGCAGATCGACGCTGGACAATATTAATTAGGGCTTTCTCTCTTTTACTCTTCTCTCTCTATACGTATTTTTTTTACACATACAATTAATTACGAAATATATATGTCACGTACGTTCTTTCCTTCCTTTTTTTTTCTCTTTTCTTTTTCGTAAAAACATACTCTTTTCCTTTTCCTATGTGAAAAATTTATTCAATATGTTTTTTTAGAAAAATCTTTGGTAACAATATTATATAGTATTTTTTATATTTTTGTATGTGGTAGAGGACAGCTGACAAGGTTGCACCTGTCCATGCAAGATCACGAATCACGATCAAGAACAACTCAAATTTTCACTCCCAGTGAAAGAGACTTCAAGGTAATGAGAGACGAGAGGATATATATAGTATAGGAATCTGCATCTTGTGGAAGCACATGAATTTGAATTGGCAAATAACATAACTAATTAAGAACAGTACAGAGAGTTGTTACTTTTTCTTGGTCTCCGATTATATTTCTCTAATATTGCTTCCTTGGATTCATTTTGGTCTCTAGCAACAACAACATCGTTTTTTCTCTTTACAATGAGCCTGTTCGTTTCGTCGCTGTAGGTAGCTGCGGCTGCGGCAGCCGTAATCATTGTTGTTTGTTTGGTTGCCGCAGGTACCTGCGGCATGACGCTGCGGTAAATGTTATTTCTGATTTTGGACATTAATTAGATGCGGCAATTAAAAATGTTGCGTTTGTCGCAACCGCTGCCGTTGCCGCAGCCGCCAGCATCAACGAAACGAACACGCCCATTTACTATTATGCGGTGCGTTTTATTGTTTTAAGCATTTTGTAGTCTAACTGGTAGACAAAAAGCGTAATAACAAATGTCAGAAGAAAAGACCCAATTGGTTCATTGCGGTTAACTGACATTTCTCCCAAAACACCAATTCCCAAATTTTGTCATCTCTCTCCCCTTTTACAATTCTTTCCGATTTCGTCGGAAATTGAAAAGGAAACCCTAAAATTAGCCAAAAAAACGGATCCGGAAGTGAGGAAAATGCCGTCGCAGATTCTCCAAATCTCACAACTACCTCCTAAATCCTCATCATCATCCACGCAGATGATGTTCAAGTCTTTGATCTACGATGACCCTTCTACGACCCTCCTCCCTTCTTCTTCTCGATTTGATGATAACCACAACTCCGTTAAGCCTCTCCTCTCCCGCGCTTCTAGCTTCAACGGCGCCGTCACTGCTACAAACGGTGGTGGGTTAACTGGCTGGTTTCAAAACAGACGGAGACGATCTAACAGCGATAACTGTCTCTCTGCGTTTCAAGATCATACTAATGGAAGCGACGGTGGTAATAGCGGCGGTGACCGTCAAACTATTGGTCAGGAGGTTGGCCACGCCGCTGCAGAGACCTTCTTGTTGACTCGTCTTTGCTTGAAGCTCTTAAGCTATCTTGGGTATCTCTCTGTTTCCTGTTTTAGATCCGTTCTATCTATCGAAATTGGCTCTTTGATCTTCTTGGGCATTTTTAAATAGATGATCTTTTGGTTTGCAAAGGTTAATAATGATTTGGTTAGTCACTGATCAAAGAAAACTATTGATTCAGGGTAGGTTATAGATGGATTACAAGATTTATGGCACTTGGATGTTATGCATTTCTACTAATGCCTGGCTTTATTCAAGGTTTGAACTTTGTTGACATTTTTATTGTTGGATCTAACTAATCAGGGCTTTATCTCTGTTTTTTATGAGTTAGTAACCTTAAGTTTCATTGCTAAAGGTTTGGAGTTTACTTTGCAGTCGGATATTACTATTTTTTCTCTCCTTACGTTCGCAGAAGTATAGTTTACGGTGATCAACCAAGAAACAGGTCACAATCGCTTTTTAATGGTTTTGTTCATTTCATGAAGATATTTTAGATTTTGTATGTTGATATGATATGATCTAAGTGTTTTTTTTTTTTTTTTGGTTTCTTTAGGCTTGACTTGTATCTACCTAGGAACTCCAATGGTCCAAAACCAGTTGTGGCGTTTGTGACTGGTGGAGCCTGGATTATTGGGTGAGTATGATTCCCTATGAACACTACTTTTCATCTTTATGCGTTGAGGAAGAGGAAAAAGAACTGAGTATTTCCTTACAGAATGTCTTGTGTTGAATCAGTTATAAAGCGTGGGGTTCTCTTTTGGGACAGCAGTTATCTGAAAGAGACATTATTGTGGCATGCATTGATTACAGGTAGTTATGCGTGCTTTTTTTTCTTTTTATTTTTTTCTGCACAATGAATGTGGTGGTTTCTTGTCATATTCCATCAGTTCTCGTTTAGAGTTTCTCGATCTCATTGCCAATATCTCTATCTCACAGGAATTTTCCGCAAGGATCTATTAGTGACATGGTCAAGGATGCTTCTTCTGGCATCTCATTTGTTTGCAATCGTATTGCTGAGTATGGAGGTGATCCGAACAGGTATTACTCCTGTCAACAGTTCTTAGACATGGAATTTCTCAAGTTCTAGAGTTCGTGCTCACTGTTCTGTTTTTTTTTTGTGGTGTAGAATTTATCTGATGGGTCAGTCTGCTGGTGCACATATCGCGGCTTGCACCCTTGTAGAGCAGGTCATTAAAGAGTCAGGGGAGGGGGATAGTGTCTCTTGGAGTAGTGGACAAATAAATGGTTACTTTGGTCTATCTGGAGGGTAAGCAGGATCCTTTCTTTTGCTCGAATAACAGTTGTTAGACAGTGACCATACATTGTGGAATTCAGAGATTGGGTCAAGAAGTTGTTAAAAACAAGTTAATTTACTTATCTGAGTATAGATCTATGTTCAACTCCAGTTCTTATTTAGCCACCAAGGTCTTTTGTAGAAATGCTAGGCAATTTATTGAACCCTGAGGAAGTGGTCAAATATTAACGTAAAGAAGCAAGTAGATTCCTGCCTTCTATCCAACTAAAGCCAAAAAAATTCTAATGTGAGGCCACACATAATCTGTTTGTCTATTTTTAACAAACTTCGTGATCGTGATCTACAGGTACAACCTTTTGAGCCTTGTGGACCACTTCCATAGCAGGGGTCTGTACCGTTCCATCTTTCTAAGGTATAATACTTTCTCCTTTCAAATCTTGGTGTTGCCTACGCTACTCAACCTGGCCAGTAGAGCAGCCTGGAATTTTACAGTTTTATTTGTGACTTTTGTTTTTCCTCAGCATCATGGAAGGAGAGGAATCATTAAGGCAATATTCTCCTGAACTAGTAGTGCAAAACCCAGATCTCAAACACATTATTGCTCGTCTCCCACCTATTATCCTATTCCATGGTACTGCTGACTACTCCATCCCTTCAGATGCAAGGTATGATTAAATTTTTGTGTGTACTTGTCTATCTTAGGTATTTCAGACGGTTGATGTGATGATTGAACTTCTTGTCATTATCTCTGCAGTAAATCTTTTGCGGAAACCCTCCAGAGGCTTGGAGCGAAAGCAGAAGTGATCCTTTATGAAGGGAAAACTCACACGGATTTGTTTCTTCAGGTACAACGGCTTGTCTTTTGTGTTTTGATTTTAAATGTTTGGCCGTACAAGAACCTCAATATTGATCTAGAAACTTGGTTATCTATGTTAGGATCCGATGAGAGGTGGCAAAGACGAGATGTTTGAAGATATAGTATCAGTAGTTCTGGGAGAAGATCAAGAAGCTACTGGTAAAAGCGTAGACAGAAGGCGTCTTGTGCCTGAATTCATGTTGAAGTTGGCTCACTGGGTCAGTCCGTTCTAACTCCGACACTCTTATCTCCCAAAAGATCAGATGAAGTAAATTCCTTTTTCCAAGATACTGACACGCCAGTGTGCATATTACTTAACAAGGAAGCAGATTCAATATACTCTAACGACAGATGTTTGAACTTTGATGATGAGGAGGAATTGATGATATTGTATCCCAGTTTGCATTATTTTGTCATACAGTGTGTTATTTGTAACAACAAATGCAGTAAAGAAACAAGTCTTTATTGACTTTTTTTGTCTCATTAGACTATCTTCGGTCTTCTCCTTTCTTCTCTACTCATTCATTATTGGTTTGGTTGTACCTATTTCTGGGCAGCTGTTGACTTTTCTACCGTTATACAAAGTGCCAAACCAAAGTCATTAACCAAGAAGTTACGAGAAAACAAAGCCAGCCAAACGAATTAAGCTGGAGTCCTACTAAAACAAATGGACTTAAACTGTTCGTGATTCTATTGCACTTCACTACTTAATATCCAACGGTTTAATGTACAGAACAACAATAGAAGCAAGGAAGTGGAAAGATGAAAAGAAGAAAAGGAGTCATATGCAGAGGTTTGTCTGCGAGCACACACAGTAGTTCAAAACAAAGCAAAATGAGACCAAAGTGTGTCTTAACCAGTGTTCCTCATTCCAGCTGCAATACCGTTAATGGTGATGAGCAATGCATCCCTGAGCTTATTGTTGTCATCATCACGTCTTAGCCTCTTGAGGATCTCAACCTGCAGCATGTTCATGGGGTTCAAATACGGAAGTCTACTCTCTATCAGCTTTTTCAGGCTTCGATTATTCTCCGAGAGCTTTTCATGGCCGCTAATCACAAGTACATACTTCTCAGTAGTCAGCAGTTCCTTTCTGAGCTCACTACCAATTCCTCTTCTATTCTCTGAGACAAGCTCTTCATCGTAGTGTTTGGCTATTGGAATATCTGCTTTAGCTAACACCATCTCTATAAGGTCTATGGTCGACTGAAAGAAGGGCCATTCTTTGTACATTGCTTGGAGATCATCAGCGTGACCCTTCTCACAGACTCCTTTCAGACCAGCTCCTACACCAAGCCAAGCTGGAAGGACAAACCTTGTCTGTGTCCAGGCGAAAACCCAAGGGATAGCTCGAAGATGTCCTATCCCTGATGAGCTCTTTCTTCGTGTTGGCCGGCTTCCAATGTTGAGGAAACCAAGCTCTGCCTGTGGTGTTGCCTCTTGGAAGTAGGTAAGGAATTCTGGGTTTTCATAGACCGTGCTTCTGTAGTTTTGGCAGCTTATGTTTGAAATATCTTCCATTAGGCTCCGCCATTTTTCTTCTCGTGGTGGCTGAGGAGGCTGCAATGTAGCAAGCAGCACCGCGGTTGTGTAAATCTCTAGCTGCCTAACAGCCGTCTGTGGTAACCCGAACTTGGCTTGCACCATCTCACCTTGTTCTGTGGAACGGAGAGTACCCTGCAAAGTCAATGCAAGACTGTACGTGAGGACTTTGGCTGAAAAATGAGAAAGACTGTCCATATGGGTAAGTAACTTACCATTACAGACCCTGGAGGTTGGGATTGTATGGCAAGATAAGTTGGGCCACCACCTCGCCCAATACTCCCTCCTCGTCCATGGAATAAGGTAATTTTGATTCCAAATTCATTGCAAGCAGCCACAACATCCTCCTGGGCTTTGTAAAGTTCCCATGCTGCAGTAAAGCGTCCAGCATCTTTTCCAGAATCCGAATATCCAACCATCACCTGCACATAATAAAGTTGTAAATCTTTTCAGACAGAGCATACCCCAAATACATAATTGGTTGAAGTCAAGCATATCTACCTCTTGGTGGGAGGTGTGGTTCTTTTGGATGTGTTCTCTGTACCAATCGATTGATAGCAATTTTCTTATTACAGAGCCAGCGCCTCTTAAATCTTTCACCGTCTCAAAAAGAGGCACCACTCGCAGTCTATCATATAACAAAAATAAATCAGCATACTAATAACTTATGCCATCAAATTGAGAGACAAAGACATAGACAATAACCCCCAGATGAAATCACCAGTATATGTAAGTATGCATAGGGAAAATTGATTAACAAATGAAGTATTCCTACAAGAAATTAAACTCACGTTCCAGCAGGACATGGTCTTCCCAGCTCGCCACTGACGGCAAGACGAGCATCTTTCTGCAGAAGCTCCACAGCGAGGACATCACTTGCCTACAAGTAGCAAAAAATCAATGTCATCAGCTACTCGTCCAAGTTAGCTTCAGCAAAGAAATGACTGTGAAAGACTGAAAGCTTTCATACATTTGAAGCCATAGAAATCACGTAAGCTCCAAGTGATTCACTTCCTAGCTCAGCAGCAACCCGGAAGGTATCTAGTACTTCTTTTACTTCAGGACCAACCTGAAAGGTTCAGTAGTTTTCTTAATGGTGTTAAACACACAAAAATACAGATAACGTGATCAGAGACCACTTTCGTATCATCATATTGGCCTTCCTACATACAAGTTATTTGATTAATCCTTTTGGTCTAACAGTAAGATAAGCTGTAATTACTACCTAAAATTCATAATTCTTTTCAGAGTCATGAGACTAACATAAAAAGAAATTCACAGTGAGTGTTACCTCAATATTTGGAGGGACAAGGGGTCGTTTCCCTTTCAACTCTCTTGTCAAAAACTCCAGTTTCTTATCTTCATCCCATTCACTATATGTGCCCATGTCCAAGTATGTCGTAATTGCATCCAACGCTTCAGAATGCCTTGCAGCTTCCTGATTAATGAATCCTAGATCAGACAGGTATCACAGAAAGAGAGCCAAAACAAGAAGGAAAAGAAACGCACCTGGCGCAAATCAAGTTTCATCAAAACCATGCCAAAGGTAGCAACTCTACGGATCAGATCAGAAAGCCGGCCATCGGCTAATACTCCGGCATCAGATGATTGCTGAGAAAAGAACAAATTTCACGTATCAAGTTCATGATTTTTTAATGCAATTGCAAAGACAACTTCGCATCAAGCAAGATCATACCAGAGATTCATAGCAGAGGAGTAGCGGTTCCAGAAGTTGGTCTGATGTTTCATAGTAATCCCAAGGATCGTATTCACAGGGGAGACCCTCAAGAAGAAGTTCCAGAAGTCTCCGTGTCTTCAGAAGCTGTAATCACAAATCATTAATGGTAAGAGTCATTTTACTCAAGATAATAGAATGTCTCAAGATGGTTTAAAATTTGTAATAGTGAGAAGACTGGTAAATTATTTACAAGTAGCTCAAGATAAATGCCCTGGAAAATTAGACATGAACTCTTTTCACATTTTTACGATGGTAAATCCGGCTCTTTGCATGAACTTAATGAGAAAAAATTAGAAGGATCAGCACCTTTTCCTTTACTTCTCCAAGAACAATCCGATAAGGAGCAATTCCAGCTCGTTTTGGTGGAGTTGGTTCTAATAGCTTCTGAAAACTGGTCCTCCCATTCTGAGACTCCGCAAATAGTTTCTTCTGAAGAAGTTGAGAACTCGAGGAAGAAGAACCTCGGGGAGTAAGACTTTGCTGAGAGCCATTAGAGTTGACAGAAGTTCCATTAGCTATCCTTATTTGCAAACTTTGGCCTGAGCCATTACTAGAAATCCCCTGAACGTCCTATTTAAGGAAAAAAAATCAAACGAACTATCAAAAACAGACAAACTCAGCCAGAGTATATTTACTGGATACAACCATACAGAACAAGAAGTCAAACGTATGTCAGTCTTTAAAGCTATGCTTCACCTGACGGTTGAGTGGCATATAATCTGTCACAGGAACTTCAAGTTTGGGATACTGTGATTCACCACATTCTGCAAGTAGGAGATTGGAAACTTAGTAAGACGAGGCGTGAATATAGAAGAAAATCTGTATGCATGCTTGAATAGTTTTATAGAAAGAGGGCAGCCTATGCATGAAATCATTTACCAGCGCATGAGGGGAGGTCAGCTCTAGGTGGAAGTTGAGTAGGTAGAGATAAGCCCTGCTGGGTTGGACCTTTTTGTTGGCTTCTACCAACATTTGGACCCCTACTTTCAAGGTGATCTTGAGAAGATGCTTCTGAGGAGAAAAATGAACATATTGAAGTTTTGTGTTCTCAAGAATCAAGAAAAAACTGAGACGTTAGATGTCCCCCAGTAGCATACCTTTTTCAAGAATCTCATCTGCCAATCTTGATAATCTATCGCTGCATCGATTCATAGACAATTCAAATCTTAAGCTATCGATCTCTCTTATGTACAGATCAATAGCCATCCACCTAGACATTAGTGATACTTCTTTGGTGACCTGACAATTTATTATAAAAACCATGTGTGTTAGCAAGTTAATCCTAATATTTCTCTTTACCAGCCATATAGTAACCCTATCTTAAAACAATGTAGCAATACCACGCGAAGCTCGCATTCTCAATACATAAACTGATTATTCAGGGGAAAAGGAAATATACTGAAGGCTCACCTTCGCCGTGACATTTGGATTTCCATCTCTATCACCACCCATCCAGGAACCAAACTTTATTGGGGTACAAGTTAATGGGAGTGGCTTTCCCGTGAGCTGAAGAGGACATAGGGAATGTCATTGTGTCAGTATCAAGTCACTTTAGCAATCAGACTTTGCAATAAATGAGAAAAACAAGTAAAACCTTCTTCAACGAACTGCTGACACGACGCAAGTAATGTGGTACAGCTTTCCAAAGGGATTGTTCAACAATGTTCAGACCTGACACAAGGGAATAACACATGCTTGGAGCAGAACCTTGGTTTATCAAAGTAAACTTTTTAGACAATTACAAACTTTTAGTTAGCATACCAGCCCTAGCTTCATCCACAGGAGTAGGTTTCTGACGTCTAAGTTCATCAGTCTGCCACAGTGAAGTTATCTCCCTAACCTTTTAAACGAAATGAAATTATTAGCAATACTACTTCAGCAGAGAGACTCGGGGAATATGTCGAGGAATGAGGCAGAAAGTACCAGATCCTCAATAACCGTTTCTCGATCTTCAAGTCCAAGGTCTGGTCTATCGTTATATTCTAGAAGATGCTGCAAGTAGTATCTTATTTCAATTCAAAAGTCCAAAGACCATAAACCTAAGATTGCTAGCAATCAATGTCAGCATTAGCAAAAACTTACAGCCATTCTAATATGTTTGTACTGCAAGGTTCGCCGGTTGATTTGAGTGGGGTGTGCAGTAAGAACAATTTCAACCCCCTGTATTGGATAAAGTTTAGTAAATTGGCTTTACTTTGCATTGAAATGGGAATCTTTGAACTTAATCTTGCAGTTGAAAGTTACCAATCTATCAGAAATATCGAAACAGGATGAATGGTAAAGATGAAAAGAGTATCACAGCAAGAAAAAACAATGAAGTATACCTGCTTGCAAACTGTGTCGTAGAGCTCATCAGGGGAAATTCCACCTTGCAATAGCTTACTGAACACATCGTTGCATGATCTGGAAAGCTGTGGAACGTTACAGACTTTACGAACTCTGCAATTAAACGATCAACCAATCGTTAGGCTTCAAAGAGGGGTTAAGTAAAGCAAAACATAAAATTCTCCCAAGTATCTTTGAAACGACGATCATAGACTAAAATGCTTTAATTCATTTTGATATGTGGAGGTCACTTATAGTTAACACCTGTGATGAGTTTCAGCAATCCCCATCAAATTAAGAAAATGGCTGAACGCACGAGCCAGTGTCAATGCTTCCTCCAGTGACATCTTGGATATTTCAGAAGTCAGTTGCTTCTCCAAAAGCTCAGCTGTATCTTCAATACCAGCAAGACGAAGATTCAAAGCACTCTGAAAAATCAAAAAGCCAAACCAATATAGTATCATCATTCACAGGGTCGACGATAGCAAGAAACTTCATCGTAAGAATCCAGAATCCAACAAAGGAAAAACGATAACAAAAACGCATAAACCAGATCTTAAACGAATCGAGGAATCTCGAATGTGTGAATCAAAAACACAAACACGAACAACAAACCAAAACACTTTTCGTCAACCACAAGCAATTCGTAAAAAACTATATTTCCATTTCCTTTTCAAACAAACCGATCGGAGGTTACATACATGAATCATATCGTTCTTCCACCTTCTATGTACAAAAAAAAAAAACGGATCAAACACTGCGTCAGAATCCATTCTCAGTTCTCCAGACGGATCGGAGAAAGAACGGTACCGCTTCTCAAAAAAAAAAAAAAATCACAACGGAGGTTCGAAAACAGAGAGAGAGAAGTCAAAAAAAGGAAACCTGAGCGAGAATACGAGTCCGTTCGATTTTCTCCATGAAATCGGAGCCGACTTCTCTGAGCAAGACGTCGTTGAAGAGACTACCGAGCAACTTACAGTCATCCTCGAAGCTCTGAAACGAAATCTCCTCCGCGATATCGTCCGTCGTATCCGTCATCGTTGTTAGATTCCCCCTGAGAAACCTACCTTTGACCGTCGTTGACTAGACCTGTGTGGGAGAGAGTGTGAAGAAGAGAGAGAGATCTTTTTTTGGTGTGAAGAAAATGCCGTACAAAGCGAGTGATATATATCTGGTCTGTTGTAGGTAGGACCTACGTACAATTTTCCAAAGCTATCAGATATTGACACGCGTCGTTTCGCAACTGTGAATAATATGGCGGTGTCAATGTGTGTGATTCCCAATTTTGGACTGTTTTGACTTTTTTTTTTTTTTTTTTTTTTTTTGGTCCAAATTAAGTTGAAGTGTATGAGAAAGTTTATATTTTAACTGAAAACCAAAAGAAAAACTCGTTACAGATCTTTACAATGAAATGAAGATAGAAACGTTACAAATCATGGGAACTCATATCTCATTTATGAGTTATTGAGGATTTTTATAAAAATTTGACGGATTTTGAAGATTGTAAAAAGTTTAAGGTGGGTAATACTATATACATGACATCCATTATGTTAAGCTTTAGCTCAATTATTAAAAGGTTGTAATCATGTCTCATAGATGATTGGTTCTTTTGTTCCCTCTTATAATGATGGTATAGAGCGCGGCCAAATATACTAGTTTTGTGGATAAACTATAGACTCTAAATTATTATTCCCAACTTGAATTGTGATTTTTAAAGATGCTATACGTCATTTTCGTTACAGACCATCTATATGTATATGAACAAAAACCACACTGTCCTAGTCTCCCTTGAACACGAATAATTGAATATAAGTCCAAATCCTATTGGGAAATTTGACATAATTATAAGTTTGAAAATGGAACGTAAAGTATAACTATTAATGTTAAAAATTAAATAAAATAAGTGTGGATATTGATTGTTGGTGTCGCGTATATATATATTGCACAATTCGACTCATTTCATTATTAAGATTGTCATCTGGTGAGAAGGTCCAGAAAGGTCAAGATTCACGTATTTAGCTTGTGAATGGTCAAATGATCAACATAAATTCTTGAGATTTAATTCTCGAATTAAGGACCATTAATGACACATTAAGGATGAAGTTATGATATTAATTGGAGATGTAGGTTATAATACAATTCTTGGACCTTGGCAAATAATTAAAAACCTAGAAAAACTTTTCATTCATCACTATTTTTACTGTATTCGTTCAAAATTATAAATATACAAACACTTTTACACATCTTTAGTCCAATTTGATTACATGTCATCTATAACCCAATTAGACTTGAAGTTAGGCATGTCTCTTGGTTGTCCATCCTTCTTTACCTTGACTTTGGATTTAACAGTTGACATTGTAAGTTGAAACCGAAGTTGAAACCGAGGATGAACACAAGTGAAAGTGTGAATGCAAGTTAGGTTGGAAAAAAAAAGATTACCACTGATAGTGAAAAATATGAAGTTAAGAAGTATGTTTCTAAGCTAGCAGATAATCTTGTTTGAACTAATCGAAAGTGTTTATGTAATTTACCGCATTATTATTTCTTGCCCGACTTTGTTATCTATCTTTACAACTATTGCTGGTGCGTTTTTGCAAGTTTTGTAACGAGAACATTTTTCACTCTTCGTTCATGATGTGATTGTCTTCCTTTTCTATGTATACTTATGTGGATTTTCATTTGATGGTGATACTCTTCTATGCATACTTCCTTTACTATGTATATTCAATTAATCATATTATTTTGGTCTTTTTGGCAATCTTTTGGGATTGGTGGTATGACAAGAAGTTCCATTTGTGGAAAACGGAATGGTAACAACTCCTATGGTATGCTAGAAACCCACTTTTGTGAATTTATTACCATTATGACAACATAGTGGTAATCTTTTTATCCAAACTCGCATTCACACTTGACTTTGGCTCATTTTAGGCTTTTACAAGTAAACCGAGATTTTATTCATACCAAAAAGGACTTCACCGAAGTTTGGCATTTGATTGCGGGTTCGAGAGATGATCTCTCAGAGATCCATTAATTGGTGAGCCCAAATTGCGGGTTAAAAATGTAAATATAATCAAGAGAAATGACCTACTGGTTTAAAGAGACTTCCACAGTTCAACCCACATTTGAGAACAAGTTTCCACCTCTCTTCTGCTTATTAAATATCTTTATATCATCACCAAATGCTTTCTCTCTTCATATATGAGCCTATTTCTTACTACTTTTAAATAATATCCATCAATAAAACCATCAGCCAAAGCATTTGCTTCAGCTAACTTAGACTCACAAAGTCACAAATACATTTCTTAGAGCAAGTCACAGTCGCACTTTTATCATCCAAATGTTCTGGTTCCAAATACTATTAAAGTTTGAAGCCATTTCAATCTAAAACTAGAAACAATAAGTTTTTACTAGAGACCCTACCAAATCAAGTAACATAAGAAACATAAGAGGACCCGTATCAGGAAACACACTGAGATGTGCCCGTATTGTTTGTCATGTGGAAGCTAACTTCATTCGCGGAAAATCCAAAACAGGAGAAAACAAATTATTATGTAACAACAAAAGAAGCATAAAAAGTGTTCAACAGATGCTTCATAAAGAAACAGCCACAAAAATGGCATCATACCTCAAAAGCCCATAGATTGCTAAATCCAAAGAGTCTCCTCTTTTCCTATTTATGTGTCTTCATGGTTTCGTGAGGTCACGAGTGCAAATGTTTCAAAGGCACAGGGTTAATTATGTAAACAGAGTCGCGAACACGAGCCGAGCAATTGGAGTGGCTCGTGGCTCGCTCGTGGTTTTGTTTGCCTAAAACACACCATCGAGGGCCAATTACGAAAGAGGTCCTGCACGTGTACACGTGTCGTAGTACGATTAGTGGTTAAATAAAAGTCAATGGAGCTATACCAGGCTAATATGGTCAGATAGGTTTATTTTTAATATTTTTTTCTCCGAATTGGGCTTTTTACGGGAATGGATAATAAAAAAGAGAGATGCTCGATCTCCCCAAATTAGAGTAAACCCTAATCGTTTCTTCTGTAGCTTTCTCTCTCTCTCTCTGTTGAAGAAGAAGAATAAGAAGAAGAAGGGGATCAAGGAACCTTGAGTGTGTGTGTTAGCCGTCTCTTGACTTGTAGTTTTTTTTCTTTATTTCTCGTGAATCTCTCTCTTTGTCTGTGATTTCTTCGACAAAGAGAGACATAGATCGGATATGGCGGCTGAGAATACGGGTGCGAAATCGAGCCCCGGTGCGGATTCTTACGTTGGGAGCTTGATTAGTTTGACGTCTAAGAGCGAGATCAGATACGAAGGGATCCTTTACAATATTAATACAGATGAATCTAGTATCGGACTTCAAAACGGTACGATTTCGTTTTCCACTTCCGTTTTTGAATAATCTAATTAGATGCGTAGTCTGATTCCGGTGGTGTATCGCCCTGTGTTCTCTTTATAATTTGGTAGAAACTCAATTGTTTGGTTAGTCTTGTGAATTTTTGCTCCAATCTTGAACTGTTTTAGCTCGATTTGTAAGAGATGTTGTTCTTGTGCTTGGAATTCATGTAAATGAAGTGTTCATGTCTATAATCCAAGCTATTGAATTGTAATTGTGATGCCTTGAAACTATTGGTTGAGCTAGAAAGATTAGTCTTAAGTGGTCGATGGGGTAGTTTTTGGTGAGATTGATTTGTTCTGATCCCTGAAATTTTCTCCTGTGTGTAGTTCGATCATTTGGAACTGAAGGAAGGAAAAAAGATGGTCCGCAAGTTCCTCCAAGTGAAAAAGTTTATGAGTACATATTGTTCCGTGGAACTGATATCAAGGTATCCCGGGCAGGATTATGCTAATGCTTTCATGCAATTAGTTTATTAGTGGCGTCAGCCTCCACACTTTGGACTCTAATTGTTCTTGTTGTTGGCAGGATTTGCAAGTCAAAGCTTCTCCACCAGTTCAGCCTCCTCCACCTACTATAAATAATGACCCTGCTATAATTCAGGTGAATGTTAGAAATGTTGTAGGATATTATTTTCTGTGATTTTACAGTCAATTGATTCGTCCTCATTCTCCACTCTCTATTGTTTTGCAGTCTCACTTCCCTGGCCCGATTCCAACATCTGGTAGCTTGCCTTCTACCGCGAGTGGGTCACTGCCTGACATTAGTTCTCATAATGGACAACCTGGACAACCTGGACAACACGGGATGGGATTTCAAAACTCAATGCCTTTGTATCAGCCTAGTGGAAATCTTCCTTCATGGGGAGCATCGCCACAACCGCCAATGTATTGGCAAGGATTCTACACCCCACCTCCCAGTGGCCTTCCCCAATTGCATCAACAGTCTCTGATTCGACCCCCTCATGGGCTGCCAATGCCCAATTCTCTGCAGCAACCCCTGCAATATCCTAACTTTAATACCCCTCCACCTACTGGTCCATCAAATATGCAGGGTTCGAGCTTGCCAGAACCACCCTCGTCATTATTTCCTTTTAGTACTAGTTCTCAAATTCTAGCACCTAGTTCATTGCCTTTCCCTGCTCTACCACCTGTGACGCTGTCGTCAAGCCTGCAATCTACACTGCAATCAGCACCATCTCCTTCACTATCTTCAGAGATGGCACCTCCGTTACTCTCGAACAAAGCTCCTATTACTGCGCCTCCTACCCTACCGCAGGATACTAATGTGCTTCCCTATTCTCTATCAACCACTAGAGCCACAGAAGCAAGTCCTGGCCTTTCACTGCCGAACAAGCCTAGTGTAGTTACTGGTCCAATTTCTCAGCCGCAGGCAACACCATTAACATCTGCTCCTGCTGCTGGAGTTTCTAGTTCCATTAGCCAAGATAAGCCAAAACCTTTGTTGGTTACTCCTGGCCAACTGCTGCAGTCTGGATCCTCTGCAGTCTCTTTGTCCCCACCCTCTACAAATGTAGATAAAGATGTTGAGGTGGTCCAAGTATCATCATCAGCTGGGTTGGAACAATCTGTTCCAGTTACATCCGAAGCCCAACCTCCAATACTGCCATTGCCTTCCTCTGCGAGGCCAACTCAGAAGGTTTTATATTTACATATATTGCCAAATTTTTAATAGATATATCATGATATGATCTTACATTCGCTAATGTCTGAGATAGCTGGAATAACGTGTTACTGTTATAGCTGGAATAACGTGTAACTGTTATCTAATTGAAACTGTAGTAATGCTCATTTTATTTTTCCATACTATGTCTCTTTGCCTTTGTCAAAGAAGCATGAAAATCTCTAGGTTCTTTCCTTGGTGTAGTAGATTTTACCGTCAACCTATAAAGTCTTCTTGGTGATAACAGTTTTAACTGATTTGCTATTTCTTTTTTCTCAGCCAAACGGGCATTCTTTCCCAACTCATAATGGTTACAGGGGACGTGGAAGAGGAAGAGGAAGAGGAGCAGGGGTAATATTCTTCTCACTGATTTGTATAATGTGACGAGGCTTTTGTTTGTTTCTACCGAAGGAAAGATCCACTAGTTAAAAATATAATATGAACTATAGCCATGTATGCTAATAATTTTCCTTGTTGGCAGAGATCACACCAGGTAATGAAGTTCACTGAAGATTTTGATTTCACCGCGATGAATGAAAAGTTCAACAAGGATGAAGTATGGGGTCATCTTGGGAAGAGTTCTACCCTTGATGGTGATGAAGACGATGATTCCCCGATTGTAGATGAGGCTGAGCTGCCTAAGATCGAGGTCAAAGTAAGTGAAGTAGACTTATAAGCCAATCAAGTAAAGCCATTATGTTCCCTTTCTCTGGTCTCATACACATTGTTAATTGATGTAGCCTGTTTACAACAAAGACGACTTTTTCGATAGCCTCTCATCAAACAACATTGACCGAGAGTCCCAAAATGCAAGGCCTAGGTTCTCAGAGCAAAGAAAACTAGATACTGAGGTACGATCTATATATTTCCACAGTCGAATAGCATACTGGAACTAGTCCCCTCTCGTTTCTGGTGATACTTAATTTTCCAGTATCTTGAGAGAAACTGATTGACTAACAAACGGTGTTGGTAATGATTCCAGACATTTGGTGAGTTCTCGAGATTCAGAGGAGGTCGAGGAGGGCGTGGTGGTTATGGTCGAAACGGTTATTCACGGGGTGGTTATGGTGGCCGTGGTTATGGCGGTTATGGTGGCCGTGGTGGTGGCGGCGGTGGCTATGGATATGGTGGGCGTGGCCAGGGGAGAGGCGTATCAAATCGTACTTCCTAAAAAGGTCTGCTATAAAGGGTTCTAAAGACTCAAGAAACCCAGTGGGAGCTCGTGCTTTCGGTATGTGTGGCAATAAAACAAAAAAAACCATGAGTCTTGTGTAATGTTTCTGTTAAACCCCCTTGTGTGGTTTTCGAGTGTATCAATTTGATTTCGGATCTTTGTTTTAAGACTTGGTAATAGCGTCTTTCTTCTTATATTCAATCAATGTTATTTTGCACTTTTGTAGACTTCCCGTTTGGTGCTATGAAATGTTTATTTTTATCTCAATAGCTTCTTGATTATTGTATAAGTGTTTAAGCATGGTGGGTTACCCTGGACTTAAAAAGTCAACATTTTGACTATGAGCACAGTACCAGCAGCCTTAAATGTTAAATCACATGGGCCGTATAAAGAGAGAGAGGTCTTTATACGGAACGGAACCATAAATGTCTTTTTTGGTTTCATAAAACATCTTCTTGTCGGCAACTCTCGGAGTCTGAGAGACTGTACTCTACTGTGTACGACTACTACTACTCAACTTTGAAGAGACATAATTAGAATGGGAAGTGTGGGTTCTTCAAGACTATCACTGGTCTTGTTTGCGAGACTCTCCGGTTTAGTAATTGCAGTTTCGGTTCTGTACTGGGCTCTCTTCCTCCCTGGTCAAGACTTCGGCTACTCTGTAATCATATCACACTCCTTGCTCTCTTTGATTTCAATAGGATCTCAAAATATCTAATCAAGAGTTTATAATTATGTAGACTCTCCATCCTCTGCTGATGGTGATTGGCTTCATTCTTGTAAGTGGAGAAGGTAGTGATGATCATCCCTCTTTATGCTCTTTTGATGAAGATTTCCTCCTCTTTTCTTTCTTGAATATGTTAATCAAGAATCTGGGGGTTTTGTGATCTGCAGCGATTCTAATACACAAATGGTTACCTGGTTCAAGGAAAACGAAGAAAGCAGTACATCTATGGCTACAAGGAGTGGCATTGGCCTCTGCTGTGTTTGGGATTTGGACAAAGTTCCATTACCAACGTGGAGTATTTGCCAATTTCTACAGTCTCCATTCTTGGATGGGCTTACTCTCTGTTTCTCTCTTCGCTGCCCAGGTTCGTCTTTTTCTATTTCCACCTACCAATATTATATTTTCATTTTATTCTATAGATATAATACTATTAAGCATCTGACATGAATTTTTTAATGCATCATCGAAAAAGAAGTAGATGCTTTCCAAGTCTTTTAAAACGTATATAGTATGTTTTAAAAGTGCGGATTACACGTTGCTGTCATTATAATTTCTTTCTCTTCTTTTGAAATGTTTGCCATCAATAATGCAAAGAATGGACAAAGGAAGAATTATATAGCCACTTGGGATTAGTTTCTGATTTGTTACGGAAGCTAAAGCTGACAAGATTCCCCTAAAAGACTATTAAAGAACCAGTCATGACTGTTACTTCAACCTATGCTCTTATTAATTATGTCCTACATAGTTTATTGCTGAAGTTCCGGTGTTTATTAATTGTAATTTACAGTTTCTTAAGAAAATGTGAAACTGAGGCGTCAAGTTATCAGCATTTACGAAAAGGCCTTGTTAACTCTAGAGTTAGTGAGACCAGTTTTGAAGATTTAATAATAATGACGTTGTGTTGCAGTGGGTGACTGGGTTCATGAGCTTCTGGCATAGAGGAGAAGTACGAACAACAAGAACCACGTTTCTTCCATGGCACGTCTTCTTTGGACTCTATACATACGGTCTAGCCATTGCCACCGCAGAGACCGGACTGCTTGAGAAACTGACGTTCCTTCAGACTAAGAGGAACGTCCCCAGACGCGGTTCTGAATCAATGACTGTCAACGGTCTAGGACTTGGCTTGGCTCTACTCAGTTGCATTGTTGTAACTGCTGCTGTTTTGCCAAAGTATCAGAGCCATTCTGGTAATGAGAAACTTGTTTATTCATCTCAAGATCGTCCCAAATGTTTGTCTTCTTGAGTTTTCTTTCTTTCATTACTTTGTTTGTATTGGATCTGGGGATAAACTACACATCTTTGGTGTACAAAAAAGAACAAATTAGTTCTTCTAAAATGTATTACCGCATTGTGATGATCAGACTTCTGTCCAAAAACTTGGCTCCTCCAACCTTTCCTTGAATCTGAGACGGTAAATTAATCACCCGTCTTTGGTCCCCGGCTTCTATTAAGAGCTCAGAACCTCCTCTGTACTGCAAATTCAGCAAGAAAACCAAAAACCATTCTCAGTTCTTATTTCCATATGTGAACAGAAGAATTCTGCAGGCAATCACATTATGCCAGTACAGAGATAGCTTTACAAATGTAGGTGAGAGTCTGAGGGAGATGAGAAAGCTTTTTACCTGGTACAGTTTGATTTCAGATTTGTCAAACCCCGGCATGAAAAGAGTCACCAGTTTCTTTGCTGCATCAAACGTTACCGTTGTTGTCAAGCTGCTTCCATTCCTTACTGTTTCAGAAAGAAGTTCCCGGATACTCGCATTCGCTTGGTCCAGCAGTATTTTGTCCCAATCCAGACCATTTATAGTAAATGGAACCGATGCAGAAGCAAAGGGTAGAGGCAAAAAATCTTCTTTTGGTGTTTTGCTTGTCAGATGAGAAGAAGAAATAGCAAACGCACCAGAAGCATGAGATCCTGCTTGTACTGTACAACCCCAATACCGTAATGCAGCTTTAACAGACATAGGATTGTTTGGGTCCATTACAAGGAAACTCCTGAATCTCTCTGGATCTCTCCAAGCAGAAGCGCCAGTCTACATTTTGCAAAATTCCATATGTGATTTAGGAACAAAAATTAGTTTGAAGACACTGAGTTATGGGATAACAGATCACCTCCAAGAAACGTTCCAAAGTATCCCACATGGCAGGAGTTGTCATACCATCGAAAGGAGACTTATTGCCGCTTACGTTCATTGACTCATCAACAAATCTCATAATGGAAGGACTTGTTAGCCTCCCCAAATCTGTCTTCTCAGCCAAACTTCTCAGATATTTCACATACAATCTGCAAAAAAGCAAACTTCCTTAAGGGCTACAAGAATACAAGAAGGGAAAGAAGCAGAAGCCAAAAAAAAAAAAAAGCAAAACATAAAAGAGACCTTGTTTTGCTGCTTAGACCAATCATCCGAAGAGTTTCCTCAGTGCTAATGCCATCGTAAATCACAACGTCAAAATTCTTCCCCTTGTGGTTCTTTCGGGTTGCTTGCCTAAAGAAACCAACAAGCCTCTCGAGTTCAAGCATAGAAAAGATTGAATCCATCCCTGGAAGCACACCTAGCTCTTCACCAACCACCTACTACACATCAATAGCCAAAGAAAAACAAATTAAGACTCAAAATCCCAAATATATTTTTCTCTCGAAACTCGCAGATACGAAGTAGTGTGTCACATACCTACCCCTTCAAGAACCCCTTGGGTCATATTAAGTCGAGCGTCTGCTTGCTTCAGCTGTTTAAGAGGTTCTAGAAGCATCTGCAGTGTTTCAAAGAATCGTCGTTAAGTAATATCAAACCCTGAAACAGACATAAAGCATACGAAGAAGATGGAAACAAGAACAAAAAGGAACGCACTTTTGTGGTTTCAAGCCTAATGACAGAGAGATTGTCGTTGATCAAAGTAGGAGTATTCCCAATCTTGGTTCCAAGGAGGAAATCAGCAGAAGGGTCTTGATTTTGTACCACTAAACATGTACTCAATCCAGCCAATGCGTAATGCTATTAGCAAAACCATTCCCCCTCAAAAAAAATTAGTTAGCAAACAAAACAACAACACATAATTCAAAATTCTAAAGACAGCAAAAACATCAAAAAAATCTAAGCAGAGTGATCAGATCAATACAACAACACTCAATTCTAAACATTATAGGATACAGAATTCAATGCCGAGTAAATTTCAGTACTTTCGTCAAGATTGATGAAATGCAATGAGAAAGAAATCATAAAAATGCCTTCTTTTATCATATATAAATACCTGAGCGGCGAAAATAGCGGCGGTGGTCTTGCCGGAGCCGCCTTTTCCGAGAAAGGTGACGAATTTGGTATCGTTATCATCTCTCGAAGATGTTGCTGCCACCACATAAGCTGATCGACGCTTCTTGGAGGATGAAACTGGTGATTCCGTCCGCATAAAATTCAGAGTAAGGCTTGAGCATGTAAGAGAAGAAGCTACCAAAGACACCATTTTTTTGTTTTTGTTTTTGGTAAATTCAAAAAGATCAGATTTTCGCCGGAGAGCTCAACGAACTAGAGCCGCTTGTAATAAAAGGCGTTACAATATCGGAACTGACACATCGACACACACAATTCACGTTTGCGTTCTACTCATCCGATTAATTTTAAACGCCCTTCGCGTTTTCAAACTGCTTTTATTTCACGTCTAAATATATTAACAATTTGTTGTTATTTTTAAAAAATATTACCGACATTGACCATAAGAAAAAAAAGAATTAGCTTACGTGTTATTTATAAATCCGCGAACGCGTTGGAAAATATATATATCAACACGGCAACGTTTTGCTGAGGTAGAAAGAAGATTCGTTACCTGTGAATTTACCAAGTCTGTTCAGTTTTCACCAAAGAAGATTTTGTTTGCGATTGAACATCACAGAGGAGGAGGAGATTACGAAGATCGATTTGATCAATCTCGATTGAAACAAGATGGTACGTCTTATATCGTTTGCTCAATTCATCGTTAATTTGGTCTATAAGTCAATTGGGGGATATGCTATATTTTGATCTTCTGCTTCTCGATGGTTGTAAAATTGGGGATAAACTGTGTTTGCTCGTTTTAATGGATCCCCGTAGCTCTAAGTGCTTAAGATTGATTATGTCTGCGATTAGTATGAGTCTCTTTTGGGAATTTTAGGGTATTCGCATTCATCGGTGCTAGGATTTGGTTTCTAGGTTTTTGTTCACAAGGGTTTGTTATGAGTAATTTTTATCTTTTTTTCCAATTGATTAGGATATGGTTCGTCGGTAATTTGCAAATTTTTCTGTATGATTTGTCTAATCGAATCAATTGTTTGCGTTCTGTAATCTGTATTATATATACTTTTCTCCTATCTGGTTTGGTGTTTTTTCATTGTTTTCAGTTTCATGTGTTAATTCTTTTCAATTTGTTTCCCGTGTGTTTGCAGTCGACTCTATCAGCTGCCAGGGCGGATAACTTTTACTATCCCCCGGAATGGACTCCAGATCAAGGTTCCTTGAACAAGTTTCAAGGACAGCATCCTCTCAGAGAGAGAGCAAAGAAGATAGGCGAAGGGATTTTGGTCATTAGGTAAATTTATATATAATCAAATACTATTTTTATTAGCTCATCATTGCAGTGACTGCCTTAGTTCCCAAGTTGTAACATTGGAAGAAAAGATGCTACTTACTTTTTGGCTGAATTCAAACTAGTTGTTCAATTGGTTGCTTCTGTGATCCATGAAGATGAGGCTAAACCAAAGTTTAACATCAAACTATTATGATGTTTATAAGTAGGAAAAAGTGTGTATTAGGCTTGAGTTGTTGTCAGTGAATTGGCATGGCTCGATGTTAAAGTCTTTGCCTTGTGTAATTTCACTTGATTATTGATCAGAAGCTTTGTTTTTGTTGAATTGGCAGCAGGGTACTCTCACTTTGGTTAAATTTTTCATACGTGCTTTTATTTTGTGTTCAGGTTCGAGATGCCTTATAATATATGGTGTGGTGGCTGCAATTCTATGATTGGCAAGGGTGTTAGATTTAATGCAGAAAAGAAGCAAGTTGGGAACTATTATTCTACAAAGGTATGATTGAGAGTCCTTCTTTTATTGATGATCACTTACTTTTGTCCCAAAAAATATTTGATTGCTCAAATACATGTACGTTGCATTGTATATTCTCTTTTCGCTTGCTATGAAACTATGGCTGAGGTTTATATCTTATCATGGTTAGATATGGAGCTTTGCAATGAAATCACCGTGCTGCAAACATGAGATAGTCATACAGACTGATCCTCAGAATTGCGAGTATGTAATCACTAGTGGTGCCCAGAAGAAGGTCGAGGAGTATGATGTAGAAGATGCAGAAATCATGGAGCTCACTGCTGAGGAAGGTTGGTTTCCATCTTTCTACTACAAGTTTGCATTTAGAAGCTCTATAGGCCTCTAAATAGCTTATCCTTGTTATTTGTTCTGTCTAACTATTCTTGACATGCTTTTGGATAAACTTGTGCAGAGAAGGGAAAGCTTGCAGACCCGTTTTATCGTCTAGAGCACCAAGAAGTAGATTTGCAGAAGAAGAAAGCAGCAGAACCGCTTTTGGTCCGTCTCCAGCGAGTCTCTGATGCAAGACATGCTGATGATTACTCTATAAACAGAGCTCTACGTGCACAACTTAGGGTTAGTTCCAATTTGCAAGTTTCGCTCTGCTTGCAATATCGATTCCTCTGTTCTAACTTTGTTCTCATTTGCCAGGGACACAGAAAACGTGTAGCAGAAGAAGAGGCTGCCTCAAGGAAGATAGGTTTGGGGATACGACTTCTTCCAAAGAGTGAAGAAGATATTAAAGCTGCATCAAACGTGAAATTCAAAACCAAGTTTGACAAGAACCGAAAGGACAAACGAGCACTAATCCATGCATCTTCCATTTTTCCCGAGTCATCTTACTCGATGTCATCATCGAGCAAGAAAAGAATGGAGTTAGAAGCAAAGAGAAGGAAGATAAGCGCAGCATCAGCGTCGAGTCTATTGAGAGGAGGTTTCAAAGCTTCAGCATTGTCTAAAACACCATCAACAAGCAAATCTAAGGTTTCATCAGTTTCTGTAAGGAAGCTGTAGGTTTTTGTTTTAGCAACGTGTGCTTGTATCGTTGAGAAGAAAAACCAATGTAAGAAACACAAAAAAAAAGTGACAACTTATTATTATAAGATGTTTCTACGTTTGGGAAATTGAATTTGATCCCGACCTTTTTGGTGTCAAACCAATTAATCTGTTGAAATCAGAGAAAAAAATGTGGAGGAGATGATGATGAAAATAATATGTTTGGTTTTTGGATAAATTGATTATTAATGTAATTTATAATAAATTGTGTCGCATATCATCATTTTATTAACCAACCCATCCTTCTCCGCTTCTTCACGACGACGACACACGGCAGGGCTGTTTCTTCCCGGCTGAGGTACGGATCCATCGATTTCTTGTTTATTCCATGGAGTGAATTTTTGTGTGTTTACGGTAGATTTTGATAGTTTATGCATAAAACGAAGAATCTGATTTGTTTTTTAATTTCATCTATGGTTGTAGAAAAATAAAATGTCTAGTAAGGATATGCAAAACCTTCCACCACTTCCAGATATGCAAAGCTTTCCACCACTTGCAGATATGCAAAACCTTCTACCACTTCTTCCAGATATGCAAAACCTTGTAGAACTTGCAGATATGATAAGCTTTCCAGTACCTCCAGAAATGCAAAACCTGCCACCTCTAGATATGAAAGACTATCCACCACCTCCAGATATGAAAACATTCGTGGAGACGACGGCACGTTATGTAGCGGAACACGGGTCTGAGAAGGAGAAGTCTATCATTAACGCTAAACTCCATGATGAAAGCCTCAACTTCAACTTTCTGAAGAGCTCAGAAGATCCCTTACACGGATATTACAAGCAAAAGCTCGCTGAACACCTTTCTGAGAAACAAGAAGAAGATGAAGAAGAAGAAGCGTTCTTCACATTGATCCAAGAAAAACAAAAAAAAAACAAAAAAAAGAAGAAGATGTCGGAGCTAATCATCACGATGCTACTGAGAAGAAGAAAGTTGTTGTACTTGAGCCTCTTACCGAATACTATAGAGCTAATCTTGATGATGATGATTATGATGATGATGATGATGGTAAAGTTTGTCTGCCTGATCTCCTGGAAGTCAGACTTCCTAAAGGGATGAAGCGCAAGGAGTTTGAGACTATGAAGCTCACAGCGCAGTTAGCAGCTTGGTATGGTAACCGTTTTTGGCTGCCTTTGAGAAAAAGAGGAGCTGGGTTTGAGTTTACCAATCAAGATAATCGCTACTTCCCACGTTTCTTTCGGTTTGTTCTCGAGTATTCCATAGTATTTCCGCCCCCTAAAGATTTGGAAGAAAAGATGAGCAACAGTGACGCTTATGCAGCAGCCGTTCAGGATGGTTTTTTCCTTCTTCTTCAGATGACTTCTCTCCAGGCGTTTCGATGGTGGGAAGGAGGGGTGATGTCATTGGTTAATTGGCATGCTTCTCTTGAGAAAGATTTTGCTAACATGGAGCATGATGATGATGAACCTGAGCCAAAGACAAAGACACACACGTTTGATGAACCAGCCACCCTTGTTCCGAAAGACCAGTTTGATCTTGCTCAACACCCGGTGATGTTTTCATTTCTTCGGGCTCTTACTAGCTAGATACGTCTTTGTCTGAGTTGTTTGTTGTTGTTTTATCTAATAAATTATGACTTGGTACATTTTTCAGGGTTCAGCTCCAATCAAGGTTTCTGTTTCCAATGCCTTTGACATCACACTGCAGTCATTATCGCAAAATGTGGCGACTTTGAAGGAGAAAATAGCTGCGGCGATCCAAATTCCACCACACAGGAGGTTGAAGTTAACTGGAAAAGCCGGGGTGTTAGAGGACGACAACATGTCACTTGCACATTACAATGTGGAAGCAGGAGACAACCTTACTCTGTCCTTGTGTGAGAGCGAGAGAGATCGGTACGGACATGTTGTTTCAAATCTTTCTTTTAAATAATTCTTGTTAAGTTTGTGTTTGGATATTGGCAGATTGTTCTTTGTTTTTTTCGATACTCTATGTCATGTGCAATCTCTTAAAATGCGTCTTTTAAATAAGTCATATATAGTGTGATACTCATATGGTCATTTTTAGTACTGTCTCTATGTTAGTGTTGCTACGAGACATCATTCAAAGCAGGTTTAAACCAGCAACTTACGTGTCACATCCCTCTCGTTCAAGTATATAATCATTGCTCCTTCTCCTTAATCGTGTGTTTTTCTTCTTTGTGAACTCTAAATGATACTATGGTGATAGTAGCTTCTTATTTGTATTTTTGAGAAGTCTATTTTCCCCACCAAGCCACTAAGTAGACTGCTGCCGTGTTGAGTTAGCTCTGATGTTATCTCCTAATATTCCTCTGATTTATATATCTTGATTTATATTAATGGTTCGATTCATTTGACATTGGTAAAGGTTTGGGCCTAAATGCCAGTATTGACTTATTCATTGGAGAACCAAACTACGCAACTCTGTAGTGATGAGACAGATAATTCTGTTAGATCATTTCGTTCATTCTGTATGCCTTTCGATATTAGATTATGGGGTTAGCATTTCCTTAATCTCTCAGTGCACACTTGCAAAGAGTGATCTCTAATTAACCTCCAAATAAAATATTTTATACAGAGTGAAATGGGTAGTTATTATACTTTTATCTTTTAAGTGAGCAAGGTATCTATGCCGTGAGACACGAAAAAGCAAGAGCCGGTACTTACATTGGTTCGTTATTTTTAAAAAACTTTGTATTGTTTTGTACTTGATACATGACTCCACTTTTAGGATAAGTGGATTTGATTAAATTTCCTTCTAATCATTCTCTAAAGAAAATATTGGCTAGTTGAGAAACTGCAAATTCAGGCAAAAGGAAATGTTATTCTAATCATTCTATCTTTGTTGAATCTATGATACCAACGCCTCAAGATCCCTCCCCAACGCTGCAGTTTCTGGGTGAAGTGGTTTATCACAGTAAAATCATTCTAAATATGGACATTCAGAAAGGTTGGAACTACTTTGGCTATTGTTTTGATTGTTCAAACTTTTATGAGAATGTTGAGGATAAGGCGTGGATACTAGAGGGGTTAATGATTTTTATGATTTTTATGATTTTAATGGATTTGGAAATCCAATCAAAAAATCATTTGTTATTCAATAATTAATTTTTAAATATTTATCAAAATCATGTGTTATTGCTTATATGATTTATAAATAAAAATTTCATGTTATTCGGTTAATGATTTGATTTTAGATTAAAAAAAATTTACATTATGTTTTAATTGAATGGATTTAAAAGTGAAATATAGAAAGATTCAAATTCATGGATTAAACATGTTATTTCAAAATTCATGTATTTTGATTTTTATAATTTTACAATTCTATATGAATTTACAAATCATTCATCCAATAACATTTAAAACTATGATCTAGAATGAAGATGCATAATAAAATAAACAATGTATCTACCTCCAAGTGAAGCTTATAGGCTGTTATTGGATAACATTTTCCAATCCAAAACAAAACAAAAACAAAAAATGATCTCAATTGTCTAGAGTTAGCAGATACATCAATTTTGAAAAGTAAATCAGCCCGAGCAGTATCGATTGCCATATGCTCCACTTGCATCAATTGCCATAAGCTGCTGTTGGATATCTACCTTGCTTGCAAAAAGCCTCCAAGTTTTTGATTTGACTGCTATAGATTAAACTAACAACTACGAGAGACAACTAAATAAAAATATATATTAAAAATGACTAATGATTTAGAATCTACAATTGTGAATTAATTTCAAAAACCGCTGAACAAAAACAAGAATTTTCCTACTAAAAATATACCAAAAACAATGTTCACAATCACATGTAATTATGTTTAAAAATCGTCTTCAAGTGTATCGTGTCCATAGCAATAAGGGGAAAACTAACAAGTATGAGTCCAATTCTTGTGCAAAATTAGCTCTATTATATAGAGCTAATTCTAAGTATAAATTCATTCTTATATAATTTGGCTATATATGTTATATATAATTACCTTTAATGTTTCTTTGTTTTGGACTAAAATACAATTAACCCTGTTCAAAATCATAATATTAATATAATTAGGAATCCAATTCTTATATAAGTTGTATTGGTATAATATTATCAGTTTGTCGTGTTATATACACAATCGTTTACACAATAATATTTTTTAGCATGTACAAGTACTAAAAAATGGATATATTTAATCTCATGAGTTGAGAATAATGATTAGGGTTTGCATACATTCATATATGAAATAGATTTCCTAAACTAATTAGATACAAACATATAAATATTTATATATAATAATTGTATAATATTTGATAATAATTTAGAGCGCTCAAAACTCAATATGTGTGAAGGTGGATGATAAAACACTAATGGCTTTTTGTCTTCTTCAATATTTGGATTTAAAATATAATTTAATACATTCTCTGGAAAGTGAGAAAGTCCACCAAATTATGTCGCATAGTATCATAAAAGTACATTTATAAATAAATAAACATCATTAAGCCAATCCTTTATCTCTGTATGATTATAATATAAGGTAGTACGTATTACTTAATTAAATAATTAGAACCACGGAAGAGATCATCCTAACCGTTGATCTATACGACAAGCGTGTACTTGTTACGATAGAAGTCAACGCAAAGTCGTCGAATTTATGCGGACCGAGTCACACTCAATAAATGCCCTCACACTTCCAAAAAGAAAACATAAACAGGCGCCTCTCTCTCTCTCTCTCTCTCTCTCTCTTCTTCTCCACTTCCCAGTTATATTTCGCTCGGGACGAGATTTTATTGTCTCTCAAAATCTTTTATTAAAAAGAAAGAAAAAAAAAAAAGATTTTAACACTTTATTTCGTACTTAAGCGAAAACAGTAGTAGTATTAATCCCGGACTCGAGTTTTGAGAATATCCTTACTTTGCAATTGTATCCATTTAAGCGTCTCGAGAGCGAGAGAGACTTGTCTAGGGTTTTCCCGATTCTGCTTCTCTGATCTTTTTCTTCGTCAAGCTCCCATGGCTGGGTAAGTACTTTTCTCTTTCGATCTCGCTCTGGATTTTGGCTAGTTCATGGTTTTTTGAGTTGAGACTCAAACCCTAAGTACGATTCCCCCCCCCCCCCCTCCCGATTGCAATTTTGAAGTAGAAACAAAAAAAAAAAGTTTGAATCTTTTTAGTTTTTGTTTGCGTTTGTGTATCCATGGAGCTTTGTGATTTTAGTTTCTCCGATGTCAAAGCTAAGCGCGAAAGGGTTTTAATTTGAAATCTGCATTTGGGTCTTTCATTTACACTGCTACTAGCTTTTTTTCAAGAAGGGATTTTGTTTTGAAGTTTCCTGTTGTATGATGCTAATTTGATTGATGAGCTTGAAGTTCATACCTTTTTAACTGCTGCTGCTTAGTATCTATACACTACAGTATGTATGTATTTCAGTGTCTGCACTCTTATCAAAGTAGAGATATCCAATGTCCTTACCAAATATGGTGGAACAGATTCCATATTTCAGGCTGTCTTTGTTCCTTAAGTACAACAGGAACAAGTATTCTGCTAAATATAGATTCTGGTAGACATAATAATGTCTGATTTTTCAGGATTTAGTTTTGTTTTTATGTGACCATGTCTTCTTTAACCTGCATTTTGGTAATGGCATTGTGTTGCTATCATCTCTCTAATGTTTGGAACTACTGTCTTGACCAATGGTTGCTCTTTTTTTTACTGTATGTAGACGATCATGGCTAATCGATAGCAACCGGATTGCAACAAAAATTATGAGTGCATCGGCTGGTTCTGACCCTCGCAAAGTTGTGTGGAAAAGCAATCCTACAAGACATTGTCCAAACTGTCGACATGTCATTGACAACAGCGATGTATGCTTTGCTCTTTTGTTTCATTTGTCGATTATTCTCTAATATCGTATATCTATGTAGTTGTTGTAATATTGACTAGTTTTTGTACATTTTCAGGTTGTTGATGACTGGCCAGGCTTGCCTCGAGGTGTGAAGTTCGATCCATCTGATCCAGAGATCATATGGCACTTGCTAGCAAAATCTGGTTTATCAGGTTTAAGTTCTCACCCATTCATCGATGAGTTCATCCCAACTGTCAATCAAGATGATGGGATCTGTTACACTCATCCTAAGAATTTACCAGGTTAGGCAATGCAGGTTTCTTCTTTCTGTTTTCAGTCATCAACTTCTTTCTGTTTTCAGTCATCAAAGATGTTCCGAAGTTCATTTTATCTTAAACTTAAATTGAAAAAAAAAATACAGGTGTTAAGAACGATGGAACAGTGTCCCACTTCTTTCATAAGGCAATCAAAGCCTACAGCACAGGAACTCGAAAGCGTAGAAAGATTCACGACGACGATTTTGGCGATGTGCGCTGGCATAAGACAGGAAGAACGAAACCGGTTGTGTTGGATGGTGTTCAAAGAGGGTGCAAGAAAATTATGGTTCTTTATGGCGGAAAAGCCGTGAAAACGAACTGGGTGATGCACCAATATCACTTGGGAATAGAAGAAGATGAGAAGGAAGGTGATTATGTTGTTTCTAAGATATTCTACCAGCAGCCACAGCAGCTAGTTGTCAAGCAAGGTGATAAAGCTGAGCAAGAAGTCTCTGAGGAAATCTTTGCTGTAATGAATCCAACAGTGGATCCTGTTACTCCAAAAATGGTTACACCTGAGCCTCAACATGCTGTACAACTTTGTTCTGATTCTCACTTTGCAAATGACTATGTTACTCCCCATAGCTATGTTACTGCCCAAGATGTTTCTCTTGCTGAGGTAAAATTCTTTTCGTTTGCTTTCTATTGACAAATCCTTGTGCTAGTCTAGTCTGAGAGCATTGTGATTACCATAGGTGGTGTGGTTTGTCGCTGTTGTGATAATTCAGCAGCTATAGTTGAGACGGTTAGCCACATAATTAGTGATGAAAATGAAAAGGAAGTTTAGGCAGAGGGAGTTGGGTATTCAGGATTATTCTATGGTTTAGGATTGAGAATTGGGTTGAGGGTGGAATATACTCTTAAAACAAGTAACAAGTAGAAGCTCTTGCTGTAGTGAATAAAGAAGGAGTGTGCTGGTTGGAGTTTTTCACATTCCTGTGTAATCTAACACCTTATTGATATTGCACTAATTGACATTATGTCTTTTGTTTCCGGTACCTTAGACATCTGAGGTAATGTATATGGAAGATGAGGTCCAGAGTAGTCAGGCTAATCTTGAAAGACCAAGTTCTGCATATGAGCCTGAGCCTGAGCCTGAACCTGGACTTGAAAACGGAGCAAAAGAAACAATAGATGATAAAGAAGAGCAGGAGAAGGATAGAGATGATGAAAACGAAGCTGAGGAACAGCCGACTTGGTTTGACAGCGGATATCAGTTTATCTTGAACTCGCAACAGCTTGTGGAAGCCTTGTCTCTTTGTGATGATATCTTGCTAGTGGGATCACAGGACAGGGAAGAGAACACAAACAGTGGAAGCTTAAAGGATAAACAACCATGTTTTGCAGATTACGCACACCTAGGAACAGAAGACTTCAAACGAGACCTGGAGGAATGTCAGAAGATCGTTCTTGATCCCTCCAACATAGAGCTCGATACTCCACCTGAGTTTCGTCTGAGCCAGCTGGTAAAACTTCCCTCTTTCTACTTCAACTTTTTTACATGCAATCAGCAGGTACAAAAGCCTAATGGGTTTTGGTTATGTCTGTATAGGAATTTGGATCACAGGACAGCTTTCTCGCCTGGGGGACCGGAAAGACTGACTGACTTAACAAAATCTACCACGAGCTCAAGGCTATGGAACTCATTGATATTTTTTGGTTGGCAAAACAGTGCCAAGCTCTTGTTGTAATATGGTAGTTTCCTCGAGGGATTGATTCGAACTTGTTTCGGTGTTTTTTTTTGTTTTCGGATTGATTAGAACTACTTTGGAACGTGTTTTCTGATCTAATTTGCAATGTCAGTATGTAAATATGATGCTTTTGAAGAGTTTTATGAGACCCAAGGATGTATGAATTATATATCTACAACTTCACTAGGAAACTTTCTTACCGAACTCATGTTTCTTGCTTAACAGAAGGTCCAAAACCAACCTAGCCATCTTGGCCATTTCTTATGTAAAACGCGACAATTGACAAGGCACTTTTTGTATGTTTAGCTTCCCATCGGCAAGAAGGTAGTAAACCTAGACTAGAAACAAACAACAACGTTGTGCTTGTTGAACACCTGCCTGCAAATGGAAATGTATGTGTCAAAGAAATGGGCTGGGCTTGAAAGCCCATTGAATAATTAGACATAAGTCAATGGAACTCAAGAGAAAACCGGGGGGTTGGTGAGTTAGACCGGGGTTTTGTTTTCTTATTGTACTTTTTTTTAGAGGGAAACGACAAGTAGACGGAGTCACGGATTCAGAGACTTTAATATGTTTACATTTACACCCTGAACGCGTTGTCTTCTGACGACGATTTACAGTAACTAACTACTAACCACGTTGCTCTTTTATTCTTTCACTAAATCACTCCAAAATGTCTAGTTAAGGAATAAGACTGACCCGGAAAAAATATTAATTCCAACCGAATTCAGAGTGGGCATCATGATCACAACTTTTTTTCCGTCATTAGAGATAGAGTTTATTTCTAGTTAAATCAAACTAGGATTAGATAATAGGTTTTTGACTTGGTGGTTACCCAACTAAAACTGAATTTTCAGATATGTAGCAGTGAAAAAGAAAGTTAAAATGATTGGTTGGGGTTTAGTTAGATTTACCGGTGAATTTTAGGTAGTGAATGAATATTTTGTCTGATATAGTGCATGGTGGTGGTGGCCACGTCACGGTGGTGACTAGTATAATATTTACTTCTCCCACTGACGTAATAGTTAAGTAAAGTAAGTAACTCCTTTCTTTTACTATTTTAATTGCCTCTTCTCGCGAGACACTCTCTCACTTTTACAATTTTACCACTATCTTCTATATCTACTCGTTTCCCGTGTGTAATAAATACACTGTTAGTGTTACTGTTACTGTATTATTCCAATGGCATTACTACAAAACAAAATAGGACTAATCAGGTTTATTTAAAAACAATTAGTCAAAAACAGAATATTTAAAAGAGAAAAGATAGTAAAAAGCGGTCCATAAATACAGAGAAAAAGTGAAAACTTAAAGTCAGCCAGAAGTGTGTAAATGTCCTTAAATGACTCAACTCAGTCCACCCGCTAATCTCGCCCTTCCTCCTTCATCCTCTTCTTTTTTTTTTTTTTTAATTGTTGACAAAATTGGTTTCTTCTTTCAAATCACAGTCGTAGTACCACCACCACCATCACATTACATGCTTCCCTTTACTCTGCACTCTCTCAATTCCATCTAATTCCCAAAATGCCCTTATCTCCATCTTCCTCCTTCTACCTCTTTCTCTCCTCCATCATCTTCCTCCTCCTCCTTCCCCTCTCTCTCTCCTCTCCATTCAGTACGTCACACTCCTTATCTCTATCTCTCCGTCTAGATCTGACTAATGATTAACTGAACTCATCCTCTGTTTTTCTTATGTTGCAGATACATCTTTCTTCATTGACTGTGGAAGTCCCGAAGGTTCAACTGACGCATTCAACCGCACATGGCTCCCCGATCAATTCTACACCGGGGGAAGCACCGCCGTCGTCTCCGAGCCTCTTCGATTCCATCAAATCGCCGAGAAAACCATCAGGTACTTCCCTCTCTCCTTCGGCAAGAAGAATTGCTACGTCGTTCCTCTCCCTCCTGGTCGTTACTATCTCAGAACTTTCACCGTTTACGATAACTACGACGGTAAATCTCATTCCCCGTCCTTTGATGTCTCCGTCGAAGGCACGCTCGTTTTCTCCTGGAGATCTCCTTGGCCTGAAGGTTTCCTTCGCGACGGCTCTTACTCTGATCTCTTTGCCTTTATCGGTGACGGTGAGCTCGATTTGTGCTTTTACAGCATCGCTACTGATCCTCCTATTGTTGGTTCTTTAGAAGTCTTGCAAGTTGATCCTTCTTCCTACGACGCCGACGGGACTGGTCAGAATGTTCTGTTGGTTAACTACGGGAGGCTCTCGTGCGGCTCGGATCAGTGGGGTCCTGGGTTCACTAACCACACCGATAGTTTCGGGCGGTCGTGGCAATCCGATGAAGATTTCCGATCGGATGATTCGAAATCGGTGGCGAGGTCGTTGTCTACGGTTGAGAAAATCAAAGGAGTGAATCAGGCGCCTAATTATTTCCCGATGAAGCTTTATCAAACGGCGGTTACGGCTTCTGGTGGTGGTGGTTCTTTGGTTTACGAGCTTGAGGTTGATGCGAAGCTTGATTACTTGCTTTGGTTTCATTTCTCTGAGATTGATTCTACTGTGAAGAAGGCTGGGCAAAGAGTGTTTGATCTGGTTGTGAATGATCAAAATGTGAGCAGAGTTGATGTGTTCCATGAGGTTGGTGGATTTGCTGCGTTTAGTTTGAACTATACTGTGAAGAATCTGAGTAGTACGACTGTGACTGTGAAATTGTCGTCTGTTTCCGGTGCACCGATCATTAGTGGGCTTGAGAATTACGCTATTGTTCCTGCTGATATGGCTACAGTGCCAGAACAAGGTATGTCAGATTTATAGGGATACTCTAACACTGTTTTTGGTGGATAACAACATTTATGTTTTTTCTTGATTTGATTTGAATTCTGAGAATAATAGCCTTGAGCGAAACTGGTTCGTTTTTTTTGCAGTCACTGCTATGAAAGCATTGAAGGATTCACTACGTGTTCCTGATAGAATGGGTTGGAATGGTGATCCATGTGCTCCTACTAATTGGGATGCTTGGGAAGGAGTCTCATGCCGGGCAAACTCGCAAGGATCTGCTCTTGTGATCTTCCAAATGTGAGTTTCATGGATGCAGACAGTAACCAGAACTGCCTTGTCTTAACTTGATTAAGGAAAGCAAATAACTTGATTAAGGGTTACGAATTAAATTGTTTATCTGGAATTTTGTGTCTCGGCATTGTCATAAGCTTCCAGCACTTACTTGGAATAGTGTTAACTATAGATAGTAACTGCATAGATAATATTGCCTTATTTGGTGCTCATTATTATGTCTGCATTGTGGTTTTCTTACTATTAATATGTTATCATGTAATGCTTAATATAGAGAGTTGTCTCATACTTCTATACTTGTTTCAGAGACCTTGGAAGCCAAGGCTTGAAAGGATTCATCAGTGAACAAATAAGTCTGCTGACGAATTTGAATAGCTTGTAAGTATCTCAACTATTGACTTTGTTTATCTATCTCAGATTTCGTAGCTCTTCATAATGCATTTGAATTGTGATTTTGCTAAAGAGACGCAAATTAACTCGATTATCTCATATTCTTTGGGAAAAGGCATTTATGGATTTTTCATTTGTTTTCTTGCAGGAACTTGAGTTCAAATACCTTAACTGGTCAACTACCTTTGGGTCTTGGGCATAAATCCCTTGTGAGTCTGTAAGTTAACATACCTCGGTCCATCATCAGTTGCCAAAATTTTATCATAAATGCATCAATGGAAATCTTTTCAGCTTGTTACTGCTTCAAGTTGTAGATAATTTCTTTTAAATACGTACGTTTAAGATGACAATGAAACAATGATATTAGAGTGGGAGGATGGTTTAGAGAAACCAAAGAAACAATTCTGGCTCGGTACATTTGTGTTTATTGTTTGCCTATTTGGATTGCAGTGACTTATCAAACAATCAGCTCACAGGACCAATACCTGAAAGTCTGTCCTTGTCAAGCTTAAAGCTCGTGTAAGAAGCTGCTTCATAACATTCCTTTTAACGTAACTGTTCTGTGTCAATATTTTTTCTCTATTCCATGTGAAAAAACAACCACTATCTATGTAAGAGACAAGGAAATAATGATTCATGGTAACACAACTATATTGGCATTTTCATTTTTTCTATATTAGATGATTAATAAGTAGAGGATGCATAACAAGGTTTTGATGACAACCATCTTTATTGACGTTAACATGAACGCTGATTGATTTATCTATGATGTGTTTTTAGGCTTTTGAATGGCAACGAATTGCAAGGAAAGGTACCAGAGGAGGTTTATTCAGTTGGTGTTCATGGTGGAATCATCGAGTAAGTTAAATTTCAAAGTCCGCATGGAATTATATAGTCTATATTAGTTTCATCAATGGCAAATTACCTTCCTTTTTATTATCAATGGCTTTGTTCTTTGATCTATAAGCTCACACTCTACAACAATCTCCTTCTTTTTTACAGTCTCTCTGGAAACAAAGGATTATGCGGAGTACCATCGCTTCCGTCGTGTCCACTACTATGGGAGAATGGCCACTTATCCAAAGGGGGTAAAATAGCCATAGCCATATCTTGTGTTGTGTTTCTCATTCTGGTTCTCCTAGTCATTTACTTGTGTTGCATCTGGAGAGGAAGACATGATTACGACTTTGCACCTCCCCACGATTTGACATGTAAGTAAAATTCCTCAAAATTGAAGAAGATGAAGGACATTTTTGAATCTTGATCTCTCTCTGAGTCTTTGTATGTGTGTTGTTGCAGCGCTAGCAGCGAAGAGAAACAGATACCAGAGGCAAAAGTCTTTAATGCTACTGGAAATGGAGAGCCAACACGCGAAAGGAATGCCCACACTGCCCCTGAATTCGCAATAGCCGAGAATGAGAGGTAGGAAGAGATTTGACTTGGACAGAACAAGGGGATGAGATGAGGATTAGAGATTTTATGTGTAATTAGTATATGAAGCATTACTCCTCAAGAAGACTCCCCAACAAATAACAATGAAGAGGGGGCAATCAATGGATCAAAGAGTGTGAAATTATTCCCCAAAAGAGTAAGAACTCAATCTCCCTTCATCGTATTTTTGGTCTCTCTTAGATAAATGAAAATATTAATTGATACACATTCTTACTTACGCCCTTCCCTGTATCTGTGTTGCATGTATCATACTGTTCCCTTTTGTTTCGAGGTCAATGGATATCAACACATGTGGATTAACCAAACTTGTTTCTATAATGAAAGTGAATTAAAATTAACAACAATGAAACATCCAATGATTTTTCCCTGGGTTCGAAGAGCTTTTCCTTCTTGGTTGGTTTACAATGCTACTGTTTCGGTAATCTACTTAATAAAATGGGCACCATATCAGCCCATAACAGTAATTTCAAGTTCGACCTCGACCTTCCCAATAAAGTTGCAAATATATTGATCAAAAAAACCGGGACACTTCTCTTTCAGCAGAAATATTTTATTGGTTATTTCTTCCAAATATATCACTGAAACTGAGAAAGAAAATCACAAAAGAATACAAGAACCTTCTTTTAACACTAATAAAATCAGAAGAAACTTAAGGTTAACTCTATCAGTGTTAAAAGAAACTTAAGATTTAACCTACTTGAATGAGGTTTAAACTTAAGTTTTAAACTAATAATCTTCTGATTTTAAACTAACACTGAGATTCAATAAAGGTAACAATATAATTTTAATTAATATTAGACTAATAAATTTTTAGGGGGAGTGTGGGCATTATTTAAGCTTTCAATTAGGGTAACACTATAATTTTAATATTAGACTAATAAAAATTTTAAAAATAAATTATTAAATTCTAAAAAATATTTTCTCTCTCTAATTAATTATGGACGAAAATTACTAATTAATTTTTAAAAATTGTAAACCAATAAGAATTTTGAAAACTAAGATTTTATTTCTAAATTGTTTTGAATTATCAAATAATACATATGATAAATAAATATGTATATTTTTCTGCATATGTTGTAATTTGAATTTTTTTTAAACGAAGATATATTATTCAATCTGTAAAAAAGTGTGTTTTAATATTTCATATTGACCCGTTGGTAAAACTAAATTTACGTGGTTGATAAATTAATAAATTTTATTTGTTCACAATTTGCTCACAATTAGAATATAATAATTAATGCTTTTAATATTTCACAAAATAATGATGCAAATACAACAAACAATATAAAATGGTAATATACATTAGACAAATTAAAATATTATAACCATACTAATCTCCAATGCATCTTCATGAATTATGAATATGTTTCCTTTATGTGTGGTGGTTGATAGATTGGTGTCTTTATGATTTATCTTTTACATGTTGATCAAAATTTTAACGGATAAGTGAGGAAGTTTGTAGAGGAATTCCAAAATCCCTTTTATTCTGACTTTAATATCAGCCACATTTGAGTGTAATCTAGTTTCTTGCACTCACAATCTGACAATCTGTAGCTTGTACTATTAATTTATGATATTTGTTTATGCTAATCCTGCTAGCATTTGATGGCCTCGGAGGCAAGGTATGATCTTGATGTAGACATGTTGATCTTGGCAAGACAGCAAGAGGTATGTTTTTCTTAATTGTTTATTTTGGTTGAATTCTAATCACTGCAAAAAATGGCAGAGTCAAAGATTGAACCTTGATCTTAAATGGTCTCTTCTTAAGATCAGCCTCGAAGAGAAGCAGATGCTAAAGAAGCAGTTGTTACGTAGGACACGTAAGTTGCAATAATACAAGGAGTCATATAATGGATAAATGAACTTTGTTCGAAGAATAGTAAAAGAGTCGGTCCACCAGTATCTTTGCGGAATCGATGAACTTCAGAATGTGTGCGAGGCTTTGGTCAGCGTAAGCAAATGCAGCTCTTTGCCCGTCAAAAATGTCTATATTTTATATTTTATATTTTCCTGAATACTAATCAGATTTTTTTTTATGTATAGTTACTCAAGGAGGTGGATTTTGAAGGATCAATCAGATTAATGAGATTTGACTTGGACAGAGCAAGAAGATGAGGATTAAAGATTTTTTTATGTGTAATTAGTATACGAAGCATTACTCCTCAAGAAGACTCCCCGCACAAATAACATCGAAGGAAGGGCAATGGATCAAAGAGTGTGAAATTATTCCACAAAATAAAAGTAAGAACTCAATCTTCCTTCATTGTAATATCATTTTTGTTGGTCTCTCTTAGATATGATAATATTAATTGATAATTTCTTACCTACGCCCTCCCCTGTATTTGTGTTGCATTCTTGCTTGTATCATACCACATTGATGTTCCTTTTTTTTTTAGGTTTAATGGATATCACCAATTCACCATATATGGATTGACCAAACTTGTCTCTACAATTGTAACAAGAGTGAAACATCCGATGATTTTTTCCTGGGTTAGAAGAGCTTAGAAAATGGCAAAGACTACTGTAAATCACTGATGCTTACGATTGGTGTTCCTTCTTGGTTGGTGGTTTATGATGCTTACTGTTTCCAACTACTGTAAATCACTGATATCTGTTTAGTAAATGGGTCACAGATCAGCCCATAACGGTTCTTCTTAATCAATATATTTTCATCACTCTTAACGTTTTTTGTTTAGCGTATGTACTAACTACGTACTAAGTGATATTCTCTCCTGACAAAGATGAGCTGCAAAGTTTGTCAACTGACCCCGTGAGGTGATAATTATTGACAACCTTTGTTTTAAAACTTATTTTAATTTTTTTTTGGTTTTGTTTAATTATTAAACAATGTTCTGACTTTTGTTATACTCTTACGACCCCGAGACTTTGTATACTTGTCTCCATTCGATATCATCTACTCGAGATGTTGTTTATGTTTATTTGAATGAAAGTTAACGATAATACTATACTGTCATATAAGTTGTTGTTTTTCATCATGTTTATTTATAGTTGTCTTGGCTTTCGCAAAACCCATCTGTCTGGTTTGACTTGTAACGTTATTTGTTTCTTCTTCTTCTTCTATAAGGCTTTTGACTTGTATAACTAATCATACATTTCCCTCTTCTGTTAATTAAGTACCATTCACACTTCTGCTCCTTCTTCTATTAATTTTCTCATCTTTTCATTTTAATTTTCCAACTTGAAATTGGAATATTTGACGGTGGAAAATGTTGAATTTTGACATTGGAGAGAGCCTAACTGCACTGCACGCAGGTCCCGCGTGTTATGATGTCTAGTATTTATGTTATAAATGCTGACTTGGACTCTCTCATTAAGCTTACAGTCGTGCTATTCCTAATGCTATTTTCTTCTATTTAAATTCAAAAAGGTAATGTAATTCTAGTAGAAAGAATAAAGAAATTACACATTTTCTCATATAGTGTCTTACGGTAGGCCACGTAATATATCTTCACACTACCATGAAAATAATCTCTCATAATGGATTATATTATCATTGGAGCTCCGACTAGTCTTTAATTAGAAAGAAGCTTAAATATTGTGGGTTCAATATTCGTCCACGGTATTTGAATAACTCAAAGGTTCTATATATATGCATATATTGAAATGTCTTCTCTTTCTCTATAATAAGTCACAACGACCGGATATTCGTGAGGATGCATATACAGTATATGTATTTAATTACTACAACCAACTAGATATGGTCTTCGCTTTGTAATCTTTCACGTGATTTGAACTTTAATTTATACGTTCAAATTAATGACACATAACTACAATGTATTATCGTGTTGATTTTCAAATGGAACATATAATTAATTAGCCGCGGTGCTCTGCGCTGTTTTATCTCCTCCACGCAATTACATTGGAGTAAGGGAAACAGCGTAAAGACGAGTTAACAAGTTTGAATGGACGTAAAGAACATAAATCAATGATGTTGATATGTACTAGTACTTTGTCTTCTTGTTCTTTTCCTAACAGATGTGTCATAAATTTGAGATTTAAACCATGCGAAGGTTTTGAAATGCAAATGAAGCTCTGGACAGATATATTTGGGCGATTCTCTATTGACTTCATATATTTGCCAAAACCATTGACTTCGTTGACCTCGATGTACGTAAGCTAATTGTCTCCGGGTCTTTTGGGTTTCATTTTTATAATTGTATTACGCAACTCTTTATATGGACCGGCTTGTTTTTACTATTTGCCACACATGATTAAGTCACTAAACTAATGCATCATTTAGCAATTGACTCAATAAGTTTACTAATTTTAATTATGGCTCTGATCGTTGGCACGTATACAGAAGAGGATTACGAAATCGACACAAGAAATTAAAAGTCAATCTACATGTCAATAAAATACTTGTTCGCCATAATTAATATGTGATAAGACTCTATAGTAATTCTATATATTTACATCATATACATTATATGAATATATATGTGTGCTTGTTGTGTGTATGTGTATATCCACGAATACACTTTTGTATATAAATTGATACGTATATACACATTATTACATGTAAATGTGTGTAAAGATACATCGATCTGTAGGGTTTATAAAAGTGATCAACTAGGAGAGCAACTAGCAGGAAAAAGAAAGCAAATCTTATCTTTACAAACTAGATCAGAAGAAACTAAAATATCTATGAGATAAAAAGGCGTAAGAGATAGACTACATAGTTGCTTAAAGAATTTGTTTTGTAAAAATAGCCAGCCCCAATTGGTTTAAAGTAAATTTATTTGACTTTATAAATGTTGGGTTGTGCGTACCGTGTCGGCAGATGGCAGCGCATAATTCCAACAAAATATATTTGTTCAAACCTATAACGGCGGATATCATATTATATGTGTTTTAGTGTGTTTAATGTAATTTTAGATTTGTAGTACATCATACAAGTGGAAATTACATTATTATTGATGAAATTGTTAAATGATTAAGTAAACAAAACTCCTACTTTGCATGGTTTGACCAAAATGATTTTTTCGTTTTATACATTGTAAATTAAATCGTTATTATTTGTCGACGAGAAATTTTATATGTAATCGTGTAACATGGTATTAGCCAATCGATGAATATATATAATTTTGATCATTGGATAAAATCGTGTGGTTTCAGGTCTATAGAGAGTTTTATCGAAACTAAAAAAAAAAAAGAAAAAACATGTTATTTGATTCAAACATGTTTCAAAAGTATTGTTATCATAAAAAGGAGTTGTGCAATATTATTCTCACCTACCTAAGGGTATTTTCCCTAATGATAAATTAGTATTATTCATAGTTACTTCTGTAGATATAAAACAGAAGTTGGCAATTTACTGTGATATTGGATATTACTTAACCACGCGAAGATGTGAATAAAGAAAATATATGTTACGTTGTTCTTTCCAATTGCACCTATACATTATATACGTGTTCATGTTATTATACAGTGTTTCAATTTGACTTACGATATCTATCCTTGGCAAAAAAAAATCATTTTCTTTTTGGTTGTATTTCAATATGGTTTTCATATTGATTCCACTCTATGAAAAATACAAGATCGGATCGGGATAAAAACCAACGAGAGCAAAGCCAATGGGTTTAAGTAATGGTTAACGATTCTCTCGATAGTGTTCCTTTTTCACTGGTCAACAAAAGCAGTCTCCTTTTTTTATTCTCACATGTGTTTTACATAAATATACTTGTTAATTACTCACCACTATTCTATAAATATCAATATTGATAGTTTAATACCTACTACTATTCTATCTCAGGACAGCCTAGATAAAATACTTTAAAGCTTGACGGAGTGTCTTCATTTTAAAGGGTCTTCTTGTCCTGTCTGGTCCTTTTATCTTCTTATTACTTACTGTACCAAAAAAAAAATAGTAGTTACTTAACTAAATCGAGATAGTCTTTATAAGTGAACTACATATTCTTGTAAAATTTCTCATTAGGGTGCGGCTAACATCTTTAGTACTTATTAGGCGTGTATGCAAAATTTAAATGGTTCATTAGTTCGATAGTCGAACTTGTAGATGATAATAGCCACTAATTGCAAATAGTTTGCCGACTGATTTTTGAAAAACTTTCCCCCGAAATCCGCCAAAACACATCACATTAAGAATAATACAATGTCATAACATAAGGAGCTGATTTGCTCGAGAATGAATGTAATCACATGAATTAGGTTTGCAATTATGATTTTTTAAAAAATTAGGTGTCCAGTGAGTTGATTGTACTGTATATACTTGTATAAGTCGCATGCTTCTTTTATTTATACTTTTTAAAAATGTGGGGAGCCACACATTAATTTTATTTAAATACTACTTAATTAGTTTTGGTAAGGTGGCCTAAGTTAGGCCATGTTATTAAATTACGACTCCACTGGATTTAAGTTTAACTTGTTAGGCTAACCTGATTATCCCCAATACAAAAATACTATAATGTTGTTATTTGACAGATATATCTGTGGGCATGCCCTACCATATATGGTGATTCTTATACCAAAATTGTGCGATGGAAGATAAGAATCCAAAATGAACGGCTGAGATGGAATGGGAATATTACTAAAAATAGGATGAAGTTTGGGTCCAGATAGATAGAAGAAATGATGAGGATGGTGCCGAGTGCTGCTGACCTTTTCGTCCTTCAAAACATAATATCTCTCTCACTAGTTGTCTTTCCCACTTGCATTGCATGGCCCAATTCTTCAATTAAACGACCGTTTCCAGTTACACCAAACCCCACCCATTTCAACTAATCTATGTTATGTGGCAATTTTTGCATGTTAATTACACGTACTCAACCCCATGAGTTTATTTATCTTCCATTTTTTCCCCACTAAAAAGTGATAAAAGTTTTTTCATGATGATTGAGACAGGCCAACATTCTTTAGTTAGGCAAACGCAAAAAATTTATTGTTTGGTTTGCGTTTTATGTTAATAAAATCAACGTAATTAAATACGATAAATATATGTTTCGAAAAATAAGGAAAAATCAGGAGGAATTTTTTTTTTTTTTTTTTTTTAAAGCAAAGAGCCTACTATATGTAGGAATTGTTTGAAAGTTTTCGATAGAAGAAGGTCAATGATGTCGATGATAACCAGATTACATGCATTATGTAAGGAGACGTTACTTGTGCGGTTGTGCCCATTTCAGCGTTTTGTTAATTGATAGATGAAAGATCCACGAATATGTGAAATCACTGAAAGGCTAACCTTTTTAATGTCGTTCATATATATTTATCTTTGAATTTCTGAATCTTGAATTTTCAGTATAATAACTAGTGAGCTATGAGTCTATGACCCTTTGATTAAGATAGATAAGTACTCTCCCCGTTTCAAAATATAGGATATTTTAACTAAAGCACGCAGATTAAGAAGTTTTTACTTTTAAAAAGCTCAACCAATCAAAAACAAGGCTGCATAATATAAAATATTAAACTAATCTAAAAGTTACATAGAAACTTGAAAACATCCTATATTGTGAAACAAAAAACTTTTCTAAAACATCTTATATTTTGAAACGGAGGGAGTATATTATTTTAACAGAAGACTTTTATATAGAATAATCTATTTGAGGAAATGGCAATGTTATTTAACAAACATGTATATAGCCTCTTAAAAAAAAGGATAAGTATTACTTTTGTTTCATTCAAAATGGATAAACATTCGAAAAAGGTAGGACCAAGAAAAGTGGAGAAAAAAAATTAGGTACTCTTGCTCCGTACAAGAATATGGCTTTGGGGGTAATACGAATCGATATGGGTTCATCTCCCCCTTCACATATGTACAATGTATTATTATCTCCTCTTCTGATCTTCTTGTCCCTATTCTTGATATACTCCTTAATATATATTTAATTCCAGTTCATATAATTGAGCAATAATTATATTTGAACTCATTAGTTATTATTATTGCTTGTGAAAACTGATCAAAACAACCAAAAATAGTTGACGTTTTAAGTTCTGCATTCAAACTAGGCCAGCTGTGTAATTCATGACGTGGAATATAATTTTATTTCATTGTGTGGGTATATAAATGAAACAAAAGAGAAACAGAGGAATGTATTTCTCAAATTAGTACTAATTCTTAAAAAAAAAAAAAACTTCATGCATAGGTAAGAACTAAGAAGGGACTAGTCACACTCTAGTCGTCAGCTAGATTGTGAGTCTCTTGGATTCGCTGGCGTTATTCGAACGTTGTATCAGTAGTCAGTACTGTGTAATTGATATGATTAGTTATTTGAACGATATTCACATTAAGAAGGTGTGTATCCATGATTTGAAGAGTTGAGTTATATAACTTATGTATGTCCGATGAAATAATATAAGTCAATTTTTTTTGATATGTTTGTAATTCAATCGACACTAATTAGCAATAATTATTAAGTTGGTTATTACTAATATGTCTTATTTCATGGCCGTAAAAATTATATATATATATATATATATATAGTTATCATTGAATCGACAAATCCCGATCAATAGTGAATTCCTACTAAGCGGGCAATTTCGTGAAGTCGAACTTCGGTAAAATCGGTTACAAAGGTGGTGTTATAACCACTTGACTAAAAACACTTCTCAAATATAATATTTTTTTTCTTACATGTTTTGGAAAAAAAAAAACTCACTTTCCATTAGGATGGAAAAACATATCCTTTTTTGAGTTGTGTTGCTTTAAAATTTGAGAAATTGAGTGTAAAAGAAGAAAGAATACAATGTGTTGGAAAGGCAACAATACATACTATGATTCTACGTACAAACAAGTGCTTATAAGATAAAAACCAAAACTATTGACTTGTAGGAAGGAAACATATGATGATGATAGAACCTAACAACGATCATGACAATTCCCAACTAAAGCAAAAGAAAATTTTGCATAATATGTAAAAAGAGACACGTCAAATACCAAATATGGAAGGGATGTGGGAATATAAATAGTTTCAAGAAAAGCTTCAAAGCGAGATGCACTATTTAATAGATAGATATATGTATATATAATTAGTTACAACAAAACAAAAGAAAACAAGAAAAGAGGGGAAGGTCTAAATCTCATGTGAACCCCCTTTCCCACTTGGCACTCTATTCTATCCCCATTTGCTTGCTATTACACATCGCCCATTACTCATATTTTTGTTCTATCTCTCAAACGAGTCAACTCTACTACAATAATTTTACATATCTATCTTAGCTACTATTCTTCATTTTTTTGTATGGACCATTCGATTTTCGGAAACTTCTTTTCTCTAAAAAAAAAAAAAAAAAAACACATATACAATATCGGACGAATTGTCAAATATGTTATTTATTTAGCCCATGCTTAACGCCGCATCAAGAGTCTCATTGCTATATAGTGTTGTAATTATTTTGTCTCTTAGTAAAAATTTCAGATTCTTTATTCTATCTAATATATAAATTATAATCTTCATGTTTCTCAATGCATTTGATATAGACTCCCTATAGTATATTACCGTGTAAAGAACTAATTATAGCAAACAAATAACAATAGAAGAAACAAAAGGACTAATTAAAAGGTACCAAAATTAGTACGAATATGTGATAATAATAAATAAATAAAAGTACATACAATACAATACAACACTAATACCCCATATGTTGGTTTTTGGACTCTAGTTCCCACGAAACTTCCTCTACAAAACATAATTTTGCCATTCTTGCAAGACTTGACCCTACTCTTCTCTTCTGCACCCCTTCCCCCTTTTTTATTTTATTTTTTCTTTCACCTTTCTTCTCTAAATAGTAAATAACATTTACCCCACATTTTAACATTTATCCTTATTAAATTAACATACATGCACTTCCCTTGTATATATATATATATACTCCAACCCCATATCCTCATAAAGCAAATAAACACAAAACCCATTTCTCCATTTTTCTTATTATTTCCTCTCTTAGACAACAACAAAAAAAAACAAAAATGGATTACAGCTGTGTTGTAGACGACAGTAGTACAACGTCAGAGTCTCTCTCCATCTCTACTCCGAAGGAGATGATGAACAAACTCTCTTCTCCTCCTCCTCCTCCGTCGACGACGACGCGTCTTTACAGAATGGGAAGCGGCGGAAGCAGCGTCGTTTTGGATTCAGACAACGGAGTCGAGACCGAGTCACGCAAGCTCCCTTCTTCCAAATACAAAGGCGTCGTCCCTCAGCCTAACGGCAGATGGGGCGCTCAGATTTACGAGAAGCACCAGCGTGTCTGGCTCGGTACGTTCAACGAGGAAGAAGAAGCCGCCACTTCTTACGACATCGCCGCCAGGAGGTTCCGCGGCCGCGACGCCGTCACTAATTTCAAATCTCCTACGACGACGGACGCCGAGTCTGCTTTTCTTGACGCTCACTCTAAAGCCGAGATCGTTGACATGCTGAGGAAACACACTTACGCCGACGAGCTTGAGCAGAGCAGACGGAAATTTGTTAACGGTAACGGTAATCGCTGTGGGTCGGAGACGGCGGTGTCATCAAACGACGCTGTTTCGAGAGCGCGTGAGGTTTTGTTCGAGAAGGCTGTTACGCCGAGCGACGTCGGGAAGCTGAACCGGTTGGTGATACCGAAACAACACGCGGAGAAACATTTTCCGTTACCGGCGATGACGACGACGGCGATGGGGATGAGTCCGTCTCCGGCGAAGGGTGTGTTGATTAACTTGGAAGACAGAACAGGGAAAGTGTGGCGGTTCCGTTACAGTTACTGGAACAGCAGTCAAAGTTACGTGTTGACCAAGGGGTGGAGCCGGTTCGTTAAAGAGAAGAATCTTCGAGCCGGTGATGTGGTTTGTTTCGAGAGATCTACCGGACCAGACCGGCAATTGTATATTGACTGGAAAGTCCGGTCTAGTCCGGTTCAGACTGTGGTTAGGCTTTTCGGAGTCAACATTTTCAATGTGACGACGACTGGTAATCCAAACGACGTCGCAGTGGAGTGTGGTGGTGGCAAGAAGAGATCTCGGGAAGATGATTTGTTTTCGTTAGGGTGTTCCAAGAAGCAGACGATGATTAACATCTTGTGACAATTTCCATTTTTAAAAAATTTGTTTTTTTTTTTTTTATTTGGCAATGTTTTTTAATTAAAATTGGCAAGTTGTAAATTAGGACAAAGACCAAGAAAAATGACAACTAGACAAAATAGTTTTTGTTTACATCTAATTTAGGGTTTGTTTTTCACTCTCTCTCAAATATTATGATATATATGTGTTTAATTTCCACCTTCAATCTTATTATACCAATCTTAATCTATTGCATATTTGTCAATTAATTGGGATATAATTTGTTTGGAGTTGGAGTATATAATCCCACTAATATTTATGCATGTACATGTACTTACATATATACATTATTGGAGAAAATATCTTATATGATCGATCAAACAGAATAGTTTATATTGTTAAATGTCAACATGTCCAATAAGAAAACGTGGGTGAGATACGAAAAATCTATTTACGTGGTTGAGAGATGCTTTAAACGGAGAACAACAACATCGATCGTTCAAAGATTATGTACGTTTGGCTGCTTAAACTAAGATTAAAAACTGTTTCCGTGTACGGTTTTGTGGAAAACACTGACCAAAATAATTAAGAACATGCACGGGATCTAAATTTACGGTTTTAGAACCATTTGATATATATTTAATACAAGTACATGATCTCGAAGTTGATAATTGTTTGTCTTATGCCGTATGATTCATGCATCTTGTTTATTTCACGAAGTATAGTTGTGTTTTTAAAAAGAGAATCAATTAGATCTTATAAAGTTATAGGCTACATAAAATGTATGTGCAGTCGACACTGGTTCATGTACTGCTTTTCTTATAATGCAATAATTAACCACAGCTTTTAGTTTTTCTAACATTTACCGGACACTGCCAATATATTTATATTCACTGTAATGTTGAAATATTTTGGTAAGTTGATGAAAGTACGTAACTGTAGTCAGGTTCGAATAGCAGAAAGAAAATAAAATCTAAAACTACTTGTAATATGAATTTGTTATGTAGTACTCAAACCTTAACATAATTGTGAAGTAAAGATTGTTTCATTATTAACAAAAAAAAAAAAAAAAAAAAAAAACTATTTTCCCGATTAAACGTATAACATGATTAAATTTTCTAAAACATGTTTTCAATAAAACCCAAAAAGTAGATAGAGTAAAAGCAAAATAGTCGACTCTCTTCTCTTGTTGTCTTGTTGAATATCATTGCTCTCGTGACTTAAAGCCCATAACGTACACAGCCCATGATCATTAACGTTTGTGCAAACTAGAAATTTAAAATTTGATATCTGAGTTGAACCATTCTGACCTTCTTCGTCAAAATATTACATGAGACATCAAAATTAATATGAAAGTCTGACTGTAATACAAAAAAAATTATACCTGGCGTTATGGAATCTCAACTAAGCAAAAGCCTTGAAACGTTTTGACATATTGTAAGTGTTCATCCCTTGAGGAGTTCAACATATCACATTAAGAGGTAGAATAGATTATGGGATTTGAAAATTGGTCAAATTTACTACAGTTTTTTTTTTTTACTGCTATAGTGCGAGAGAAAAAGAAGATTCAATCATCTGTTGTGGCTACTCCAAATTTTCAGTCATATGATATTGTTTACCATGTTTGTGCTTTAGTTTTTTGACTATGTAATACACAATCTCATAATGACAGTAAAAATATAATTGTTTATATCGCCAAAAGATAACCTGCGCAGTGCGCGGGTACTCATCTAGTAAAAGAATGAAAGGTAAGTGAATATTGAAGGAGATTAAAAGGAAAAAAGAAGATGTAAGAGAGACAAACAAAAGTTAAACCTTTAGGAAGATAGAGCTGAACAACTGAAGGGGATACTCTTGAGGCTATTTCTGCAAAGGCAAAAGCTCCCAAACACTCTGGTGGAAAGCTTTTATGTGGGTGCTTCTACAAAAAAAAAAAGGCATGGTAAAGTTGTCATCAGTGAGAATGAAACAAACAGTTTCATATCCATATGGATTAATGGGATGCACGACGATTGATTAGAGAAAAAAAAAGAGACCTTGTTGGTGTCAGGTTGTCCATGAGACTGGTTTGAGGCAGCCATCATGAAGTTATTTAAATAATGTATGTTTTATAGTATGTCAATATAAGATATAATTTTGTAAATATAATTTTAAAAAGCAAGATGTTATATTATGAGTAATTTAATATATATTAATTTTTTTGTTTTAATGTACTTGATTTTTTGAAATTGTTTTATATTATAGTGACATATTATTGACCCGTATTATAACAAATCAAATTAGAGTGTTTATAATTTGTAACTTTTTGATATATTAAATATTTATGATATTTTTAAATATTTCAAATTAAATTATTTAAAATATATAAAATATATAAAATTATACAATTTAACAAAAGAAATATATGAAATTGAATATATATTTATTAAAAAATAATATTACTAAAGCTTGAATATTTTATAGATTGAATAATTTATATTCGTTTTTTAAAAATTCAAATTATGGTGTATCCAGAAATAAAACTATTTTTTAATTATGTTACAAAAATAGAATCATATAAGAGAAGAGGTGAATTATAATAATAAGTAACAAATCAATATGGTAAGTTAGATACCAAAATTTTTTATTTGATGAATAATTTAAGACAATCGATTGATAATCAAGTTAACATATTTTAGTTATATTTTAATTGATAATCAAGTCAACCCGTAAATGATGAGTATATTAATAATATATAGCTTAAACCGTCTAAATTATTAATGTCTTAATTTTATAATCAACTAATAGTTCATATATTTATTATATAGTCTACCAAAAAGAAATCGCGTACTTCCGACATAATAAAATAGAGATAATGAATTGGATGCGTAAAATTGTACTCTTTATTTTTGGTTTAAATTTGATGGTATTCATGAGGTACTATAATTTACTAATTTATAATGAATTGGATGCGCAAAATTGTACACTTTATTTTTGGTTTGAATTTGATGGTATTGGAATGACATATATGTTATTTGACTTATAAAACATCAACAAATGAAAACACTAGAGACAACTGAACACTGAGAAGAGAATTGTCCCGAATGATATAGGAATGTTGCTGTTAATTTCAGTGCGCGGTTTATGTGCAAATCATCATCTGTTACTTTAATGTTTTTATAATTAGAGATATATAAACATAAGAAATTTGTTACCTAGGAGGTCAAACAAAAAACTGGTATAGATAACAATGTAACAGACTACTAATGTAATGACTATTAAAAAAAAATTTCTCTCTCGATTTTTGGTTTTTTTCCTCAATAATCAATATAATGTGTATATATCTTTGTCAAAGCATGAGTTCGTTTTGCTTCATAAAGATACTCATCATTTTATATTCATTTTCAACCGATTCTTAACATGTTATATACTTGTATATTCATCTACAATAATACTAAGTGAATGAATAAAAGTAATATACGTCCAATAAATTAGTCTGTTAAACTTCACCCACTGTTTTACCAACTTAAATGTTTGCTATTTTTAAAAAATATTAACTGTTGCAATTGACATTTACCTAATTAATTTAGTAGTGAGATAACTACAGTACCTAACTAATTAACTCTCACTGGAATCGTATAACTAACTAATTAAATAGATACAACTGGGATCCCAAGCAAATGACAGTTCACCTGCCACCTCAGCTAATTTTAAGACCATGCTATAGATGAGTGTGTCAACGTAATTTAGAATCCATTGATTCACCCATAGTGACTATAGTAAATAAGATATCAAAAAGAAAAAAAAAAATGTTATTGAATCAATGAAAGTGGATACTAATACTATTATTTTTGTCACAATTTGTTTGGGTTATTAAGGGAAGAGAAGGCTGACAATCTTGTCCTACATTTGCAGAAGAGAAGATTCAGTTTTAAACACAAAAATATCAAATATCAAAACATATCTTCATAAATAACTAAAGGATAGGTGATGCCATGGTTAGCTGTATTTGAGGTAGAGGGAGGGCCACTTGGCCTTTAGGGGAAGGCAAGGGTCAGCTTTTGTTAATCCAACCTCTTTTTAGAAGGGGTGTTTAATGCAAATTTAAGACATTTGAATCCGATGATTTATCTCCTGATTACATGGATCACTGTCTTAAGAATTTAAATTAAGAACTTCAAAAACTAGTCTTCTGAACTTAAAGTAGGCGTTGAATTTTATTTGAAGATATTTTCCACTTTTTTTTTTGGCAAAAAAAAACAGTACGTTTTCCAAAAATATACATGAATATTTTTATTTCATGTTCCAAAACTCAATGAACATTGGTGATGGACCTGATGGTTATGAGTTATGACTTTGTATTTTGAGATATATAGTAGTAGACTAGTAGGGCTAATGAATTGTTATGATGGAATAGTGGTTAGCTGAATTAACAAAACTCTTGTGTGAAGCTATGATGAAAGTTAAAAGGATATATTTTAGATAGATGATTTTATTTATTTTAAGTCTTTTAACAGATCATAGGAATCGAAAACATGAATCACACTTCTGAAACGTCGACAACACTTGGGTTATGCATGTTAAGAAACAATCTCTTCAGCGTTTTTTACCTTTTAATAAATGATTCGTCTTAAAAGAATAATCTTATTCACAATAAGAAAACTTTAAAATGGTAGAGAATATCTAAAACTCAATAGAGATAAAAAAAAAAAAAGGAAAAAAAAAAGAAGAGAATATACTTTGGACAGCACAGATATCATATTTAAAAGGAAAAAGCATACATACAGTATATGTTTTTTTTTAATAAGAAATCATTTTTTCTTGCGATTCCTCTAATCAGCTGCAAGAAAAATGACAAAGAAAATATATGCTTCTTTAAAAAAACAAAAGAACCAGAATATTCGGCCACGGGGACCATACACACCTCAAAATGAAAACAAACGAAAAATTGAATTTTTAGAAAAATTCTACCACACCACATTATTTGATTATTTATTTTCAACATTAATAAAGAATCTGTGTAGGTCGTTTTATTAATTATTTAAAATTTTTTAAATAATCACCGCCTTGGAAGCAAAAAAATGATTATGCTTTTCTCTCTTTAAATGGTCTTTGGTCTATTCTTTATGAACACGTTTCCACGTGGACCGTTTATGAAAGCGCGTTACTACTAACCACAACCATGGCACCACCACAATGGATCAGGCAAACTAAACATAAAATTCTTACGTGTTAGTATAATCGTCTTTGTTAATGTAAGATAAATATAATTTACCAATTCGGATGTTGGATTGTAATTTACTCGAACGATAAAAAAAACATATATCTTACTTTATTGTGTGTAAATATATCTCTATCGTTTACAGTTTATTCAAAAAAAACTTAAACCTAGCTAGAATGAACATTCTTGGTGTTACAAAACAATATTTATGAAGAAACGAATTCTTTCATACAAAATCGGGAACTATTTAGGAAAGAGGAAGAAGGTGTTGTGTGTGTGTTGAAGAAGACGTTGCCGGCGATTTGCAACGATGGCTGCTACTTCTCTCTCCCGACGGTGAAGATTGCGGAGGTGGTTGTGTAGCTATAGGAGCGTAAACTCTTGTATTCGTAGCACGATCATGCGACGACGGCACCCAAATGCCTTCCACTACCATGAACTGCCGTTGTTGTTGTTGTTGTGGATTTTCTCCCCCGTTGGTTGATGACGGAGTAGCTGGTCTTCTTGTGTGCAATCTATATTTCTGTTAAAAATCAAGAAACTTCAACATTAGTATAAGTTATATATAGAATTATGTAACTATGAATCTATGATTAGCGAGAGAACGTAACATATATGATTCGTGTTATTACCTGTAAATGGCTTTTTACTTCGTCATTGGTTAAACCATCGACCTTCATGAGATCTCTAATCTGCTTAGGTGTAGCAACTGCATATTTCGCAATAAAACCAATTAAAATGAATATTTATTTACTAATTGTTATTAACAAATCTAGATACGAACAATCTAAGGATTTATAATCTTTACCATGTGATCCTCCTAACTGCTGAAGCGCGTGCAAGAATCTCCTGTGTAACTCCGGTGACCAGCAACGTCTTTGTTTCCTATTGGAATGAGATTGTTTTAGCTGCTCAAACTCGCTTTTACCTCCGACTGTTTCGGCCGTGGAGCTAGATGTCGTCGTAGGCGTCGGGCTGATTGTTTTTAGCGGTTGAGGAGAATGATCATTAGCCTTATTAGGTTTCTCTTTTTGAAACGGTTGAAAAGCACCGGCGTTGTTGCGTTTGACCTCAATGACAGCCGCAGCGGCCTTCTTGTTAATGACTTGATGATCATCCTCTTTAGGTTGTGGATCTGGCGACTGGTTCCATAGCTGAACAGATCTAAGCCAATCTGATTTCTTCTTATCACCGTTACTTTCATTGTTCATCTTCATCTTCTTCTCGTCAGCTCCATCTTTATCGTTTTCATGATCAGACGATGAAGATGAACTCCACTTGATAGGGATGAACTCTTCAAACACGGCAGCACCACCACCGCCGCACTCGCTCGTAGTCCGCTCAGAACATTCTGATGGGCTACGAACATGTTCGGACATAGACGACGATCCCGATAGCTCTTTCCGACAGGACTCGATCGCTATAAAAATATATAAACAATTAATATAATTATGAAACTAGAGTTGAATGAAAACCAAAATAATATCAAAAGTGTACATACCTTGGGTAACAAGCTCTAAACAGAGAGGAAGCTCACGCTGAAAGACAAGAATCTTTTTATGTTCTTCTTCAAGGGCTTCAACATATTCATGACATCTCTTCATTTTGTGGGTGTAATCGTCCATGCCAAAGCTCTTAAGATCTAAGCTAAAGACTAGTGAGACAGAACATATAAATCTAGAGAGAAATAGGAAGAGAGAGAGATTGGATCTAAACGAGAGAGAGAGGAGAATAAGTAAGCTTGACGGTCAAGTTGGGAAGTTTTAAGGAGAGAAAGAAAGAGAGAGAGAGAGAGATGATAGAATTGGTGTCTAATCAAGGTCGGGCCGTCGCGTACCTAAAAACCGAATCTTTTGATGTTTTTTTAAAAAAAAAAAGCTAAAAAGATTTATTCGGATTTGTGGGAAACGGGTAGAATAGTAAAATAGCATAAAGATTTTTAGGATTTGTTGATGGATGATTCATACAAGAGGAGGAATATTCTTTAGGGATATGGGATTCCTTACCATATTCAATCACATCTGGCGATGACGTCAGCATTCTCATGACGTTGAGATAAGAACGACGACTCCATTTCGAGTCATTTTAGTATTGTAGTTACTAGTAGTAGTGACCCTTCCGTTATTTTCTCCCTATTATAGAAATATACACATGATTTTGTTGTATCTCAAAGATTAAACAAACGAGGGAAGAATATACTAGTACCCACCATTGTAGATTCCATACGTTGGACGTTGTGTATTTTTTAATTTTTTAATTTTGTACTTTTCCTTCTGTTCTTTTTCCCCCTAATATAAAACCTCAAGAAAACACTAAAATTTTCTTTTATATGAAAGTTTGACATCGACTAATAAAAGGAATCCCAACACACACAAATGTAAAGATGTAAATAGAAAACCAAATAATTATATTAAATGAAATTACATTTTTGAACAGAATAAAAAAAAAAAAAGAGCAAAAAAGAAAAAGAAAAAGAAAGTAATCTACATACTTTTGTGGAAGTGGAGGAATATTCCTTGGGTGTAGTAGATGAGAAAATAATAAGAAACAAAAATGTGAAGGGGAGAATCTTTGAAGAAGAGTGACATTCACACATTATTATTATTATTATTATCGATATATCCAGATCGCGTTTCCTCTTTAATTAGTTTTGACCCTTGACGTTACCGAAGAGCCACCTTTCCTTAACCTGCCCGCACCAACCTCTACATTTTCACGCGCTTCGGTCTGCGTCGTTGTGTGTTTTCCTTGTGTATTCTTCGAAGGTTCAAGCAAAATTCTCGTGAATATACCTGACACGCCAATTCTTCGCCAGTCTTTAAATTAATTTGTTGTGGGAAAAGAAAAAAAAAAACACAAACTTAATTCTCATTTTCTCGTCAAATAAAATATCCAAAGTTTATGAGAATTAAGTTTGTGTTTTTTTTTTTCTTGTGTGATGGACGAGAATAATTGTGGCTTTTAAAAAAACTTGTACAAGAGGCTGTAAAAAGCGTGAAGCTATTGAAGAATGATATCAAATCTTAAAGACCCCTAAAGGCAGTATATAGTATAGTGGTTTTTTTATATTGTTGCAAATCAAGACATAGTAGAAAGATACTACAAATGTATGAGTACATTCTAATGGCGCTTTTGTCGACCAAGACATATATAGTAGTAGAATCTCGCCATTTTTTTTTTATATGCATTACTACTATACATGATCATCAACACCCAAAGTTTTTCATTATGTACATGATGCGAAAGACCACCAACATTCTTTTAGATAATAATTATCAGGTGAAAGTTGCTCGTTTGTGTTCTCTCACAAGCTCAAGTTTCTACAACATATTGTATGGCATTTCAGGATATGTTGCCAATTGCCCCCTGGTTACTATTGCTAGTTACTATGTCAACGAGAAGACCGACGTCTACAGCTTTGGAGCCGTCTTATATGACTCATCTGTTCCCAAAAAAGTCATTGACATCAACTACGACGAAATATGAAAGTAGATATTCCTGTCCACTAGATCAACACTGAAGACAAAAAATAAATCAGACAAGAGAAAAACTCGATAAAGAGAGATACAAACTTTTTAAAGGTAATGCGGCCCATGCCCAAGTTTTGGACCAATCTTAAACGGACTTCATAATGTTTATCATGGCCTTTATTTGTTTTAAGTTCGGACCAATTACAATGTGCATATGCAAAATGTTTTTTTTTTTGTTTTCTTTCTTAACAACACCTAAACTTTGATTACTTCAAGAGTTTACAAGACAAGCTGATATCGTTTGTTTTTGCAAGGGCATCCAGTTTCATGTTGGCTAGCCTTGGAATAAACTTACAAATAAAGTTCTTATTAAGACGGAAAATAGAAAGAAAAATATCCGACAAGATACCTTGACTTGATAATAATAGTCTAAGTAAACGTTGGTTGAGATAGCTTTTACAAAGACTTGATATTACTCAAAAACTCAAAAGAGAGAGAATAAAGTTGAGCAGAAGATGGTTTTTGATAAGATTATAATCTATCCCGGTTCTAATCAGAGTCAATCTGGTTGGTTTATCCCACCATTATATATATAGTACAAAATCAGCAAAACTTAGCTTTTGAGGACGTAAAAAACAAATTTACATGAACCAAATATGCTAATTTCCATTTTCTTTGCTCTGACTATTCTCTCGGATGGGATGAATCTCCCACACTATTCTTCACAAGAAAATCTGCATTAATTCCACAGATGGAATATGATTATTTCATAAAAGTTAAATAATCCAAATCAAATTAATATTTCATTCACCAATTTTAATTTATTTCCAAAAACTGCACACACACAAAAAAAGAAAAGTAAAAAAAAATTGAACCAAAAATTCGAACGACCAAGTCACATTTTGTATAAATCACATTTTCTATTTTGGAGTTTGGCCCAATCCCAAAATTTTTGTGTGTCAAATCTTCTCTTTTTTTTTTTTTTTTTGGTTTCTCTGCTGGGCGGAGAAGAAGAAGGAAAGAACACAAAGCGAATTCTCCAGGACAGGAGAGGAGAGATTGATTTTTATCGTTAAGCACTTAGGCTCATCATCACAATTCCAAGGCGAGAGAGAGAGAGAGAGAGAGAGAGTCTTTTGTTTTGATTTCACAACGCTTACTACTACTATGTCGTCGTCGGAGGTGAAACAGCTGATCGTCGTTGCTGAAGGTACCGCCGCGTTGGGTCCTTATTGGCAAACCATCGTCTCCGACTATCTCCACAAAATCATCAGGTTTTTTTTATCCCTCCCTATTCGAAGTTAGGGTTTAGTTGATTCCGTTCTCAAATCATGCCTTCATTTCAATTCTGATTAGATCGAAACCTCTCTGCTGCGATTTTTGTTGTTGTTGTTGTTGTTCATCGCGTTTGAGTGATGATTACTGTGTTTATTTTATTGATCTTTTCTTCATTTATTCCGAATTTTTGCTTCTGTGTTTCAGCAATCACTTAACCCTAACTTATGATCCCCCCTACATTCGTTTTGATTCTGTGTGAGGATCTTATATTCTAAAAGCTGGAGAATCTATGGTGATTAGTGATCCCATCAGAAGGTTTAAAGCTGGCTTTTTTTTTTTTAATAAGACAGTCAGAATAATAATCGCCTTTGACGGCTTCTCCTGATGGTTGGTTGAGTAACTAACAATAATGTTGTATTTACTTGTACATTTTCTATGGTTTGGATTAATTCTTTTTTGGTGGATATTGAGAACATAGGTTAGATCAGTGACTATTAAGCAGCAGCTTGTTGTCCTTGTTGAGAGGTCCATGGAGATCAAACTCTTTTGAAAATCTTGCGTACCTTAACCAAACTTTCAGATTAAACGGTCCACTTCAATTTTCTATTGGTTCCCTGCTTCTTGTTGCATTACATGCTCCCTTCTTTCTGAAATTAGTTTCTTTTTGTTTGAGTATGTTGAGACTTGTGAAAATATTTTTCCTGGATCGTGCACCACTTGAACTACTAAGATCGCTGCCTGTCATTTTTTTATATATATTTTTATGTCAAAGTTTCAATTACATCATCTGTTAATGCATTATTTGCGTTTGTCCAGGTCTTTTTGTGGCAGTGAGGTAAATGGAGAGGTACTGTATCCCACCCATCCTCGTTTTTGAGCAAACTCAAGTTTTCATTCTTGGGCAAACAATTATTCAATGTTTTTGAGCAAACTTGTATAAAGCAAATATTTTTGTACGTTAATTTAGTTAACAACTCAAATCATTGTGTCACAAAAAAATTAAGAGAGCTAGTAGATAGTTTGATATGTCTGATTCGATTGTTGATGAGTCTTTATATATCACTAAACTTGCAGAGGAACCCTGCTTCTACTGTTGAGCTATCACTGGTGATCTTCAATTCTCATGGCTCATACTGCGGTATGTATTGTGCTCCATTTTCGTGATGTCCAAATACAAACATTGTTTGGGTTCTTTTTCATGGTCCTGGTTATTCCGTTTACTTTGATTATGTTCTTATATTTCGTTCTTTCTAGCTTGCTTGGTACAACGGAGTGGCTGGACAAGAGATGTTGATATTTTCTTGCATTGGCTTTCGTCCATACAATTTGGTGGTGGTGGTTTCAATGAGGTTGCTACAGCCGAAGGGCTTGCCGAAGCATTGATGGTAGGAAACTTGATCTTTTGTCATCTGTGACACAACTAGAAATACATGTTGGACCTCTGTCCTTCAAGCCACTTTTGACTAATTTTACCATCCTAATGAAAATTTTCTTTTTCTTCCATGGCTGTCATTGTATATGGTGGTACTTCTGTCAGCGATATTTCGGATCCTTAAACCTCACAATTTTCTTCTGACTTCATGACACAGATGTTTCCTCCTCCTTCCGGCCAAGCTCAACCAAGTAATGATCTTAAAAGGCACTGTATCCTAATCACAGCCAGCAACCCTCACACATTGCCGACACCTGTATATCGTCCACGAGTGCAAAATGTGGAACGGAATGACAATGGTGATGCACAATCTGAAAGTCGTTTATCAGATGCTGAGACAGTTGCTTCATATTTTGCTAAGGTACTTTTTTTAATGATTTCCTCATGTAACACGACTTGCTACAATTACTCCTTTTAATTCGGAATCACTAACCTGCCATATTTCTGTGCAGTGTTCTGTTTCTTTGTCTGTTGTGTGTCCAAAGCAGCTTCCCAAGATTAGAGCACTATACAATGCGGTGAGACTGCGTGTCTATTTGCAATTCACTAGATGTGCAGTTATCATAACTGTTCTTTTGTCAGCTAGCTCTTCCAAAGGCTGTCTTTATTTTCAATGCTATAGACTGGTAAAAGTTTGTTCTATACTGTTATATATGCAGGGAAAGCTCAATCCACAAAGTGCGGACTTGTCAATGGATACGGTTAAAAACCCATTCTATCTTGTCCTGATCTCAGAGAATTTTGTGGAGGCACGTGCTGCCTTAAGTCATTCTGCTACAAATTTGCCACAGACCCAGAGTCCTGTGAAAGTGGACAGGGCCACTGTTGCTCCATCTCTTCCAGTCACTGGCCAACCTCCAGCTCCTGTGACATCAGGTTCTTCTACTGATAACAGCCAATTTTTAGTTCAACTATCTTGATTTCTCTATGTGAAGATCTAATTTTGTATGATTTTTCAGCCAATGGACCTATTTTGAATCGGCAACCAGTTTCTGTTGGACCAGTTCCAACTGCTACTGTGAAAGTTGTAAGTCTATTTGATCTTTTTAGTCAGTTGGAGGAGGTAGCTTTATTGGCTACCAACCCATGTTTGTTTTATACGAATTATATACTAGATATAAACTGAAATGAATTGTAAGTTCATTCGATGGTGCTTGATAAGACATAACAAATAATTTATATATTACTAAATTGATTTAGTATTAAGCTCATATGAATTTCCCATTTTAATAGTTGATATAATATTGTATACGCAATCAACTTATTAGATAACATAGCATCACAGAAGTATACAGAGCCTGTTAATTGGATTTTTGGGATTTAATTGCAGGAGCCTAGCACTGTAACTTCTATGGCACCAGTTCCAAGTTTTCCCCATATCCCGTCTGTTGCTCGGCCTGCTACACAAGCAATTCCTTCAATTCAAACATCTTCAGCCTCACCAGTTTCCCAAGATATGGTCACCAGCGCCGAGAATGCACCAGATATTAAGCCTGTGGTGGTGAGTGGAATGACGCCACCATTGCGTGCTGGTCCTTCTGGTGGAGCCAATGTAAATCTGCTTAATAATCTTTCTCAAGTGCGACAAGTCATGAGCTCTGCAGCTCTGGCAGGTGCAGCCTCCTCGGTTGGGCAAAGTGCGGTTGCAATGCATATGTCAAATATGATATCAACAGGAATGGCTACATCTTTGCCTCCTTCACAAACTGTGTTTTCATCTGGACAGCAGGGAATTGCTTCAATGGCTAGTTCGGGTGCACTAATGGGATCTGCACAAACAGGACAAAGCCCGGGTACTAATAATGCCTTTAGTCCTCAAACAACGTCAAACGTTACTTCAAACCTTGGTGTTTCACAACCGATGCAAGGGATGAGCCAAGGAAGTCATTCTGGACCACAAATGATGCAAGGTGGAATTTCCATGAACCAGAACATGATGAGTGGTCTCGGTCAAGGAAATGTCTCGTCTGGAACAGGGGGAATGATGCCTACTCCAGGAGTTGCCCAACAAACGCAATCAGCAATACAACAACTTGGTGGCAATAACAGTTCAGCTTCTAATATGCAGTTGTCACAGCCATCGTCTGGGGCTCTGCAGACTTCACAATCCAAATATGTAAAAGTCTGGGAGGTAATGTCATTTTACTTTGTCTTGCAATAGCGGTGGTCTTATGCTAACTGCTAACTTAACTTACATTTTCAAATTCATGTAGGGAAATTTATCTGGTCAAAGACAAGGGCAGCCTGTTCTTATCACCAGACTTGAGGTATGTTTAGGGGGACTGACTATGCATTTTTTTCCCCTTTGTGTCTTTTCGGGGATCACACGCTTGCTTAATGCTTAAAGCACACCTCCCTTTCCTATAGTTTTGTTTAGTTGCTCCTAATTAGATGAACGTCTTTTTTATTTTTATTTGACAGGGTTACCGAAGTGCTTCTGCCTCTGATACGTAAGTTCGAAACTGCTTCCTTATTAACCCTCGTCAAAGAGCAGTCTATCATTGAGGAATGATATGTTAGCTGCTAAAGTAAGTTTTGCTTTCTCTTTTTGTGCATCTCCCCAGGTTGGCAGCAAATTGGCCACCAACGATGCAGATTGTTCGTCTCATATCCCAGGATCATATGAATAACAAGTAATGTCTTCTTGCTTTAGCCTATTCCAACTGGGTCATGGGTGGATGTTGTTTTCGTGCCACTAATTGTTTTACCTGACATTGCATCAGGCAATATGTTGGCAAAGCTGACTTCCTTGTGTTTCGGGCCATGAGTCAACATGGGTTCTTAGGACAACTTCAGGATAAGAAGCTTGTGAGTATTGTTCAAAATTTATAACAAATGTTGAACTGCATCTGTAAACTTTTTCTGCATGAACTATCAAATCTCTTACTATGTTCACCATACTCTTTACGACTCCTACACTTGTTGATTGCCTAATCGTGTGCCATATTATTTTCATCTTCGCACTTAGTTCTTGTGGAATTGTATATGATAACTTTGTCATTTTCCGAAGTGCAGTGTGCAGTTATCCAGTTGCCATCACAGACGCTCCTGCTCTCTGTCTCTGACAAGGCTTGCCGCTTGATAGGAATGCTTTTTCCAGGGGTAAGGAAACACAAAGTTTACCTACCTACTAAGGTGTCTAATTCACATGTATACCCATTATCTAAGTGACTCTCGAGTTTTGTTTTGTATTTTGTGTTGGTTTCGCCCAGGATATGGTTGTGTTTAAACCACAAATTCCAAATCAGCAGCAGCAGCAGCAACAACAGCTCCAACAACAACAGCAGATCCACCAGCAGCAGCAACAACAACAACAACACCACCAACAGCAACAGATGCCACAACTCCAGCAACAACAACAACAGCACCAGCAGCAACAGATGCCACAACTCCAGCAGCAGCAGCAGCATCAATTGTCGCAGCTCCAACATCATCAGCAACAACAACAACAGCAGCAGCAGCAACAGCAGCAGCATCAGTTGACACAGCTTCAACACCATCATCAGCAGCAGACATCGCCGCTGAACCAGATGCAGCAACAGACTTCGCCACTGAATCAGATGCAGCAGCAGCAGCAGCCTCAACAGATGGTAATGGGTGGTCAAGCTTTTGCTCAAGGCCCAGGTAGATCACAACAAAGTGGTTCAGGGCAGCCTAACATGCCAGGAGCTGGCTTCATGGGATAAATAAAATGATCATCTTCAGTGCTAATTAGATTCATCATAATTACAATGATTTCTTTCTTCTTTGGTCAACTCGATTTTAGTTGTCCTCTCTCTCTCTCTCTTCTCTTGAGCCTGAAAATGACGTATTCCTATTATGGGTCTGACCATTAGCTACGGCACCCAAAAACTATTTTGTTTTTATCATCCAAACTACTTTGTTTCTTACTTTAGATAAATAGAAGGAAAAAAAGTGGATGGTTTGGTTTCTATTTTGTTTGTGGTGTCGACAAGCTGCTCCGAACTTAGCTTCCTTTCTTTTTTATCTGATCGACAACAAGGAAATAAAGCATCAAAACCATTTCAGATTGGACTCTGTTTTTGTTAGCAGGTATGAAAGATACAATTCATGTCAATAATTCAATCTATCTACAAAGGTTTACGGTAAAAATATACCATTTTTTTTCCAACAAATATACACCTTAAACCTTTTTGCCGTAAAAAAACAAAAACAAATATACACCTTTTTAAAACTGCATATTGCATTAGAAAACTATTATATCAAAATTACATCATTGAACTAGGATTTATGATTATCTTAAAAATTTCAAGTATCATCACAAAGCAATTTTCATTTTTCCATATTCCAGTTGTCATTAATATTTGCTCACACCAACCCTATCGCTACTGGTTCAAGTCTTGGCACAAAAGTGCTTATCATGTTGTAGGTGTTTTGTCTGTTTGTTTGTTTCTTGTCTTTGAAACAGATCTTGTTTTGTTTTAGTACCGATAAAGTCAATAAAGTCATTAAGTATAATTTGGAACAATCTTACTGTTTGATCATAACAATCTTTGAATATCCCTAAATAGATTGACCAAAACTATTTGATAAGTTGTTGTTGTCTAGAAACGAAAAAGAAGGAACACTTAAAATTATTGATTTACAGATTGATAAGACGTAGTAACTACGACGCGCACTAAATCGAAATCGACTGCTTTTATTTTTGAAATCAAAGACAACAAACATGACTTCTCTTCTCCACTCTTAGCTAAAAGCTCTAGTTCATTGTCCGAATCGAGGTAAGTTCCTTGAGAGAGGTGGAGTGGAGGGGTCCCATTCACGTGGCACATAAAAATTTGATAAAACTTGTACCAATTTCAAGCCATGATGATACGATTCATCGCACCCGTAGATCTTTCTTCATCGAATCATGGGGAAACAATATATAACCAAAGGCCCTTTTCTTAAAAGATGAGAGAATGAAAGCAAGAAAATGCCAGCACTCAACTTTTTCTATGGTTTTTAAAAAAAATAATTCTCATAAGCTTAGACTTGTGAGTAATTATGGCACCATTTAAGTGGGATATGTAGAAAGCAAAGATGCAAATTTGATTATAGTATATGAAAAACTGAAAAAGCTGATTTTCAATTTTTCCCACCTTTTTTATATAGGGAACTGAGATTGTCTAAATAGGGACACTTTAATTCTTTTTTGTGGGTGGGTTGTTGGGCTACATAACTCTTTTTATTTATTTTCTATTAGCTTTGAATTCTGCTAATAATTCAGAATCATTTTGTTAAGTAAATTACTTATTACAATGGTAAATGTCACAAATTAATATACCGTAACGAAGAGTTCAATTATACTTAAGAGTGTCTAAATGTTTGAGATTATGACGGATTGTCTTTTGTTGCTTGCGTTTTACCCTTTTGATGTTATAGTGCCATAATCAATCATAGCACTATATGACAAACGTAAATGGTAAGAAACTATTGTTGGCTATATGACACAGACAGAAGAAAATTACAAAAAGTATGGTCGACATAAATATATGAAGATAAATTAATAGAAATCTTACGTTGGTTAATTACTTATAATTTGTTTAGTATTATGGTACCAATTTTTTTTTTGATATTTTAATTTTTTTACACATTACTTGGATTTGACAGTTTTACACGTATCAAAAATTTGATCAACTTTAAAATGATCACAGTGCGGAAAAATTAAAGTTCCTTTACATGAGCATCCGACATAAAAATAAGCCGGGAAAAAAAGAAAAGGCCAACAAGTGACATTAATTTAAATTTAGGTAAGATCTTAAAGAAAAATTCCTTCAGTTTTTTTATTTAGAAATATAAAAACTCAAAAACAGTACTTAAAAGCTCAGAGTTGTCCACATTTTTAGGGAAATTGAGATCGTCTCACTACACTGCAAACAAAAAACATACGCAATGGTCTCTACTTCTCCGGTTTCTCCTTCTAAGGTATTTCTCCATACATCTTTCACCTTCTCATTCTATACTTTTTTTTTTTCTTTCTTTTTTCGTATAAGTTGATTTGTGTTTGTAGGAAACTGACCAGAAGTCGTCCGGCGAGAAATGGACGGGGGGAGATCCAACACGGCCAGCCAAGTGGTGGTACTCCACCTTCCACACTGTCACCGCCATGATCGGCGCGGGAGTCCTTAGCCTCCCTTATGCTATGGCTTACCTTGGATGGTACTCTCTCTTCAATCATATATTACCAACTTTAGGCCCTCAATTATGTTTTATGTTTGTATTTCAAGCAATCAACCTAATTGATAAATACAACCAAAAAGGCTAATTTTATTTCCCACTAATTGTTTAAGATGAAAACATGCAAGTAAATGGAAATTCATATTTCGGATCTTTCTAGTAATATTTTTTAGAATTCTGTAAACATTTTCGTTACTTAAAGATGAACACATGCAAGTAAATGGAAATTCAGGTTTCGGATTTTTCTAGTAAAGTAGTAATATATTTTTTTAAATACCGTAAACATTTTCGTTACTTAAAGCTGTTATAATGAATTAGCTAGTTGCAATTAAAAATTGAGATATAAGAAGATCCAAAGAACATGCAAAAAAGAAAAAGCAAAGTGCATTTTTTTTTTTGGTTTGTAAGAAAGATAAAGTGATGTGATATGTCATATGTGTGATGTAAACAGGGGACCAGGGACATTGGTGTTGGCAATGACATGGGGACTGACCTTAAACACGATGTGGCAAATGGTGCAGCTCCATGAGTGCGTACCAGGAACCCGTTTTGACCGGTATATCGATCTAGGCCGATACGCTTTTGGTCCCAAACTCGGCCCGTGGATCGTGCTTCCGCAGCAGCTCATCGTCCAGGTCGGCTGCAACATCGTGTACATGGTTACAGGAGGCAAGTGCTTGAAGCAATTCGTGGATATCACGTGTTCCACCTGCACCCCGGTACGACAGTCGTACTGGATCCTCGGCTTCGGTGGAGTACACTTCATCCTCTCCCAGCTCCCTAACTTCAACTCTGTCGCCGGCGTTTCCTTGGCTGCCGCCGTCATGTCCCTCTGGTCACTCTCACCACCTTCTTATATATCACCAAATTATTATTTTACCATACTGATGCGATACATATATACAGTAGATCATTTTTTCTTTCTTTTCAGTTTTGGAATAATATTAACTATTTAGTAACAAAACTTTTATAAGTTATACACACAATACATATATAATTTGTCTTTATCAAATTCAAAACACCATACGAAAAGCAAAAATAATTGGACTATATAGAGTTATTTGATATAAATTATACTGACAAAGGCTTATTCTACCAAGTTCATACGCGTAAAAATTATTGTCCTAGAATGATTTAGTCCAGTTTATATTTGAATTACTGTGGATCTTTTGAAAAAATAACAATTATTAAATAGGTCAAGACTGATGAGACTTTGTGAAATTTGTTATGTTTTAGCTACTCGACGATAGCGTGGGGAGGAAGTATCGCACATGGAAGAATGCCTGACGTGAGCTACGATTACAAGGCCACGAATCCGAGTGACTTCACGTTCCGAGTTTTTAATGCGTTGGGTCAGATCTCTTTCGCTTTCGCTGGCCATGCTGTGGCTCTAGAGATTCAAGCCACGATGCCTTCCACCCCTGAGAGACCATCAAAAGTGCCCATGTGGCAAGGTGTGGTCGGAGCTTACTTGGTCAACGCCATTTGCTATTTTCCGGTGGCTCTAATCTGCTATTGGGCCTTTGGCCAAGACGTAAAAGACAATGTGCTGATGAATTTACAGAGACCAGCTTGGCTCATTGCTACTGCTAATCTCATGGTTGTTGTACACGTTATTGGTAGCTACCAAGTGTTTGCTATGCCTGTGTTTGATCTTTTGGAGAGGATGATGGTTAACAGATTCGGTTTTAAGCATGGAGTTGTTCTAAGGTTTTTCACTCGGACTACTTATGTTGGTAAGACTTTATTTTTGTTCATCATGATACATAGAATAAGTGTGTCTATAATTAAGAGAATCTAAATTATGAGTTGAATTTTTTTTTTGTTATTGGAATTTCAGCATTTACATTGTTTGTTGGAGTGAGTTTCCCTTTCTTTGGAGACCTTCTAGGGTTCTTTGGAGGATTTGGTTTTGCACCTACTTCCTTCTTCGTAAGTCCACTTTCTCTTTGATCTTTCATTATAAGTTTTATTATTGAACTATATCAAAGTTCAGTGTTATGAATATATGATCGATGATGACGCTGCAGCTCCCAAGTATAATGTGGCTTATCATCAAGAAACCAAAGAGATTCAGCATGACCTGGTTCATCAATTGGGTAAGCATCTATACTTTACATTTTTTATTTTCATTCATGTATATAATGCAAAATGAACTATGTCTATTGTCTAGGCAACTGAACTGATCTTATATATATATCTTGGGCAGATCTCCATTTTCGTAGGAGTGTTCATAATGCTGGCGTCAACAATTGGAGGACTGAGGAACATCATTGCAGATTCTTCTACTTATAGTTTCTACGCTTAATGATTAGATCTTAATTATATATATACACTAAGTTATTGATCACTGGGTCTTCTAATTATAAAGTGTAGGAATAAATCATCTAAATGGTCGTGCGGATCGAGTTAGAGAGAGATGTATAATGTTGTGCTACTTATATTCAATAAGACATATATATTACTAGTTCCACATAGCCTCTTTCGTCTTTTATATATCTTCCAATAATTTTGTGTTTTTGACAGTAACAAAACCATATTGTTTCATCAAATTCTTGCATACTGTTGTTACATATTATATGGGTTTCTCTTCATATGCATTCACACACAACTTCAAAATCTACATGATTCGGAAAATAGAAAAAATAAAACACTGATCACCAAAGACTTTATTGAAGTCAGGTGGCTGTTCCAGCCAATTTCAATATTTTCACTGTAAGACAATCTTGGAGATTTGTTTTGTAATCACTAGTGTAAACGTTTAATATGAAAAGATTAAATATCTAAGAAACTATGGCTGGTGACATTCTTCGTCGTCATCTCTCCCTATAAACCTGCATTTTTTCCACGAGAACAGTAATAGAGTAAGAGACAGAACACTATTGTCCAAATATTTATAAGAAATATATTAGGGTTCAGAATCATACCATAAAGAAGCATTAGGCCTCAATAGAAGTAAGATACGATTGGATGCCAAAAATGATGAAAAGCATTCCACCAGAAAGAGCAACCTGCAACAACATTAGACCACCCAGAGTTTTATTAACTTATGATGAGTCTTATACCTCAAATGTAGAAAGGGATAATGAGAAATACTTACTATTCGTTCGGATATCTGAGACGCTAAGCTCTTTCCTCCAATCACAGCAGCAGTGGTGCACAAAAATTGTGCCCTGTATAAACCACAAGATAAGTCAGCTAAACATATTGTGATGCAAACACAGAACAAGACGGCTGTAAACAGTTTTACAGTGAAACTTACACAACTCCGCCAAGGACCACTCCGAGTGGATTTTCATCTGCAGCTAAACCAATTGTAGCAAGCTAGACAAAAAGAGTTATGGTGATTGGTGAGCATGTGGAACATTTAGATTGAATCAATCGAGTAAGTAAAAAGGTACCTGACTCTTGTCACCCCATTCTCCAAAGAAGTTAATCGAAAACGCCTGCAAGAAGATAAGGGGGAATATGAAACTAATCCACAAAAGTCTACTGCTTTTGTGAGCAAAATTTCTGAGATTATCTTTTTATTTACCTTAAGAAAAATTGGAGAGAAGAATTGTGTGAGGAACGGCCTTTTCTGCTTTTTGTTTTCATCTTCAATCTACAAAGACAACAAATGGTTTGAAAAGTTAGCACCAATACTTCTCATTCTCAGACTGTGATCTTTATTGTTTTAGTTCCATACCTTACTGCTGTCTTTAGTTTTACCAGTAGATTTCAAATCAGCATCCTATAATCAAACACAAGAAAGTCAAACCACAAATACATTTTTATGTAAACGTGATAGTGACATGCAGAAAGAGGAAACAAACCAGTTCGGCTTCGACTTCAGCCAATTCTTCCGAACCCCTGCGAACAAAGTAGAATCAGATACCCTGAATTTCTTAGATGCAAATCGTGTCCTTATGACATCAAGATGAGGAACTATTACCCTCCTCCTTGTTTAAAACCGTCCCACAAAGACCAAAGTCCAAAACCAAAGAACAACAACGTTGTAATGTGATGAGTCCATTTGCGTGAGATCTCCAAGTGAGGGTTGGAATCAGCAATTAGTAATATAGATTGGGAAACTTCTTCATGGAAAAGTCTTATATTCAACTACAAACAGAGTTCAAGCAATAAGAAGTCAAAAATCATATACCAGATTTGGAGCAGCCCATCCAAGAGTAGCAGAGAGAATAGTCATGACCTATGAATTAGCAAAGACATGAGCTTTTCCAAACCTAGGAGAAAATTCACTAAAGCCAATAGTAAAACTAAAAAGGACTCAGAAAAAAAACTTACAATCAAAGCCGATAGACAACCAGACAACACAAGTCTCCTAGGATAACGCATCGCCAAAATCTGATTTAAGGGAAAGAAGAGATCATAAGCTTTTTGCAAGTCAAGATAACAACAGAAGTATCATACACTCTCAAGGAGACTGTTAAAAGATTCAAAACTAACAAAAAAAATACGAAATTGAATGGCAATACAAAACTAAAAAAATTTGGGATTCGTTTCATCACTGTCCCCTTTCCAAAATTGTTTCAGAGCAGAATCAAAAACTAAACTTTAATAGAAAAAAGCAATTGAATTGTTCTTCCAACTCAAAACAAAGTTACAAAAACTATAAAGGAAGGAAGAGGAAGAAACACAACACTTACAGCAGCAGCGAAGAACGTCTTGTCACCAATCTCAGAGACAAACGTCATAGCGAGTGACTTGGTAAAACCCTAACAAAACCCCATCAATCGTCATAATTAGCTTCCACAACAAAATCCCAAAGACCAAACACAAAAAAATCTAAAAACAGATATATTTTCAACTCTACCTGCAAAACCGAGCTCATAGCTGCCGAATTGAAATCGACAGCGAATCAGCTATATTCACAGGGAAACGAAAAAACCGAAACTTTCGAGACGACGACGACGACGGAATAAAATCTATCGCCGGGAAGAAGAAGCTAATAGTCGCCGAGAGAGAGAGAGAGAGAAACAGAGACGACCAACAACACACGCTGAACTCTGAAGGGCTATAAAAGGTCAAGGTGAATCCTTTATTGGGGAATTTTAGATATGAATTTGATTCTGATTCGTAAACCCTTAAGATTTTGCCACGTGTATTAATAACAACCAACGGATTTTGTTTGATGTGTGGGTTCTTCTACAAAACCAATCTCAACTTGGAGTTTATATAGAAGAAGAAGTGAATGCTATTTAATTAGTTCCCTATGGTTTGCGTCACCCACTGCTGCTCTCTCTCAGTCTCAGAGAAGCTAAACGATAAGATTTTTTACTGCACTCTCTCGTATATATTTATATTGTCGCGATCTCACGATTGAGACGTCACATGGAGAATATTATTTACTCAATAGTCAATATAGCTAAACTCAAGTCTCAACTAATCCTTTTTTAATTTGGTATTTTTAGCCTACTAGTTGTTTTTTTATACAATTCTTAGAAATAGATTGACTGACTTCTAACTGGAGAATGAATTGATTCCCCAGTTGGACCTAATCTGATTGAGCCAATTGTGTACTTGTTTCAACTTGTAGGTTTTATCTAATTCTAAAACTAATAAATATTGTAAAAAATAGTGGCGATATTTGTATATATGTCTGTATGTTAAAAAGTATATATAAATCAGAAGGTATCATATGTATGATGATCAGATACATTTGAAGATAACGTTGCTAAAATCAAAAAGGTCAAACTGAATTTAGAAGTGTAATTACGATTGGAATAAGAATTTAGAAGGTTATGTGTAGACTGTAGTAGTAGACTTAGAGTATACAAGGGCTCAAGTAAAAAGGCTAAGTAAGAGACACACAGGCCCATGAATTCACATTTTTCAGGTCAGCAGCATACTGATTCCTCCACATCGTAATTCTATGCTAACACAGTAACACACAACTGTTAACTGTTGTTGTCAGAATGCATATGTAATGTATTGGCTTTCTAACTTTCTTATGTATATTGTATACTAGTAGCATTTAGTTTTGAAATGTGTGAGCTGTAAAATTGAGAGAGTCATTAACAAAAGCTAAGGTTAGTATAAAGATCATTGGCAAATTTGTCAAGTGAGGCCTATGTGAAACACTCAAAAGTGGCGGACTTTTTAAAATAAAGCCTGATTTAGATTCTTTAAAACAACAACAATCTCCACACTAACCGCATTGAGATCATAAAACAAGTTTATTTAAACCTTCCCACTTAAAGACGATGAAGAAACCTCCTCTTCCCCTTAAACCATTTATCTAATCTTGTATTAATTCTTCCAAGTAGATACTGTACTACTTACTTATATAAATCTCCTCGAAATCTGCAAAAACCCCAAAACACAGCTTTGTCTTTGTTTAATTAAAAGAAGCTTTTGTCTCATTTCTCCTTCCCCACCAAACCACACTTTTGTCTTCTCTCTTTTAATTAACCTCTTTCACTTCGTCTTCTCCACTGTTAACGGTCCGAAACTAAAAACAATGTCTTCTCACTGTTCCTTACTCTTCTTCATCTTCTTCTTCCTCACTTCACATTCTTCTGTCTTCTCCAGAATCTTGCTAGAGACCTCCGTAACAGCCACGTCTATACTCAATGTCGCCGACTCCATTTACGAAACCAAGAATCCGTCGTCGTTTCAGCTGAACCAGCAAGAAGAACAGAGCCAATCGCCTTTTAGCTTGAAGCTTCATTCAAGAGCTTCTGTCCGAGGAGGAGTTGAACACTCGGACTACAAGTCACTCACACTAGCCAGACTAGACCGCGACACAGCCAGAGTCAAATCTCTCGTAACACGTTTAGATCTAGCCTTAAACAACATATCCAAAGCAGATCTCAAGCCCGTTATTACCACAATGTACACCACGGACCAGGAAGATATCGAAGCTCCTTTAATCTCCGGCACGACTCAAGGAAGCGGCGAGTACTTCACACGCGTCGGAATAGGTAACCCGGCGCGTGAGGTTTACATGGTGCTTGACACTGGAAGTGACGTGAACTGGCTACAATGCGCCCCTTGCGCCGACTGTTACCACCAAACCGAACCAATCTTCGAGCCAGCCTCTTCTTCTTCTTACCAACCTCTCTCGTGCGACACTTCACAGTGCAAAGCCCTTGAAGTCTCGGAATGCAGAAACGCCACGTGTCTCTACGAGGTTTCTTACGGTGACGGTTCTTACACCGTCGGAGATTTCGCCACCGAGACTCTCACAATCGGCTCGACTTCGGTTCAAAACGTCGCCGTCGGATGCGGACACAGCAACGAAGGGTTGTTCGTCGGCGCTGCTGGTTTGCTCGGTCTCGGCGGCGGGTTGCTAGCTCTACCGTCGCAGCTCAACACGACGTCGTTTTCATACTGCCTCGTTGACCGTGACTCAGACTCTGCTTCGACGGTTGAGTTCGGTACGTCTCTCCAACCCGACGCCGTCGAGGCTCCGTTGCTACGTAACCACCAGCTCGACACGTTTTACTACGTAGGCCTCACTGGGATAAGCGTCGGCGGCGAGTTGCTTCAGATTCCTCAGTCATCTTTCGAGATGGACGAGTCAGGAAGCGGCGGGATCATCATCGACTCGGGAACCGCCGTGACTCGTCTCCAGACAGGAATCTACAACTCGCTCAGAGACTCGTTCTTGAAAGGGACGTCGGACTTGGAGAAAGCAAACGGCGTTGCGATGTTCGACACGTGTTACAATCTATCAAGCAAGACGACGATTGAAGTCCCGACGGTGGCTTTTCACTTTCCCGGTGGGAAGATGTTGGCTTTACCGGCTAAGAACTACATGATTCCGGTTGACTCGATGGGGACATTTTGTCTCGCGTTTGCACCGACGGCGAGTTCGTTAGCTATCATCGGCAACGTGCAACAACAAGGGACACGTGTCACTTTCGATTTGGCTAATTCTCTCATTGGATTCTCGTCTAATAAATGCTAAAGCTATAGACGTACTAGTAGTTTTTTTTTTTAAGAATAGTGACAATGAAAATGAAAAGTCACTTTTAAGTTAAATTAGAGAGTACTTTCTTCTGTTCTGTCGTTGGGTTTTGTTTGGTTTCTTGTACTTTTGTTGCATAGAGTGAAAAAGATGGAATTTGTTTAGTTAATTTCATAATTAACGAGTGGGTGTGGTGTGGTCTACAATGAAATGAATCTTGAGGGGCCTCGTTACATGTCACCTGAGACGTATGAATGAATTACGTGGAGCCACAGTACTCGTAGTGTTGATAACTAAGCCCAAATACAAAGTGTGATTGTGATTGAAGAAGTTAAGCCCAAAAACATGATAAACAAAATAACAAAATCTTTGAAATACAAGAAACGAATGCTTGAAAAATCCTTACTAGGCTAATAGTAATACTAATCGTGAAACAAAGATAAACTGAGGTCACCTTATCCTCTAATTTTCTTTAGTGATTAATTCATGTTTAGTGATTTGCTTCTAAGCACATTAATAGATCTCTAATCATTCTAATTAAAAAGATTTTTTTTGGATTTGTTTTAGAAAGAGTAACATGGCACAAAGATATGTTTTTCATCAAAAAGAAAGAAAAGAAAAAAACATGACACAAAGAGAGGTGGCGAAGTCATGGTGCCACTGCCACCACTTGCCATCACACAACAAATGAAGTGGCAGCAATGGGTTCAATCATTCTGTCCTTAAAAAAAAGCTTTATTTCACCTTTTCTTCTATGTCAACCTTTTACTTTCTCCTTTGTTCATCCAAAAGGACAAGAACCACTCTTCTACTTTTACAGGTTTATGCTAAAAATAAAAACTTATGCCATCAGATAACCTGGAAAATTTCAAACGTTTGTGAACAAAATACACATGAAAAAAAATATCGTCCAGCATTAAAATAGTGCTAGTATATTCCTTGGCAATTAAACCCAAAACAAAAAAACAAAATAAAAGTCGTAGATTCAATAGATGATTTTGACCGGTCCATTTTTTAAATATCTGAATAATTTTCTTACATACGTGAGTGAGGTATACAATGCATTACAAGTACACCAAACGACGTACATTAAACATTTACCACAATTTATATATCAGTATCCGCGCAAGCGCGGGATTGTGTTTTAATTTTTTTTTCTATTAATATCAATTTTTGAGCTTGAATATGATAATTCAAAGTTTTGAGGGTAAATCGTTATAAATATATGTCATGTAGTAATATTAGGATAAATAAACGATATTGATGACTACTTCAAGATCTTTATCATTAAGAGAGTATATTTCTTATTTATATTTTATAAAAATATTTTTAAAGGTTTTGATGCTGATCCATTTGTTGATCTAATTGTATATATTATTTATGATTAGATGTTGATACTAACATAACAATGATAACATTACTATGTATAAATATAGATTCATATTTTTAACGTTTGATATATAAACTTTTAAAATAGATTCAACAAAAATCATGCATAGTAGTTGCATTATGTTCCTTTAGAAAAAGAAAAAGAAAAACAATTTTGTGAAAGGAAATTAAAAAAAAAAAAGTGAATAGTGACGGAGGGAGAAAGTGTGACTTAAGAAAACGACCACTGCAAAAAAAAAAAAAACTAATTACTTCTCTTATCCAATAAAAAGGAAGAAGAAGACGAAGAAGAAGAAAGAACTGCTCTGACATAATACTTGTCTGGCCTTCACTTCTCTTTGATCATTCAATACATTCATACTTCTTTTTCTTGACTCATAAACCCCTTTTTTTCATTACAATCCTTTGGTTTCACGTTTCTTTCATTGACTATTCTCTCCTCCTCCCTCATTTCTCTCTCTACTCTTTTGTGATATTTATTCAAAGATGCTTCTATGAAATTTGGTTTTGGTCTGTGAATCTTTTTTTTTATTCTCATACTCTAATCATGAGTGACTCCACTACCAGCGTCTCTCCTTCCTCTGATTACGCCTCCATCTCCTCCGGCGACCAGGTTCTCCCATTTTTTTCTCAATTTCGATCTGGGCACGAATCTGTTTGTGTAGGATTTTAGAATTCCCTTGATGGGTTTTGCTTTATAGACCACTTTGTTTCATAAAGTCTATCTTTTTACAAGTTGGGGATCTTGATGAACTCACATCTTGGATTGGTTTCTTACTTACCAGTTACCATGTTAAGAGCGGTTGGCTACTTTGGTTTTCTAACTTTTAATCACGGGTTGGTAACAAATTTTGTTTCTTTTTTGAATATGAGACTTGTGTGAGTTTGATCACTTTTATGTATTTGCATTGTACTGGTTAGAAGATTCAGGGTCGTTGCTTAGGTAAAAGAATAGCTTTTTATAGGTCTAAGACTTGTCCATGGTATACTTTGGAGTGAACCGGTCTGATTTGTTTTCTTTAGTTGCTAGAGATGTTTAGAAAACTTACTTACTTGGTTTGTGATTTGCAGAGTCTTCAGCGGAGTCGAAGGAGTGGAGATGGAAACAGAGCCATTGTGCGTGAGTCTCGCCACTGGCATGATGTATTCTGGTCAGCCATCTTTATGATCCACATGGTTTGTTTAGGATTTGTGCTCGTGGTGCTTGGACTCAATAGGTTTAGAATATCAGATAGGTTAAACATCGATAGGTACACTCAAGGGTTCTTGGAGAATCATAAAGGGCTCACCGAGGACTACTGGCCTCTCTATGCTGTTGCTGGTGGGATTGGAGTCTTTATCAGTTGGGTTTGGTCATTGCTGCTTGGCTCTTACGCCAATGAAATGATGAAAGTTTCTGTTCACATCTTAACTACCTATCTAGCTGTAGTTAGTGTACTATGTTTCTGGTGCAGACAGTTCTTCTGGGGTGGTGCATTCGCCGTTGGAGCTCTGTTGCAGTTCTTGTATGTTATTTCAGTTATTGACAGGTGCGTGCCAGGTTGAATATGATTGAGAGCTAGTATGGTTAATTTGGTAACACTTATCATTGTTATCAAGTCTTGATGATTTGAGTTGTTCATTTGTAGACTTCCCTTCACGATGCTGGTTCTGAGGAAAGCGCTGAAATTAGTTTGGGGGCTTCCTAAGGTGATAATGGTGGCGCATGCTTTCACAGTGGTCATGCTTTTGTGGATGTCTCTATGGTCTTTTGGAGCAGCTGGTGTTGTGGCATCGAGCATGGGCGATGAAGGACGCTGGTGGCTTCTTGTGGTGAGCTGGCAAGTTTTGCATTTTCCTTACGGGTTATGAAGAAATCATGTTTATATATCATTTGATCATTGGAAGATATGTATATATATCTGCAGGTTCTTTCGGTTAGCTTATTCTGGACAGGCGCTGTGCTATGTAACACTGTCCACGTTATAGTTTCTGGGATGGTGTTTCATGTTCTCTTTCACTGTGGTCAAGAAGAGTCAGCATCGTTGCCTCCTAGCTCTTTAATAGACTCGCTTAGATACGCCGTGACAACATCTTTTGGGAGCATATGCTACGGATCACTCTTCACTGCGGCCATTAGAACACTTCGCTGGGAGGTAGTCTCTGGTTTCTTTTGCTGTTCGGAAAACATTATCGTTCTTCCTATTCTTAATAACTTTGGTGTTTGCAGATAAGGGGATTCCGTTCCAAGATTTGTGGAAACGAATGCCTACTTTGCTGTGTTGATTTCTTGTTTCACCTAGTTGAAACTCTAGTTCGGTTTTTCAACAAGTATGCCTATGTCCAGGTATATAGACTATATATATTAAGAGACAGCAAGCTTATGATCTCTCTCTCTTATGAGCAATGAAGAATCAAAATGCTACAACTTTTGGTTAATTTTATAGATTGCAGTGTATGGAAAAGGATTCAACAAATCAGCGAGGGACGCTTGGGAATTGTTTCAGTCGACAGGTGTAGAGGCACTTGTTGCATATGACTGTTCTGGTGCTGTTCTTCTAATGGGAACCATCTTTGGAGGACTCATCACAGGCTCTTGCATTGGTATATGGGCTTGGATCAAATACAGTGACAGAGTCATAATGGTTGCATCTACGGCAATGTTGATGGGAATGGTCCTTGTGAGTGTGACCCCTTTTGTGCACTCTTTAAGTCACCCAAAATTTACATGTCCAACTTGTTCGATTTTTTTAATTGGTTCAATGTTGGTTTTCAGGTGGGGTTAGGAATGGTGGTAGTGGAGAGCGCGGTGACATCGATATACATTTGTTTCGCTGAAGACCCTTTGTTGATTCAAAGATGGGATGCTGATTTCTTCACTGAGATGTCTGAGGTACTTCACCGACGTCTCCAACATCGTAGCTCTCGATCCCGTGAAGTTTTGACGACGGCTTGATTAGTCCATAATGCCTCTTGGAAAATAGGAGACATAACTGTAGTATATTATGCTATTAGAGGGTGCTGAAAGTGGGCTAACCCGTCTGGCTAAAACTGTTTTGTCATATGATTCATGCTTTCCATTTGTTAAATTATGAATAGGAAGTTGTGGACGATTTGTTGATTAAAATGTATCAAATCTAATGTATTGATTTTGTGGTTAGTAGAAAAACAAAATTAACGGAAGAGTACAAAGTTATTTTAGAGAGAACGAGTCAGAAAACCAAACAGAACCACATGCATTTCATTTCCATCTACACTTCTGAAGTAAAAAACAATTATTACCGACTTAACGTCCAAGGGAAAGCTAACATAGAAGTTACAATATCATCGACGTGACCCATAAATTCAATACATGCTTTAAGAAGCTGCAACTAACAGATACGTAATGAAGTTATGTAATAATGTGCAAGGAACTAAAAAGATATCACCATGATGACAAAAGGGAGTAAAGTGTTAGAATTAGCTTAGAACAACAGAAAATGTAAGAAAGGGAATACAATTTTACTAACAAATATAATTGCAGTTCATAGCCAGCAACCAAAATGGCGTTTTACACAAACAAACCAAATCAATTGCAGAGAACACAAATAATAGAAACTTAACTTAACGATAATACATATGAAAAAAAATTAATTCAAGATTGCGCCGCTGTGGTACCATCGATGGAATTAAGCGCTTGGTTTGCAAAATAGCGAACATCAACATCAGGGTCTTCGCTCAGGTCCACCAAGCACTGACGGATTGTCTTGTCCACCACCTACAAATTTTTGACACGGCAAAAACATTAGAGTTCAACAATTTCCATTAGCTTGCGATATAGTTGAGTTAGGTTTGTCTAAATCTTACTGATTGGTCGACTATGGGGATGAGGGATTGCAGAAGTTTGGCAACGTTGAACTTAATGTTTGGAACTCTGCAGAGATTATGTGCAACAAGAACGTTAAAAAGGTAAGATGTGTTATTGATGGATTTTGGCCAATTCATCTTAATCTATTTTACCTGTCTTTTGATGCTTCAACAACCACAGGAAGAAACTTAGAGCATGTGATTTCTGATCCCATTACAGGAGCCATAAGAGATATTGCACGTAGAACCATCATCCTATGTAAGTAGTGCGGATTGTTGACCATGTCCAGTACCTGTTTAGATGATAGGGTCAATCTGGAGGTCTCAATAAATGCAGCTTTAGCTATTTCGAAGTAAATAAACCAAAGATGGAGATTGGAAGTTATAGGCGAGCTACTGTGGAGTTAGATCAACACTAAGATAAACAGACAGAAGCTTTTAGTATGAAATGCTCAAAGAATACCGATGTTAATTTATACAGACCTGGGGAACTAAATGTTGCATTGCCCATTCAGGACCAAACTCCTCTGCGAGACGCTTTAGGTTGTTTGCTGCAGCTTCACGGATGGAGTAAACCTGAAGAATGCGAACAGTGTCAATATCCCGAATCGAAAATTATGCAACAGTGAATATGCAAAATATAAGGATTCAAGAGGGAAACCTTGTCTTGCAGCCATTGCATGCAAAGGGCTCCAAGCTTGTCATCAAAAAACCCTATACCTAACTGGCTGGCCAACAGAGGAACATACTCTATTATCGCAAGCCGGACTCTCCAGTGTCGATCCTCAGCAAGCTCTACAATCGCCGGCAACAATGATTGTGATAGTAAATCAATTCCAATAACCTGCCGTAAAAAGATAATTTGTCAACAATTAAATAAGCAAGTCATAAAAGTAGCGAAATCTAAAGAACACGAGAGAGATGTAACAAACCTGGTTGACTTGATCAAGCTTGCTTATGATGTTGAGGCGAACATCAGGAAATTCATCTTTCAATAGAGAAAGAAAAATTGGTAACAGATGCTCAATGGTTGAATCCTGCATTGATGATTTCGTATGTTAATAATTGATAAGGTCTGTAACACTAGTTGGCGCCTGCTATAGCCGAGCCATAACAGATTATGTAGCTTATTTCGATGATGAAAACCAAAACAGCAAATTAAACATCAGATGCGAAAAATGTTGGCTATATCCAGTTCATACCTTCCCAAGGATAGGAGCCATCCCCATTATTACTGAAGCTAAAGCAGATCGAACATGTTGAGAAGAGTCCGATGATAATTCCTGCCAGACATGAGTTGGAATCAGAATATTACATGTCAGGGGACATTTAACTGAAATTTGAGAAATTCTAATTAGCAGAAAGATGTACCTTCACACAAGGAAGGATGTGTTGAATAGCAAGCTCGGGATTCAAAAGACGACAGAACTTGGTCACTTTTCCTGCTGCTGCTATTCGCACTTCTGCCTCATTGTCCCGTAACAATCTCACGTATGCTGGAACCAAATCCGTCCTAGAGAAAGAACGACATATGGTGTCAAAATTATAAGATATGTGCACCAACATAAATCTAAAATCCAAGGCTCTTAGATGTATATGTGCTTGATGGTCACAAAGTATTTTTACGAGTAAGAAAGCCTAGATCTAACAAGGATGATAAAAACATAAAACAAAATCCACATGACACATACTTGGTGCAATCAGGACCCACTGCCTCGCAAAGTTCATATAGCTGATTAGCAACCATGTAACGCACCCTCCAAGATTTATCCTGCGCTCAAAACAACCCATATAGCATCGAAAAATATCAGAACTGCAAACTTTTACCGACGAAAAACTACGCATACAATATATTTGTGTGTGTGTGTGTATGTGATCTAGAGGCGACAATTAACCAAAGCTCACTTCACCTGAGAGAAATTGACAATAACAGGTAAAATGCGTGCAACACAATCCTGCGGTTCGAGCAACTTTCCCAGAGCTGCACAGCCTTCGACAGCCAACAGTCTAACAGAATCTTGATCTGAAATGAAGGTTATAATTTAAACAATATTAGCACAGATAAGAAACAAACATTTCTAAAAAGGTACTATGCACTATAAAAGGTATCTTCACCAAACCTCGCTTCTTAATTTCAAATATGATCTATTTACCATGCTCTCGCGGTCCATGCAAACTATTTCTAAGTGATGAGAACATATAGTAGTAAGACATAACAATTTAAAGCATTAAGTACCATCTTTAGTGAGATCATCGAACATAGTCATGATCTCAGCAATCAAATAGGTTGACTCCACAGTAGTGGCAAATTTCCCCAGGTTAGATGCAGCAGCTCTTCGCACCATTGGCATATCATCTTGGCACAACAGGCTATAAGTAGACCGTAACTCTGTCTTCAGAACATCAGTGCAACCTTGGTATGCAACATGGAATATACCACATGCGGAAACTCTTGCTGCAAACCATTCACCAGCTGCCAGTCTCTACAGGATTAAAGAAACAAAATTAAGCCTTGATTGAACGAACTAATACAAGGGTGTAATCTTAAAGCTAAAAATAAATACATCATCTCTCATAATCTAACCTTCACAAGAGGAACAAAGGAATCAACAAGGTCACTTTCCCTCATTTGAGATCCAATCTTACAAAGCGAATCCACAGCTTTTTCTCTCACACAGGTCTCTTCAACAGTACAGAGAGATTCCAAAGGAGGGAGAAGAACATGAGCATACTCAATTCCTCCAACGAACGGAATAAAAACTCCCAATTCCTCAGCCATAGCAAGGAGCACCTCGTCGTCATCGTCACTGTTCTCACTCAGAAAAGGGATTAATTCCTTCCTTGTACGCTCCTCTCCAAGAGCACGAGCTATCGTAGACAAACGACGGATGGAGTTCAAACGAAGCTGAATATCATCATTCTTAAGCTCATCTATGAGCACAGCAATGGGATACAACGGTTCATCTACCATAGCCATCTCTAAATTATGTATCGAATCAAGTCACTGCAGTGCAAAAAAAATTAACAAGCTAATTAATACACATAAGCTAATGAATCAGAGCTAATTGCTACAATAGATTTCGGATCTCGATTAAAAATATTTAAAAATAAATCATTTCACAGATCCTGGAGAAAACAACTATGGCTACTCTAGTGTTAGCTTCGGTTCCATTAATTTCTCATCTAAGGATAAGAAAATACAGCAGATTCCGAAACGAATCGGGTGTGAAGAATCACCAAACGGAAGAAGCGAGGGACGTCCCCCAGATTCACCGGTTCGAAGTTAGAATAGAGAGAATGTGAATCGGAAATGAAGATGTACGAGATGCGTGAAGAAGAAAGTGGAAATCATCTTACCGATTCAGGCGTCGGAGAAGGACTGATTCAGATTCCGAGGAGCTAGAGAGAAGGAGAGAATGAGGAATTTGCGATTTGCGAGCGAGTAAAAAGAAAAATAATATTCTGCTTTTGATTTTTACGACCAAGGAAGATTATTTTAGAAGAAGAAAAGTTAATAAGGTCTTATTGGGCCTTAAGGAGCTTATTGGGCTTTCTTATGCGAATGATAAGATTTATTAATCCGGAAGCCTTCTTTTCCGGTTTAGTTTGACTTTCAAAATTGATTGATTTGGTTTGGTCTCGGTTCAAACAAATCAAATCTGAAATCTGTATTTCAACAAAACAAACAAAATCTGAGAACAAAACTTTCAGTTGAGTTTATGTGTGACAGTGTGAGTATAGGACCTTATTTCACGACAAACAAAGCGAAATATTATATTTCATTGTCTATACAAATTAAACTATTCACCACACACCAATGCTTCTGCTAATCCTTGGAGCTGAAGCAGTTGCTGAGTCTGGTCCACAGGCCAGCTTTATCTTTCTTGTTCTGTGTCTCGCTTACTTGTTCTTTGAAATCTGCTTTAGTGCTTAGCTCCTCAAACGCGTTAACAACATTCTGGAGCCTTGCAACAAACTCGATCAGAAGAGAGGCGAATGTGGCTAGTGACAAAGAACTTGCGCTTTCGTATACTTTAGATTCTATCTCGTTGATCATAGAACCGCCTATGAATGAGACGCTTGGCCAGTTTTCTCGGTTCCTAAGCATCATACTCTCTGTTGAAACCCATAGCTGAGAATCATTACCGGCCTGTGGATTCTGATAGTGATGGTTGTTGTTGTCCCAAATCTGGCTGAGGGATTGGATCACTTTGCTTTCGTCGTCTTTGGATTCATGGTAGTTTTGTTGAGCTTGTTCAGCTTCGGCTTTCTCTTTGATAGCAGCCCAGCTTTCTGAGTTGACAAGTAGGAAGGAGTTACTGTCTATTTTCATCTGTAGTTCCTCTGCTGCTCGTTGAACTTCCTTGAGAACGTTTCCTGGGCTTAGCTTCTCCATTTTCTCCACTTTTTCACCAAACAACCTTAACACTTTGGCCCCTTCGTTCCCAACTCTCTGAAGTTCGTGTCGGAAAGCCTGTCTTTTCTCTGGAGCTGCCTGCAAATCACACACCAATTGATCATAAGCACTGAACACAAAGCCTACTGACTGACATGACATCAGTTAACTAGTAACAACAGATTCTAAAATAGGAGATCACACTCTACAGCAATATGGCTCCTTCAGATATTTTCTTGGTTTCAAGCATTTTCTCAACAACTGAATGACAACAAATAACAGACTTCTTTCTCAGAGTAACACAGTCAAATTAACCAAGAAGAGTAACCTAGTAGCATCTGAAGCAGTTGGGTATAGTGGTCAATAACAATCATTATAGTACCTCATTTGTGAAAGGTACAACAAGAAAAATCAAGAAACTCAGTGTCACACCATAGATAGAGTTGGATAACACGAATATGGTAAGTTACCTGAATTTCCGAAAGGATGCAGCCATGCATTGCCATGACCATGAAAGCGCAGTGCCTTACCGCACCACTAAGTTTGACATAGTTTGCCCACGGATGGTGGAAAGTCTTGTAAGGTCCATGTGGAGGCTCCCATACAGCAAAATCAAGCTGTGAAACAAAGAGGTATACTTGTTTCTTATCATCCAATTTTTTGAAAAAATTATACTAGTGCTGCTAAACAAAAATGCCTTACAGAAAACACACCAGAGAATCTTCTTGGCTTGTAGATTGGACTACAGACCTGTATCCACTGTATAATGGATCATCAGAAGCTTGGTAAGTGAGAATCTTTGAAGGCACCCTCTCGTATTCAACACATTGCAAGTACCCATTAACACATCCTGAAATTTTATTAAAAAGTACAAAACAAAATCAGCCTAATCCCAAAAAAAAATACAAGAGTAACAGCCCAAATCTTATGTATCTCTCTCTACCTTCGAGGGAATTGGCTACACTCTTGAAATTCTTAACCACTAGTTTATGGAGGTCTTCACCAGCCCAAATCGGAAGTATAAATATGTTGACACCCAAACAGATACCAGCACCAAGCAGGATCAGCAAAAACCTGTAATAAGCAGTGCTGAAAAAGTCTCTGCTGTTGTTCCCAGAGACAAGAACGATGCAGTATGTCAACAAAAACACCCTGAATGAGTATTCGTACGACTTCATCGCCGGATAGAGTTTCAAAAAACTTGCAGAAAAACCTAATAAACCAGATTCACAAGGATTAATAAAAAAGCTTCCTTTAAAACATAATATGGATTAAGAGACTTGGTGCAACCTGCAAGGAAGATACTGATAATGATAATGAGTTCTTCGAATTCTCCAGCTGCGACAGAGAGTCTAGCTATGCCAAGAGCCAGTCCTCCAGCAGAGAGTGTTCCTACAGCTCTATTGAACCCTTTGACCAATGTTGCTCCTGATGACAGAATTGGAGCCAAATCAGATCAGAGATCTCTGATTACAAGTGGAGTTAAACCGAACAAAGGAACATAGTTTGATGTGAATGGAACAGTAATCATAAGACAAGATCAGATGAGATTTTGAATAATATTTTGATTTTTAACTAATAAAATCCGGAAGATTTTGATTCAATCGAATCCGAATCTATAAACAATTCAGGAGGAGCCACAGAGGTACGTACCTATGCTGTACTCGAAGACGACGACAACAGTAAGGATGGCCCAAACAGCGTATTTGCTAGCGTCACGGAGTGGCTCTTTGAGGTAGATGACGAAAGAGCAGAGTGCGAGAGCCATACCCATCTTAACAGCGAAGTAAACTTTCCGACGGTCGGAACGACCCATCTCGTACAATTTAGCGGCGATGTCGTATAAAGCCATCCAGGAAGCGACGATCCCGTCGGAGCAAAATCGGAAACAACGGAACTTGGAACGACGGTCATCGATGATGCTGGAGTCATTGAATCCGAAATCTGAGCAACCTTTTCGAGAGAGAAGAGCTTCTCTGGTCTGGTCAGCCATTATCTTCTCTCAGATCACAGACACACACACGCAACACAACACAATTCAGACAAGAAACAAGATTCATAAACTGTGAAGGAGATGGCTCGTAAATCACATGGATCCCACTTGAAGAAAAAATTATCGGTTTTTTAAGTTTGAAGAATAAATAAATGGGTCCTTTGATAAGTAAGTTGGAAACAAGTGATGTATCATGCATGTTACAAAAAAGATTCCTAAGCTATAAGACAACATATGTAATAATTAGATAAAATAATTCATTAGATTTTGGTTTTGTTTATTATGATTATAGACAAAACCAAAAACAAACATGGTTTAGATTATAAAAAGATGTTTCTTGTTCTATATGTATATTGTAATGGAGCCAAGTTATAAAAGATTCGGAGGCGTTTTGGTAAGGATGCCTCTTTTTCCAAAAGAAAAAATCTATAAATTATTCCACATATGAGAATCTTATTCATATTTTTTTTGTTTCAATCCTATGAATCTATGAATGATCCAGTCCTACGAAGACAATTTAGCCGATAGTATTTGATCTTCATCTAAGGAAAACAAAAAAACTAAAATGATAAACTTAAAAAGTAATAAATCGTATATTTTGTGTACGTTCTACCACATATTTTTTTCAAAAAAAAATCAAATTTAAGATTCAGAAGGCAAAAACAACTGTGGAAGGAAAAATCAATATCCAAAATTTATTTTAAAGATTAATAGTTTCTTCCGGATATATGTTAAGACTCTTTCAACTAGGCTTTGCATTTTGCTTTTGCTTTTAAAAATAAAAAATCTCAGTTAATCCGAAAATCGAAATATATCAAACCTTAAAAAAGACCAACTAAAAGGTGAATACTCTACATGATAAATTACTAGATGGACTTTTTGACAGAGTTATATTATATATCCATATTTCAAACAAGAAAACTAATTTACGTCTTGCATATTTTTTTTCAATTAGTTTAATGGTTCATTTAGCTCATTAGGAAAATAGATAATATAAGTATATTACCAAAAATGCATTTTATACACATGAAAAATGGGAAAATTCCCAAAAAAAGTCAACTAAATACATGAACTATTATTTTTTTCTAATTTCTCCTTGTCTCCGTTACGATAGTTAAACGACATTATGACGGCGTTACTATTTTTGAAAAAAATTCCAGTAAAAAACACAAACTATTTATTATTGCCAGAAAAATACATAATTTTTGCCAGAAAAATACATAATTTTTACCTGAAAAATACATAATTTTTGCCTGAAAAATACATAATTTTCTATTTCTTATTTTTCTATTAAAAATGTTAGAGATCATAACTCATAATTTTCTCTGCTCTATTGAACTTCATACAAGTTTACTTCAAATTTTAATTTTCCTAATTTTCAAAGATTCATGAATGGGTATTTTTTTTGGTTTTTTATAATCAAAAACCAAAAACAGATTTTAGAATTTGAGTTTTTGGATTTTGAATTTTGAAAAAATATTAACAATAACTGGAATTTAAAAAGAGATTTTCAGTTTTTAGATTATGGCCACTTAATGGTTTTCACGTGGATTTATTTTCTTGTTTTTAGTTTTTGCAAAAAAAAAATTAAAAAAAAATATATATATATATATCAAAATGTCAAAAATAATTTGAAGAAAGTGAAAAAACACAAATATTTGGTTTGTGGATTCTTAGTGAAAATTGGTATTAAAAAACTTCAAAAAACCTGATTACCTATTTTTACGAAAATCTTGATTGGGTAAATTATTAGTTTTTGAGAAACTAAATCCAAAATATAGTTATAAAAACTGAAGACAATCAAAGGCCTAATAGATTTTTGTTTTTGGATTTTGAGTTTTCCAACGTAAACACAAAAAAAAAGAAGGAATTCAAACACACTCACGAATGTTCATATTGTAAATCGGGATATTTTCATCCCACAAGGCATTATGAACCCGAGTGGTGATGCGGTCAGATTCTAAGAACCCTACCGCTCCCAAAAAGTACAGATCGTCGAGCATGCCTCTTACATGAAGAAAAACGCCTAAGCATTGGACGAACGTCTTGACAGTTAAGATTTTTGGGAACTTGAACGCCTTCAATATCCCCAAAAATCCAATTATCATCAGGAGGATCCTGAAAACATTTGGAAACGCATGAACGATTATCACGAAAATCAAAGAAGATTTATCCATAATCTCAACATCAACAAAGATTTCTATACCTAATTCGATAAAACATCAACAAAGATGGATAGAAGAAAATGAACCAGATTACCTCGTTCACCACGTTTTCCATGAAATCTCGAGCGGCCACCGCGATAGTCTCACCAAAACAAAACGAAAAGAGAGCACAACAACAACGAAAAATATATCCTTATATAGTAGGTGTGAAGTAGGGTTTCTCTAAAAATTGGGCCATATGAAGTAGGTTTGCCGAAAACTTGGACCATATGATTGATGAGTCCAGACACAATTTAAAGATTTTGGATTCTAAGAAGAAATAAGAGAAATCGCCTAAATTCTAATTTTCCTAATTTTCAAGGATTCATGAATGGGTAAATTTTTTGGTTTTTTTATAATCAAAAACCAAAAACAGATTTTAGAATTTGAGTTGGATTTTTAATTTTGAAAAAATATTAACAATAACTGGAATTTAAAAAGAGATTTTCAGTTTTTAGATTATGGCAATTTAATGGTTTTCACGTGGATTTATTTTCTTGTTTTTAGTTTTTAGATTTTGCAATTTTTTTTTTAAATTAAAATATCAAAATGTCTAAAATAATTTGAAGAAAGTGAAAAAACACAAATATTTGGTTTGTGGATTCTTAGTGAAAATTGGTATAAAAAAACTTCAAAAAAACCTGATTACCTATTTTTACGAAAATCTTGATTGGGTAAATTATTAGTTTTTGAGAAACTAAATCCAAAATATAGTTCTAAAAACTGAAGACAATCAAAGGCCTAATAGATTTTTGTTTTTAGTTTTTGAGTTTTCCAACATAATAACAAAAATTCGAAAATTGAACCCAAAAAAAAAACCGTTTTCATAGAGGAAATTCTCCAAAACCTGATTCCCAAAAACCTAAGACCAACAAAAAGGTGAATACACTACATGATAAATTACTAGATGGACTTTTTGACAGAGTTATTGAAACAACCGGACCGTTTTTTTTTTAAATAAGTACAATACATAATTAAGCATCTCATACTACTTAATTAAACCATCCAAACCACAATTCCTCATTAAACCAATAACAACCAATATGCACAGCGGAAACATACCAACATACAGAACCAACACATCATCAATGCAATAACATTCCTAAGCATTCTATCCATTAACCTAGCATAACTCTATCCAAGGTTCCAACATAAACAATATAACCAAGTCCAACAACACACAACCGAGACCCTAGATCATCCTCCTCCTCATCGCCATGATTCCACGCTACACAATACCTGCACCACAAACACAATGAGATGCGTGAGTATTACCAGAAATACCCAGTGAGACGATCCTCCCATCTACGAGCTATACACACAAGCAAAACAAGAGTGAAACCACAAATAAAACATAACAAACCAGACATTGAACAGAACATCCAATAACACATTCATCACACCTACACAAGTTCACACAAAACAAGTTATACAACCCAATCGCTTAGATAAGCTCATGGTCACGCACTCACCTTATCAAACTGATTATAACAACGAATATAACCAGTTGAGACTCTCCTAACGTCTGAAACAGCCCAGCATTTCCCGTTAAATATTAAATCCCTCCGGTGAACAGCTAGCCATAGACGTCACGAAGCTTCCCACAAAATCTCGTGCCGATCAGAAAACAGACGAGATCACGATCTCATTTACAATCCCCGATGGTTCCAACTCGCGTATGAGAAAACGTGTCTCACGAAACTTTGACAACGATTTGATTTATCTAAACTGTTTCTTCCCAGACCCTAACGATTCTGCTCCTTCTCTTTTAATCTCCTTCACACCACAACATGCCCTCTCCTCTCTCTCTATCTCTTTCTTCCTCTCAACACAAGTATTGAATAACAGCCACGACCAAATAGAGAGAAGAGGCGTCCATTTCAATATAAATACATCACTTAGGGTTTCCCAAAACCGGCTCTAAACCGGGTGAACTTAAACCAAACCGAGCAATTTCATGATTTCACATAAATTGATCGGTTCTTCCACTTTTCTTTGGGACACGGACGTTACAATTCTCCCCCTCTAAAAAAAGATTCGTCCTCGAATCTGACAACACTGTCCCTCCACCAAGGACTTCCGTGCAACCGTCACTACGGCCCGCACATTCCCCGACCGAACTGAACACCGTCAGTCAAGGTTTCCCGTGCAACTGTCGCAACAGCCCGCACATCCATATGACCCAACGGTCCACATAACGCTTACCCCACTAGATAGGACAACCCAAAACACGAGATCAATCCCGACCTCCGAGGTCTACATCCATTCACTACGCTCATAACCACGTTCTAGACATTGTTTGCTCTCCCACTTAGCCCTGGGCATTCGGGTGACCCGATCGGGTTCGGGTCGGGTATTTCGGATTTTCGGGTATTTCGGATTAAGGGGTCCTAGACCCATTCGGGTATTTCTAATATTCGGATCGGATTTCGGATAAACACCCATCGGGTTCGGATCGGATCGGGTACCCGAATTCAATCCAAAATTAAGTAAACCAAACTCAATTTCATTCAATAATAGTGGTTTGACCATCGATGCTTCTTACTGGCCAAACATATAACACACGAGTTTGTTGTTATTTTCTCATACCATTCCTATACTAATTGTTTTGACTGAGAATTTTGAGATGAACGAAGTTTCTTCTTCTAATTGTCCATCTTCTCAATCTTTCTAAATTCTATTTAAAAAAATTAAAGTTGTACATATTAATATATAAATACTAGAGGTTTTAGAATCAATCAAAGATATTAAAGTGGCAAAATGGTTAGAATGCACCCTTTAAATGCATTAGGTCATGGGTTCAAATCTCACTAATGACTATTTTTGCCCTATATTTATACATGTTCGGGTTAATTCGGATACCCGTTCGGATTTCGGGTAAAACCCGATCGGGTTCGGATATCCGAAATTAATAAATCTTAGATCCATTCGGGTATTTTCTTCTATCGGGTACGGGTTCGGGTCGGGTTTTTCAGATCGGGTTCGATGATCGGGTTTCGGGTTCGGGTATTTTGCCCAGGGCTACTCCCACTCATACGTTCTCAGGTTGCAACCTTCAAACTGCACCGCCTGCACTCTCAGACCGTCGTCCTCGAGCCATACCGTCTCACTCTCGGATCGTCACCCTCGAGATCTCGGTACCAGGGGAACTACTCATCCCCTCCGGGGAACTAATCATCCCCTAGGAGAACTAATCATCTCCTCTGCCGCTCTCAGGGTCGCAATCCGTCAAGCCCGCGGTGCACCAGGGGAACTAATCATCCTCTCAGGAGAACTAATCATCTCCCCAGGAGAACTAATCATCTCCTCATGAGCAAATAAGTCCTAACGTCTATAAGCATCTCCCGACTGGAACTAACTCCCGTGGTTCACGTAAAACATCACAATGTCCTACCAACCATCATATTCCCTCACCGGAATATCACCATCACCATGACCACTCTTCAGGCCAACTCTAAAACATCTCAACCATTCGGGTGTTTACACACGCCCTTTCCAAAAATAGACAATTTCTAACTATTCATAGAACTTTTTATTTGTTTGCAACCACACTTTCCTTAAATTGGTAAGCCTTAACTATTCATAAAACTTCCCATTTTTAGAACCCGCATATCTCATAGCACCATGACACCACCAATCAAAAATCCATGAGAACTGATCATCTCATCTGTGACCACTCTTCATGTCAACCTCTGAACATTCCCACCACTCCAGGCATTTCACATCCACTTTCCAAAAATAGATAAGTCCTAACTAGTCATAGAACCTTATATTTATGGAAACTTTCCTTTACTAGAACTTTCTATTTAAGGAAACTTTCATTTTCTAGAATTTTCTATTTTCCTTTTGCAACGACACTTTCCATAAATAGCAAAGCTCTAACTCCCAAAACACTTTCCATATTTAGTAACTTCCTATTTTTAGAAATTTTCCATTTCCAAAATTGCATAATCCCTTAATCCATTTCACATCAAGAATCAATAAGAACTAATCATCTTATTAAATTCTCTCCAATAACATTGTCAGTAAATCCGCAATACGGTCTGAGCAAAACCTGTTGCCACACTCACAGCACCCGCTGGACCTCCAGCAACACCAGTAAGCACACTGGCCACACCCTCGGACCCCTACCTGACCAACATAAACCTGACCCTCCCAGTCCACACACATAAACTCCTTCCCCGATATTGAACCCCCATCAACCCTGAGATCCGTATCCGGTCTCAACCAAAACCCTGAGATTGAATCCCCATCAATCTCCTAAATTCACATCTAGTTACAATAGGAAATCTGAGATTGAACCCCCATCAATCTCCTTAATCCACATTCAATTACAATGCTTACCCCCACGTCCTTGACCTTTTTGCCCCCAACTCATCTGCTCTTAGGTCGCAACCTTCAAGCCATACCGATCTCACTCTCAGACCCCCCGTCTTCGAGCAGTACCGTCTCACCCTCGGGTCTCACCCTCGGGATCTTGATACCAGGAGAACCCCCATCTCCTCAGGAGAACCCCCATCTCCTCTGCCACCCTCAGGACCGCAGTCCTTCGAGCTATCGGTATCTAGGGAACCCCCCGTTCCCTCAGGAGAACCCCCATCTCCTCATGAGTTATTCAGGACCCCCCGTCCCTTTAGCAAATGATCATAATGTCTATAAGCATTTCTCCAACCGGGACAATCCCCCGTGATCCGCGTAGAACATCTCAATGTCCTACCAACACCATAATCTCTCCCAGAATATCATCACTGTCATGGCCACCCCCAGGCCTCATTCCAAACATCTCAACCACTTTGGATGTTCCCCCGCACCCTTTCCAAAAATGGACAAGTTCTACCTTCCGAAAAACATTCCATTTTTAGAAAATTTCCATTTATGGAAACTTTCCAATTTTAGAAGTTCCGCTCAAATTCCTTTCTGCATGACACACAAGTCAAAAAAAAATCCAAAAGAATTCCATTTGCAAAACATCCACTCCCACCAATCACCGCCAACGGTATTTCCCGATACCGGCGTGATCGACCACTTTCCAACAACTTTCAATAGCCAACTGCACCTTCCACACAGAAGCTATAAACACTACACAAATAACATCACACAAAAATCACTTACCATGGAATCTCATTGAAGGCTCGAAGAGGATGATACTAGGACTCCATACCACAAACAAATTGACTAACTACTCATAATCAATTTCCATCTCACAACAACATGTATCAAGCAACAGGAAAATATTCACCCAATTAAATTCCTAACCGCTCTAACCATCCACTTAACCATCCTAGAACCGTAAAGGCTCTAATACCAAATTGAAACAACCGGACCCGTTTTTTTTTAAATAAGTACAATACATAATTAAGCATCTCATACTACTTAATTAAACCATCCAAACCACAATTCCTCATTAAACCAATAACAACCAATATGCACAGCGGAAACATACCAACATACAGAACCAACACATCATCAATGCAATAACATTCCTAAGCATTCTATCCATTAACCTAGCATAACTCTATCCAAGGTTCCAACATAAACAATATAACCAAGTCCAACAACACACAACCGAGACCCTAGATCATCCTCCTCCTCATCGCCATGATTCCACGCTACACAATACCTGCACCACAAACACAATGAGATGCGTGAGTATTACCAGAAATACCCAGTGAGACGATCCTCCCATCTACGAGCTATACACACAAGCAAAACAAGAGTGAAACCACAAATAAAACATAACAAACCAGACATTGAACAGAACATCCAATAACACATTCATCACACCTACACAAGTTCACACAAAACAAGTTATACAACCCAATCGCTTAGATAAGCTCATGGTCACGCACTCACCTTATCAAACTGATTATAACAACGAATATAACCAGTTGAGACTCTCCTAACGTCTGAAACAGCCCAGCATTTCCCGTTAAATATTAAATCCCTCCGGTGAACAGCTAGCCATAGACGTCACGAAGCTTCCCACAAAATCTCGTGCCGATCAGAAAACAGACGAGATCACGATCTCATTTACAATCCCCGATGGTTCCAACTCGCGTATGAGAAAACGTGTCTCACGAAACTTTGACAACGATTTGATTTATCTAAACTGTTTCTTCCCAGACCCTAACGATTCTGCTCCTTCTCTTTTAATCTCCTTCACACCACAACATGCCCTCTCCTCTCTCTCTATCTCTTTCTTCCTCTCAACACAAGTATTGAATAACAGCCACGACCAAATAGAGAGAAGAGGCGTCCATTTCAATATAAATACATCACTTAGGGTTTCCCAAAACCGGCTCTAAACCGGGTGAACTTAAACCAAACCGAGCAATTTCATGATTTCACATAAATTGATCGGTTCTTCCACTTTTCTTTGGGACACGGGCGTTACAGTTATATTATATATATCCATATTTCAAACAAGAAAACTAATTTACGTCTTGCAATTTTTTTTTATTTAGTTTAATGGTTCATTTTGCTCATTAGGAAAATAGATAATATAAGTGTATTACCAAAAATGCATTTTATACACATGAAAAATACTTCAAATTATTTACTATATCTTGTGTGTTGTTGTAGATTTTTGGTTACAAAGGTAAGCATAATATCATGAGATATTTTCAGAACTATGCATAAGATCATAAGGAAAATTCGATCTTTCCAAATTGAGAAAATAGCATTATTGAAGGATCAAACAAATCATATAATTGTTATTATGAAGGGTTTCAATTACCAAACTAGTAAAAAACGGAATATAGCGCTCACATAAATTTGTATATTATTTAGCCCATGAAGGCATGCATAAGTAATAAGATTCAAAGTCGACTATAATAATAATTTTACAACAATATTTTAACAAGGAGGTTTTGGAAAATGGTGCAGGCTTGGTTCGTTTAATCAAAAATTGCTTAAAGACGCACACAACCTGGTTTGTTTGAGAGTTTAGAATCTGCTTCTAAGCTTTAGCATGGTTAAACAAAGAAATTAGTGGATTGTATGCCTAAAATATTCAAAAAAAAATTGTTGATATGTAAAATATTTTAATGTTATTACAACAACTACAAATTTTGTTTTTCAGTGGCTAAATATATGCAGAAAAAAAGATTGCAATAATAGCTAATAATATTCATATACTTTAATATATAACTAATTTAGTAGATATTATATTTTGAGAAAGAAAAATTAATAATAAGCTTGTATTGAAGGATTATATTTACTAAAAACAAAAAGAATACATCTTTTTAACCATAAGTAACACAGTCTAAGATAAACTTAAGGTATATATTGACCTATTCATCAAGTACCAAATTTTCTTCGGCTTCATGACAAATTAAATGAGAAAGTAGGTGTTATGATGGATGCTAGAATTTACATGTTATAAAAAATACTACAGATCTTGACTCTAATTTATAAGAACAACTTTCATAAAAATCTAAACCGATTTAAACAACGCCATAAAATATATCGACTTAAAAACATTAGAATATATATATATATATATATATATATATATATTTTATTGAGTATTTTATATGCATATGAATGAATTTTAAAAACCAAATATTTTTGATAATTTTAAAACTATTGTTTTGTTTTTTTTCACAGTAGAACTTCCATTTGATTTGTTGCTCATACTTCATGTTTGTATTAACGGTCCAAACAATGGACAACAAGAAAAACAAAGTATAGAAGAGAGGTTTTTTAGACAACGGACAATACGTAGCCTTAACTAGTGAAAACATACCCAAAATCCTTAATTGCTTGACCAATAAAATTTGTTTGTTTTGGTAACCAACATGGAAACGACCCTGATCACTTGTCCATTTAGAGCAACCAAGGGACCTCCAGAGTTGCCTGGATTAACTGAACAGTCCGATTGGATGTAGAATCATTCCGGACCCTTCTTTATCCCAAAAAGACGACTTGAGTGGCTAAATATATGCATAAACATATATCGCAATAATATCTAACATTGCATATACTTTAATATAAAAATTTATAAATAATCTAATAAATCTTATATGTCGAGCAAAAAAACAAAATTATGTTTTTAACAATTTAGAAATTTGGTAAGGTAAATTTATCAAAAGAAATAGATAATATGTATTACATACTCCCAAAATGTATTACACTAGGAGATATTCCGTGCTATAAAGCACGAATCAATATTTTCTCTAAAAATTATAATATAATGATAAAAATTATTGTTATATTTGTTTAAAAAGTTATTTTGTTTGAGAGAGTATTTACTTTTAATATTGTAATTATTTGGTAAATTTACATATATATTTTAAAATACTAATTATTTTAGAATATTATAGTATTTTAATTTGTTTGATGTATATTTGCATTTTATATTGTTTGTTGTATTTGCATTATTATTTTATGAAATATTTAAAAGTATTAATTAATATATTCTAATTGTGAACAAAGAAAATTTATAAATTTAGCAGTCACATAAATTTAGTTTTACCAACAAAACTCACATTTTTCTCTTCATAGATTGAGAAATATATCTTCATTTTTTAACATTCAAATCACAACATACGCAGAAAAAAATCTACATACTTATTTATCATATGTATTATATGATAATTAAAAAAAAATGAAATAAAAGAAAGATATTAGGAGAATCATAATTTAAAATCTTAACAAAATCTTCCAAATATAGTTATTAAAATAATAATATGGATACTTAGATATAAAATCTTACTTTTCAAAAAATTTTGATTGGTTTCAAATTTTTTTAAACTAATTAGTAATTTTTTTCCATAATTAATTAGAGAGAGAAATTTTGTTTTATAGAAATTAATAATTATTTAAAAGATTTTATTAGTCTAATATTAAAATTATATTTTTACCCTTACTAAAAAAATAAACAATTAATATAGTAGGATACTCATACTCCCGTATTAAATAGATAATTTGTTTGAATGATTCTACTCCCAAATAAAAATAAAACAACAGAGGAATAGTTCTTTTCTTTTGACCAGCACTTAAACATACTTAAGAGAAAATTAAGGTAGTGACTAGTGACTTACTATTAGTTAACCGAATATAAAGAGCTTTATTATCCTAAGAGTGAGAGAAACAACAGATAGAATTTCAGAAAAAGCTCCCACAAGGTAGGTGAAAGATTTTATTTTGTTAATCCACAAACTCTCTCTCTGCATTTCTCCGCGAAATCATTAATCAAATAAAATCCATCTCTCTCGTCTCTAAGATTTGGTCACTGTGACTGTAAATTTATGCTTTTCTCGTTTTAAAGATTTGCTTTTTATTTGATTCCGGAGTTTTAAATCAAGAAGACAAGAACCTTTTTTTATAAATCACGGATCTTTCGTTTTATATATATCCGTTGGAAAATAAGAATAAAAAATCACCGCTTTTGATTTCTCTCCTCTTAAGGGGTTTTAGGTTGTAGGTGTGTTTGTTTCTTTCTCTGGGTTTTAGAGTATTTGGCACTTATCTCTTTTTGGGTTGTGTTTCTTTTGAAGAACAGGAACAATTAAAAAGGCGTGATTTTTTTGGGTCTCTGAGCTAGTAGAAATCGGAATACCAAAAGGCGTTTTGTAAACGCGACGCGGCTTTATGTCTGCTTTGTCTGAATCGGCTGTGATTTCGTCTCTGTTTCTAGTCTCCTTAACGATTCAATCGTCTCCTTCCTCGTCTGTCTTGTTCTTTGGTCTGACTCTGACCGCTGTTCTCAACGCTCTTCGCTTCTGCTCGAAACAGAGGCTTATTCTTGAGGTTCCTTCCATTTCCATGGGCTTAAGACTCAAAAGGTATGATCTTTTCTTTCTTATTTGTCTTCTCTGTGTTGCTATCTCTTTACAGAAAGAATCTAAAAGGTTAAGTCTTTGTTGTGGAATTTGCGCAGGACTTGTTCTGGCGTTGAAGTATTTGGGGGTTTTCACGAAAAGCAAAAAATACCCTTTTTCATAGTTCGCTGAAACAGAAGCTTGAAAGTGTCTTATCTGATTCAGCAGTTTTGATCAGAGATTTTGAGTGTTGGTTTTTGCTGTTTTCTTGGTGTGTTTTTGAATTGTGTGGATCAGATATGAAGTCTTCTGTGAAACCTAAGAGATTGTTGAGAAAAGTCAGTGTTATTGTCAGTGATCCTGATGCTACTGATGATTCCTCTGGCGATGAATGGCTTGGTATACCTAAACCTAGAAAGGTAAAGCGTATTGTCCATGAGATTACTTTCCTATCTCAAGACTCTGAGATTTCTCAGGATGGTGTCAAAACGTCTAGAAAGATACCTCCTAGGCAAGCTAAGTATCCTGTGGGAGTTAGGCCGAGGCCATCAGGCAGATTTGCTGCTGAGATTATGAACCCAATCACTAGAACTAAGCAATGGTTGGGTACTTTTGGAACTCCTGAAGAAGCTGAGAAGGCTTATGTTGCCAAGAAGGTTGAGTATGATGCATTTGTCTCTTGTCGTTCTTCTGTTTCTTCATCGGTTGTATCAGTGACTAGTCAGTGCTTGCGTTCTCCTGCTTCTGCTTCTGTTTCTTGTGTCAGTGTTGATGATTTGTCTGAAGAAAAGACGTCTCTGAACAAAGATGTTGCTGCGTCTGGTGATTCTGCCAAGGAAGTGTTTGCCAATTTCGACTTTTCGGATCTGCAAATCCCTGATCTGAGCTTCTTATCAGCAGAAGAGGATATTATGGTTTCTGGTGCAAATGATGCGGGACTAGACTTTGAGCGCTTCCTTAATGCCGACTCTGACCATCTGCTGGATGATTATTACTCTTTGCTCGATAAGGATATCAACCTCAGCGGGTTTGAAAACAGCGTTCCTAGTGAGCTACCTGACTGTGATTTCACTGATATGGAACTCGAGTTTGGTGATTTGAAGTTTGCCTATGCCGATCAACTCGCGCCGCCTCTCAACATTGCTTTCGAAGAATAAGAGTCAATTTCTATCAAGACAACATACTGCGAAAGCTCGGTCTACTGTACAACTTGTTAGCTTTGTTTTCTGTTTCCCATAACCATGATGAAGAAGCTACAAAGTATGATCCTTGCGGTCTGATCTCCTTTGGATTTTTCATTTGCTTTTAGAGAGCAGTCCTAAGGGAGTGTTTTGCTCACGATTTGGATGTTGGTTTCACTTTCTTCAATCTTTATGTTTTTTTTCTATTTCCTTGTATGCGTTGTTCTTTGTTAGTTTTCGTATATCTTTGGTCTCTTCTTGTCCTATCTTTTTCTCTTGTAATGTTGTCTATTCAGGAAATAAATTCTAGCCCCTGAGAGATTCTACAGAGTGGGAATCTAAGTTATGAGTTGAATTTAATTACTATGCTTGCTTCGTACATAACAGCTGGATCGCATTTACGCTTTTGAAGGCTGCTAATAGTGAGTGATTGTGACTTGTGAGAGTCCAAAAATAAAATGGAGGCGACTCTCCAAAGTGACATTCTCCACCACCTTAAAGTAGAGAGTACTAGTGTAGAGAGACTGACACGTTCTCTTGTACCTTTACTTGTACGGACAGGTGCATGTTTGTCAAGCAAGTGACACTATCAGTCCAAAGAAAGAAACTCCACAAGACATGAGTGAGATGATATTATTTCTTTTTCAGTGTCCCAAGATTGATGGGAACAGACATTGTGGAATCGTTACGTCCATAAGATTCTCATAAAAGCTTGATCATTTCTTTTGTTTTCATAGTAGTTCCTTGTCTTGGAAACACTTAATACAGTCATCAAACATCTCACGTAATGGCTTGGAAGAGGTAAAGCCATGTTCTTGTATCTTTGCTGTGTCCAAGCTATGTGGGCCATGTGGCATATCTCTCCCCTTCTTCAGCACCACATCTGTTACAAGTTTTATTTTGATACATCAGAGGCATATCTTAAAAAGTGTCAAATGTAGAGCCAGAAGATATTATATACTACATACATGGTCTCAAATGGGTATTTGATTCTTAGCATCTCAATGATATCTGACGAGTGAGCCACTGAACTCGAACATAAGATTCTTCCTCATGTTTTAAGCTCTTCCATTGCCAAGATTTGTGCAGAAACTACATCGTCTAGACTATGTGCACAAACCCTCCCCTGAAATTTGGATAGCTTCCACGAGCCCCTAGTCAACTCTACACAAGATCAGCTCAAACAGACACAAAACCAAAGTCTATTTGTGAACTTGAAATGTAATTATGAGAGTGATTAGATGAATTCCCTAACCTTGACAATGACAATGGACGGAAAAATTCGAGGGGAGCTTGTGGGTTTTGGACTAAGAATTGGACCGATACAAAGCGTAGGGATCACGACAACTTGGTTTAGCTTCTTCTCAGATGCGATCTTCCAAGCTTCTTTCTCCTCTAAAGTATTTAATTTGCGTAACCATACCAATTCTACATAACATTTTTCAGACAACTACTCAAAACATGATGACCACTTTTGATCAGTTCTCGAACGTTTTTTGGAATTGTTACCGACCACCATCAATCAATCACAATCTCCATCAAACTCATTAATCAATTTTAAATTTTGGAATATGATCGTTTTTTGGTTAAAATTTTCATAATGACATTATTACTAAAACAAAATTCATGGTATTAATTTTGCTATTTTAAAATTTTCATTTATGTTACTTAATTCATTTTTATATAGTTATTTTATTATTATTTATTGGAATATGATAATTTTTGGCTAAAATTTGCATAATAACATTATTACTAGAAAAATTCATAGTATTCATTTTAATATTTAAAAATTATCATTTATGTTACTTAATTCATTTATATATAATTATGTTTTTTTATTATTTACTAAAACAAATTTACATTTAAGTTTTTAATATTTTAAAATTTAATTAATTCACTTAATTAATTTTTTATTTATTTTTAATATTGTTAATTATAAACAATAAATATGCAATGAATAAATATTTAAAATAGTATTTTTAATACAAAAAATATATATACATATAAACCGCCTCCTTTCTCCCGCCGTGTAATTATATATACAAACGAATTTGCTTGGATATCGAAACCCTAGTCCGATGACGAGTCGCTTCCGCTACCCTGCTTTTCCCTCAGGTAAAATTCATGGCTTCTTATCTCTTACGGTTTCTTAGATACGATTACGTCCTCTCTGTCTCTGTCTCTGTTTGTGTGATTTACCCGTGTCAATCTATCTCTTTCCGGCTGCTTATCTGATGATTACTGCGATTTGCTTTCCCGATCATGAAAATTTTGATTTTCGTTAGGTTCTATGAAGGAGGCTTCGCCGGAGGAGGCTGTAGCTGTACGAGCGGTGTTTTGGGACATGGACAAGTGTCCGCTTCCCGATGGCTTTGATCCTTGTCGGGTCCGTCCGTGTATAAAACAGTGTTTGGAGGAGTATGGCTACCACGGTCCTTTCAGCATCCTTGCCTTTGGCGTACTAGACAAAGTTCCTAATGACATCCTGAGAGGAGTCTATTCCACTGGAATCGCTCTTACTAACATCCCCGACTGCGGTTAGTATCTTGTCAATCCTTATATTCTATCTTTGATTGAATAGAGAGCGAGTCTCACCTCTTTAGTGTTTCTGAAACAGATTTCATGAATACTTTGTCATTTATTTGTGACTTTACTATCAAGAATCCACGTCCAGCTACTATTATTGCTTTGTCTGATCCCGACCTTGAAATATCTAACTACATACGAAGATATAAGGGATACAACTTACTTCAGCCGAAGTTCTGTGATCTTCTGGCATCATCAGGTGTGTGTGTTTTCTCTATCTCTCTCTCACAGTCCAGTAAATATATTTGTTGCTCAAGTGGCTACACCTTCTTTTATCCACGCAGATTCGGTGGTACCGGAGGAGGAAACATCTGACTCTCCCTACTGGGAGTGCTTAGTATGCCGCCGTGACCCTCCTAGCCAAGGCTTTGACAATTTCACCGCCCATCTCTCGACTGAAGAACATCAGGAGATGGTAATCATCAAGGATCCTATAGCCTAATCATTACATTTTTGTCTTTGTCTTAACTATCTTTTTTTTCTAGTTTTGACCCCAATGTTTGCATTTATTGTTCAAGCAGATATTGTCCTGGTTGCCCAATCCTCCTCGGTGTGTACCCTCAGCTCCCCTTGATTCTCATCCGGCCAATGTTACTTTCATGGTGAGAAAATCATGTTCTAATATCTGATAACGTTTTAGCTTTCTGAATTCATTTGACCTCATGCTTTTTTTTTTGTTTTTGTTTTCTTTCAAGGAGCCGTTGGATCAGTCCTCGGACCAGGAGGAGGCTGTATTAACCAAAGTGCTTTGGGACATCAATAAGTGTCCTGTTCCCCATGGCTTTAATCCTCGTCTTGTCGGTCCGTGTATTAAACGGTTTTTAGAGAGTTCTCGCTACCCTGGCCCTTTCTCCATCGTTGCCATTGGCCTACTTTCAGACGTTCCTGAAGATACCCTACGAGCTGTCTCTTCCACTGGAATCGTTGTTCTTCATAACGTCGCTAACGGTTACTATCTTCTCTAATCCTTGCTTTTCTACATTTATTGATCCTTGATGAATAGAGAGAGTCTCAAGTCTTTAGTTTCTGAAACAGGTTCCGCTGCCCTTCAGAATACTGTTTTTGAGCTCGCGCTTAGTAGACGACCTCCACTTAATATCATTGTCATAACCCCTATGGCCTCTGATCTTTTTCTCCACAATGGAATATGCAACGTTGATGTTCGTGATACTCTTGGAAGTGTACTTCTGGCAGATTCAGCAGCACTTGAGGAGGAGGATAAGGGCAATGAAACGGGTGAATCTGCCTGCTGGTTTTGCTCAGTATGCTGCCATGGTCATGCTTTCCAAGGCTATGAAAATTTAACCACGCATCTCTCTGGTAGAGCACACCAACGGAAGGTAACCTAGCATCCTAGCCAAAACCGGATTGACTTGTTGTATCAATACTTTTTTTTGTCATTTAATTTGTCTTTACTATTTGTTTAGTCGAATCAACCTTTTGTTTCCCTTTCTTTTGTTTTCCTGATTTTGACACTTTTTTTTTCAAACAGATGTTGGACTGGTTGCCTCGTCTGACGAATGCTTCCAACGCTGGTAGTGGAACAACCAGGCAAGTTTTAACATCCTTTAACGTTGAGATTTCTAATTTTTAGAATTCTGTGTTTTTCTTAATGAAAAACTACAACTTTGTTTAGTCAAAGTGCAAGAAGCCGAGGACGTGCAGGAGAAGAGTACCGTATCCCTGCTTCTATTTCTAATTTAGTGATACCGCCTTGGTGAATGGATTGTTCTGCTTCTTGCTGGCAAACCTTGGGTTAACTTATGCTTATTTTCAAGTCTTTTTTATATAATTTTTTGGCTTTTAAGTTCACTACTTTAAATGCACTATAATTTTATGTATGTTGGATTAACTTTGATAGTTATGCGTGCTCTATAATTTATAAGTAACGTTAAGTATGTTTCAAATGATTTGGTTTGTTTTGGTGAATGGTTTGTTCTACTTCTACGGCAAATGTTAGCTGCTCAACTTAGATGCACTAGAGATAAGAGATAGGATCCGGTTAGTATTTTTTCAAATGATGTGGTTTGTTTTGGTGAATAATTTGTTATTCAAGTTACACTTGCATCGACCGACACCCAATCTGCATCGACCGACGCATGCTCGACATAACCCGAAAACCTTAGAGTTTTACACGCCGTCCTCGCACTTGCATCGACCGCAAGATATGCATCGACCGATGCAATGCCGAGCATCATGTTTTCCCCGAAGCTTCTCGCCGGATCTTCGTTCCTACAACCACAGAACTCGATCCCAAGCCACAAGAAAGCTTCCTAACGTCCATAACATCGATCTAACAAGTCTAACATCACACAACAAGCAGATTAAAGAGTTCTCTAGCTTAGATAAGCCATGGGCCTGCACTTACCTTTGCCAAGACAAATCTGAACCTCAAACAAGCAAAAAAAACACTTCTAGGAAGCTCCCACAACGATCCCAGCTACAGATCTCTACAGGAACAGCCCCAAATCTCCAGAAATCACCAAGAACACTCAAGAACCTTTTCTCTCTTTCGTTTTCTCTCAAAAACGGCCAAATCCATCGAATGAGACAAAAATACGACTTAAAGGTTTCCTTCTCCCTTAGTCCAAGACGCAGCGTTTAACTTAAGTCAAAACGCAGAAAACTGAACCTGCATCGACCGATGCACCAACTGCATCGACCGTTGCAACTCCCAAACCGGGATTTCGGACCACGGATGTTACAGATAGTAATCTAATTGATCTTCTTTTACTTTATTTCTAAATGCATTAATTTTACACATGTTTTAATAACATATAATATAATCAAATTGTTGTCAAATAAACTAATCATACCTCTTATAATAAAGTAATGTTCCTTCAAACTCATATTCTAATAAGTTGACAAAACTTATATTCTAATAAGTTGACAAGTGACACTATTATTTTTACATGTTATTTTTCTTAAATTTAAATACATTACTTTTTATATTTAATAAATTTAATTATACTTTCATACTAAAAAATATCCTATCATTTTTCAATATCCATTTAGTAATTATATATTTTCTAATGTGGTATCATTTATCAATATTTTATATATACCATAATATTATCATTTGTTAGGATGTAAATAAACAATATAAATAAACCTATATATAAGATTTCTTCGTACTCATACTCTAATAAACTGACAATTGATACTTTATTCTTTTGACATATGTTATTCTTCTCAAATTTAAATACATTATTTCTTTATTCAATAAATTTAATTATCCTTTTATACTAAAAAGATATCCTATCATTTTTCAATACTCATTTAGTAACTATATATATTTTAGGGAGGTATCATTTATCAATATTTCATATATACCATAATATTATCATGAGATAGACATTTGTTTGGAATAAAATAATACAATATAAATAAATAAATTTAGATAAATTAATTTCATTTTTAAAAAATATCAAGATATATAAATATGAAAAACTATAATATTTTTTTGTTGTTAACTATTTCCAATATTTAGTTCACAGTGTTTTACTTCATATTATTAATTTCATCTTCAGAGTTTGCAGATTTTGTCTTTATACCTTATCAATAACTGCAATTTTTTGTCAAGAAAAACTATTTGACTAAGTTTTTAAGTTTTATGTTAGGGTGTGTTTTGTTTATGCTAGGATTTGTTTTCAAGTTGACTCGAAATATGATGACCACTTTTGATCAGTTCTCAAACGGTGTTTGGAATTGATACCGACCACCATCAATCAATCACATTCTCCTGCAAATACAACTTTTAAGAAGACCAATCAACACATGATCAGTGAGAAAACAAACTTTTAAGAATTAATTCTTAGGTGAACAAAAAAAAAAAAAAAAAAAAAAAAAAATTAATTCTTATAGACTAGTAGGCCCATTAAACCGAAGTCAAGTACAAACCGCCTCCTGTCTCCCATTCCATTAAACCGAAGTCTAAGTATAAACCGCCTCCTGTCTCCCGCCATGTAATTATATATACACACGAATTTGCTTCAATCAGGGGATATCGAAACCCTAGTCCGATGACGAGTCCCTTCCGCTACCCTGCTTTTCCCTCAGGTAAAATTCATGGCTTCTTATATATCTCTTACGGTTTCTTAGATACGATTACGTCCTCTGTGTCTCTGTGATTTAGCCGTGTCAATCTATCTTTCCGGCTGCTTATCTGATTAGTGCGATTTGCTTTCCCGATCTTGAAAATTTTGATTTTTGTTAGGTTCTATGAAGGAGGCTTCGCCGGAAGAGGCTGTAGCTGTAAGAGCGGTGTTTTGGGAAATGAGCAAGTGTCCGCTTCCTGTTGGCTTTGATCCTCGTTTGGTTGTTCCGTGTATCAAACTGTATTTGGAGAAGTATGGCTACCATGGTCCTTTCAGCATCTTTGCCTTTGGTGTACTAGACGACGTTCCTATTGACATTCTTAGAGGATTCTATTCCACTGGAATCGCTCTTACTAACGTCCCCAACTGCGGTTAGTATCTTGTCAATCCTTATATTCTATCTTTGATTGAACAGAGGGAGAGAGAGTCTCACCTCTTTAGTGTTTTTGAAACAGAGGGCTTTGGAATTGGTCAGCGTATTTTTGACTTTACTGACAAGAACCCACGTCCAGCTACTATTGTTGCGTTATCTGATGGGGACCTTAAAATAACTAACTTCATACGAAGAGTTGCTGGATACAACTTGCTTGAGCCGAAATTCGGTGATATTCTGTCATTATCACGAGGTGTGTGTGTGTGTGTTTGCTCTCTCTCTCTCTCTCTCTCTCTGTTTGTTGCTTGCTGATCAAGTGGCTACGCACGCAGATTCGGTAATCCTACCTCACGGACAAAGAGGTGACCCTCACTACTGGGATTGCTTAGTATGCCAGCGTGACCCTCCTAGCCAAGACTTTGACGAGTTCACCGCCCATCTCTCTAGTGAAGAACATCAGGGGCTGGTAATCATCCTAATCATTACAATTTTGTCTTTTTTGTCTTTTTTTTTTTCTAGTTTTGACTTTTGACCCCTCCCCCATATTGCATTTATTTATTTTTCAAACAGAGATTGGGCTGGTTACCCGATCGTCCTCGGTGTGTACCCTCAGCTCCCCTTCCCCTTGATTCTCATCCGGCCTTTGCTACTAGAATGGTGAGAAAGCAGCCCATGACTCCCATGTTCATGTTGTTCATGTTGACCCCATGTTCATGTTGTTGTTTTTTTTTTTTTTTGCAATCAGCCGGGGGAACACTCCTGGGACCAGGAGCCTGTATTAACCAAAGTGCTTTGGGACATCAATGGCTGTCCTGTTCCCTCTGACTTTCATCCTCTTCTTGTTGGTCCATGTATTAAACGGTTTTTGGAGGATTCAAGCTACCCTCGTCCTTTTAGCATCGTTGCCATTGGCCTACTGTCAGACGTCCCTGAAGATACCCTGCGAGCTCTCTCTTCCACTGGAATTATTCTTCATAACGTCGCTTACAGTTAATATCTCATCCTTGTTCCCCTTTCTACAGTTATGGATCCTTGATGAATAGAGAGAGAGTCTCAAGTCTTTTCTTTTCTGAAACAGGTTCCGGTGGCCTTGAGGATCTTTATTTTGAGCTCACCGAATTTTGTGAAAAACCTCCAGCTAATTTCATTGTCATAGCCCCTCCGTCCGATGGTCTTTACCATGAATTGTATGAAAGCTTAGATCTGGGATGTACAACATCGCTTAAGATTCGTGAGACTCTTCCTTGTGAATTTCTGGGAGATACAGCAGCGTTTGAGGAGGCACTTGAGGAGGATAAGGGCAGTGAAGCGGGTGAATCTGCCTACTGGTTTTGCTCAGTATGCTGCCATGGTCATGCTTTCCAAGGCATTGAAAATTTCATCACGCATCTCTCTGGTAGAGCACACCAACGGAAGGTAACCAAGCATCCTAGCCAAAACCGTATTGACTTGTTGTATCAATACTTTTCTTTTGTCATTTTAATTTGTCTTTGTTTACTCGAATCAACCTTTTGTTTCCCTTTCTTTTGTTTTCCTACAGATTTTGGACCACTTGCCAAGAGCAGAACGGGTTTCTCGTCCGGACAGAACAACCAGGCAAGTTTTAATATCCTTTAACGTTGAGATTTCTAATTTTTAGAATTCTGTATTTTTCTTAATGAAAACTAAAACTTTGTATAGCCAAAGTGCAACAAGCCCAGGACGTCCAAGAGAAGACTACCGTCCAATTGCTGATTTGCCTTGGTGAATGGATTGTTCTGCTTTTTGCTGGCAAATCTTGGGTTAACTTATGCTTATTCTCTAGTCTTTTTTATATTAAAAAAATACTATTAAGTACACTACTCTAAGTGCACTATAATTTTATGTATGCTGGATTAACTTTGATACTTATGCGTGCTCTCTATTTTATAAGTAAATTTAAGTATGTTTCAAATGATTTGGTTTGTTTTGGTGAATGGTTTGTTCTACTTCTACCGGAAAAAGTTTGCTGCTCAACTTAGATGCACTAGATGCACTAGAGATAAGAGATCGGATCCGGGTAGTATTTTTCAAATGATGTGGTTTGTTTTGGTGAATAATTTGTTCTGATTCTACCGGCAAATGTTTGGCTTATTTCCAAGTAGCGGCAAATGCTGGGTTTGCTTTATGAAACAGTTAAACACGAAAGTTACACAATATTGTTAATAATATTTTCGAAATTGTTTTGGCATTATAACTCTCTTGTCTAATTTTTTTTTTTATATATATTTGTTCAATACAAATTTATTATTCTAGAATCTATATATATAAAGTTAACTTTTCTCTCTTCTCATTCCTCCACATCATCATCCACCTAAGCAATGATATATATATTTTTTGCATTAAAAATAATATTTTAAATATTTATTCATTGCATTTATTACTCATAATTAATAATATAAAAATTAAATAAAAACGAATTAAGTAAGATTACTTAAAATTTTAAATAGTAAATACAATAATAAAATTTGTTTTAGTAAATAATAAAAGTAAAATAAATGAATATTTTAAAATAGTAAAAATAATACTGTGGATTTAATTTAGTAGTAATGTTATTATTTAAATTTTAACCAAAAAATGATTATATTCCAAAATTTAGAATGGGTTAATGAGTTGTAGAATAGAAGTAAGATTTTAATGTATGGTGGAGTAAAAAAACAATTTATGTAGTTGTATTTATAAAATTCTAAACATAAAAATAAAATTGAAGTGAAACATTTGTTTCTAAGAAACATATATTACAAAGATTTATTATGAAAACTTGTAGAAAAATAAAAGATTAATTACTCACCTCAACTTAAAGTTTTGATCTAAAATGAAGATATTAAAAGGGTCACACTTTTTTTTTTGGGAAAACTATGAAAAAGAATCTTGGAAAAATAATCCATCTAAAAAAACAAAATCAATGGTCATAAAATATAGAAAAAATGATATGTAAGCCGTACAAAAAAAGTGACATGTGATTTGTATAACATATCTCACAATGCATATTATCAACCGGAGCTACAATTCTATAACATGATAAAATATAAAATATAAAACATGCTTGAGATTTCATCAATTCTATTAAATGCTCTTTACCGAAAAAATTGGCAGAAACAACATATTTAAAGTACACCATGTTTTTTTGAGAAGATGAATCTAAGGTTGTATCACAAAATTAACATCTGAAAATAACATACATATAAGGGTTTTAGACAAATATGTAACTTAGATTAGTGAACAGATATTCATTGTCGGGTTTAATCGTTTCACCATCTAAGCATTCTTAACTTGGTCGGAAGTTCCATTATGGCAGGTAATGCACTTGGAAAACTCCATTGTAGTGATATAGCAATAAAAATGTTAATGAAATTTTGTATATTTGCATTTAATGTGATATCGCTATGTTTAAATAATCTCTATAATTAGGTCAACCATCGACTTTCGATGTTAGAAATTTTAAAAAGATGTTTTTGTGGGATATGAATGTGGAATAAACTCTTCTAGGGAGGTTTTTAAGTCATTTTTTTTGTTACTACGTGATATATTGTTAATTTGCCAAAAAAACATTATTGTGATACTAGACAATATATGTTATATATAAATTAGTAAAATAAAAATGACTTTTATATGGATTAATCTTTTAAACTTCAAATGATTAATTATTTTTATATTAAATGATTCTTATTCCTAAAATAATTAAACTAAAATCTCAACCAAATAAATATAACAATGAAACATTATCTTCAACAATACATTTGTTGTATATCACTTAGTATAGTAAGTTTAGTGTTTATATAGATTTATACTTAAAATTTTGAATAAATATATTTGAGCTCAAGAATTTAGATTAATAGAAAATATTTTAAATTAAAATTCCGCGCGTGCGCGGGTACAAATTCTAGTGCTATATAAACTTTAAAGGCCAAAAGTACTATTTTTATTTATAAACCAAGTAATGGAACAAACTATATTATTGATGAGAAAGAAAAAAGAAAAACAGAAACCGAAACTATAAACATAGATTACATTATGTTTATTAGAAAACAATAAAAAGTATCTTAGATAGACATAGTCGAATTGACGTATAATCACCGATTATGAAGGATCATTATTTGTCTCTTTTAAGATACGCGTAAAACACATGCCGAAGACTATCAAAATTGCAAAAAGGGCAAAGACGACTATTAACACCAGTGGCGACGGGCCCTCCATTCTTCTCTATTATAATCTTTGTTTGTATTGAAAGCTGAAAAAAGAAATAGAGTATATTCAATCAAGAAGAAGAGGTCTTATATAAGTTAATTAGCTTCCAAAACAATGAATGGAAAACTTTGATGACCAAAAAATAATAGAAAACGTTGATACAATTAGCTAATTGAATCTAAAGAGAAATGGTAAATTATTGAGCGAGTAAAAGGATATTGACCTTTTAGGACCCAAAAAAAAAACTGAGGTTTAAATGCTTATCTTAAACACGTATATTCAATATATAAGCGTATCCTAAACATGCCATGTTAGGTTTAAACGCTTTCCAAAATTGAGAATCATATATTAAATATACAAAATTCGATATTTTTTATAGTAGAAAGCATGTCACATATTGAAAACGATTATTTATGTGGCAGGCTAAGAAAATAGAAAGGCGGTAATATCATAGCTTAACTATTAGTATTATTACTAATGATTTCGAGTCTAGCTAAACTCTAAACTAATGTTAACATCATACACAAAAACTTATTACCAAACGTTTTGTGAAGCAACAATACTTCCTCGTTCCTCCTAGAAGAAAAAACAAAACAAAAAATAGTCTCTAACAATTCTCTTTTGAAAAGATTCAGACCTATGTATTTAGTTTGTATCTCGTACTTAGATTTGTCACGTTGTGGCTTTTAAAGCATTTCTATTGGAGTCTCAAGTCTGTCAATGAGAAAGCCGTCTTAAAAATAAACTAAAACTAAAAATATATATTAATTGAAAATGGCTAGATAAATAGATATGTTGTTTCTCAAATGAGAGACCCTCTCTCTCATCAAAACATATAACTAGATATGTTTCTCATATGCTTTTTTGTTATTGATTCACAGTTTTTTTTTTTTTATCACAAGATAATATTTAATACTTTTTAGATTTGAAATACTATTTTTGGTCATATGAGAAAAATATATTATATTTGAAATATAGATAATATTTGATCTTATAATATTAATTAATTAGGTCAGATATTATTTTTATAAATAATAAAATAAACTTATCTTATTTATTAAGATCTCTTATGTATAAATTTAAATTATCTATTAAAATTAATTGATATTACTTAAAGTTGATCTAAAATTATTTGTATTGAATCATCAAAATGTTATAACACCAATAAACTAGAATAGTGTTTTGTAAAAAAAAATTATTTATTAAAAATGAACTGTCAAAGCATATCTTATATAATATGAGAAAGTTTTTTTTAACTTTTACTAACAGTGTGACATTTGGCATTCTCTTTTAGCGACACCTATCATAATAAAAACCATATCTTGGATGAGAAATGAAATAGTTTAAATACATGATTATGATTATGCCTTTATGTAGTTTTATAAACCTTAACTTTTACACGTTTTCAAACCATACAATATTTTCTTTCATTAATTGAGTAGGCAATAAAGTTAGTCAGTTAAATCCTATTAAATTATGATAAATTACATAATTTTTTATTAAATAATAAAAAATAAAAATGAATAAAGTGACATAAATAAAAATTTCAAATAGTAAAAATAATACTATGAATTGTATTAGTAGTAATGTTATTATTCAAATTTTAACCAAAAAAATTTCATATTCCAAAATTTAGAATGGATTAGTGAGTTTTAGAATGGAAGTAAGATTTTAATGCATGGTGGAGTAAAAAACAATTTATGTAATTTTATTTATAAAATTCTAAACATAAAAATAAAATTGAAATGAAATATTAGTTTTTAATTAGAAACATATACTACAAAGATTTATTATTAAATTTTACTTAAAGAAAAATAAAAGCTTAATTACTCAATTCAACTTAAAAGTTTTGATCAAAAATGAAGACATTGTAATAGTCACACTTTTTTTGGAAAAACTATGAAAAACACTTTTGAAAAAAATAATCTGTCTAAAGAGACAAAATCAATGGTCACAAAATATAGAAAAAATGATATGTAAACTGTTACAAAAGTGACATATGATTTGTGTAGCATATCTCAGAAGATACATTATCAACTGAAGCTACAATTCTATAACATGATAAAAAAATTTAAATATAAAACAAGCTTGAGATTTTATTAATTTTCTCATATACTTTTAACCCAAAACAATGGGAGAAACAACATATTTAAAGAACACTATGTTTTTTTTGAAAAGACGAAGATGAGAATGCATCATTAAATTAACATCTGGAAACAGCATATGAAGTTTTTGAAGATATGTAATTTGGATTAGAGAACATATATTCATTGTCGGGTTTAATGGTTTCACCATCTAAGAATTCTTGACTTGGTCGAAAATTCTATTATTGGAGGTGATGTATTTGGACAACTCCATTGTAGCGAAATAACACTAAAAATGTTTATAAAACTTTGTATATTAACATTTAACGTGTGATATCAATATGTTAAAATGATCTCTATATAATCAACGATCAACAGTCGACATTAGATATTTTCATGAGATATGAATATAAAATGAACTCTTCTAGGGCTAATAGGTCAGAAGACGGTAGACTCTTCGAGTGAGGTTTTTTAAGTAATTTTTTTTGTTACCATGTGATATATTGTTGATTTGCCAAGAAAACATTATTGCGACAATAGACAATATATGTTATATATAGATTAGTAAAATACGTATAGCTTTTATATAGATTTATGTTTTAAACTTCAAATGATTATATTTCTATTCAATAAAAATCACGCGCAAATAGATATAACTAAAAAATATTATCTTCAACAATATATATGTTGTATATTATGTAGTAAAGTAAGTTTAGTGTTTATATAGATTTATATTCAAAAGTTTAATCATTCTATAACATTTCTAATCATTCTATCCAGCAACCTAACATAACACTAACCAAGGTTCCAACAACATAACCAATAAATCCAATAACACACAAACGAGACCCTAGATCATCCTCCTCCTCATCGCCATGATTCCACGATCATACTTTGCCTTTACCTGCACACCACAAACAACAATTGAGATGCGTAAGTATTATCATAAATACTTAGTGAGGCCATCCTCCCATCTACTAGGTTCTACACACAAGCATATGAGACCCTCATGTTTAAGCAAGCAAACAAAACACAAGCAATACATCAAACCAGGAAAAACAAGTCTCGGATGAGACTGGTGTCGACCGATGCTAAACCGGTGTCGATCGATGCTAGGAACCATGGTGTCGACCGATGCTTGAACGGTGTCGACCAATGCTGACACAAACAGTGTCGACCGATGCTCGAACGATGTCGATCGATGCCATACCTGCAGACGCGAACTGCACGAACACGAACGTCGAATCCCGATTCCAATCATCTTGATTTCGTCCCCAAACTCACCCAAATGACACAAAAACCTATGGGAAACTCGAAAACAACACACCCAAGCAAGCAAACACCACAAATAGACAAAGAACAGCCAAACAAAAGAGATCTCATGCTTAGATCAACCATGGTCAAGCACTCACCTCAAAAATAGGAAGATTGGGTTGAGAAATCGATGGAATCAACACCTCCAGGAGCTTCTCCTTCGTTCCCAGCAACAGCTATCCCTTCTACAGTCACAGATCTCTCCAAAATACCAAGAACAAGCCCAGAAACTTACAGAAACGTTTTCTCTCCTTTTCTCCCTTTTTCTCACTTAACGGCGACAAGTGAAACTCCCAAAACCCTTAATTCGTCGATTCTTCCCTTATAAAAGCGATTTAGGGATTTCTAATTGAACCAAACCGAACCAAACAGTAATTAAAACAAACCCGACAAAACCGAAATTCATGGTGTCGATCGTTGTGTATCGATCGAAACCCACACCAGAACTACAATATTTGGTTTGCGGATGTTACATATTAATATTTTCGATTAAAATCCCGCGCGTGCGCGGGTACAAATTCTAGTCTTACATAAGCTTGATCATTCTTTTTGTAACATCCGCGAACCAATTTTTGTAAATTTGGTGTGGGTGTCGATCGACACCCTTGGTGGCATCGATCGACACCCTTGGTGGCATCGATCGACACCATGTTTTCTGGTTTGATCCGGTTCGTTTTAATTGCTGTTTGGTTCGGTTTGGTTCAAGGAAAAATCCCTAAATCGTGTTATAAGTAGAGAAGCGACAAATTTAAGGGTTTTAGGGTGTCTTGTCGCCGTTTTCAGAGATAGAGAGAGAGGAGAGAGCCTATTGTGGTGTGAAGGAGATTAAAGGAGAAAGATCAGAATCGTTAGGGTTTGGGAAGAAACAGTTTCGGCATATCAAATCGTTCTCAAAGGTAATGAAATTTGGTAGGTTTATTCCCAAGTCTTTCATCGTCATTCGCCTTTTTACAGAAGTAGATTTGGATTTAAACTCGATGAGTTATTGGCAGTTTCGTGAGACACGTTTTCTCAGACGCGAGTTGGGACCATCGGAGATTGTAACTGAGATCGTGGTCTCGTGTGGTGCCTGATCGTGCTGAAATTTTGTGAGACGCTTCGTGACGTCTAGGGGTAGCTTTTCACCGGAGCGATTTGATAGTTAACGGTTGGTTTTTATTTTAGGGTTTCGTCTTTGAGACTGTTCTTTTCTGATGTTTCTGTCCAGTTTTGTTATAAGTCGTTTTTGGTTGTGTGGCTTGTTGTAGGGCGTTTCTGGGCTGTTTCAGACGTTAGGAGGGTCTCAACTGGTTGTATTGGTTGTTATAATCAGTTGATAAGGTGAGTGCATGACCATGGCTTATCTAAGCCTGAGAATCCTTTGTTGTTCTTGCTTGATTGGTGGTGCTTTGTGGTGTTGTTCTTGCTTGATTGGTTGTGTTAGTGGTGTTGTTCTTGCTTGTGGTGGTTGTGTTATGGTTCTTATAGGTTCCTGAAGGTTTTGGGTGAGGTTGGAACGGATTGGAGATGATTGGAAACGGAGGTTCGTCGTTTGGATTCGTGCAGTTCGCGTCTGCGAAGGGAGTGTCGATCGACACCAGTTAGGTGTCGGTCGACATCATGTTTGGTCAGTGTCGATCGACACCTCTCTGGTGTCGGTCGACACCAAGTTGCTTGTTTCGTGATTTTTCCTGGTTTGTTGTGTTTGGTTGTCATTTGTTAAGCATTGGAATCTCAGTTGCTTGTGTGTATAGCCCAGTAGATGGGAGGATTGCCTCACTAAGTATTTATGATAATACTTACGCATCTCAATTGTTGTTTGTGGTGTGCAGGTATGTGACGTGGAATCATGGCGATGAGGAGGAGGATGAACTAGGGTCTCGTTTGTGTGTTGTTGGTCTTTGTTATATTGTTTAGGATGGAACCTTGGATAGAGATATGTTAGGTTGTTGGATAGAATGGATAGAAGTGTTATTGTATTGGTTTTGTATTATTGATATGTTTCCGCTGTGCATGTAATTGGATGTTGGTTTATTATTGGTTGGTTACCGTGTGTGGGTTGGTTTGTTTAACTAAGTAGTATGGGATACTTAATTATATCTTGTATTTAATTAATAAAAAAAAAAAAAAGGGTTGGGTTGTTTCATTTTGGTATCAGAGCCTTTACGGTTCTAGGATGGTTAAATGGATGGTTAGAGCGGTTAGGAATTTAATTGGGTGAATTATTTTCCTTTTTGCTTGATGCATGATGTTGTGTGATGGAATTGATTATGAGTAGTTAGTCAATTTGTTTGCGGTATGGAGTCCTAGTATCATCCTCTTCGAGCCTTCAATGAGATTCCACGGTAAGATGTGTACTCTATGTGCGGTTTTTGAATTGTGTGCTTAGCCTTCTGTTCTGGGTAGTGCAGATGGCTAGAGAGGGTGCTGTGGGTCGCGGTCGTGGTCGTGGGCGTGGTCGTGGTCGTGGTCGGGGACGAGGTCAGGTTCCTGAGGCCAGTGTGAGTGTAGCCCAGAGCATGGCCAGTGAGGAGGTGGCGGAGTCACAGGTTCATCCTAGTGTGTCTGGAGACCAGGCTGGTTTGGGTGACGGCAGGGCGGATGGGCCCGGTGTCGGTCACGGTGTTGCCCCGGGTGTGGGGGTTGCAGCGGGAGGTGCTCCAGGCAGGGAGGATGTCTTGATGGACTTGCTAGCTCAGGTTTTGCAGCGACTTCCAGCAGTTGTGCCGCCAGTGGTTGGTGGGCAGGATCCAGTAGTGCCGCCAGTGGGTGGTGGGCAGGGTCCAGTGGTGCAGCCTGTGGCGGGTTTGCAGGCAGGTGTGCAGCCGGGAGCCGAGGTAGTGGATGCACAGTATGTGCGGATGATGGAGCAGCTGCGGCATGTGGGAGCCGGGTATTTCTCAGGAAGTACCGATCCGAGTGTAGCGGATGAGTGGAGAGAGCGGATGGAGGATATTTTCCTTTCGCTTAGGTGTCCCGACCGGTACAGGGTGGATCTGGCAGTGTTTTACTTGTCAGGAGATGCTCGTGTGTGGTGGAGGTCGGTGACAGCACGGAGGGTGCAGCGGGGTATGTCTTGGGGAGATTTTGTGGGGGAGTTTAACTCCAAGTATTTTCCTCAGGAGGCTCTTGATCGTATGGAGGCACGGTTCTTGGGTTTGACTCAGGGGGACCGTACAGTGTGGGAACTGGATGCAGAGTTCAGTCGGCTTGTGGGGTATGCAGGCCGGGCTTGGGAGCCAGAGTCGGCTCAGGTGCGGAGGTTCTTGCTGGCTTTGCGGGATGATTTGAGGACACGGTGCAGAGTAAGGAACTATGCCACGAGGGCGGAGCTGGTTGAGGTTGCAGCTGGGATAGAGGATGACTTGAGGTCACAGTTAGTGGTGGTCAGTCCAGCGGTTCGTTCAGAGGAGACATTGGAGCAGAGCATTCCAAACAAGGATAGGCAGTTGGAGCAAAGGCGTAAAAGGAAGCGGGAAGAGACGACAGTGGCGAACCAAGGTGGCCAGAGAGGTTATGGGAGCGGGAGCATGGATCACGTGTCGGCAAGCGGGGCCAGGGGAGGTGATTCGCAGGAGTACCGTCGAGTGTGTTATCATTGCGGGGAGGAAGGGCATATCAGGCCTTTCTGTCCTAAGAGGAGGCAGATGATGGAGGTTGCAGCGCAGCCGAAGGGAGGACCGGGTGTCCATTCCGGCGCTTAGTTTTAGCTTATGTTTTCTTTCTTTCATTATGTATTTTTATTTGGAGTTGTAAACGATTATTGCATTTGAGGTTCTAATAAAAGTTGGAGTTCTTTGGTTTTGGGATTTGTGAAAAATCACTGGAAAGGAAATAGCACGGGAGTCTATAAATGGAAAGTTTCCATAAATAGAAGGTTGCTATAAATGGAAAGCTTCCATAAATAGAAGGTTGCTATAAATGGAAAGTTTCTAAAAATAGAAGTTTCCAGAAATGGAAAGTGTTGAGGTAGATCTAGTCGGGAGATACTCGTTGACATCGGACTTATTTGCTCAGGATAGTGTGAGCCCAACTCATGTGATACCGATAGCTCAATGGACTTTGTGGCCAGAGAGTGGGAGTGGTATGTTTGCTTCGGATGACGATCCGTGAGCGCGCTTTAGGGTGACGACCTTAGAGCGGGATTTTGAGACTCCCTGGATACCGTAGCTGTGAGCCGTGGCTTGGCAGTGAGCCGGTATGTCTCGAGGGTTGCGACCCGAGAGCGGGGGGAGTGGGCGTGTGAGACTCCCTGGATACCGTAGCTGTGAGCCGTGGCTTGGCAGTGAGCCGGTATGTCTCGAGGGTTGCGACCCGAGAGCGGGGGGAGTGGGCGTGTGAGACTCCCTGGATACCGTAGCTGTGAGCCGTGGCTCGGCAGTGAGCCGGTATGTCTCGAGGGTTGCGACCCGAGAGCGGGGGGAGTGGGCATGTGAGACTCCCTGGATACCGTAGCTGTAGGCTGTGGCTTGGCAGTGAGCCGGTATGACTCGAAGGTTGCGACCTGAGAGCGGGGGGAGTGTGTGTGTGAGTGACTTCCTGGATGCCGTAGCTTAAGGCGGTTGGCCTGATAGCGAGCCGGCATGATTCGTTGGTTGCGACCACGGACGGGGGAAGCACTGAGTTGTGAGCAAATAGTGTCTTTGATGTGAGTATATTGACTAGAGAGAGACCTCGTGGTTCAGTCGGAGGTGTGCGGGCTGTTGCGACAGTGCACGGGAAACCTTGGCTGACGGTATTTAGTCCGGTCGGGGACGTGCGGGCCGTGTTGACGGTGGCACGGAGGTCCTTGACAATTGGACGGTTTTGCGGGATTTTGAGACTCCCTGGATACCGTAGCTGTAGGCTGTGGCCTGGCAGTGAGCCGGTATGACTCGAAGGTTGCGACCTGAGAGCGGGGGGAGTGTGTGTGTGAGTGACTTCCTGGATGTCGTAGCTTAAGGCGGTTGGCCTGATAGCGAGCCGGCATGATTCGTTGGTTGCGACCACGGACGGGGGAAGCACTGAGTTGTGAGCAAATAGTGTCTTTGATGTGAGTATATTGACTAGAGGGAGACCTCGTGGTTCAGTCGGAGGTGTGCGGGCTGTTGCGACAGTGCACGGGAAACCTTGGCAGACGGTATTTAGTCCGGTCGGGGACGTGCGGGCCGTGTTGACGGTGGCACGGAGGTCTTTGACAGTTGGACGGTTTTGCGGGATTCGAGGACGAATCCTTATTGGTGGGGGAGAATTGTAACATCCGCGAACCAATTTTTGTAAATTTGGTGTGGGTGTCGATCGACACCCTTGGTGGCATCGATCGACACCATGTTTTCTGGTTTGATCCGGTTCGTTTTAATTGCTGTTTGGTTCGGTTTGGTTCAAGGAAAAATCCCTAAATCGTGTTATAAGTAGAGAAGCGACAAATTTAAGGGTTTTAGGGTGTCTTGTCGCCGTTTTCAGAGATAGAGAGAGAGGAGAGAGCCTATTGTGGTGTGAAGGAGATTAAAGGAGAAAGATCAGAATCGTTAGGGTTTGGGAAGAAACAGTTTCGGCATATCAAATCGTTCTCAAAGGTAATGAAATTTGGTAGGTTTATTCCCAAGTCTTTCATCGTCATTCGCCTTTTTACAGAAGTAGATTTGGATTTAAACTCGATGAGTTATTGGCAGTTTCGTGAGACACGTTTTCTCAGACGCGAGTTGAGACCATCGGAGATTGTAACTGAGATCGTGGTCTCGTGTGGTGCCTGATCGTGCTGAAATTTTGTGAGACGCTTCGTGACGTCTAGGGGTAGCTTTTCACCGGAGCGATTTGATAGTTAACGGTTGGTTTTTATTTTAGGGTTTCGTCTTTGAGACTGTTCTTTTCTGATGTTTCTGTCCAGTTTTGTTATAAGTCGTTTTTGGTTGTGTGGCTTGTTGTAGGGCGTTTCTGGGCTGTTTCAGACGTTAGGAGGGTCTCAACTGGTTGTATTGGTTGTTATAATCAGTTGATAAGGTGAGTGCATGACCATGGCTTATCTAAGCCTGAGAATCCTTTGTTGTTCTTGCTTGATTGGTGGTGCTTTGTGGTGTTGTTCTTGCTTGATTGGTTGTGTTAGTGGTGTTGTTCTTGCTTGTGGTGGTTGTGTTATGGTTCTTATAGGTTCCTGAAGGTTTTGGGTGAGGTTGGAACGGATTGGAGATGATTGGAAACGGAGGTTCGTCGTTTGGATTCGTGCAGTTCGCGTCTGCGAAGGGAGTGTCGATCGACACCAGTTAGGTGTCGGTCGACATCATGTTTGGTCAGTGTCGATCGACACCTCTCTGGTGTCGGTCGACACCAAGTTGCTTGTTTCGTGATTTTTCCTGGTTTGTTGTGTTTGGTTGTCATTTGTTAAGCATTGGAATCTCAGTTGCTTGTGTGTATAGCCCAGTAGATGGGAGGATTGCCTCACTAAGTATTTATGATAATACTTACGCATCTCAATTGTTGTTTGTGGTGTGCAGGTATGTGACGTGGAATCATGGCGATGAGGAGGAGGATGAACTAGGGTCTCGTTTGTGTGTTGTTGGTCTTTGTTATATTGTTTAGGATGGAACCTTGGATAGAGATATGTTAGGTTGTTGGATAGAATGGATAGAAGTGTTATTGTATTGGTTTTGTATTATTGATATGTTTCCGCTGTGCATGTAATTGGATGTTGGTTTATTATTGGTTGGTTACCGTGTGTGGGTTGGTTTGTTTAACTAAGTAGTATGGGATACTTAATTATATCTTGTATTTAATTAATAAAAAAAAAAAAAGGGTTGGGTTGTTTCACTTTTGTTTTCAGAGTAGTCCCTTGTCTTGGAAACACTTGAGACAGTCATCAAACATTCAAACATCTCAAGTAATTAAATTAACTTGAAAGACGTAAAGCCAAGCTCAAACTGACACAAAACTAATGACCATTTGGGAAACTGAAATGTAATTATGAGAGTGGTTAGCTAGATTATTTCCCTAACCTTTGGCAATGGATTGAAAATTAGAGGGGAGCTTGTGGGTTGTGATGGACTAAGAATTGGACCGATACAAAACGTAGGGATCACGACAACTAGGTTTAGCTTCTTCTCAGCTGCAATCTTCCAAGTTTCTTTCTCTCCTAAAGTCTTTGCGTTACCATACCAAGAAATTATATTTAAGCATGTCCATCGGTTAGGATAGTGTACAAAAATGGGAAATTGTGGCATATAAATAAGATGAAAATTAATGATCAACAGTGTCACTTTAACCACTCTACAAAGATATCTACACGGTAACAATCAATATCTTATATAATATGAGAAGGTTTTTCTCAACTTTTACCAAGGAGATGATATTTGGCTTACTATATTTCTGATACCTGTATTTTTTTGTTTGGACCTAATTAACTATAGTTTAGACCTACTCATAAAAACAAAAAAAAACCATTTACATTTCCTTCCTTCTTTAATCAGAAACATATGCAACCCCCTAAAATCTAAAACCACCTTATATCAGTATGTGGTTGGTTTCATCTTGGAACTATATACCAACATTTAATTAAATTTATAGGTTTGAATTCTTGGGTTTAATTTCTGTGTTTGAATCTTATATAATTTTCATGATACAATCAGAATCAAATTTAAGTAAGATGGTGGGTATGTATTAAGTAAATTAGTTTAATTTTTTTAAAAAATTGTTTATGTAAAATTAAAATTTTGAGCTTACTTTCTGAAAAATAACGTATGATTATGAGATGGTTTTGATCTAATTTTATAAATGTTTTGTTCGATTCAGATTTATTATTTCAAACGTTATGATATTTTTGAATTACATAAAATTTAGCAGTTTTCATATTAGGAATTTCAGAATAAATTATGAACATAATCAGCTATGTTTTGATTTGAAATAATACCATCATTTTATGCATTGCCTTATACCCACTATTTCCTCAATTTTCATTTTTGTTTATATTACTTCTCATTTTTAACTTATTATTTTGAAACACTTGCGAATTTATGATCATTAATATTTGATTTCAATCCCTTTTCCTTCTTAAAGGCTCAAACATTCTATAAAGTTTAGTTTTCTAAAAACAACATATTACCCATACAAACACATCCTCTTTCAGACTATTGTGAAAACTAAAACATTTACTTTATATTTTATCCTCGATCCAATCTCCAATGAACAACAAAACACTGTTAACAATAGTATCGTTGTTCGGATCATCCGTTTTTAGGAAGCTCCTAACTTTAGAAGAAATATTGTCTTACTATGTCTTGAATATTTTTTCCAAAAATGTAAATTATTTTTTCTATTGTTCATCTTTTGATGATTTATGCAATCATTTTAAAATATTTATAAAATAAAATAAATAATGACATGTGTATTTTATTTTAAAATTTTTTTAATATATAATGATGTTGGGAGTAGGAATTGAAAGAAATCTTACTATATTATATAATCTAATCTATATATATAAAGTGCAGTTTCCTCACTCCTGGTGCTGCCACCTCAGCATCTCCCTCAGTTTAATAAGGTCAATTTTTGGACACAGCCCATTAAGTAATTCCCTCAGTTTAATAAGCCCAAATTTTTGCCACAACCCACTAAGCAATTCTCTTCTTCTTTGTTTCATATATCTTAAAAAGTTCAATAAGTTACTAATAATTTTTTTATATGCCGTCAAAGTAAACCCCTTAAATGTTTAGAACCCCGCCGTCCGCCGTTGTGCGATCTAAAGGGTCTCTCCGTCAAAATAAAATTAATGCTCGCGAATCCTCTACACCTTTTCACTGTCTTCCCTAGCTTCCATCTCCATCATAACGTCTTCCTCTAAAACAGTGATTCAAGTCTTTCAATGCCGTCTCTTCCAATTGAAGTCCCACTACTTTTTATTCAATTTGTGTAAGTGTAAGTTATATATAATGTCATCTTCTCCAATTTCATGCCTCTTATAATTTCCTTTCTCTCTGAAATTTCTCCTTACTAACATGGATTTCCTTGTCGTGTCTTTCGCAAATCTCAAATCTAGCCGCCAACACCAACAGATCGTTGGGAGAAACCACTGCTTTTGATCAGGTCAACGAGTCTTTCGGTATCTTTCCGAAAGAGTTTTTCAGGTTCCAGAGTCATGACCAGTTGGTTTCTCTTGCCAACACCAATACAGATCTTCCAGGTTTGTATATGTATTTACTCTTTCAATATTTTCCTGTTTCAATATTTAGTCCATCTCTGAAAGTTTAAGTTTCATAATCGATCGCTCATAATTTGCCTTCCTTTTAAAATTTTTAAACCAAATTCTCCAAATTAAAGTTCTACATTATTTTAAGGGGGTGCATCTTAAATTTTTCTATTAGATGTAAATTTTTGGTGTCGTTATTTTAATCTATAGCCTTATGGTTTCGCCTACATGCCTGTTTTCACATAAGATGTCATGGGCCAAGTACATGGGCCAAGTATGTTGTAGCAAAGCATATGGAAATGGAATGACACAAACCTTGGAGAGTATGTTAGTCCATCTATGTCTTGAAAGGTCTGTCCCTCACCGACTTACATCTCTTTGATTCACTTCTTAATATGGTTCTTATAGTAACCCTCTTTATTGCTTTCAACACATGTATTCTATTATAAAAGTGGGGAGAAAGTGCGCCTAAGTGCTTTTGACGATCATGCGACCTCACTGGAGAAGATTTTTAGCGAGAAAGAGGGTGGGGCTTTCATATTGTTAGCTTTGAGAAAATGAACAGGTAATGAATGCTTGAAATCTGTTATTCTGATTTGCAAAAACAAGACCAATCTCTCTTAGAACTGTAGTTGGGATTTGGTTTAGTGTTTGGTCACGTGAGCTGCGTCATGCCGTTAACGGAAGAGAATGAGGAGAGAGTGCTAGACGAAGTAAGGCTTTCACTAATGGCTGAAAGAGGAAACGTGGCGCTGCACGAGATCGACGGGCTTGTGGTGGGTTTAAAGCTACAAGGAGCTTGTGGCTCGTTCCTAGCTCATCAATGACGTTGAAGATGGGAATCGAGAGTCGGCTACGAGACAAGATTCCAGAGATCTTGTCCGTTGAGCAGTTTCTTGAATCTGAGACAGGAGGGTTAGAGCTGAACGATGATAACATCGAAAAGGTTTGTGTTTTTTTAAAAACGTTTTAGTTGTTTTTAATTTAGCGTCTTGTGTTTTGTAATCGATCTGAATGGGCCCTTTTTGGGTTTGTTGTTCAATTAAGGTTCTCTCTGAGTTAAGGCCGTACCTGGAGGTGGGGGGCTTGAGTTGGTTGAGATTGATGGTTATGTGGTTAAGGTTCGGCTCACTGGACCAGCTGCTGGAGTTATGACTGTTCGTGTCACCTGTTAATATTTAACTTAATTACGTTTTTTCATTTGTCTGTTAGTTACTTGGTTTAACAAACTCACATATGAAAAACATATTTAAAAACATCATTGTTTGACAAATTTTGTTATTTTATTTTCCTTTCTTTATTCTTGAAGTTTTGGGCTTGCATACCACTTTTCTACAATTCATAATTTGATTCAACTATTACAAGCTGGAAAAAAGGACTCCTTAATTACTGAGTAAGAATTAAAGGTTAAACATTTTCATCAATAACTAATTTTCCCTTATCGTATACGATTTCAATTTATCTATATTCTAAATTATTGTTAACTAAATCTCAAGGGCTCTACAAAATGTGGAATATTGATGCTCGCAAGATAGGAAGGCTTTGGCCAATGCATCTATATGGATTATGATATATATGTTTAACTGAAGGTAAGATTAATATACTTTAAAAATCGTGGAGTTTGATATTTTTTTAAGAAGGATCACTTATATATTGAGGGAAAAAATTGACTATTGTCGTTTTTGAATTATTTTGTCTGATCGCATAGAAGGATGAGCAAGGAGAAAATAAAATGTACATCATAACATGGCTGATGGCTCTATAGTTGCATGTACCTATCATCTATATTCTATTATTTATATATGTTTCTCTATTTGAATTATTGTGATTTGGAATCTTAAACGATAATTACCAATCTTTGTTTTACACCCCAAATTGTGGACCACTTTTGTTATATGAGTGAAGGCTAAGATGAAAACATAATTATTCGCTCATCCGGAACAGCGGTACGCTGGGTTATGTTTTCGATTACGCACATGTTACCCTTTGATATCTACCCTTCAGCCTAGAAGATTACTACCAAGCTTATGCTATATCTTTGAGTGATTTAGAAAAAAAAAATTGGCTTCCGACGATTGATATTGCAATGTTTCATGTTTGTTATCAAGAAGTCGTTACACAGAGTCAATGTACAAAAACTATGTTGGATAATTCCAACTTGTGGAAGAAGCTATCTCCTAGGAAGTTGCCAAAAGAGAAAGAATAGGAAAAAAGAAAAGTTCCTAAGATTAATAAGTTGTAATATGTTAATTCTACTAGGTTTAGGAAAATTAGAAACCTATAAATATAAGAGTCTATGGAAAGGTGTTCCATAAGACTTGAGAGAAATATTTAATTTTTGAGAGAGTTTTCTAAATCAATAATAAGAGAGGTGTTCTTATTCTTCAAGTTCTTGTTCTTAGATTTGGTATCAGAGCTAAGGTTGTAGCTCAGATCAAGGTTGTGAGGGAGAAGCTTTTCATAACCAAGTATGGGGGACGACTCGAATCCATCTCCGTGAACCAAGGACCTTGGATCACCGTCCATCCAATGTCCGATGTTAACATCGACAAACTATACGGTTTGGTCGATGCGCATGAGAATCACGCTTCGAGTTAACGAGGTGTGGGAGACTATTGATCCTGGATCCACCGATCAGAAGATGAACGACGTGGCGACTGCTCTTCTGTTTCAATCCATCCCCGAGTCACTCATCTTGCAAGTTGGAGATCAAGGTACGGCTAAAACCCTATGGGAAGCCATACGAGCAAGTCACCAAGGTGCGGAACGTGTGAAGGAAGCAAGGCTTCAAACCCTACTTGCGGATCTTTATCGGGTAACGATGAATGATACCGACTCCGTTGATGATTTTGCTGGCAAGATCTCAGGCCTAGCATCGCAGTCAGCCTCTTTGGGAGAAATCATTGAAGAATCAAAGCTGGTAAAGAAGTTCTTACAAGGACTCCCAAGACACAAATATATTCATATCGTTGCATCGTTGGAACAAGTCTTAGACTTAAAGAAAACCAGATTTGGAGACATATTTGGTCGTATAAAAGCTTATGAAGAGCGTGTAGGGGAGGAGACCCGGAGTGAAGACCAAGCAAAACTTATGTTCTCTAATTCAAACAATCAAGGAAACTACGGTGGATATCAAGGAAACAGAGGAGGCTATAACAGAGGAGGTTATGGTCGAAGAGGAAGTAGTTGAGGAGGATATGGTCGTGGTGGATATGGTCGAGGTGGTTTTGGTCGTGGTAACTACAGTGGAGATAGTTCTGGCAGAGGCAGGGGACTAGGAAGGTTCAATGGCCAGAATCGTGGAGGAGATACTACAGAGCTAGTACAGAACCAGAACCAAAACCAGAATAAAAACCAGAAGAAAGATCTATCTAAAATAATTTGTTGGAGATGTGATAAACCAGGTCACTACGCATCTTCATGTCAAGCGAAATAAGTTGCACATCAATAGACAAATCTGAATGAAACTCATGAAGCTGATGCACTTTACGTTCATGAGGTGGTGTTCTTGAATGAGGATAAGGTGTTTCCCAAGAACTATGATACTAACAATGAGAGTATATGGTATCTTGACAACGGTGCTAGCAACCACATGACGGGAAAGAAAGAATTATTTTCTAGCCTAGATATGAGCATCACAGGGAAGGTTAAGTTTGGTGATGGTTCGTTTGTCAACATTGTTGGAAAGGGATCAATTGTATTTGACTATTTGTGGGAAAAACGGGTGAGAGGCGATCACTCAAGGAGATTTACTACATTCCCGACTTGAAGCAAAACATTATCAGTCTAGGACAAGCAACTGAATTTGGATGTGAAGTGAACATGAAGGGAGACATGTTAACTTTAAGCGATCCTGCTGGGCGATTGTTAGTAAGAGTCACGAGATCATCAAACCGTTTGTACAAGACGCCAATGGAGGTTGAGTATCCTAAGTGTCTTTATATCCAAGATAATGACACTACTCTAACATGGCATGCACGGCTGGGACATGTGAGCGTTGGAGTAATGAACAACATGGTAAGACAAGGTATGGTTGTTGGAATGCCACAATCTGTTCATGAGAAGAATGTGTGCACTGCATGTTTAGTCGGTAAACAGACCAGAGCTGTGTTTCCTACTACAACATCTTTTCGAGCACCTCAAGCTTTGGAGCTGATTCATGGTGATTTGTGTGGACCGATCTCTCCACCAACACCAGCTAACAACCGGTATGTCTTTGTCCTTATTAGTGATTTTTCGAGATACATGTGGTCAATGCTATTGAAGGAGAAAAGCGAGGCTTTCGATCGGTTTAAAAGGTTTAAAGAAGGAATTGAGAAGCAGACTGGACTGTCTATCAAAACCTTTCGCACCGATAGGGGAGGAGAGTTTACCTCACTTGAGTTTAACCGGTTCTGTTAAGGAAGTGGAGTCTCTAGACATCTAACTGCACCATATACTCCTCAACAAAATGGTGTAGTTGAAAGAAGAAACCGTACATTAATGGAAATGACGAGGAGCTTGCTTAAGGCTATGAAACTGCCGAATGAACTATGGGGAGAGGCCGTACGTCATTCAACATATCTGATCAATCGAGTTCCTACCAAAGCTTTAACGGGTCAGACTCCATATGAAAGTTTCACGACGAAAAAGCCTAACATCGAGCATCTACGAGTGTTTGGCTGTGTTGCTTATGCTAAGATCATTGGACCACATCTTAAAAAGTTGGATGATAGGTCGAGAACTTTGATCAATCTAGGGACAGAACCAGGTTCAAAAGCTTATAGGTTATATGATCCAGTTAAAAGGAAAGTGTTTGTAAGCAGAGACGTCGTGTTTGACGAGACAAAAGTTTGGGATTGGTCGACTGCAGAAAACCAAGTCAATGGAGAACCAGGAAGGTTTAAACTATCTCGTGGTGGGTTTGTAGAAGAAGGAAACGAAGATGAGAACAATCACGATGACAATGTCGAGCATCATGAACCGGATCAAGAACCTGCAAACCAAGAAGAAGAGATAGAAGATGAACAAAACATGGATCAAGTAGGTGAAAATCAGCAAGTTGTCACAAGATATGGACATGTTATCAACAAACCTCGATACCTCAATGATTATGTTCTACTAGCTGAACTAGAGAGTGAACAACTTCTACTTACCATAGATGGTGAACCAGAGTCTGTTTGTGAAGCATTAAGTTTGCAAGAATGGGTTGAAGCGATGAAGGCTGAGCTGGAGTCTATCGCTAGAAATAAAACGTGGGAGCTAGTTGAGAAGCCGGATGGTGTTAAACTAATATGGTTGAAGTGGGTGTATAAAATCAAGAAGAAAGCGGATGGATCATTGAACAAGTTCAAAGCGAGACTTGTAGCAAAAGGTTATGTACAACAACAAGGAGTGGACTTTGAAGAAGCGTTTGCACCTGTAGCACGAATGGAAACTATTCGACTACTCATTGCTATCGCAGCTTCAAAGGGATGGGAGATTCATCACCTTGATGTGAAAACAGCATTCTTGAATGGTGACTTAAACGAGCTGGTTTATGTGTGCCAACCCAAAGGCTTTGTTAAGAGAGGACAAGAGGATCGAGTGTACAGACTACATAAGGCGTTGTATGGTCTACGTCAAGCTCCAAGAGCTTGGAACGTGAAGCTTGATCATGTTCTGAAGAAGATGAGTTTTAAGAGATGCATAAAGGAGCCTATTGTGTATCTCAAGAGCGACAAGAAAGAAAGATTGGTAGTGGCAATCTATGTTGATGACTTGTTTGTGACAGGAACTTCACAAAGAGTCATTGATCAGTTCAAAAGGGATATGTCAAGAGAGTTTGAGATGTCAGACCTCGGAATATTGACATACTATCTTGGTATTGAAATAGTACAAGGAGCAGATGGGATAAGGATAAAACAAGAAGGTTATGCTCAAGGTATTCTTGTCGATACTAAGATGGATTCGTGTAACTCAGCTCACATACCAATGGAGCCTGGTATGGAGATATCAAAGGCTGAGAAACAACCTAAGATTGATGCCACAAGATATAGAAGAACAATTGGATGTTTGAGATATTTGCTTCATACACGACCCGATTTGGCTTTTGCTGTAGGAGTCTTAAGCCGGTATATGCAGAATCCGAGAGAGGTACACGGACAAGCTCTCAAACATTTGTTAAGGTATGTGAAAGGAACCACCAACTTAGGCTTGTTCTACAAGCGAGATGGGTTGAGTAAGGTTATTGGATACATCGACAGCAGTTACAAAGCCGATATCAATGATGGAAGATGTACGGGAGGTCATGTGTTCTATCTTGGTTCATCATTAATCACTTGGACCTCACATAAACAACACACAGTGGCGATGTCATCATGTGAATCTGAGTTTATGGCAGCTACATAAGCAGCAAAGCAATCCATATGGTTGAAGGAGCTGCTAAGAGAAATACTTAGTCTAGATGAGAAGATCTTACTAAGGATTGACAACAAGTCAGCCATATCTCTAAGTAAGAATCCAGTGTTTCATGGAAGGAGTAAGCACATACTCACAAAGTATCATTTCATTCGTGAGAGTGTGGAGAATGATCAGATAGAAGTGGAGCATGTTCCTGATGAGGAACAGAAGGCGGACATCCTTACTAAGCCACTAGCGAGAATCAAGTTCAGAGAAATGAGGAATCTGATCGGAGTACAAGAGATTGAAGCACCCGGAGTTCAAGTTGGAATTAAGGGGGAGAATGTTGGATAATTCCAACTTGTGGAAGAAGCTATCTCCTAGGAAGTTGTCAAAAGAGATAGAATAGGAAAAAGGAAAAATTCCTAAGATTAATAAGTTGTAATATGTTAATTCTAATAGGTTTAGGAAAATTAGAAACCTATAAATATAAGAGTCTATGGATCATGACAACTATGTTTAGCTTCTTCTCAGCTGCTATCTTCCAAGCTTCTTTCTCCCCTAAAGTCTTTGCGTAACCATACCAAATCTACATAACATTTTTCAGACATTCACAATCAGAAAATGAATTTCCCAATCTTGACAATGAGGAAAGTTTCTCACTTTGAAGTGTTTGCAGTATTCAAGATCACTCCAATGCGATTCGTTGAGTGGAGAGACTTGTGTAGCGTCAAAACGGTACCGTATTGTGGTTGAAGAAGATGTGAGAACAATCCTCTTCACAGTATTTCTTGACTTTGCACAAGAGTTCATCACATTCATTATTCCACTTCGATCAGGATCAAATTTCTCCTAAGTAATAAAAATAAAAATCAAGCAAGTTTCAATGAAAAATGGTCTCAAAACGAAAAAATGAAATGTGGTCTGACCATATTGTTGTTGTCTACACCAACGGTGGCAACAGAAACTCGGGATGCGATGTGAAAGACTCCATCAACACCGTTGACAGCTTCGTCAAAGCTTCCTTCTACCGTTAGATCGGCTTCAAAGATCTTCAACCTTTCTTTTGCTCCTTTTAACTCCCACAAGAAACCAACCTTTTCTTCATCTTCTTGACCGCAAGATACAAAAAAAAAAAAAAAAAATCAAGAATCCATAAGAAAAAAAAGAAAAAACTGTTGGAGCAAAAACCTGAGAATCTTTGTCAAAAAAATTAATGCCTGAGTCTCTAACAGTTGTTCTTACGGAATGACCCGATTCGAGAAGTGCCTTGATGACGTGAGAGGCTATAATTTATAGCCTATAAAGCTTGTTCCTCCAGTTACCAAGTACTCTGCCATTTTATTAGGCTCTGATTTGGTGTATTGACAGACTAGATCATGCGATTATATCCTCTAATTTTTTTTTTTTTTTGGATTTCAGATGATGTCCAATCCGGGTTAATCTAGTTTATGTTTGACCTTTTTTGTAGTCTTTGAATAATACTGTAGTTGTTTACGTTATAAATTGGATTAGTATAACTCTAACATTATATTAGCCTTGGGCTTGAAGCAAAGCTAATGAACCAACTTTGGGCTTTTCTAAGTCTCAAAAGAGGTTTATGAAATATGATAATTTAACTGATGAAGCATTGGACTACATATTTGGTAGGGTAACAAAACGAAGGGAGAATCGAATATATATATATATATATATATATATATATATATATATATATATATCTTCTTAGTAGTGAAATATTTAAACAAATAATTTGAACTGATATAATTTGAGAAAGACAATGAACAAAATTAGGAAAACACAAGCTATTAAAAAGAAAATTGTATAAAAAAATGAGTAACCTATCTGAAATATACTATTAAATTCTATTTAGTGTATTTCATATTGATATAACACTGTTTATAACGTTTTATGATTCAATCTGAGTAAATTATTTTCTTAGGCAAAAAGTTAACAATAGCATATCGAAGATGTTTTCTTTTACGAGTCTTTATTACAAGATGGTTTAGTTTATGGGAAACAGAGACAAAGATCGATAGGAATAAAAAAAGAACGAAAATATGCTTTCCTTACCTGGTTGATTTTCAAGAACAGAGTCGCAACAGGAGATAAAATGCAGCACTGGTATCCTCAGGCTAACGTAAGTTGTATTTTCTGCAACCACTCGTTAGAGACGAGAGATCACCTTTTCTTTGAGTGTCCTTATTCACAGTTGGTGTGGGAAGGGTTAGTGAAAAAGCTCCTCGCGGACAACTACACAAGTCACTGGCCAGAAGTTCTCACTCTTCTTGCGGGTAATGCTCTTGACAAAACGTTACGTTTCATTCTGGGATATGCTTTTAAAACTACCATTTACTCACTTTGGAGAGAAAGGAATGGGAGACGACACGGTGAACACCCATTGAGGGCATAGCAACTCATTAAGCAGATCGACAAGTACGTCCGCAACCGTCTAAGCACACTTCAAGGAGATCAAAGCACATCCATTCAAGTTTTCTCGTGGAAGCATCACATTTTGAAAGTTCTTACTTCAAAATGTTTTAAAGTTTTTTATCTACAGAAACTTTGTAAAACGTTTATTTTTCTTTTGAATATAATTTAACATTAAATTCAAAAAAAAAAAACGAAAATAAGTCTCTTTCTTGTCCAACATTTTCTTTAGGCAAAGCTTTGTTGAGTGAATCCGAAATTAACACAAAGGAAAGTTGAAGGAAAAATGTGATGCTTGTCCTCCGTTGGAACATATATATCTTTCCTAACAATTTGCAATGTATCTAGTATGTCATTTTGTAAGTTGTTTATCAAGTAACTACTACAAGGAACAAAAGTACCAATGCCGAAAGTAGAAATAACAATCGTCAACATCCCCAACCGCCTTAACATTAAAACCAACAAATAAGAATAAACAACCCAACAGAAAGCAATCCTGCAGGAAGATTAGTTAAAAATCCTGTAAATGAAAGATTATAAATACCAAACTGTCACGTAGTTAAAAAGTTGCCGTGTATGTATTAACTTTAATTAAAAAATATATGGTTAGCGCCTTAGCGGCTGGTTGGTCCGACACCCCATTGATTTTGTTATGTATTATTTATCCATTATCCGTATGTAGTTATGAAGGACCATTGTTTCATATTAGAATCGTCTACACGTGGATGGTATATATAGTCCACACCAAGAATACTATTGTCTCTCACTTTGGTGGAGAGTTTAACATAAATGATTAGACGATGATACGTCAACGTAATACCAATCAATATCATTGCTATTGTATCCCACATTCCCACTAACGATATTCAGGCAGTGATATGAGGCGGTTTTGGAGATATCGCCTTCGGATGCAATAATTTTTAAAGCCATAAAAAACAGCTAAACATTAATTCCCACAAGAAAACCATACGTAGCTCCACTCTCTACTAGGAGTACGAAGAAGCTGAGAAGGCTTATGTTGACAAGAAGGTTGAGTATGATGCATTTGTCTCTTCTCGTTCTTCTGTTTCTTCATCGGTTGTATCAGTGACTAGCCAGTGCTTGCGTTCTCCTGCTTCTGCTTCTGTTTCTTGTGTCAGTGTTGATGATTTTGTCTGAAGAAAAGACGTCTCTGAACAAAGATGTTGCTGCGTCTGGTGATTCTGCCAAGGAAGTGTTTGCCAATTTCGACTTTTCGGTTCTGCAAATCCCTGATAAGAGCTTCTTATCAGCAGAAGAGGATATTATGGTTTCTGGTGCAAATGATGCGGGACTAGACTTTGAGCGCTTCCTTAATGCCGACTTTGACCATCTGCTGGATGATTACTCTTTGCTCGATAAGGATATCAACATCAGCGGGTTTGAAAACAGCGTTCCAAGTGAGCTACCTGACTGTGATTTCACTGATATGGAACTCGAGTTTGGTGATTTGAAGTTTGCCTATGCTGATCAACTCGTGCCGCCTCTCAACATTGCTTTCGAAGAATAAGAGTCAATTTCTATCAAGACAACATACTGCGAAAGCTCGGCCTAGTTTACAACTTGTTAGCTTTGTTTTCTGTTTCCCATAGCCATGATGAAGAAGCTAGAAAGTATAATCCTTGCGGTCTGCTCTCCTTTGGATTTTTCATTTTCTTTTAGAGCAGTCCTAAGGGAGTGATTTGCTCACGATTTAGATGTTGGTTTCACTTTCTTCAGTCTTTATATTTGATACACGCTTTGGGATTACTTACCAAATAAAGAAGCCCAAAGCCTCTTGTTAGTCGGTTATTAAGATTTCCTTTTATTGTTGAACTAAGTTTTTGGTATTTTAACTTATTTAGCATAAGTCGGTTGTAAGGGTTTTCCTATATAAGGAGACTCAAAGATCAATAAGAAATCATCTTCCAAAAAATTAATCTAATTCTCTAGAAAGAGGCTTGGGTTAAAGGAAAGTTAAGCTTTCAATTCTCTTTGTTCTCTTTGTTCTTGAGTTATAAACTACAGGTGCTACTACTAGAGCTAAGGCTAAGGCTTTGGCTCATAACAACTTGGTATCAGAGCCAAACAAAACCATGGGAGATAACGAAGCTTTAGCTGCTCAAGTTGCAGGTCGTGAAAGCATTGGGGGATTTGACACAAGAGCTAAGAGACATGAAGCGGGACTTTGAGGAGAGGATGGATCCCATGGGAGAAACGCTGGGATCTATCCAAAAGATAGTCACGATACAACAAGCGGTGATAGCGTCGACGGTGGCAAATCAAGAAGAGTTATGTGAGCACACCCTCGCCATGGCAAATACAGTCCACAAGAAAACAAAGGAGGGTCGTGAAAGTGTGGTTGTTCAACCCAGCAAGAACCAAACGAAAACATAAGAGGGTCGTAAAGGTGTGGTTGTTCAACCCAGCAAGAAAAACGTGGTGGAAGACCAGTTTACCACCACGCAGGATGAAAAAAGAGAGGGTATAGGGTCAGCCTCTAAGATGAACGCAACCTATGGACATCAACCCTCTTACTCAGGGGGACCTTGGGCACGACGTTCTGTGGGAAGAGAGCAAGGGCACCGACGAATTGATGGAGGTGGTGACTGGAAGGTACGAGAGATTGGAGAAAGAGCCGAAGGTGTTGGTTCTGATTTCCTTCCTAGTGATCAATCTGAGTTTAGGAAAGGTATGGGAGACAAGTTGGGGTCAGCTGGTTTCACGGTAGTACCTTCCAAAATTGAATTTCCTCCATACGATGGTACCACTAATGCCGTGGAATGGTTACAAAAATGTGAAGATTACTTTGAACATCAGAGAATTTCAACGACGATGCTAAAGTCAGACAAGCAAGCTTTGTGCTAACCGGTCAAGCCTACCATTGGCATCAAAATTTACGCAGACTCGTTGTACATCGTATTGGGTGGGCCGAGTTCAAACGTGTCTGCAAGAGTAGGTTTGGCAAGGCAGATTCTGTCAACCCAGTGGGAGAATTATGTAACCTTCGACATACAGGAAAAGTAGATGAATACTGCAACCAGTTCGAGGTATGCTTGGGACGACAAACACGTTTGACTGGAGATCAACAGCTTTGGCAGTTCTGTGCGGAATTAACAGACAGTTTGCGGAAAGAGGTCGAGTATCTCCGCCCCGAAACAATCTTTGAAGCTATGGAATATGCAAGGGACAATGAGTATAAGATTGAAGGGGATAGACGGACACGTAAGTTTGGCGGACATCTGGCTCCTCCATCACGTTTTGTGACACCAACAACTCGACCTACTATGGGAGCTCGTGGATTTACTGGGGCTAAAGAGGGAGAGACGCTGGTTCCAAAACAAGAAGGACAAGGACCACTACCGAAAAAGAAAATTTACAAAAAATTAACCAGCTCGGAGATGGCCAAAAGGAGAGAAAAAGGAATTTGTTTTAATTGTGACGAAGTGTTTACTCCGGGACACAAATGTCATCCAATTTTGTTCCATATAAAGACCATTGACGATGACGAGGACTCTACGGATGACTCATGTGAGGAGGGCGATATGGAGATCTCTCTTCATGCCATGAAGGGCGATAAAACAGGGAGCACCTTTCAGGTGAATGCGGAAATTGCAAAGGGGACTGGATGGGTGCTATTAGACACAGACAGCACCCATAATTTTATCAAAAGCAGTGTTGCGGAGGAACTGGGCATTCCCATACAACGAAGACCAGGCCGGATGGTGTCTTTGGCCGATGGTGGAAACTGTCCAGTTGACGGGTTTTGCAAGGGGCTTCCTATGGTGGTACAAGGACACTATTTCGTCACGGATTGCTTTGCAATACCTCTCGGAGGATTTAATGTAGTGCTTGGTATTCGATGGCTCAACGCTCTTGGGCGTGTCATATGGGATGGTCCAGCCCGTACAATCGAATTTGAACATGATGATAATCTCGTTAAGTGGCACCGTGAAACTCCCGCGAAGTCAGAACAAGGGGTTTCCTTACATGCTATTGGAAATGCAGAAGAGGAGTTAGACAGTTGGTTTGGAGAAGAACCCAAAATATTTACCACTAATGGGGTTGTTGAGAGCCACCAAGTACTACTTCAGCCTGCGGCGTCCACACTATTGCAACCGGTTAGTGCTCCAACTACGTGTGAAAAGTTGGCTAAGTTGCTAGTGGAATATCAGGATTTGATTGTCAGTCCCACGGGGTTACCAACAACAATGTGATCATCGAATCCGTCTAAATCACGGTGCAAACCCTGTAGCGGTGAGGCCGTATCGTTATCCACATTTGCTAAAAGATGAGATTGAGCGACAGTGTGCTGCGATGCTTCGGAATGCTGTCATTCGACCAAGGATGATGTGACCCGAAGACGCGGTAGCGGCTCGATCACGGTTCGAACTCTCGGTCAAGTTTTGATCGGTGAAACTTTCCTCGGCAAAGGATCTTGGCTTCGGATCTACGGAAGAAACAAACGAGGGAAACAGAGTTTGAGGTGATTCAAATGAGCCGTTTAGGATTTCGGTCAACAAGATTCGAACTGGCTGTACAGATAGATGGTTGCGATAGTGATCGGTTTGAACGGATGCGGTGGAAACGTCGGTGAACTCGGGTTGAGATGGAACGATGGATAACTCAAGAACTGGTGGAAGAGAACTTGAGGTGGCGAAGGGAAATAGGTGGAAACGAAGTGAGGTGGGGATGAATGGATCGAATGACAACACAAGAGGGTTGGTTCTTCTCTTGATACGGTCGCTAACAAGATCAAACCCGGTTTGAATCTTGCTAGGGTTCTCTCACTTAGGTAATCCCGGATTAGTCTAATGAGAGGATGGAGACAAGTCAAGAATCTCTCTTGAGATAAGGTTTAATTTCATTCAAGTCTGGAGGAGGAACAAGGGTTAAGAGGAGTTTAAATAGTAAGGTTTAGGTAGGGGCTTAAGGACACGCGGATTCATCTTGATCCGCACATCGTCCTTTGACGTGTTCTATTTGCAATAAAAACACGTCACCACCTTTTGACTAACACGCTAGCCACAAACTCTCCAACGTTTAAAAGAAAAGGAACCAAAAGAGGAATATTCCTTGAGTTCAAATTAAACCAAAATAAGAGAGAAAAGAGATAACCGCCTTGGCCTTGTGCAAGAAGCAACTAAGCCTTAGGCGTTGTGCACCAAGCTCCATGCCTCGTTAAAACCTCTCCGGTAAACCCATTGGGAAAAACCCGGAGTATGGAAAAAGTACACTTCCTCGCTGTGGTGACTTGGGTGTCTTCACTCTTGGGTAAGAGTGAAGACCACTCGGACCGAGTCCTTGAAGTCTCCTCGGGTCGGCTGGTGTTGCGCAAAAGACCGGACAAATGAGTTGAGTCGCTGCCTGGCTGCCTTTGCTGAGCTCTTGGAACGCGTTGTGGCTCCGGGAGTGATCATGGGAGCTTTGGCCGCCTCCAGAGTGGTTACCTTGGTCACGTCCGATGCGTCTCGGTAAGGCGTCTCGGTCGCGTCCGGCGTGTCTCGGTCTTCTTGGTCGAGGTCGTGTCCCACGATCACATCAAAGCACCTCACCTTTTTCTTCACCAGTTTTGCTAGTAAAGAAACCCGACAAGACGTGGCGTTTTTGTGTTGATTATAGAGACCTTAACAAGGTTACTATAAAGGACAAGTTCCCAATCCCAGTGGTGGATGAGCTTTTGGATGAGCTACATGGAGCTCGCTATTATACGAAACTCGATCTTGCCTCGGGATACCACCAGGTTCGCATGTGCAAGGAAGACGTTGAAAAAACGGTGTTCCGGACTCACCATGGTCACTACGAATTCCTAGTAATGCCTTTCAGACTCTCTAATGCTCCTTCTACATTTCAAAGTCTAATGAACTCCGTGTTTCAAAATGAGCTTCAGAAGTTTTTGCTTGTTTTTTCGATGATATTCTCATTTTATAGCCCGACGTTAGACGAGCATGTACGTCACCTACGAACGGTCTTTGAGCTGTTACGTAGGCATCAATTGTTGTTGAAACAAGCTAAGTGTTCTTTTGGCCAACAAGAGGTCGGTTATTTGGGACATGTCATTACGGGTGAAGGCGTGAAGGTTGATGAAGCCAAAATTGCAGCCATTAGTGACTGGCCCACACCGACTTCAGTTCGAGCCGTCTGAGGATTCTTAGGCTTGTCTGGATACTACCGCAAGTTTATACGGGACTACGGCATAATCGCTTCTCCTCTCACCGGGTTACTTCGCCGCGAAGGGTTTTCATGGACTGACACGGCCAAAGCAGCATTTATGTCCCTGAAAAAGGCCTTATCAGAGTCGCCAGTGTTAGCTCTTCCCAATTTTACTAAGGATTTTTGGTTGAGTGTGACGCGTCGTGAAGTGGTGTTGGTGCAGTCTTACAACAACAAGACCATCCGATTGCATTTTTCAGTCGAAAGCTAGCAGATATGCATTTCAAGCTTGCGGCTTATGAGCGTGAACTAATTGGATTGGCTAAAGCGATAATTCATTGGAGACCATATTTGTGGGGACATCACTTTTTGATTCGAACGGATCATTATAGCCTTAAGTTCATCTTGGAACAGAGGTTATCTACAACACCACAGATTTATTGGGTTAGCAAATTATTGGGTTTTGATTTCCGTGTGGAGTTCAGATCAGGACAAACTAATAAGGTGGTTGACGCTCTTTCTCGACGCGGTGAGGAACCTCCTGAGGAAGAATGTGCTGTCTATGCATTATCACGGTCATATAAAGGACTTTTTGCAAGGATAAAAGCTGAAGTATAAAATGTTCCATCTCTTGCAGAATTAAGGGATAAGGTTATTGATAAGCTCAAATTAATCCCTAGAGCTACTCTCTCAAACAAGAGATCAATTGCAGTACTTAGGGGTCGAATCCACAGAGACTCAAGATCAAACACAATAGACTGTAAAGTTTTGTAAATTACGCTAAACAAGTTAAATTGAATTAAAATAAAGCAATGCAATATTTAAATAAAAGTGATGTGAATTCAGAAAATCAAAAGAGCTAAGCCTAGGGAATTTCTCAGGAAATTATGAAATATTAAATCAGATAAATTAATTAAGGTTCATGCAATAAAATCAGATCTAGAACTCTAAACTTTTGGTAAATTAAATCAGTTCTCACTGCAAATAATATCTAAATTTAAAACCAGAAAATCCAAATCTCTTTGTAAAATTCCAAGTAATAAATCAGCTTTAAAAACAGGTTTAGATAAGTTCACAGAATTATTAATTCAAATCTCTTTGTAATAAACAATTCTGCTCATCAATGGTTTAATCAGGAAAACAATTATATTCTCATATCAATTTATTTCCCTAAGATAACAATTCTAGGTGATCAATCAAGAACTATTGTGAAGAACAACCAAAGATGAAGATCATAAAAGATTAAGAACCCTAAAAATCTCAGATCTAATAAATCATAAAAACCCTATGAAAAACCCTAAACCTAACAAGCAAATTACTCAGACATGATCAAAGAAGAACAAATCATAATTCTGAATAACATGAATAGATATTAAAAGTAAAAGAAGGGAGTTCAAGAAATCTTCTCTCTACAAAGAATTCAGATCTATCTCTCCCAAAAAGCTCTCAATATCCTTCTCTCAAAAACTGCTAGAAAATAACTTAAGGGTTTCTAAAACCCAAAAACAATATATATACATCCTAAAATACGTCCAGGGGCTTATGTTGCAATTATAGAAGACTTTGGGCAAATTTGTAAAATTTCCAATTCCTTGTTCTCTTGTCGGGTAAACACTAGTGTCGATCGATGCCCTTTAAGTGGTGTCGATCGATGCTCGGTCTCTGGTCCGACTCCAACTTGATTTCCTTCGGTAAAATGCTCCAAAATGATCCAAATTGTTCCATATTGCTCCATCCGTGCCAAACTCCTAAATAACCTGTAAAGACTCAAAAATAACCTAGAAACAAATCAAAAGACTCAAAAAGCACACTTATATGATGGTTAAAAACCGTAAAAACCATCATATATCAACTCCCCCAGACTTAGCCTTTGCTTGCCCTCAAGCAAAACAGAAACTTAAACCTGTGAAAGAGGTTTGAAAACATAGAATTCACTCAACTGCTGGTAACTGATCTTCGCACTCTTTATCGCCTTGACTCTCAAGAACTTACTTCATATACTTTGTCAATTGAAAAGCATCAACATTCCTTACTCAAATCCCACAATCCTCTGGAATCTCTAGTCTCACCATTACCATCTCATTACATAAATTAAAGCAAGTACAGGTGAGTTCTTACCTTGTGGTATTCAAACAGTGGCATATGGACTCTCTTCAGGCCAAGACATTCTTCTTACATCTCCTTTCCTCTCCCTTTTCTCACTTCCTTTATTTTTTTCTTTTCTTATTCTTTTTTAGCAAAGGTGTAAGCGAATACCGGGGTCATCGGTAATTTACCTACCCCTCGCTTCCAAGCTTTGTGTGATCATTTGACTCAAGAGTAGAATAATGAGGTCACTGGTAATTTACCTACCTCTCTAAACTGATCAAAATCATCTCATCTTTTATTTCTCTTTTTTTTTTTCTGATTTTGCTTTTTTCTGATTTTTCTTATTATTTTTTTTTAAACACTGAAGGGAAGAGAGAGGGGAGACATACTTTGAAAAATTGCACTGTCTTGTATGGTCTGAAAAAGAAGTCTAGTCCACTGATTTCCAACCCCAAAGAAAGAGATTAAGTCCGGTTAAAAATCCTGATAAAAGTTGAGACAGCATTGGTTGAACTAGATATCCTTTGAATAAGGGCTTTCAGGATTGTTGATACAGCTCATAGTCTTTCCACACTTCAGTTCTGAGGTCAAGCTTAGTCAAGAATCATTAGAGTGTTAGCCAAAGAACAAGAACCATCAGTTAGAGATCATAATTCAACAGAAATTTTTGAAAAATTTGACTCAATAAAAACAAAAATACAGTTTTGACACAGGACACAAAAACCAAGTAAGTAGTTAGTACTAACCTCCCCCAGACTTAAACAACACTGTCCCCAGTGTTATCTAAGAAGGGAAAAGTCAAGAAACAAAAATTATGTTGAAAAGTTGAAAGAAAAATTGAACTGATTTTCGGGTTACCCAATCGGTGTCGATCGATGCCATCAAGGCAGTATCGATCGACACCTTCGGCGAATGGTGAATTGTGGCCGAATCTCCTTATTTGTTGCAGTTAGTTGAGTTTTGTTGAATCAATCCTTTGATGTTAATTCTGTTAAGAAGCACTCAAACACAAACACAGGTTAAAAGCAACATGATAGATAGATAGTTCATAAATCCAAACAACTTTCAAACACAAACTGACTCAAAGCAAAAATAAAAGTGACTCAATCCTAGGAAAGGGAAAAAGATAAAAAAAACCATGATCAGAAGCTAAAATGTAGCAGAAACATCATGCAGCACCGTCATCATCAGTAGCGTCAGCATCCTCATCAGAAACAGGATCAGCAGATGGTGAAGACGGCGAAGGGGACCTGCGCCTAGTACGCCTGGTAGGACGAATGCAGCCACACTGTGAGAGTCGAGCCATGCCATTCCAGATGGCACGCAAAGCAGAAACCACATAAGTCTGATGAGCTCCCTGGTCCATAGTAGCAGGATCCTCTGATAGCTCTGGAAACTCAAATGCTGCAGTCCCAGAGGAAGAACCAGTCTCAAAACCCCCAGCAGGGTTAGTAGCAGCTGCAGCATCAGTAGTAGTCCGCGAAGTGTGATGGCGACGGGAAGGAGCATAAACAACATAGTCATCTGGTGAAGGGCGAAAACGCAACTGCTCAGGATCATCACTGCGAAGTGCGATGGTGGTAAGATCAGGTCGTGGAAGACGGACAAAGTGCTCTCCTGTCTCATCAACAAACCTCCACAACAAACCTGGCTTCAGCCAGTGTGCACTCCTCAAATATGGCTCATCCATAAGCTGTCTCCTAGTGACAACACTATAACCATCAGTAGGAATCCTCTTGAACTGAAGGATAGCAGTAATAAGGCTCCCCACAGCCTCTCTCTTAACTCCAGTGCCTGAAAATGGCTTGGTCTGAAGCTCAACCAAGTGATGTGCGAAAATAGCTCCAAAGTTAAGGAGCATAGGGTCACGACGCTCACCAATGGACATGGAAGGAATCATGTTGCCAACACCACAACTCAAAAAGTATAGCTCTGCAGCTCTCATCTTGTTAGGCTCCATCTTGCACTGAAAAGTGGTAGCAACAGCTCTAAGAACATATCTGAGTACAGGATGGCGGACCTCTGATTGAAGCATCTTCTTGGAATTATATGGACCATGTCCTATGTAGGACCACAAAGGAGAGAGATCCTCATAATGTTTGGGCAAAGCAACGTTCTGAACAATACGAGTCCAACGAAACACATCACAAATGTGAACAAAAGTGATACTGTAAGGAATTCCGTTAATGAAGAAACGTAGCAGACCGTCTCTGGCCATTGGTGCCTGCTCATTCAGGTAAGTAACCCTAACTGATGCCATGAACTGTCGCACTAAATCCGGGTACAAATCAAACTGCTTAGTACATACCGTTCCCAAACCTATCCTATCCATCAAACCCAAAACCTCATCATGAATTCCCAACCTATGAAGAATGACAGGATCAACAAACCTTGTAGGCTCAATCTCAACTCCCAACCATGCATTGTAAAGCACTGTTTCATACTCTCCCCAAACTCCCACTGGTCTGTTGATGAAGTCAGGCTTTTTAAACTCAGGAAGCATCTGTTGAGGCCATTCTCTCTCTGATGGAATTGGTACACCTTCTTCTTTTGGCCATGGGAACCTTAATTGAATGGGAGGTTGAAGAGAGAAGTCTGGTAAGTTGGTAGAGGCTGTCGTGGGACGTCGTGGAGGTTGGGGAAGGTCCGCCGGAACTGGTGGTGGTTGACGGCGGCCGGACTGACGCGGTGGGTGAGCTGAAGAAGAAGCTTCGCCGTCGTTTCTGCGGGTCCTTTTGTTGGCTGTCATCACTCCAAAACACGAAATTGACACTAGATCCAGGTAGAGGAGAGAAAATCGAGTGGATTAGGGCTTGGAATCACTCAAAACGGAGTTGAAATGAGAGAGTTATGAGCAATTGTAGTTTGAGCGTCGATTTAGGTTAAATGGGCGAAGAAGACGAAGTCGCGATTTTAATCTTGCTTCCTCGGGTTTAAGTGGTATCGACCGATGCCCATGTCCGGTGGCATCGATCGATGCTTCTTCACGTTGGTCCGGCCCATTTTCATTTTAAAGCCCAAAATCGTTTCAAACCCAGCAAACTCAACCCGATTGACCCGTGTTCTCGTTTCCGTTCATAAGGGCGTCGACCGATGCCCATTAATATGGTATCGGTCGATGCTTGCTCTGATCAATGTTTCTCAAAACTTTTTCTGAAACAATGAAAACTCAAAACCAAAAATTAATATGTTAGTAATCCTAAAAGCAAAGAAAAATTCAAAATCAATTAAAACCTACCAGTGGGTTGCCTCCCACTCAGCGCTTGTTTTAAGTCATTAGCTTGACTTGGCAGCGGATTAGGCAGAAGGTGCATCATCCAAACGCACAATGTGTCCGTCTGGTATCTCAGCTTTTGCCCAGTAGTGTTTCACCCTTTGGCCATTAACAGTAAATTTCTCCCCTTTTGAGTTCAACAGCACAATGGCTCCATATGGTCTGACTTCTTGAACAGTAAAAGGACCAGACCAGCGGGAACGCAGCTTTCCAGGAAACAGCTTTAAACGGGAATTGTAAAGGAGAACCTGGTCATTTGGCTCAAATTGTCTGGAAATGATCTTCTTATCATGATAAGCCTTGGTCCTCTCCTTGTACAGCTTGGAATTCTCAAATGCATGAAATCTCAGCTCATCTAACTCATTCAACTGCACTAGCCTTCTCTCTGAAGCTGTCTTGGCATCAAAATTCATCAACTTAACTGCCCAGGCTACTTTGTGCTCTAACTCCACTGGAAGATGACAAGCTTTCCCATAAAGTAGATGGAAAGGAGTAGTCCCAAGTGGTGTTTTATAAGCAGTTCTATATGCCCAAAGTGCATCATCAAGCTTCATAGCCCAATCTTTTCTTGTAACACCCACTGTTTTCTCAAGAATCTCCTTGATCTGCCTGTTGGAAACTTCAACTTGTCCACTGGTCTGAGGATGGTATGGACTAGCCACTCTATGTTGAACACCATACTTTTTCAGCAGCTTCTCAAACACTTTATTGATAAAGTGCTTACCTCCATCACTGATGACAATTCTAGGAACTCCAAACCTTGGAAAGATAATGGTCTTAAATAGCTTAAGAACCACAGCAGAATCATTGGTTGGACTTGCAATTGCTTCAACCCACTTGGAGACATAGTCAACAGCCACTAAGATGTATTCATTCTTGTAAGAGGAAGGGAATGGTCCCATAAAGTCAATGCCCCAGCAATCAAAAACTTCAACCTCAAGGATAAAGTTCTGTGGCATCTCATGCCTCTTACTAATCTGACCTTTCCGCTGACAAGCATCACATCTGGAAACAAACTCATTAGCATCCTTGAACATCGTTGGCCACCAAAACCCAGCTTGTAGAACCTTAGACACTGTCTTAAAAGTAGCAAAGTGTCCAGCATAATCTGATCCATGACAGTGAAAAAGAACATCAGGAACTTCTGTCTCAGCTAGACATCTTCTGTAAACACCATCACTGCAATGTTTATACAAATAAGGCTCATCCCAATAATATCTCCTTAGCTCTCTCAAGAACCTCTTCTTATGATAGCCTGTGAATTGATCAGGTTCTACCTCTGCAGCAAGATAATTGGCAATATCAGCATACCAAGGTTGATTGGAGCTAGCCACAGCAGCTAAATCTCCATCATTAGACCAATCTGATTCGGGAAACAAAGGGTGTCGATCGATGCCACCTGGTGGGTGTCGATCGACACCACATGCATCCGAAGACAAGTTTCTGAAATCCTCAGTCCGAAACCCAGTATCAACAAAATAAACATGCTCTTCAGGAAGACAATCACGAATTGGAACATCATCATCAATCCTAATCCTGGACAAGTGATCAGCAACACCATTCTCTATCCCCTTCTTATCCCTCACTTCAATGTCAAACTCTTGAAGAAGAAGAATCCATCTCAAAAGTCTAGGCTTAGCATCCTTCTTCTGCATCAAGTATCTTAATGCAGCATGATCAGTATGAACAATGACTTTTGAACCAACCAGATAAGATCTAAACTTCTCAAAAGCAAACATCACAGCCAACAACTCCTTCTCTGTTGTTGCATAATTCCTTTGTGCCTCATCAAGTGTCCTGCTTGCATAGTAAATTGCATGAAGTTTCTTATCTTTTCTTTGTCCCAGCACTGCTCCCACTGCAAAGTCACTAGCATCACACATTACTTCAAAAGGAAGATCCCAATCTGGTGGCTGAACAATAGGTGCACTCACAAGCTCCTGCTTAATCCTCTCAAAGGCTATGCGACATTCATCAGTGAATTCAAACTTGACATCTTTGCACAACAGAGCAGAAAGTGGTCTTGCTATCTTGCTGAAATCTTTGATAAAACGCCTATAGAACCCTGCATGTCCAAGAAAGCTCCTCACTGCCTTCACATTCTCTGGTAGTTGAAGACTTGTCATCACCTCTATCTTAGCGCGGTCAACTTCTATTCCAGCTTCTGAGACCCTGTGGCCAAGCACTATGCCATCTCTAACCATAAAATGACATTTTTCCCAGTTAAGCACCAAATGCTTTTCTTCACACCTTGCTAGCACCTTACAGAGATTATCCAAACAGCCTTTGAATGAAGACCCATAAACTGAGAAATCATCCATGAACACCTCCATATAATCTTCAATCATATCAGTGAAGATTGACATCATGCATCTCTGAAATGTTGCAGGAGCATTACAGAGACCAAAAGGCATTCTGCGGTAAGCGAAGGTACCATAGGGACAAGTGAAGGTGGTCTTCTCTTGGTCATCAGGATGAATAGGAATCTGGAAAAAGCCTGAGTAACCATCCAAAAAGCAGTAGTATGGATGATTAGCTAACCTCTCCAACATCTGGTCAATGAAAGGAAGTGGGAAGTGATCTTTCCTTGTTGCAGCATTCAACTTCCTGTAATCAATGCACATCCTATGACCAGTAATTGTCCTTGTAGGGATCAGCTCATTCTTGTCATTCTTCACCACTGTAACACCACCCTTCTTAGGAACAACATGCACCGGACTGACCCAATTGCTGTCAGATATTGGATAGATGATCCCAGCATTCAGCAGCTTCATGATCTCCTTCTTGACAACCTCTTGCAGATTCGGATTCAGCCTCCTCTGATGTTCAATGGATGTCTTAGCTCCTTCCTCAAGATGAATCCTATGCATACACAAATCTGGAGAGATTCCTGCAATATCATCAAGAGAATAGCCAAGAGCCTTGCGAAACTTGCGCAGCTTGCTTAGCAATAAAGTGAGCTCTGCATTGTTTAAGGAAGCACTAACAATAACAGGATAAGAAGAGTTCTCACCAAGATATGCATACCTTAAACCTGCAGGAAGTGGCTTGAGATCAACCTTTGGAGCTCTTTCAAGACTCCAATCAGAAACCTTTGCAGCTTGTGAAGAAGTACAAACCAATTCCTCATGTGCAACCAGCTTCTTCACTTGTTCATTAGCATCAAGCAGTTTGACATACCCAGCAGCAATGTCATCTAGATGCTCAGCTTCTTCAGCAGAAGCAACCAATGCTCTCTCTAAAGGATCCTCAGGATGCAGCTCCTGGAATATCTCCTCAGCCAGATTAGACAATGTGTCTACATAGAATGTCTGGCCATCAATGGTAGGCCTCTTAACTAGCTTCTCCATGTCAAAGCGCATCTGTAGATCACCAATGTTGAGACCAATCTGACCTTTCTTCACATCAATTATAGCTCCAGCAGTAGCTAAGAACGATCTTCCCAGAATAAGAGGGTCCTTGGGTTCCTCCTCATACTTTAACACCACAAAATCAGTAGGTATCAAGCACTCACCAATCTTAATTGGAACATCTTCAAGAACACCATCTGGAATGCGAACAGACCGGTCAGCAAGGATGAGAGTGAGCATAGTAGGCTGGAAGTCTGTCATTCCCAGGCTGAGTGCTACTGATCTTGGCATGAGGTTGACACTAGAACCAAGATCACACAAAGATCTAGCAAATCTGTCAGTGAAGATAGTGCAATCAAGAACAAAGCTCCCTGGATCAGGAAGTTTTTCTGGGATCTTGTTCTGAATGATGGCACTGACTTGGGCTGATATCATCATAACTCCTTGCTCAGCATTGAAATCCTTGGTTACCATCCTCTTGACATATCTCCTAAGCATTGGAGAAGTCTTAACAGCATCAACCAAAGGCAACTCAAGAATAAGCTTATCCATCATTGCTTTGCACTTAGCATCATCTAGCTCTTGTTTAGACTTCCTTGGATTCTTGGGGAATGGAACCTTAGGTATGTAAACTCTTTCTGCAACTGGAGTAGAAGACTTCACCTTCGCAGTTTCTGTCCGTGGTTGGTGTCGATCGATGCCACCTGGTTGGTGTCGATCGACACCCTGTTCTGGGATTTTGTCCGAAACTTCGGATGATGTTGGTGCCGACCGATGCTCCTGTGTGTCGGTCGATACTGGTTCTGCAGAAACATCCTCTTCGTCTTCTATATCAATCAACTCCTGTGGATCATCAGTTTGATCCTTCTGGGGTGTAGGATGGAGTTGTTTGCCACTTCTCAAAGTCACTGCATTGCAAGAATGTTTAGGATTTGATTCAGTTCTTGAAGGGAGATAACCTTCTTGCCTTTTTACAGACCCAGCAGTCTGCGCAACCTGACTTTCCAGCTTCTTGACATGGATGTTCAAAGCTTCAAATTTCCCATTAAGATCAGTGTAGACATTATCCAGCTTCCCATTGAAAGTCACTGTCATCTGCTCTTGACCTTGCAAAATCTGCTCAAGCATAGCTTCCATCTTACTAGTTTCAGCTGACTTAGGAGGTGGAGACTGATATGAGTTGTTGCCATAAGTCCTTGTGAATCCACTGTTGTGTTGCTGCTTCTGATAGTCAGGTTTGGGTGTGAAACCAGAAGAGTTGCCCTGAAAGTTACTGCGCTGGCTGTTTCCACTGTAAGGCCTACTACCTTGCTGATTTCCAAACCTCTGCCCCTGATTCCCATAGACATAGTTCACCTCTTCTTCCTCATAATTTCCTTGATCAGGTTCTGGCTCATATGTCTCAACGTCAGCAGCAAAGTGAACAGATTTCTTACCCACAAGGAGATTATGAACAGAATCCAGCTTAGCATTAACAGAAGCTAACTGGTGTGAATCATATCCTCCATGTAATCTTTTCCTTTCAGCATCTGCTCTCTTAGTACTATTGCTAGCAGCTAAGTTCTCAATCAACAATTCAGCATCTTCTGGCAACCTTGTCTTGAAATTCCCATGACTTGCAGCATCTAAAGCCAACTGATACTCCCAGTCACACCCTCTGAAGAAGATACTCAGCAATTGAACTCTTGAGAAACCATGGTGTGGACAGTCCCTTTGGTAAGCCTTGAATCTCACCCAAGCTGCTTTGAAAGCTTCATCCGGTCTCTGCTTGAAAGCAGACAGCTTGATTCTCAACTCATCTGACATTGCATCATCATAGAAGTGGTTGAGGAAGGCCACCTTGACATCACGCCAGCTTGTCAATGATCCAGCATGCAGCTGTTTCAACCATTGAGATGCCTCTCCTGCAAGTGAGTAAGGGAAGAGTTTGCAGAAGATGTAGTCCTCAGTCACCCCATTAGCCTTGATGCTAGTCACCAGATCCTCAAAATGCTCAATGTGATCCAAAGGCTTCTCATTGGGCAAAGCAGAGAAAGGTCTCTGCCCAACTAATTGAAAGTATGCAGGTTTCAACTCAAAATCATTCCTCTGAAAGGGGGGAGGAACAATAGCAGACCGGTTCTCATACACCAGGTCAGCCCGATTGTAGTCAGCAATGGTCCTGATCAGATCCCGGTTGTTCTCCTGTCTTCGAACAGGGTTCTGTACGTGGTTGGCAGCTCCACGCACGTCTGCAGGTGGGTGTCGATCGATGCCACCTGGTTGGTGTCGATCGACACCAAGATCCGGATCAGCCTGCTCGTTGACAACAGGTTCAGGAATCACGTTTCCTTCTGCATCAAGCTTTTGGCCATGCTCATTGCGCAAGTGGCCCTCTTGATCCCTCAAAACACCAGCCTCATCACGCATCAGAATGATCGTATTAACCATCTTCAGAGATTTAGCTGCCTTTCTGTTCTCACGTTCAAGCTTTCCCAACTCTTTGTTTGACAAATTCACAGTAGGACCAGACTTGTTGTTCCTTGTGTGAGGTTTAGGAGGCATGCACCTGAAACACCAAAGAGAAGAAAAAAAAAAAAAGACAAAAACGTGTAAGTAGAAAATAAAAGAAAAATTTAGACGAAATTAAAAACTTAAATCTAATGGTAGAATCAGAGAGTCCCCGGCAACGGCGCCAAAATTTGATAAGCTCAAATTAATCCCTAGAGCTACTCTCTCAAACAAGAGATCAATTGCAGTACTTAGGGGTCGAATCCACAGAGACTCAAGATCAAACACAATAGACTGTAAAGTTTTGTAAATTACGCTAAACAAGTTAAATTGAATTAAAATAAAGCAATGCAATATTTAAATAAAAGTGATGTGAATTCAGAAAATCAAAAGAGCTAAGCCTAGGGAATTTCTCAGGAAATTATGAAATATTAAATCAGATAAATTAATTAAGGTTCATGCAATAAAATCAGATCTAGAACTCTAAACTTTTGGTAAATTAAATCAGTTCTCACTGCAAATAATATCTAAATTTAAAACCAGAAAATCCAAATCTCTTTGTAAAATTCCAAGTAATAAATCAGCTTTAAAAACAGGTTTAGATAAGTTCACAGAATTATTAATTCAAATCTCTTTGTAATAAACAATTCTGCTCATCAATGGTTTAATCAGGAAAACAATTATATTCTCATATCAATTTATTTCCCTAAGATAACAATTCTAGGTGATCAATCAAGAACTATTGTGAAGAACAACCAAAGATGAAGATCATAAAAGATTAAGAACCCTAAAAATCTCAGATCTAATAAATCATAAAAACCCTATGAAAAACCCTAAACCTAACAAGCAAATTACTCAGACATGATCAAAGAAGAACAAATCATAATTCTGAATAACATGAATAGATATTAAAAGTAAAAGAAGGGAGTTCAAGAAATCTTCTCTCTACAAAGAATTCAGATCTATCTCTCCCAAAAAGCTCTCAATATCCTTCTCTCAAAAACTGCTAGAAAATAACTTAAGGGTTTCTAAAACCCAAAAACAATATATATACATCCTAAAATACGTCCAGGGGCTTATGTTGCAATTATAGAAGACTTTGGGCAAATTTGTAAAATTTCCAATTCCTTGTTCTCTTGTCGGGTAAACACTAGTGTCGATCGATGCCCTTTAAGTGGTGTCGATCGATGCTCGGTCTCTGGTCCGACTCCAACTTGATTTCCTTCGGTAAAATGCTCCAAAATGATCCAAATTGTTCCATATTGCTCCATCCGTGCCAAACTCCTAAATAACCTGTAAAGACTCAAAAATAACCTAGAAACAAATCAAAAGACTCAAAAAGCACACTTATATGATGGTTAAAAACCGTAAAAACCATCATATATCAGTTATTCGGGGGGAATTGTCGGATGTGTGGGAAGTTCGTGATGGGCTGATTCTCCATAAAGGTTGTGCTTATTTGTCATCTGATTCTGAGTTGGTTAAAGAGGTGGTGTCCGGGTTTCACAATTTTTGCCATGAAGGAGTTCAGAAAACAATGGACCGGATTTGATGAGATTTCTATTGGAAAGGGTGGAAGAAGACTATTCAGGATTTTGTTAGCAAATGTCAAGTTTGTCAGAAAAATAAGTGGGAAACATTACAACCAGCAGGGTTGCTTCAACCGCTTCCAGTTCCAACACAAATATGGTCTGATATTTCCATGGATTTTGTGGAGGCATTGCCAAACGTTTCAGGAAAAACAGTTATTTTGGTTGTGGTTGATCAGTTTTCGCGATATTGTTCGGCTTCATGGAATTCCGGAAACGACAGTTACAGATCGAGATCCAATTTTCCGAAGTTTGTTTTGGCGTGAGTTATTCCTACTTCTGGGAACAGACCTTTGCTTTACTACATCTTATCGGCCTCAATAGACGGACAAACAGAGATTGTTAACCAAACATTGGAAATGTATCTCCGATGCCTTACGGGTGACTCGCCTCGACAATGGCTCAACTTGCTCCCTTGGATCGAATATTGTTATAATACTTCATTCCATACAGGATTAAAAGCTACACTGTTTCGGGTGGTCTATGGACGAGAACCACCACGACTCTTAGATTATACAGCGGGCAGTTCACAGGTTGATGCGGTCGATGTAGTATTGGAGCAACGTGACGAGTTTCTGTCAATTGCACGCGAGAGACTATTGGAAGCTCAACAACGGATGAAGCTTACTTATGATAGTAATCATAGGTTCGTAGAATTCAATGTTGGTGATTGGGTTTGGCTCTGTATTCAGCCGTACAGACAGCTAACGGTGGCTAAGAAAGCATTCACAAAGTTGTCCCCTAAATATTATGGGCCATTTCTGGTGTTGGACCGCATCGGCTCGATCTCTTATAGGTTGCGTCTACCAGGTGGAACAAAAATTCATAGTGTATACCATGTTTCTTTGCTTAAGAAGCATAAGAGCACTCTACCAAGTGATAGCCCTGTTTAGCCGCCTGTGTTACACGGCCAAGTGGCTCTGCCAACACCTTTAAAACTCCTCAAAGCAAGGCTGTGTGGCGGCTCTCGACAAGTGTTGGTCCAATGGTCTGAAGATGCTGCAGAAGATTGATGCAGCATTCTAGAAGCTTCTTAGCTTCTTCTTCTTCTCCACATTTCTTTTTATGTTGGTGTTATTCAATTTCCTTTTGCTATGTTATTTCCTTTTCTTTAAAATTCTCTTTAGGTGTTTAGCATTATTGAAACTAGGGCTAGCAGCTTTACCCCTCTCTTCTAATTAAACATTGAGCTTTATCTTTGTACGGCAGCTTTTGATTTCTAATAATATTGTGGAGAACTCTTCTCTTCAACAAGTCTTTGAACTCTTGCTTTTCTCTTTAGAGAAACCTAGAATTCTAAGCATATAAGTCTTGCTCATCAATCTCATAGATTAGTTGAGATTTCTTGTATTTGTTTCTATACATATAAGTCTTGCTTAACAATCTCTTGATTAGTTAAGACTTCTTGTATCTCTCTTTACATCAGTTGGTATCAGAGACAAAGATCCTAATCATGCCTCCTAAGAAAAGTCTTCAACAACAACATGAAGAGCAACTCGAAGCGATGCGTGACATGTTTTCAGAATTTCAACGTGGTATGCGTGATGTGCTGCGTGAGTCAGTGGAAACAGCAGTCCGAACTTTGATTCAAGTTCCGCGACGTCCTCCAAGGTTGCCATGACGTGAAGATTATTCAGAAGAAGAGGATGACGATGACGAAGTCGTTGATAACAACCAGTTTGCAGAGCTTGGTGAACAGCGACAACGTCAAGGTGTTTTGATGGCACCAAGAGGTGATGACAATCGTTGGGAATCAGGTTTTAAAGTTGAACTTCCTGAGTTTTCTAGTAGCTTACAACCAGATGAGCTGTTAGATTGGATCAGTTCAGTGGAAGAAATCTTGTCATTCAAAAGAGTGCCCGACAGCATGTGTGTGGCGTTAGTTGCAACTCGTTTCAAGGGTCGAGCATCGGCGTGGTGGCAACAAGTGAAAGAACAGAGAGCTAGAGCAGGCAAAGAGAAAATAGCTACTTGGGAAAAACTGAAACGCCATCTGCGCAAAGCATTTCTCCCTTACAACTACTCTCGTACGTTATACACTCGCTTCCAGAATTTACGTCAAGGCACAAACTCTGTGGATGAATACGCAGCAGAATTTTTTCTCTGTTAGCTCGCAACACACTGACAGAAACAGAGGAGCAGGTTGTGTCTCGTTTTATTGGAGGATTAAAATTACAAATTCAGAATTCTCTGCTCCAATTTGATCCCGCGACGGTGTCGGAAGCTCTCCAACGTGCTTTGCTCATTGAACAAAATATTTGTGGTTCTACTAACGTGAATTCATCAAGTATACGAAACGTTCGTGTCGTTGACTCCTCTCAACCATTTAATCCATCTTCTGATGCTGGTGGCACTACTCGAATTAACGAAACTGGTGATGGTGTTGGCAGCTCGAGGTTCTCACGAACATCGAACTTTAAGTGCTTTGGATGTGGAGAACATGGACATCGACAATCAAACTGCCCCAAGTTGAGTCGTCGAGGCTTGTTTGTGGAAGAGGAAGCTGTGTATGATGAGTACGATGATGAGAAAGAACAGCTCGCTGAAGAATGTGTCACCGGTGACACAGGCCAAGCATTGATTTTGCGTCGATCTTGTCTCGCACCTCAGGTCGTAGATGAGTCGTGGTTGCGAACAAATATTTTTCAGAGTTCTTGTACGATTCGTGGTAAAGTTTGTCGTTTCCTCATTGATTCTGGTTGTTGTGCAAACATAATCTCGGAAGAAGCTGTTTCTAAGCTGGCTTTGTTTACCGAGACTCATCCAGCTCCCTACAAGCTCATGTGGTTAAACGCAAAGACAGAAGTACGAGTTTCAAGACGTTGTCGTGTACCATTTACTGTGGGTTCTACTTACAAGGATGTGGTTTGTTGTGACGTGATTCCCATGGATGCTTGTCACTTACTTCTGGGCAGACCTTGGCAATATGATCGGCGTACAACACATGATGGTTTTCTGAACACATACTCGTTTTCATACGAAAGCAAACGCATCACATTCATCCCATTCATCCCAACGCATGAGACGTCCGATCCGATGGTCTCAAAAACTGATTTGCTTACACCACAAACAACCGGTGGTTCTCCTAAGACGGTTCTGTTTTTATCTCGTTCTTACATCATGTTGCAGGCTTGAAAGCATTTGGTACCATACTTGGAGAAAGATTGCACTGAAAATTCGAGGTCGAATTTTTCTTCACCTCGGGAGACCTGATGCAGCATTCTAGAAGCTTCTTAGCTTCTTCTTCTTCTCCACGTTTCTTTTTATGTTGGTGTTATTCAATTTCTTTTTCCTATGTTATTTCCTTTTCTTTAAGATTCTCTTTAGGTCTTTAGCATTATTGAAACTAGGGCTAGCAGCTTTACCCCTCTCTTCTATTTAAACATTGAGCTTTATCTTTGTACGGCAGCTTTTGATTTCTAATAATATTGTGGAGAACTCTTCTCTTCAACAAGTCTTTGAACTCTTGCTTTTCTCTTTAGAGAAACCTAGAATTCTAAGCATATAAGTCTTGCTCATCAATCTCATAGATTAGTTGAGATTTCTTGTATTTGTTTCTATACATATAAGTCTTGCTTAACAATCTCTTGATTAGTTAAGACTTCTTGTATCTCTCTTTACATCAGTTGTTATCAGAGACAAAGATCCTAATCATGCCTCCTAAGAAAAGTCTTCAACAACAACATGAAGAGCAACTCGAAGCGATGCGTGACATCTTTTCAGAATTTCAACGTGGTATGCGTGATGTGCTGCGTGAGTCAGTGGAAACAGCAGTCCAAACTTTGATTCAAGTTCCGCGACGTCCTCCAAGGTTGCCATGACGTGAAGATTATTCAGAAGAAGAGGATGACGATGACGAAGTCGTTGTGATAGACAAGAATATATTTTGTTACACATTTCTATGAGAGGATCCAGGAGAGGATCTATACAATATGGAACAATATTAACAACCTAACAGAGTCCTAGAAATGTGTAACAAAATATATTCTTGTCTATAACAACCAGTTTGCAGAGCTTGGTGAACAGCGACAACGTCAAGGTGTTTTGATGGCACCAAGAGGTGATGACAATCGTTGGGAATCAGGTTTTAAAGTTGAACTTCCTGAGTTTTCTAGTAGCTTACAACCAGATGAGCTGTTAGATTGGATCAGTTCAGTGGAAGAAATCTTGTCATTCAAAAGAGTGCCCGACAGCATGTGTGTGGCGTTAGTTGCAACTCGTTTCAAGGGTCGAGCATCGGCGTGGTGGCAACAAGTGAAAGAACAGAGAGCTAGAGCAGGCAAAGAGAAAATAGCTACTTGGGAAAAACTGAAACGCCATCTGCGCAAAGCATTTCTCCCTTACAACTACTCTCGTACGTTATACACTCGCTTCCAGAATTTACGTCAAGGCACAAACTCTGTGGATGAATACGCAGCAGAATTTTTTCTCTGTTAGCTCGCAACACACTGACAGAAACAGAGGAGCAGGTTGTGTCTCGTTTTATTGGAGGATTAAAATTACAAATTCAGAATTCTCTGCTCCAATTTGATCCCGCGACGGTGTCGGAAGCTCACCAACGTGCTTTGCTCATTGAACAAAATATTTGTGGTTCTACTAACGTGAATTCATCAAGTACACAAAACGTTCGTGTCATTGACTCCTCTCAACCATTTAATCCATCTTCTGATGCTGGTGGCACTACTCGAATTAACGAAACTGGTGATGGTGTTGGCAGCTCGAGGTTCTCACGAACATCGAACTTTAAGTGCTTTGGATGTGGAGAACATGGACATCGACAATCAAACTGCCCCAAGTTGAGTCGTCGAGGCTTGTTTGTGGAAGAGGAAGCTGTGTATGATGAGTACGATGATGAGAAAGAACAGCTCGCTGAAGAATGTGTCACCGGTGACACAGGCCAAGCATTGATTTTGCGTCGATCTTGTCTCGCACCTCAGGTCGTAGATGAGTCGTGGTTGCGAACAAATATTTTTCAGAGTTCTTGTACGATTCGTGGTAAAGTTTGTTGTTTCCTCATTGATTCTGGTTGTTGTGCAAACATAATCTTGGAAGAAGCTGTTTCTAAGCTGGCTTTGTTTACCGAGACTCATCCAGCTCCCTACAAGCTCATGTGGTTAAACGCAAAGACAGAAGTACGAGTTTCAAGACGTTGTCGTGTACCATTTACTGTGGGTTCTACTTACAAGGATGTGGTGTGTTGTGACGTGATTCCCATGGATGCTTGTCACTTACTTCTGGGCAGACCTTGGCAATATGATCGGCGTACAACACATGATGGTTTTCTGAACACATACTCGTTTTCATACGAAAACAAACGCATCACATTCATCCCAACGCATGAGACGTCCGATCCGATGGTCTCAAAAACTGATTTGCTTACACCACAAACAACCGGTGGTTCTCCTAAGACGGTTCTGTTTTTATCTCGTTCTTACATCATGTTGCAGGCTTGAAAGCATTTGGTACCATACTTGGAGAAAGATTGCACTGAAAATTCAAGGTCGAATTTTTCTTCACCTCGGGAGACCTGATGCAGCATTCTAGAAGCTTCTTAGCTTCTTCTTCTTCTCCACGTTTCTTTTTATGTTGGTGTTATTCAATTTCCTTTTCCTATGTTATTTCCTTTTCTTTAAGATTCTCTTTAGGTCTTTAGCATTATTGAAACTAGGGCTAGCAGCTTTACTCCTCTCTTCTATTTAAACATTGAGCTTTATCTTTGTACGGCAGCTTTTGATTTCTAATAATATTGTGGAGAACTCTTCTCTTCAACAAGTCTTTGAACTCTTGCTTTTCTCTTTAGAGAAACCTAGAATTCTAAGCATATAAGTCTTGCTCATCAATCTCATAAATTAGTTGAGATTTCTTGTATTTGTTTCTATACATATAAGTCTTGCTTAACAATCTCTTGATTAGTTAAGACTTCTTGTATCTCTCTTTACATACTTAGGGATTACTTACCAAATAAAGAAGCCCAAAGCCTCTTGTTAGTCGGTTATTAAGATTTCCTTTTATTGTTGAACTAAGTTTTTGGTATTTTAACTTATTTAGCATAAGTCGGTTGTAAGGGTTTTCCTATATAAGGAGACTCAAAGATCAATAAGAAATCATCTTCCAAACAATTAACCTAATTCTCTAGAAAGAGGCTTGGGTTAAAGGGAAGTTAAGATTTCAATTCTCTTAATTTGTTCTCTTTGTTCTTGAGCTATAAACTACAGGTGCTACTACTAGAGCTAAGGCTAAGGCTTTGGCTCATAACAATGTTTTTCTCTATTTCCTTGTATGCGTTGTTCTTTGTTACTCTTCGTATATCTTTGGCCTCTTCTTCTCCTACCTTTTCTCTTGTAATGTTGTCTATTTTCAGGAAATAAATTCTAGCGCCTGAGAGATTCTACAGAGTGGGAATCTAAGTTATGAGTTGAATTTAATGACTATGATTGCTTCGTACATAACAGCTGGATCGCATTTACGCTTTTGAAGGCTGCTAATGAGTGAAGTGACTTGTGGAGCGACCAAAAATAAAATGGAGGCGACTCTCCAAAGTGACATTCTCCACCACCTTAAAGTAGAGGGTACTAGTGTAGAGAGACTGACACGTTCTCTTGTACCTTTACTTGTACGGATAGGTGCATGTTTGTCAAGCACGTGACACTATCAGTCCAAAGAAAGAAACTCCACAAGACATGAGTGAGATGATATTATTTATTTTTCAATGTCCAAAAGATTGATGGGAATAGACATAGTGTGGAATCATTAGGTCCATAAGATTCTCATAAAAGCTTGATCATTTCTTTTGTTTTGAGAGTAGTCCCTTGTCTTGGAAACACTTAATACACTCATCAAACATCTCACGTAATGACTTGAAAGAGTTAAAGCCAAGTTCTTGTATCTTTGTTGTGTCCAAGCTATGTGGCATATCTAATTGAAAATTGTGGCGAGGGTTTAAGTTTTTTCTGCTGACATGGCAAGAGACAAAAAAGGCGATTTAGGGTTTTGGCTTTTTCCGCAAGATTCATGCCGCCAACGGCCTCTCTGAACCTAGGGGAGAAGGCTCCTGTGTTGGATGAGAGGGTATCCTCTCAGGGGGATGTTGGTTCTACAGACGAGGGTGTTTCGCAATCGGTGCAGGCTGATGGGGAATGGGTTAAGGAGACAACTCAGGAGCAGAAGGTGGGCTCCAAATCAAAGCGGTCTTATGCAAATGTTGCTAGTAAACATATTTTCACTAAGCAACCATTTGATGTAGTGGAGGTTGATGGCCAAAAATGGGTCATTGTTCCGAAGGAAGTCCTGCAGGGATCTAAACCTCTTTGGGAGGATTTCCTTCTTGGAAAATTTTTAAGCTCTAAGGCTCCTCATGTGGGTAAGATACATATGATTGTTAACAAAATCTGGCGGCTGGGAGATACTTCCACGTTGATCGATGTTTTTGAAGTAAATGACACGACTGTGAAGTTTCGGATTTGGAATGAAACTATGAGGCATAGGGTTTTGAATCGTGGTATGTGGAACATTATGAATTTACCTATGGTCATTACGAATTGGTCCCCGTTTGCGGAGGAAACTCAGCCTGCAATGAAAACAATCCCCCTATGGGTTACTTTATCTAACGTTCCACATCCTCTGTTCACACATAAGGGGTTGCAGTTTTTGGCTAGTGTTGTTGGTAACCCAATACGCCTCCACCCGTCAACTGAAGCCTGTACTAGTTTTGATGTTGCAAAGATTCAGGTTCATGCTGACCTGACAAACCCTTTACCCCAAGAGTATGTGTTTAAGGGAGAGGAAGAGGGAGAGCTTGATGCTGTCATTAGGTACTCTTATCCTTGGTTGCCGCCAAAGTGTGAGGTATGTGGTAAATGGGGGCATTTAAAAGTGACGTGTCTAACCCATTCAACCAGCTCTCCGCAGGAGAGCTCTCCCATCCCCGTCTCTGTTCCTGTAGCAGTGACTCCGACCTCGTCTCATGCTCAAGTAACAGGGGAGGGTGAACCTAATTCCTCTGCTGCACCTGTAGTGAACTCCTCTGTGGAGAAGGTTGTGGGTGTTGAGGAGGAGTGGACAACGCCAAAAACAGTTCGTAGCCCGGGGAAGCAGAAGGCTATTGAGCTGCAGTCAGACGGTCAATCGATTCTCTCCAATGCTTTTTCCGCTCTTAGTGATAAGGGGGACGCAAAGGAGGCCGGTTCTGAGGATGGAAATGTTATGCAAGATGTTAGTGGAAATGTTACGCAAAATGTTACGCAAGATGAGGTGGGAACTGAGGATGGTGCGGTGGGAACTGAGGATGGGGCTGTGGTGGATACACAGTTGGGGACCTCACAAATCCCTCACCTGCGTCCAGTTCTGCCTCGTGGTTCAAAAACTGCTCATAAAGTTATTTCGAATCCTTCTACGCAACTCCCTAATGTTAACCTTAGGGATCCAGGTAGGCGGACCTCTTCTAAGCGTCCTTAATGTCGTGCTTCTTTTGGACGGTTTAAACCGTACATCAAAACATTCCGTTATAAAGAAGTGGGTAGGTGATCCGAATCTCCGGTTTGGTTGTTTGTTGGAGACGAGGGCTAAAGAACGTAAGGCACAGTGGTTAGGTGCAAAGTTGTTTAGAGACTGGTCGGTATTGTGTAATTATGAGCATCATGCTCAGGGGCGTATTTGGGTGTTGTGGCGGAGTAATGTTAGACTTACTCCGGTATATAAAACAGGGCAACTTATAACCTGTTCAGTTAAGTTAGAGGAGGAGGAGGATGAATTTTTCTGTTCTTTTGTTTATGCTTCTAATTTGATGGAAGAGAGGAAGGTTTTATGGGACGACCTGCGATGTCATATGGACTCACCATTAATGAAGGATAAGCCTTGGATTATCTTCGGTGATTTTAATGAAACCTTTGCCATTGAGGAACATTCGCGGGGTGCAGATGGTCCTGGTGTTACGGAAGGTATGCAGGATTTTCAGTCGGTTGTGAACCACTGCTCTCTCTCTGATTTGGAGTCTCAAGGTCCTTTATTTACCTGGTGTAATAAGCGGGAGCATGATCTTATCTGTAAGAAAATAGATCGTGTCTTGGTCAGTGAAGCTTGGCTTCAAGTTTACCCGCAGCCGTATAATGTTTTTGAAGCAGGGGGCTGTTCAGATCATTCCCGGTTTCGGATCAATCTGCTGAGTTAAGGGACGATTAGGCCACGTCGTAAACCTTTCAAATTTGTTAATGCCCTGGTGGACATGCCTGAATTTAAACCACTGGGTGAGGAGTTTTGGGGTGCCACGGAGCCAATCCGTATGTCTACATTTTCCCTTTTCCGGTTTACTAAGAAGCTTAAAGCTTTCAAGCCTTAACTTAAGGCTATGGCGAGAAATAAAGTTGACCACTTGGTTCTGAAAGCGAAGGAGGCATATGCTGATCTATGTGAAACACAAGAATTTAATTTCCTCCATCCTTCTGCGGATGCTATGGAGAAAGAAAAAAGGGCTTATGATCGATGGAGTTTCGTTGTTGGCCTTGAAGAGAAATATTTGAAACAGAAGTCAAAGCTTCACTGGTTGCAAGTTGGAGATCAAAACAATAAAACATTCCATAGGGCAGTTCAGGTTCGGGCAGCAAAGAATGCAAGCCGTGAAATCCAAAGGCCGGATGGGACTACTGTTTCTGATGAGGCTGCTATCCAAAGAGAAGCAGAGCGACATTTTAAGGAGTTTCTCCAGTTTAAGCCTATGAATTATGAGGGAGCTTCGATTGCAGAGTTGCAGGCTTTCTTGCCATATCGGTGTTCCTTGGAGGATAAGCAACACCTTATACGGCCAGTCTCAGCGGAGGAGATCAAGAAGCTACTCTTTGCTATGCCTTCGGATAAATCTCCAGGCCCTGATGGATATACCTCTGAGTTTTTTAAGGCAGCATGGGACGTTCTTGGGGGGGAGTTCGTACTTGGAGTCCAATCCTTTTTTGATAAAGGTTTGCTTCCCAAAGGTGTGAATTCTACAATCCTTGCTCTGGTTCCAAAAAAGGTCGAGACTCGTGAAATGAAGGACTACCGTCCCATATCCTGTTGTAATGTGCTTTATAAGGTGATATCCAAGATTATAGCTAACCGTTTGAAGCTTCTCCTCCCAAAATTTATCTCCGGGAACCAATCGGCCTTTGTCAAGAACCGTTTATTGATTGAGAATGTCCTTCTCGCTATGGAGCTAGTAAAAGACTATCATAAAGACTCCATTTCGAGCCGGTGTGCTATAAAAATTGATATTTCAAAGGCCTTTGACTCTGTCCAATGGTCCTTCTTGAGGAATGTTCTGAGTTCTCTTGATTTGCCTCCTGCATTTGTGCATTGGATAATGCTTTGTGTGACAACAGCTTCTTTCTCAGTTCAGGTGAATGGTGAACTTGTGGGATTTTTTCCAAGCGAAAGGGGTTTGAGACAGGGGTGCTCTCTCTCTCCATATTTGTTTGTGATCGTTATGGACGTTTTGTCGAAGATGCTAGATGCTGCAGTCGGACATCAGTTCGGTTATCATCCAAAGTGTAAGAACCTTGGTGTTACCCATCTGTGTTTTGCAGACGACCTTATGGTTCTATCTGATGGTAAGGTCCGATTCATTGAAGGTATTGTGGGGGTTTTTGATAGCTTTGCTAAACGATCGGGCTTAAAAATCAGTATGGAGAAGTCCACAGTTTATCTCGGGGGACTCTCACCAACTGCTAGTCAGGAGATTCAAGACAGTTTTAGCTTTGAGGTTGGTCAACTCTCGTTTCGATACTTAGGTCTGCCTTTGGTTACCAAACGTCTATCTCTCTCGGACTGTGCTCCTCTCATAGAGCAAATCAAGAAAAAAAAAGGTTCTTGGACGGCCTGTTTTCTCTCGTTTGCAGGACGCTTAAATTTGATTCAATTGGTTCTATGGAGTATATGTAACTTCTGGTGTTATGCTTTCCGTCTTCCGCGACAATGCACTAGGGAGATAGACAAGTTGTGCTCTGCATTTCTCTGGTCTGGCCCGAATTTAAACCCTCATAAAGCTAAGGTAGCTTGGGAGGACATCTGCAAACCAAAGACAGAAGGCGGTCTTGGTTTACGATCTCTGTCTGAAACGAATGACGTATGTTGTCTCAAGCTAATCTGGAGAATTCTTTCTTCGAAGGACTCTCTGTGGGTTAAATGGGTACATAGTTCAATACTCAAACAGGAGAGTTTTTGGAGCTTTAAGGCCTCCTCTGCTGGCTCCTGGATGTGGAGGAAAATACTCAAGATGCGCTTCACTGCAGGTCTTTTCTGCAGGAATGAGATTGGCAATGGTTCCCATACGTCTTTCTGGTTTGATCATTGGTCCACTATGGGGCGTTTGATTGACATAGCAGGTGACCGAGGGTTCATTGATATGGGAATTAGTAGACTTATGACGGTTGTAGACGCTTGGGGGAGACGTGGTCGACGGAGGCACCGTGTGCAGCACTATACGCAAATGGAAACAGAGCTTTTGACAAAATATGAGAGTCGTTCCTCTAGGGATGATGAGGTTCTTTGGAAAGGGAGAAATGATAAGTTTAGCCCACGTTTCTCTACCAAGGAAACTTGTAATCAAATCCGCTCCATGGCTACGGCAGTCTCTTGGTACAAATGCGTATGGTTCGTCAGTTCTGTTCCAAAACTCTCGTTCTGTACTTGGCTAGCTCTACGCAACAAGCTCTCTACTGGTGACCGGATGGCGAAGTGGTCCCCCGGAGAGCTGGGGGAGTGTGTGTTCTGTAATGCGGTTGAAACTAGGGACCATTTGTTTTTCTCATGTAGCTTCAGCAGGGAGGTATGGGAAAATATAGCCAAGAACATCTACGGTACTCGTTACTCTACTAGTTGGTCTTCAATAATCTCATCCACTAGCAACACCAGGAGTGATAGTACACAGCAGTTCCTTGCATCCTCTGTTTTGCAGGCAACGATCTACAATATTTGGCATGAACGTAACGCAAGGAAACATGGAGAAGCCAATAATCCTCAGTTACGCATTGTCCAACTCATCGATAGCCATATGCGAAATCAACTTCTGACACTTGGTCTCAAGGGCACTCGACGTCATGAAAGTGCTCTCCTCATTTGGCTAGGCTCTAGAGTTTAAAAAGTTTTATATTTCTCTATTCTTTTCATTGAGTTTTTTCAACAGAATGTTGCACAAGTTGTAAAACAGTATTTTTACTTTTGAATATAATTTAACATTATTTCAAAATATATATATATATATATATATATATGGTATATCTCTCCCTTCTTCAGTACCACATCTGTTACAAGTTTTATTTTGATACATCAGAGGCATATATATCTTAAAAAGTGTCAAATGTAGAGCAGAGGATATTATATACTACATACATGGTCTCAAATGGGTATAATGGGTATTTGATTCTTAGCATCTCAATGATATCTGACGAGTGAGCCACTGAACTCGAACATAAGATTCTTCCTCATGTTTTAAGCTCTTCCATTGCCAAGATTTGTGCAGAAACTACATCGCCTAGACTATGTGCACAAACCCTCCCCTGAAATTTGGGTAGCTTCCACGAGCCCGTAGTCAACTCTACACAAGATCAGCTCAAACGGACACAAAACCAAAGTCTATTTGTGAACTTGAAATGTAATTATGAGAGTGACTAGATGAATTCCCTAACCTTGACAATGACAATGGAGGGAAAAATTCGAGGGGAGCTTGTGGGTTTTGGACTAAGAATTGGACCGATACAAAGCGTAGGGATCACGACAACTTGGTTTAGCTTCTTCTCAGATGTGATCTTCCAAGCTTCTTTCTCCTCTAAAGCATTAAATTTGCGTAACCATACCAATTCTACATAACATTTTTCAGACAACTACTCGAAACATGATGACCACTTTTGATCAGTTCTCAAACGGTTTTTGGAATTGTTACCGACCACCATCAATCAATCACAATCTCCATCAAACTCATTAATCAATTTTAAATTTTGGAATATGATCATTTTTTGGTTAATATTTCCATAATAACATTATTACTAAAACAAAATTCATAGTATTATTTTTATCATTTTAAAATTTTCATATATGTTACTTAATTTATTTTTATATAGTTATTGTAGTATATGTTTTACTTCAATTTTATGTTTATGTTCAGAATGTTATAGATACAACTACATATATTTTTTTTACTTCACCATGCATTTAAATCTTATTTCCATTCTAAAACTCATTAACACATTCTAAACTTTGGAATATGATCATTTTTTGGTTAAAATCTGCATAATAACATTATTAATAAAAAAAAAATTCATAGTATTAATTTTACTATTTTAAATTTTCATTTATGTTACTTAATTAATTTTATATAGTTATTATTTTAATTATTTATTGTAATATGATAATTTTTGGTTAGAATGTGCATAATAACACTATTACTAATACAAATTCATAGTATTAATTTTACTATTTTAAATTTTTATTTATGTTACTTAATTCATTTTTATATAGTTGTTATTATTATTATTTATTGGAATATGATAATGTTTTGGTTAAAATTTGCATAATAAAATTATTACTAATACAAATTCATAGTATTAATTTTCATTTATGTTACTTAATTCATTTTTATATAGTTATTATTATAATTTATTGGAATATGATAATTTTTTGGTTAAAATTTGCATGATAACATTATTACTAATACAAATTCATAGTATTAATTTTTATTTATGTTACTTAATTCATTCTTATATAGTTATTATTATTATTTATTGGAATATGATATTTTTTTGGTTAAAATTTGCATAATAACATTATTACTAATAAAAATTCATAGTTTTAATTTTCATTTATGTTACTTAACTTTAAATTTATGTTACTTAATTCATTTTTATATAGTTATTTTATTATTATTTATTGTAATATGATAATATTTTGGCTAAAATTTGCATAATAACATTATTACTAAAACAAATTCATAGTATTAATTTTACTATTTTAAAATTATTATTTATGCTACTTAATTCATTTTTATATAATTATGTTTTTTATTATTTACTAAAACGAATTTATATTATTGTTTTTAATATTTTAAAATTTAATTAATTTACTTAATTCATTTTTTTATTTATTTTTACTATTATAAAATATTAGTAATAAAAATGCAATGAATAAATATTTAAAATAGTATTTTGAATACAAAAAAATATATATATAGATTCTTAAAACGAAATCCATTATAAACCGCCTCCTGTCTCCCGCCATTATAAACAAACGAATTTGCTTCGATCAGTCCGATGACGAGTCCCTTCCGCTTCCCTGCTTTTCCCTCAGGTAAAATTCATAGCTTCTTATCTCTTACCATTTCTTAGAAACGATTAGCCCATCTTGAAAATTTTGATTTTGTTAGGTTCTATGAAGGAGGCTTCGCCGGAGGAGGCTGTAGCTTTAACAGCGGTCTTTTGGGACATGACCAAGTGTCCGCTTCCCGATGGCTTTGATCCTCATCGGGTCGTTCCGTGTATCAAACAGTTGTTGCAGAAGTATGGCTACCGTGGTCCTCTCAGCATCCTTGCCTTTGGCGTACTAGACGACGTTCCTAATGACATCCTGAGAGGAGTCTATTCCACTGGAATTGCTCTTACTAACGTCCCTGATTACGGTTAATATCTCTCTCTATCTTGACAATCCTTATATTCTATCTTTGATTGAATAGAGAAAGAGAGTCTCACCTCTTTAGTGTTTTTGAAACAGATGGCTTTGGAATGTTGCAACATATTTGTGACTTTACTGAGAAGAATCTACCTCCAGCTACTATTATTGCCTTATCTGATAGTGACCTTAAAATAACTAACTTCATACGAAGAGTTCAGGGATACAACTTACTTGAGCCTAAATTCTGTGATCTTCTGGCATCATCAGAAGGTGTGTGTGTGTATTTGCCATCTCTCTCTCAGTGTTGTTGAAATGACCAGCAAATCTGTTTGTTGCTCAACTGGCTACCTTCTTTTTTTTTTCCACGCACGCAGATTCGGTGGTACCTGAGGGAGAAACAGTTGACCCTCCCTACTGGGATTGCTTAGTATGCCGCCGTGACCCTCCTAGCCAAGGCTTTGACAATTTCACCGCCCATCTCTCTAGTGAAGAACATCAGGAGTTGGTAATCATCAAGAATCCTCCTAGCCTAATCATTACAATTTTGTCTTTATGTCTTTTTTCTAGTTTTAACCCCCGCATGTTGCGTTTATTTTTCAAGCAGAGATTGTGCTGGTTACCCGATCCTCCTCAGTGTGTACCCTCAGCTCCCCTTGATTCTCATCCGGCCAATGTTACTACCATGGTGAAAAAGTCGTGTCTGATAACGTTTTAGCTTTCTTAATTCATTTGGCCCCCATGTCCATGTTGTTTTTTTTTTTTCAAGCAGCCGTTGGAACAACACTCCTGGGACCAGGAGGCTATATTAACCAAAGTGATTTGGGACATCAATAAGTGTCCTGTTCCCCCTGGCTTTGATCCTCGTCTGGTTGGTCTGTGTATTAAACGGTTTTTGGAGAATTCAAGCTACCCTGGTCCTTTCAGCATCGTTGCCATTGGCCTACTGTCAGACGTCCCTGAAGATACCCTGCGAGCTCTCTCTTCCACTGGAATCGTTCTTCATAACGTCACCCACGGTTAATATCTTCTCTCATCCTTGTTCCCCTTTCTACAGTTATGGATCCTTGATGAATAGAGAGAGTCTCAAGTCTTTTCTTTTCTGAAACAGGTTGCGGTGGCATTGAGAATCTTTATTTTGAGCTCACCGCATTTAGTAAACAACCTCCAGCTAATGTCATTGTCATCAGCCCTCCGTCCACTGGTCCTTACCTACAACCGCAACGACGGTTTTTAATCTTTAGAAGCAACCTCGATGTTCGTGATACTCTTGAAAGTTTATTTCTTGGGGATACGGCAGCACTTGAGGAGGATAAGGGCAGTGAAGCGGGTGAATCTGCCTACTGGTTTTGCTCAGTCTGCTGCCATGGTCATGCTTTCCAAGGCATTGAAAATTTCATCACGCATCTCTCTGGTAGAGCACACCAACGGAAGGTAACCTAGCATCCTAGCCAAAACCGTATTGACTTGTTGTATCAATACTTTTTTTTGTCGTTTGTCTTTACTATTTGTTTAGTCGAGTCAACCTTTTTTTGGTCATCTCCTGATTTTTTTACCCCTATGTGCATTTGTTTTTCAAACAGATGTTGGACTGGTTGCCAAGTGCACGGGTTTCTCGTCCGGCGAATGCTTCCGACGGAACAACCAGGCAAGTTTTAATATCCTATAATGTTGAGATTTCTAATTCTTAGAATTCTGTGTTTTTCTTAATGAAAAACTCAAACTTTGTAGCCAAAGTGCATAAAGCCGAGGACGTCCAGGAGAAGAATACCGTATCCCTGCTTCTATATCTAATTTAGTGATACAGCCTTGGTGAATGGATCGTTCTGCTTCTTGCTGGCAAACCTTGGGTTAACTTATGCTTTCAAATCTTTTTTTTTTTTAAAAAGAAAAAAGTACACTCACTATAATTTTATGCGTGCTCTATAATTTATAAGTAAATTTAAGTATGTTTCAAATGATTTGGTTTGTTTTGGTGAATGGTTTGTTCTACTTCTACCGGCAAATGTTTGCTGCTCAACTTAGATGCACTAGAGATAAGAGATCGGATCCTGGTAGTATTTTTTCAAATGATGTGGTTTGTTTTGGTGAATAATTTGTTCTGATTCTACCGGCAAATGTTGGCTTACTTGGGCTTATTTATGAAACAGTTAAATACAAAAGTTCCACAATATTGTTTAACTAGAGTACGCACGCGCACTGTGATATTATTAATATTCTATATTTTTGCGTTCTGAAAAATTATCTTATGTTTGTTATTTGTTGTTCTTATTTCTAACGTCTACTTGTTGTTCTTTAACGTGAGCTTTTTATATGTATTATGTAGGTGTTAGTTGTTGATTGAGGATAATTTTAAAGATCATTGTTTATTTCTAAATTGTATACGATATTATAAGAATCGTCGATCATTAAGATAGTCAAAGATTTGTGGAGAATAATTTAGACAGTCTAGTTTGATGATACATTCTCAATAAGTGAATTTGTATAAATTTTGTGTTCTATTCATTTCATTGTCTTTACTAAGAAGGAGACCTGCGCGTGGTTGTATTCTTTTATGTTTAAATGTATTATCTAAATTGATTATTTTATAAAAGAGATTCGTCAATTTTGTAAGCCGTCATCCTAGAGTATTTAGTTATGTTTTCTATTTGCTTTGCTTAAGACTTGGTCTAAAACAAACGCAAAAAGATTAACAGGTTGTAGATGGGATAGTAATCTAACAGGTAGATGGGATAGTAATTTAATTGATCTTCCTTTACATTATTTCTAAATGCATTAATTTTACACATGTTTTAATAACGTATAATGGAAGCAAATTGTTGTCAAATAAACTAATCATACCTCTTATATAATAAAGTAAGATTTCTTCAAACTCATGCTCTAATAAATTAACAAGTGACACACTATTATTTTAATATGTGTTATTCTTCTCAAATTTAAATACATTATTTTTTATATTTAATAAATTTAATTATACTTTTTTTTTTCAACAAAAGATTAGCTCAAAAGAGCCAATTGGATAAAAAATTGTTTACAAATAATACATAGTGCAGATAACCACGCGCTTTGCGTGCTAGTGAATCCGCACTTACATTTGCATTTCTAGAAATAAAAGATAAAGAGAAAGATGAAAATTCTTCCTTGTCAATCTTGATGTCGTCGAGGTACACCGAAAAAGCTGGCCAGTCCGCAGGAGAAGACACCATCCTCATCAAGTCTGAACAGTCTGTAAAGAATGCCACATCTCTGAAATCATGTCCGATCATGCACCGCATCGCCCAAATGAAAGCTTCTACTTCTGCATGTAAGGGGCAGAGACTCCGTCGGAAATTAGAGGCTCCTCGAATCGGCGGCATGTCCTGAAACAATGAACAAACCCATCCCGCACAAGCGAGTGGGTCATCCGCTTTCCATGATCCATCAACGAAACAATGATACCCCGTGAAAAACGCAGGAAGATTAACTGTGGACAGCCTCAGTCGGGGGTGTGGCGCGAGAGTGGTAGGGGTCGAAGCCATACAATCACTCTCCACCTGAGCCTGTTGCCATGACAAGGCCTCACCTTCCGCTACCCTGACAGTATCCGCAGGACACTCAACAATATTTTCATAAACCTGTGCATTCCTTGCTTTCTAAATATACCACATAAGCCAGGAAAACATTGATATCTGAGAGGCCGGGTTATTGGGGCCCAGAAAATGATCCATATTTGCATACACGGACTCCGTGGAAAAGAAATGGCCCCCACTGGTACGTTTGCTAAAGCCCAAGCCTGTCTAGTTGGAGGACAGACAAAGATGGCATGATTAACTGTTTCCTCCTCAGCACCACACCGTGCACAACCCGGGTCACAGGCAATGCCCCGCCTTCCCAAATTTGCTGATACCGAAATACACCCCGATAAAACTTGCCACATGAAATGATGAATTTTTGGTGGACAACGAGCCTGCCAAACACTGGCCAGGAGGGAAGTGATCTCCGGGCAACAACCAGGAGCTTGGAAAGTCCCATGTACTTCCCGACGAGGCAAATGATAGCCAGACTTTACTGTATATTTTCCATTTTTCGTGAAATGCCAACCTAACTGGTGTTCCCTTGGATTGCTTCCTAAAGGTAATGCCCTTATCAATGCAACATCCTGAGGGTCAAAATGCTCGTTGAGCATATCCAGCCGCCAAGTATTTATTCGACGATCAATTAAGTGAGTCAAGTGGAGATTGGGATCCTTGAAGGGCCCCTTACATAACGCTGGTCTCGGGAATTGGGCCGGTATCCAGGGGTCATTCCATACTGAGATAGAATCTCCCGTACCAATCCTTTTAGTAAGTCCTTTGTTTACCAGAGAGCGAGCGGAACAAATACTCCTCCACCCATACGATGGAGAGTAAGACCGAATTGGATCCAATGGATGTGTATTCCTGTAGTACCTACTTTTGAAAACTCTGGCAAACAGCGAGTCCGGAACCTCAATCAGTCGCCATAATTGTTTAGCCAACAAAGCCGAGTTGAAATCATCTACATTCCTGAAACCTAACCCCCCCCCCCCAATTGCTTACTAACACATAACTTGTCCCAAGCTCACCAATGCATGCCTCCCGATTGTCCATTGGAACTCCACCAAAAATTTGCCACAGCACTAGTGAGTTTGGATATAATTGTCTTCGGTAACCGGAAGCAAGACATCACAAACGTCGGAGTCGCTAGCCCTGGGCATTCGGGTACTTGGGTCGGGTTCGGGTAGGAACCGGTCGGGTTCGGGTTTTACGGGTAAGGGAGTTTAGGACCCAATAGGGTAAATAAAAAATTTTGGTTCGGTTCTGGTTCGGGTTCTATCGGGTTTGGGTCGGTTCGGGTTAGAAATCTCAGAACCGGTAAAAACCCGAAAAAACCGGGTTTCGATCGGTTCGGGTAAATTTTACCCGTTTATACTAAAAAACAACTGTGTACCCGATTTCTAATGCAATACCCGAAAAAATTACAAACAAAATGTTAGTTGAAACCTGCAAATTTCACATCTGAAATTCAAATCCAAACATCTTAATAGATAAATATGGAGTACAATCATCATTCTCAAATTTATATGACAAAGAAACTACTTAAGCAAAAGAAGAGATAGTAGAAAAGTTTCTTAGAAATCCAAGTCTGATGCAAAACATAGATAATATATAGAGATAGCAGTAGGAAATACTACACATTCAATCTTCATAATTCAGACTTCAGGCTCAGTCAGAAATAGCAATTGTTCTCTCTTAGGTCCTATACAATTCAAAAGAGAGAAATATAGAGCACATGTCAAATTCATTATAATTGGTAAACTACTTGCTGAAGCAACTACTTGCTGAAGCAACTACTTGAAATCAGGTTCAAACTTTTAACACTTAACACTTACAAGAAGAATTCTGATTTATGAGATGATCTTATGAGAGGTAACTTTTAACAATCACAAGCCATAAATCAGAATTATAACTTGTAAGTGTTAAAAGTTACCTCTCATAAGATCATCTAGCAACTCTACTTCAGCAAGTAGTTGCTGAATTGTTGAGACTCCTTTTTCATTGATGTGGATCTCACATTTCAACCATTGCTCAGTACACATCAACACTTCAATCATGTAGTGTGTCAAGCAGCTTCTGTATGGAGTTACAATTCTACCACTTGTGCTAAATGCAGATTCTGATGCTACTGAAGATGCTTGCATTGCAAATATATCCTTAGCTATTAGTGATAGAACTGGATACTTCCCACTGTTGACCTTCCAAAAGGATAACACATCATATTCTGTACCTTTTAGAAGATTGGAAGACTCGACATTCTCTTTCAAATACATATCCAACTCATTAGATGAGTTTTGAACTCCGGTTTCCTTCACAATCTCATCATATATGATCTCCATATCCTCAAGTACAACTCCATTAGGCAGAACTGTTGTCGGACATGAATCACTTCCAACTTGTTCCTGCTCTTGAGAATGATTCCAATTCCACGACCCTTGTGATTGAGAAGATGACCCATCTGACCCTTTGTTCAATAAACTTGCTCTAGTGTATTCATCATACAAATCCCTCATGATGTTCTTAACTGAATCAGAAAGATGATTAGACTCCACAGAGTTCTTACCATATAGCCTATCAAAGCATAGCTCAGCAAACTTCATTTTCTTCCTTGGATCAAAAACGCTTGCTACCATCACAAGCCTATTCATTTCTACCTTTTCTCCAAATGGATTCCAATACTTGTCCAGCTTTGATAACATAGATGATGCCTTACTCTTCAGCTTTTGATCAACTATCTGTGTGCTCATCGAAATTAAGTTTTTAGTAATGAAGACTATCTCATTGTAGAGCTTATGAGATGCAACAGAGGTAGAAGCTGAAAGAACCAATGTAGATTTGTAGAATATGCCAAGAATTTGAGCAAACGTTTCAAGATCATCCAAATCTTTTTTAACCGCAGGTCCAATCCTTTTAGCGCCATCCACTTTTTCCAGAAAATAGTCATTATATGGTTTATCTTCAGCCTCCATCCTCTCAAATGCCGATCTGAACTTCAGAGCTTGTTCTAGCATGAGATATGTTGAATTCCATCTTGTCCTGACATCTAACGGTACACTTCCCCTCCTCATCTTCCCTGTTTCAACTCTGAAATCAAATGATTTCAATCTATTGGTTGAAGACCTCACATACTGGATTCCATTCCGAATAGCAGCCACACTGTGATCAACCTCTGTCAAACCATCCCTCACAACCAAATTCAAAATGTGAGTAGCACATCTCAAATGCAAGTACTCACCTTTCAGTATCAATGCATCATCTCCTCTCTGCAACATAGCTGCTTTAAACTTAGTCATGGCTGAACTATTAGCCGTAGCATTATCAACAGTTATGCAGAATACTCTCTTTATGTCCCACTCACCTAAAACCTGAATAAGAACATCACAGATTGTTCCTCCCTTATGATCACAAACATGCTTGAATCCTATTATAATCTTCCTTAACTGCCATGTATGATCAACAAAATGAGCTGTTACAACCATATAGCTGGCTGAAGTAGTAGGACAAACCCATATATATGTAGTCAAGGACAGCTTCTGCTTGTTATTGCCAAGAATCTTCTTCATAGCTGCTTTTTTCTTCACATAAAGCTCAACAATGTCTCTTGTAGCAGTTCGCCGAGAGTGAGGCTTATACAATTGAACTTTGGAACAGAAATGTCTCCAAGCTAAGCACTCAACAAAAGATAATGGTAACTCAGCCAACACTAACATCTCATTTGTAGCTTCCCTAAACACTGCTTCACTAACCTTACTCACTCTAATAGAACCATCAGCATCATGAGTCAAAACAGTTTGAGTACTATCTTTGTTAGCACTTAACCATACCTGGTATGATTTGCAAGTGTTTAGAACATGCTTCTTCAAAGTGGAGGTTCCGGATTTGCTTGGACACGCCAATTCTTTACCACAGTAATTGCAATTACATAGGTCTGGATTGCTTACAAGTTTGGTGAAATGATTCCAAACCCAAGACCATGTCTTCTTTTTCGGCTTAGAACCACCTCTTTCAGATTCTTTCTCTTTCCCTTTCCTCTTGGTTATCTTTGCTGAAGCAGGTGTTGCAACATCATCGTCCGTCGTTAGATCAATCTCATTTGATTCATCACCATCAACATCACTCATCGGAGTATTAGTGGCTGTAGGATCAGAAGAGGCCATCTGCATAAAATTAAAAATGAAAAAAAATCATGAAGCAAACTTTATTCAGTCAAGAACTCATCAACAGGTCGAGATTATGACCATGAAGCAAAAGTTTAAGTTCACTTAGAGAAGCAATTACGACCATGAAGCAAAAAATTTCAATGAAATCAAAAAGACAAAGCATAACCCATAAGCTTTAAAGTTCAAAGAAATCAAAAAGACAAAGCATAACCCATAAGCTTTAAAGTTCAAAGAAATCAAAAATCAAAGTTTTCACATTTCATAATGAAGAACTGAAGTTACTGAAACTGAACTATAATCAATTGAAGAAGTAAAATCGAAACCCAGAATTAGAAGTGAGAAGTTAATACCTCCGATTGATTTTCGTTTCTGGACAACGCCGATGGTGGAGAAGTGATTAGAGATGGTATCAATGGAGCTTCTACTTCTAGGTTTGTGTTTGAAGGTAAAAAAAAATTGATAAAGGCAACAAGAAGATAATGCATATAGAATAAATGCAAGAAACTCAATCGACAAAAGTAGCCCTGGAAACTCAATCGGCTGTTGGAATGTGTAAAAGTAACCCTAAGGGGCTAAATCATATTAAGAGGTTTGTGTATTGTCGGTTTTTCGGGTCTGTGTGTCGGGTATTGGGTAAAACCCGAAACCGAACCGATACCCGCGGGTACACATATATAGGACCCATCAGTGTAAAATACCTATATCCGAGTTCGAACCGAACCGTGTTTTTCGGGTCGGGTACGGTTTGGGTTTTCGGGTCTGTGTTTTTTGCCCAGGGCTAGGAGTCGCAGTCGCCACAGACTGTATCATCACTTCCCTTCCCCCTTTTGAAAGCAACTTTGATGTCCAACCATTTGTCTGACTCTGCAGCCTATCCCGGACAAAGGCAAAAACCTTCGTTTTAGCCCCACCCAAACTTTCCGGTAACTCCAGATAAGATCCCATACCACCAAAATTGGTAATCCCAAGAACTCCCTGCATCTCCGTCTTTTTTCCCTCATCAACTTTATGGCCAAACTGTAACGAAGATTTGGCAAAATTTATTTGCTGCCCCGAGACGGACTCATACTGGTTTAGAATATTCAAAATGGTCGTACATTGGTCTTTGTCCACCTTACAGAAGAAAAGGCTATCATCGGCAAACAGCAAATGCGTTATTGGGGGACATTTATTTGCCACTTTAATCCCTGTAATTAGTTTTTTCCTCTCTGCTTTCCGGATATTTGCAATCAAAACTTCCGTACACAATATAAACAAGTAAGGAGACAAAGGATCCCCCTGTCTTAAACCTCGCTCCGGGACTATCAACCCATTCGGTTGGCCATTCAAAAGAACCTTATACTCAACCAAAGTGACACAGAACATAATCCAAGCAATCCATGTCTCCGCAAATCCCATTTTCCGTAGCAACGCCTCAACAAAGGCCCACTCCACCCTATCATATGCCTTACTCATATCTGTTTTTATTGCCATAAATTTTCCTTTACACGACGGGTTAGTGCGTAGCCCGTGGAACATCTCTTGAGCAATAATAATATTATCCGAAATTAACCGACCGGGGACAAAGGCCGATTGAGTCTCAGAGATAAGAACCGGTAAGACCCTCTTTAGCCGCTCACATAGAACTTTGGAAATGATCTTATAACCCACATTACATAAACTAATAGGACATAAATCTGTCATACGGGTTGGCTTAGCCACTTTAGGGATAAGGCAAATGTGCGTCCTGTTTAAACTTTTATCAAAAACACCCTCCTCGAAGAAACTATTTACCAATAACACTAAGTCCGTTTTAACGACATTCCATGCTTTCTAGAAAAACAAAGCTGTCATCCCATCCGGGCCAGGAGCTTTGTCCGGATACATCATAAACAAAGCCGCTTTAACCTCAGCCTCTGTGACTGGTTCTGTTAACCTTCCATTATCCTCATCCGTAATCACACAATTAACCTCCCTTAATGCTTCCTCAAAATTAACCGGGTTAATAGAAGTGAACAAATCATCAAGTTATGACACTCCTGTATTACAAATATCAGCATCATCCGTTGACCAAATATTATTTTTGTCAAAAAGACCTGTGATCCGATTTCGGGCCCGCCTTTGCTTTGTCTGGGCATGAAAATATTTAGAATTTCTATCTCCTACCCGCATCCACTTGCTCCGACTCATCTGATACCAGTAAACCTTTTCATCCCTATAAGCCTCCTCTCGTAAGCGATTGTTCAAATCTGTGATGACAGACGAGGGAGTTCAATCAGCTGCCTGAGCCTCAGTCAATTGCCTCTTTAAATCCTCAATTGTATCCCTACCAAAGGGGACATGTGATTTGCGCCACCGAGAAATCGCCCTACGACAGTTCACAATTTTTTCCACAAAATTAGAAGAACCTGGTGCTAGGTGCTCAGCCCAACCTAAGGAGATTGCATCCATCAAACCCTCCTTACCAACCCACCGTCGATCAAACATAAAACTCCTTCGTCCCCGCGGCCTCTTCGCACCAATATTAACCAGAAGAGGCGTATGATCTGAGGCGATCATGGGCAAATATTCCGTAACTGTGTCAGGAAATAGGTCATGCCAATCTTCATTACCTAACGCCCTATCCAACCGACAACGTATCGGTTTTTTCACGCCGACCCCTCCAAGACAACCAATCACCTAGATAGGGAAACTCCAAAAAACCACAATCCCGAATCATTCCATTAAAGGAAAGAAACGACGCCGGATGACGAAGCTTTCCTCCTCGTTTTTCATGATTCCCTGTCAATTCATTAAAATCACCAACAATGAACCAGGGAGAGGACCGAGAGGAAGCAATCCGTAATAGACGTTCCCACACCAAGTCACGGTTCTTAGGAACAGGTTCCCCATATACAAATGTTAAGTGGATAATGTGTCCTTTAAAGACCGCTTCAACGCCAATTAGTCTGTTAGACTCAAATAAAATTGAGGCCTGAAAATCATCCTTATTATAAAAAAGGGCTAAACCACCACTACAACCAATAGGATCTACTGTTTTTAAATTCTTATATCCGAAGTGACCAAGGGATTTTTCCACAAAAACAATAGATTGTTTTGTTTCCATAAAAAACAGAAAATCTGGCCGATGTTTAGACCATAAATCTCTTAGGTTCCCAATTGTAGCCTTATTACCCAAACCTTGACAGTTCCAACTAATAATATTCATCTAAAAAACATATGTGCGGTGTTGTTAAAACACCAAAAACCCACATCCTCCAACCCTTGAGAAAGTGAGCAGAAAGAACAAAAACCAAACCACAATATATAAGTCTTGAAAAGAAACCAAGTGTCAAGAGGCGTAAATCGTATATGTATAAACTATACACAAAGGGCCATAAAAAAGCCCAGCCCAGAAGCCATGAACAGGCTTGATCGAAACCCCATTCAAAGACAGTGATAAAAATCAACCATGAACAATGAAATAGCAAAGCCCAATTAAACACCTTCATGGAGAGACAAAAATTAAGGTTCATCCGTCGAACATAGAACCCAGATAGTTGCAAACCAAAAAAACCAGTAGAACGAGAACAAGAAGAGGGGCAACAAGGTTTTATTAAATCTCTTACAAAGAAGAACCATAGAGCAAGGCACAACCCAATACATAGAAAACCAATACATGGGAAGAAAATCAAAAAGCAGCAAAGACCATACGGAACAACCGTTGGTGACTTATTCGAAACCAAAAATTTAATACTAAACATAAAGAAAACAGAAGGCTGTTCCCAACAGAAGAAACATGAGATATCCTATTATACTTTCATACTAAAAAAGTAAAAAAATATCCTATTATTTTTAATATCCATTTAATAATTATATATTTTCTAATAAGATATCATTTATCAATATTTTATATATGCCATAATATTATCATTTGTTAGGAAGTAAATAATACAATATAAATAAAATTATATAAGATTTCTTCAAACTCATACTCTAATAAGCTGACAAGTGTCATTCTATTCTTTTGACATATGTTATTCTTCTCAAATTTTAAATATACTATTTTTATATTCAATAAATTTAATTATCCTTTTATACAAAAAAATATCCTATCATTTTTCGATATTCATTTAGTAACTATATATATTTTTAATGAGATATCATTTATCAATATTTTATATATACCATATAATATTATCATTACTTTTATTTGCCTAACAATGGAGGCGGCTAGGGCAAGCAAGGTCGAGGGGCAGGATGCGAGTATGGAGGAGGTGGGTAGGCCACCAGGGGAAGATCCAAGTCCAAAATTGTCATACGTGGAGAAGGTCAGGGGTAGTACTGGTGGAGGTAGGCCGGTACCGGAACAAGTTTTAGATGATGAGTTTGTGGCGTCGAGGATGAGGTTGGAGTTTCCGCATGGGGAAAATGGCGAAGCAGTGGTCACAATCGGTCAGGAGGTGTTATCAGCGATGAATGGGTTGTGGAAGCAGTGCATGGTTGTGAAAGTGTTGGGGGAGGCAGGTTCCAGTTGCGGTGTTGGTTCGGAAGATGCGTGAGCTATGGAAGCCTGCAGGTGGGATGTTTGTAGTCGATCTCCCAAGACAGTTCTTTATGGTGCGGTTTGATTTGGAGGAAGATTACATGACGGTGGTGACGGGTGGTCCATGGCGGTTGTTCGGGAGCCTGTTGATGGTCCAGGCATGGTCACCCAAATTTGATCCGATGAAAGATGATATTGTCACCACACCGGTGTGGGTGAAGATAGTAGGGCTACCGGTGAATTTCTACCATCGTAGGATCATCATGGGAATTGCGGAAGGGGTAGGCAAGCCATTGCGAGCCGATATCACAACGACACAGGTAGAGAGAGCCAGGTTTGCTCGGGTGTGTATTGAAGTTAACATAAGGAAACTGTTGAAAGGGTCAATTATGGTGAATGGGGAGCGATACACAGTGGTGTACGAAGGATTGAGTAACATCTGCCCGGCGTGTGGAATTTATGGCCATACCGTGCATACGTGTCCTCAGAAATTGTCGGAGAGTATGGTCCAGATGCAGGTGCAGATTGAGGTGTCAGAGATCGGAGATGCTGGAAAAGACAAAGATGGTTTCACGGTAGTCCACCGTCCGGGTCGGAAGGCTTTGGAACCGGCAAAGAATCTAGTCTTCGCGGCGGGCGAATCGGTAACGAATAATGCAGCAAGGGTTGGTGAGATTGCGGCTAGATCGGAATCGGGAAAGGTTGCCATATCCAACAAATTCGGAGGATTGATTGCGGATTTGGTTGGGGTTGGTTCAAGGGAACTTAAGCAATCTGGGGCTGAAAATAAGGAAAATGAGATTCCTGGGAATATTTCAGGATCAGGTAAGAAAATTAATCAATGGAAGGAAACTAGTGGAGAGGGAAAGGAATTTTGAAGTTTTGGCGGGAGCAGAGGCGGAGGGGGTAGTAAAAAGCCCAGTGGGCCGAGAAATTCAAAGAATATTGGGCCGACGAGTTCAGGCCCTAGAGGAAATAAGCCTGCTGCGGGGTTGGTTTTTGGCCCAGTTCGAAGTGAGACGGATTTGGTGACCTCTGGTAAACACTTGCGAGTTGAGTTGGAACACCATGGCATAGCCGGGGGAGTTTTCACCTGTGGCCGTTTGCTGGAGGAAGTATCAACGCTGGCGTTACATACTGAAGAACCGGTGAGGTCGGCAGATGTTGAGGGAATTATAACAAAGAGTGGGCAGGTCTTGGCATCGAGTGGAGAGGTGAACTCGATGGAGCTTGGTGATCAGATTGGCGAGCAATGACGGGTCTCCCCGGCTTTTCTACGTTTGTTTAAAGTATCAATGATGAATTGTCTATTATGGAATTGCCGGGGGGGGCGAATAAACCTAGTTTTCGCAGATCGCTGCGTTACTTGCTGAAGAAGCATGATATGGACGTGTTGGCGTTGTTTGAAACTCATGCTCAAGGGAAAAGGGCATAGAGGATATGTCAGAGGCTGGGCTATGGTTCTTTTCGAGTCGATGCAACAGGGCAAAGCGGCGGTCTGTGGCTGTTGTGGTGGTCTCGAGTGGGTGTGGTGGAGATTATGGACACATCAGACCAGTTCATATACGCGAAGGTGGGGACAGGTAGTGATGAGGTTCACATAGTGGTGGTGTATGCGGCTCCAATGGTTAGCCGAAGGAGTGGTTTGTGGGGGAAATTTACTGAGGTGGTATTGGGTATCAATGGTCCAGTCGTAATTGGGGGCGATTTTAATACCATTATACGATTGGAACGTACGGTAGGGAACGGAAGGTTGTCGGTGGATTCTCTCGCGTTCGGACGATGGATAAATGATCTTGCATTGATCGATTTGGGTTTTAAGGGTGGTCCATACACATGGCGTAGGGGACGTACGGAGAGGACATTCATTGTGAAACGTTTGGATCACATTCTTTGCAATCCACAGGCTCGGTTGTGTCTCATCTCTCATTTCTCTCCTCTGACCATGCTCCCTTATATATGCAATTTAGTCTGGCTACTGTGTGTGACCCGAGAAGGAGACTGTTTCGCTTTGAAGCGGCTTGGTTAAGCCATGGTGTTTTTAAAGAAATGTTGACAGCATATTGGGACTCAAATCTTACTACTTCGCAAGTTTTGGGGGAGCTACAAAAGACTTTGAAGAAATGGAATAGAGAATTCTTTGGGGATATCAACACTCGCAAGGAAAAGTTGTTACGGGAGGTGAAGGAAGTGCAAGATTTGGTGTCGGTGGTATAAACAGATGCGCTATTACGAAAGGAAGAAAAGCTACTTCGAGAACTGGAAGTGTTACTTACACAAGAGGAGACACTGTGGTTTCAGAAGTCTCACGAGAAAGTGATAGCATTGGGGGATAGAAACACAACGTTTTTTCATACCACCACAGTCGTGCGAAGACGACAAAATAAGGTGGAGATGTTGAAAGATGAGCAGGATCGGTGGATATCTGAGAAGCACGAGTTGGAAGAGTTGGCACTCAGATACTACAAAAAGTTATACTCCCTGGAGGGTCTAAGTGTGACTCGCCCGCAACTATCAATGTTGCCGCAGTAAAGAGTATGGGCAGGTATAAAGCACCGGGGCCCGACGGGTTCCAACCAGTGTTTTATCAATAGTGTTGGGAAGTCGTGGGAAGCTCGGTACAACGGTTTGTGTTGGAGTTCTTTGAGTCTGGAGCACTACCAGAGGCGGCGAATGATGCGCTTATTGTCTTAATAGCAAAAGTGGCAAAACCGGACCGGATTAAACAGTTCAGGCCCGTGAGTTTGTATAAACTTTTCAAAGTCATTACAAAAATGATGGTAATCAGATTGAGGAGTGTGATATCCAAGTTGATAGGACCTGCGCAAGAGAGCTTTATTCCGGGTAGATTGAGTATAGACAATATTGTGGTGGTTCAAGAAGCAGTCCATTCGATGCGAAGAAAAACGAGGAGAAAGGGATGGATGCTCTTGAAACTAGAATTGGAGAAGGCTTACGATAGAGTTCGCTGGGATTTCTTGGAAGAGACGTTAGAAGCGGCGGGTTTGGATGAAGGGTGGCGTCGGAGAATAATGGAGTGTGTGTCAAACCCATCAATGTGTCTTTTGTGGAACGGTGAAAAAACGGAGTCGTTTGTACCAGAGAGAGGGCTGCGGCAAGGGGATCCGTTATCATCATATATATTCGTACTATGCGTCGAAAGGTTGTGCCACTTGATTGACGGAACAGTTGGTAGAAAGGAATGGAAGTCGGTGGGGTTGTCAAGAGGCGGGCCAAAGTTATCACACGTGTGCTTTGCCAATGACATTATTTTGTTTGCTGAGGTGTCTGTAGCTCAAGTGAGAGTTATTCGGTGAGTCCTAGACACGTTTTGTATGGCATCAGGCCAAAAAGTGAGTCTGGAGAAATCTAAGATTTTCTTTTCTGACAATATGAGTCGGGATATGGAGCAACTGATAACAGCAGAGAGTGGCATTGGGGCGATGAGAGAGTTGGGAAAGTACTTGGGTATGCTTATCTTGCAGCGCAGAATAAACAAGGAAACGTTTTGAGAGATCCTCGAGCGGGTGTCATCGCGGTTTGGAGAGAAGTCAGACTTTGAGTTTAGCAGGATGCGTTACGCTTACAAAAGCGGTCCTCTCCTCAATCCCAGTTCACGCAATGAGCACGATAGTATTACCAGCTTCGACTTTAGAGAGCTTGGATAAGCTATCTCGGTCGTTTTTGTGGGGTGACACACCGGAGAAGAAGCGAATACACCTTTTATCATGGGATCGAGTGTGTTCTCCGAAGAGAGAAGGTGGTTTGGGTATTCGGAAAGCGCGAGACATGAACAAGGCTTTGGTAGCAAAAGTGGGGTGGTGCCTATTGCAGAATACTACGAGTCTATGGGGTTAAGTGTTGCGCTGCAAATACAAGGTGGGGGAGGGTCATGACGTCTCGTGGATGAAACTGAAGGGGACTTGGTCCTCCATCTGGAGAAGTGTTGGTGTCGGTCTGAGGGAGGTTATCTTGCAGGGTTTTAGTTGGGTTCCTGGGGATGGAAAACAAATTCGTTTTTGGACAGATCGTTGGCTGCTTGATACACCATTACTGCAATGGGTGCCAGAGGTCGAGAAGCAGCATAGAGCGGAGGAATATTGGATTGAAGGCATTGGTTGGGACCTAGGTAGGATCAGGGTATACCTGCCAGAGCACATTAGTAGAATGTTGTTCGCGGTGGTTCTTAATGCGTCCCCTGTATGGAGGATACATTATCGTGGAGAGGTACAGAGAATGGGAGGTTTACTGTTGCCTCAGCGTACTCATTGGTGAGTCGGAGTGGAGTGTCAACTCAATGCATGTCCCATTTTTTTGAAAAAATTTTGAGAGTAATTGCTCCCGAACGAGTTCGGTGCTTCCTATGGCTGGTCTCGCACCAAGTGATCTTGACGAATGTGGAAAGGATGCGACGACACATGAGGGAAACGGATGTGTGTCAGGTATGTAACGGTGGGATCGAAACAATTCTTCATGTTTTACGGGACTGCCCTGCGATGGTAGGTATATGGACACGGATGGTGCCACCAGTTAAGCACCGCAGATTCTTTGAACAGTCCCTGCAGGAGTGGTTGTTCGATAAATTGGGTAAGAAGTCACGTTCTGTACGGATACCATGGTGCACGATCTTTGCTATGGCAGTTTGGTGGGCCTGGAAATGACGTTGTAAGGACGTGTTTGGGAAAAGAGGGTTGTGTCGGGATAGACTGGGGTTTATCAAGACGGTCGCAGCTGAGGTTACTCAGTCACATGCTAGCGTGAGCGGAGGGTCGGTCAGAGCTGAGAGGGTGGAAAGATTCATCTCATGGTCCCGGCCACTGGATGGTTGGGTTACGGTTAATACGGACGGGGGGTCACACGGTAACCCGGGCGAGGCGACGGCAGGGGGAGTTGCTCGTGATACTAATGGGGGTGGCTAGTCGGTTTTGCACTCAATATTTGTTCATGTACGGCTCCGGTTGCTGAGTTATGGGGTGTGTACTATGGTTTGGTTTTAGCTTGGGAATGCGGATGGAGGAGAGTGGTTTTGGAGGTGGACTCGGAGTTGGTCGTGAATTTCCTGCGGGGAGGGATTTCTGACACTCATCCACTAGCTTACCTGGTACGCTTGTGCCATGGCTTTATTACAAGGGACTGGTTAGTCCGGGTGACTCACGTGTATAGGGAAGCTAATCGTCTTGCTGATGGGTTAGCGAACTATGCTTTTTCTTTACCGCTTGGTTTTCTTTTACTTGATGTATGTCCAGAGATATGTCATCCGGTATTGTTAGACGATATAGTCGGGACTTCGGTCCTGCGCAATATACGATTATAATTTTTTCTGCTTTGAATAAATAATAGGGGATCTTTGTCCCCTATCCATTACCAAAAAAATATATAATATTATTATTTGTTTGGAAGTAAATAATATAATATAATTAAAAAATTTAGATCAATTAATTTCATTCTAAAAAATATCAAGATATAAAAATATGAAAAAATATAATATTTCTTTGTAATCACAATCTCCCGCAAACACAACTTTTAAGAAAGACCAATCAACACATGACCAGTGAGAAAACAAACTTTTAAGAATTGATTCTTGGGAAAATGACACCCACACCCACTTTGGGTGTGAGTTGTGTCACCCACACCCACTTTCCACTCTCCCTATACTTTCCCAAGTTTTTTGCTTATGTGTCCACACATTTTGGACGATTTTGCCCCTCTCCTCTTTCTCTCCTTCTTTTCTCTCTTTTTCTCTTCTTTTTTGTTGTTAACACTTTAACAAAGTAAAATATATTTATTTGTTATAATAAAACAAATTTTCTATTTATTTATATAAAATATATTATGATTATATATTTTCTACATTTTAAGATACATATTGCTATATTTTTTATGAATTTTTAGATTATACAGTATCCATCGGTCGTTGAACATTTGTTCAATTATAAGTGGATAATCAATTGCAGTATTGTTAATAGATAGTTACTTGTGTTTATTCATACAAAATATACATACATAAATTTGGTTAGATCTTTATCCATAGCATATTATCCATAACACAACATAGATCAAATAAGTACAAAACCCTTTAATTCTAAATTTTAAATCCTAGAACATAAACCCTTGAACCTAAAACCAAAACTATTCACTTTAAAAAACAAAGTTTAGTGGATAGAAAAACTATGGATAGGTCTCCATGAATTTACAAAGCATATCTAGACATTAAGCTGAAGAATAGCAGTTGAATGGTGGCTATGGATGTGATCATGTGGATATTTTTTTGTGGATACCAATGTAGACAGACCAAAGAATCATCATACAACATCCACACAATTAAATCCATAGGCACCATGAGCTCCTTGCTTCATATTTTGTGTTGGTCCAGAAACATATACACTCATAAGTAGTTAATAAACAAAATAAAAATTAACAACATTGATTTATTTAGAACATTGAATATCAATCATGTGGATTAGTAGTTATGGATATTTATCATATAATATTTTGCTCATTCTTTACATGAGAGAAATTTGTCCAAAATAAATTAGCCACATAGATTTCTTTTAGCTAAATGTTTTTGTACTATTTTTGAGCTAGAAGTGAGTATATTAGAACTTAGAAGTGTCACTAGAAGCATACTACACAATAAACATGGTCATTATTAATCTCAAAGCCTATCCACCAAATTCTGACCACGTGGACAAGCAATCCAGATGAAATTTATTGACAAGTTTGTTGCATGTTCAAACATCACTATAGTTTAGCCACTTAGATGTCTTTTACCCAAATGTTTTTGTACTATTTTTAAGCTAGAATTAGAGATATTAGAACTTAGAAGTGTCACTAGAAGCATACTACACAGCAAACATGGTCATTATTAATCTCTAAGCCTATCCACCAAACTCTGACCACGTGGACAAGCAATCCAGATGAAATTTATTGACAAGTTTGTTGCATGTTCAAACATCACCATAGTTTAGGGTGGTTTAGGATTTAAGATTTAGGGTAGAAGGTTGACGTTTTTGGGCTTATATGGATTTATTGTCTATGTGGTGTTAGGATTTAAGACACTAAATCCATGTTGCATGTTGCATGTTTATCATTTTCATCTGTCTAAACCCTAAACCCTAAACCCTAAACCCTAAACCCTAAACCCTAAACCCTAAACCCTAAACCCTAAATTAGCCACATAGATTTCTTTTAGCTAAATGTTTTTGTACTATTTTTCAGCTAGAAGTAGGTATATTAGAACTTAGAAGTGTCACTAGAAGCATACTACACAATAAACATGGTCATTATTAATCTCAAAGCCTATCCACCAAATTCTGACCACGTGGACAAGCAATCCAGATGAAATTTATTGACAAGTTTGTTGCATGTTCAAACATCACTATAGTTTAGCCACTTAGATGTCTTTTAGCCAAATGTTTTTGTACTATTTTTAAGCTAGAATTAGAGATATTAGAACTTAGAAGTGTCACTAGAAGCATACTACACAACAAACATGGTCATTATTAATCTCTAAGCCTATCCACCAAACTCTGACCACGTGGACAAGCAATCCAGATGAAATTTATTGACAAGTTTGTTGCATGTTCAAACATCACCATAGTTTAGGGTGGTTTAGGATTTAAGATTTAGGGTATAAGGTTGACGTTTTTGGGCTTATATGGATTTAGTGTCTATGTGGTGTTAGGATTTATGACACTAAATCCATGTTGCATGTTGCATGTTTATCATTTTCATCTGTCTAAACCCTAAACCCTAAACCCTAAACCCTAAACCCTAAACCCTAAACCCTAAATCCTAAACCCTAAACCCTAAATTAGCCACATAGATTTCTTTTAGCTAAATGTTTTTGTACTATTTTTCAGCTAGAAGTAGGTATATTAGAACTTAGAAGTGTCACTAGAAGCATACTACACAATAAACATGGTCATTATTAATCTCAAAGCCTATCCACCAAATTTTGACCACGTGGACAAGCAATCCAGATGAAATTTATTGACAAGTTTGTTGCATGTTCAAACATCACTATAGTTTAGCCACTTAGATGTCTTTTAGCCAAATGTTTTTGTACTATTTTTAAGCTAGAATTAGAGATATTAGAACTTAGAAGTGTCACTAGAAGCATACTACACAACAAACATGGTCATTATTAATCTCTAAGCCTATCCACCAAACTCTGACCATGTGGACAAGCAATCCAGATGAAATTTATTGACAAGTTTGTTGCATGTTCAAACATCACCATAGTTTAGGGTGGTTTAGGATTTAAGATTTAGGGTATAAGGTTGACGTTTTTGGGCTTATATGGATTTAGTGTCTATGTGGTGTTAGGATTTAAGATTTAGGGTATAAGGTTAACTTTTTTTGTTTGTCAACAACTAAAATTACTAAACTTAAAATTTAGTATGTTTATCACCAACTAAAGTTACTAAACTTAAAATTTAGTAATGAAAATAAAAAATAAATGTTAAAGAAAAAAAATATTAGAAAAGAAAGAGAAAAGTTAGAGAGAGAGATGAGAAGGAAAAAAAAGCAGAAAGAGAAGGTAAGATGTATTTGAGTGGAAAGTGAGTTTTGAGGGGTAAGATGTAATTTTACAAGTAGAAAGTATAGGGAGAGTGGAAAGTGGGTGTGAGTGTCAAATTCCCTTGATTCTTATAGACTAGTAGGCCCATTAAACCGAAGTCAAGTAAACCGCCTCCTGTCTCCCGCCATGTAAATTATAAATACACACGGATTTGCTTCAATCAAGCATATCGAAACCCTAGTCCAATGACGAGTCCCTTCCGCTTCCCTGCTTTTCCCTCAGGTAAAATTAATGGCTTACGGTTTCTTAGATACGATTACGTCCTCTGTGTCTCTGTGATTTAGCCGTGTCAATCTATCTTTCCGGCTGCTTATCTGATTAGTGCGATTTGCTTTCCCGATCTTGAAAATTTTGATTTTTGTTAGGTTCTATGAAGGAGGCTTCGCCGGAAGAGGCTGTAGCTGTAAGAGCGGTGTTTTGGGAAATGAGCAAGTGTCCGCTTCCTGTTGGCTTTGATCCTCGTTTGGTTGTTCCGTGTATCAAACTGTATTTGGAGAAGTATGGCTACCATGGTCCTTTCAGCATCTTTGCCTTTGGTGTACTAGACGACGTTCCTATTGACATTCTTAGAGGATTCTATTCCACTGGAATCGCTCTTACTAACGTCCCCAACTGCGGTTAGTATCTTGTCAATCCTTATATTCTATCTTTGATTGAACAGAGGGAGAGAGAGTCTCACCTCTTTAGTGTTTTTGAAACAGAGGGCTTTGGAATTGGTCAGCGTATTTTTGACTTTACTGACAAGAACCCACGTCCAGCTACTATTGTTGCGTTATCTGATGGGGACCTTAAAATAACTAACTTCATACGAAGAGTTGCTGGATACAACTTGCTTGAGCCGAAATTCGGTGATATTCTGTCATTATCACGAGGTGTGTGTGTGTGTGTTTGCTCTCTCTCTCTCTCTCTCTCTCTGTTTGTTGCTTGCTGATCAAGTGGCTACGCACGCAGATTCGGTAATCCTACCTCACGGACAAAGAGGTGACCCTCACTACTGGGATTGCTTAGTATGCCAGCGTGACCCTCCTAGCCAAGACTTTGACGAGTTCACCGCCCATCTCTCTAGTGAAGAACATCAGGGGCTGGTAATCATCCTAATCATTACAATTTTGTCTTTTTTGTCTTTTTTTTTTTCTAGTTTTGACTTTTGACCCCTCCCCCATATTGCATTTATTTATTTTTCAAACAGAGATTGGGCTGGTTACCCGATCGTCCTCGGTGTGTACCCTCAGCTCCCCTTCCCCTTGATTCTCATCCGGCCTTTGCTACTAGAATGGTGAGAAAGCAGCCCATGACTCCCATGTTCATGTTGTTCATGTTGACCCCATGTTCATGTTGTTGTTTTTTTTTTTTTTTTGCAATCAGCCGGGGGAACACTCCTGGGACCAGGAGCCTGTATTAACCAAAGTGCTTTGGGACATCAATGGCTGTCCTGTTCCCTCTGACTTTCATCCTCTTCTTGTTGGTCCATGTATTAAACGGTTTTTGGAGGATTCAAGCTACCCTCGTCCTTTTAGCATCGTTGCCATTGGCCTACTGTCAGACGTCCCTGAAGATACCCTGCGAGCTCTCTCTTCCACTGGAATTATTCTTCATAACGTCGCTTACAGTTAATATCTCATCCTTGTTCCCCTTTCTACAGTTATGGATCCTTGATGAATAGAGAGAGAGTCTCAAGTCTTTTCTTTTCTGAAACAGGTTCCGGTGGCCTTGAGGATCTTTATTTTGAGCTCACCGAATTTTGTGAAAAACCTCCAGCTAATTTCATTGTCATAGCCCCTCCGTCCGATGGTCTTTACCATGAATTGTATGAAAGCTTAGATCTGGGATGTACAACATCGCTTAAGATTCGTGAGACTCTTCCTTGTGAATTTCTGGGAGATACAGCAGCGTTTGAGGAGGCACTTGAGGAGGATAAGGGCAGTGAAGCGGGTGAATCTGCCTACTGGTTTTGCTCAGTATGCTGCCATGGTCATGCTTTCCAAGGCATTGAAAATTTCATCACGCATCTCTCTGGTAGAGCACACCAACGGAAGGTAACCAAGCATCCTAGCCAAAACCGTATTGACTTGTTGTATCAATACTTTTCTTTTGTCATTTTAATTTGTCTTTGTTTACTCGAATCAACCTTTTGTTTCCCTTTCTTTTGTTTTCCTACAGATTTTGGACCACTTGCCAAGAGCAGAACGGGTTTCTCGTCCGGACAGAACAACCAGGCAAGTTTTAATATCCTTTAACGTTGAGATTTCTAATTTTTAGAATTCTGTATTTTAAAAAAAAGAATTCTGTATTTTTCTTAATGAAAAACTAAAACTTTGAATAGCCAAAGTGCAACAAGCCAAAAAAAAAGAGAAGACTACCGTGCAATTGCTTATTTGCCTTGGTGAATGGATTGTTCTGCTTCTTGCTGGCAAATCTTGGGTTAACTTATGCTTATTCTCTAGTCTTTTTTATATTGAAAAAATATTAAGTACACTACTCTAAGTGCACTATAATTTTATGTATGTTGGATTAACTTTGACACTTATGCGTGCTCTATAATTTATAAGTAAATTTAAGTATGTTTCAAATGATTTGGTTTGTTCTACTTCTACCGGAAAATATTTGCTGCTCAACTTAGATGTGGTTTGTTTTGGTGAATAATTTGTTCTGATTCTACCGGCAAATGTTTGGCTTACTTGGGCTTATTTCCAAGTAGCGGCAAATGCTGGGTTAGCTTTATGAAACAGTTAAACACAAAAGTTACACAATATTGTTAATAATATTTTCGAAATTGTTTTGGCATTAACTCTCTTGTCTAATTTTTTTTTTTGATATATTTGTTCAATACAATTTATTGTTCTAGAATCTTACATAAGCTTGATCATTCTTTTGTTTTCAGAGTAGTCCCTTGTTTTGGAAACACTTGAGACAGTCATCAAACATCTCAAGTAATTAATGACTTGAAAGACATAAAGCCAAGTTCATGTATCTTTGTTGTGTCCAAACTATGAGGCAGTTCTCTCCCTTCTTCACTACCATACCTGTTAGAAGATTTAGTTTGATACATCGCGAGGCATGTCTTAAAAAGTGTCAAATCTAGAACAGAGGATATTATACTACATACATGGTCTCAAATGGGTATTTGATTCTTAGCATTTTAATGATCTCTTACCAATGAGCCACTGAACTCAAATATAAGATTCTTCCTGATGCTTTAAGCTCTTCCATTGCTAAGATTTGTGCAGCAACTACATCGTCTGTGTGCACAAACCCTCCCCTGAAATTTGGATATCTTCCACGAGCCCCTAGTCAACTCAACACAAGATCAGCTCAAACTGACACAAAACTAATGACCATTTGGGAAACTGAAATGTAATTATGAGAGTGATTAGATTATTTTCTTAACCTTTGACAATGGATATATAGAAAAATTAGAGGGGAGCTTGTGGGTGGTGGACTAAGAATTGGACCGATACAAAAAACATAGGGATCACGACAACTAGGTTTAGCTTCTTCTTAGCTGCAATCTTCCAAGCTTCTTTCTCTCCTAAAGTATTTGCGTAGCCATACCAAGAAATTATATTTAAGCATGTCCATTCGTTAGGATAGTGTACAAAAATGGGAAATTGTGGCATATAAATAAGATGAAAATTAAAAATGATCAACAATGTCACTTTCACCACACTACAAAGATATCTACACGGTAACAATCAATATACATAAATATTCTTACGTCATAGCTCGATAATGATATAAACAGCAGCGGGTTTGAAAACAGTGTTCCAAGTGAGCTACCTGACTGCGATATCACTGATATGGAACTCGCCAAGTTTAGTGATTTGAAGTTTTTTGCCTATGCGCCGATCAACTTGCGCCACCTCTCGACATCGGTTAATAGTTAATTTTATATTAAGACAATCTTATTCTAGCTAGTTCACAACTTGTTAGCTTTGTTTTCTGTTTCCCATAATCATGATGAAGATGCTAGAAAGTATGATCCTTGCAGTCTGATCTCCTTTGGATTTTTCATGTGCTTTTAGAGCATTCCTAAAGGAGTGATTTGCTCAAGATTTGGATGTTGGACTTTCTTCAATCTTTATGGTTTTCTCCATTTCCTTTATGCGTTGTTCTTTGTTAGTTTTCGTATCTCTTTATCTCTTCGTGTCCTATCTCTTTTTTACTCTTGTAATGTTGTCTAATTAGGAAATAAATTATATCCCCTCAGTCATTCTACAATTTAAGTAATGATGAGTTGAATTTAGTTAGTTAGTTACTATACTTGCATCGTACATAACAGCTGGATCGCATTTATGCTTTTGAAGGCTGCTAATGTGCTAATAGTGAGTAATTGTGACTTGTGAGCGACCAAAAATGAAACGGAGACGACTCTCCATAGTGACATTCTCCACTACCTTAAAGTAGAGAGACTGACACGTTATTTTGTACGGACAGGTGCATGTTTGTCAAGGACGTGACACTACCAGTCCAAAGAAAGAAACTCCACAAGACATATGATGGAGATGATATTATTTCTATTTCATAGTCCAAGATTGATGGGAACATACAAAGTTTGGAATCATTTAGATAAGAGATAACTCGTTTATGTTATGAATAAAATCAATCCATAAGATTCTCACATAAGCTTGATATATAAATTTTGTGTTTTCAGAGTAGACCCTTGTCTTGGAAGCACTTGATACAGTCATCAAACATCTCAGGTAATGACCTGAAAGACGTAAAGCCAAGTTGTTAAATCTTTGTTGTGTCCAAACTATGAGGCATATCTCTCCCTTCTTCACTACCACACCTGTTACAAGTTTTTTGATACATCAGAGGCATATTTTAAAAAGTGTCAAATCTAGAGCAGAGGATATAATATATACTTGGTCTCAAATGGGTATAATGGGTATTTGATTATTAGCATCTCAATGATCTCTGACCAATGAGCCATTGAGCTGGAACATAAGATTCTTCTTGATGCTTTAGGCTCTTCCATTGCTAAGATTTGTGCAGCAACTACATCGTCTATGTGCACAAACCCTCCCCTGAAATTTGGGTAACTTCCACGAGCCCCTAGTCAACTCAACACAAGATCAGCTCAAACGGACACAAAACTAAGGACAATTTGTGAAACTGAAATGTAATTATGAGAGCGATTAGATTAATTCTCTAACCTTTGACAATGGACAGAAAAATTCGAGGGGAGCTTGTGGGGTTTGGACTAAGAATTGGACCGATACAAAACGTAGGGATCACGACAACTAGGTTTAGTTTCTTCTCAGCTGCCATCTTCCAAGCTTCTTTCTCCCCTAAAGTCTTTGCATAACCATACCAAATCTACATAACATTTTTCAGACATTCACAATCAGAAAATGAATTTCTCAATCTTGACAATGAGGAAAGTTTCTCACTTTTAAGTGTTTGCAGTATTCAAGATCACTCCAATGCGATTCTTTGAGTGGAGAGACTTGTGTAGCGTCAAAACGGTACCGTATTGCGGTTGAAGAAGATGTGAGAACAATCCTCTTCACAGTGTTTCTTGACTTTGCACAAAAGTTCATCACATTCATTATTCCACTTCGATCAGGATCAAATTTCTCCTAAGGAATAAAAAAATAAAAATCAAGAGTTTCAATGAAAAATGGTCTCAAAACGAAAACGTGAAATGTGGTCTGACCATATTGTTGTTGTCTAGACCAACGGTGGCAACAGAAACTCGGGATGCGATGTGAAAGACTCCATCAACACCATTGACAGCTTCGTCAAAGCTTCCTTCTACCGTTAGATCGGCTTCAAACATCTTCAACCTTTCTTTTGCTCCTTTTAACTCCCACAAGAAACCAACCTTTTCTTCATCTTCTTGACCGCAAGATAAAAAAAAATTATATATATTCAAGAATCCATAAGGAAAAGAAAAAAAACACTGTTGGAGCAAAAACCTGAGAATCTTTGTCAAAAATATTAGTACATGAGTCTCTAACAGTTGTTCTTACGGAATGACCCGATTCGAGAAGTGCCTTGATGACGTGAGAGGCTATAAAGCTTGTTCCTCCAGTTACCAAGTACTCTGCCATTTTTTTTTATTAGGCTCTGATTTGGTGTATTGACAGACTAGATCATGCGATTATATCCTCTAATTTTATTTTTTTGGATTTCAGATGATGTCCAATCCGGGTTAATCTAGTTTATGTTTGACCTTTTTTGTAGTCTTTGAATAATATACTAGTTGTTTACATTATAAATTGGATTAGTATAACTCTAACATTATATTAGCCTTGGGCTTGAAGCAAAGCTAATGAACCAACTTTGGGCTTTTCTAAGTCTCAAAAGAGATTTATGAAATATGATAATTTAACAGATGAAGCATTGGACTACATATTTGGTAGGGTACTGCTAACAAAAGAAAGAGAGAATCGAATTAAATCTTCTTAGTAGTGAATATTTAAACAAATAATTTGAACTGATATAATTTGAGAAAGACAATGAACAAAATTAGGAAAACACAAGTTATTAAAAAGAAAATTGTATTAAAAAAAATGAGTAACCTATCTGAAATATACTGTTAAATTCTATTTAGTGTATTTCATATTGATATAACACTGTTTATAACGTTTTATGATTCAATCTGAGTAAATTATTTTCGTAGGCAAAAAGTTAACAATAGCATATCGAAGATGTTTTCTTTTACGAGTCTTGATTACAAGATGGTTTAGTTTATGGGAAATAGAGACAAAGATCGATAGGAATAAAAAAAAGAACGAAAATATAGTCTCTTTCTTGTCCAACATTTTCTTTAGGCAGAGCTTTGTTTGAGTGAATCCAAAATTAACACAAAGGAAAGTTGAAGGAAAAATAAAGGAAAGTTGAAGGAAACTTGTCCTCCGTTGGAACATATATATTCTTCCTAAAAATTTGCAATGTATCTAGTATGCCATTTTGTGGTAAGTTGTTTATCAAGTTACTACTACAAGGAACAAAAGTGCCAGTGCTGAAAGTAGAAATAACAATCGTCAACATCCCCAACCGCCTTAACATTAAAAACCAACAAATAAGAATAAACAACCCAACAGAAAGCAATCCTGCAGGAAGATTAGTTTTATGTAAATGAAAGATTATAAATACCAAACTGTCAAGTAGTTAAAAAGTTGCCGTGTATATATTAACTTTAATTTAAAAATATATGGTTAGCGGCTGGTTGGTCCGACACCCCATTGATTTAGTTATGTATTATTTATCCATTATCCGTATGAAGTTATGAAGTTATGAAGTTATGAAGGACCATTGTTTCATATTATAGAATCGTCTACACGTGGATGGTATATATAGTCCACACCAAGAATACTATTGTCTCTGACTTTGGTGGAGAGTTTAACATAAATGATTAGACGATGATACGTCAACGTAATACCAATCAATATCATTGCTATTGTATCCCACATTCCCACTAACGATATTCAGGCAGTGATATGAGGCGGTTTTGGAGATATCGCCTTCGGATGCAATAATTTTTAAAGCCATAAAAAACAGCTAAACATAAATTCCCACAAGAAAACCATACGTAGCTCCACTCTCTACTAGGAGTACTACAAAACTTGGATACATTGAATCGAGTTTTATTGAGTAGACATAAATGTGACAAGAATTCACGTGAAGAACTGCTCGAGAGTGAGAAGTTTTTATTTGCTCTTCAATTTGGTGATCTTTAACATCGCCAAGTTTAGGTTGCGCATTTAGTTTTTTTTAAAACAAAAATATGAGTTTAAATGCATAAGCGTAAAATTATAACTAAAAAAAAAAAAAAAAAAAAAATCGTTATGCTAATTTTCTTTGTTAACATTAAATATGTGTGGTGGTGGTGGTATTACATCTTAAACATGAAAACGCCAATAAACCAATATTACTGATCAACATCCACTGTTATGTACATTATGTATTAAAACTTTTTCTACTGTTAAATTTTGGTAACCTTTGAACTTATTACAAAACCGAACATGCACGTAAGCTACTGAGTCACACATCGTCTCTAGCTTTTTCTCTCCTTTTAGTTTTTTACGTATTCTTTCTAGGCTCGATGAGATGAATTAAAAGAGCAAAGGTGGGTAAAAGTCTTTACCGCCCATAATCATTTGCTCCATAAATGACGTTTGTCTGGCTACAACTGGAACAAAAGAAAAAAAAAAAAAAAGCAAAATTAAATAGAAAGACGAAGCGAGAGAAAAAGAGCGTTGAGGGGCATGAGAGTTTGAGTCCTAACATTAACTCCTCTCATCTGCCCAACTTTCCTCTGTTTCTACTTTATATTACAACCCTGTTCTCTCTTTCCTGTCTCCCTCCAAACCTCATCATAGCTATACCAAGAAGAGTACTCTTTCCAAAATGTCTGATATCTCGAGCTCCGTGAAGCTTAAATATGTAAAACTCGGTTACCAATACCTAGTCAACCACTTCCTCACTCTCCTTTTGATTCCATTCATAGCAACCGTCGCCATTGAGCTTCTCCGAATGGGTTCCCAAGAGATTTTCACTGTCTTGTACTCATTCCACTTCGAGGTTCTTCATATCCTTTGTTCCTCTTTCCTTATCATCTTCGTTTCAACCGTTTACTTCATGTCCAAGCCACGCACCGTCTACCTTGTAGACTACTCTTGCTACAAGCCTCCCGTCACGTGCCGTGTCCCGTTCTCTTCGTTCATGGAACACTCTCGCCTCATCCTCAAAGACAATCCCAAGAGCGTCGAGTTCCAAATGAGAATCCTCGAGCGGTCAGGTCTAGGGGAAGAGACTTGTCTCCCTCCAGCTATTCATTACCTCCCTCCAGCTCCAACCATGGAAGCCGCAAGAAACGAGGCCCAAATGGTTATCTTCACCGCCATGGAAGATCTCTTCAAGAAAACAGGTCTCAAACCAAAAGACATCGACATCCTCATTGTTAACTGCTCTTTATTCTCACCAACGCCTTCTCTCTCCGCTATGATTATCAATAAGTACAAGCTCAGAAGTAACATCAAAAGTTATAACCTTTCCGGTATGGGATGCAGTGCCGGCCTTATCTCCGTCGATGTAGCCCGTGACTTGTTACAAGTCCATCCTAACTCCAACGCAGTCATAATTAGCACTGAGATCATTACTCCTAATTACTACAAGGGTAATGAGAGAGCCATGTTGCTCCCAAATTGCCTATTCCGCATGGGAGGCGCCGCCGTTCTTCTCTCTAACCGCAGATCCGACAGGTGGCGAGCTAAGTACAAGCTCTGTCACCTTGTCAGGACTCACCAGGGTGCGGATGACAAGGCGTACTACTGTGTTATGGAAGAGGAAGATAAGGAAGGTAACGTTGGGATCAACTTGTCTAAAGATCTCATGACCATCGCCGGAGAAGCCTTGAAGGCCAACATCACTACCATAGGTAACTAACAATACTATATCGTATAACTTAATTTATTCTATATATGAATCATGACAATAATGCTTGGATTAGTTCAAACTTCAAACTCAATGCGTTTACATGAAAGATAAAATATAAAATCATTTTAGTTTTAAATAAAATATTTTTACAAAATGTTAAACGTAATGGGAAGAAAAATTTTCTTAACTATAGGTCCTCTGGTTCTACCCGCATCGGAGCAGCTTCTCTTCCTCTCATCTCTTATTGGACGTAAGATCTTCAATCCAAAGTGGAAGCCGTACATACCAGACTTCAAGCAGGCCTTCGAGCATTTCTGCATCCACGCAGGAGGAAGAGCAGTGATCGACGAGCTTCAAAAGAGTCTGCAGCTGTCAGGAGAACACGTGGAAGCTTCGAGGATGACACTACATAGGTTTGGAAACACGTCTTCGTCTTCATTGTGGTATGAGCTTAGCTACATTGAGGCTCAAGGGAGGATGAAGAGAAGCGATAGGGTTTGGCAGATCGCATTCGGAAGTGGATTCAAGTGTAACTCCGCTGTGTGGAAATGTATCCGTACGATCAAGACACCAACGGATGGACCATGGTCGGATTGTATCGAACGATACCCTGTCTTTATCCCTGAAGTTGTCAAACTATGAATATAAATAGTTTATAAAAAGGTATCGGAAAACAGAGAAAACAAAAAAAGCAAAAAGATACGACGAATCAATTCATATCTGCGTTTACTTTTTCATTTTGAGAGTTTTTTTAATTTGTTTTTCTTTTTAGTTTTCAATGATGTGAGTTGTGAATTGTGATTTATCAAATACTACGATTTTATTGTGGTGACAAAGACTATGAAACAAACGGAACAGAGGAAGCAGATTTTAAAGTATTTGGAGTTGTCACAAAATATAAAAAGTGTCTTTGAGATTGACCAACAAGGGATTTGTAATAAATATGGGTGTAGCGAGGCCATGTGGTCATACAGTTGACATAATTGAAAGCTTACTTAAATCCTAGTTGACTTTACGACACGAGAATTCTGATGAAAACCTTAAAAGTGAATCGTTTTCTAGTTTAACTCTGTTTTGGTTTTGATCATATCCCTATTTTTTTTTCTTTTTTCTTACAAACTTGTGACTGTGTGTGGTACACGAATGCAACAGGTTAAATGAGCTCAATCCTAAAAAAAATACTACTACATCACATTCAAATTTAAGTCATAGAATCCAAACTAGAAGAACGAAAACTGAAAGTGGAGAACTTTTAAGTCAGGAGTACCCATCTTCAGGTTAGGCAAATTTTTACTACACAAATAATAAACGTCTAATTTGTAAGTTTAGACCTTTATTTCATTTGTTTTCAATTAAAAAAAAAAACTTTATGAGCAGCAATTTCGCTGCCTATGTAGGTTAGCACCGCCAGAAAAATTGGTTCTCGGCTACAAACCCTCTGTTATGAAACCCTTTCTACGGCTACTCTATGAAAATATTAACTGCTCTAAAATGGGGCGGTATTGCACATGTAAGCCACAAAGTTACGTGTATATTTTAGTTATGCTAAATTAGCATTGCTAATCCATTCCCTATATGACTGTATACTTACATCGTATCATTAGTTCAATGTAGAGCTAATACAATTTCTCCAACATTCTTCTTTTTTTCTCCACCAACTCTCATTATTTGATGGAAAGCAAAACTGGCATATTAAATTAGTCCATTATTCTAGGACAGACATGAACTAACATGGAATTGTTTTCCCTAAAAAACGTTGAATGAAACTTGTGGGAAGGCGTAAGAGAAATACAGTGTCAGTCTCACACCATAATTTAGAGTGGGATAGGCAACTTGCAACAGGCTTCGGCGGTTCTTTAAATTTTGTAATAACTAAAAAGCAGCAATTTGTTGTTACGTATCCTGTACGTAGTCGTAGTCTATGCATGTGGTTCATGCTTTTACTCTCTCTACCCAATGCTTTTATTTTAGTTTCTGCAGCTGCTTATTACCCCATGCCCATTCCTATATGAATCTGGTGAATAAATTTATCGAAAACTTTGGATGGAAGGTAATCCGTGAAATCTAACGGTGACGTACGTACAACTATTTTTTTCTTTCTAAAACTTCGTATTTTTAAAGTTCGGTAAATTTCAATGAATCGAATACAAACAAACAAAGAAAATTTTTTGAAAAAAATCTGAAGGTTATACGAATACAACTCACATAACTAAATTTGACCGGGAAATCAAAAGAGACGGTTTAAAGTGAAAAAAAATGAATTTCTTTATTCATAATGAACGACTTAGAGATTCCAAGAAATTGACCCGCTTGAGTGATTTGCAAGTTAGGTTTCTCTAGAATAAACTTGAGCCAAGGATTTTTGTGTGTCTTCCAAAGTGTCGTTGCTACAAGAAAACAGACAAATAGCGACTGCACTATTAGTCACTATTTAGTCGCTAAACAGTGTGTTACGACTCAATAGTGACTAAAACCAGTAGTCGTGAATCTAGATTCGCTAAAATAAATAGTTGTAAAATTAGTCGCTAAATAGCGACTATATTACGACTATTTTGCATAGTCGTAAATTTAGTCACAATGTAGTCACCAAATTAGTCATAATGTAGTCACCAAATTTAGTGACTAATTGATGACTAATTTATGATTATGTATTTAAATAATATTGTATTTATACAGTATTATATATATATATATATTCTATTCTAATAATAATTTATTTATTTTTAAATATATACATATATAAGTTATTGAATAATGGTTTGTTTTTGGAATGAATTGATATTAAAAATAAAAAATACTATATTTATTATTATGAAACCATGATATAAAAAAAAACTGTATTACAAAATAAACCTAAAAACATAATTTAAAATAAGAATACATCATACTACTAAAGAAAGAAAGTAAATATTGGAGGTATCTAAGGGAAAATACAGAAAAATCAAGGGTTAATGGCTGAGCTTGAAGCGAGGGAAAAGGAGGTTGCTTTGCTTTCCCCATATGAGAAGCCTTTTTGCTTTCGAGATGAATGTTAAAGATTTTAACCTGAAGCAAACTGCAGAGACCGAGAGAAGGAGAAAGGAAGCTGAGCTGATGGAAGCATCTCTTAAGGAACATAAGGCGAGGGAGAATGAGCTCAAGTTGCTTAATGACACCATTAGAGAGAAATCAGCTGAACTAGAGAAGAAAGAAGTTTGCTTACATATACCTAAACTGGATTTAACAAACACAAACGAGGGAGAATGAGCTCAGGCTGCTTACATATACCTTGAAGCGAGGGAGAATGAGCTCAGGTTGCTCATGCATGTATACCTCCTAAACTGGATTTAACAAAACCAAACAACTTTGGTTAACAACTTTGAGTCGATATGATCACATGAATTCTCTTATGAAGTGGATTCCCTTGGACTAGGCTCAAGCAAATATACCTTAGCCTTGGAGTGCCCAACGTGAGAAGGATGAAATAGAAATTGCCTATTCATGTTACTGACTTCAATAGTGTCCATGTCAATCTGTAACACAAGGGAATCCTAACTGTTAGATGCAAAAATTGATCTATGTAGCTTCTTGATAGGTTGAATACAAAGAAGGGTGCTGCATTGGTTTAAACATGAAAGCCACTTGAGCATGGTGACCATGAGCATCCTTGCAACGAGCAGACAAAAGAACATGACCTCGCAGGTCCAACAACAAGATTCATATATTAGCTCGGAACCAAATAAATATAGGCTCAAATCTATGATTCTACTCACCTTAACATAAACATCACTGAACACAAATCAAGCAATATAGCTATAATTAAACCTAATTATATATTTGATGAATAGAAAAATAGAGAAGAATAAGAAGAAGAATTTGCACATGCGCGAGCAAGTAATCAATTTTTAACTCATTTGAACCCTAAAATATATCTGAAAATTTGGAAGGTAAGGAAAAAATAACAGAGAGCACCTTTCCGGTGGCGCAACCGAAGCCGCCAAATTCAGAGCGGTCAGCATCGTATTGACGAGCTTCGCTCTCGGTGTCATAAGGGGAAGCTGAACTTCGGCTAGCATCAAGTAATTGGGTTCGTTCTCGGAAGTAGTCTTATATTTTGGGTGAATGATTTATAATTTAATTTCTGTATATGAATTAGAAAGGTTTTAAATTTAAGGTTAAGGGTTTTGGAGCTAAGAGCCTGTTATTGGAGAGTTGATTTCTAAATCCATATGGAATTGTAACTTCTAAAAATCAAAACACATGGATTTTGAAATAACATGTTTTATCCTTGGATTTGAATTCTTCTATTTTACACTTTCAAATCCATCCATTTAAAACATAATGTGGATTTTGAAATCCAAAAACAAATCGTTAAATGAATAACATGGGATTTTAATAAGTATTTGTAAATCATAGAACCAATAACACATAATTTTGATAAGTATTTTAAAATCAATGGTTGAATAACACCTGATTTTTGTTTAGTTTTCCAGATCCATTAAAATCATAGAACCAATAACCCTCTTGGGTTTGGGGTTAAGTTTTGATAAAAATATAGGATTTGGAAAACTATAGTTTTTTGGGGTTAAGTTTGGGAAAATTAGTTTTTCTTTATATAGCTATTAAAGCTTTGCTTTATGTATATACTAGATTAGGCCTGCGTATTAACGTGGATATAAGAAAAATATTTAAAATTTGAAGTTGTATTTAAAAAATTAATTTTATTTTATTTGATTTTTTAAAACCGGATTTATAGTTCACACACTCCATCTTGCAATACAATTTTTTTTTTTGTATTTTACATGATAATAAAATTAGATTTTAATTCTATGCACTCAATCCCAATGAGTTACATTTATAATTTTCATATCAAGAAAAATGTGCATTATATCAAATTTCTATCTTACTTAATATTTTAAAAAAACTAAAAATTAATAAAACATAATTCTCAAAAAAAAAAAAACTGAAAACTATCTTTGTCTCATATTAAAAAAAGTAACAACATCTTAAATATATTTATTTCATATTTTGAGATCTCATATGTAATAATTTTACTACTTATCCAACAAATTTTAAATAAATCCATACTAACATAATCAAAAATTCAAAGACATTATCATGAAAAAATTATTTGTTTATGTAAAGGTGAATATCTACAATAATTTTACTTTTATGATTAATAATTGACAGTATAATTTATTTAATTATAGTATTATAGTAATTAATTATATAATTTTATTAATTCTTTTTTTTATAGAATTAGTAATTTAAAATTAGAATTTGTATTATTTTTTATATACATATATGAACTATTGAAACGACCCGACCCGTTTTTTCTAAAATAATAAATATAATATAATAAATAAACTACAACTAGTGGTCCCATACCCACTAGGCACCTAAGCACAATTACAACCAACAGCGGAATAACAATACCAATATCCAATAAATATAATAATTAATATTCATAACATAACCAATATCCAAATAACCAAGCATCAGAAAACATGGAACCAGCAACCTAGCAATGTTTCTAATGACTCAACTCTAACAACCTAGCAATGCCAGACAACATCCAATCAAGTCCTTAGAACATCCTCCTCTTCATTGCATGGATTCTACGATCACATTTTGCCTTTACCTGCACCACAAACACACATTGCAATGCATGAGTAATTAATAAACACTCAGTAAGGCAATCCTCCCATCTACTGGGCTATACACACAATCAATAGAGTCATCTCTAACCATCAAACAACAATAAACAATCAGCAATAACAAACCAGGACTCTGCATCGACCGACACCAACATGCATCAACCCACACCAACTGGGGATGCATTGACCGACACATGGTTTGCGTCGATCGATGATCGATACACTTGCATCGAGCAACACTCGCACTGCATCGACCGACGCATGCTCGACATAACACGAAAACCCTAGAGTTTTACGCGCCGTCCTCGCACTTGCATCGACCGATGCAAGATATGCATCGACCGATGCAATGTCGAGCATCGTGTTTTCCCCGAAGCTTCTCGCCGGATCTTCGTTCCTACAACCACAAAACTCGATCCCAAGCCACAAGAAAGCTTCCTAACGTCCCAAATAACAATCTAACACGTCTAACAACACCCAACAAGCAGATAAGAGAGTTCTCTAGCTTAGATAAGCCATAGTCCTGCACTTACCTTTGCCACAGAAGAAATCCGACCAAAACACAGGAAGAAAACGTTCCTAGGACGCTCCTAAACCGATCCCAGCTACAGATCTCTACAGAAACAGCCCCCAACTCCAAGAAATCACCAAGAACACTCAAGAACACCAAGAACTCTTCTCTTTCTCTTCTTTTCTCTCAAAAACGGCTCAACTCGCCGAATGAGACAAAAAGTCGACTTAAGGGTTTTCCCTAACCCAAAACGCAGCGTTTAACTTAAGTCAAAACGCAGAAAAATTGAACCTGCATCGACCGATGCACCAAACCGGGATTTCGGTTCACGGATGTTACAATTCTCCCCCACCAATCTAGATTTGTCCTCGAATCTCGAACAACCGTCAGCCAAGGGCTCCCGTGCAACCGTCTCCACGGCCCACACTCCTCCGACCAATATACAGAAGGTCACCTCTAGACGATAGATTCACGCTCCAGGCGTCATTTGCTCTCGACTTTTGGACTTTCCTTTACTCATAGGCCTAAACCTTGAGTTTTTATTGGCTCCTCATCAGACCTAAGTCTGCATGCCATAATGTTGGCTCCTCATCGAGCCTAAACCCGCATGCCATAATATATAAGGAAAATCCAATACTCGTCTCTCGGGTTGCCACCCTACAACGCGCCCCCCGGATCGTCATCCGATGTCGATATACCAACCATACTCCCAAGCCACAAAGTCTTAGAATATGGCAGTACTAGGAGAACCTAAGTCCCCCAAGCGTCGCGAGCAAACAATTCTGAACACGTCTGAGTCCTATCCCTATCCAGGTTTTCTTCCCGTGGCTCTCGTAAAGCATCTCAATGTCCTACCAACCACATATCCCCTCACTGGAATACCTCATGACCACACAAGGATCATATACATGCCACAAGGGCCACACAAAATGTCCTAAACAGGACCACCACCAAGGCCAAACAATCTGTCCTAAACAGGACAGCCACAAAGACCAAACAAATGTCCTAAATAGGACCGTCACAAAGACCATCTGTCCCGAAGGACCGTCACAAAGACCATCTATCCCGAAGGACCGTCACAAAGACCATCTGCCCCGAAGGACCGCCTAAACAGGCACTCTGGCTAAACAGCCCGCCAAAAAGGCCACACATCTGGCTAAACAGCCCGCCACAAAGGACACACATCTGGCTAAACAGCCCGCCATGAAGGCCACACATTTGGCTAAACAGCCCCCCACAAAGGCCACACATCTGGCTAAACAGCCCGCCACAAAGGCCACACATCTGGCTAAACAGCCTGCCACAAAGGCCACACAACTGGCTAAACAGCCCGCCACAAAGACCACACATCTGGCTAAACAGCCCGCCACAAAGGCCACACAATTGGCTAAACAGCCTGCCACAAAGGCCACACAACTGGCTAAACAGCCCGCCACAAAGGCCACACAATGTCTCAAAAAACTGCCACACACGGGCACAATGACTCAAAAGTCCACCACTAAGGCCACACAAGCCCCTCCAAGGCTCTCCACCACTAAAATGGACAAATTCTAACTCACACAAAACTTTCCATTTTAGAACTTTCCACATTTGAAAAATTTCCACTTTTAGAAACTTCTATTTCAGGAATTCAAACCAGCACACTCTCAAAGGACTCTCATCAAAAAAATCTTCTTCTTCTGAAGTTTCTTGATCCTCCTCCCGAGAACCCTCACTGGTCTTGTCTCCAAAATCATGTTAGGCTGAAGATCTTCAGAAATCTTAACCAACAACCGATCATCCTCACGGAGACACTTCTGCAACATCGACACATGAAAAACCTTGTGGAACGCACGCATAACCACAGGCAACTCCAGCCTATATGCCACCAGTCCCACCCGCTCAATCACTCTGAACGGACCCATAAACCTCGGACTCAACTTAGTCTCTGTCAATGACCTGTTCGTACCCCGCAACATGGCCATCTTGAGGTACACTCTGTCTCTTACCTGAAACTCAAGATCTCTCCTCCTCCTATCAGCATAACTCCTCTGCCTATCCTGAGCCTCCTTCATGTTCAGCTTGAGAACCTGAATCTTCTCTGAGGTCTCCTGAATTAAAATCTGCCCCGAACATGCTCCTCTCCCCCACCTGAGTCCAGCATAACGGTGTACGGCATGGTCTCCCATACAAAGTCTCATAAGGAGCCATCTTAATACTCGCCTGATAGCTGTTGTTGTAAGCAAACTCTACCAGGTTCAAGTGATCTGCCCAATGGCCATCCCAATCCAACACACTAATCCTCAGCAAATCCTCCAGCGTCAAGTTCGTCCTCTCTGACTGTCCATCTGTCTGGGGATGATAAGATGTACTCATATGTACCTTATGCCCATCTCTACCTGAAATGCCTTCCAGAACACCGAAGTGAACTTAGAATCCCTATCAGATACGATACTCGCTGGCACCCCATGCGATCTGACTATCTCTCTCACATACTTCTTAGCCAAGACCGCTGCTCCATCAGTCTTCTTAATGGCCAGAAAATGTGATGACTTATTCAACCGGTCCACAATGACCCAAATAGCATCGAAAGTCCGTGACACTGGCAATCCTACCACGAAATCCATCGTGATCATATCCCACTTCCACTCAGGAATGGGTAGACTCTTCAGTAACCTGCCAGGAACCTGATGCTCAGCCTTCACTAGCTGACACTCATCGCACCTCACGACCCAACTAGCTACATCCCTCTTCATCCCGACCCAGTGATAGTACCTCTTGAGATCACGGTACATCTTAGTCACTCCTAGATGAATAGAAAACTTGCTCGCATGAGCCTCTCTCAGGATCTCCTGCCTCAACTCCTCATCCTTGGGCACACAAACCCGACCGTGCACCAAGATAGTTCCATTATCGGAGACATGATACTCTGAATCAACCTTGGAGGCATTCACTAGCCCCAAATCCTTCTCATGAGCCAACTGCACCCTACTCAGAAGATCTGCTCTATCAACCGCCTCCAAACCCAACGGTTCCTGTGAAACAGCACACAACCTCAAAGCACTGATCTCTTCAACCAGAGACTCCATCTCCTGCTCTTGAGCCGAAGCTACCCTCTTCCGACTCAGAGTGTCTGCAACCGTGTTAGCCTTACCAGGGTGATAGGCTATCTCTAAATCATAGTCTGCCACTTGCTCCATCCACCGCCTCTGCCTCAAGTTCAGCTCGGGCTGAGTGATTATATACTTCAGACTCTATTGATCTGTAAACACCTGCACCTTTGCACCATAAAGATAAGATCTCCAAATCTTCAGGGCAAAAACTACAGCAGCCATCTCCAAATCATGAGTAGGATAGTTGCCCTCATGCTTCCGCAACTGCCGCAAAGCGTAGGCAATCACCATCCCATGCTGCATCAACACACACCCCCAAACCAACTCTAGATGCATCAGTATAAACCACATAGGGTTCTTCCTGCTCCGGCAAAAGCCAACACTGGCGTAGTAGTCGACATCTCCTTAAGGCTTGCAAAGCCCTCCTCACACTCTGTGACCAAACAAAAAAAACATGCTTCCCTGTCAACTAAGTTATCGGGCATGCCCTACTCGCAAAGCCCTGCACAAATCTCCTGTAGAAACCTGTCAAACCAAGGAACTCATGAAACCCATACCTCGTCCTTCTTCTTGACGAACACCGACGCTCCCCACAGTGAAGTGATAAGACAAAAGAGTCCCCTGCTCAACAAATCCTCTAGCTGCGTCTTCAGCTCTACTAAGCAAATAATCAAGTATGCCGACAACAACTCACCGCCACCTGAAAATCAACCTTCTTGTTCGTCCATGAATCTCTTGTACCTTGCCTCTTAGGGAAACTTCCACAAGATAGCTTATTCGAAAAATGACTTTTCCACTTGGCAATCCTCCACAGAGAATCATCAATACGAGCGTAACAAAACAAACAAGTACCATATGTTCGCATATTCTGATTCTCCGCATCAGATGCTTTGCAAGCCGCCAACTCAACCTACTTGACTTGTTTTCCCCCAGCAAGCTTACCAAAACCTTTAATCTTGCAACCTTGTCCATCTCCAATGAACTCCATCCACCCTCATCGCAACGATTAGTTTATCCTGCCATATAGGCTTCTCGTAAATCTTATGTACCTGGCAACCATGCCCTTGTTGGCTCATACCTACGGCCGCTCCCCTTCCCGGGACTCCAGCACCACCGGCCACACGATCCTGGTGCATCAGCCACACATTCATGACCGCACCTGATGTGATCGGAGGACGGGGTTGCGGTTTGGACGGATGAAGTGCTCTCGGGCCGAGAGAGCTAGAAGAGATTTTCCTCGGACAAGGCTCGGTGATTCGAGTCTAGAGAGGAAACAAACGAGGGAAACGAGAGATGAGAGAAAACAAACGAGCGGATTGGAAGATTGTCTCTCGGTCGCGGCTTCTGTCAGTGATCGAGCGGTCTCGGTCGCGTCACGGTACGGACGGAAGTGGGACGAGCGTTGCCAATGAATAACTCGACTTGGCAATCTCTGGGAAAGATGGTCGGATGGGAGAACGTCTCGGTAAGAAACTCGACTCGATCGGTTCTCAAAGAAATGGTCGGATGGGACGCAGCGTACGGATGGACGACGGACGCTGCGGATAGAAAGGCGGATCGATTCGACGACACACGGGAGATGGCACGGCCCGTGATACGGTCGGACTATGGGATTATGAACCTGGTTCGTTAATCTCCTAGAGTTTTTTCAAGAGCCAAGTCTCAGACTTGGGCTAAGGAGAGAGGTGAGACAAGAAACAAAGATTCTCTCTTTGGGAATGTTAATTCTTATTCAAGTCTACCTTTATAAATGAGGGTTTAGGCCTTTATATAGGGAGGCTTACATAAGGGAACACTTAACCCTAGAAAACGTGGCCATGATCTAAACCACACACATGGCCAAAAAGCAAAAGCAAAAGTAAATCAAAGCAAAGACCAATCCAACGGTCATAGAAGGTTCAAGAAGAAATTCAAAAGAAAGGAAGGGCAAGAAATAGGATGGCCACATCATTGGCTGGACGCGGTGATAAGATCTTCACTTCTTTGGCCCCTAAGCATGTCAATGAATGTTTCCAAGTCATGAGGCAAGTGGGAATGAAGTGGAGATGCACTAGAGTTCGGTGCCTCGTTAAAACCTCTTCGGTAAACCCATTGGGACAAACCCGAAGTAGGAAAAAGAGTACAGCTCCATCTAATGGCTTAGAGGTGTCTTCACACTAGCGTGATGGTGAAGACACGCGAATCAAGCTTCCCAAAGCTGGTCGCAACTCAAGGCTCTTCAATGGTGATGCTAGCCATGAGCTCTTGGTGTAAAGGTTGGAGCTTGGTTTGAAATGTCCATTAGGTGACTTGTCTTCCTCCTCCTTGATGATCCTTGGAGACTCGTTGGTGCCGCACAATACTAGTAAGGCCAGCCTCAAGTTGTCCCGAGTGGTGTCTGAGTGGCCGAGTGGTGTCCGAAAGGTATCTGGGTCCGGCTCAACCGTCCTGGACACATGACCGATCCCGTGATCACATCAGCACCGGTCATAAAATCGTGGCCCACCGGCCAACACAACTAAAATTTAAGATTAAACCACCATCAATTCTCGAGGTCTACATCCCGTCATTATGTTTATTCTCACGTCCTAGGCATTGCTTGTTCCCAACTCTTCCATCCTTAGGTCGCAACCTTCGAGCCATACCGATATCACTCTCAGACCAGCGTCTTCGAGTTATACCGTCTCACTCTTGGACTACAATCCTCAAGATCTCGGTATCAGGGGAACTACTCATCCCCTCAGGGAAACATCATCCCCTCTGCCACTCTCGGAGCCCTCAGCCCCTCGAGCTATCAGTATTCAGGGGAATCACCATCTCCTCAGGAGCAACAATCCTTAACAATTATAAACATCTCTCGACAATAAAGTACCTCTTGTGGTCCGAGTATAACATTGCAATGTCACACCTGCCCACTCAACTTCTAATATCCAACTGGATTAACCACCAAGCTGCAAAAATATATGCTCCAACTGTATATATCCACCTATCCGCCTCTCTAGGCTCGATACCTCTTGAGAATAATCTTAAACCGGTCATCTACAACTGCTCATCCTCTTAACATAAGATGGAAACTCCTCAACATCCGCAGCCCTCGGCTGCACCCCGCCACATGTGGTACAACTGGAGCCTGTACTGGTACCCCTCACGGTAACCGCTCCAACAGCACGCCAACAGATCCGCCAACGATCATCTTGACCCTGGGCTCCACCTGCTGCAACCCTATGCCTGGGTTCCCAGCACCCCCGGCATTCTCACCGGCTAACCCTCTCTGGTCCCTCCTGATATGCTTGGGGACCCTCTAACGTACCTCCTCATGGAACTCTGGACCACACACTCGCTGGCCTCGGGACCCGCCCGACCATGACCACGACCACGACCACGTCCCTGTCCACGACCAACAACTCAAACACCTTTAACCACTGCACTTGCAAGAACAGAGGCTAACAAGCAATCTTAACACAAAAACACAAACTCACTGTGGAATCACACTGTAGGCTCGAAGAGGATGTTCTAGGACTCCATGCCACACACAATTGACTAACTCACATAATCAATCAAGACATGCAATCCCAAACATCACAACAGAAACCTAGTGAACCCAAACCTAGAACCGTAAGGGCTCTGATACCAAACTGAAATGACCCGACCCGTTTTTTTTTAAATAATATATAATAAATATAATATAATAAATAAACTACAACTAGTGGTCTCATATCCACTAGCCACCTAACCACAATCACAACCAACAGCGGAATAACAATACCAATATCCAATAAATATAATAATCAATATTCATAACATAACCAATATCAAAATAACCAAGCATCAGAAAACATGGAACCAGCAACCTAGCAATGTTTCTAATGACTCAACTCTAGCAACCTAGCAATGCCAGATAACATCCAATCAAGTCCCTAGAACATCCTCCTCTTCATTGCCTAGATTCCACAATCACACTTTGCCTTTACCTGCACCACAAACACACATTGCAATGCATGAGTATTTAATAAACACTCAGTAAGGCAATCCTCCCATCTACTGGGCTATACACACAAGCAATAGAGTTATCTCTAACCATCAAACAACAATAAACAATCAGCAATAACAAACCAAGACTCTACATCGACTGACACCAACATGCATCGACCGACACCAACTGGGGATGCATCGACCGACACAGGGTTTGCATCGATCGATGCTCGATGCACTTGCATCGACCTACACTCGCACTGCATCGACCGATGCATGCTCCACATAACACAAAAATCCTAGAGTTTTACGCGCCGTCCTCGCACTTGCATCGACCGACGCAAGATATGCATCGACCGATGCAATGTCGAGCAACGTGTTTTCCCCGAAGCTTCTCGCCGGATCTTCGTTCCTACAACCACAAAACTCGATCCCAAGCCACAAGAAAGCTTCCTAACGTCCCAAATAACAATCTAACACGTCTAACAACACCCAACAAGCAGATTAGAGAGTTCTATAGCTTAGATAAGCCATGGTCCTGCACTTACCTTTGCCACAGAAGAAATCCGACCAAAACACAGGAAGAAAACGTTCCTAGGACGCTCCTACAACGATCCCAGCTACAGATCTCTACAGAAACAGCCTCCAACTCCAAGAAATCACCAAGAACACTCAAGAACACCAATAACTCTTCTCTTTCTCTTCTTTTCTCTCAAAAACGGCTCAACTTGCCGAATGAGACAAAAAGTCGACTTAAGGGTTCTCCCTAACCCAAAACGCAGCGTTTAATTTAAGTCAAAACGCAGAAAAAATTGAACCTGCATCGACCGATGCACCATCTGCATCGACCGATGCAATCCCCAAACCGGGATTTTGGTTACAACTATCTTTTTATATTTATTAAATTGTTTAAATTTTTAATTTCTTATAATTTACAAATAAGTTAAAACATAGCTTTTGTATAACACATGACAAAGTCTTTAATTGTTAAAATTGACACGTATCGCGATCACATTAGTTACTAATTTGAAAACCAAGGTTTATATAACAACATAATATTAAATAACTATCAAATCATTCACCGACTGAAAAACTTAAGAAAACTACATTAATTTCTTATTTTTCTTATATTATGTTAATCATTAATTTTAACACATTATACCTTTTTATAATTTAATCACTTTTCTGTATAATTTTTTTTAATATATGATTATAATAAATAAATATTGTAATTAAATTTCAAATGTTTTCTTTATTAATTGCACATATTTTTCGATTTAAATTAGTAATTTAATAGATAACTTTTCTATTAGAATTAGTGATATAATATATTACTTTTGGTTTTGTATATTTTCAAAAATATTAATTGTAATCCTTTAATTTTTAGGATTTTTTAATTTTCTTATAATTATTAAATAAATTTTCTTTTCACACATATCAAAATATTATCGTTATACTTGACATGTGTCACGATTATATGAATTACTAACTTTGAAAACAAAGGTTTATATAATAAGAAATATATATATATATAATGGTTATGGTTTGGTTTTATGTATATATATATATATATACATATAATGGTTATGGTTTGATTTTCTGGTTTATGAATTAATTTATAAGATTAAGAATTTAAACATCAAGATTTACATTTGATGAACCATCATACGAAAATGCATTATGCATTCTGAGAGGAGTCTATTCCACATGAAAATGTCGGACCATATTGGTGAATTCACGGAAAAACGGCTTTTTCATACTCCCACAATAGCCTTATGTTGAATTAATACATTTGACTATTGATCTGGCCTAAACATACATTATGTTTCTGAATATTCGAATTCCGTACCCCAACTTCGAAATCAATACCCCAAGTATAAATGTTGTGCCATAACATACAAAAACGTGTTTATGGTCTAACTCTGTTAAACTTCCGTTTAATCAAAATGACGTGGATTCCAAGTGTGTGCAGCGATTCAAAACGACGTCTTTTTGGGAAAATAGAAAATCTAATATTTTGGCCAAAACGACGTCGTTTTTTATTTCTGTCTCAAATCTCTTTTCCTCTCTCCCGATACTCTCTCTCGGCGGAGGAACCCGAAAATTTGGGCATTTTCAATTTCGGGTCAATCTGAAATTTTAGATTCTCTGTTTGGCCAAAATTTTAGATTTTCTGTTTTCTCAAAACGACGTCGTTTTGCATCACTGCGCACACGTGGAATCCACGTCATTTTGATTAAACGAAAGCTTAACAGAGTTAGACCATAAACACGTTTTTGTATGTTATGGCACAACATTTATACTTGGGATATTGATTTCGAAGTTGGGGTACAGAATTCAATAATTCAGAAACATAATGTATGTTTAGGCCAGATCAATAGTCAAATGTATGAATTCAACACAGTGCTATTGTGGAGGTATGAAAAAACCGTTATTCCGTGAATTCACTGAGGAGAATCCACGTCCAACTATTATTATTGCCTTATCTGATATAGACCTTATCTTATTGACAATTTCACCGCCCATCTTTTGACTGAAGAACATCAGGAGAAGGTAATCATCAAGGAGCCTAATCGTTACATTTTTGTCTTTTGGCTTAACTATTTTTCTTTTTTTTTGGTTTCCCTTACGCACTTCTAGTTTGACCCTAGTGTTTGCATTTATTGTTCAAACAGATATTGTCCTGGTTGCCCAATCCTCCTCGGTGTGTTCCCTCAGCTTCCCTTGATTCCCATCTGGCCAATGTTACTTTCATGGTGAGAAAGTCGTGTTCTAGTAATATCTCACAACGTTTTAGCTTTCTGAATTCATTTGACCCCATGCTATCTTTTTAATTTTATTTTCAAGGATCCGCTGGATCACTTCTCCGACCAGGAGGAGGCTGTATTTCACCGTCCATCTCTCAACTAAAGAACATTAGGAGATTGTAATCATCAAAGATCCATTACAAAAAATAGTTATATTGCAACTTCAAAAATTATTGCAATAGATCAATATATTGTTGCAAATTCTTGTTTGTTGCATATACGTTACAAAAATTGCAAAAAACTAATCTTTTGCTATATTTGTTGTATTAATGCAACAACATTTCTCTAGTAACTTTGTTGTATAATTACTACATACATTGGCAACTTGAATTCTCGTAAATTATTGCTATGAAAGGTATAGCAAATACCGTAGCAAATTTGTGCTGACTAATTTGTAAAATACTTTTCTTGCATAATTATTAAAACGATGATCTGAGCAAAATTAAATTGCAAGTATGATCATGTGACCGTAGCAAATTTGTGATGACTAATTTGCAAGATACTTTTCTTGCATAATTTTTGAAACGATGACCTGAGCAAAATTAAATTGCAAGTATGATCATGTGATTATTACTCAGAACTAATTTTCCATGTTGGAACTTGGAAGATTCGGTTGCGGTTTATATAATACTCAAAATATGTTACTATATATTTTCAATTATAGAAGCGTTATATTGATTTATTTTTTAATTTAACTATAATTCACATGCCAAATAGATAGTATTACAAAATTATTTTGATGACACTTAATATATGTCGATCAAGTATTAACAAAAGAATAGTGACCATATATTGTCATAATAATGCTAAATAATAGTGACCAACATGGAAAATTAGATTATTACTCTCTTTGTTTCACAAAAAGTGTTATTTTGATAAAATTCACACAAATTAAGAAAAATTAAAATTATATATGTTTGTCCATATTTAGTAAGTAACTAATAGTTTAAATTCAATGAAAATAAGTTTTGGGTTAAGAGGTAAATTAAAAAATTAAATGTAAAAACCACATTAGAATTATGAAGTGACATTATTTGTGAACCAAAGAAAAATCTCTAAATGGATACTCTGAGTAAATAATCATCTTCTTGACTTCTTGTATCATCGATTAAAACGAACAATCGAACCAAAAGTGAGGTCTACAGTTTCCCTAAGAAATCGTACAATTCTCGTGGGCTTAAAATAAGGGCCTTGTATGTGTTTCTTTCATATTATGGAGCTTCTACTCAAAGTCTAAAATTTATAAAGTAAATTTCGTTTCAAGAGTTCTTGTACTTATATCGGCTATATATATTTGAGTTTTGAGCCACACACATTCTCTAGCCCGGGGATAAATGCCTCTAATGTAACACGATGAGCCCTCCCTTATCTTTAGGAAATTGTAACGATTTTGAATAAACCATATGTGTACTGTAATCTGTTCGCTTCTCTCCTTGACAAAAACCTCGTGAACATGAAATGAATTCTATGGATAGTACTTGAAAAGTCCTGATGTTACATCCTTTATTAAAAAAAAAAATGAATTATGTGGACATTAATGATTTTATATGAATGATTATCTACAAGAGATAAACTCGATAATTAAGGGCACACCCGATTGAATTGCTATTTGGAAGTTACTGAATAATTATGAAATTTTACTAATATATTAAATAAAAGGGAATTATATCAAAGTGTAATATAATTAGACGAAAACATTTAGAAAATTACATGTCCTCATGTAAAATAGTACACAAAGATTAGTGTTTTATTTTGTGACCAAATTAAATGGGCTTAAGGATTAGTGCATGGTTCATATGATGCCGAGCTAAATTAGTATTAATCTATTAAAAGCATAGGGAATACTATATACATGTAGTCTTTATAGAAAAAATGGTAGACAACAAAGAAAAGATAAAAATGACAACAGAAACCTTTGCTACCCAAAAAGAAAGAAATAACAAAATCCACAAAAAAAAAGGAAAGAAAAAAGTCTACAATAAACAAAAAAAATGGCGAATCCACTGGATACAATAAAATGAGAAAAATAAATAACGAGGGATTGGGCAAGGAAAGCGACAAGATGGACCACACTAGAAATCCACTGGATAAAGAATCTGACCAATTAAAACACTATTACGAGGATCATCTTCTGAACTCAACCAATCACAAATCAGATAAGGCCTCAACGTGGGGTCTCAACCGAAGACATAAACACCCAAAAAGTGCATAAAATAATTTTTATAACTTCAAAAATCCACTGACACAAAAGAGTACGCACTTCTTCCGGGACATCCTCTTCAATCTCAAACACTCACTGCCCAAATCCTTCTAGGACGACGACACACACACAAAAAAAAAAATCTTACTTGTAACGCAGAGCAATAATAGATTTCAATTATTGAAACTGTTCTCTCGAAATCAAAGCTCTCGTGCTCTTGTCGTTGATGTTGGTTTTACAGTTTGTAAGAAGATGAAAAGTTTGGCGAATGCTGTTGGAGCGAAGACGGCGAGGGCTTGCGATAGCTGCGTGAAGAGACGGGCACGGTGGTACTGCGCGGCCGACGATGCTTTTCTTTGTCAATCTTGCGACAGTTTGGTCCACTCAGCAAACCCTCTCGCTCGCCGGCACGAGAGGGTCCGTTTGAAGACGGCCAGCCCGGCGGCCGTAAAGCATAGCAGCCACTCGTCATCAGCTTCTCCTCCACACGAAGCCGCCACTTGGCATCACGGGTTCACTCGTAAAGCTCGGACCCCACGTGGCTCAGGTAAGAAGAACAATTTGTCGATTTTTCATGACTTGGTTCCGGAGATTAGTGTTGAGGATCAGACCGACAGCTATGAGCTAGAAGAGCAGCTGATCTGTCAAGTGCCGGTTCTCGATCCGTTGGTGGCTGAACAATTCTTGAACGATGTCGTTGCGCCGAAGATCGAGTTTCCTATGATCAGTGTGATGATCGATGAGGAGGAAGACAACGCTGAGAGTTGTCTTAATGGTTTTTTCCCGACCGACATGGAGCTTGAGGAGTTCGCTGCTGACGTGGAGACTCTGCTCGGTCGCGGGTTAGACACTGAGTCTTACGCCATGGAGGACCTAGGGTTTTCTAATACAGAGATGTTCAAAGTCGAAAAAGACGAGATTGAAGAAGAAGAAGTAGAAGAAAAGAAAGCCATAAACATGGAAATATTCGATGATGATGATCGGAAAGACGTGGATGGAACGGTACCGTTTGAGCTAAGTTTTGATTACGAGTCGTCACACAAGACATCCGAAGAAGAGGTAATGAAGAATGTTGAAAGTAGTGGTGAATGCGTTGTTAAGGTGAAGGAGGAAGAAGAGAAGAATGTTCTGATGCTAAGATTAAACTACGACTCGGTTATATCTACTTGGGGAGGCCAAGGTCGACCGTGGACTTCGGGAGAGCCACCGGAACTAGACATTGACATTAGCAGTTGGCCACCTGTTTCCATGGTATGTTATACATATGTATATATATATTCATTACTCGTTAGGATTCCATTTCTTTCCTCCGATGATAGTGAGTTTTATCTAATTTTGAATTGTGTGTTTTAGGGAGAATTTGGTGGAGATCAAAGTCATCAGAAGCAGTACGTTGGTGGATGTTTACCATCAAGTGGGTTTGGAGATGGAGGTAGAGAAGCTAGGGTTTCGAGGTACAGAGAGAAGAGGAGGACAAGGTTGTTTTCTAAGAAGATAAGGTACGAGGTACGTAAACTGAATGCGGAGAAAAGACCACGCATGAAAGGAAGATTCGTTAAGAGAGCCGCGCTCACTGCTGCTGCTGCAAATTCACCATTAGGTGTTAACTACTGAATAGTGAATGTACTCGCGTTATATCTCACTTTACAAATTTTAGTGAGTTTTTTTCTTCTGCAACGACAGAAGTTAATTTGGCACTTAATTGTGCTTCGCGGCTTGGTTTATGTACATAGAAGTGACCAATAATGTGACTTTTCTTGTATTATAAATATAGCACTGATGTATATATTTGGTAATAAGAATGTGCAAAGGCATTTTGATTGTTGAAAATACTCTAGTTAAACATGCTTATGACCTCTCAACCCGAATTTGAAACATAACTTCTCAAACCAAAACTAACCGATTAGTCTTGAGTAACGTCTCAAACCGTTACTCTTATATAGAAGAACAAGACTCATATAATTAAAATATATTAACGATTTACTATTAAAATATCTATATACCAAACTAAACCAAACAAATTATAGACCAAGACTCATATAATTAAAATATATTAACGATTTACTATAAAAATATTTACTTCAATTTTGGTAAGCTGAAGCCAGAAAAAAGTTTGTGAACCGATCCGAGACATTTGAGTCTAATTTGTAAATTATTTTCCATACTAAAAAAAAAAACTAACAAACCACACGGAACGAAACTAAGGATAAAATCTAATGATCATCCTTAAGAACTTTACAATAATAATATAGTTAAACAGATTCTTAAAAACTTTTGGGAACGACAATTATCATCTTAAAAGAATCAGAATTGGGATTTCAAAATAAAAAGTGGCTTGACAGCCAATTATAATAAGCACAATGGACAAGTTAACCATGAGTCGTCGTTGTCCTTGCCAATTGATGTATCATTTTTTTTCTGTATAGTCCAAATTCCTTTTCAAATTCTAGCTAAGATGAAAATGGATACTAACTACCACACACGCGTACATTGGATTTGGATTAAATATCAATCGGCGTTAATATCATCATATCATTATCAACGACCCGTTAATAATTTATATTTGTGGTACATAAGATATGTTAATTTTGGTGGTGCTAAATTTTTTGGTAAGATGGATAATTTCAAACAAGTTTTGTTTGGAAGTGCTATATAATATGATTATCTAAAGCTAATACGTAGAAGAGGTAAATAAAGTATAGGTACACATTAAATAGAGTTGTGAGAAATCTTTTTGTCTTTGTCGTCCTAAGTGATACAAAAGTCCAATTCATAGAAAGGCAGGACACAACTAAAAGATGTAAAAGTCACATCTTAGGATGTTGTTGTGTAGCATGAGAGTTGGGTCCGCACGAAGGAGCCTAGAGATAGACTGAGAGACATTGGCCTCGTAAATATCACATTCAACCTTCGGTTTGCCGCTTCTTCTATTACAGTTACCGGATATTAGATAAATGAAAGATAAAATGTATGTACGTGCTTAGTTTTTTTTTTTTCTTTGGGTCAGTCAACCTGTACGTACTTAGTTATAAAAGTATTATATTGACGAATATAATATTTAAAAGAAATTATCATCTTTCGGTTTTTCTCCTTTATCTTTTTTTTTTTCCCAAAAGTATTACATTGCGTTTGCAAAGACAGCTAGTAAAATTTGGAAAGACTTCCTAATTGACAAGAACAAGAACGAACCCTACTTGTTGTTTCCACTTCCCACTTGGGAAAAACTGAAAAATGATAGAAGCGAGATAGAGAAATAATATATTCATTTTTATTGGCATCATAGGAAGAGAGAAATTAAAAATTATAATTATTCATGTCAGTATGTTTTCAAAACTAAAAACGGTTAAAGCTACTTTTTTATGGCTTTGCCAGTTCCTTCCCATATTTTATGCTGTCTATCAACCTCAACGTTTGGTTTGATGGTTTTGTTTTATTTAAGGTCAAACAAACAGAAAGAGAGTTTCGAATACCTTAGGAAAACTGAAAGTAGTAATTTTTGTTAGAAAATTTTATTATTGTCAAATAATTGAAGACAAAATTAAAATCTGCTTTCGAAAATTCAACAGACAAAAAAAAAAATACTGTGTAATAATAATTGAACCATGTCTTATTTGGACCAAATCAATAGATAGATTTATTAAAAAGATTGAAAGGGCAGTTGGACCCACCAAATTAAAAAGAAATTTTGGAATTTTGTAATAATTTAATTCATATTAGGAGAAGGGTTGGCTCGTGGCTGGCCTTTTGGGATGAAAAATGAAATGACATGTTGTTTGTGGTCCTCTCCTCTCTTTTAAAAACTCTTTCAATATTCATTTTTTGAAAAAATGAGTAAATCCCAAAACGTCAGTGACCGTCATTTTGATTAAACCCCGTTTGGCATCCCCATCTCCTCATGATTTTTGTGGAAACCTTTCCAAAATATCTTATACTTAGATTTGTTTTCTTAACCATTATACTATTGGAGATGTCATCCTATAGATATGCGTTTACAAATCAAGTGTAAGAAAAATATAGGAAAATTTTAATGCAGGTCGAATAGTACCAGAAACATATCCGTACATATAGATGATCTGATATTTTCCACTCAGCCTGGCCGCCTGGGGCATTACGATTTGGTATCATATCCCAATCCCGTTTTGGTATCTGACGAGGGCCTAACAAAAAAAAAGTTAACACAAAACTTCTTGGACCAGTGAATAAAATGAGGTATTGAAGCAAATTTGAGTTTAGGGTTTTTGACGGGACTCATAAATAAATTAAAGCCCAACTACGTAGTCAACTGACTCATTTCGGCCCTCTTCTTCGCCTTGTGATGCTTGTTTATGTGAAATCATAGCCAGTTTATTTATCACTTACGCAATCATTGCGCGGGGTTTAAGTGTTAGAACAGGCTGAACAGCATTAACAAATAATTGTTAAGTGCTGGTAATTTTTTAACTTTCAAATTATCTCGTCTTTTGAGCTGCTTATATTGTATACTCCAACTCCAAATGATGTTGTCGTAAGTTTAAAACAAAAGAAATGAATATAAGAGTGTTGCTGGTAATTTTAACCAGTTGAGCTCAAATATTTTTTTGGAAGAGTACTAGACCTGGTGTCGAATTCAAAATTCTTACGCTCCAAAATATTCTTAAGGAATTTATTCGTTACAAAATCAACCTTTAAGGATAGCATTCCAACATTGATAGTTTAGTTAGTCAACCTAGAATCATTATTTTAAAGAAGAGAATATGTCTTAACTTTTTAAAAACGATCGTCAACAAAAATAATACTTAAATCTTTTTTGACAAACTTTTTTTTCTTTCAAATATGTAGCAACGCATTTTCTTTCAGCTTTAATAATTGAACTTTTTGTATTTCATACTTTAAGCTGGCTGTTTTGTTGTTTTGTTTTCAACTCTACATCCTCAGTAACATTCAAATATCCCTTTTTTAATAAAAGGGAAGTACATGACTTCAAATTGGTAGACCATATACTATTAATATAGGTTATAACTAAGATTAATTATTTGATAGGTTACATGGATTAATTATTTGATAGGTTATATAGATTTATAATTAGGATCCTCTTAAAAAGATATTTCAAAGTATAAAATAAAATCTCCAAAAAAACATTTAACTAACCATGTATAGACAAAAAAATCTCAGAAATTAATCATTTTTCTGCAGATTACAAGTGATTTTCGATTATACTAAAAAATAAAATCTATCAAATTTTATCAGAAAATTTTGACTGAGTAACATGTCAAAATTTGAATATTTAAATTTATTTCATATTTTTTTTGTTGAATTGTATTGTTTTATATACTATAATAAAATTTTACAATAATTTAATTTGGAGTCTTTAAAAATAGTTTAATTTGATATTTTTAAGAATAATAAATATATGATAGATCAAGAAGTTAAAAATTATAAACACTCTAACTTGATTTGTTATAGCATTGGTCAATAATATGTCACTATAATATGAAAAAAATCAAGAAATATGATTTCTTGCTAGAGCACGGGTTAAAATTTAAAAAATATGATTTCTCAGATTAAATTTAAGTTTGGAATAATGTTTTTTAGTAGGCTTTCTCGGTCACGATGATTTTGACAAATATATGTTACATATTTGGTCCTAAAATAAATATGAGCTATACTATAGGTTAAGTCATAAAATTAATAATCAAAATTTAATATATAATTTTAAAAACTAAACAAATCAAATAAAATTAACAAAAAAAAATTATTTTTTTTTATCACACAACTTAATCAACGTTATACCGCAGATTAAAATCTAGATATACTAGAGTATATCTTACAAAATAGATGTTATTTTCATAAATCATATTTAGTATATGATTTCATGGCATAATATTCCATCCAGAAATTTTTTTTTAAAACAAATAAAATAATCACATATACGTTGTTTTAAATAAAAATTATCAAATAAACAAAATAAATAAATTTCAATCCGTGTTCTAGCACGGGTCATATTCTAGTTTAACCAAATAAAAGCATATTCTTCCAATAAACATACATTCTCTGCATAAACAAAAAGTAATCTGTTAATATAGTATACTCACGTTGATTAATTCCAAATAAATACTAAACTAATTCATTTCCATATGTCAACTAATGCATTTTTTCAATATAATTTTCTTAAGAGCTATTTTTTCTAATTACGTACACTTTACCAAACCAACAGAAGAAAATGTCGAGATAGTTTTTTTCGCAATTTTATCCAAGTTTATCTTGAACAGGCTACTTCGAAAAGCCGACCCCAATTATTGAAGGAAAAAAATATGAACACTTACACTATTTTTTTTTTCTTTTGACACACAAAATTGGGTTAATATATAATTCGTGTGATTGTTAGCTAAATTTGTTTCTTTGTAGTTAGTAAGATGTAAAAGTTCTTGTGGTTTTAATTTTATCAATAAAATTTGTTTATCTTCTTTTCTTTTCGTATTTAAGATTAACAGTTTTTTTGTCAACTATTTAAGATTACAGTCACTACAAGGAAATGATTGATTTCCTACCATAGAAATCGAAGGAAATTAGTAAGAAACCGTTGTTTCTTACCATTTTCCTACGAAAAACGAAGGAGGAAATAGCCCGAAGGAAATCAAAATTAGTGAGAATTTGGAAGGAAATATCTTTCAAAATTCCTACAAAACTATTTTCGAAGGAAATCTCGTAGGAAAAAAGAAAGAACAGTGAAAGACAGTATCGTCTATTTTCCTTCGATATATTCAAAGGATACTATTTCCTTCGGTTTTCCTTCTAATTATTTCCTTTAGTTTTCCTTCCAAATATTTCACTCCAAATTCCTTCGAAAATTTAATACTATTTTCCTACCAAAGCTTCATTCATTTTTCCTACCAAAACTTCATTCTTTTTTCTAAATCAAACCCCCAATTAATTTTCCAGTTAGTTTTGCATTTTTATAAATTCAAAATTTATTAACAATTGAAACAATATATAATCCCAAATACAGTTTTACGATCCATACAATTTTAACTTTTTATATATATATATATTAAAATTAAGATCCCTTAATGGGCTAGGGCTGGGCCGATTACAATGAGGACACAGTTACAAAACGGAAGCAATCGGAAAATCTCGCCGGAATCATATCGGGGGCTCGGGTCTTGCTGTATAACCGGAGGCAGAGAGTCAGGGCATTAGCTCCGGCGGATTCAAGGCCACGGCTTTGCGGTAGACACGGCGGCTTGGAAAGACCCGGCGAGAATCTATCCCCTCCAACCAACACCGGCAAAAGACCTTTCAAACCGGACCGGTGAAAACCACCACGGCAGATACAAAGGTTGTCGGCTCAGGCAAACCCTCTTTCACCAGATCCAGAGGTTGTCGGCTCAGTCATTTTTTCTCAGATCCAAATCTGAAACACAAACAAAAACACAGAAACATCGAATATGAAATCGATCAATTCCATCAACTCAACGAAATGAAAAAACTAAACAAAAATAAGGTAATAGTCTAATAGATCGAAATCGTGGCATTGAGAGAACCCACAGCTGTAGAGGATCGAGATATGGTGGTGAACGGCAGCGGAAGCTTCGAGATGTGATGGTGGTGAACGACGGCTCGAAAAGTACTTGTGAATTCTTTGTTCATCATCATCTCGTTTGTCACAAGACTGAAATTGACGACATGAGTAAAAAAAAAACTAAAGAAACTTGTGTTTCATCGGTGAAGTAGAAGAGACAGACATAGGAGAAGAAGAGAGAAAGGAAGAAGAAGATATAGGCCGTTGGATTCATTCAATATATCAACGGTGGACAGTGCAATCCTTGTTTCAGTATATTAGCCAATAAGAAGCTTTCACTAATTAATATATTAATGTGTTAGAAAACCTTAATTATAGGAATTTTAATGGAAACCAGTATGTTTGTTTTAAAATTTTATTTGAAAATAATCTTCACATATTTGAGTTAAATAAATAAATTCTTTGGTTAGTGTTTTGGGATTAAGAAAATGACTTAATTTAAAACTTTAAGGATTAAGTTTGAAAAAGTTTATTGATTTTCTAAAACAAAACTAGAACTATAAGTAGTAGAGATTTAAATTTATAATTAAATAGATAAAAAAATTATTTTGTAATATATATTTACTTTAAATATATATATATATATATATATATGTGATTTTAAATTTATAAGTAAATGAATTTAATAAATAAAACTTACAATTTTCCTACAACTAACTTTTTTGTAGGAAGTTGGTAGAAATTATTTCTTCAATCAGTAGGAATTTGGAAGGAAACATATTTCGTAAGAAATTGGAAGGAAATGTTTCTACGAGTTTCGTACAAAATATCTTCGGTATATTTTTCGTAGGAAATTAGAAAGAAATATTCTTACCAAATTCCTAACCCTTTTTTTCCTATTTAATTCGTTCCATTTTCCTACAAAATTTTCTACGATTTTACGTTTTGAAAGATTTTTGTAGGAAATTTCCTACGAATTTCTCACAATTATATTTCGTAGGAATTTTCCTCTCAATTTCCTTCGATAACTGTTTTTTGTAAAATAATTGTAAGTTTTTGGTAGGAAATTTGTCTTACCAAAACTTTGGTAGGAAATTTAGTAGTATTTAACCATGTTTTCTTGTAGTGAGTTTACAATCCCCTTTGTAATAAAACGGAAGTACACAACATTGTTTTGTAGATAATATATATAATTTTAATAAGTGGTTACAAATAGGTTATACATTAATTAATTAATAGATTAATTGGTTACAAGTTAAATAGTGAGTGCAACCTTAATTGTTTCCAAAAATCTTAAAAGGTATTCGAAATTGATAGATTAAATTGGTTACCGAATTTGTCCAAAAAAAAAAAAAAATGGTTACCGAAAATCTTATTAAGAATATTCCAAATTGATAGATTAATTGGTTACAAGATTAACAGTCGGTTCAACCGAAATTTATTTTCGGAAGTACATTGTTCCCAAAAATCTTTTAGAGAATCAAGCAAATTTATTTTTTCGGAATCACATTGTTTCCGAAATCTTAAAGAGAATATTTCAAATTTATTTTCGGCAGATTTTTTGCTAGACCATATTTTTAACCAACTTATTAGAGATGATAAAATATACTATGAAGTATAACAAAGGAATAAAATCTTCAATTAAAAATAAATTCTTAATGAGAATCTTCTAAACTTTCGATATAAATCATCCAATTTTCCTTTCACCATTATCGACATTGCTCATATTCATACCGAAAATACTCCAAAATAGAAATGACAATCGTTTATTAGTTTACCATGCTAAACCTCTGAAACATAATATTTTATCTAAAAAATCTATTAAAAACAATCATATAAATTATATTAAAATAATATATATAAAAAGAATTTCAACCTGTGCTATAGCACGAGTACTAATCTAATTTATTACTTTTTCTAAAAAATTGTCTAGCTGATTTTGAGGGCGTACGTAAAACTGTTTCCACCGAATTAAATGTAGTTTGTGAGAATATAAAAATGTTAGCATTTAATTTAATGATCTATAAAATTTAATTTGATTAACTAGTTTGTGCGCGTTATTCTAATTCTATACACTTATTTGACGTTTACTTTTGACCCTGAACTCATCCCCCCGATCGCGATCCCATCTAACGTATTGATCCACTCACAGGATCGACGATCCACCCACAAGCCTTGACATAAAATATCGCGACAAGAACCACACGTGTCCCATGGTTCATTGTTTATCATGTTTGTAATATGTTTTTATTACTAACAACTATTACTGATTCGATGTTCAACACTAGTTGACCCTTTTTTTGTTACAGACTCTCTCATCGAAGACTTTCCTTTTTCTGGCAAATTTTTAACGTTGATGAGATACAAACTTTGAGCGTGATCACGTCAATTTAAGTGGGTCCTTCGTCACGACAACCTTTAATATTATTAGCTTACCAACCTTTATTTTTTTCAAATGAATGCCTTCGTCTTGTCTTTCTTTCTCCTGTAGAGGTTTTGGATATTCAATTATTAATTCTCCTATTCTCTATTTTGAATTTTGTGATGGCAAGCTTAATGCCGTCAGCTCCACTTACTACTATTTAGTGGTAAACATAATGTGGATAACTTGCTGATACAGAAACTTACACTTGCATTTTTAAATTTCATTTTTTTTTAGTCTTCATGGAACCACAACTAAAAAAACATAAATTTGTGAAAAATTAAAGAGTCCCAAACAATTTACCTAAATCTGATAAATGAGAAATCAGCAGAGCATATATACACACACTTCTTCAATAAATATTTCCATATATATGAAAGAAAGTGTCAATTATTAGTGGAGTAGATACCAAAGATCATTTACTTTTAGTTCATCATTTTTTCTTCTGTTTTTAATTCGGATATATATATACTCCATATTAGAAAACTGCCCACAAAACTCAATCGTAAATGTTATGAAACAAGATAAATGAATCAAGAAGATTTATTAATGACGATATATTAAAAATGTCATGCATCTAGCTAGCATGGATGTTAAAGAAAAAACAAAGATTTTCATTGTAGCTAAAGTGGGAGTGAATGATGACTTAATGTTTCTCTACTTGAAACACTGTCAAGTTTGATCAAATTAATAGAAAACACGGATATGAATGAACCAGATAATCAAAGTGTGAAGGTGCGTATAACTGATCATAATACCGTAATAATTTCCATAAAAATTTATTTCTCATCAAGTGTGTACATATGCAATAACCGATCACCAAAAAAAAAAAAAAAAAAAAAACGTTCCGGAGTTTATTACATTTACCGTATGCACATTCCTTTGATCCCAATGCCAAGAAAAAACAAAATGCTCTCGTTTCTTACCAGTATATCTAGATAGCAATTTTACGAATAATACATGCTAACAAAATGAGGCAAGAGTCCAAAAGAATATAGAAAAAGCTAAACAAGGCACGACGAACTAACTAGTTATGAAGGCGATCAGGGGAACTAGGGATCCTTCTATTGGAATCTTCAAAGGAAGAATTTGTGTTGTTTACACCAAAAGATCTTCCCTTAAAATACCTTTGATAGAGTCGTTGATGAACATCGTCGTCGTCCTTGTTGTTCTTGGACGCGAGCAGGGCTTTTCTGTCTTTTCCGAGTTGGTCTTCCGATAGTTCCGGAACTTGTCGTCCTTCCCGGAAAAGCCAGATCTGGAACAGAGATATGAGTAAGAGAGCGACGGAGAAAGTCAACAGAATATCTCGACAACCCATACAGAAACGGAGATGAAGAAAGAGAGAATGTTTCGATGAGGGAAAAAAAGAAATAACGAACGTGAGAGATTATTTTGTTTTCTTGATATGACAAGAACGGTCAGAGATTGTTATATTCAGACATGAGATGAGACAACTCCAAATCTTTCTCTCTTTCTAACTAGTCCCTCTCTATGTTTTAATGTGGTGGAGCAGGCGCAGCCCGGAGGGAAGATGACGGGCGTGCTGTGTCATTGAGTCATTTGTAATTTGAGTGATCGAGTCTCTGTATCTGTCGTTTTCTATGTCACTGCTTTGTTCTTTTTTTTTTTTGTTCACACATATATATCTCTCTATCTATAATTGAAATAGCTGTTATGTATAAATATACAACGAAATAACCTATACAATGTGTTGTAATTTACAAGGAAAAGTTAATATACGTTTTTTTTTTGGCAGTACGTATATCACATTTGCTCAATTATGTTTTAGATTTACTGATTTGGGTTTCTTGTCACATGCATGTTCCTTAGATATTCTCTGTTTATTCCTCGGTTAGATGGTCCAAATTTTTTAAATTATGATTCATTGTTTTAAAAACAATGAAGTGGTCCAACAAGAAATGTATGCAAAAAAAAAGAAGATGATAATCATGAGTTGCATTCCCAAGATAGGTGCCATTTTCGTAGCGTTGGGAATTGAATGGATGCAATTTATTAGGCAGACCATATATTGATTTTTTTAGCTACCCGATGGAGATGTAAAGAAGAAAATGTATACAACAAAAGTGGAAACATAGTAGCTATAGAAAGCAAAACGAAGAAGCTTGCTCAACCTACGTTTAAGTGTGTCGGTGATCAAATTTGAAGAAGACATAACGATCGATGGAGGCGAAGTAGCAATGTTGATATTCTAATCACGCAAAACGTTTTCTGTAATGTAAAATGATTTTTTTACAACAGAATAAACAAATTATGTTGTCTAAATGAAACAAATTAGTATATGGTAGTTTTAAACTTCGTTAAAGTGTAGTAAAACAAATGATATACAAATTTCTTGACAAACAGGGATATATATATACGTATATGTTTTGGGTAAGGAGTCAATTGGTCACATGGGTATGTCTAACAAGAAGAATAATGATAGAAAAAGCAAATGTAAAATTGATTTGAAGAGAGATCCAATATCAAATTTGGATTGTCTATATAACAATTTGGGCTAGCTGATAGCAATAATTTGATTCAGTAAGCAGTCCCGTCTTCGCAGGTCCATGAGACCTATTTCTTGGGTAAAATCTCTTCCCCGAAATGAACATAGAGATGATCCAGTCTCTCACATTTATTGTAGCATCTACGATAACTCAGTTAAACTATATACTTAAAAGAAATGGAAATATTAAATTACTAAAAATGTGGTACTCCAGAGATTTAAATAAGAGTTTGGTGGTTGAAAATAGTTGCCACTTTTCTATCACTGTTGTGAGGATAGTAAAAAAAAAAAAAAAAACGAGAGTGTGAGGACTATTTCATGCATGCTACATATTCAGATATTCTATATATATGTATATATGTTCGATTCATTTTGAGTTTGATTAATAATCGAGAAAGCAGTAAAAAACAAGAAACTAGAATTTTGTCTTCTGATTCAACTTCTTTCGCCATTTTCTTCTTGTCGTTGTCTCAAATTTATTTTGTCCTTTTACTCTCCGTTCTCCCTTTGATCCCAGACATTATTTTATTTGTTCAGTTTTAAATATTTTGACTTCCATATCAGTTTAGAAACTTACTTACCTCTATATTTATCTTAAAACTACACTTTAGGAATTACATGACGACTACGCATATGGAAAAACACAGAGTAAAATTAGAGCTAAGTAAACATGTTTTTTTTTTTTTTGTAAAAGGGATAACATTGGGTATTTATTCTGTTTAATCCTAGAATCGAACCCATGAATTATAAGACATCTCTACAAAATAACTAAACATGTTACCAGAGATGTTTGAGTACAACCAACGTATGCAAAAATGCAACTAAAGTCGTCATATCGATTTCAATGCCTACAAGCCACCCGACTTCTAGATTTTTCTCCTCCATGTGGCTTTTTTTTTTCCCAAATGTATTTTTTAAATTTTATGGAAAATTTTAAACCTATTTATTGTGTTTGTTAATGTCTACGTACCCTATAGTGGTATGGAAATTATGAACCGTGAATCCAATTTTCATTCGTTTCGAACTTCTACCATCCGAACAAAGATATATAGAGTCTAGTTTAGTAGAACAGTGTGGCTGCTTCTAAGAACCAACCTAACCAGGATTCATGTCGGGCAAAGATAGGATCCAAAAAATGAAAATCAACAGGTGTACATCTATAAAAAGGATCCAAATTCATAAAGAACCTTAGTTCGGTTTGCTGAACCGGGAGAAAACCAAAAACTTATACTAAACCAAGAGAAAAGCCAAAACCAAGTTGAGAAAAAGTCCTCAAATTAGGTAATACTTTTCTTTTGACAAAAAAAGTTTATGATCTAAAGACTAAAAGTTTAAAATGAAACCATACCAAATCAAAACAAGTAATTTTGATTACAATATGCATGGTTCATACGAAAACCGAAAAAGATGATCTCCATAACCGAACCGATTGGAAAAAAACGTTCAATCTTGTCTTATGTTATCTAAAGGAGGAAGCTGAGTGGAAGAAGTGTTCAAATTCCAAAGATCATCGTCCCACACAACATCATTATACAAAACTTCATAATTTTTCTCAACGAACTCAACGTCCCAACATGAAGGCAACCAAACGGTGCTCCAAGTCATCAGCTCATCGACCACACCATCTCCCGCCTTGAGCCTCATCCCCCACAATTCCTCCTCATCCTTCACCGCCGCAGCCGCAGCCACCGTTGCTGCTGCAGCCAATGCATCTACCACCACCACCTCCATCTTCCTCTCTTCCTTCTTCTCCTCCTCCTCCTTCTCCTCCGGTCCTTGTCTCTTCCTCTCCCTCTTCATATAGAATATGATTAATGTATGTTTGAGTGAAGGGAGAGAAGGATACGCTATTTAAAGGAGGGATCCGAAGAGGAAATGAGTTTTTGTAGAGAATGTGTATGTATGGAGACATAGGTTTAGGACATGGAAGAGAGAGAGAGAATACAGTTGCTTAATCACACACCATCTGTCTGTTCATTCGGCCCTACGTGTCCTCCATTACTTTTTGATACAAATATCTTTGAGGAGAGAGTGGTTCACCAGAATAATTATATAAACTCGAGTTTTTTCTTTTTAATGTGTTGAAATAATCAAAATGCCGCCCAGCAGAATTGAAACTTCCGCACGTACTTTTTTTTTTTTTTTCCTTCTGTTGTTTCTTATGATGTAAAAAGAAGAAAAAGAAAAAAAAGAAGAGATTCGTTAGAGTACTTTAGAAGTGGGAAATGATATTAGAAAATAGTGGAGATCCCACCTGGACAAGGAAGTAGACCTAACGTACATGAGAAAGAGACAAAATTGAGCACAAAAAAAAAATTGTTAATGTTTGGAAAGGACGAGTTGAGATTGTGTGTCTCCGAAGGGCCAAGTCGTAAGTGGACCTTTTTCTCACACAGTCACACGCACACGGTCCATGACGATCGATGTGAATATATCATCATTATATTCTTATTTTCTTTTTCTTTTTTTCGCTTTGTTTGATTGAATACATAAATTTTTCCACTCAAGTACGTTTTATATCCTATGGCCGGTGAAGAAATAAGAGGGCTTTCGTAATGCAGCAAGTTTGACTTGGGTCAATAATAAAAATATGTCTATGAACTCATTGAAATTAAGGTCTTAATGGTAGTAGTTGTTTTTAGGATGGTTTTTTTTTTTTTTTTTTTGTTTTTCAAAAACCATTTAATTATGTGTCAAAATCATAGAAAAGGTAGTTTCCCTAAAGTATAGGGAATCTAGATTTTGACAGTTTTCTACAAATTCTTTAATAAAATCTAAAACCCCACTTTTATGAGTTTTAGAAAATGGTACATGATTTTATTTATTTATTTATTTATTTGCAAAATCCAAAAAAAAAAAATCAAGGGAATTTTGTTTAATGTACCACATTTTCCACAAAACTTTCTAAATATACCACAATCAAGATTTCTTTTCTGATCTACCATAAATGTAAGATAAAATGACGTTTTTGCCCTTCTGCTAATATGACAAATTTCGTAGACAATTTGAGGAGTACAAACTTGTCCATTAGCTTAAATTACTTGTCTAGAACATAAATAAATAAAGGATTAGTTGTCTCTCCTTAGTGCGAGTTTAAAACTGGTCCACTGAGTTAATAAAAATGTTGTTTATTAGAAATTTTTGTGAATTATCTAGTGCATGACAAATTTAATAGAGGACAAGTGGACATTGTGGACAAGTGTAAAACTTGTCTATCGAGTAAATAAAGTATTGTCTTTGTAAAATAACTTGTCCACGATAAGATTATAGTGGACAACCTGATGCGTTTAATTGGTCTATCGATCTTGCAAAGAGAAGCGGAAGACTATGCCAACGACGAACGGTCAGATCCAGTAGTGAAAGTAAGACCAGCAACAGAACTAAAAAGCAAGGGCCAAGAGATATATATGAGGAGGCGATCTGGCGGTTCCGGTTTGTCCGGCGAAAGAGCTCTGACGAAAGAGCTCCGGCGACGGCGGTGGTAAGAAGAGCTCCGAGAAGAACCAGGCTGAGAAGAACCAGATGAAGACATGGCGGTTACTGATTCTCTTCTTCTTCCACTCACTGGTTCACTCTCTTTTTCGCCGGTGTATGAAAAAAAAAAAAAAAAAAAAAAAAGAGCGAAAGAAAATAGAGAAGAAGAACGGAAGCAAAGAGAGAGAGTTAACGTGAAAATTGAGAAGGAGAATGGAAGCGAAGAGAGAGAGAGTTAAAGTTAAAGTTAAAGAGTTAATAAAAAACAAAGAAACATTTTGTTTTTTAGTCAAACAAATGGAGGATACACTAGTCATTTTGGATGAGCAGATTTGGTAGATTGAAAAAAGATTTATGGTAGATTGAAAAAAGATTTAAGAATGTGGTACATTGGAAAAGTTTGAGTTTCAAATGTGGTATAATTGTTAAATATCTCAAAAATCAAAGGCCCTCAATGGTAGTAGCTTTGATGATGATTTTCGGATTCTTGTCATTATGCATGTAAGCATTTTTTCTTGTTAAAATATCACACTTCTAACAAGAACCTCCTCCCTGGACGGTGAAGTACTTCCTCCCGTTCTTGTTGAAGATGTAAAACCTTAAGGACGATCTGTCAGACCCTTCACTGCGTTTGAAGCTGAGACTTCATAGTCAAGTCCCAGCTTTACTCTCTTTATGTTTTGAAAGAAAAAAAAAACAGAGGATGTGTCACATTAATGTTTGAATAGACAGTACAAACACAGTATCTAAAAGACATAACTAGATGTTCTTGAATATTGGATAAAATCTAAGAGCAAAGAAGATGACATACGTGGCAGATTTGTGTTGAAGCTATCAGTGAATTGTCGTATGAAGGAGCGTGCAGACGCAGATGTGATGGAGAGACAAAACTATAGATAAACAAGGGATGGTGTTTTTGTTGCGACTTGTTATGTTTAAGGTTTTGTTGTGAATGAAATATTGAAATCTATAGAACATAGACTAGTGAGAGTTACGTATATAGTAAGAGAGATTTGCATTAGGATGCTTCTGGGAGCCTAAAGAGTTAAGACAGTAAATGCGAATTTTACATAATAATGTTGTTTTTTTCTGCATAGTTTTTGTAAAACTGGCAAACTAAAAAGTTATATCTGTATGGTTGATACGGTGGTCACATTTAACACCATTGAGAGATTGACTACAGAATCCACCCGAGTTTAGTTGACCAAACACCCTAAAAAAGATAAGTTACAAAAGAATCACAAGTCACAACACTTTAGCATACTCATTCCCAAACCTATGCATGCACCCAAGAAAACAACGTTATCCTTCTCACACTGTATGAACTATGAAGCAAATACAATTGCTTTTATTCACAAATATGACGTAGCAACTACATTCATGTCAAGGATTTCCCTTCTGTTGCTGCTACTGTGGGTCCAGTAACCCCATAAGATACATTCACTAGTTGCGCTGCAGCACGAGCAGCTGCTGTTGCACGATCAGCGCTAGCTAGAGCAGCCCGAGCTCTCTCCATTACGTCAGTCTGATCCCGTCTAGTATCAGGAGGTACTTGAGAAGGTGAAGTCAATTTAGATGATGACATGTTTTTGCTCGCTGGGTTTTGAGCTTGAAGCTTTTGGAATCTCTGTGTGGCCTCTGCAGGCAGACTTTCAACTTCCCTAGAAACTGAAGACTGAGTGTAGCCGTGCTGGGATGGCTGAGGTTCAGAGATACCATCTTGACGATGCATTTGCTTAGCTCCCCCCTACAAATGACGTTAGAACAAAACTATCAACTTTATATACCAACTTCATTTGGTAAAGCATTTCCTAAATCAAAGCAAACTCAGCATTCGTGTACAATAATAACTAGGCATCAGAAGATTATCAACTCATTGCTATGCAGATATATAAAGTTATGATCGGACGGGTATAGAAATAGTGGGCAGCACATTTGGAGTTGTAGTTTCCAAATCAATGTCATGCTGCTTCCATTTAGGGAAACCACTTTTTTTTTCCTCAGTGACACAGCTGAGTAGTATCAAAGATTCAAAGTTCACATCTGATTTAGGAGTCTGATGCATGTGAATGTAACTGACTAACTTCCCCGTAAACTGAAAAGTCTAAGTTCAGAGAATAGTACCAGTAGATCTTCATGACTCTTCATGAACTCTGCTACCGTGGCAGAAGAATCCCAATTCAAACTGTACTCCTGCGCAATATCCTTCAACATCTTGAGCCTTGCTTCTCCCGATGGACTAGTTGGAGAAAGCTTTTCAATGATCTGACCAAAAAGGTAAAACAATCCAACTAGTAAAACACTTCATTCAAGAGTGCAGTTCTCTAGATATATGTACACAAAAACATAAATAAGGAAGAAACTAGCCCCCCCAAGTATACTAACAGTACGATTGACACCAGAATCCGGACGAAGCTCAGAAGCAACCATGATAAATTCTTTTCCATATTTTGTACCAAACAGATTCTTAATTTGCACAAGATCAGGCACTTCAGAGCACCTTGGAGCAGCAAAGATAATACTAGCAACAGCCTCTCTCAACTCTCTAGGGCATTCCCTATACAAAGAAACACACATAACATATTAAGGATCATCCCAACTAATCCGTATTGTAAACTCCCATCACATATGAAAACCAAAGACTCACTTTTCACTTTCAAGAATTGGAACACGAGCAAGTACAAACTCGCAGAACAGCTCCAGTATCTCATAAGCAGCCCATAAATTCAGTTCTCTGATCACATGCTCCACCTAATCTCTCAAACAAGAACATAAACAACGTGATTGTTCATTGTAAGAACTAACATACACAAAATCAAACTGGGATGGTATAAAAATGAACGAACCCTGATTCGAGCTATAGGTTCTTGTCCAGCTTGCAAGAACTGAGCTATCTCCTTCTTCATATGCTTAAGCTGCATATCTCTCTTGTTTTGCAGCAACTTCATCCGAGCAATTGCCAGATTCAAGCTTGTCTTGCTGTTAAAAATTACTTCAATTTCTCAAATTTTGTGGACGATCGATCAAAATGATAGTCTCTAACTTCAAATTGAACAACTTTTTGAAGAACCCTAGCTTCTTCAAATCAAAACCCAGATCCTAAACGAGATAAACGTTTAATAATAAGAAGAAGAAGAAGAAGGAGGAGATACCATTTGGCGCCAAAGATGCCACGGTTGAAGAGTTGGTTAAGCAGCGACATTGAATCAATCGGAGCAGAGGGAATCAATACGGAGGTTGCCGATTTGAATTTGATCGTCGATTTGGGAAACAGAAGACGAAGTGAGTGCAAATAATACCCTGCGGCGCGGGACATGGATGTTACGGTACGCGTATAACCTTACCCAGTAAGAAGCGTGCGTGAAACTCCACTAGTGACAACGAGAGTGGGTCACATATAGTAATAAATTGATTGGAAAACAGAGAGGCCAATATATACACTAACTCTCTTAACCGAAATCGAACCGGAAAACCAAAACTCTCGAGTCGGTTTAAATGTTGATCCATTAGAATTTAGAACTTAAGAAGTCAATGTGGTTTACACGAATTTTTTTTTTTTTTTTTTTAATAACGAACACGTTAAATGTCGGATCGAATTGTATCATTTACCAATTTCTGTTTCATACTATTTAAATTGTAGTATTTGAAATATTAAATTGGCTTAAACCTCCATTTGGTTTCATGATCAACTCTGTGAAAGAAATGTAATTAAAGTAATGGTTAGACCACACACTAATTCTCGGCCAGTAACCTAATTCCATAGGTCGTATGTTAATGTTACGGTAAGTTCCTTGGATCAAAGTTATATACAAAGTTTAAAAGATAAGTATATTTTTTTCACCAGTGTTTCAAAAAAAAAAGTATATTTTTTTTCATCTTTCTACTAGTAAATTTAGAATGCCAAAGTCTACGATCTAAAAAAAGAAAACAACTTAAAAACTAGCACATCCGGTTGGTTACATACAAATATTGTATAAATTTGTAGATCAAAAAAATAAAATTAAAACAACATTAATCACATCATAACACATTCGCAATACTTTCAACATCGATTATATTGTCCAACAACAAATTTACTTTCTATCTTTTATAAAATATTTACAAAAACAACATTAATCACATCATAACACGTATTTGCAATGCAATAAACATCGATCGTTCCACGACAAATCTATTTTCTATCTTTTATAAAAAAATTGTAAAAAAATATTTAAAACAACATTACTCACATCGCAACGCGTGTTCTCAATGCAAGAAACATCGATTCTATCGTCCAACGACAAATTTACTTTCTATATAAAAATTTTGCAGATAAAACAAAAATAAAATAAATTAAACAACATTACTCATACCATTACGCGTGTTGCAAAAAACATAGATTCTATCGCCCAACAACAAATCTATTTGTGTATAAAAATGTAAGTATAATAGAAAACTTCCTAAAAAACGTTTCATACATTTTTCTTTTAAATCTTCAAAAACAAATCGGAATGAAAGTACTAGAAATAAAAAAGAGGTAAAGAGACACAAATCGTGTTGCTCACTATGACAAGAAATCAAGGAGCAAAGCTTGCTCGATAGTCGACCAACATCTAGGCTCCACAAAGAACGCGATGGCTGCAGGTAATTTGTAAACAGCTGTTAAAATTTTTGATAATTGTTGAGCTATGAAAATTTATTGATTAGAGAAGATGATGTCTTGAAAAAAGTTTGTTTAGAGAAATTTTCATGAGATGTTAGTCAATGAGATGGTATTCTTAAAATTTTACATATTTAACTAAACAAGATTTTGGTCAAGTTTTTCCAATCACTTTCATAATTTCAAAATTATCTATATTTCTACAATTGACTTTATTTGCATGTGTTACTTTCAGTTTCTCTTCAAACAATTTTAACTTAATACTTTTCTAACATCTTGTAAATTTCTTTTAAAAAAAAATAAGCGTCAATAACGCAACTGGTAAAGACTCTCTAGCAAAGTTTAGAAGTCGTCGGTTCGAAGGAAATTTTTTTGGAAAGGACCATATCAAATGTTCTGGTTCCTGGCCTAAGTGGATATACGGGCATAGGCCATAACCTCTTAATAATTCAAAAATATTTAAAAAGTTCTTAAAAGCTCAACAATTTTCAAAGATCTTTAAAGACATTAGTATTGAAATAATAAAAAATTTCTTGCGTGTCAAGGAGGAGAAACAGAGTACATGTGAATATTTTGGATTTATAAGGTGAAGTTTAAATCACTAACTGCCATTTTAAAGGATGGGATCAGGAGGGAGTAGTAACGCTTACATTCAAATGCTTTTTCAAATTAGAATTTATAATATCTTTTTCAAATTAGAATTTATAATATCTTTAAACTCTTTTTAAAAAGTAAAAGGAAAACACACAAATACAGATCTTTAAAGACATTAGTATTGAAATAATATAATTTTGTTTATGTTTAAGAAGATTAATATGGATTTAGCTCCATATATTCTCTTAAGTCAGTGACACTCGATCTATGGCCTCTAGGACTCGTCTTTGATGTTTTTCAGTAGAATCTAGGACACTAGCTAGGTAATATATAATTTCTTCGTAGATTTGAAAATCTAATCAAATTTATCACATTAAAATATCTTTGATTTTAAAACACGCTAGTAAGTACATCTAGTCTCTTACGATTGAAACAAAAGTTCAGTTCTTTAAAAAACATTTGTTGACATTAGAAAATATGATATGGTGAAAATCAATTTCTTACACATGCTAAATCATACTGTTTGATATCATTATCAATTTCTAAGAACCGTTCCTTCGTAACCGTCCTGCTCCCACTCTTGGAAATGACACATCAAATTCTGTGAAATGGTTATTAATGTATTTCAGTAAACGTTTCAAAATCAGAAAATTTAACTATATATTGACCAAAACAGTTTGTTTGAGTCTTCAGATTTCTCTCCGGGTTATCTGAAAAAGCATTTGAATGTATGCGTTACTACTCCCTCCTGATCCCCTCCTTTAAAATGGCACTAGTGATTTAAACTTCACCTTATAAATCCAAAATATTCACATGTACTCTGTTTCTCCTCCCTGACACTCAAGAAATTTTTCAAAAGTAACGTATTAACAATGAATACTTAATTATTTATACTAAAAATTTAATTTCTCACTGAGGCATCTCTCTTAATTCCCACCTTGACTAAATCTCTCTGGAACTTGGAAGCTTCCAATATTTCTCTCATCATTCAAACATTTATATGGGTTGTGGTTTGGACGGTTACAAGTAAGCTGTTTTAAAACATGGGCATGGTCGAAACTTATATGGTTCTCTGGAGCCAGTCCGAAAAACAAATTCCTCGTTATAAGGATGAATAAATAAGGGTACATGCAATGTTAAAAAGTTAATTTGAATTTACTTTGTAAAACAAACTAAAAAAACAAAATTTCTTCGTGCATGTCAGAGTGACAAACATGAAACATGCGTATGCATCTTTGTTTTTCGGGCTTGACTTAGTAATACATATATAAAAACAAAGAAATTAGCAATGGAGTGGACATAATTTGTCAAAGATGTTTATGAGCTTAAAAACAAAATCATCATATTACACATTTCCAATACTTCAGTTACAATTTTCTCTTTATGTGTCTACACTACACTAATATATGCATGCATGTACGTATTTGCATTTACTAACATGTTAAAATATATATATTATTGATATGAACGTACGTACTATAAATAAGAAGGCTACACCACCACTTAGGGGAGAGCTTAAGTTAAAGCGAAAAAATTTCCTTCAACAACAACAGAAAAAAAGCCAACTCAGTTTCGTGATCTCTACTCTACCAAAAAAAAAAATGGAAGCACTCATCACCTTGTCATCATTCATCACCTTGTCATCATTTTTCCGTTCTCCCCTTTCCACCGTCACTACCATTTCGCAGCGACCACGATCAGTGACCATGTGCATGGGAAAATCAGGGCCAAACACTCCCAAGGACAAGGTGGTCCTCATCACGGGTACTACCGGCACTGGCAAGTCACGCCTCTCCGTCGATCTCGCCAAACATTTCTCTGGCGAGATCATAAATTCGGACAAGATGCAAGTATATAGTGGGATAGAGATTGCAACAAATCTCATCCCACTACATGAGCAAGGTGGAGTTCCACACCATCTTCTCGGTGACTTTCGTCCGGAAGATGGTGAACTTAGCCCAGGAGAGTTTCGCTCTTTTGCGTCATTGTCAATCGCTGAAGTTGTTTCCAGAGGGAAACTCCCTATTATAGTGGGTGGGTCCAACTCATTCAATCACGCTCTCCTTGCAGAGCGTTTTGATCCGACAATTGATCCTTTCGCTCCTAGCTCGAGTCTTTCAACCATCTGCCCGGACCTGAGGTACAACTGCTGCATCTTCTGGGTGGATGTTTCAGAGCCGATTCTGTTCCAGCACTTGCGCAACCGAGTCGACAAGATGATCGAGTCGGGGCTGTTCGAGCAGCTGGCCGCTTTCTATGACCCTATAGTCGATTTAGGGCCCAGACTTGGGGTCCGAAAGACTATAGGCGTAGAGGAGTTTGATCGGTACTTCCGAGTGTACCCACGGGAGAGGAACACAGGAGTGTGGGACTTGGGAAGAAAGGCAGCCTACGAGGAGGCTGTTAAGGGGATGAAAGAGAGGACATGTCTGCTTGTTAAGAAGCAGAAAGAGAAAATTATCAAGCTAATAAGAGGTGGCTGGGAAATACAGAGGCTTGATGCCACGGCGGCTATCATGGCGGAGCTGAATAAGAGTTCAGCAGCCTTGGGAGAAGGAAGGAGTAGTTCGGAGATATGGCAGAAGGACATGGTGGAGGAAAGTGTGGAAACTGTGAATAGTTTCTTGTTGCAAGAGTAGTTTTTTTTTTTAATTAAATAATGTGAATGTGTGTTTAAAAAAAAAAATGTATGTTAAAAATAAATAAAAGTATGTGTGATTTGAAGAAAAATACCATGTTATGCTTTTATGTGAGTACTTGAACACCTTTGCAATATATCAGCTCTACCATATTTATGTTTTTAAGAGTCTGCGGTTCATAGGAACTTAAGCAAGCCACGTTTAAACAATGGGGTCTTTTAAAGCAGAGATTATGACCAATTGTATCAAAGTACGACAATTAATTTTGAAATTTCTTCGACAATGTCCTTCTTCCTTTGTCGTACTTTGATATAATCAGCCATAATTGTCGCTTTAGTAGGTCCTAATGAACTTAAACACAACATTGGCTACTAAAACCATAAATTTTGGTAGAGCTCATATGAAATGCAAAAGTTTTTAAGAACTCATATACAAGCATAAGATGGTTTTTTTCTCTAAAACATACATTATAGTTTTATTTAATTTTTACACACAAATTACAACTGTTTTTTAACACACAATTTACATATTTAATTGGAAAACAAAAAACTACCCTCCTAGCAAGAAGCTGTTCACAGTCTTGACGCTTTCCTCCACAACGTCCTTCTGCAAAATCTCCATGCTACTCCTTCCTTCTCCCAATGTTGTTAAACTCTTATTCAGCTCGGCCATAATAGCACCCATAGCGTCAAGCTTCTTGATCTCCCAACCGCCTCTTATCAGCTTGATGATCTTCTCTTTCTGCTTCTTCACAATCAGACACGTCCTTTCTTTCATGCCCTTAACAGCCTCCTCGTAGGCTGCCTTTCTTCCCAAGTCCCACACTCCTGTGTTCCTCTCCCTCGGGTACACTCTAAAGTACCGATCGAACTCCTCTACGCCTATAGTCTTCCGAACCCCAAGTATGGGCCTAAAATCTACTATAGGATCATAGTAAGCGCTGAGCTGCTCGAACAGTCCAGACATGATCAGCTGGTCGACTTGGTTGCACAGGTACTGGAACTGAACTGGCTCTAAACAAAACCGTCTACTTCACCTGTTTTTATCAAAGTATCGATTAATCTTGACATTTACACCCACAAATCCTTCTTCCTTTTCCGTACTTTGATGAAATTGGTTATAATCACCGCTTTAATTGGTCAACAATTTTCAAAAAAAAAAAGTTCTTAAAAGCTCAACAATTTTCAAAGATCTTAAAACCTTAGCTTTTCAAAATTTATATTTTCAATCATCATATATTAATATTTTGGAATAATAATACAAGCATAAACTTTCAAATTAGAATTAATAATATCTTTAAACACTTTTTTTAAAGTAAAAGGAAAACACACAATAACAGATCTTTAAAGATACTAGGTTTTGAACCCACGTGGATTTATTTGATATATTTTGATGAAGATTATATATAGTTGATGACAGTTATGAAATATTATCTTATTAAAAATTTTAAATTACTATTAAGGCAAATTTTTTATTTCAGATACACAATTTTTAAAAGTATAAAAATAGAAAATCAGTTGTATTATAAAATTAAATCTGATCAAAAATTCATGAATTTAACTCGACGTCCAGGCGAGGCGGATTAAACTGGTGACATCGCATATCCTAAACCATTTATTTGACCACCAGAAAAGGAAACATTTTTAGAATCATGAATTTATCTTGTTTTCTCATGTTTAATTGATCGCTACCACATATGTCTTTGTGTTTTTTTTTTAATGTTTTCTTATTCTTAATATTCTTTCTTATCATTTTCATTGTCAAATTTTAGGGTAATTGTCATCATTACTTTTACCATCCGGTTCTTCGTTATACTTTTCTTCTTCCTCTTCCTCGTCAACTTCTTCACATTCTTCCACTGAAAAACCTTTTTTGAGACTACCACACAACTTGTTAACCCGTCAAACTCCATGACCAAAATTATTTACTTTCTCATAAAATTTGTGCAATTCATGAAGACCAGCATAGTCAACACATGCATCCAATTATTGATAATTTCATTCATATACTTATTCGTTTTAGATCCACACGTATTGAAACTTCTCAAACCAAAATTCTTACTTGCAGAGAAAGTAATATGAACACATGTATAGTTAAAACAATATTTGTGCTTTTCGTCGATCCTTCTTCTTAAAAGCTCAAATAACATCAAATCAAGGTCTTGCGACGTCAATCCTTCTTTCTTAGACTTAAAAAAAAAAAAATTACTCCAAAAGTATCAAATCATCTGTAAAGTCATACACAAAAACATGTTTTACATTTCATAAGAGATATAAAGCACAAAGGGAGAGAAGTAAGATATTTTCAAGATATTAAAAAATTTGATATATAATATTTTGTAATTCTTAAACTTTTAAAATTTTAATAGATATTAAATATTTTAAATATTTTAAACGTTAGATGTAGTTTAAATATTTATAACATTTTTTTAGAGTTAAATATTAATGACACTTTAAATTTTTATAGAGTTTAAATAGTTATAATATTTTAAAAATTTTATGGAGGTATTTATAATATTTTTAAACATTCTATAATAAATATTTAAACCATTAAAATATTAAATTTAAATTAAATCAAATAAAACTTGTAAATTTGGAAACCTGATAAATAAACATAAATCAAGCAAACCTGATAAATTTATAGTTTAAAACATATTAGTTTTATTTATAAAGGTTCTCAGTTATTGTCTAAAATTTTTTAGCCGATGTGGGATGTTGTACATAATTCTTTTATTTCTATATATTTTACTTTTCTTTTTTTTTAAAAAAAATCTTAATAATATATATTACTACTATATTTACAAAAAAATTATTAGTGAAATATCTAATTCTTATTGGTTTTTTTAAATTCTATATGGACACCTTTAGGAGTTCATAGCTTCAACTTTTTATTAGTATAGATATAATATTTTAAAATTTCTATGGAGGTTAAGTAATTGTAATATTTTAATACATTCAATGAAGTTTAAATATTTTTAATATTTGATTCTTTTAAAACTTTCAATATTTATAATATTTTAAACTTTTAAAATTTATAAATTATAATTTTTTAAAATCTTTTAAAAGCTAAGAAAATTTTAAAATTTAAAACTTATAATATTTTGAAACCTTTTGAAAGCTAAGACTTTAGAAGTTTCAATATTTATGATATTTTAAACTTTTAAAAGGTTTCGAAATATTATATTTGAACCTTTTAAAAATTCCAATATTTATAACATTTAAACTATTAAAATTTAAAAATTATAATATTTAAAAACTTTTTAAAAGCTAAGAATTTTTAAAAGTTTCAATATTTATAATATTTAAACTTTTAAAAATTGAAAATATCATAATATTTTTTTTGAAACTTTTAAAAGTTTTAATTTGATCAACTAAAGACCGGATCAAACCGAATAAAACTTTTAAACTTGGAAGCCTAATAAATCAAGTTTTTCTGCTCATTCGTTGTTGGAAACATATTAATCTTATTTATACTGGTTCTGAACCATTGTCTAAAAATTTTCTAGCCGATGTGGATATTATACATAGTTCTTTTATTTCCATAAATTTAATATTTTCTTTTTTTCTAAAAAATTCTGTAAATTTAAATATGTTAATGAATGACATGTCAAATTATGATTGGTCGTTTAAAAAATACCTTAATATAGAAAATTCTGGAAATTGTATAAAATAATAATTAGTGACATGTTGAATTCCGATTAGTTGTTTAAAATCCTAAGTGGACAGCCTTAGGAACTTATAGCTTCTACTTTTATTTAGTATAGATTAGTATTAGAATAATATAATTTTGTTTATGTTTAATAAGGTTAATATGGATTTAGCTCCATATATCTCTTAAGTCAGTGACACTCGAACTATGGCCTCTAGGACTCGCCCTTGATGTTTTTCAGTAGAATTAAGGACACTAGCCCTTGATGTTTTTCAGTAGAACTATGGCCTCTAGGTAATATATAATTTCTTCATAGATTTCAAAATCTAATCAAATTTATCACATTAAAATATCTTTGATTTTAAAACACCCTCGTAAGTACATCTAGTCTCTTACGATTGAAACAAAAGTTCAGTTCTTAAAAAAAGCATTTGTTGACATTAGTAGGAAAAAAAATATGATATGGTGAAAATCAATTTCTTACACATGCTAAATTATACTGTTTGATATCATTATCAATTTCTAAGAATCTTTCCTTCGTAACCGTCCTGCTCCCACTCTTGGAAATGACACATATCAAATTCTGTGAAATGGTTATTAATGTATTTCAGTAAACGTTTCAAAATCAGAAAAATCTATATATATTGAGAAAAACAGTTTGTTTGAGTCTTCAGATTTCTCTCCGGGTTATCTGAAAAAGCATTTGAATGTATGCGTTACTACTCCCTCCTGATCCCCTCCTTCAAAATGGCAGTTAGTGATTTAAACTTCACCTTATAGATCCAAAAACAGTTTGTTTTTTTAGTTTGTTTTAAAAAAGTAAACTCAAATTAACTTTTTGACATTGCATGCATCCTTATTTATTCATCCTTATAACGAGGAATTTGTTTTTTGGACTGGCTCCAGAGAACCATATAAGTTTCGACCATGCCCATGTTTTAAAACAGCTTACTTGTAACCGTCCAAACCACAACCCATATAAATGTTTGGATGATGAGAGAAATATTGGAAGCTTCCAAGTTCCAGAGAGATTAGTCAAGGTGGGAATTAAGAGAGATGCCTCAGTGAGAAATTAATTTTTAAGTATAAATAATTAAGTATTCATTGTTAAGACGTTACTTTTGGAAAATTTCTTGTGTGTCAGGGAAGAGAAACTAAGAAACCGAGAAACATGTGAATATTTTGGATCTATAAAGGTGAACTGGTGAAGTTTAAATCACTAACTGCCATTTTGAAGGAGGGGATCAGGAGGGAGCAGTAACGCATACCTTGTGAAGAAGCAGAAAGAGAAAATTATCAAGCTGATAAGAGGTGGCTGGGAAATCAAGAGGCTTGATGCCACGGCGGCTATCATGGCGGAGCTGAATAAGAGTTCAGCAGCCTTGGGAGAATGAAGGAGTAGTTCGGAGATATGGCAGAAAGACATAGTGGAGGAAAGTGTGGAAACTGTGAATAGTTTTTTGTTGAAAGAGTATTTTTTTTTTAATTAAATAATGTAAATATGTGTTTTTTTCTTAACAAAAAAGTTGTATGTTAAAAATAAATAAAATTCTGTATGATTTGAAGAAAAATACCATGTTATGCTTATATGAGTACTTGAACACCTTTGCAATATATCAGCTCTACCATATGTATGTTTTTAAGAGTATGCGGTTCATAGGAACTTAAGCAAACCACGTTTAAACAATGGGGTCTTTTAAAGCAGAGATTATGACCGATTGTATCAAAGTACGACAATTAATTTTGAAAATTTCTTCGACAATGTCCTTCTGCCTTTGTCGTACTTTGATATAATCAGCCATAATTGTCGCTTTAGTAGGTCCTAATGAACTTAAACACAACATTGGCTACTAAAAACATAAATTTTGGTAGAGCACATATGAAATGCAAAAGTTTTTAAGAACTCATATACTAGCATAAGATGGTTTTTTTTTCTCTAAAACATACATTATAGTTTTATTTAATTTTTACACACAAATTACAACTGTTTTTTAATACACAATTTACGTAATTAATTGGAAAACAAAAAAATCACCCTTCTAGCAAGAAGCTGTTCACAGTCTTGACGTTTTCCTCCACAACGTCCTTAAAATCTCCATGCTACTTCTTCCTTCCTTCTCCCAATGCTGTTAAACTCTTATTCAGCTCGGCCATAATGGCACCCATAGCGTCAAGCTTCTTGATCTCCCAACCGCCTCTTATCAGCTTGATGATCTCCTCTTTCTGCTTCTTCACAAGCAGACACGTCCTTTCTTTCATGCCCTTAACAGCCTCCTCATAGGCTGCCTTTCTTCCCAAGTCCCACACTCATGTGTTCCTCTCCCTCGGGTACACTCTGAAGTACTGTTCGGACTCCTCTACGTCTATTTTTCTTCCGGACCCCAAGTCTGGGCCCTAAATCTACTATAGGGTCATAGAAAGCGCTGAGCTGCTCGAACAGTCCAGACTTGATCATCTGGTCGACTTGGTTGCACAGGTGCTGGAACTGAACTGGCTCCAAACAAAACCGGCTACTTCACCAGTTTTTATCAAAGTATCGATTAATCTTGACATTTGCACCAACAAATCCTTCTTCCTTTTCCATACTTTGATGAAATTGGTTATAATCACCGCTTTAATTGGTCAACATGAACCTAAAGGTGACACTGACTACTAAAAACGTATAAAATGGTAGAGCTCATATGAAATGCAAATGTCTTCAAGAACACATATAAAAGCATACCATTTTTTCCAGTTAAATAACAACAATTATATGTGCGTCTCTTAATCATGTTTAGTTGGAAATAAAAGACATACAAGCTTATGAGCTCCGCCATACTTATGCATTATTGCTGAGAGTTGAAAACAAAGTTTAGTTTCAGAAGATCCAAAAATTCATTATTAATAATTAAGGGAAGTTAAATTCATTAATAAAAATTCGGTCTTAAACTTGTTAGATAAGAGTTATTTGTTTCATCAATTATGATTTATTTTTAATCACTTTTGAAATAAGAGTTTGTGTTAAATCGCCTATTAGAGATGCTCTTAATTAATATACTTAGTTCTGTTTGTCACCACTCCACTTCTAAAAGTAGGGGTGGACATTTCGGTTTAACTTCGGATTTGGTTTGGGTTTGGTTCGGTTCGGTTTATTCGATTTTGGTTAAATTCTAATCAAACTCAACCGAAGTTAGTTTGGTTTGGTTTGTGTTGGGATCGATTTATGTTTGGTTCGGTTTGGTTTGGTTCGGTTTTAGTTTGGTTTGATTTTAATTCAGTTTAAAAATTAAATAATGTAACAAAATAAATTGGTTATGGTTTAATAATAGTTAATTAATCAAATAAATTAGAAAAGCTAGAAAAAAAATTGATACCTGATATTAAATATAGTTAAATACTCCTTCCTGTTAGAATTGCGGCATTTACTAAAGTAGAATCGAGAGAATACTTAGAATTGATGAGAATTGAATACATCGATTGTTTGTTACAAGGATATATATAGGGAGACTATGAACTAGCCGTTAGGCATACAAAGGGAAGGAAAGAAGATATTCTCATGGGATTAGTCTCAATCTTCCTTAATGGTGATAGCGACCTTTCCTTATTTGGTTGATTCGACTTCACTCATCCCCAAGGTAAACATGTGATCTTTCCTTGAGATATTTTGCTCTTCTCTTTCTTCTAGATCCTTCTCTTCTTATGGGCTTCTTATTGTTAAGGCCTCTCCTTCTTATACTACTCAACATCGGCCTCATTGCTCCCTTGTACGGACAACCTTCTTATAGTTGTACCAACAGCCTTGATATCAAGTCTCCTAGATCAATACTCCCCCTCAAGCTTAACCAGGTGAAACGGTTAAGCTTGGAACCCCGTAAGCCATCACCTCATTAAAAACCTCAAAATAGAAAACCACATGGGACAAAACTACCTTGAGGGAAAAAGAATGTGATGGTCACGGGTAGAAGACTTGATCAAGGGTGTGTCAAGTCCACCAGTCCGAGCTTGGGATGAATGTGATCACAAACTTTACGACAGGCGGCCTTGGTGAGAATGTCAGCGAGTTGGTCCACGCTTGGTGTATGATATGGGAGTGTGACTCCTTCTTCAATCTTCTCTCTAACTTTGTGGCAGTCCAACTCGATGTGTTTGGTTCTTTCATGGAACACCGAGTTTGTGGCTATGTGGATTGCGGCTTCATTATCACAATGCATAGGGATTGGTGTTGATGGTTTGATGCCTAGCTCTTCTAACAATGCCTTGAGCCATGTGAGCTCGGTGGTCAGCTTTCGCATTGCTCTATACTCAGATTCGGCACTTGACATCGAGACCACCTTTTGCTTCTTGGTCTTCCACGTGACTAGGTTACCTCCTATGAAGGTGCAGTAGCCTGTGACAGATCTTCGATCCGTCCTATCGCCACCCCAATCCGCATCACAATATCCTACAAGCTCGGTATTGTCATTCTTACCCATCCATATGCCTTGGCCGGGGCTCTTCTTGAGATAGTGAAGAATTCTTTGCAAGAGACTCCAGTGATATCTTGTTGGAGCTTTCATGTACTGGCTAACCTGATTCACGGCATAGCAAATGTCAGGTCGCGTAAGTGTTAAGTAGATAAGCTTACCCACTAGACGGCGATAGCGTGAGGGATCTTCGTATGGTGGGTCATTCCTCTCCCCCTTGCGTTCAACTTGGTAGCCATCAGGGAGCGGAGTGTCAACCGGTTTAGCTCCTAACATTCCTGTTTCACAAAGTAAATCAAGGGTGTACTTTCGTTGGGAAAGAAATAGGCCTTCCGGAGAACGACACACTTCAATCCCAAGGAAGTACTTAAGTTCACCAAGGTCTTTTATATCAAACACAGAATTTAAATGAGCTTTGATATCCTTTATACCTTCTTGGTTGTTCCCAGAGATGATAAGATCATCTACATAAACAAGGACAACCACTATACCTTTATCGCTTTGATGAGTGAAAAGAGAGTTGTCCGAGTGTGTTCTCTTGAAGCCATAACCAATAAGTGTGGTGCTCAACTTGTGGTACCAGGCTCGTGGTGATTGCTTTAAACCATATATAGCTTTCCTTAGTCTCAATACCTTTCCCGGAGCGATCATGTCTTCAAGACCCGGTGGTGGTGTCATGTAAACTTCTTCCTTTAATTCTCCTTGTAGGAAGGCGTTTTTGACATCCATCTGCCATAACTCCCAAGATAGATTCGTAGCTAAGGATAAGACTACTCTCACCGTATGAAGCTTAGCCACTGGTGCGAACGTGTCTTTGTAGTCCTGACCATATGTTTGAGTGAACCCTCGCGCCACTAGCCGAGCTTTGTATCTTTCGATGTCTCCATTGCTTAGTTGTTTGATTGTGAACACCCACTTTGAGCTTACTGCCTTTTTCCCTGGTGGAAGATCAGCTTCATCCCATGTGTGATTTCGTATCATAGCCTCCACCTCATCATCTACCGCTCCAAGCCATTCTTTGCTTTTTTGTGCTTCCTCATAGGTGTTTGGTATTGGTTGTTCGTCTAGCTTCCCAAGGAACACTTGATAATCGGGAGGTAGGTGTGCAAGATAACAAACAGCTTGAATAGGATGTGCTATAGCTTGGTTGTTGTAGTAGACGCGTTTGTCCTTCCAAGTAGACGGATGTGATCGAATATGTGTGCTTCGGCGCAGCTGTGGAGCTGGTTGTGGTGCAGGAGGTGGTTGTGGTGCAGGAGCTGGCTCGGTCAATGTTGGTTCTCCAGATGTCTCGGGCTCCTCCACAGGAGCTGGCTCGGTCAATGTTGGTTCTCCAGATGTCTCGGGCTCCTCCGCAGGTTCGTCAAGCCTGAGCCTACTTCTATTCTCCCCCTCCGGCTCCGGAGGCACAACATTCGGCGGGAAGTCGGACTGATCGGGCAACGATGAGCCGGTATGCGAGTCAGGTGTAGAATCCTGGGACAATCGAGAGGGCTGAGCTGGGGAGATGCCAAGATGGTCAAGGAGGAATTTGAGACCCGCTGACTGATCTGTAGGTGTCGCCAAATCTTTCAAGCCAGCCTAATCTTTCTTGTCAAAGTAGCCTTGGTCTTCAAGAAACTTGACATCGCGAGAGACAAAGGTGCGGTTGTTGACCGGGCAAAACATTTGTAGCCCTTTTGAGTGATGGAATAGCCTAGAAACATGCACTTGGTGCTCTTGGCTTCAAGCTTATTCCTTAGTTCACCTGGTACTAAGACAAAACAAACACATCCAAACACTTTTAGGTGATTAAGTGATGGTTTAAATTGATTTAGTACCTCAAATGGTGATCGATCTTCCAAGATCTTAGTTGGAGTTCGGTTGATTAAATAACAGGCTGTCATCACCGCATCTCCCCAATATCTTCTTGGTACATTGGTGTGAAACATCATTGATCTTGCTACTTCCATCAAGTGTCGGTTCTTTCTTTCTGCTACCCTGTTTTGTTGAGGAGTGTAGGGGCAACTTGTTTGATGTGCAATGCCATGCTTTGCTAGGTGTTCTTTGAATCGGTTGCTTGTATACTCGCCTCCATTGTCTGTTCTAAACACTTTAATCTTAGCATTAAACTGATTAGTGACATAGTTTTGAAAATTTATGAATGCATCAATCACACGGTCCTTGGAGGGAAGTAATGTAACCCAAGTATATTTTGATTTTTCATCTATAAATGTCACAAAATACTTGTTACTATCCCTAGAAACACATGGAGAGGTCCAAACATCTGAATGAACTAAGTCAAAACATTTTTCATAAAAAGTAGTAGACTTAGAGAAAACAGTTTTACAATGTTTGCCAAGTATACAAGCCTCACAACTAGAGTGATCAAAAGAAACATCAGGAATCATTAACTCAAGAGCTCTAGAGTGAGGATGACCTAGTCTAGCATGCCACATTGCATTCAACGAAATTCCAAGACGAGAACTAAATGAAACAGTTTTTGATGAGTTTGGTGAGCTATCTTCAAGAATGTAAAGATCATCTTTGGTTCCACCCTCACCAATCAGTTTTCCAGTCTTAATATCATGAAAGTAAACATCATTAGGCCCAAATATAGCATAGCAATTTAGATCATTAGTAGCTCTCTTAACCGACAAAAGATTTGAAGTAAACTTAGGCATATAAAACGCTTTAGACTCTTTGTTGAACAGTTTTAAATTGCCTATGCCTTGAATTGGTATTTTATCCCCATTAGCAATAACTACATCTCCCTTAGTCGGTTCTATATTATCTAGCAAGTTCGAGTTACTAATCATATGGTGAGAAGCACCCGAATCTACTACTAAGGAGTTGTTAAGCTTGAGGGTAGAAAATGTTTTACCACTTGACTCCTTAAGAGACAAGGACTTGAAGAAGGCCTCCAGGTCAGATTTCCTCACATAGTCACCGGAAGCTGCCTCTTCACCATGCTTCAAGGAACCGCCAGTTTGGACTTGTTCATTCTTGGTGTAGGTCGCATTGGCTCTCGGATCTTTGTGATGGGAACTTGGGCGTAGGTGAGGATGAAGGAACCAGCATTTCTCCTTAGTATGGTTCTTCCTCTTGCAGTGCTCACATCCTCCCTTTGGCTTCTGATCCTCTTGCTTGAAGACACCTTTGTTGGCTGTGACTAGCTCCCCTTTACCACTAAACAAGCCGAGAGAACCTTGTTCTTTTTGAATCTGTGCGCATACATCGTCGAGGCTGGGAAGCTTGTCTGACCTTAGGATGTGCTTTATGAGGTCGTTGAAGGTTGGGTTGAGGGTGAGAAGCAAGGCGAATACCTTGTCTTGTTCCCTTCGCTCGTTGAGTACAGCCGGATCCATGGTGTTTGGCCGGAGCATCTCGAATTCAGCCCAAAGTGACCTGAATTTCCCAAAATGTTTGTTAAACTCCATATCCTCTTGACTCAGGTCGTTGATAGACTTCTTGACTTCAAAGACTCGGGTGAGGTTGGAGATATTGCCGAAGACATTTTTGAGTGTCTCCCATAGTTCGCTGGCCGTTTCACAATAAGAGTAGGCTTCAAGTATGGGAGCCTCAAGGGAGTTTTGAAGTATGGAGAGGACAGTTTGGTCTTCTTGAAACCACTTAGCTTCTTCTTGACGCTTAGCCTCTTCTTCATCTTCTTTGATGGTTTCTTTTCCATCTCCTTTGGTGACTTGCCTTGGAACTCTTCCACCTTCGATGTGGTTCCAAAGTCCGCGGCCACACAACGCTGTTTTGGTGGTTCTTGACCACAGAAGGTAGTTTCCTCCTTTGAGGACAGTTGGTAGAACAAGCGGCTTGGTGTTCTCCATGGTAGAATGCTATTGACCGCCGGATAAAGCTTTTGACCGGTGGGTAAAAGAGAGAAAACGAACGAGAGTAGAAAGCGAACAACAACAAGAATGAAGAATCGGATTTAGAATAAAAGAGAATGAAGCTAGTTTCGTCAAGAATATGTTTACTTTTAAAAAGTTGAACCAATCAGAAACAAAACTGCATAAAATAAATAATAATAAAATATAAAAGTAATCTAAAAGTTGCCTCAAAAATTGGAAACATATGAAACGAACAAAAACCTCTAAAACATCATATATTATGAAACAGAGGGAATATATATTTATATTTAGTTGATTTTATTAGAAAAGTTAAAACAATGTAAAATAGAAACCAAATGCAAATAGTAATAGCTAAGATCACATATTTATAATTTTAATAATATTATTAATAAATTTAATAAACATATTGGGTTACTGGTTCGGTTCAGTTTAATACCGAACCAAACCGAACCATTTGGATTGAAAAGAAACATAACCGAATAGTTGGAAGTTAGAATTGGGTTTGGTTTAGGTTGGTTTGAGTTCAGTTGGTTTGGTTTGATTTGGTTTAAATGTCCACCCCTATCTAAAAGTGTATATATATATATATTATATATTTATCAGCCGGTAACCATATTTTACTATAACCATAATAATCGTAATTGGTACCGTTTATTTTACTGCAACTGTATAAAGCGTAACTAGTTGGATCCGATGACTTTGTTGATTGACACTGATCAACATTTTGGTTGTAAATCTTGTTCTTATTTCTTTCTTGGCAAGTTTACAGTAATAGGTTAAACTCTTTCGTAAAACCTCCCCTTTGTATTTTTTTTAGAATGATATTTACATTCCTATTAAAAAAATAGCGTTACTAGTTAAACAGTATGGTTACAACTTAAAAGACATATATAACCGCCAAACCGCCACGGATGGTACGTTACGTAACAATAAAACGAAAAACATTACAGTAATTATTAACTTGTGAGTTTGTAACTATGGTCATATATAGTTATAAAACGTAGACATCACATGTTGGAGAGGCTGACTCATTCACCTTTTTGCCTTATCCTTCTACGCTCCCTGCAATTTCGTTGAAAGCCTCCGATCCGCTGCCGCCTTTCTCAAACGTGTCTTAAAGATTGTGTCATCACATATCCAGATATATCCTGTAATTATCTACCACGTCATCTCTCTTTATTATCTTTCTTTTTTTTTTTCGCTTATATATTCTGTAATGATCCTAACCCAAAACCTCCTTCTCCTTTTCTCTTCTTTATTTCTTTCTTCCTTACCAAATATAGCAAAAATCTAGTTTAATTTCTGCAATGGAGGTCCCGATAATAAACAGAATAGGCGATTTCGACGTGGGGATAAACTCGATAAACGACCCGACGGTTTTGTCTCGAGCTTTAGCCGTCTCCAGCGTCGGAAAGTTGCATCAAGCTTATAGTTTCTGGAAATGGGGAGCTTTATTGCTACTTGCATTTTTAGCTTCATTCACATTCTTAACTACAAGAATCAAGAACTTAGTCTTTAGATTAATAAATGTAAACGTGTCTCTACCTTCTTCAACTCTTTTATATGATTACGAAAGCGACTCCGATTGGTCTTTCTCTTCAGACTCCTCAGAAGACGACGACGAAGATGATGATAAAGATGATGAAGATGAAGATAACTCGGTCAATAGTGATTTACGCGTTCAAAGATTTGGTTATCACCATGATGACGATGCTACAAATGGAAACATTCCATGGTTGAGGCGGTGCAGTGGTAGCTTCGGAGACTTGTTAGATCTAGGCTCAAGCGGAGTCGTGAAGCTATGGGAGAATCTTGATTTCAACGGAGAAAGAAGTCCACGTAACGCGGTGGCCTCTTTTCTAAGCAGATGCGGCTCTTACTCGTTGTTGTCCCCGGCTGTTTTGTTAGCGGCGGAGAGGAAAGGATCCGAGGACGTGGAAGTGAGTGCGTGGGATGCACGTGTAGGTTTCGGGGTGCCGGCGCTGCTCGCGGAGTGGAAGCAGCCTGGAAGGTTACTCGGGAAGATCATTAGGGTTGACGCGGGTGATGTGGACAAGATTTACGTCGGGGATGACGTCGGCGGAGAGATTGTAGTAGGAGACATGAGGATGGTTAACGGAGCATTGACGGAATCAGAGGTTGATAGAATGGTGAGAAGACGACGCCGTCATTAAAGGTGACGGTGCCATTGAGGAGATGTATTGGTTACAAATGATTGGCATGGTAGGGTCTAATTAAAGAAGGAAAAATCAACGTAAAAATGCATGTGACCCACAGAATTATTTTGTAAATAATTTATGTCTTGTATATATTTTTTTTCTGTAATTTTTTATTTTTTTCGGCAATAAAGAAAATAATTAAGAAAATCTCTTTTTTTTTGTTCTTTTAAGAAAAAGAAATTCAACTTCTTGTTGTCGTGTATTTTGGATTTCATGTTATTTGGTACGTAGAAGACTTGGAATATATTTTTAAGAAATTAAAGATAACTCGGAATATGAAAACGTATTACCTACGGAAAATAAAAATAAAAGCTGGAAACGTGTTGTTTTGGTTGGAGATAAACAATAGGCTAAGTTGTTATTGGACGCAAGATATTTGACTTTTCTAATCAAAACGTGTTATTTTGGATGGAGATACATTAGGCGAAACATATAATTTCTTTGGCTTTGGTCATTAGAATTCGGAAGTCACGTTACAAAATTCAAGGTTATATTAGCAACGATCTTTGTAAGACCTTGTTTATCGGCAGGTTCATAGGGGAGTTCTTAGCATTTTGGGGCAAAAAAATAAATCAGAACAAAAGAAAAAATCTAAGAGAGTCCCTTATATAAGAGACGGAAACTTGGTTTAAGGGGCGCTACGTGTCGGCATTTTGTTGGGCGGAAGAAAAATACAAAAGGGAAAAACAAAAAATTGGGAAGCTCGATTTTGTTTTTCCTCTCTCTCTTTCTCTCGCGATTGAATTCCCGAAACGACAAAGGTATTTGGAATCAGAGGAAGGGTTTGTAATCGAAGGATCTGGAATCAGAGGAAGGATTGAGTAGCGAAGGCGATTGACTCGCGGAGGCCAATCGCGATAGACAGAATCGAGTCCGAGATTTGGAGATGGATGCGATTGAATCAATTTGAATAGAAACCTTGCCATCGTGTTGAGGAGAGTGTTGTTGTTACTGTTTATTTCGATCGGAAAAAATTACTAGTTTTATCTAAATCTCTCTCTGTTTTTTTTTTTTTTTTTCTTAATTCACAAACTATGTGTTTTGTTCTTTGTTAGAAAACGATTTGATCCAACTACTTTTTTCTTTTCTTTTTAATTCAGTTTTGGTTTGGCTCTGTTTGTTTGTGAATACAACACTTGTTTGGTTTCTTTTTGAACATTAGAATTGCATCTATAAGTTTGATTGTATAGTTTCTCTTTCATCTTAATCGAAGATGTTTTTGGATGAACTATGAAATATGTGATTCAATTTGTTACTGAGTTGAGTTTGTGTAGTTTTGTGGTTTGTTGGATTTTGATTGAGAAACCTGATTTTGGCCAATTGAATAATAAAAGTAACTTTAGAACAGGTTGATGTTCTCTGACTACAAGATCTTTGTTCTTGAAACTAGAACTGGTTTCAGGATTGTAGTGAAATAGTATGGTTTGTAATCGATTGTGGGTGGTTTTGTTCTGTGTATGTGTTCTTTCTTACTCACAGGATGTGTCCTCCACTTGTTTGATGATGTCTTTTTGATGAATTTTGCAGGTATTGGTGGATTTCCAATAAAATCCGAAAGCTGCACATGAATGAATTATAGAAACTCAGAGAAGCAATAAATTGATTCAACATCCGAGAGCAACCACAACCTTGTACTCAGCACCAACAAGCCAAGAGCAACTTCAACTTCAATCCTCATGTCATGGTTCGTGCTTGTACTCGCTTCGTGGTTCAAACATGTACTCAGGTTTTTTTTTTCTTTCAACTTTAGTGCTCATGTCATGATTCTTTTTCATGTTTTGCTTGTAAATTGATCTTCGTCAACTGGTTCCTGGTAAAGTTAGTGAAGACGACAAGCTTGTTGAGTATGATGCTTTGCTCTTAGTTCCGTTATAGCTCTTATTGGTTGTGGGATTTCGGCCGAGGGAAGCGGAAATAGCTAAAGAGATCAAAATGACCACGGGTGAAGTTAAAAAGAAACAGATTACCCTCTTTACTCGTGTTCCATTTGGATTTGAATCGGTATATATGTTAGCCTCTTAAGCTCTTTCTCAGAAACAGATTGTTCTGCAGGGACGTTACTTATATTTTTCTTTGTTGAAACCATTTCAGGTTAGAGTTGAGATCTATAAAGCAAAGATGGAGCTATTTTTTGAGCTGGGGAGACTCCCTACAGAGAAAGAGGTAGTTGAGACACTCCAGATAACACCTGAGAGATACCGTGAAGTATTGAGGGCTGCAAAATAGGTTTTTTCACTAAATTCAAAACATGCGGTTACTCAAGAAGAGTTCATCAATGGAAACATGAAGTCAAGGCCTTGATGAAGCTCAAGCATCAGGCCCGAGTTGATTACCTTCGTCAATACATTGTCTGAAACCAAACCAAACTGAACCACCCCGCTCAACCAGTTGTGTATACTTGGTATGACTTCCCAAGCTACTTTAAATCAAATCATCTTATCACCGTTGTATAGTTGTGTATGTAATATTAGAGTTACTTATAGCTGCGTTAAGTGAATCACAACCATTGTATTATATCATTAGTATACATACCCATACTGAAATACATGTAAAGTTTCAAGTTTGAGATGGTATGCATTATTTTCACAAAATTTAACTGGTTGTTTCCTAAGAAAGCAGAATCAATGTAACCGGTTTTGTATAGTAATTTTACTCAAAAAGTATTGCCGGAACACTGAACCGGTGTGAAATAAAGTTTTTCTACTAGTTTTGACCCCGGTTTGATTGAATTGTACTTTTGTTGTAATATGTATTAATGTTTTTATTATGTTTTGTATGTTTGAAAATTAATTAAAATATAATATTTTCTAATTTTATAAAACCTTAAATGTTAACATATTTATACCACTTCTATTCTATTTAAAATTTTAAAAAACAATATTTTCAAAAATAAGAGACCCAAAATAAAAACCTATCAATAAAAGAAAAAATTTTACCTAAGAGATCATGAGTTCTTATATTCCAAACAGTACACAATTAATTCATAAAAAATTTAAGAACTCCCCTTATATGAACCCCCATAATAAACTTGCTCTAATGATCATATTGTACACATTGCAAAGCCTGATAGGCTCTTGAATCCACCAATTTCTTTGGTCTCTTGACTTTTAGTCAAAGTAAAAACTGTAAAAGGGTTTCATTCATATTGTTTTCGTCAAGCTCATGGATTGAAAAAAGCCTACATCTCTTTAATGACAAACTCTTACGGATTGAAAAAAGCCTTACACTTGTATCACTATATGACTGGAAGAAGTCAGTCAAAATACCCATCTAGGCCCGGGGACTTATTTTTTTTTTTCTGCATAGAAGAAAGAGGACTGGTATTCCATTCCTCCTTTGCTGGGATGGTAACAAGCTTATTGTTCATCTCGCTTGCGATTGTGGATATAATGTCGTTTGCTACTAACCGGAAATCTCCTCGATCTCATCATGTAAAGTACCTCTAGTAGTGATCCGGCAATCTTATCATATTTTACGGTGGGAGAATCCTTAGTCATCTTCTAGGATCGAGAACACATTGATAATTCTCTTTACTCAACTTACATCATGTATCCATTTTGAAAACTAGAACTGTAGAACTCTTTTTTTGTGTGGACAATAAAAGTTTCGGGTCTAATCCCATAAATCTCTTCGTACTGAAAGGTTATAACATGTAATCTGTTTCCTTTCCATGTGTCACTCGAGCATGGTTGTAAATTTGTATCCGGAGAGAAAAAAGCTTAAAAAATCATATAGGTTCATATATAGCTAGTTTTGACGTTTGGCCGATAGACCTTATTTTCCTTGATAAACTTTTTGATATCTATTTAGATTTTGTCCTTGGTTACAAAAATTGCTCCACCACATGAAATCTTAGTCCAATACGAGACCGTCCGTATCATCACGTCTTTCGAACCAAGTGGGTGCCACAAGCTCCCGGATAAGCGCTTCCTACAACTTCGAAAGTTCCTTTTGTGAAAATGTGAGCAATATATGAAGTTATTGGACGCGACCGAATGTCCGATCCCTCAAGATGATAAGACTTGCTTTTTGAATACCCTAGCTTGTTTTCATGTTTCGTATATATATACCTCAAGATGTAGAAACAATAATTAATCAGTCAAGTAAAGTTTCAGTTTTCTTTCAAGTCTCTACTCAGTTTCTAAGTTCGTTCATGGTATCAGAGCTTTTGTGAACCTTAACAGGTGAATCAATGGCCGATCCTGCAAATCCTTGCTTGTCTTATCCTTTTCTAAGTAATGTTCATGTCTTAAGTTCAATCACTATAAAGCTCACCGATAGCAACTATCTACTGTGGAAAACACAGTTTGAATCTCTTCTTTCCAGTCAACGTCTTTTAGGGTTCGTCAATGGAAGTGTCACGCCTCCACCAGCCACCAGAACAGTCACTCGTGACGATGCTCAAACTAAAGAGTCCAACCCTCTCTATGAATCTTGGTTCTGCACCGACCAACTGGTTCGTTCATGGATCTTTGGTACACTCTCAGAGGAAGTTTTGGGCTCTGTCCATACTCTGTCAACATCTCACGATGTCTGGCTCCACCTCGCTGAATCTTACAACAGAAGCTCGCTTTCGAGAGAGTTCTCTCTTCGTAGGAGGCTTCAGCTTCTCACAAAAAATGACAAAAGTCTGGCTGTGTACACTCGTGAGTTCAAGCGTCTTTGTGACTCGCTCAGTGCCATTGGGAAACCGGTTGACGAGTCCATGAAGATCTTCGGCTTTCTCAATGGTCTGACAAGAAAATATGATCCCATCACCACAGTCATTCAAAGCTCTCTCACTAAACTCTCACCTCTAAGCTTCACTGATGTGGTCTCCGAGGTTGAAGGATTCGACAGTAAGCTGCAGTCGTACAATGAAGCTGCTTCTGTCACACCTCACCTGGCCTTTGTGACTGAGCAAACCAATCATTCTGCTCCGCACTATGATCCAAGCCAGAGGGGTCGAGGTCGCTTTGGTCAAAACAGAGGAAGAGGAGGCTACTCGACACGAGGCCGAGGGTTCCCACAACATCAGAGCTCTTCACAGTCCCAGGGGCAACGACCTGTTTGTCAGATTTGTGGGAGAGTAGGACATACGGCTATCAAATGCTACAATCGGTTTGACAACAACTATCAAAGTGAGGTTGTCACTCAAGCCTTCTCCTCTCTGCGTGTGGCTGATGAAACGGGAAAAGAATGGCATCCAGACTCTGGTGCCACTGCACACATTACATCACCCACTTCTGGTCTACACGAAGCAAAGGTTTATGAGGGAAGTGACACAGTAATGGTTGGGGATGGAGCTTACCTCCCAATTACTCATGTTGGATCCACCACAATCTCGTCTACTAAAGGTATCATTCCATTAAATGAGGTGTTAGTTTGTCCTGATATCAAAAAATCGCTCTTGTCAATGTCAAAACTATGTGATGATTATCCTTATGGTGTGTTTTTTTATTCTAATGATGTATATATCATCGACTTGACAACTCAGAAAGTGGTGTCAAAGGGTCCTCGTAAAGAGAGCCTCTATGTGTTGCAGAATCAAGAGGGTATAGTGTTCTATTCAAATAGGCAGTGTGGAGCAGACTTAGCAACGTGGCATCATCGCTTAGGACATTCAAACTCTCGGATTCTTCAACACCTACAAACCAGCAAGGAAATTCAAGTCAATAAGAGCAGAACACTACCCGTTTGTGAGCCTTGCCAGATGGGGAAGAGTACTAAGTTGCAGTTTTTTTCTTCTGATTCTAAATCTTTTAAACCCTTAGATCGAATTCACTGTGATCTTTGGGGACCTTCACCAGTTGTATCGAATCAAGGTTTCAAGTATTATGCAGTGTTTGTTGATGATTTCTCAAGATTCTCTTGGTAAAATCCTTTGCGCTTGAAGTCAGAATTTATGTCTGTTTTTACTGCTTTCCAAAAGCTCGTTGAAAATCAACTGAATGCAAAGACCAAAGTGTTTCAAAGTGATGGGGGAGGTGATTTTACCAGTAATGTGTTTAAGAAACATCTAGAAGAGCATGGTATTCAACATCACATCTCATGCCCCTACACACCTCAACAAAATAGTGTTGCAGAGAGAAAGCACAGGCACTTAGTTGAACTTGGCCTATCTATGATGTTTCACAGTCATGTCCCACTGAAGTTCTGGGTAGAGGCTTTCTTCACTGCTAACTACCTGGTTAATCTTCTACCATCATTAGTTCTAAGCAACATTAGTCCTTATGAAATGTTGTTCAAGCAGAAAGTAGACTACTCTCCTCTTCGAGTTTTCGGCTCTGCCTGTTATCCGTGTATGCGACCAGTAGCTCAGCACAAGTTCGATCCAAGATCCCTGCAATGCGTCTTTTTGGGTTACAGCAATAACTACAAGGGTTATCGCTGCTATTATCCACCCACAGGGAAGGTTTACATCTCTTGCCATGTACTATTTAAAAGTGGGTAAAAACCCAGTGGGTACCCGAAACCCATGCTTAAATCTGGGTTTTGGGACCTGTTTTTTCTCTAAAAAATTAAATGGGTTAAAAATGGGCAGGTACCCAAAACTATAAAGTCTTACACGGGTTTACCCTATCAGTTATGGGTACCCATTGGGTTTTTTTTTCTTTCTAATCACCTATACTTTTTTTTTGTCAAGTCTAATCACCTACACTAAACCCGCAAAATCACATTTTCCTACCAAAAACACAAAACACGAAAACTCGTTTTTCTGCCAAAACCGCAAAATTACGTTTTCCCGCCAAAACAGCAAAATTATATTTTCCCGTCAAACCGCAAAATCACGTTTTCCCGCCAAACTCGCAAAATCTCGTTTTACCTCCAAAACCGCAAAATCTCATTTTCCCGCCAAAATCGTAAAATCTCGTTTTCCCGCCAAAACTGCAAAATCTCGTTTTCTCACCAAAACCGTAAAATTATGTTTTTCCGCCAAAACTGAAAAGTCATATTTTTCTGCCAAAACTGCAAAATGTCGTTTTTCTACTAAAAACGCAAATTCTCATTTTTAAATATTTATTGAAATTTAATATGAAATAAGCAAATTATGAACAAAACTTTAGTTTTATCTAATATATAATAATAAATTTTGTTTTATCTATTTAAAACAAAACTCTTTAATATATTTGCTATTCTTTATTTAAATTATATAAAATTATAAATTTTTGAAAATTGTTACAGATATAGTAAAATACACAAAATACATAATATAAATCACATTTGGTATCAAAAAATTAAAGATAAAATTATATATAATATAAAATGCAAAATACATCACGTAAGATAAATAATTCGGGTACCCACGGGTTTACCCACAAAACTAAAAATCCATTCGGGTTTACCCACTAGAACCTAAAACCCATTTGGGTTTTCAAACTTGGATTTTTTCTGGGCAGGTTTTTTTCGGGTTTGGGCTGGGCTGGGTTTTTAAACCCACGACAACATCCCTAGTCAATACCCTTTCAATGATAAATATCACCACTTGTCTCCACAATATCAAACGCCTTTATTGCAAGCTTGGCAACACTCAGAAGCTCTACCTCAGTTTGTGTTAGTTCCGTCTCTGCAACCGCTGCCTCGAGACACTGAAACTGATATACCATTTCAGAACCAAACAACACAAGAACAAGCAGAACCAGAACAGGCAGACAATGTTGTATATGCTGAAAGTGAATCTGAGGTTCAAGAAGAAAGTGAATCTGAGGTTCAAGAAGAAAGTGATGCAGAAGCCGATGAAGAAGCCGATGCACCAGTTCAAGACCCTGCAGAACCTAATCTCATAATCCCTGACAACAACCATTTGATGACAACAAGGTCGAAAGCAGGGATTCATAAACCAAACCCTTGGTACGTTCTTCTTGCTTCCAAACAAATCACTGAAGAACCTTTAAGCATTGTCGCGGTTATGAAACATCCGGGTTGGAATGGTGCGGTAATGGACGAAATTGGACGCATACATATGCTCCATACATGGTCATTGGTGCCTCCCACTGAAGATATGAACATCCTATCATCCAAATGGGTCTTCAAGACAAAACACAAACCAGATGGAACAGTGTATAAACTAAAAGCCAGGCTAGTGGCAAAAGGATTTGAACAGGAGGAAGGACTTGACTATCTCAAAACCTTTAGTCCAGTAGTTCGAACAACCACCATACGACTAGTTCTTGACACTGCCACAAACATGGACTGGCCTATCAAGCAACTCGATGTGTCAAATGCCTTTTTACATGGTGAATTGCAGGAACCTGTGTTTATGTATCAACCAACAAGGTTTGTTGATCCACAGAAACCTGACTATGTCTGTCGTCTCACCAAAGCTCTGTATGGTCTCAAACAAGCACCACGAGCTTGGTTTGATACCTTTAGCAATTTCTTGCTTGAATTTGGCTTTGAATGCAGTACATCCGATCTCTCACTCTTCGTCTGCAATCAAGGTGACAAAACTCTGGTTCTTCTACTGTATATCGATGATATTCTCCTCACAGACAGTGACACTGGCCTACTGGAGCAACTCCTCGCAGCTTTAAACAATAGATTCTCCATGAAAGATCTGGGTCCTCCTCGCTACTTTCTTGGGATCGAGATTGAAGCCTACAAAAATTGTCTGTTTCTACACCAGACAGCTTATGCCTCTGACATCCTCCATCAGACTGGCATGACAAACTGTAACCCAATGCCTACCCCTCTGCCTCAACAGCTTGACAGACTTGATGTCACACCATTTGCAGAACCTACATACTTCAGGAGTCTTCCAGGCAAATTACAGTATCTGACAATCACGAGGCTAGACCTTTAGTATGCTGTCAACGGATGCATGCTCCGACTAACTCCGATTTCACTCTGCTTAAGAGAATTCTCAGGTATGTTAAAGGAACTCTCAATATGGGGATGCCGATACATAAGCACAACAACCCTTCTCTCTCAGCATTCTGTGATAGTGACTAAGCTGGCTGCAAGGACACACGATGGTCCACAACTGGCTTCTGCATTCTCCTTGGATCCACCCTACAATCCTGGTCTGCCAAACGGTAGTCCACGGTCTCCAATTCGTCAACAGAGTCCGAATACAGAGCTCTCTCAGTCGTCGCTAAGGAACTCACATGGATCTCCTCTCTTCTACGAGACATTGGTATTGCTCAATATCATCCTACTTGTGTGTTTTGTGACAACCTATCTGCAGTCTACTTGTCTGCCAATCCTGCTCTACATAACCGCACAAAGCACTTTGATAAAGACTTTCACTACATCAGAGAAAGAGTAGGACTGGGACTTATCGAGACACACCACATCCCTGCGACACTACAGCTCACAGACATTCACAAAATCCTTACCACGATCCTCTTTTTTTGATCTGCGCGGCAAACTTGGTATGTCAGCTCGTTCCGTCACCTCCACGCCAAGTTTGAGGAAGAGTTTAGAAGATGACCCACTGGCCCATCAACAATGTTTGTCTTTTGCCGAATCAAAAGCACAACGGTCGAAACAGAATACGGAGAAAACACATAGCAGTACAGAGAAGAAGACAAGGGAGACGACAAGCTTCTCCCACCCAAACAAATTCAAGGTTCTGGAACTCTCTTCGAGTGACTCAGCCAACACAGCTGTTGACTAAGAGGATAAGACTTGCTTTTTGAATACCCTAGCTTGTTTTCATGTTTCGTATATATATACCTCAAAATATAAAAACAATAATTAATCAGTCAACTAAAGTTTTAGTTTCCTTTCAAGTCTCTACTCAGTTTCTAAGTTCGTTCAAAACCTAAGGTGCTAATTTTAGGATTTTTTTTCTCTATTACCAAATTGATTTTAGTAATTAGATTAGGAAGTGATAACCAAATTAATATGGATAATCGCATAGGACATTAAATATTCTGCCTAAAAGAATGAAACAAGAAAGTTGGGAAACTTGAACTTTCGGAAGGAGCCTCCAAATTCAACATCCCAAAATTGACTTGTGGCCAATTTTGAAACCGACATGTGGGAGCGTTATAAACACATTTACCTTTAGATTAAGGACATCTCTTCTCTCTTTGTCACAACTTGAGTACGAAAAATTAATTCGATGATTTGACGTCGAGTTTGAAAATTATACACAAATTATTTTCATTTTTTCCTTCCATAGCTTCCTCAAATTAAGCCTCACTTATAATGCAATTCCTTGACTCTTAATTTACCATCTTACCGACGATTTTCTTGTAAGTTTTAAGTTTAGGGTTGAACACAAATTCCCATCACAAAAGTCAATGAATCCAACATATAACCGACTAGATTCATCTATGGATTCAAAACTCTATTTAAGATCTGTATATGTCAAAAATGATATCATACTACAGTAATATATTTAACTTAGAATAACAATTAAAATGAGTGAACATGAATTGGAAATAAGCCCTCGTGTCGTCCTTATTTTACACAGAACGTGTCTACTCTCTCACTAACTAAATGAATCATATATACTAGTATACAAAAAACTTATGTTTGCATGTTACTCTCGCCATCTCCAACATAATCAAGTTATCATTACTCTAATAATTTATTACGTCCTTACATTATGTAGTTAAGACATTAAAGAAAACTATCTCTCTCTCTTTGTTTCATTTTAAATATTATTCAAAGGTTTTGCGCACGCAAAGTTTAGAAATTATGATATTTTTTTTATATTAATTAACTCAAAAGAGTTTCCCATTAGCGGAAAGAGGCCACGACCACTTGTCTGTGGCATGTTTAACAATATTAGAATATTGATATTATTTTAAAACTCAGAAAAATGTATATAACAAAATAAAATTAGAAAAAGATAGAACAGAAGACCTTGAAGATGAAAACAAGATGAAAGGTCTGTCTCAGTGGTTCTAACGCTTTAATAATGGAATGGGAGACTCAGTAACACATAGGGGTACGAAGAAGATAAGAGTTGTGTGGTCAAATCAAATCTTGAACATGCAACTTCGGCCAAAGGTAAAACGTATTTCTTCTCTATTCATTTTGAAAGTTTCTCGATCAACCAGAGTCTCCGGTCAACTGTTTTACATTTTTATTTGTCCAATAAAGCAGCAAGAACCAACGACTATTGTTTTGTACAATTTATTAAAGCTGCCCACACAAATCTTTCATCCTCTTCTCTTGTAATAATACAAAACCTCCATACAGAGCAGAGTTCTGTCTGAATCCTTCCCCGAAAAGTCAACTTGCTTGTCGCAATACCACAAAGAAGAAGGACCATACTTACTTGAACTTGAGTTCCCCACAAAAGGATAGCTAGAGGAGACTTCTAAGTTCTAATCCATCTCTTGAAGCAATGAAACCAAAGTCTTGATATTTTTGTGTAGATCTGGATATCGAATAACACACACAGGAGCTTGTGATCAGAACACCAATGGAGTCTGTTTCTGTTTTGGTCTTCTTCTTTCTCCTCCCTCTCGTGGCTGAAGCTAAGAGCACGAACCAGACTGGTTGCGAACTTTTCACCTGCGGAGAATTGGACTTCAAGTTCCCTTTCTTTAGGACAGACATGCCCTCTCGATGCGGTCTTTTCAAGCTGAACTGCAGTGCAAATGTTTCAGAGATACAGCTTGTAGAAGATGGGCAATGGTATAAAGTCAAAAGCGTCTCTCAAGCCAACACGATAACCATCACCGACACGGCGCTTAAAGAAAGCTTGAAAACCGGAAACTGCACTGACTTGTCAAGATTCTCACTTCCAGATTCGCCATGGCTCAACTTGCCCACTTTGTACAGATGCAACAACACTAGTATGAAGAATGGTTTCACTTATGGGAATTGCGGAGGAGAAGGAAGCAGTTTGTACTACTCTAATTTGGGAGATGGTCGTGATGTTCCAGGGTGTTCAGCTATCAGGTCTCCAAAGAGCTGGGTGAATCCAAGTAAAGGGGACAAGTATGATGTAAATGCTACCTTCTCTCTTTATATAGAATTGCCTCGAGGCTGCTATAGCTGCCACAATCGTGGTGGAGAATGTAAGATGAATAAGAAGAATAAGTTTCACTGCGATGGAGTAAACAAAGGTATGAAAACAGTGAAACATGTTCTTTACTTCAGCAACTCTGCTTGCAAAACACTTACCTATATGACAATAATTCCATTTCTTGTCTATTTTGCTGCAGAACCAAAAAGGTTCAATTTGGAGATGAAGCTAGGATTAGGTAAAAAGAGATGTCCTGTTTTGCTCCATCTTTCTCCATGAAAAACTCAAATTTGAATCAGTCTCCCTCTGTAATTGTTCATATAGGAATCGGCGGATTTCTCATCTTGATAATCATCTTGGTGGCACTCTATATCATCCATAGGAGTTGCAGAAGAAGGAAAGGTGGTCCAGAGCTCTCTAGAGACAACTCGAAATCTGACGTCGAGTTTAGCCATGTCTTCTTTAAGATACCAATATTTTCCTACAAAGAACTTCAAGAAGCAACAAACAACTTCAGTAAAGATAGATTACTAGGAGATGGAGGCTTTGGCACTGTGTATTATGGTAAGATGATGCACTATTAACACTTTTAGAAAAGTGTCAAATCTCTCTATTAATCTTTGCTTAAGATGCCATGTCTTCTTTAAGATACCAATATGCTAATCTTTGCTTCCGTTTATTAATCTCTCAGGAAAAGTGCGTGATGGACGAGAAGTTGCAGTGAAGCGTCTCTATGAGCACAATTACAGAAGACTTGAGCAATTCATGAACGAGATAGAAATCCTCACACGTCTCCATCACAAGAATCTAGTCTCCCTCTATGGATGCACATCACGCCGCAGCCGAGAACTTCTCCTTGTCTATGAGTATATTTCAAATGGCACAGTTGCAGATCATCTCTATGGCGAAAACCCGCCACACCAAGGCTATTTAACATGGTCAATGCGCATGAGTATTGCCATAGAAACAGCGAGTGCATTGGCTTACCTTCACGCTTCGGATATCATACACCGCGATGTCAAGACTACAAACATTCTGCTCGACGGCAACTTCGGAGTCAAAGTTGCGGATTTCGGGCTATCCAGGTTGTTCCCAAGTGATGTAACACATGTATCAACTGCTCCTCAGGGTACTCCAGGATATGTAGACCCTGAGTATCATCGGTGCTATCATTTAACTGATAAGAGTGACGTATATAGCTTTGGAGTGGTCCTTGTCGAGCTTATATCGTCGAAGCCTGCTGTTGATATAACCAGGTGCAAGAGTGAGATCAATCTATCAAGCTTAGCTATCAACAAGATACAGAACCATGCAACACATGAGCTGATTGATCAGAATCTTGGATATGCGACGAATGAAGAAGTTAGAAAAATGACTACAATGGTGGCAGAGTTGGCTTTTCAGTGCTTGCAGCAAGACAATACAATGAGACCTACAATGGAACAAGTTGTGCAAGAGCTAAACGGAATCCAGAACGAGGAACAGAAATGTGGAAACAACGATTACAAAGAGGAGACAATAACTACACACCCTTCGCCACCAGATTGGGGCGAGAATGCGCTATTAAAGAATGTGAGATTCCCACGTTCACCGATCTCTGTGACTGACCAATGGACCAGTAAATCAACCACACCGAATACCAGCGCCTACGAATTCTAGGATCCACCAGGTATATAGGTTTCATCATAATTGTGTCAACGAATGATAATAAGATGGGGCACTTGTGGGCTGTAGGTACTGAGAAAATGCACATAGTGACATAACTTGAACTACCAATCACCAATTTTCTAAGTCTAATTCTGTTTACTGTATGTAATATTGACTCAAAGTATTTATAAAAAGAACAAAAAAAATTGACTGTAAGAGTTAACTTGACTCACATTCACAGCCCTGTTATGATCTCAGTAGTAGTTATCTACTGATTTCAGGCCTCTTCTATCTAGTTAATCACTAGATTTGATACCAGAAACTAATTTGTATACATTATCGGAATAAAAGGCAAGATTCCTAAGACTTACAATAATTGTCTCTCTAACCAGAAACACGTCTTTCCTAAGTAGTCACATTGTTCCTTCAAAGTGCTAACAAGCTAATATAACCCGGGCAGGAAGATCCCATTACCTTGTGGTAAATGAAGCGCCAGTTTTAAGAAAGAACAAGGAATTATATCGCTTCAAAGTTACAGTAGCCTCTAACATCTGCAATGCCCACAAAATTCCGTCTAAAGCATCTGCTTTTGAAATTCCCAATTCCATTTCTATAAACCCCACAACCTGCAAATTTGCACATAGAGAGTGTGAGACGGAGAGGAATCTCAAGTATAATAACTCTGAGAATACCTCAATGAATATATCATCTTTAAATACTCGCTTATCATCAAAAGAGCAAAAAAGTATTTATTGATAGGTTACACATTTGTTAGAACGACGAGAAAAGGTTACAACTCAGATCACCACAAGGGGAAAATTTACTTAATTGGAACAGGGCATTGAAACAAAAAAAAAACCTACGAAGCAAAAAGCATGGTTTGAGTCTGAAAAAGCGTTATTTGCTTCCAAGAGGGATATGGGGAGTGCTGATCTTATTAGATTGAGTTTGTGATTCTCTCAAACCCAAATCTTTATCTTCTTCTTCTCCTCGTCGACTAACTAAACTCTTTCTTTGTTCTTCTCTTTCGCAATCCTCCAACTTATTAGTCTCTGGTGGCACAACTTGTCGGAAAAATCTAAGCATCATCTCATACGTTGTAAATGTAATAACTGCTGATGGAGTTGTCCTCAGTAGGTTAGTGGCACATCCACGGTACAACCCAGGAATCCCTTCGCTTCTAAACACCTTTGTGATGCAATCAACGACTCCCGAATACTTAGTCTCAGCGTTTCTCATTTGCCCTTGTTCTTGAAGCTTGGCCCTTATTACCTGTGGATGTAACATAAACTCATATTATAGTTGGGTCAGCTTAACAGTGAGGTAAAGAGGGGCACAAGAGAGAGGAACAAGACAGACCTCGTGTGGGTAAGTCAAAACAGAGGCGATCACTTTTGCGATTGAAGAGGCAATAGCAACATTCCCAGGACTCAGATTCTCCACGGATGTATTATCTGAGAACTTACACTAGCTATGATCAGAAACTAGTTCAGGACAGCACATGATTATGTAACAATATACTACTGGAGGAACCATGTCTTACCCATGTCTGCCATGTATTGCTTGATCTTTTCATAAGCTGGAAACTGGATTGCGACATGGCTTACTCCCGCCAAAGAAGGTAAAATGCCACTGTTCCAACACAAGAAAATAAGCGATATAACTACCGTTTAACATACACACAAAATATCACAAGAAAAAGGTGTTCCAATTTACGGAATTTCCATTTTCATTTAAGATACTAACCTGTACAACCCTCGCAGTCCTTCTTCATGACAAATTCTACTAAATGCAGACATTACACTTTTGTAAGGTACCACATCCGGCCTAATTCCTTGCGTCTAAGAAAACAGGAAGAGATTAGGTAAAGTATATAATATGACAAAAAAAATCCAACATGTCTAGTAAAGCTGAAACCAAAGGAGGAAGAAAAAAGTTACCATTAATCTTGTCTTGACAACCCAAAGCGGATTAGTTGCAATAGATGTTGCAGCTCCGGCACCAGCAGCAGCTACCATGTTTGACCCAATACTAAGCTTGCCATCTATCAGGAAAAATACAAACAGTTGAAAGTCAGAATGATAAATAAGACTTCGTATAATTAATTGGTCAAGTGTCTTAGATACTCTTCCGCTTTAACATAAGCAAACACAAAGCACACAAATTTATTTGTAATTTGTAAGTGATGAGAACCAACCACTTGACTGCAGTACATCCTTTAGTTTCCCATAAACTGAGAAGTAGACCTACGTGTGAAACCAAAATATCGATTGAGGAAAGCCCCAAAGTTCTTCAAAAACAGATAAATATCGATAACAAGACAAATTCTTGAAGAAAGAAAGCTCAGAAGAGAAACGTGGTGCTTACAGCCCAATTTGGGAGGAGAGCTATGATGGTAGGTGAAAGCCCTCGATACATTCCCCTAATGCCTTCATTCTTAACTATACTCTTCAGGCTTGTAATGATTACACCACCTGATATTTCAAACATATGTATAGCTTGTTAATACTCAATAGGCATAGCTCTCAGATGAAACATGCAACAACTTCAACAGAAACAAAACTAGTTGCATATACACAATCTCATACCACCATCACATTAGATCTACAACTACATCCACTACTTAATACTCTTAAGCAAATGAAGCTGAGTTAGTAGCAAAAGTACCTCTTTGACCAGCAGCTGGAGCTTCAGGGAGACCAAGAACCTGTAATCTTGTTTTGATCACATCTAATGGGCAAACAAAAGTCGCCGCGATTGCCCCTGAAAAAGTTCCCAAAACCAAACTTAGTCATACACACCCACAAGAATCAAAACGAAGAAATTGAAAGAAAAAAAAAAAAAAAAACACATAAATCGAACTCTCTCACTCACCAGCGGTGGCTCCAGCGCCGGCGTTTGCAGCAATCTCTCTAATACTACGGTAATCAAAAGCTGAGTTCCCATGTTCAATCATCTTTAATAACCCTAGAATCTCTCAATTTGGAATCAGAAGTCAACAAAATTGAAAACGAGATCCAGGAGTAGATGATGAGAAACTCGGCCGCGTGAATCGATGATTATATAGAGTTGTTCCCGTCGTTCTTGACATTGACCCAACCCACCACACGTAGAACAAAAGAAGAAAAAAAAATCGAAATTTGAATGAAGAACGTGTAGACGGGTGGTGTGATAAAAAAGGAAGAGACTTTTGTTGCGTACGATTTAGGCGGTCCCAAGTCCAAAGAAACACAAAAGAAATGGGTCGAGAGGTTTCTTATTTAGAGGAGGGGACCTTGAATAATCTGATTGATTTTTGATTCCGATCGAAGAAGAAGAGGAAGCGTCGTCACAGTTGGTTTGAGATGACGTCACATATCAGGCAACTCACCACACAACCCAAGAAAACACACTTTTGCCTCTCTCCTCTGCTCGCTCTCGCTCACCCAAGATTCATCACTTTGCTACCGTAATTAATAAAGGAGTCGATTGACTCAAAAGTAAATGTGATTCCTAGAAGAAAGTGAAGTAGTGAAAACAAATTGTAAAGAGTAAAACAGTAAATATTAAAACAAAAAAATTCAAGATTTAATATCTCTAACTGACGAAATTGTAATCTGATTATTGATGTTGATCAGAAATTAACTCAGGACATCTCACTAGATGCACGTTATTTTGAAGATCCCACTAATTAAACCGAGTTAAACCTAATTAAACCGACTTAAACCTAATTAAACCAAGTTAAACCAATTTGACCGAGTTAAACCGCAGTTTAAAGCTTATCCGATTTGGTTTCCGTTGAAAAACTAAAAATCTAATCGGCGACCAACTCAACAACTACAAATCAGGGCCACCACCGTCGTCCGTGCCAACCCACCGGAGCAGACGACTGAGCGGTCTAGTAAAGAGTAAAGTATTGAACGGTCATCATTCATTTGATCTTCGTCTGACCCTCTGGATTTTTAAAGCTAAGAAGAAGCTTTCTTTTCACATTTTTGGAATTCAGATTCTGCAGAAATGGGTAATCTGAAACTTGCAATGATCATCAAGAAGAACATCAGAGACGACTCCGAGTTCCTGCTCGAGAAGCAAAAACGGCCGGAGAAATTTGGGGACGAAGCGTATGATTGTTTCGTCGATTCCGATCTCTGGGACTTGCCATCAACGAATTTACCGATTTTAGAAGACGGAGTCAGGTCTGGATTTACTCTCTCTATACTCGAATCGTGCTCGGAGGAGGTTGATTTGATGAACTTCGACTTCGAATCCGCTCTGATTCTGGTAAGTTCTGAGTTTTTAAGCACAGTCCTCTTTCTCGTTGGTTCTGCGGATTAAAGATTCAGAGTCTATGCAGCTGTTGGAGAATTTAGGGATTGGTTTTAGCGATGTAGGAGAGTGGAGATTCATCAGGTTTGTAGAGGAGCCTGAGTTTGGACCTGGCCCTTGCGTTCGTACTTGTTTCATCGCTGGGAAGCTCTTGGATCATACAAATTCAAGTTTGCAAGGTTACCCTTTTATTCAATAGTATGCAATCTTAGAGGGAATATAGCTTCACTTGGTTCTAAAGAAACATTTTGAGAACTGGAAATGGAAAGAAGTAAACTCACTAGTTTGTCTTCTTAGAGTGCAGACAACTCGAAGTGGATGTCCATGGAAGCATGCCTTGACTGTCTTATTGATGTTAAACCGGGAAGTGATCGTGTTGGACCATTAGTATTACTCGGACTTGGGGATGCTTCCCGTCAGTCCATGAAGCATAAGTTGACATCTTCTCTGCCTATCCAGGTCTATACTTGTATTTTTATTTCATCAGTGTGGCTTCATCTTATGTATGTGTAATAAAATGCTATTCTTTCAATGTTTATCTCAGGAATATCCACCTGGTGTTATGCTTGTGCCAATGCGTAGCAGGACATTGAAACCTTTCAAGACAACGAATTTGGTTGTGTTTGCTCCAGATAATGGTTCAGGGGATCATCAAGGGACCGATTTTGTAGCTCATGGTGATGCATTGATTGTGGATCCTGGATGCCATTACAAACTCCACGTTGAGGTTTGTTACTAGCTATGTGTTTTTTTCGGTATATCATTTCTTTCTCTTAGGAAAGGGTACAAAAAATCTTCTCATTGTCTTAAAATATCTGGTCTTTACTATTCACAAGTGCATTGTTTTCTCTTGACCAGCTCAAGAAAATCGTTGATGCTTTGCCTAGAAAGCTAATTGTCTTTGTTACTCATCACCATCGTGATCACATTGATGGTAGGGATCTGTTGTTTCTCGTTTTTGTTTGGTAGCTTTTTTTGTTTTTCTTCTCATAAAAAAATCCAACACATACTACTTTATGCTTATGACCCTCCTCTTCATCCATGTTTCAGGTCTTTCTGCTATACAAGAAAGCAATCCGGATGCTATTCTAGTGGCACATGTCAAAACTAGGCATCGCATTGGTATCACTCTTAAATATTGTTTTTTCCATTCATGGAATCCAACTTCTTATTTTAAAATACTGTGTTATTCCAGATGGTTGGTCTGGTAACTATACCCCAGTTTCTGGAGGAGAAAACATTTATGTCAAGGGTCAGAAATTGACCGCCATTTTCTCTCCGGTACCTATTTATCTATTATAAATCCTCTGTAACCCTCAGATGGAATGTATATACTTGTAAACTACTAACCAAGAAAAATATTCCAGGGACACACGGATGGCCATATGGCACTACTTCATGTCTCCACTCATTCTCTGATTGTTGGTGATCATTGTGTTGGGTAAGACAGACAACTTCAGAAAATTTCTGTTCCTATAGGACAATTTAAGTCAGTGAAACTAGATTGACTCTTATGTTAAATCCGCAACTTGGGTTGTTTCAGTCAAGGAAGTGCTGCCTTGGACATCAGAGGAGGTGGTAACATGACGGTAAGTACTAAGTATGCTCAGGCTTTTCTCTTTTGAATACTTCAGTGCCGAACTTAGTGTGATTGTTGACCTGTGTTAGATAGTAATGCATTTTTATTGGTCTGTGCGAAATTTGTTTAGCCATGTTCCATTTTATCATTTGCAGGAATATTATCAATCGACATATAAGTTCCTGGAGCTGTCTCCAGATGTGGTGATTCCCATGCATGGAAGGGTCAATTTGTGGCCGAAACACATGCTTTGTGGATATCTTAAGTATGAAAAAGAATCTGCTGCTGTGGATAAATCTGACTTTCAAAAAAACTTGTTCATGTTTTGTCTATCAGTTGATTAAAATAGGATACAGGGAACCCAATAATAAGAGCAGTGAGCTTGTTTTCCAGGAATCGCAGAAGCAGAGAAGAATCCATCCTAAAGGCTGTGGAAGATGGAGCTCAGACGTTATATGACATAGTTGCCAATGTGTACTCAAGTGTGGATCGCAGATTCTGGTGGGCTGCATCATCAAACGTAAGGCTGCATATCGACAATCTGGCTGTAGAAAACAAATTACCAGAGGTAAAAATACTCTTATTTTAATCCAAATGCACACAAAAACATGTCTCTAAAAAACAACCTTTAGTAAGTCCGTAGCAAATTAAGTTACTACCACTCTTTCTCACTGCTTATTATATTGAGTTGGTCCAGGGATTCTCAATCCAGAAGTTCAAAGCAAGTTGCGGACTGCGTTTTGCGATACGGTGGACAGCAGGTTATGTCATTAGCCATATTCCATTCAAGACCAATAAGCCAGGTTTTATTATGTCACTGATAGCTGCAGGAGCTGGATATTTTCTTCTGTACACATCTAAAAGGAAGAACAACCAGATTGAATCTTGATGAGTAAGTGACAGTAAAGAATGGTAGGGATCTATAAATCGTATAAGAAGTTAGTAAATTTGGCAATATACCCTTTTTATGAACTTCGACTTCATTATTAGAGTAATAAAAACACTCCAGAAAATGGGAAGTTGACTTCTAACTAGAGCTCTCTCTCTCTCTACTTTAAATTAACTCTATGTACTAAGGAATTCTAAACTGACGTTTGGATGAATATGGAAACTTCTCAAATTCATTAATAGTACAATATATTTTTTAGTTGACATTTTTATTCAGGTAACTGTATAGTATTAGTATTACATTCTAGTGATTTAGATCCTTTTCCCGAGCAAAAAATGTCCCAGGTAAATTTGTAGTTACGTAAAACTTTAGATCTTTTTTTTTTTGGTGTTACAAAAGTTGAAGATTGAGCCCATGTTGAAAGTTGAAACACTATATTCAGTTAATCTAGTTTAAAAAAAAAAAAAAAATCCATAATTGATTGGTTCTTCTAATCCAAATCCAACTCGGAATTTCGGAAATTAAAAGTCTCATGTAACTTACTTAACCAAAAAAGAAATAAAAATTAGTGAGATTTATTAAAGAGCTAAGATAAATATCAAGTTAGCCAAATTATATAGAATCCTATAAACAATTAATATTTCGAAATAAAGTAATTGGTGGAGTATATTAATTTATGAAAATTGACCTAGTAAAAGTGTAATTAGAAGAAGAAACTGAGAAGAAGAAAACTCAAAAAAAAAAAAAAAAAAAAGAAAACAAAAGACTTAGATAAACGGTTGAGATGAAAGATTAGTATTAAGAAACAATCCAACGGATAATAAATCACCGTCTAAACTTGAAAAATGGAAATCTTATACAACCCGGGAAAATGTTAAAACCCCAAAAAGCACATGCGTATGTTAGCGAACTATCAAATACCGAAACTACCCTCCGATCCAGTATTGATTACCGAAAAAACTCTCCTTCAACTCTCTGCCTATATATACAAAAAGCTTCAGCCCTCCTCCTTCTCTGGCGGTATCATAATAAAAAAAACACCTAGCCGAAATAATTCTCCGGTAACAATTTTACGGCGACTCTGAAAAAAAAAGTTAGCGATTTCTTGTGAAAAAGTCTCTGTTCGTGGCTTGGTAGATCGAAGAAAGAGTGAGTGAAACGAAATCGATGGTGTTTCCCGGTGAGATGACGACGAAGACGGCGACGAGACCTGAGCAAAGATCGAAGAGTCTTCACAATTTCCCTTTACCGAACTTATGGGGGAACCAGAGACACCTCAAGTGCATGAAGATCGACGACTCAAACGGAAACGGCGGCGATCACCACCGACTAAGACGCCGATCTCCTCCTTCGAGATACTCCGATTCGACGGCGTTTCGATTCGGCGGGTCCGATCATCTCCGGAGCAAAAACGCGGAGGCGTTTAAATCTGGAGGAGGAGGAAGCGAGGAAGGGATCGAGGAGTTTAGGGTGAAGCTTATGTCGGATCTGAAGACGGTGAGGGATAAGATCACACAATCCATGTTTAACAAGGACGTAATCGAAGAGGAGAGGGAAGAAGAAGAAGAAATCTCCGGTTCTGGTTCCGGTTCAGGTTCCGGTCAAGAGAAGGAGGTCTCTCTCTCTCCGGTGAAGCCGTGGAATCTTAGGAAACGAAGAGCGGCGGCGTGTAAAGAACCGGTTTCCGATAAGGGAATCGCGATTGAGGAGAAGGTGGTAGTGACGCCGTCGTTGAGAGGAGGCGGAGTGGTCGAAGCGGAGACGGTGAAGAAGATGCGTCCTAAGTTCGCTGTGAAGCTATCGAAGAAAGAGATCGAAGAAGATTTCGTTGGGATGTTAGGTCACCGACCACCGCGTCGGCCCAAGAAACGGCCCAGAACCGTTCAGAAACAACTCGATGTAAGTTTCTTTGATTTTGATTTTTGATTTTAATTTGAGTGTCTGTATTGTTGACTGATAAAAATTTGGATTCTTTTTGGTTGTATGCAGAGTTTGTTTCCTGGGTTGTATTTGACTGAAGTGACGCTTGATGCATATAAGGTTCCAGAAGAGACCACCAAGGTATAATCATCATTCATCATCACGGATTTATTCAAAGGATTTGGCTAGGTTCTGATTCTTTAATATTTGCTTTTTACAGAGATAGATGATGAGGATTTGTAATTGAAGTCTCCTGTCAATATTTGAATCTGGAGTTTGAGGGTTAAAAGATCTTGGAGGCTCCTTCTTCCTTTCTCTTGCTAATTTTCTTTTCTTGATTAATTCTTTCTTCCCAACTTGTTCTGAAATAAAAAATTGTACAAAAAGAAAAGTTATTTAGGTTCTGGTTGATTAATACATAATAATAATGTTTACTTCTTCATTCAACAAAAAGGTTTATTTCTTTCTCTGAACAAATCTATACTATTGTAAGGGAAATCAAAAAGGTTGTTTTCGTAGACTATATAATAATAAGGTGTTGTTCTTTCTCATACATAAGATTCCTCACATGCGTGTGTGCTTAATTAGTAGTGTGTGATCTTGATTAATTACTGAAAGCAGCCTAGATTTGTCTTTTGAGTAGTGCACATTGATGCACCGACAGAGGCAGAGAAGCCCATAAAATCTTTTGTGTGAGAGATTTTTAATTTAAGACAAGAAAAAGGCTTTTGTCTTTTGTTTCCCTTTCTCATATATGTTCTTCTGCTTCAAAACTGATAAAGGGAACAGGAGTTGTTGTTTCATGGTTTAATGTCCAGGAAGGTGATGATGATTGATATAATTACTATGTTTTCCCGCGTTGGCTTTGTTTCCGCTTAATTATTGAGTTGAGTCTTTTTGACTCGTTCTTCCGCTGGTTCACTTCTTCCGGTTTGGTTGGTTTAACAAGAACTGCCGTGCTTAACTTGACTCTTTTAATTGTGGTTGACTTTGCTATATACCACTATGATTATTCATTTCTATGGCCAAACTATATACATAGTTCTTCAACTTTGTAATAATCTGAGAGAAGAGATAATCTACAATTTGAAACTCAGATCAGATCTGTTAAGTATTGTGGGCTTTATGTTCTTTTGGTATTTTTAATATAATCAAATTATCTTTGTATACGTCACACTTTCGTTTAAATTCAAAATATACTCTACTTTCTACGGTAACATTTATCAGTCAAGCTGAAAGTTCAAATGAAATATACCTTCAATTCTCTTTTGCTTCTTGCTCAGCTTACGGATACAGAGTGATCCATGGCAGAATAGCGCTTCAAGCCTTCAAGACAGGACTAAGAAGCTGAACCTTAACCTTTATTCACTGAATCTGTGCGTCTCTTCTTGGTTAAAATTGAATAAACGAATGATATAGAACTAACTTTTAGAGCGAAGATGATCTTCCGAGTAGAAGTGGCTGTTTAGGAGAATGTTTTGGGTACTGTGAGGGGGATTGGTTTCCTTGGGAAGCAAGTTATTATTTTGGTTTAGGGTTTCGTTAGAGGAGGAGATGCAGCAATATGCAAGAACAATGAATATGGCATGTGTTATGGAATGTCTTCTTCAACATCTGACTCAGATTCAAGAGCAGCTCCTTGAGTCTCTTTCTTTCTTTACTACTGCTTTCTCCTTGCTAAACAATGTAAGAATGAAGTCTAAATGAATTGCCAAAAGCCTCCTCGCCTACCAGAAGTTTTTACAAGAACAGTCACCATTTCGGAAATGATGAAACCTCTTCCTGTCTCTTAAGATTATGTCTCGCTGCACCACCCACGACAAGAACCTGAAGAAATTATGACAGTCTCCACAAGTCCTCAAGTTCTTGAAAACCCTAATGGTTGTTCCCGGAGGAAGTTTCATTAGCCCAAACGCAACTGCAATCTTCTCACTATGAGTAGTCAACATATCTTCCTTGTGACCATCAGACTCTATGTCGTGCAACACAAAGCTCGTGTCTGGTACAAACCCCAGCCTCCTCATCTCTTTACCCAACTCTTGAAGATAGTTGTAAACAGCTTCTGCCTCTGGATGCGATGTATCATCCACCAAAAATGTATGCACTTGCGTCTCCACTTCAATCCAACTACAAGCCACTTCCTTTTTTACCCCTCGATCCCGCATTAGTTTACGCACCCTTGCCGCTTCCTCCCACTTGCCAGTAGCTGCATACATGTTCGATAAGAGCATGTAAGTCCCATCATGTTCTGGTATGAGATCAAAGAGTTTGTCTGCAGCGATGATCCCTAGTTCCATGTTTCCATGGACTCTGCAACCAGAAAGAAGAGCTTCCCAGATTTCTGCACTAGGTTCAAAAGGTAATGATTTTATTACACTTTCCGCATCAGAGAATTTCCCAGATCGACAGAGCAAATCTATCAGTCTTGCATAATGATCTGCACCAGGAGGTATACAGTAAATAGTTTCCATCGAATCAAAATACTTCCGTCCCTGTTCTACCAAACCCGCGTGACTACACGCTGTCAAAACTGTAAGCAACGTAATCCGATCAGGTCTTATCCCTTCTTTCAACATCTCCTCATACACCTCTACTGCTTCAGCACCATGCCCATGCTGTCCCAGTGCAGCAATCAAAGCATTCCAAGAAACCGAATCCAAACAAGACATAGTTCGAAACACCTGTCGAGCTTCCTCCACAACCCCACATTTCGCATACATTGTAATAAGAGCATTTCCAGCAGAGAGGCTAGAGTCAAACCCTATTTTAACCAACTGGGCATGGAACTGTTGCCCATTACAATACGCTCCCAGCACTGCACATGATTTGATCGCCCCAGAAAACGCATAATCACAAGGCTCGAAACCTTCTCTCTTCATACAAGTAAACAACTTCAAACCTTCTTCTCCAAACCCGTTTTCAGCTAACCCTGATATCATTATCATCCAGGTCAAGATATTCTTCTCTTTCATCTCTTTAAAAACCAACTTCGCCTCACCTATGTGCCCAGAACTAACATACCCTGATAACAAAGCGTTCCACGAAACCAAGTCTTTTGCCGGCATTTTCTCAAAAATGGCTCTTGCCTCATCAAATTTACCACATTTATAGTACAACGAAACTAACGAATTGTCAAAATGAAACGAGAAATCCTCCCTTCTTAACACATAAGCATGAACTTGCTTTCCCAGCTGAAGCAATCCAGCAGTAGCACAAGCCCTTATAACACTAGGATACGTAAACTCGTCAAGCTCAATTCCTGATGAAACCATACTCCTAACCATCTCCAACGCCTCGTGATACAACCCTCGGTTAACATAACCAGAAATCATAGCATTATAAGCAACCACTTTCATATTCTCGTCCATCACCTCAACCAACTCTTTCCCTAAATCAAAACAACCGTTCTTTACATAACCAGTAATCATAGTAGTCCATGACCTCTCATCTTTCTCAAGGATCTCATCAAACACTTTTCTAGCCGAATGTAACAGAGACGGCGAAGAAGCGCATTTCGAATACACAGACACCAGAGCGTTCGAAACCGAAGTGATAGAACCAGCACCAGACTTCAGAGCTGCAGCATGAAATTGCAGACATTGCTTCTCCTCTTCGACAACTAAAGCTAAAGCAGCGAGAACACTCGCGAAAGTGAAGTTATCGGGTTTGAATCCTTCGTGCTTCATCTTACAAAAAAGGTTAACAGCAGAGTAGCCATCATTGTTATGAGAGAAGCCAGTGATCATCGCATTGTACATCACAGTATCTCGCATACTCACAGGAGTTTCCTCGAACACTCCACGAGCGAGAGTGATGTCACCTGAAGCACAATACCCGGAAACCATGGTGGTGCTAGCGATTTTATCTGGTTCAGATATTTCGTCGAACAGGTGGCGTGCGTAACGAAGCTCTGACGATTTACAGTAAACATCGATCAAACGGTTGAGGATATGTGCACGTGGCTGGAACCCGAAAGTGATGATATTGGCGTGAACGGCTCGCGCGAGTTGCAGAGACGTTCGTCTGATCGGTAAACATAGGCGGAGACTCGCGGCGTAGCTGTTGGCGATGGCTCGAACAAGGTCTGGATTCGGTTGCATTTCATATTTTATGGTTCGGTTCGATTTTTTTTCAAACTGTACCAAAATTAATCTCCTTTTTATATTAAGCCAGCTTCGGTTTAAAGTAAACCAAAAGAACCGATTAAATTCACTCCGGTTAAGATACCCGTCCAATAATTTGGTTACATCTGGTTAAAGTAAAACCGCGTCTCCTCCACAGCATTAAACCCTAAGAGGCTAAGAAGGTCCTCAATTCTCATTTCTGTTAATTTTGTCAGTTTCGACGCCATGGTTCTCAAAGACGATAACTCCGAGAAATCTCTCGAGCTCTTCCTTAGCATTGGTTTGGACGAGCGAACAGCGCGCAATACCATCAATAACAACAAAGTCACCGCGAATCTGACCGCCGTTATATACGAGGTGTGTCCTCTCTTCTTCTCCTCCTCCTTCTTTGTGTTCGCTATCGGCTCTTATTGTATCTGATGAAATTGGATATAAGAGGATTGAGTTTTCATTTTCGTTTGCGAAAGTTTTGATTTCTGTCAATCTGTTGACTAAATCCAAATTTTGATGTAATCTCAATTCGTAATGTTTTGATTGATGATTTTGACTCCGTTGCATGTATGATTTTGTTGATAATTTGATACTCAATTGGATGATTGAGACAATTTGTTCATGACGCTTGTCTTTTGTGTACCAGGCTGCTGTCACTGATGGATGCGATCGAACTACTGGGAATCTATTGTACTCGGTGAGATATATTTCTAATTGAACCTACTGGCCTTGAGATTTTTTTTTTGTCGATGCTTATAAGTAACTTATTGAGGTGATATTTTCCTTCGAATTATGTGTAACAATAGGTTGCTACTAAGTACCCTACAAATGCTCTTGTGCATCGTCCTACATTGCTTAAGTACATTGTTACCTCTAAGGTTAGTAAATGGCTCCTTTTATTATATCTGCCAGAACATCCTTTTCTTGGGTTAGGTTCTCTTTTGTCAATGCGAAACTAGCGGACGCTTGTTTTCATTTTCTCTGATTGATGAATCTGCAGATTAAAACTCCAGCCCAGTTGGAAGCTGCATTTGCTTTTTTTGCCAATACCGGCCCTGAAGACTTCAAGCTAAATGAATTTGAGGAGGCATGTGGTGTTGGTAAGAACTTTTGTGTTTGCTGGTATGAGTATTAGATTTCTTTCTTTAATGCCAATGTGTGTAGGGTTTCTGTTTTTTTTTAACCCAATGCTTTGAGGTTACAATTTTCTGTGTCTTTCCATTTATTTGGGAATGAGATCTTATTGTATTGCTTTGGAACAGGGATTGAAGTTTCCCCAGAAGATATTGAGAAAGCAGTTAAGGACATCTTTGAAGAGAATAAGAAAACAATATTGGAGCAGCGCTACCGAACTAATGGTTAGTAATTGCTCTACACCTCACTGTCAAAGGCATTAGGTTCATTTGAGGCATATCTACCGTTTCTCTGATTCTCTATAATTTTTCACATAACCAGCTTATTCTGTTTCTTTGTTGAATGATGTATGTATGTTATGTAGTGGGTGAATTATTTGGGCATGTCCGGAAATGTTTGCCATGGGCGGATCCTAAGATTGTAAAGGTGCGTTAACTTTTTCAGCACCCTGACTTCTTTTGAAGCCACAAACGATATTGTAGTTTTCTTATCCACTCTTATGTGTCTGCTATAGAAACTTATAGATGATAAGATGTATGAATTGCTTGGTGAGAAAACCGCAGCTGATAATGAAAAACCTACAAAAAAGAAGGAGAAGAAGGAGAAGCCTGCCAAAAACGAGGTGATTGGAGGTTTCATTTGAATGTGTTTTCTGTTGTGTATATTGGGATTTTAATTCTTCATTGTGGCTTATCTTTAGGAAAAGAAAGCTGTTGTGGAAGCTACCCCAGAGCCATCTGAAGAGGACCTTAATCCTTATTCTATATTCCCTCAGCCAGAGCAAAATAATATGGTAACATCTGCTTTTAGTTTATTTATGCTCATTTATTGTACTGGATTTTCAGTTTCACGTTCTACACATCTGAAACTTCTTCCATTGATAATCATATATCCGGGGTTGATTCAGTCATACAATACTAGAATACGTATGACGTGTATTGCGTGCCTTTCTTTGTTGTGATCTGGAACAAACTTCTTATAACATGTTTGACCTTAAGTTATTCTTTTCATGGGTGCATTTATAGCTAGCGTTTGTGATGTAACATATGCTTATTTATCTTCTCAGGTTCATACAGAAGTGTTTTTCAGTGGTGGCTCTGTGCTCAGATGTAGCAATTCAAAAGAAGTTCTTGACAAACATCTCAAAGTGACTGGGGGAAAAGTTTATACTCGTTTCCCCCCTGAACCAAATGGTTATCTACATATTGGACATGCCAAGGTAAAATTATACATGATATGAGGTTTTTGGGATATTTTGCATGATGGTGTATAATTGGTAGGGGCAACGATTTTATGTTCATTTCCGTTGCTTGTACTTTCAGGCTATGTTTGTTGATTTTGGCCTTGCAAAGGAGCGAGGGGGCTGCTGTTACCTAAGGTAAAAATTCTTGTTTGCGTTTACTTGAGTTTCTTACATCTTTGCTTTTCTATAACAATCCTTGTTTCTTCTATAAGGACAATTTTCAGAATTCCTTGTAAATCTGGTTTTCAGGTATGATGATACAAATCCTGAGGCAGAGAAGGAAGAGTATATTAATCACATTGAAGAAATTGTCAAGTGGATGGGTTGGGAACCCTTCAAGGTATTGTCAAGTATTTTGCACTGATAGTTCATTGTTATTATTATTTGTTTGACCTTTTCCATTGTTTGAATCTAGATTACATACACCAGTGATTATTTCCAAGAACTGTATGATTTGGCAGTGGAGTTAATTCGGAGAGGTCATGCTTATGTTGATCATCAGGTCAAACAATTTAAACTCTGTTAAATGGATTCCTGTTGCTTTTCTAATTAATTGAGATTATTTTGCTCTAGTAGTGCAACAATTCCACACATTAAACTTATCCTGTCAAATTGTTTTCATATTTTCAGACTGGCGAGGAGATAAAAGAGTACAGAGAGAAGAAAATGAACAGCCCCTGGAGGGACAGGCCTGTTGAAGAATCTCTAAAACTTTTTGACGAAATGAGACGAGGAATGATTGAGGAGGGGAAGGCAACACTAAGAATGAAGCAAGATATGCAGAGTGACAATTTTAATATGTATGACCTTATTGCTTATCGAATAAAGGCGAGTGAAACTAAAATCATCTCTGGTTAGATATAAGAGGCTCTCTCCCGTCTTTTGCTGTCTAACTTGTTTATATGCTTTGCAGTTCGCACCTCATCCTAAGGCTGGTGACAAATGGTGTATCTATCCGAGCTATGATTATGCCCACTGCACCGTTGATTCTCTTGAGAATATAACGCATTCGGTATGTCCCTTTCTCGGTCTTTCTATTTGCAGCATGAATTTGTATCATTGACGGCTGCATTTTGTGACCCACTATTTTACTTTCAGTATCAAAAGCATCTGTTGTTCTTAAAATTATCTTTGTGGTTTTGACCTTTTCTTTTATCTGCACAATTGTAGCTCTGTACTCTTGAATTTGAGACCCGGCGTGCTTCATACTACTGGCTATTGCATTCCCTGGATCTCTACATGCCATATGTGTGGGAATATTCACGGCTGAATGTCACAAACACTGTAATGTCCAAGCGTAAGGTTCGTAAAATACTCAACTTGCCTGTGAACAACTAAAGAAATTTTATGCTGAGATTCATGCTGGTTGTATCATTTTTCCTTTTTTATTTGCTGCAGTTGAATTATATCGTGACAAACAAGTATGTTGATGGTTGGGATGATCCACGTCTTTTGACACTTGCTGGTTTGAGGCGGAGGGGTGTGACTTCAACTGCGATTAATGCATTTGTACGAGGAATTGGAATTACCAGAAGGTATGCTATATATCTGAATTGACTTGATACTGCTTGGCTTATGTCAAATATCTTTGTTAAATTTGCTCTATCGTTTCTATGTTTAAGTGATGGTAGCATGATACATGTGAGTCGCCTTGAGCATCATATTAGAGAGGAGTTGAATAAAACAGCTCCTCGCACTATGGTGGTGCTTAATCCTCTTAAGGTTGTCATCACCAATTTGGAATCAGACAAGGTTATGGAGCTTGATGCCAAAAGGTGGCCTGATGCTCAGAACGATGATCCCTCAGCATTCTACAAGGTAAACTGTGTTACACATAGACTAGATTTCTACACACAATGTAACATCTTTCTGTTTTCTTGATCTTGTTTTCTTGGGTTGTTGATCTAGGTTCCGTTCTCTAGAGTTATATACATTGACCAGTCTGACTTCCGAATGAAGGATTCAAAAGATTATTATGGGTTCGCCCCTGGTAAATCTGTTTTGCTAAGGTATGGAAAGGGATGCTATTCTTCAGTATTACTTTTTTTTTAAATATGATTCATTTGTGACTAAATGTGCTTCCTGCTGTTTGCAGATACGCTTTCCCAATTAAGTGCACCAATGTTGTCTTTGCTGATGACAATGAAACAGTTCGTGAGATTCATGCGGAATATGACCCTGAGAAAAAGTCAAAGCCAAAGGTTCTTTCTTTAGCCATCTTTATAATTTCTGCAATTTTGTGGCTCTTCCTAACGGTTACTTTTGATCTGTAGGGGGTTCTACAATGGGTAGGTGAATCTTCCCCAGGAAAAGAGCCCTTAAAGGTTGAAGTCCGATTATTTGAGAAACTCTTCAACTCCGAGGTATAATATATATTGTTCTTTAGCTTTTTATAGTTACAAAGATTGTTCCCTAAAGCTAAGTTGTATCTAATAATAACAGAACCCTGCTGAACTAAATGACGATTGGCTCACTGACATTAATCCGAACTCCAAAGTGGTAGTTTCTGGTGCCTATGCTGTGTCAACCCTTAAAGATGCTGCGGTCGGAGACAGATTCCAATTCGAGAGGCTAGGTATTTTCAGTTTCAAAATTATAGGAAGGGCTTGCAATTCTAGATGAAGAGACACGATAGAGATTTTTAACATAACTTGTGATGCATTAGGTTATTATGCGGTGGACAAGGATTCTGAGCCAGGAAAGCTTGTGTTTAACCGGACGGTCACACTCAGGGACAGCTACGGTAAAGGTGGAAAGTAAAACACTCCACCCATATTAACGCTGTGTTGGTCAAAACTCCCCCAAAAAGGCGTTTTATAACAAAACAGTACATGAAATGGTTTGGTTTGATACGCACATTGTGCAACAGTTAGTTTTTTTTTTCTTCTTGAATGGTCAAAAACAATACAATTCCATGTTGTTATCTTTTGAAAGATTTTATCTTCAGATTACAGATGTCATACTAGTGTGCCAGATGGAATTTTATTATTAGCGTGTTTTTATGAATTGTTCTGAAAATCGAGAAAGCACTGCTTTGATGGGAATGTGATCAATTTCAACGTGCGCTGCTTCTCAATATGATTCATTCCTATGGAAAGCACATTTTTAACTGCGTTTGAATAATAATAATAATAATACACAAAGAATCAAAAAGTTGTAAAGGAAGAAGATGGAATATTAGGGATTAAGGAATAAGGTGCTTTTACGATACGGACGATAGTGATCAAACTTTGGGATGTATACACTATACAGTCGATTAGAATGTTTCATCCATTTTTTTTTCTTTTGGTATATCGAATGTGTTGGACAATTGTTTTGCTGGAAGACGCCAATTCCAGCATGGACTATGTCTGTCTACATGTGATCGTGAAGATACACTCACATACGTTCACGAATACTAGTGAAGTTTTGTTTTTATGTTTGATTTAAGCTTTGTTTTATTTACTATTGGATATGTGTTTACCGAACAGAATGTAGAAACCATTACCACACCAAACCAAAATCTTAATATAGGAAACTCACTTTCTCTTATAAAGAAGCATGTGTAAAACGTATTTTACTCATGAACTGTAAGGTTTATTTACTTTTGAAAATAACAAGTCTTGTTCGTTTACTTTTTTTACTTTCCTAGATGAAACTAACAAGTCTTGTTTATTTACTTCTTTTTTTTTTTCTTTTTCTAAAATCATGTGTTCTATTATCAAAAAAAAAACATGTGTACGTCCGATTTTAAAAATGATAGCTGGAGTATATTGAAGTCCACGGTTCGGTGATTATGGGTTTTACTGGAGGTGTGACTGAGTGATTTTTGCCAAAACTTTACTGTTTCTTGAACTACATTTGAGTTAGGTGATTGGTGCATGCATGTTGATAATTACAACGTCATTCGTTGGTCAATAAATTTGACTGATTACTATTCCAGTAATACCTACCAACAAAAAGAAACATACGACTCTCCAACGACATTATATTGAACAACTTATATAATTTGACCAGCTAACAGTTTATGGCCAGTTGATTTCTCAAATTTCCATTTTTGTTGGGTTGCCCGGAATAACCGGTCGTCATTTTGTACTAGACTACTATACAAGGGGTGAAGATGATTATATAAAATCGATACACGTGTAAACCGATTGACATAATTAAACGACCCTAAACCAATTTTTCTCACTTTTTTCCCTGTGATACACGTGTAAAAGATAAGTAATAGAGAAAGGTAGCTTTGGGGTCGTTGTTTTTTTTTTTTTTGGGTAACAATGTGAAGTTTTGGGGTCGTACCGGAAGACGAAAACATATAACTAAATGCAAGTTTCTACTTTTTCATACAAGAAGATACGGTTCACAAGAGTAGGTTATTGTTAAAGAGAAAAATAACAAGATTTAGATTTATAGAAAAATTGTCCCATTGCTCCATGCATGTATAAGTAGCTTTGTCTCCTATTTAATCTGATACTCAAATGTGATCCGTAGATAACTTGAATTATTGGAGATGAGAAGGAGACAAAGCATGCAAAGACTTTCATCTCCAAAAAAAGTTTGTTTTAATAAATTTATGTACTCTTGTCTTCTTGACCTCTAAGATGATTGAAAAGTTTATTGCAACTTTATAATGCCTCCCGTTGGGTCCAAATCACTCGAAAGCTCCCATGAAATGACTTCCAAATGTGTGTACGTATATATAATTAATTATGGAGATAATGAGGAAGAAGTTACCTTTAAAGAAGAATAAAAGATTACACAATTCATAAGTGAAAATAAAAGGCTATCTCTCTCAATAAATTTAAAGCTCTTGTGGGACTATATATGTTCAACTAATTTTGTACTTATTATCATTTTTGAAGCCACATATAGGATTATCAGTTGGTGGTGGACAAGCTCCTCTTATGTGTAAATGGCTAAATGCAGTCAATTTTTATATGTATGATGTATCATATCAAGTTTAATGAAATTTAATCTAACTCCTATTCCCCCAATAAGTAAATTGAATGCTTTATTAGGTACTAACTTCTACTATATTTTTCAATATTTAATTTTAAACTAAACAATATATGGAGTTACAGAAGGTCAATATCTTGACATCTTGTTTTTTTATTGATGCATACAAAAGTAGAGGAGGAGAAAATAAAATCGAGTTACGAATGTCTTTGGTTTCAGTATATAGTACATTAATTCACGTGTGGTTCCTAAAAGTACCCAATTGGATTATAAGTTTTATATATCACTAGATGAATACCCGCGCTACGCGCGGTTTAAGTTTTATAAATTTCATACTTTTTACTTTTTGTTAAAATACTGTATGCAGATATTTTCTTCTAATCTTTGTTTTCATGCGTTAATGTTGAAAGTTAAAATTTACATAGACATCAGTTTTTGTTTTCATATTGCAATGAATATTGATGTCTTCTACATTTCGTGTACCTTTTGTTCGTTTTGCATAGTGATGCTCATTTTTCCAACAATTTTTATTTTTTAACTCCTTTTATTTTTAGGTTTATTTCTGCTCCTTAAATTGTATTAGTAATTCAATTAAAATGAATAAATGACCAACATAGTTTAATCCATCGATAATTACATTGAAGTGGAGAGTGTATTTTATATATTGTAAGTTTTGGAAATGTCATCAATAGCATGATGGAGCTTAGGTAGATCTTATTAGATGTTTAAAGAAACATGTAATGTAGAAGCGAGTGAAATGATTTCAAATTGTGAGTAGTCTCAAACAAATGAATCTTAGCAATCTAATCGAAAGGAGTTTTAAAAAACTACACATCAGAGTCAAAATGAAGATGATTTAAACGAAATAAACTTAAGATCGAACACAAATTTTTAGTTGATATTATAATGTTCGAATGAATATAACAAAATGCATCATAAATTTTATTTTTATTTTTAATGATATGTTGTTACAAAAATGGAGATAAAGAATAGACCCAACCACCATATTTCAAATGGAGAAGCGCACGTCTTGTCTCATATATGCCTCGACCCACGGGAAGCAGTATTTGGTCTTGTACGTGCAGTGGTAGCTCTGAAGCGTTTTCCTCTTCCTTTACCATCACAAACCTGTTCCCCTCTATTAGAGACTACACCAATCAACGTGACAACAATAATAGATAAATAAACAATGGCTTGCAGTTAGAGCTTTCTTGCTCCATCAAATAACTATCTATCTTGCATACTTAGGACATAAGCACTTTCTAGTGAAACAGGTAAGCAATTCAAACCACAAGCATATAACCAAATGCCCATATACCATAAAAATAGAATGGCATTATATACAACAAATAAGCTTTAGTAAAAAAGACAATACCAAACTTGCACCCAAACACTCCATCATTTGGTAGTAAGATCTACCATGCAAAGGAGTATGCCCTTTTCCATGATTCGGAGAAATAATATTCGGTCTTGAAAGAATAATCATTAGAAAAATTATGACTTCAAAACTCATGGTTCCTTTATGGACAATAATCTATTAGGCAAAGACTCGTTTATTTATTTTCGAAACAGGCACACCGCTCTGGTATGACCCTTCTTATTCCAATAGACGTAACCTATAGAAGGTGAACCAATTTTAAGAGTTACACGTGTCATTCTCTTGTGTGCTGATGTGTCAAGCTGAGGGAGAGAGTTCACCTACTTTCATATATATGATTTCAGAAGAGAAGATGTTGAGCGAAACAATTAGAGCACAAGGTTAGTCGTAGAATATTCTTTAAAACAAACTAATCATATTAATGCCAACGAACATGCACACGTCTAATTTTCTAAAGAGATAAAAACCCATCAATCGTTTTCTAGAACCTTGACTATATATATCCCCGTCATAATCTTGGATTTACCATCGTTTATATATATATATATATATATATATATGAATCCCTTGATTTTGGATTCTTTCACATATGTAGAAGAGAGATTAGATTTGGTCTCCTTCAGAAGATCCAAACTTACAAAACTGAAAACAATTTATAATATTCAAAGATTAGGATTTTTTAGGGGGAGACGTACGATACTATTCTTTGAGTTGCCACTTCCTCATATTATATTAATTAGACTATTAGTCAAATGTAAATTTTTTGAACAATTTATTTTACGTTACTTACGTATAAAATTAGTGTTTAACTTTATTTCCATTATATCAATTCAGAATATAAGAACACATATAATATCAATCCAAAACAAATACTCCAAAATATAGGTAAGAGGCATATATATACACCCCGGCCCTCTGAAGTTGTAACTAGCTTGTAAAGAACATACACCGGGATGTGTGGGCTCTACGACCTAATTAAAGTGTGCATACTCCTTAAACTGCCAAATGTCATCCATGTTCCACATTGGATCTTGTGTCACATCATCCTCGTACGTAGAATCAGCCACGTGACAATCTTGCAATGCTAAAATGTCTGAATTGCCCATAAAGGTCACCATGTACTCCTCCTCTAGGCAAGGGAAGGAGCTGTAATCTTCACTCACACATTGACTACTACTCCCTCGTGATCCGTCCAAGTACAATGAACATGTTGTTTCAATATCAGACTCCATGAATTGTGAATTTTTCTTGAGATCTACCGACATAGAAGTGGAAAAATCCATGTTGGAACAATCAGGAGAGAAATTGTTGTCTTGTAAAACCGGTCCAAGTAAATCAGGAGGAGTAGCTTTAGTGTTGGTGTTTGAGTTATCTTTCATCTTGTGGATCAATCTTGGAACCCAAAAGCTACGGACAACTTCCAAGAACTTGTGGCTATTGGAATCGATGTTGAGCTGGCGTGCTTGTTTCTGAACTCTTGTTCTCCAATAGTTTTTTATATCGTTGTCTGTTCTTCCGGGTAAATACTTCGCAATTTTCGACCACCTACGTAAACATGTTACACGTAAGATTATTAAAAGAACTATAAAGCTAAAGAGAACATATTAAGTACTTATTAAAATGATTAACGTACCTATTACCCCATTTAGAGTGGAGCTCGAGGATTAAGAGTTGTTCTTGAGGAGTGAGATTCCCACGCTTTATGTCGGGTTTAAGGTAATTCAACCATCGCAGTCTACAACTTTTTCCAGTTCTCTTTAGCCCTGCTTTTTTTTTTTGATAAGAAAAAGTTCAAATTATACACACTCTTTTCACCACTTGCATTTGGTTGTAAAGCATGAAAACGTAAAAGAAAAGAATATTACCAGAAGATTTAGCGAGAAGGTTCCATCGGCCTTCACCGTTATGGGAAATGTAATTGGTGAGAAGAGTGTCTTCCTCAAGCGTCCAAGGTCCTTTCCTCTGCTCTGCACCCTCGTCATTTCCATTATACCTAATTGTATTTGACATATTTGTTTCCCTTTTTAATTAAATATTCAGTTTTTTAAGGTTTGTTGTGGGTAGAGAGAGAGGGGGAGAGATAAAAGAGAAAAAGAGAGAGGCTTTTGTGATTTGAGTCTTGAGAAGTGAAAGTGAATGCAATGGTGGTAGGGAATTTATAGACTCGTGATATTGGATAATGTTCGTACTTTCTTTTATAACATAGATCATATATAGATGCCACACACCCAAGTTAAACCACATATATTTCTTTTTGAAAAGAAAAAAAAAATTATGATTATAATTCACCCACTAGATTGCTATACAGTTGTACTGTTGTTAAATATTAACATAGCATCTTTTATTTTTGTTTTTATGTTTTTCCAATACAAACATTTTAATTTTTAACGATTTAAAATAAATATACTGTTTGTGTTTGTCAATGAGACAGGGAGGACGTGTTGTAAAGACTAGTCAGTAAATCTACCCTTGAATTTTATGGGTTTACGTTTGTGTTCTCAGCCTTACAATACACCATGTCAAATATATATTCTTGTTAAATCGTCTGTCAAAAAAAAAATATATATATATATTGTTATAAAAATGTCCATGGTAAAATATAACAATGGTGGTGAAGTAAAAATATACCAGTCGTAATCTACTAATCTACGACTATGAAACTAGATAAATAAAAAGTACACAAGCATTTAAGTTCGACGTATGGAAAAATCAATCAAATCTTAGGCACCGGTGGAACTCTTAGCTAATAGCTTCATATGCGAAGTCACCATCTCGGATTAAGATACTCTGAAACAACACGTGTCATTCTTTGGAACTATATGTTCCTTCTCAAATTCTTGATAATGTGAGAAACATATAAATCAACTCGTTCATATATAAATCAATTCGTTTTTAAAAAAAAATAAACATATTAATAGCACAATCTCTATTTCAAGATAAGTTTAGTGGGGCAAAACAAAAGTGAAAAGATAGAAAGAAACACATGGAAAGAAGAAAGGAACAACATGGGTGGAGACAGCATTACTAAATTAAGATTTCTTGATATAGAAAGTTATTAGTGGTAAATCGTGCCCATCAGTTTCTTTTTCCGGAAACCCGTAGGTGGTTGATTGAATGATATGATCTAAAGTTAGAATTACGATGGTGTTGTTACACCGACTCATTAGAGCCGATGACGACACGTTGATTAAAATTTTCTTGCAGACAACTAAAGCTTTAAAGACCATATTGTCCACCAATAATGAAAATTTTCTAATCGGATCATGAACTGGTTAACAGAGAATCATATCTAGGACTAGGAATACTTGGCTCAGTGAGGGACTGAGGATTTTGCTCCAAGTTGATATTTCCATTCACCATTTTCTTTTTGTTTTGTAATTATTAATGTTTCAGTTGTCCTTCTGTTATTCTCCGTTTTTTTTTTACATTGGCTGAAAACAACGTGGGCCAAAAAAGGCATGTAAACATTTTGTAATTTCTTATGCATTTGTATTAGTAAACTAGGCCCATTTAATTGCAATAATTTATCAATTAATTTATTTCATCATCCAAACATATGTATTTTTGTGATGATTATTGCAAGTTGATGAATTTTATATGAAATTAGATGAATTAAAAGTTAACAACAATATTTTATCGATCCCTAAAACGTTTACACCAAAAATTATTCAAAAAACCATATTTTAATTTTTTTTTTTTCCAAAAATATCATCACTAATTTAATTTTCTAAAAGCATCTCAAGAAGATTTATTTTTAAAAAAAGTAGGAACATTAAAATTGATTTTCAAGAGTGTAAAATTTAATTTTTTTGGTTTTGGGTTAACTATTTTAGATTTAGGGTATAGTTTTAAAAGTTGAAAGTAGTTTTAGTTTTATGGTAATTATGAAAGAAAAAACATTTTCATGGTATTTTTGAAAAATACAATTTATAATAATACTTTTCTGTAAAAAAAAAGTTTAATGGTAATTATGAGATTTTCTTTCCAAATATACCATTATAAATTTTAGTTTTCTAACTATACAAGTTCTCTTTTTACTGTCGACTTTTTAATAGTTATATAGCAGTATCAAAGCCTTACCAAGAGCTGGCTAAAAATGCTAATGCTAGTTCTGACTTCTGAGACTGTTCTCGAGGAGGTTTTGATCTTCTTGCTCAATTGGAAAAGCAGGAAGATGAGGGAGGAGTGGAGAAGATTGGTATGGTTGAGTTGCATGTTTTAGTTTATCTTGCTAAAATATTGGGTCAAATGATGTCATTCCAACCTGAACACCTTAAATATGTGCTTGAAAACCATGGAGGTCTCAAATGATTGAAATTCTTATGACACCAGTTCATGATAGGCCAGACGATTTACATGACAAGATGGGAGTCTTGGAAACTGAAATGAATGATATTTCAAACCGTCGCTCTTGGAGGAGCATTGTTTCTTATCATGCATGTTACCAGCAAATGCAGAACATGAGTCAGGATCATGCATTTTGCGAGCATCTACCGCCCATTCCACAACCCAAGAAGTTACAACACAATTCTGACCAAGGTCCTGTGGATCTTAGGCGTCCTCCCGTGGGCCCGCTTCCATCTCTCTACCGCCGCCCAATTGAATTTATATATAACTTAAATTTATATATTCTCTAAAAATTTTGTTTTTCAAAAATATCATAAACACAAAAAATTATATTCAAAAATGTAAAATTTAAAATTTTAGATTTTTGTTAACTATGTTAGATTTCGGATATAGTTTTGAACGTTGAAAGTAGTATTAGTTTGTGGTAATTTTTGAAAAAAATATATTTTAACGGTAATTTTGAAAAGTATAACTTATAATGGTATTTTTTTAAAAAGAAAATCATTTCAATAGTATCTATATATTATGAGAATGGCCCTCAAACATTTACTTCTTTTGCTTTTGACAACACAAAACACTTAAATTGATGTTGCATTTAAGTGGATACATATTACGGTAAGGTAAGAAGCCAAACAGGAAAACAAAATAAAATTAATGTGAAAGCGAGATATTCCCAACATAGAACTATTAGTAAATTGGATAGTTGCCTCATTATTGATGTAAGAAAATGGTAAAAGTAGTAGTGAAGCTAATCTTTATTGATAAAGATGGGCTTGGATTTTTCTGCCTCCTCACAATCATATCCATGTCATCAAAGTCAGATTTCTTAATCTCTATACTTAAAACATTTGATTGAAAATTTTAACCACATATTGTGAGGTTAACGTTAATCTTAAACATTAGTCTCGGAGAGAAGTAATTGCACATTGGATCAGTGATCCACACTATGTTCTTAAGATCCTTCCAACCACCCAAACCTATTTTGAGGAGAGGACTTTGAAAACTGATTCCTTCTGTTAGTTATAACATGAAATATTTTGTTTACCATTCTTATCTCTTTTTACAATATATATAGTTTTAAGTCTTACCAAAACATTTTCAAGTATATATTTTCGGTAACTTGCCGATCGAGCCGCTAAGTATAATGTTTAAGTCGTCGTACTTAAGTTTTTGTTTGATAGCCTAATAATGCAAACTTGTGATGATCACTCGTCGATCATTAATGCAATTTCTTCTGCTTCAATTTGGCACCATACTTGTTACATTAAAAGGGATACTCAAAAGATCCCGGCAAGTTAGATATATCTAACATTGAACATTGGTCCCACAAAATCTACTGCACAGTGGTAAATGGAAACCTAGCAACGAAGTGTCTCTTTGGTCTCACACGTTTCTTTCTCATTCTCACAAAGTCACACAATACAGGCGCAAATAACCATACCATTTAAAAAACTAAAAACTAATAATATAAATTATTGATCCCGTCTCTATCTATATAACAATCACAACTCAATGCAAGTTTTATGTCTTAGAGTAAGAAAACAAAGCTCAAGAGAAAAATATTAATATTTTGATTTGTAGTAGGGCAACTCTAATGGCACGGTTTGAGCCATATCATTATAACCAAAATCCAGAGCTAATAAATTTGGACTCACCAGCTTCTACTCCTTCCAGATTCATGCTTTTCTCCGATGGAGCTTTAGTTGATGCCCATCACAATAATTCTCACTTCTCACAAAAATTATTGCACGGTGACGACTTTAATTTTTTTTTTTTTTTTTGGTGTTACAACATCTTTTCATATCCATCTTTTAAGCATATAGATAATTGTTCCCAAAGTTGATAATGCTAGAACTTACAGGTGATTCGGGAAGAAAAGGCAATAAAGGAGTGAGTGGGTCGAAGAGAAGAAGAAAGAGGTTGGAGGAGGAAAAAACCATGAAAGAAGATGAGACTCATCAGAAGCCAAAAGATGTTGTCCATGTCCGAGCTAAGAGAGGTCAAGCTACTGATAGCCACAGCTTGGCTGAAAGGGTAATTCTACAAAATACATACTCAAACGTACAACAAACCTAAATTTTCTTTAGATTCATATATATCAAAACTGAAAAAATGGCTTGTGTTGTGGAATGCATAAAGGTACGAAGAGAGAGGATTAATGAAAGGCTGAAATGCTTACAAGACCTTGTTCCAGGCTGCTACAAGGTGATTAAACATTTTGCGTCTACAACTCCCTAATTTTTGGTTTAATAATTCAAATTAAAACAAAAAATCTCCTTAGCCAAGTAGTTCTACAAAAATTCGACAGAATGCCAAGTTTTCTGATGCTATCTTTTTTTAATAGTTTAAAACTCATTATAAATATAAACTTATTATTTAATACTAATCTGTAAAGCTCAGAATATGTCTAACTATTAAAAAATATCTCGATGAATCATATGACTGAAATACATGGAAATAATTATTTTTCTTCTATACGGGACGCCAAAATCTTAATCATAGAGGTTATGGCAGCGTTACTTACGTAAATGAACAGATAGTTTTAATTAAATAAGGGACCCTTTAAATAATCTAATGTATAACAAAGTTTTTCTTTGTCTTCATAAAAAATGGGTTTATTCTTTTTAATGACACTCAAACGTGATGATGATGCAGACAATGGGAATGGCAGTGATGCTTGATGTCATCATAGATTATGTTCGATCACTCCAGAATCAAATCGAGGTTAATTAGGCCATTTCACTCTTCATTAACCATTTATTTTTTGGTTTTGAAACTTTTTTTTTATATAACCCAATAATAATTAAATGTCTTTATGCTCTGGCCTCGTGCCTGTCTTCAGTTTTTGTCGACGAAACTCTCTGCGGCAAGTGCTTACTACGACCTTAATTCTTTCGACATTGAGCCAACGGATATATTTCAGGTAATTATCACTCACATATGACATGAACACATGATTAAGCTATACAAATATTATTAATAGAATTGTGTTAATATTATTAAGTTATTGTGAAAACAGGGAGGGAACATGTCTAGTGCTGAAGAGATGGAAAGGATTCTCATTGGGACTCAGCCTCCTAATTTCAGTTCAACATTGCCCTTTTAATCATAGAAGTATCAGAGAAATTATTCTCCTTCTCTAAGACTGAACTGAACTCTATAAATAAGGACTTAATTACCATATCAGTATACCATTTATCATAAGTTGTGTTAACCTTATCAAGCTTATCCATATATAGTATGAACTGTTGTACCTTGCTAATTATAAGAGTAAAGATATGTTACAAAGATGCTATATTTTGAAGTAACATATAACATTTTGATATTACAAGGAAACGAGAGACACAACAATTAGACATACTCACACTTTTGACTTGCAACAATTTTGTTATGAGAGTCACTAAAGGCAAATTTGGGTCAAAGCATCAGCGATGTGCTTCATCGGTGGTCGTTTCTCGGGGCTAGTACTAACGCAAGCCATTGCAATCTTCAGTACAGCGATGACCTCTTCTTCAATCTCTGTGTCATCAGGCACCAAATAAGGATCCAAAATGTCTGACATCTCTTTCTTCTCATCAATACACATCTGAATCCACTTCACTATTTCCATTTCCGATTTACCAACAAAAACTATAGGTAACCTTCCCGTTATCATCTCTAGCAAGATCACCCCAAACGAGTATACATCCCATTTCTGTGATGGCTTCACTGTTGCTTTCGCCGCTTCAGGAGCCTGGTAAAATGAGCTCAAGTTTGCAGATGGTCCAATCGATGAGGCGCTCTTGTTGGATGGTCGGTCAACTGTGGTTGATTCCAATGTTCCAGCAATGCTAGTGAGGTGCATGAGTCCAAAATCCGAGATATGAGGCTCCATATCCTGTCCCAAGAGTATATTGCTGAGCTTCAGAGATCCATGAACATACTTTTTGGGGCTAAACTCATGAAGATACACCAACCCTCTTGAGATTCCCCTCATTATCTTTAACCGAACTCCCCAAGACAGCGGCTTGAATGACACCATTCCAGGATTCCCTAACAATTAGACACAAGACAAAACTGAGTTTCATTCAACACAGACAAACAACAATATGATAAAGGTTTATTTAAGTATGTACCATGGAGTGCATTGGCAAGACTTCCGTTTGAAATATAGTCATAGATGAGAAGCTTCTCCTCGACTGACCAATAATAAGCTTTAAGACTAACGATATTCGGATGCCTTAGCTTCCCAATCGCTTCAACCTCTGTCTGAAACTCCTTGCATCTTTGAGATCCTCCTTCTCCCAACCTCCTAACAGCTACAGTTAAGCCATCTTCAAGAACAACTTTATACACAATCCCGTTCCCGCCTTTTCCAAGAACGAAAGCTGAAGCCTTGAGAAGCTCATCTAAATCCAAAGCCATATGTTTATCCAACAGAACAAGATCCTGTCGTTGTGGCTCAAGTGTTTCCGAAGAAGGTGACTCTGATCCTTCTTTTCCAAAACATAAAGAACTTTTCTTTTCTTTCCCTTCTTTCTCCAACACATAACCTTCCTCATCCACGCTGTTACGTCGCGCGCAAATCTTCAAGTAGCAACAAGAGAAGAGAAATCCCACAATGCAGATTCCAATGAAATCACAAACCACAATTGCAACAATAGCAGTTATACTCAAACCTTCTCCTTTCTTTGACTCACCTCCACTTTGGTCGTTGTTATCAGGTACAAAAGGGTGAGAAGCTGGAGAAGTGTCTTTATCTGACAAACAAGGATCTTTCAAAGGAGGGCCACAGAGCCTCGGATTCCCCAAGAATGCAGTTGGACCTCTGTTAACTAAAGCACCAGTTTGTGGGATAGGTCCACTCAGATTGTTGTAAGCTAGATTGACATAAACTTTCTCAGGCAAATCCCCTAAGCTAGCTGGTATAGAGCCACTAAACGAGTTATGAGACAAATCAAGAGTACCTTGCAATCTAGTCAAATCCCCTAAATCATCAGGAACAAGACCACTGAGATTGTTAGAAGAAAGGTCAAGCTTCTGCAAAGAAGCCAAAGCATGACCAAATCCACTAGGAACAGAACCAGTGAGATTGTTCTGATTCAAATCAAAGCTCCTAAGCCTCTTACACCTCAAAACCGATTCTGGGATCGACCCGTTAAGAGAATTACGAGAAAAATCCAAACTTTGCAGGAACTTTAGGTCACCAATCTCATTTGGGATAGACCCAGATAAGAGATTACCATAAAGAACCAAACTTTGAAGCCCTTGAGCCTTGAAAAGCTCAGCAGGCAAGCTCCCACTAAGCTCATTGCTTCTCAAATTCAAATGGCGGAGATTAGTGAGTACACCTAGAGATGAAGGAAGGAAACCTACAAGTTTCTTCCTTGGGATGCTAAGAGAGACGACAACCTTGTGGTCATCACAAGTGACTCCATTCCAAGAACAAGGGTCTTGATCCTCTGAGTTCCAGTTACTCAGAGAACCATCTGGATCTCTTGAGATAGAACGCTTGAGAGTTAAAAGAGCAAACCCTTCGTCGTTCAGAGCATTCAATTCGACATTGAAGTTCCAGATAAGAAGAACCAAGAACAAAAGTGATCCCACCGACATTTCCGAGGAATCAATGAAAGAAGTTGGACAAGAATTAACTTTTTTTGGTAAGGGAGAAATCAAGAATAGTTTTTGCGGAGATTGATGGAGAGAAAAAGAGAGAGAGAAGTGAGAGTGTGAAAGCAAGAAAAGGAGAGTGAGAGACGTTGATAGAAGATTCGGCTTCCTAAGTTGGACCTTTGGACTATTCTCTATCATCGTTAATATCCCCATTTTATTTGTTTGGTTATCAAACAATTTATTTTGTTTTCAATTGATTATTAAGAATCTGTTTTCATTAATTGGTAACGTTAATTATAATCAATGTTGAATTAAATGAAATAAAAATGTTTCGAAATATACAGAACTTGAGAATAATGATGACAAATGTACAAAACAGAAGCTCTTGCAGACACACATTCATGCACTTTCTTTATAACGAAAGTGAACCTTACTTATGCCAATTTTTTATCTCAAACAATTGCATTATACTTCTATTTGTTGTTTTCTTTTTCGTTTTCCCGTAAGGAACAAAATAAAATTTTATACCAAATTTTAAGTAAATTACATTGTAAAAGATAAATAAATGAACTAAATGCTTCACTCGAAATAATAATAGTTGCAGTAGAGCAGTAGACACTAGACAGGAGTGAGCTGGAGTAGAGAAAAGCATCTAATTTAGTAAAAGTTAAAAGCCTTACTTCTACTTTAATTTTATTTTGGTATTGAGAAGAATAGTAGAGTGACTGATTAGTACGCGCGGCTCCATGATTATCCCACATTCTCTGTATAAACTATAAAGGAAATACCTTTATGAACTATTATGTCCCCCTCTCTTTGTATATACTTTTTTTCAGCCGTTAACACACACATTTGTATCATCAAGTATTCATTAAAAAAAAAAATGTGATCATTATGTCTTTAGTTGTCTAGCTACTCCGAACGTATATCACTACTAATAATAAACTTTAAAATTAGTAGATATTTCATATGTGTGTATATATGTAATAATAATGTATTATTTATGTGTGAATGTGTAGATGGAAGTGTATATATGGTGATGAACGATAAAGCTGATTCTTAATAGTAAGTTTTATTTTTTCTTAGCTTGTACTAGCAGAAATTGGAAACTTATTTCAAAAAATTAATTAAAATTTCCTAACAATCAAGAACATGAATGCCAACAAAAAAGTAATAGCAAATCCGATAGCCGATAGGAGTGAAGAAAAGTGTTGCTAAAGGAGACATCATATACGATGAACAGACATCCATGGACCTGTATTGTATGCCTATGTTTTGCTTTTTCATATATCAATCATCCATACCACAAAACATGTACAATACATACATAAAAAGTGAAAATGAATGTTCTCAATCTTTTGTAAATTAGTTTGCACACAAAAGAATACTACAAGAACGTAGTCGAATGTCTAAAATATCATTTGATTACTATTTTTTAATACTTTATAGAAGTGTGTCCTAGTAAAAGAGATGGATGTATGGAGCAGCAAAATATAAGTAGCTAGACTAGAGAAAGACAATGGTAGGCTCCGACTTTGGCACGTGCGAAAAATAGTAGCGTGTAGGTGTATGTCGGGGGGAAGTTAAGTTACTTAGCCGTTGCCATGGAGCGCATAGAACATCATTACCAAACTACGCGTTTGGCGTTCCACATATATTACGTTACATGGTCTCACTTTGCTCTTGTTATGATTTTCTTTTTTTTTTGTTGGACCCCAAAAATATATTACTCGTGTTTATGACTTTTTTTTCTTTACAGTTTTCTCTAATATGTTCAAAACAGTTAATCATGAATTAATGGAAATTTTAACCACACTAAAGTGTGACGCTGTTTCTATGATCTAATTAACACTTATGTTTAGAGACTATGTTATAATTTATATAACGCTGGATAAACTCTGTAGTTATCACTCTGTAGTTATCACTCTGTAGATAAGCTCCATTGTGTCTATAACGCTGAAAGTCAAAGTGAGTGTAGTTGACGTAAGATCGGATTTAAATAGTTGTAGTCAGATTTATAGTATCTACCCAAGGTATATTTTTTTTTAATAGTAAATCACAATATATATATATATATATGCATATATTTAAAATATAAAAAAATCTAAGAATTCCACCAAATATCTTTAAAATCTCACTCAAATCTTTTAAAATAAAAAATTTACTAAATTTCACAAAGTCTTCCAAAATCTTGAATCCAAATACACCCTAAATGAAAAAGGTGAAATTTCTCAGTTGGCAGTGAATGTATGTTAGAACTTTCGTGTCTAAACATGAAAAGTCCCTTATTAATGGCATGGAAAATCTAATTTGTTGTTGTTGTTGTTAGACGGCTATGAAAAATTGTATTAGAAATAGTTTCAAATCATTTCGAATCACACAAGGCTTTCAGATTGGCGATGGTTTATTAGCAAATGCGTTGATAGGTGAGGGTTGTTGACTTGTTGTATGTGGGCAAATATTATGGCGAGAGAAGCGTTTCCAAAAGTAGAGTAGACCCATGCATGCGTGAAGTTTCATTAAAGAGACTGATGATCACTAGTACCAGCAGCCAGCTTTTAATGGTGTCCAAGATTAATTAGAAGTGGCCATTATTTGAATCATATATCTCCTTTGCGGAGTTGCATGTATTCTAGAGGATGTCAACAAAAAAAAGTTTGCTTTATTTTTTCTATAAAGTTCAGTCGGTGTCACATTTTTATGGATCGAAAATATAAGCCCAATTAGTAAATGGCCCACTGGAAACCGGAAGAAGAACACGAGTTTCGTTCGTAAAATATAAAAGGAAGGTTTCTTTAAGATTTAGGTTTTGGAATCTTGTGCTCTAAGCTTTAGGTTTTGAAATCGTGTGCGTCAAGTTAAGGCTGTTTTCTCGCGGCGGGGCTGTTCCTTGTCGAGTTGCTGAGGTAAGGGCTGTTCCTTGAAAATATTTTTCTTTTCTTTTTTCTTATCTCTCAGTACGTACTTGCGCCTTTGTTGGGGTTTGTTTTTTGTTCTTAAGATTTGATAATTCATGTTTTTCTTAGAATCTGATTTTAGTGTGTTTTTGGTTTTGAATTGTAGAGAAAAAAAAAATGTCGCAGAATGATTCAAAACAAGATCCGGCGGCAGATGGCTCAATCATGGAGGATGGAGAATACCGTGCTCAGGATACTCAACCTGAGTCTGAGACTGAGGATGCAGGACCACCCGATCTTCCTAAGGGTCCTCCTACTCCTCCTACTCTAGTCAGGGGTCCCCCTCCAGGCGCACCTCCCAAGTATAGACTCCCTGTGGTCACGTTTCCACTCCCTGAGTATAGACTCCCTGAAGGGGTCACTCAGAAGGAGATTGATATTATTCACCTCACTGCGCAGTTTGTAATTCGGTATGGTATCGGTTTTTACTTGGGGTTGAACAAGAGAATGGAGGAGGATACGACGACGAAGAACCCTTTGTTGGACTTTTTGAAGCCAAGTCATCGCTTGTTTAATTATTTCGATCGGCAGGTTGTTTGGCATGCGTGTATAGTAAAGCCATCCGTAGACGACGACGACCTGCCTGCTATGCCCGTTGTTATTGAGGGTTTTTTCCGTCTTCTTCCTCGTCTCGAGGAATTGGGTATGCATACTTATCTGGGTGGTTTTTCTCCCCTGGCTGACGAAGAATGTAATAATTTTCATCTAAAAAAACTGCCGCCACGTATGCCGTCACTGCGATCTCAGCTTGCTCTTCTTCAGCCTTACGTTCAGCTTCCACCCCCTTCAATGGAGGAGCCTTACATTGTGAATCCGCCCACTTTAATAGAGTTGGCGCAACATGCCTCACGTATAGCCGGAATGACTCCTCTTCCACCATTGCCTCTACCAGAGTCAGTCCTTGTTCCAGAAGACCAATTTCTTGCACGACATCCGGTGATTGTTTTCTTCCGACTCTTGCATTTCCTTTTTTTTTTTTTTGCCCTTCCGATCGACTTAATTGACTTGTATCTGAGTAGCAGTAACATATACGTACGTTTGCAGGGTTTTTCTACAGTTACGGTTTTTGTTGAAAACTTACATGTCAAAGACATCGTAGTGGAGTCGCTATCGCAAACCGTGGCAACTTTGAAGAAGAAAATAGCTGGGGAGACCCGAATTCCACCAAGCAAACAGAAGTTAAGTGGAAAAGTTGGGTTGTTAAAGGACAACAGGTCACTTGCACATTACAATGTGGGGCCAGACGACATCTTGACACTATACCAGACATCTTATTAGTGAGATATGCAGCAGTGAAGTTGTTTTTCACTCTCTTTAAACCCCTTCTTAAGCTTTGTTTATGGAGTGGCAGCTGCTTGTGTATGTAACACCTCTTTAGTCTGTGATACTCTTATGTACCGATCTGAAGCCTAGTGAGAGCTGTGTGACATTGCGCATGCATTTCACAAGGAAGGTACCCTATCATATATACACAAAGATTTGTATTGCTGAAAGATGTATTCTATCATATAGAGATTGATTAGAGAGATGTATTGGACCGTTGCGCAAGGTAACATCTCAATACTGTAGCAAACAAAACCTATAAATATATACACAATTGTTTAAAAATTAAAAACTATTAGAAAATCTTAACAGTTGATTTGATTCTTTAAATACTAAATAGTTATTATATAAACAACTAAAACAAATACTATTAAGAACAAAACTATGAGCTAAAACAAACAAAAAAATATTATTAAATATACAACTAAAACAAATATTTTAAATACAAAATTATGATTAAATACTAAACTAAAATAAATATGAAATATAAAAACTATAATTAAATATAATAATAATTATAAACAAAAATTACTATTGAATACAAAATTATTATTAGATATAAAAAATTAATCACTCGAAACAATAACATATATATTTTGCCATTTACCGAATGCAATTTGACTTAGTATTTTGTTTATTGGTAGTATAATATCACTTAATTTTTAAAATAATAATTTTTGTATTTTTTATTTATTTTAATTTTATATTTAATTCTAATTTTTGTAGTTTATCGTAATTATTGTATTTAAACCTTTAATATTTTTTTTAATTAATTACGTATATATGTGTATATACGTTTTGTTTGCCATAATATTGAAAAGTCATTGTGGCGCAATGGTCTTTTTTTTTCAACGAAGCATGTGTAAAATGTCCAAGTCAACGAAATTTTGCTATTATATTCGAAAGTCAAACAAAGCTTTAGAATTTAAATGACATTTTGAAAGTTAATAATTTTTTTGTTCCAAATTTGTAAGTTGATGTTTTTTTTTACAGTTTTCCCATATGTTATTACACTCATTGGTTTATTTGATTTCATTTTTTTGTTCTCATCTGTTAAGAAATTTGAATATTAGCCTCTTCATATTCTTGAAGTATTTGAGTTGGCATGTTCACAATGTCGCCGTTATTACTTCGTCTGTCTTGTTTTAAAGTATACTAGACTATAACATCTGGATATAAAGCTAATTTTGTTCGAAGTGGGAGCCTTGATTTATTTAACTCTCATCCTACTCTCTCTAGTGTATACAAGGATGTAAGTGTTTTACATACTTGAGTGCAATTTGTAATGTATATATGTGCATGTGTTGATAATGATATTAGTTTTTTATTTTGGTTATTTTTTATGCATAAGGTTATTGTGCTTCGCTTATGGATTCAGGCTATATGGTGCCTCCGTCCAGAGTTGTTTTCAACTTTCATCCCCTTCATCCGAGCTGTCAGACTGGAATATGTCGCCTATACCGCTGACACTTGCTATTACCCTGACTTATCTTGTTGTACTGTTTTCTAAGTATTTTAAGGAGCACCCAATTTGTATTATAGGTGCTACCATTTTCTAAGTATTTTAGAGAGCACTCAGATTGTATAATAGGTGCTTTTTCTAAGTATTTCAAAGAGCACCCAAATTGTATAATAGGTGCGGTGATGATGATGATGATATTAATTACATTGAAGAATCTACGTATTTTAATCTTCGCAATTTTGTTGCATTTGTGAGTAGAAAAATAAATCATTGAAACGAATCTTTTGAGATGAACTCAAACTCGTATGGACACAATTTTTCAGATTTGACCTTATCGGAGTCTAAAACAGCATTTTCAAATTTTATGAAGTACATTTTATGAGTATACTCTTTTTGGAACATCCATTTAAGTAAAAAACAATTTCATCTGTTAACCCATCATCTATTTAATTAAACTATTTTTAATTTAACCCATCTGAACATCCATTTAATTTAATTGTTTGATGGGTTTAAAATGGATTCAAACACAATTGATTGGGTTCAAACGGATATATATCTAAAATTTTGATATAAATTAAAATAATTTTAAAATTTTATTGGTGTCAATTGCACCAACAACACTCAACGTGCCTCCACCCCTGGTTGTGACCATTATGGTGGTACGAAGTGCATGGCTTACAGATGATGTTCCACAGTTGCAGTCCTGACTGTTTTCCGCAAAATCAAATCAACTGAACTTTTGAAACCATTTTTCCTATTAACCCAAAATCCAATATTAATACATCAATTTTTCCCAAGTGTTAATCTATTTAAATGTTTCTTGTTACAAATTAATCAGAAGTTCTTGAGTTTGCTCAACCAAGCTGGAGGAGGGTAATGTAAATGAGTAACTTCAGATTTGTTAATACTGGATCTACATTAGAGATATCCACCAAAGGAAAATAGTATATGATACAAAATCAGTTAATCTTATATTTTTTATTATTCATGGTTTAAATGACATAAATTTGAAAATTTATTGTTTAAATGACATACATTTACAAATTCATAGTTTAAATGGTTTATATTTAAAAGTTCATAGTTTAAATGATATCTTTTTGAATTAAAATTTCCATGAAAACAACGTTGTTTTGTCAGTAGCTGAGTGATTAACAGCATAGTAACGTCTGTTAGAAAGTCAATTATCGGATTTAACGTCATATCTTTTTTAGCTTGGTCAACGAAACTTCATGTTTAAAAAATCTACTCAACAAAAATTCATGATTTAAATGATATTTTTCTCAACTAAAATATAAATTTTCTTCGAAGGTGAATAAGCGGTTGATGAAAGAATGACTTAATGCTATATTTCATAAATCTCGGTAATAATAGCTTAATGCGTTTTTGTAGGTACGAGATTGTTTTAAATAAGCTGCTTTAAGACAATATTTAATTATGACTGATGATGATGATCATGGCGACGGTATCAACTATATACTTCAAATATCCAAAAAAAAAAAAAAAAAAATATATATATATATATATATATATCCAACCTACATTTTAGAAGACATTGAAATCTATATACTTCAAAAAAGAAAAGAAAAACCAATTAAATAATTTCCTAAACAATTTAAGAAAATGAATGACACCAAAAAAGTAATAGAAATTCCGATAGGATTGAAGAAAAGTGTTGCTAAAAGAGATATCATACATTGAACAGACATGCCTGGACCTGTGTTACATGCTTTTGCTTTCTTAGCATACCATTCATCCATACCACCAACACGATACATATATAAATAAGTGAAAATTGTTCTGTTTTTAAAGAAAAAATAAATAGATTTCACAAAAGAATACTACGAGAGAATGTAAAAACGTTTAAAGTATCATCTGATTACTATTTATTTTTCAGTAAAAACACTTTAGACTTTAGAGTATCATCCTAGTAAAGAGATCGATGAATGCATGCATGGAGCAGCAAAATATGAGAAAGACAATGGTAGGCTACGACTTTTGCACGTGCGAAAAATAGGAGCGACTGTGTCGGGAAGTTAGCCGTTGCCGTGGAGCACCCCTTTAGAACATCTAATGAGTATCATTTTCAAAACTACGCATTCCATATATGTTACGCAATAACGTGGTCTTTTTCTGAATTGTTTTTTCTTCTTTACAGCTGTCTTTAAATATACTTACGAAAACAACTAACAGATGTTTTACTAAACGAACTTACATTATTGATACATATTTTGATCTATAGTTTTGAACCAAAAATTACTGGGAAGGGTCTCACTAGAGCCGATTATAATTATTAGTTTATTACACAAGTAATAACAATGTCATATCAACTAAGTTGATGAAACCTTTTAACAAAAGAAAAAATTAAAAGATAAGCAAAAGAAAAAGAAAAAAAACTAAATGGATGGTGGTCTAGTGGGGATTGAAAAGTGAAAACTCAAAATCACAAGTTCGACTTCATTTGAAAGAAGAAATTTACGCTTCAAACATGGTATTTATCAACGGTTCACCTCGGATAGCGAAAAAAATTACGGAGCAAAGATTCAAAACTTAAATCTGTATCACTGTATGCATCATTGTCATTAACGTTGTTAGATGGAGTCGACAAAGTCTTTTTCATTAAACATACAATCCATACATATATAGTTTACTTGAAGGTTAGTTTTAGGTAAAATATATGTTGAGGTTTTGTATTAGGCTTATTTGGAAAATTTTGTTATGAAAAAAAGGATTTGGGAACAAATTAACTAACCGGGGTACGTGTAGGAGCATCGTTATTATCTGTTAATTCTTTACATCCTTTAGTATTTGTTTTTTATTCGAGAAAGTTAATTTCTAGAAAGATTCCTAAATCCGGACACTCTCATGAGCAAAGAGTATTCAACCTCTCCTAGCAACTCGAAAGGTTCTCTCTGAATCATTCAGATATATATATATATATATATATATATATATATATATATATATTAAAATCGACAACACTAGATTATATATCTTACTATGACAATTTTTTAATATTTGTATTGAACGTAGAGAACTCCTGATGCGTCATGCGTGTGGTGTTCAGACTAAACGAGTAACAAAGCCACGTGATGTCGTAAGGTCTCAGTGTCGTATCATGTCTGTATATAGCACGCATCGAAAATCTCTATTCTTAAATTTATGACAAAAGGTCAAGAAATGGACACATTGCATTTCTTGGTTATTTATCTATGTACCTTAGATGTCCACCTTATAAAATTTATGATTTTATTTAAATAAAATTGGTAACTTAGTGACGAAGAGTATCTTTTCTGCGGCAAACGTTGTTGTTTCTCGTCATGAGTACTTTACATATCTATCCTCTTCTATCTATAAGTAAGTGTCTGCGTTAAACTCAAGATCTTAACCCAACTTACAAATACATAATCACTTAAACCTATCAAAAGAAATGAACAACGATGAAGAGTTTCTTCGGCTATGGTTGGAGAGAGTGAACTCGCTGGCTGATCCCGAGGCCCATAGTAACGTGCGTAGGATCAACAACGAAGGAGGTGAAGAGAATGCAAGGCAAAAGAGGCCAGCTGAGTCAAAGAGTGACGGAAAGAAGAGTCGAGTTAAGAGACAGTGCGCGACTAAATCTCCTGATGAATTGTTGGCGAAAGTAACGAATAATAATAGTTTTGGTATTGATGCTTCTTCCCCAAGAAACTCTTGATTTCCTCATTATTTTATTTTCTTCTTTGAATTAGGAGATGAAGCGAGAACTTATAAGAACCAAACTTGAAGAACTTAAGGCAGTAACACCCAATTGCCCACAGGTTCACAACCTCTGCCTCCTTATTTCATATTTGATTTTGTTTTTCGATTCGGAGATGATAGTTTTCTTTTAATTCTATTTTCTTATAAATTTGTAGACGGATGTCAACGCCATGCTTGATTGTACTATCGAGTACGTGAGGCACTTGCAGCTTGCAATTCTTTTTATAGGTAGAAATTTATATATGTGGCCATAGTCAATTGTATTAGTTTCATTGAAGCTTATCTTTCTCGTTGTTAATATCTCTTCATTTGCAGCATTCCATGAATACGTACGAAACACTAAGATGTGAGACTGGAGACCGTTGTCGCTGTTTTGATACTCTTCAAGAGTTTCTATTATGTTGTTCTTATTATCTCAGATGTTGTTCTTTATGTGTTTGTTTGTTAGAATAAAGTTGTACTAGAGTTTGATCCGTGCTTTTATCCCTACTATTAAAAGAAAAATATTGTCTGAAATAAACTTTAGTTTTGTAAAAATTTACAATACAATGTCATTGAAAATAAGACAAAATAATTTATTTGCGATAAGGACAAAAGCGTAATTATATTGATTCTGTAATCGGATAAACACGCGGATTCTTTTTACCCATTAGTCTGACCCGGTTTTAACTTTTAATCTCAACCGTTTATTTTATTTTTGAGAATAAATCTGAACCGTTCAATTGACTGAGTGTACTAAACCTAAATTTTATTTTTCTTTCGCCTATGCTCTCTCTCTCGCCGTCTCTCCCAAATGGAGAGTTAAAGAATTTTTTTTTCCTGTTTGTCGACAAAATCGAAGAGATGATAAGAGGAAAAGAAGAAGGCAAAGAATTTTATTCAAGCATCGTGTATATGCTAAGGTATTTTGTTTCTTTTATCTTTTAATTAAGTTTAGATTTTAAATCTATGTTTGATGATTAAAACCGAGTGTAATTGGAATTTTGTTTCTGAATCTTGATGTAGAATGGAAACCAAGTGATATATCATTTTTGCTTATTTAAACATGAAGATTTCAGTCAATTGATATACTCTTTTTTTTTTATAGCTCGATCTTGGGCTGAAGCTATGGCACAAAGTAATTGGGAAGCTTACAAGATGTAAGTTGTTTTTGTATTCTAATGAGACCTTATTTTGTTCATTTCCCAGATTTTTATTTCTTCTTAGTTTCATGTTTTTCGGTTTTGTAGGATTGACGTTTATATATATACGTATGATCGATCATTTGGTGAAGAAAAAAATTCAAAATACTGCAAAATCGTTTATGATTGGAGGAAAGGTTTCACCTGATCTGAGCTGGTAATTATATGACTTTCGTGATCAGAGTAACTATAAGAATATTAAACCATCAGATGTTTGATGGTCAACATCATGATTTTAAGATGGCTACCTTTCACATTCTCTTTTGTTAATTCACATCATAATTAGTATTAATTGTTTAGGTACGATGAAATGAGGCAGAAGTTCAATCGAATACATTGCTGGAGGTGATTCATCATCTTCTTGCGCTATTATTCTATATTTGGTGTTTATGTGCATTATTAGAAGAATTTGTGATATCTTCTTTATTTGGTTTCGTTTTTTCAGGTGTTATCCATAACTCAATCAAATTGGCCCAAGTAAAGGACTGTTAAACCTTATCCTCATAACTATTTTTAAATGTTAGTACCTTTGTTGCTTAACCTTACAATTTATTTGATTACTGCAGTGGATGCTTCAAACTCTTTAGGCAACCAGTTACATGGGATCCATTGGAAAGAACAAATAGGGAGAGGCAATGAAGGATGCTACCGTACCTGGTGTCAATGTGAGTCTTCTTTAGGTTTAGTTATTGGTGTTTGGTTCTGATTTAAGTCCATATCAACGGGTGCTATAAACTGTTTATTACCTATTCTTCTATATCCAGGTCCACTATTTTGGAGATGAGTCAAAACCTACTGTTCTTGGTGGAGAAAGGTTAGGGTTACAATCAATCTTTATATTTTCTTTTGATTATTTTCTTAATAAGATATCCTTCTGTTGAGTTGTATTGAGGCGTGTCTCCTTTTTTGTAGGTCGCTCATTGCAAATCTTTTTACTGCAAGCTGCTACAAGGTTGAACACTTGCATATGCATGAGTACTGGGCTTTAGGTAAAAATATATCTCATCTACTGCCCTTTTTTAAAGAGTTTATTTTATGAGATTTGATACTTTCATATGTTGGAATCTGCTGAGATTTTGTGAAACATGTTTCTTTTTTGGTAGTTGGGAATGCTAAGTTCTACTACATTGATGGATTCTTCGTCACAGTATATCACCATAATCCTTTCAGTTGATATGTGAACATGCAGCTGCTAACAACAAGCTAAGAAGACATGATCCTTTATGAGAACCAGACATTTCATATTTTGTAATGTCTTCTCTTTGATCAGACTTCAACACATTTCTCTACTGTTTCTCCCTAACAGTAGCAAGAATCAAGGTTTACTGACATCTGAAATACCTATCTACTCTCAGTTAGTACATGATTTTTTCTATTAAGAATTTTTTTTTTTTAAGAATCTAAGTTATTGGATAAGTTGAGGTTTGTTTAGTTTTAGCAACCAGATGGAATCTTATAGAATTGTCAGTTTTGTAGATAACATCCATGTTGTTTCTTCTTACGTTCTTTGTTTTTAATTGTGTACAAAATCAATCTGTGTGACATGTTTTTGTTGGGTATATTGTAATGTTCTCTGTTGAACAAAACGACAATGCACATTTTTGGATGAACTAAATTTTTTGTTTTCAAACCAATAAAAAAGATTTGACAATCTGCAACAAGTTTTGATTCGATTAATTTGGTTTCTTTGTTACAATTATATTTTCTATATTTAGTCTTTAGAATTATGGTAAGAATATAACGACTGCAAGTATTGTAAAATGAAATCCATGTCGTCGGCGAACCGCTGGTTCCCTGAGATTCGAGTTTCCGGCAGCAATCCAGCTTCAGCGAAAGCTGAAGGTGGCTCAAATCGACCCCCTCCCTTCCCTCCCGACCCCCCAGACAATTCCCCACTCATCTCCTTCTCTGACTTCCCCCCTCTCACCCCCACTTCTCCCTCCTCTCTCTCGCCCCTAACCAAAACTGATTATGTCGACCCAGAGCGAGTAATCCTAGCACTTCCTGCTCTTCACAAATCAACTCCTGTGGTAGTAAACCCCCAGGCTCAAGCTATCCTTAACTCATACAACCTCTCCTTGGCCCCAAAACCTAGATCTGCAAACACTGCTACAGTGTCACAAGGAAAAACTGTAGCCCAGACTGATGGTCTCTTTACCAAATCCCCACCAAAGGTTACCCGTCTCTTACTAAACCCTTTCCACCCCAAAACCTTGTCGCAAGAGACTCAAGAGGAACACGCCCAACTGAACCCTTCCCATCCCGAACCTTTGGCGCAAGAGACTCAAAAGGTACAAGCCCAACAATCTTCTCAGCCATCTGTTATTCCCCCTTTGACTTCCTGTAATCAAGAGAAAACCCGTCCAACTATAGCCTCAAGCTCAAGCTCGTTACCTCGTTGTCCTGGTGATCCTTCAGGTGCCATCTCTCCCGAGGGTCCTCTGTTACCCTCCCCACCATCCTCTGCCCCAATAACTGTTACTCAAACCCAGCAGTTGGAGAAGAGTCATCAGTCAGTTCAACAACAAACCTCAAGCTCAAGACCTGAAACTTTGGCTCAGAAACTTAAGAAAAGTGCAGATAGAACCCTAACCCGCTTGGCCCCTGTAGACTATTCCCCATAAGGGAAGCCTCGCATTGTCATTCCAGATGCAGTCTTCCAAGAGGGAGCCGAGCTTCACAAAGATTTCATCATCGGCACCTTCAAAGGAAGGCTCCCACCCTACAAACAAATTCATAGTGTGCTTAGCCACATGTGGGGAAGAGGCCAAAGGCTAGAGATTCACCTAAACCATTCAAAAAACTCAATGTTAGTCAGGCTGCCCAATGAATTCATTCGAACTAAAGTTTTAGAGAAAAAACTGTGGTACATTGGAGACAGCATGTTTCTCGTGGCTCAGTGGAATGCTTCTGGAGGTGAGAACATGAATTTGGATGCCATCCCCATTTGGGCGCACCTAAAGGGCATGCCTTTTGACTTAATGCACCACAAAGGAATAAGTCTTGTGGCTGGTCTAGTGGGTGAACCTAAAGAAATGGATGAGTTCACTAGGAACCTCGTCAGTCTTTCAGAAGCCCATGTTAAGGTCGAGAGAAACTTAACTGAACCCCTCCCCTCTTCGGTGGAGATTCAACGAGAAAGTGGAGAAATAATAACAATCTCAGTCGAGTATCCTTGGGTTCCCCCCACTTGTTCTCACTGCAAAGATATAGGTCACGTAATTCGCTATTGTCCCTCAGTTGCACCGTCCTGGGTCCAGAAACAAAAGACTAATGAAAAACCTCTTCCCAAAGGACATAATGCGGAAACACCACCTTTTCATGCTCCCACGAGTAGTTCTATCCCTGACCCTGGAGCTTCCTCTGGTCTCTCTTCAGGTTGCTCCCCCCTTCCTCCTTCCCCACCCACCTCTCTTGTTTCAGAAACCCTTCCTCCTGCTGTTCAGTTTTCCGTACCTCAGGAGAAAACCACTACTAATCACCCTATCCGACCCCAATCCAAAGCAAAAGCTAGGAAACCACCCACTACACAAAACAAGTCCACTCCCTTGCGAAACATCTCCATCCCAATCTCCACTAACCCTTTTGACATCCTAACTAATCAACCACCGCCTTCCCAAATTCCAAACCCATCCTCAGAAACACCTCCATCCCCAAATGTCTTGCCTAACCCGCCTAACCCACCTACTTCCCCCCTCCCGCCTTCAGCCATGCAAATTGACCCACCTACCTCTTCTGACCCTAATAGTCCTACTCTGGCGAATCTCCCACATAAGGGAGAGGATCCAAATCACCTATAATTTTCTCATTTTCCTATGTATATACGGCCCTTTTTTTGGAACGTTCGTGGTCTAAATGACCCGGATAAACACAGGCCTTTTGTTAACTGGCTAACTATGCATAAGCCTACTTTTGGAGCTATCTTAGAAACCCACATAAAGGAACCAAATTTGAACCGAGTGATGAACCTTGCTTGCCCAGGGTGGCATTACACTTCAAACCACTCTTCGGACGAAGATGGTAGAATAGTCCTCATCTGGCGTCAGCCTGCCACAGTCTCAGTCCTGCATCAAACAAAGCACTTGATCACAGCGGAAATTTCAACCAATGGTCATCGGTTTTACTTTACTGCCGTCTACGCCCCTAACCTAGGTGAAGAGCGAACTGACCTTTGGTGTGAAATGTTGAGCCTCCATCAAAGATTTCAGCTGGACACGGCTCCTTGGTTGGTAGGAGGGGACTTTAATCAAATAATTCATCCAGCCGAACACTCAAGTCCCTTTGTAAATCACTTAACCTCGCGTATGGTTGAGCTTCGTGACTGCCTCCTGCAACTTGAGCTCCTCGATGTACGCTATCAAGGCCCAAACTTCACCTGGACAAACAAGAACCCGTCAAACCCCATTGCAAAAAAACTAGACAGGTTATTGGTGAACAATCCATGGTTAACGTGTTACCCTGATAGTGTAGCTACTTTCTTAGCCCCAGAAATCTCAGACCACTCTCCTTGCATCCTTAACCTCAATGCAAACCTCCCCACCTCAGGGACCAAACCTTTCAAATTTTTCAATTTTCTCACCAAGCATCCCCTGTTTATCCAAACGGTTGAAGCTGCTTGGATTCTTGCTGGAAACTCCACTTCTCGGGAAATATGTTTGTCGACACTAAGTGCAAAACAAAAAACACTAAAAAGAGCGTTAAAAACACTTTCTCGAGAGAACTTTTCAAATATTCAAATCAGAGTGAGAGAAACTAACCTTTTGCTTCAAGCTATGCAGGTACAATCCATGTCATCCCCTTCAACCACTTTGTTCCAACAGGAGAGAGAACTACAATCCAAATGGGAGTTTCTGCGACAAATCGAAGAGGCTTACTTCAGGCAGCGGTCGCGCATCAACTGGCTCAAAGAAGGGGACTTAAACACGGCTTACTTCCACCGGATCACTCAGCTTCGGAATGCATTCAACGCCATCAGATCCTTCACAACTCTCTCTGGTACACTGGTCGACAATCCCATTGAGATGAGCTATATGGCAGTTAGTCACTTCCGGTCAATCCTTGGTCCTCTGATTTTGCCTCCTCTTACCATTTCCCCAGCCTGGATTCAGTCTCGAATCAATTTTCGTTGCTCTCCTGCACTAAAACAATCAATGGTCACCTTACCATCTATGGAAGAGATTCGAGTAGTGATGTTTAAGCTAAATGCAAATAAAGCGGCAGGGCCTGATGGCTATACCTCTGCTTTCTACAAAGCGAGTTGGGAGATTCTGGGTCAGGAAGTCCAAGGTAGCATCCTCAAGTTCTTTCAAACTTCTTTCCTCCCTTCGGCAATCAATGCAACAACTCTTGCTCTGATTCCAAAAACTCCAGGCGCCACTCTAGTGTCGGATTTCAGGCCCATTTCATGCCTCAATACCCTCTATAAGGTCATCTCCAAACTGTTAGTTTCTCGACTTAAGCCAGTTCTCCCGGATCTGATCCAAAGGAACCAGTCTGCATTTATAAAAGGAAGACTGTTAGTAGAAAATACATTGCTAGCAGCAGAGCTTGTTAATGGCTACCACAAAGAAAAAGGACCAAAGCGCATTACAATAAAGGTCGACATAGCAAAAGCATTCGACACAATACGATGGGAGTTTATCTTCAGCTGTCTGCGAGGCATTGAAATCCCTGAACTCTACATTCGTTGGTTGCAAGCCTGTATCTGCACCCCTTCTTTCTCAGTGGGTTTCAACGGTAATGTGCACGGGTATTTCAAAGGCTCCAGAGGGTTGCGGCAAGGAGATCCGCTCTCTCCTTACCTCTTCGTCATTGCTATGAACTGTCTCTCGTTCATGCTTGACCAAGCTGCACAAGGAGGCAAATTTCACTATCACCATAAATGTCAAAATCAAAAGCTAACTCACTTATGCTTTGCAGATGATTTGCTTATCTTCGTAGATGGCTCGCTAAACTCACTGCAAAGCGTTCTTCAAGTCTTAAAAGAGTTTGAAGAAGTCTCGGGCTTAGCAATTAGCCTCCCAAAGACAAGTTTCTTCACTTCTGGCCTCTCGGACCCTGAAATCAATCAAATCAAGTCAGAAACAGGCTTATCTCACGGTCAACTCCCAATCCGCTACCTAGGAGTTCCCCTCTGCACAAAGAAACTCACCCTTTTAGACTGTGCTCCGCTTATCCAAAAGGTGAAAGGCAGATTTAATGCGTGGTCAACTAAGACCCTTTCCTTCGCAGGCAGACTCCAACTGTTAAATACAGTCATAAACGGGATCACAAACTTCTGGTCCTCTGCGTTTGTACTGCCAAAGAGATGCATTAATATCCTGAACTCTTTGTGTGGTGCGTTCTTGTGGAAAGGAACTACGGAGGGCCATCACTCAGCAAGGGTGGCTTGGGCGACGGTAACAGCTGCAAAAAGTGAAGGAGGGTTAGGAATACGGGATCTGAAAAGTTGGAACAAGGCATGTATGATCAAACTTATCTGGCTCCTTTTCTTTTGTTCAGGCTCTGTTTGGGTAGCTTGGTTTAGAGGATCTGTTCTCTCGGGTAATCTTAGTAACTTCTGGACGCGGAAGCCAAACACCAAGTATTCCTGGCTCGCGAATAAACTCCTAAAAATGAGAGAAGAGATTTACCCCTGGATCAAGTTGAAAGTGGGAAATGGAAAAAATTGTAGTTTTTGGAGTGACCATTGGTCGAAACTGGGAAGAATGTCAACCTACCTCCACCGTGAAGGCATTTTAGGAATCCCGAAAGGAGCCACTTTAGCAGACTTATGGCATCGAGGAGCATGGAGGTTGCCTCCTGCACGGTCAGAAACGCAGGTCAACTACCACATAGAGCTCTCAACTATTCATCTTTCAGACGATCCTGACACACATACTTGGTGGATTGACGATCAATTAAAGGATGCCCACTCAACAGGAAAAATATGTCAAGCCCTCAAATGTAACCTCCCTACGGTTTCATGGCATAAGGTAGTTTGGTTCTCTAGAGGGATCCCGAAACATAAATTTCTCACATGGCTATTTGTGTTGAATCGAAACCCTACTCGGGACAGACTAAGAGAATGGGGACTGCAAGTCGACCCAGTTTGCTTACTTTGCAATGGCGAGGATGAAAGCCGAGACCATCTCTTCTTTAACTGCCCTTTCAGCTGGACCATCTGGCACACTACAGCTCGCCGCTGCTCACATAATGCAATTCGATCATGGAATGGAACAATTCAGAGCCTTATCTCCCTCAGAGGAAGTCGAAACGCCAGGTTACTGCTCCTCATCGCTTGGCAAGCCACGATCTATGCCCTATGGACAGAGAGGAACCATCGACTTCACAGAAACTCTTTCAAATCGGCGGATCTTATCATCCGTCAGATTGACACCTTGATCAGAAACAGAGCCTTAAGTTTCCGCGACTCAAATCCTGCCCTCACCTCATCTATACTTCTCCAATGGTTCGCAGGATCAGCACACTGACCAGGTTTGAAACCCTAATCGCCCCTGGAGGCCATGAGATCTAAAGCTCGAAGATTTTTCTCTCTCAATCATTGATGGCTATTGAAGGTGGTTTGAAGTGTCTATACCGCCCAACCGTCTATCTGGTTCACTCCTAACTATTTGGTTCAATTTTAACTCCTCGGTTCAATATTGGTTCTGTCCTAATTATGGGTTTAAATTTAGCTACTACTTAATTAGAGTTTTCATAATTTGAGCTTCCTTTTGGGCCTCGCCCTGTAAACATTTTGTTTCTCTCTCTTTTTTTAATTTGAATGCCCTTTAACAAAAAAAAAAAAAAAAAATTATGGTAAGAATATAATGTTATATGTCAAACTAGATTGCGAGTGATTATATGAACTAAATAACAAGAAAAGTAATTATAAATAAATATGACAAAAATAAATTTTATAATGTATCAAACTCATACTAATTTCATTCTATGGATTAAAAGAAAGCATCTCTATATTATTATTATATAAAAATTAATATATGAACGGGTTAATTATTTTATTCTCTTTTTAACATTAAAATTGAACTTATAATTATTTAAACAAATAACTATATAAATCTTGGATTCAAATGTATCAATGATTTGACCTAAAATTGTTAATAAGATATGTCGATTAAAGTATCAACAACAAAATTATTAAAAATATTGTTGTTATGATTAAAATTTTACTGTTCAATCATGTTACAAAAAAAAACTTTAAACTTTACAATTTATATAAATATAAGTTGGGATGTTCTACTCTCATAAAACAATTTATATAAAACCCAATTTTATCCTTAATAATGAGACATTTGATTAGTTCTCGAATTCAAACCGACATGGTACAAAATCATCCAGACATCCACTATAGTTTGGATTCATTTATTTATTAAAAAAAGATATTAAAAAAATAATATACAATTTTAACTAAAATTGAATCAAAATTTGGATTAGAAAATATGCTATTAATATCATGGAAACTGGAAAGTACATTAATGATTATGCAAGTATTAATTGATACAATTATTTCTCATATAACGTGATTTATTATGCTTAAATGTATGGATTACATTTTTGCCATATATTAAACATTTTTGTAACTAAAACAAAACGAAAATTATGGAAATGTAATTAAGTAGGGATACATGGTCAATAATTATGGAAATGTAACTAAGTAGGACAAAAAAATTATGATGGATAAAGAGAGAAAGACAAGATGGGACAGGATGGGATGGGATGGGATGGAACGGGACGGGAAATGTTTCCTATTACAAAGTAGATATGTTTGGATTTATATGAACAATAATTTAAACTAAAACCAAACTGAAATCCAATATTTATATTTATTATCAATATTGTACAAATAGTTTTATATATTTAAAATAATAAGATTCTAACTCATTTTTTCAAATTTAAAATTTATATGAGAAAATTTAATACTAAATTAATTTATATGAAAGGTTTAAATTAAAAAAAACCACGACATCATGTTATTAATGTTTGTCGAAAATTTGAAAGAAGAAAAAAAATAAAACCATAAATAAATATGAGAATAAGGTGGCTGGATGGCTTCAATTGTAGAGACTTTCATAAGGTGGCGAATAAAGTGACGATTATTATCGCGAATAGTGTCACGAGAAATGGTAGATTTTAGTCATATTTAACATTTGGTGGGCCATCTTGGCTTCATGATCAAGTGCATGATAATGAATAATGTTGTTGGTGTTTATTATTGTTCTTGGTTACTTTCGATTCTCAAACTATTTTTGGTTATATCTGATGACCAAAAAAAATGACAAATAAGTCTCTTATTTTTCCACAATCATCAGTCCATGATTAAAAACTTTTTGATTCATCATCACTTAACAAAAGCCAATATGCAATAAATTACATTTCATGAGAAATCATTATTGTAATCACCTAATAAAGAAAAATCTTTTTTTTTTTAACTCCACGACTAAAGAGCAAATAAATAAGAAAAACCTTTTTTTTGTGTGCCATTAAACAAAAAACATATAAAACTAAAAAATTTGATGTATTATGTAAATGAAATTATGATTAAGTCTGGGGAATTTAAGGTATTACAATGAGAAATAATGGATATGCAATGGAAATGGGTAATTCGTATAATAGAAAAGATTGCACTTAAACAATTTTCTTAAAAAAATTCACTATGTGACATATAAAGAACTAATATGAGATGGATATTTTGAAAATTTGGTTGAAAATATTCAAATGGAGACTTTATATATTTCGTGAAGTAATTCTCCACTTTGGAACGGGTAACTTCAATATTTTAGTATTTTTAAAACAGTTAGATAGTTTGTTAAAATTGTATTTTTTTGGATAGTAAAAGCTAATTCTATAAAAAAATATATATATTTAAGAAGAATATGGGTATCCCATCTAAATTTCTTATCTAATCTCTATTAAAAATATTGTCTACCAAGTAATTATGTGAAAGAGAACGATCATAATTGTGACATCCCGGCTTGCGGAGAGGTTTAAAAAAATTATTTGGTCACCTATGTCACCAAAGTGCAGTTTTCTTTTCGGTCAAAGGTCCTGAGAGAACTCTAGAGTTAAGCATGTTTGAGCTGGAGTAGTTTCAGGATGAGTGACCATCCGGAAAATGATTGTCGGAACTGTGCGAATGGAGACAAAACACATTGAAAGATCATGTGGTGATTTGTAGGGATGGTAAATAAATCTTTAAAACCTTCTGGACGTAACAAATCGACTGTCAGATATGGATGGGCCCAATTGCCGGAAATGGAGGTGGGCCTATGGATCGGGAATGGACATGAGTGGGCCCACTAAGGTGATGATCAGAGCGTTACAATAAAACAAAAAATTATGATAGATATGGGAAGATAGGAGATGGAACGGGACATGATAAAACGGGACAGGGACGTGTTTCCCGTTCCTCTAGGTTATATAGTATATACGTGTAATAATCTAAATTAAAACCAAACTTAAATTAGATATTTAAAATAATACAATTATATGAAATATTTTGTCCGTGCTATAGCACGGGTTACTACCTAGTTTATATTATAATTTTAGAATAAAATACGATCTCGAAGATTACAATTAATTCAAGATTAGGATCTTAAAAACTTTTAAAATTAATCATATAAATTATATTTATTCTAAAATTATAATATAAATAAAATAAATTTCAATCCGTGGTCTAACATTAAGGTTTAATTTTTAATAAACAGAATACGATTTCAAAGATCACGATTACTTTTGTTAAATTAGCGAGATTTGATTTTTTTTTATGATTTGAGAGTATATTTTTATCCTTTTAATAATTATTTTATTGATGTGGTTTATTAATAAAATATGTGGAAAATAAATTGATAATATTGTGATTCTAGATATTTGGAACCATGATCTTCCGAAAATAAAGTTTAGAATATCCATGAACTATCAATTTAGAATAACCCGTTTATGATTTTAGTTTTATTTGTTACAATTAATATATAGATTAATTTATAACTTATGTATAATCTATTTGTAATTATTTATTAAAATTATAAAATCTACCAAAACAATGTTGTGTACTTTCTTTTTATATGTTTTTGGTTTAATGGTACGTGTTTTGTTGTAATACGATACCATCTTTAAATTGCGTTCTGAACTTAATAAAGGATATTGCCTAAGATATGATCTGATCACTACGCCCACTTTTCGGCAACTGTCCGCCTTATAATTCTCTTTGTTTAACCTTACGATATGTTTTAGTGATGCAATTTTTTTCTTCTTATATACAGATCAAAAAAGATATTTTTTATTTTTTATTTTATCAATTGGATCTAGTGTGTGATCTTTTACATATCTGATATCTTATAAGTATTTGGGCTAGAAAAATTTAGGTCTTATATCAATATAGTTTATGATCATGTGAAACTATTAAAATACTACTATTTGTTTTATTTGTTTTGAATAAAAATATTACAAAGTTTAACACACTAAAAAAACAAGGTTTTGTGAAATTTTACTAACGTTTGGGTCCTTTGGGAGGCCACTTCTTATAAAATTATAAATATTTTAGAAATAAAATATTGTGAGCCTTAAGGTTGGATGTAACAAACCGAGTCTGCATTTTTGTTCAAAACTTATTTTTAGTATGAATTGCTAACATAAATCATTACATATATGCCAAAAATATTGAATCGGATATAAAATAAAGTTTTATATTGACAATGTTTATTTTCTTTAGAATGGCAGTGATAAATTGAAAGAAAAAAGTACATACACAGGAAAAAGATATAACTTCAGAATTACTTATTTTTAAAAATAAAACAAAATTTTTAGCTTCAGTTTCAGCATAAAAATCAAAAACTTAAAAAGGGTCAAAATCTAAAACCAAAAAAAAAAAAAAAAAATCATGGCCTGATCAGCAATCCAGTAACTTATTTATTTTTCTTTGACATTGTGTTAAAAACTATAATGGAATAACGATGTACGTGATAGTTAAATACTAAAACACTTTGTAAATCTACATCCAAAATCACCTACGTAAGTAGTTAACAAATTTATCAAAATCCAAACTTTACATATTCCAGTGCAGATAGTTTCTTGTTGTTATCGAAAAACAGTTGAAACCTTTGATCTCAAATTCGAGCCTTGCTGAGAGAGGACTACTTACGCCTTACACATATACTATAACAACGGATCCTGTTTAAGGGATCAAGGTGCAAACGACATCAGTCTAGAAGAAATCGACCTAACGTGTTCCATACGCTATATTCTTTAACAAAAATTAATTTCCAAACTCAAAAGGATTGAAAGATACCTTGACGTAAAAGAAAACTCCTTTCAGGTCGCGTTTTCCTGATTCGCCGGCACAGGATCTAACCTAGAAGAATGCTCTGTAGCCGGAGACAACGCATAAGCAGCAACTGGATAATTAACCATATGTGGCTGCATCGGCCAGACTGGTAAATAGCAGAACATCATTGGCTACTGCGGGGGCAAAGGCTCTTGAACGATAGGCCGTGACTGGTCTCGTACTTCTACTATATCTGTTTCTTTATCTGATACTCCTCCGTTACCATCAGCGGCTGCGGTATTTTCCGGCAGCAACATAGAGGCGGAGGTTGTAGGAGCCGCCTTTTCCTGTCTCATATTCTCCTCGCCCGCTGTTGCATGGACTTTGTCTCCAAGGAAAAACTTCGTCGGACCATTGCTTGGCGGGAAAATCGGGCTGGCAAGAACGGAAGATGAAGAGGTGAAGATCGGCGACTCGAGACCTAGCAACCGGTTGACCGTCACAGACTGTCGCTTGGACTCAGGGTGATTTAACGGGAAGAGGAAGAGACGGATATGCCGGAAGCGATTGGAGTCATACCCGGCGATCATGTTCTGTAGATCATCGTTGTCAGAGACGGTGATGAGAGCGTCGAGGTCGCAGCCAGGGAGCTTGTACTTGAGAGAGAAGTTGCGACTAAAGAGAAGCTTGTCGGAGAGAAGCTTGAAGAAGTCGACAAAGGAGATGCCACGTGGAACGACGACTAACCGCGTCTCTCCGCCGAGGTAGTGGAGGAATTTTTCCGGTGGGAGGGGCATTATACGGCCACCGTAGCTACAGAGCAGACGGAGGTTGGGATTTAACGACGGAGCTTGCGGTTCCATGACGGTGGCAGCGATTTGGAGAGTCAAATCACACAAATTTGATTGGTTTGGAAATTACATATAAAGATTATCTTCTTCTAAAAACGATTTTATTTTTAATAATTAATAAGCTTGATAAACATGAAGCTTCAAAAATATCTCATAAATATATTCTGCAAATAATATTTTCATCTTTATATAATAAGTTTGAACAAGAAAAACAAATCTATGATATAATAATTAAATATAAAATATAATACATGTAAACAATGAAATACAATTTATTAACATCATATATATGCACATATAAATAAATAGAAAATATTTCAAATCTACTAATATTATTTGTAGGCATATATATGTATATATTATTTTATATTTCATTTACATTATACGTATTATACATATTAGTTCAATATATATATATACGAAGGGCTATTGTACATATAATTCAGAACATTTTTTTATAATCATTTATGATTTAAAATGGAGAAGATATCGTTCAACTTGCCTATAAATTCAGCAGTTCAAGATATGTTTCTTTTGGGATAATATTATGGTTCTATAATGTGGCTAAGGCGTACAATTGTTAAACGTGGTTCTCTCTTTAAGTTGTTAGATAGAACAATGGAAGAACTGTTTAACTGTTTCGTGTTAATCGCTAGAATCGGACACTTTGTTCATAGTATGAGAGAGATAAAGTATAATAAAGCACCTGTGGTCTCCCTCTCTCATTTAATTTTTAAAATTATAAGTTCATGTGATGCTGCACGTAGTTAGATTTGATTGATTTTATCAATATTTGTAATAGGATTTGAAAAGAAAAAAAATTCCACACTACACGTTTCATCAATGAGCATTTTTTTTTTTTTTTGGACAAACCATCAATGAGCATCTAAAAACAAAAGCCCATTGTAGTGCCATCAAGGCTAATGTAATGTTAATTATCCCAATTTAGTTTAGGGTTGCAAACAAGTAGTGTGCTATAAATATATATGAAGTCATGAGAACTTTGATGGTAACCCTTTTGAGACAACTCTCCTTCATATTTTATGAGATTATAATCTGAAAATCAATTGATTTTGGTGACAATTTAAGAGTTTTCTTATTCTACTTACAGATATATATATATATATATATATATATATATATATATATATATATATATATATTATAGAATTCAGTTCAACGACAACAACATATTAAAGTAGAAAGTATTGGGATTAAAATTAAGGATAAACTTCATCTCATTAGTCGTCATACAGTTTATTCGACTAAGAGGGATTATCACAAAAGGTCAATTAAGAAACAGCAAAGAGGTAAGCTATACAAGCTTTGTGGACGACATCGAGATGGCATCACTTATTATCCCTCTTTACAAATACATTAACGTATAATATTAGCCATATATATGAAATGCATACGTAGAAGTCTTTAAACGTACTTAATTATTTTTTATAATGGAACACCGATGATCATTAGAGACGGAGGAAAGGGCCAGTGACAAACCTAGCGATATTTCCGACATTCGTTTGGACGACACTGACCAGAGTAACGGTGGAAGTTAAGAGGCCATCCGGTGGGAAAACAGAACACGTGGCCAAAGGAAGACGTACGGTGACAGCGCACAACGAGGGATTAAAGAGACTTGTTTCCAAAATGTTGGCCACAATGGTGAAGGCACCGGCGGGATCGGTCAGTACTTGGCCAAGGTTGGCGTCTCTGCCGTTACAACTTAAGAAGACGGTAGCAGCGGAAACAGGAGGGGCGTTTAGGTCACCGGTAAGGGTACACCGCAAGACACCTTGAATTTCGATGGTCCGAATTTGGAGGCCGTTTATAAGAAGGCCGTTTATAAGAAGGCCGTGGGAAAGGGAAGCGAGTGAAGCCATAAGAACAAGGGAGAGGAGAAACACATTTGCTTTCGCCATTTTTTTTTCTCTCAGTTTCTTCTTTACTTTCCAAGGAGTGATTTTGTTTTTGGTTGTGTGTGGCCTATGTGTGGCAAAGAAGCGAGTGAGAAGGGCTATATTGTTAGGAATTGGTAAAGAAAATATTATTATAATGCAAGTTGTGTCCTCATTAAATTATTACATACGACTTTATTATATATGGTCCACAATTAGCAATTTAGCATGCATGGCTAATTCCGTTTCTTGAATTTTGACCTTTCAACTAGTGCTGGGCACGGAATGGGTACCCTTGAATTTTCTCCGACCTTTTACTCGTCCCGATCCTAACGGGTAACAGAAAAAATTTACTCATACTCGACCCTTAAATAACGGGTACCCGGAGAAACGGGTACGCGGTAAAAAATAGTTGACCCTTTACTCGTCCCGACCCTTTATTATTACCCAGAAAACGAGTACCCGATAGAAAAAAGTTAATAATCGCAATAATAATTTTATCTTTTGAAATCCAAAAATGAAAAATTCATAAATTTATGCAATATATAGTTCCAAAATTATAAAATTACGAATTTTGAAAATAAAAATAATATATTAATTCAGTTAGGCTAAGTTGAACTTAGGTTTTAACTCTAACTCTATAAATTAATAATAAATAATAATAATAATAATACAAAATATTAACGGGTATTTACGGGTCGGGTAGCAAAACGGGTAAAGGGCCGAGTAATGGGACGTGTATTGAAAACTAAACTAATACTCTATACTCGTCCCTTACTCACGGGTAATATAAATATAATACCCTTTACTCGACCCTAAAGCTGCGGATACCCTTTTTTGGAACGGGTACGAGCCGAGTAACGGGTCGAGTACGAGTAACGGGTATTAGTGCCCAGACCTACTTTCAACTTGCTCCGTTTTAGAAAACTTTTAATCACCATGACCACTACAACTGCCACCCATAATCACCATCCGTGCCGTACCTATGCATGCTATTTTAGGGTTTAGGGTAAATAATTCAATTAATTAATTTTAAAAACAATGAATTCTAAAATCTATTTAATAATAACAATCTGAATAACTGTCAACAACAGTTGCGATTTTTTGTTGTATATTTTCATAAAATATTTTATTTTTATTTTTTAACAGAAAATTACAACGGTTGCGTCTCTCTAAAAAGTTGCATCTGTTTAATGTGAGTTGTGTCTCTTACAAACAGTTGTGTCTACTCAAATGTTCACATATTAAAAAAATTATATATAACTGATTTCTCATCATTGTATTCTAAATTTTCTTTTTATTTCTATTAGTTAAAAGAGAATTTGTTAGAAATGAAGTCTGATCACTCTAAGAAATTTATTGCAGTTTGATATATTTTATGAATCATTGTAATATTTAGTTATATTCAATCTCCAAGTATACATAATACATGTTCATAAATTATTAATTTTAATCTATTGAAGTATATATTTAGCCATTTAATTGAACCATTACAACATTGGTATATTTAATTTTAAGATCACACCACTTAGATAAACTCTTCATAAATTATTATTTATTAAGTTTTAAATAACTAAAATATATTTAAAAGAATTGTTGCAACCTTTTAATTATACCACAACAAATCATTGTTCGCTGAGACAAATTTCTCGTTTTGTTGTAACATCCGCGAACCAGAATTTGGGATTTTGGAAGGAGTGTCGATCGACACCCTAGTGGCATCGATCGACACCACTAATTTCTGGGTTCGACCGGTTTGATTTAATTGCCGAATTGGTTCGGTTTGGTTCAATTAAAATCCCTAAAAATCGTGTGTAAAAGGGGAAAAACGACCCTAGGTCGTATTATTTGTTTGTACTCGCCGCTGTTGAGAGAAAAAGAAAGGAGAGAGAGTTCTTAAGCTTTTGGGAGAAGTTTGGGAGATTACTTGCTGTTCTTGAGAGTTTTGGAGCTGGGAAAGAGTTAGAAGCTTGCTAGGAGTGAGGATTTCGTTCCTACTGTTCAGAATCTTCCTGGAAAGAGGTGAGTGCTTGACCATGGTTGATCTAAGCATGAGATCTCCCTTGTTTTGTGTGATTCCTTGTTATTTGTGGTGTTTGCTTGCTTGGGTACATTGTATTTGTGATTTCTAGTGAATTCCGAGATGATTAGACGTGTTTGGAGTCGATTCTGTGTTGATTGGGATCGGAGTTCGTCGCTGAGTTTCGCGCAGATCGTGACTGCAGAAGAGGCATCGATCGATACCACTTTTGTGGAGCATCGATCGGTACCGTCTTGAGTAGCATCGATCGGCACCATTCCGGCATCGGTCGACACCAGTTCCTGTAGCATCGGTCGACACCGATTGAGCATCGGTCGACACTAGTACCTGCCGAGTCTTATTTTCCTGGTTTGATATGTTGATTGTGTTATTGTTGTTTGTTGACTTGGGAGTCTCATATGCTTGTGTGTATAACCCAGTAGATGGGAGGACGGCCTCACTAAGTATTTATGATAATACTTACGCATCTCAATTGTTGTTTGTGATGTGCAGGTAAAGGCAAAGTGTGATCGTGGAATCAAGGCGATGATGAAGGGGTGTTCTAGAGACTTGATTGATTGTGGTCTAGCTGTTGTTAGGTTGCTAGATTAAGTCAAAGGAACATTGTAGGATGTTAGTTGTTGGTTATCTCTTTATTTGATTGATGTTATTGGTTATTGGATTTGAATGTTGGAATTCTTTTGGTTTAATGGAATTTGTTTTATTTGATTATCCGCGGTTATTGATTGATGTTAGGATGTTAGTGGGTATGGGACCACTAGTAAATTAAGGTATTAAAAAAAAAAAAAAAAAACGGGAAGGGTTGTTTCAATTTGGTATCAGAGCCCTTACGGTTCTAGGTCTAGGGTTCATTGTGCTTTTGCTGTTGATGTTTAGGATTACATGCTATAATTGATTGTGTGGTTGGCAATTGTGTGTGGCATGAAGTCCTAGAACATCCTCTTCGAGCCTGATTGTGATTCCATGGTGAGTTGTGTTTCTTGTGTATTAGAATTATTGTTTGCTTAGCCTTCTGTTCTTGGATGATACAGATGGTTAGGGGTGAGGATGCTGTTGGTCGCGGTCGTGGTCGTGGGCGTGGTCGTGGTCGTGGTCGGGGACGAGGTCAGGTTCCTGAGGCCAGTGTGAGTGTGACCCAGAGCATGGCCAGTGAGGAGGTGGCGGAGTCACAGGTTCATCCTAGTGTGTCTGGAGACCAGGCTGGTTTGGGTGACGGCAGGGCGGATGGGCCCGGTGTCGGTCACGGTGTTGCCCCGGGTGTGGGGGTTGCAGCGGGAGGTGCTCCAGGCAGGGAGGATGTCTTGATGGACTTGCTAGCTCAGGTAGCTCAGGCTTTGCAGCGACTTCCAGCAGTTGTGCCGCCAGTGGTTGGTGGGCAGGATCCGGTAGTGCCGCCCGTGGGTGGTGGACAGGTTCCAGTGGTGCAGCCTGCAGTGGGTTTGCAGGCAGGTGTGCAGCCGGGGGCCGAGGTAGTGGATGCTCAGTACGTTCGGATGATGGAGCAGCTGCGGCATGTGGGAGCAGGGTATTTCTCAGGAAGTACCGATCCGAGTGTAGCGGATGAGTGGAGAGAGCGGATGGAGGATATTTTCCTTTCGCTTAGGTGTCCCGACCGGTACAGGGTGGATCTGGCAGTGTTTTACTTGTCAGGAGATGCTCGTGTGTGGTGGAGGTCGGTGACAGCACGGAGGGTGCAGAGGGGTATGTCTTGGGGAGATTTTGTGGGGGAGTTTAACTCCAAGTATTTTCCTCAGGAGGCACTTGATCGTATGGAGGCACGGTTCTTGGGTCTGACTCAGGGGAACCGTACAGTGCGGGAGCTGGATGCAGAGTTCAGTCGGCTTGTAGGGTATGCAGGCAGGGCATGGGAGCCAGAGGCGGCTCCGGTGCGGAGGTTTTTGTTGGCTCTGCGGGATGATTTGAGGACTCGGTGTAGAGTGAGGAGTTATGCTACGAGAGCGGAGTTGGTTGAGGTTGCAGCTGGGATAGAGGATGATTTGAGGTCACAGGTGGTTGTGGTCGGTTCTTCAGTGCAGCCACAACAGTCTCAGCAGTCTCAGCCGTCTTCTGTTCCTAGCAAGGGCGGCAAGCCTGCGCAAGGGCAGAAGCGGAAGTTTGATGCTATGCAGAGGTCGAGGCACGGGGGTGCGAGATGCTTTGGGTGTGGTAGTAGGGACCACAAGGTGACTAGCTGTCCACAGAGAGGTGAGCAGCGGGCAGTGACAGAGCAGCGGGCGGTGACGGAGCCGCGGACCGATACTCGAGTGTGTTACTACTGCAGAGAGACGGGGCATATCAAGCCTCGTTGTCCCAAGTTACAGCAGAGGGCAGTAGCAGTGTTGTAGGCTGGAACTCAGCCAGGGGTGCAGCAGGGTGTGCAGCACGGTGTGCAGCCGGTGGGTTGGATTGAGCCAACGACTCAGGTGTACTCGACCCAGGAGCCCGGTGGCACTAGTGCAGGAGCGATCACAGGTATAACTTCTGAGATTCGAACTTAGTCAATTCAATAGTTCAGATTATATTTGTTTTTGCTTGTGGTCAAGTGTTAGGTTCTCAACACATGAGATTTGTGTAGGGACCTTGTTGGTGGGCGGGTTTAAGTCCCATGTTATGTTTGATTCTGGAGCTTCTCATAGCTTCATTACTCCGGAGTGTGCCGTGAGTGCGGGGATCAGAGGGGATTCTGGAGAGCGTTCAGGAGTCGTCAGAGTTGCTGGAGGCAAGTTTCTGAGGGTTATTGGACGAGCTGGAGGAGTTGATATTCAGATCGCAGGAGAGTCGTGGCCAGCGGATTTACTTATCAGTCCAGTGGAGTTGTATGACGTCATTCTTGGTATGGATTGGTTGCATCGGTATAAGGTGCATTTGGATTGCTATCGGGGTAGAGTGGAGTTTGAGCGTCCATGAGGGAAGTTGGTTTTTCAGGGTATTAGACCGACTTCGGGGAGTCTCGTGATCTCAGCCGTTCAGGCAGGGAAGATGATCGAGAAGGGCCGTGAGGCTTATCTGGTTACTATATCTATGCCAGAGTCAGTGGGGAAGTCTACGGTTAGCGGTATTCCGGTTGTGGAGGACTTTGAGGATGTGTTCCAGTCATTGCAGGGATTACCACCATCTCGGTCGGATCCTTTTACCATTGAGCTGGAACCGGGGACGATGCCGTTATCCAAGGCTCCCTACAGGATGGCTCCAGCAGAGATGGCAGAGCTGAAGAAGCAGCTGGAGGATTTGTTGGGCAAGGGTTTTATCCGTCCTAGTTGTTCACCGTGGGGAGCTCCGGTGTTGTTTGTTAAGAAGAAGGATGGGAGTTTTCGGTTGTGTATTGACTACCGGGGTTTGAACCGAGTTACTGTGAAGAACAAGTACCCTCTCCCGAGGATTGATGAGTTGTTGGATCAGTTGAGGGGTGCTACTTGGTTCTCCAAGATCGACTTGGCTTCAGGTTATCATCAGATCCCTATTCATGAGACAGATGTGAGGAAGACAGCCTTCAGTACGAGATATGGGCACTATGAGTTTGTGGTGATGCCGTTTGGGTTGACAAACGCGCCAGCTGCGTTTATGAGATTGATGAACAGCGTGTTCCAGGAGTTCCTGGACGTGTCAGTCATCATTTTCATCGACGACATCCTGGTATATTCTAAGAGTCCTGAGGAGCATGCAGTACATCTGAGAGCAGTGTTGGAGAAGCTGCGGGAGCAGAAGTTGTTTGCTAAGCTGAGTAAGTGCAGTTTCTGGCAGCGTGAGATGGGGTTCTTGGGTCATAGTGTTTCAGCTGAGGGAGTTTCAGTGGATCCAGAGAAGATTCAGTCCATCAGGGAGTGGCCGAGGCCGCAGAGTGCCACTGAGATTCGGAGTTTCCTGGGGTTAGCAGGTTACTACAGGAGGTTTGTTCGGGGTTTTGCGAGTATGGCTCAGCCGATGACTAAGCTTACAGGGAAGGATGTCCCGTTTGTGTGGTCACCAGAGTGTGAGGCAAGTTTTGCAAGTCTCAAGCAGATGTTGACTACCACACCGGTGTTAGCATTGCCTGAGCAGGACGAGCCTTATGTTGTGTATACAGATGCTTCTAGAGTGGGGTTGGGTTGTGTACTTATGCAGCAGGGGAAGGTTATAGCTTATGCTTCGCGGCAGTTGCGGAAGCATGAAGCTAATTACCCTACTCATGATTTAGAGATGGCAGCAGTGATCTTTGCTCTTAAGATTTGGAGATCCTATCTGTATGGTGGGAAGGTACAGGTATTTACAGATCACAAGAGTCTGAAGTATATCTTTACTCAGCCTGAGCTGAATTTGAGGCAGAGGCGTTGGATGGAGTTAGTAGCAGATTATGATTTGGACATAGCTTACCATCCTGGTAAAGCTAATCTGGTTGCAGATGCCTTGAGTCGGAAGCGGGTGGCTTCGGCTCAGGAGCAGGATATGGAGGTGTTGGTAGGTGAGATTAGTGCATTGAGTTTGTGTGCTATCTCACAAGAACCTTTGGGTTTGGAGGCGGTTGACAGAGCAGATTTGTTGAGCAGAGTGAGGTTAGCTCAGGAGAGTGATGAGGGGCTGGTGAATGCCTCTAAGGCTGCGGGTGCAGAGTATCAGGTTTCTGCTAATGGTACTATCCTTGTGCATGGTCGGATCTGTGTGCCTAAGGGTGAGGATTTGAGGCAGGAGATACTGAGAGAGGCTCATTCGAGCAAGTTCTCTATTCATCCAGGGGCGACCAAGATGTACCGTGATCTCAAGCGGTATTATCACTGGGTCGGGATGAAGAAGGACGTAGCAGACTGGGTGGCGAAGTGTGATACTTGCCAGCTGGTGAAGGCGGAGCATCAGGTTCCTGGTGGTTTGTTACAGAGTTTACCCATTCCAGAGTGGAAGTGGGATTTGATCACGATGGACTTCGTGGTAGGTTTACCTGTGTCGAGGACGTTTGATGCTATTTGGGTCATTGTGGACCGTTTGACTAAGTCTGCACATTTTCTGGCCATCAAGAAAACTGATGGAGCAGCGGTTTTGGCCAAGAAGTATGTGAGGGAGATAGTCAGATTGCATGGTGTACCTGCTAGTATTGTGTCTGATAGAGATTCCAAGTTCACTTCGGTGTTCTGGAGGGCGTTTCAGGCAGAGATGGGCACGAAAGTGCATATGAGTACAGCCTACCATCCTCAGACGGACGGTCAGTCAGAGAGGACGATCCAGATTTTGGAGGATTTATTGAGGATGTGTGTGCTGGATTGGGGTGGTCATTGGGCAGATCACTTGAGTTTGGTGGAGTTTGCTTATAACAACAGCTACCAGGCTAGTATTGGGATGGCTCCTTATGAGGCCTTGTATGGGAGGCCGTGTCGTACACCATTATGTTGGACTCAGGTGGGGGAGAGGAGCATATTTGGTGCAGATTTTGTTCAGGAGACCTCGGAGAAGATTCGGGTTCTGAGGCTGAACATGAAGGAGGCTCAGGATCGGCAGAAGAGCTATGCTGATAAGAGGAGAAAGGATCTTGAGTTTCAGGTTGGTGATAGAGTGTACCTCAAGATGGCCATGTTGCGGGGTCCGAACAGGTCTTTGACAGAGTCTAAGTTGAGTCCGAGGTACATGGGTCCGTTCAGAGTGGTTGAGCGGGTGGGACCAGTGGCATATAGGCTGGAGTTGCCTGAGGTTATGCGTGCGTTCCACAAGGTATTTCATGTGTCGATGCTGAGGAAGTGTCTTCACGAGGGTGATCAGTTGTTGGCTAAGATTCCTGAGGATCTTCAGCCTAACATGACTTTAGAGGCGAGACCAGTGAGGGTGCTCGAGAGGAGAGTCAAGGAACTTCGGAAGAAGAAGATTCCTTTGATGAGAGTCCTGTGGGACTGTGACGGAGTAGAGGAGCAGACTTGGGAGCCCGAGGCGAGGATGAAGGCAAGGTTTAAGAAGTGGTTTGAGAAGCAGACCGCTTGAGCTTGTCTAGCCGGGTCCGAGCTGTAGTCCGTGGCTGGAGCGGGTACGGAGTATTCCAGCCCATCTCTCTTGATTTTTGGTCGCTTAGGGGTGGTTGGTTGTGCGACTAAGTATCAAGATGAGGTGGTGCTCGGGATGCGGGTTGTTGGCTCCGGTTGTTGTATTTTTGGTTTTTCTGATGTAATTTCGTTGAGATTGTAACGATTATGACATTTTGAGATTAATAAGATGAGTATTTTTCTTTATGTTTGACTGTTGTTGTCATGGGAAAAAGAGAAATAGCTCGGGTTTCTATTTTTGGAAAGTTTCCATAAATAGAAAGTTTCCACAAAAGGAAGGTTTCCATAAATAGGAAGTTTCTAAAATGGGAATGTTTTGTGGAAATGTGAGGTAGATCTAGCCGGGAGATACTCGTTAGCATCAGTATTTGTTTTGCTCTAGGCCGTGTGGGCCCAACTCACGTGATACCGATAGCTCGATGGACTTTGTTGCCAGAGAGTGGGAGTGGTATGTTGCTTCGGATGACGATCCGAGAGCGCGCTTGAGGGTGACGACCCAAGAGCGGGATATGTGAGGCTCCCTGGATACCGTAGCTGTGAGCCGAGGCTCGGCAGTGAGCCGGTATGTCTCGAGGGTTGCGACCCGAGAGCAGGGGGAGTGTGTGTGTGTGACTTCCTGGATGCCGTAGCTTAGGGCGGTTGGCCTGATAGCGAGCCGGCATGATTCGTTGGTTGCGACCACGGACGGGGGAAGCACTGAGTTGTGAGCAGATAGTGTTATGATGCGAGTATATTGGCTAGAGGGAGACCTCGAGGGTCAGTCGGAAGTGTGCGGGCTGTTGCGACAGTGGCACGGGAAACCTTGACTGATGGTGTTTAGTCCGGTCTAGGGACGTGCGGGCCGTGATGACGGTGGCACGGAAGTCCTTGGCAGATGGACGGTATTGCGGGATTCGGGGACGAATCCGTATTGGTGGGGGAGAATTGTAACATCCGCGAACCAGAATTTGGGATTTTGGAAGGAGTGTCGATCGACACCCTAGTGGCATCGATCGACACCACTAATTTCTGGGTTCGACCGGTTTGATTTAATTGCCGAATTGGTTCGGTTTGGTTCAATTAAAATCCCTAAAAATCGTGTGTAAAAGGGGAAAAACGACCCTAGGTCGTATTATTTGTTTGTACTCGCCGCTGTTGAGAGAAAAAGAAAGGAGAGAGAGTTCTTAAGCTTTTGGGAGAAGTTTGGGAGATTACTTGCTGTTCTTGAGAGTTTTGGAGCTGGGAAAGAGTTAGAAGCTTGCTAGGAGTGAGGATTTCGTTCCTACTGTTCAGAATCTTCCTGGAAAGAGGTGAGTGCTTGACCATGGTTGATCTAAGCATGAGATCTCCCTTGTTTTGTGTGATTCCTTGTTATTTGTGGTGTTTGCTTGCTTGGGTACATTGTATTTGTGATTTCTAGTGAATTCCGAGATGATTAGACGTGTTTGGAGTCGATTCTGTGTTGATTGGGATCGGAGTTCGTCGCTGAGTTTCGCGCAGATCGTGACTGCAGAAGAGGCATCGATCGATACCACTTTTGTGGAGCATCGATCGGTACCGTCTCGAGTAGCATCGATCGGCACCATTCCGGCATCGGTCGACACCAGTTCCTGTAGCATCGGTCGACACCGATTGAGCATCGGTCGACACTAGTACCTGCCGAGTCTTATTTTCCTGGTTTGATATGTTGATTGTGTTATTGTTGTTTGTTGACTTGGGAGTCTCATATGCTTGTGTGTATAACCTAGTAGATAGGAGGATGGCCTCACTAAGTATTTATGATAATACTTACGCATCTCAATTGTTGTTTGTGATGTGCAGGTAAAGGCAAAGTGTGATCGTGGAATCAAGGCGATGATGAAGGGGTGTTCTAGAGACTTGATTGATTGTGGTCTAGCTGTTGTTAGGTTGCTAGATTAAGTCAAAGGAACATTGTAGGATGTTAGTTGTTGGTTATCTCTTTATTTGATTGATGTTATTGGTTATTGGATTTGAATGTTGGAATTCTTTTGGTTTAATGGAATTTGTTTTATTTGATTATCCGCGGTTATTGATTGATGTTAGGATGTTAGTGGGTATGAGACCACTAGTAAATTAAGGTATTAAAAAAAAAAAAAAAAACGGGAAGGGTTGTTTCAGTGTTGCATCTAAATAATTTAAATATTAATATCTAATATTCAACGTTATTCTATAATCTAACTAAAATTTTAGAAATGATTATATCAATATAGAAATTTAATAAAACTTAATATAGAATTTATAGTTGCGTCTATTTATCGTAACTATCGTTAAAAACTATTTTAATATATATTTTTTGTTTAAGTTGTGCATTTTAATTTTAATTTTTTCTTTGATACATTTTGACTCGTTATTAAATATATTTTTAATTATAATGATTTAATAGAAAATTACATTTACGCATTACAACCATTAATTCAATATTGTCAGTTAGGATCACTTTGTCACAATGATTTTTTTAATTGTAGCTCTTTACCATAATTCTTCATAAGATATCTTATATATTTATAATAAGTTGCGTCTATTCTAAATATTTTTTTTATTATAAGTTTTCATTTTGATGGTTATGTTTTTAATAACAGTTTATGTTTAATGTTTATGTATTCAAACTATTATGTTACATTCAAATGATCATAATGTATAATTTTAAATTTTAAATTTTATTTACTTTTTCCTAAAATATTTTTTCCGCGACATCGCGGATGTCTGAGTCCTAGTATAAACAGAGGCAAAGAAAAAAAAACGAAAAAAAATTAGCTATAAGAATAAACTGAATAATTATGTATTAGATAATTTTTATTGCTAAAAAACTTTGAATGTGCATTTCCATCTTCATTTGTAATTTTTAAACGATACTATAATATATACAAATATACAAGTTAACATAAATTTATATACAAATCACAAATGTAATACGTAACGCAAAGAAACACGGAACGGAAGCACAAACGCGTATACAAAGTGAAAACAAAAATATTGCAAATGATAGACGGGAAGACTACAATTTCCCCATGGAAGATAGCTACTAGATTACAGTTACTACTGCGAACCATATGTGGCGTCGAACACCATGGTAATGTACCGTCCGGATTTGTCACTGCTTCAGCGAAGTTGGTGCTTGACTGGCACATCATAAGTAAATATATGGGGGCTCTGAATACTGGATGGGCGTTAGGGTCTCCTCTAAGGTTACATCCCCAAGACTCCGTAAATCTCACCTTGGCCTATGCGGAGGCTACCGAGTGAGAGACCGTAGGATATATGGAGTTGATATATAACCATTTGCTTTCGCCATTTTTCCCTCTGTTGCTTTGTTATGTAGAAAGATTTTGGTAGAGTTGGGCAAAGGTGCATACCGAAAAGAATGAGTATGAAGGGCATTTATAGCATTCGATTTAACAACATATCAAAGGAGAGAGGTACTGGAATTACAAATTAAGGGGGAACGTCTCATTAGTCATCATATAGTTTATTCGACTAAGAAGGACTATTACAAAAGATAAATTAAGAAACAACAAAGAGGAAAGCTATATAAGCTTTGTGGACGACATCGAGATGATCACTTATTATCCCTCTTTACTAACGTAAAATATAGGAAATGCATACAAGTCCATGAACGTACTTACTTTTTTATAATTGAACACCGATGATCATCAGAGACGGAGGAAAGGGCCAGTGACAAACCTAGCGATATTTCCGACATTCGTTTGGAGGACACTGACCAGAGTAACGGTGGAAGTTAAGAGACCATCCGGTGGGAAAACGGAACACGTGGCCACAGGAAGACGTACGGTAGCAAAGCATGTCGAGGGGTTAAAGAGACTTGTTTCCAAAATGTTGACCACAATGGTGAAGGCACCAGCGGGATTAGTAAGTACTTGGCCTATGTTGGTGTCTCTGCCGTTACAACTTAAGAAGACGGTCGCAGCGGAAACGGGAGGGGCGTTTGGGTCACCGGTAAGGGTGCAACGCAAGACACCTCGAACTTCGATGGTCCGAATTTGTAGGCCGTTTATGAGAAGGCCCTGAGTAAGGAAAGCGAGTGAAGCCATAAGTACAATGGAGAGGAGAAACACATTTGCTTTCGCCATTTTTTATTTCTCAATTTCGATATTACTTTCAACAATGAGTGCCTTTGTTTTGGTTGTGAACTTGTGATGTGGCAAGGAAGCAAATGGGGAGGGCTATTTAAATTGTTAGGAAACTGGTAAAATATAATATCATTATGCAATTTGTGTCGTCATTAAATCAATTAGTTACGATTTTGGTATGGTCCGCACCGCAATTCTGCATGCGTAATTCCATTCCTTGAATTGAAGAACTTTGCTTTTCAAGTTGCTCCGCTTTAGTAATTTCTTTTTTGTTTTTTTTTTGTCAACCAAACACTAATTAGAAAGAGACTCCAAGATTGGTAGCCCAAAATAGAGAAAAAAGTTTATAAAAAAGGATACAAAGAGTAAAGATCTAGACGACCAGACAAGACAATCCACCTTCAAATTCCCTGAACGTGAAATTTTGGACAGGGAGAAATGAGGGAAGACAAACTGGAGAAGGAAAAGATCGTCCAGGAAATTAGAAAAAGCTGGTCAGTCATCATGAGCGTGAACCATCGCGACTAAATTTGTATAGTCTGTCTCAAAATTCTAACAGAAAACACGTTTGCAAGGATGCACTCCATGGCTTTAGTAAATTCACACGTATGTAATTTGAATATAATCAAAATTTTAACCATGACACAAAAAAATATATATCAAACTCTTCAAATTATAACACTACATTTAATTATTTGTTTTTCTTTTAAGACGGAAAATTGAATTACGGAAAAGTAAACTTCCAAAAGGAATGAATTATATGCATATGATCTTATTTACCTAAGACATTCGTATTTACTGGTAAAGTGTTTTTACTAAAGGGATAACTCAACTTGTAAGTTAAGTATTTTTATTGCTTAAGTGTTTTTACTAAAATATTTACATTCATATTTCTATACATGTATGTTGCAACAACTTTAAAATACATGTAACAGATTACATGTCACACATATAGTGTTGGCAATCAACGTGGGTAAGTTAGCCATTGTGATTTCCCATATAGGAATATATATTCTTATATATTCATTATTATTCAACAATTTGAGGACAGAAGATGACAAAGATAAGAATGGACCGCAAGGCCATGGACCTGTAATATTTAATATATCCGTAAAGTGTGGGAAGCCGTTATCAATTATCACAATCATCATCATGATCATGATCGTCATTAGCACCATACCATGCCTTAACATCACAAACCAGCATCCTCATCATCATATGTGACTACCAATTATCATATGGACCATCATCATCAGCTTGCTATCAATACCTCACCACCATAACTATCATCACTAATATTCACATATCATCTAAGTTGGCTTTTTAGAAGCATTTGCGACATCAAACATGAAAACTTCACTACTTCAGTAGTACGAATAAGTGCATTTTACAAAACGTAAATGAACAAAGGATCAAAATTTTCAAAATACATTCGATCTAATTTATTTACTAGTCTAATATCTAAAGTTCTTTGTTAAACATTTATTTATCTAAATGAAATTATTATAAAAGGATAAAATCCACACACAAAAAAAAAATCTAAAAATTCAAAGGATTCCGATTGATATTTATAACCGAAAATAAAGAAGATTTATATACACTCGTATGTATCATATATCACAAACACATAGGTATGGCGGCGAACCCATACTAAATATACAAGTAGCCCAGTATTATTCTAGGTTTTGATAATCACACATGGAAAGCTATCGAAATGGGAGCTGCTTATAAACTTTGTGTAGCGTAAGCTCACTTATTTCTCCCTATAACACATCAAATATATAATCGTAAGACCATTATTGTTATATAGCATGCATGTAAGTCCTCTTTGGCCCTTTAAGGAAGCAACGACAAGATCATTCATCGGTGAATGGGCCTGCCTCAAAAATAGCGGTATTTATTATACCCGTCACGAGAACAGTGATCAGTTTAAGTCTAGCAGTAGGACGCCGTCAGGTACGAAAAGAGTGCAATTCCCCGCTGGAAGATTAGCAGAGACACCGCATGAGAACCGTTCTTGAGAGTTTAAACACCATGTTAAATGTACCTTCCGCATCTGTTACTGTTTCAGCGATGTTGGTGCTTGAGTTACCACATCTTAAGAAAACGGGGGCTCCGAAGACTGGAGGAGCTTCAGGGTCTCCGGTAAGGTTACTCCGAAAATCTCGCCTTGGCCTATGCGGAGGCCACCGAGTGAAAGACCGTGTGAAGAAGAGACTTGAGTTCAAAGACCGCAAGACCATTATGTTCAGGCGTTTGCGGAGGAGTTGTGAGATGTGAGATGCCGGCGTGGGAGAGAAAATCACGAAGCGCAATGAACTCCCCACCATTGTCAGAAAACAGTGTGCCGATTTTTGTTTGAAACCGATTCTCTGTTAAGGCTTTGAAGCGAATGAAGGTTTCTTTGACATGAGACTTGAGTTTTAAGGGATAGAACCAAGTATAGCGGGTGAAATGGTCTACAATAATCAGATAGTGTTTGTAAGAGTCAACATACATAACTGGGGAAGTCCAAAGATCTGTAAAAAGAAATTGTAAAGGGCGAGAGGAAGAGATTGAGGATTGTGAAAAAGCAAGCTTATGACTTTTATTTGAAAGACAATCGATGCAAGACAATGGAGTTGAAAGAGAATCCGAAATAGGTAAAGAGAATTTAGATAAAATAGATTTGAGTATTGAAGAGGAGGGATGCCCTAGCCGTGAGTGCCAATCGGAGACCGAGGTTTTAACTGCCGGGGTTGCAAAATATGTTGCCGGATTGCCTGTGTAGATCGGCCACTCGTAGAGCTCCTCTTTAGTCCGTCCTTGGAGTAACCGGACCCCCGAGCTGAGATCCTTCACCTGAAAGGAAGCCGGAGAAAAATCCACAGAAACGTTATTATCGTTGCACAACCGATAAACAGATATCAAATTTTTGTTAATATCTGGAACATGGAGAACATTAGTAAGGGAGAGAGGACGGTTTAATGAGGGAAGAGAGGTGGAACCCGTATTGGCAATGGAGAGACCGGTTCCGTCACCATTGAGAACCTCCTCACCACCAGTGTATGGTTGGTGAAGGGAGAGGTTGGCTAGATCAGAAGTAATGTGGTGAGTCGCACCAGAGTCCATGATCCAAGGGTTGGAGCTGGAGGCATGAGCAATATTAGCACGAGGCATCCAAGCATTTGGTGGTGTTGGTAGGAGAGGACGTTGAGATTGGCTGGACTGAAACTGTGGACAGCGACGAGCAGAGTGTCCTTGGACGCCACAGATCTGACATTTCCCAAGATATGGTTTGGGAGAGCGAGTAGAGCCACCGGGTGACCAGGTAGAACCAGGTTGCTGAGAGCGAGAAGAGGAGGATTTGGAGAAAGACTTGTTGCGGTTGTTGGTGTAGTTCGCAGAGATAGGGAACGACGGTGAGGCTTTGGAAGCAGCAGCAAGAAGTTTGGCTTCATGATTGAGGAGTTTCTCGTGGAGTTCAGGAAGTGATGGTGGAGTGTCACGAGCTTCAGTCTGATCAACGATGGGTTTGTATTCTTCAGGGAGACCACCAAGAATGAAGTCAATCTGATTTTCATGGCCTTCGGGTTTACCCAGATGAGCAAGCTTGTCGAACGTGATAGTAAGGCCCTGAAAATACTCGTCAATGGTGCGAGTACCTTTCTTCCAGTTCTCCAGGTGGTGTTTGAGTTGTTTGACATGGCTTCGGCTTGGGTTAGCGTAGGTAGTAGCCAACGTAGCCCAGACCTCAGCAGTTGTGGAGGCGCGAGAGAGAAGTGGTTGAACAGAGATGGAGATGGCGTCGAGGAGACCGCTGTAGATCAGCTTGTCTTGACGTTTCCATATGGTGAAGGCGGGATTCGGAGACGTAACTCCAGCCGTGGTGATTGTGGGATCTGGTTTGGGAGTGGCAGAGTCGAGGAAGGGGACCAGATCATAGCCATCAAGAAGGGCGTGGACCTGACGGCTCCATATTAGGTAGTTGGTGGTGGTAAGCTTGGTTATGTTGGCCATATTGATGTTGAGAAGAGAAGAGGTGTGGAGAGGCACTGTTTCAGTGGTTGCAGCGACCTCTGGAGGTTGAGTGTTTGTGGCGGAAGAAGACATTTCCGGCGGTGAGGGAAGAAAGAAGAAGAGAAAAATTTAGGTAAGGAGCGAAATGCTCTGATACCATATAAAGAATAGAGAATGTTGTGTATTATTGAGATTGATAGAGTACAACATATATATAGAGATGAGACTTGGAGACTACGTCTATGACATAAATACAATATATACACTTGACATATATGTGGATATTCTCGATTCCTCTACAGCTATGGCCATGAGAAATATGGGGATGATAAAAACATTTGTTTGCGCCATTTTTTATTTTCCTTTTATAGAATGATTTTGGTTGTGTTGGGGCAAAGACGCCTATTTCGGAGAGGGTGTATTTATATGGTTGAAATGAATGATTTAGTCACATCTGATATGAATATTTTAAAGTATTTAATTTGTATTTTACGTGCACGAGAAATTTTGAGTTACTAAAAAGTGTTGATTGGATTAAAAAATCTCCAAGGAAAGTTAATTTGAAATACGGTACGTGTACATTTTTAGAAGAATTCTATCAATTTAACAAAACCGTAGTTAATATAAATTAATACGGTAGGGTACGATGTCTAGATTAAAAATCATGTGAAGTTTGTTTTTTTTTTGTTTGGAGAGTAAAATGCTAAAGTGAAGCTTATTTGTTAATATTTTTCGTCTTCAAAGTTTCGTTAGAACTTAGAACTAATCCATTATTTTTGTATGGACCTATGCTATGTCTAAAGCAAGCATTTACTGAAGTGATTTAGCATAAACCATTTGCCAATTCACCAATTAATCCTAAGCTGGCTCTTATACGATTTTTGTAAGCAAAGACATCAAGCGCTCATTTCTCCACTGCCAAAGGAGCGAAATACGGGACTTGTCCATGAAGACCCTCCGACCGTCTCTTGTCGTGTACTTAAACTTCCGTAGTGGTCCTAAAAGCCATGTCATTGCGGTTAAACCAATCAAGCTACCAATCTGAATTGAATTCACCAGAGATTTATGAGACAACCATTTGAGAAAATAGGACTATTATAGTAACTTTGATTACTTACATGCATGTCCCCAGTTTATCTATGCGTCTGGACACTAGACACATTGTCTGCATAGTTAAAGCTTATTAAAACTTAAGGGAAACTATACAATTGAAATAAAAATATGTTGTATTATGTACCATGGTTAGGGCCATCTCCATTATAGATGTTCATTGCCACCTCTCTGACCATCTGTTTAAGTCGTATAACAAATAATACAGCTACCGAGCCAATCTGTATGTGCGTAAAACTCACAAATAGAGATATTAAAATTGACAATGCAAACTTTAGTCTATATGTGCTACTACATACAACACAATTACAAACAAAGCAATGTTAAAATTAAACCAAAAATAAAATTTAAATGATCTTCAAATCGAAAATGCATATATACACTACCAAGCCTAATTAACATAAAGGTAATTTTTTTTGCCCCTAATATATTAAGTTTTTTCTTAAATATTTTCTTTATCTAAAATTAAACTGTTATATATAATAAAAAAAATTCAATAAAAGTTTATTAACAGAAAATTTTATTTCATTTAACGTAGGCGTACAAAATTTAAAATAAAATAGTTGTAGACGTATGTATCAAATATGGTTAGGTTAGCCACATGCGACCAGCCAACCCAAACTGAATACAAATTATTCAAGTACTATATAATTACAATTATATCATTATATATGTATAATCACACATGACGTCAACAAAGAGGGAGCTACTCATAAGCTTCGTGGAGCATCAGCCACTTCCTTCTCTCCGCAACATCTCAATGTACGTAAAACATAATTAGAACCGTTATTATTCAGCATGCACGAAAGTCTTCCTTGCATCATCACCGACTGGTAAATGGGCTGGCTTTGAAAACAGCAGTATTTAGGGAACTAGCCAGGATGACGTTCACCAAACTAAATGTGGCATTGAGGGCGCCATCCGGTACGACAAGATTGCAATTTCCTGCGGGAAGATTAACTCCGAGACCGCATAAACTAGGGTCGAACAAAGCATTGTTTAAAATGTTGAACACGATGGTAAATGCACCGGCCGGATTGGTCACTGCTTGACCGAGACTAGTGGTTGAGCCGGCACATGTTAAGTAAACAGTGGCATTCGAGATCGCTGGGGCTCTAGGATCTCCGACAGGTGAACAATACACGACACCTTCAATTATGATACGGGTTATGTTGATGCCAGGGAGTGAGATTTGGCCGTGGGAAGGAGATGGGAGTGAAGCCAGATGATAAGTATGAAGATGAGACCACCTTTTAATTTGACCATTTGTTTTTAACTCTAATATGATTTGTTTTAAGAATGGTTTTTGATGTGTGTGGCTACGAACTGAAGAAGCATATGGAAAGGGGTATTTATATGGGAAGAATGAATGATTTACGTATGCCGTATACGTATTGTTACGGAGGGGTTTCTACTCTCTCAGTTGTGTATTGGTTGTAGTTGTAGATGACTGTTAGGTCTTTCTTTTCGAGTCATCCTTGCGCAGGGGCCAAGGGGCAAGGGCGATGAATGTTAGGTAACATATGATATGAATATTATAATTAAATGTATGTGGTTTTACGTGCACGAGATAATTTTAAGTTACCAAAAGTGTTAGACTGCATTAAAAATCTCCAAGAAAAATGAACTAGACATATATGTTCTCTTTAGAAGAGTTTCTATCACATCAGCAAAATCGTAGTTAATGTGTTATGTACAAGTGGAAGAAATGAGAAAAGATGACGAGGATCATGTTTACTGTACGAGCCTCAAGAGGACGAGGATCTTTATTTTATTTCCTTATTTTATAAGGGGGTGAATAGGTGAACCCAAGTATTGTTCTTAAAATTAATAATAGCATTTGATTATGTATGAAATTAATAATATTATACAAATACATATAAATCTCAAAGAAAAAAAAAAATCAATATATAATGTGGGTACCTACGGATAACCCAAAATTTAATGGATTTTTTTTGGGTTTAGCCATTAGAGCTCAAAACCCATAAGATTTTTTAAAATTGGGGTTTTTACTGACAGGTCCGTTTATTTTGGGTTCGGGTCGGACTGGACCATTTTACTCCTAACAACATCCCTACTAGTATCTAACTATTTATAACTCTAAGACTGGTATTCTTCGTTAAATAATAATTATAACTTTAAGATGTTAATTAGATAAAATAATCATGTCAATGAGAAAAGATGTTGTGTTACGCTTGTTTTGGTTGCCATCGGAGTCAAAACTTTCGTAAGAACTAATCAATTATTTGACTGCAAGGTGTGCCGTAAGCTCGGACTCGTAATTAGTTCATCATGCTAGAGGATCTTTCCGGTCCACAGTATTCTTTTACAATACAAATACGTCATACCAAGAATCAAATAATTCAATCCATCCTTATATTCACTAGGCACTGAAAAAATGTTCAGCTTCCTTTAATCTTCAATCAAAGCCGTCCTCGCCGTTCGTTTTTCCACCGCAAAAGAAGCGGAATAGGAGCGCTGTCCATGAAGACTCTCCGGCCGTCTCTTGTGGTGTATTCATACTTCCACTGTGGTCCTAGAAGCCAAGCCATTGCGGCTCCACCAAGTAAACCACCAATCTGAATTCGTGAGAGATATTATTATCAGACCACTGTCATTGATCCAAGAAAAATCAAAATGTTTTATACATTTGAAGGCATAATTGGGTTACTTACATGCCCCCAGTTATCTATGCGTCTGGACATTAGACCCATTGTCTGCATAATGATCAAAGCTTGTTAGAATCGAAGAGATATTATACGAGTTTATAATTCTATTGTAGCAGTTTTGTTTCTTTTAGTTTACTACTTACCATGTTTAGAGCAATAACTTGAGCTATCTGCATTAGATCTTCATTCCCACCTCCGACCATCTGTTTGTGTCTTATAACAAAAACAGCTACCGAGCCAACCTACCAGGATAACAGGACATTCATTTAACAAAACTTCATCTGTATGAGAGAAGTCTGAAACAAAGACTTAAGGTTTTTAGGGGACTTACCAATCCGAAAATTGCACCCGAAGCACCAACTGATGGCGCTTTGTTGAACCAATAGCTCATTGCAGAACCTAGAACTCTTAAGATGGGTTCTGTGAGTCAGGAAACTCGAAACAAAGAAACATACTCATCCACATCAAAGAAAGTCTCTGAGACAGGACATTAATTACTTGCAATCGCAGATGTCAAGTAAACGGAAAGAAATCTCTTTGGGCCACCTAAACTCTCAGCAGTCGGTCCAATAGAATTCAAAGAATAGCAATTTATCTAAAAACCAAGAGGAAACAAACAGTTTAGCCATACATACATACAGAAAGCAGCACTGATAAGAAATAACAAATACTGAATGATTGGTTTAGAAACAGACCATGAGATGCATAGGATTCCCATGAAGAACGGAAGCTGTAGCCAGTCTCCATAGCTGACCTCTTTCGATTAAACTGTTTATCTGCATCAATCCACATATATCAATTTGCAGCAATAAGAAAACAAACAGTCTTACATTTTTAATCAAGTCTCTGTATATGTTTTACCTTGGCTCCCCATGTAAGCACTCTCCCATCTGATGCAACTTGTGCAATATACATTCTAGCATCACAAAATGAAATCCATAATAAGCCTTATGTAGCTCATAACCTGATCAAAAAGCATTCCTCTAATTGCAACAACATTATCAAAGCAAAAGATATTACATTACGTTGATGGCAAGGAGGACATTGGTCCATCGCCGTCCGTTAACTGTGTTTCTCTTAGATATCTCCTTATGGTTCGATGATCCTTCCTCACCTCCTCCTCCTCTAGGGTTATTAATCCTACTCTCTCCACCATTAAAGAAACATACAAACGATGAAGACGGTGACAATTTAACTCTAGACTTGAGAAAATTTGCTCCATTGAATACAATCACTCTTTGGTATCTTGCAAACTCCATCCTCGCAGCTTCAGAAAGAAGCTGCAGTTTCTGTAGAATCAAACAGAATGAGATTTTAACCTTCAAAGCTTGTGCAATTTCACAATCTCCATAAAAATCAAAAGCATCAGAGGAGGAAATTTTAACATAGAGAGCTACAAATTAGTCTCGAATTGGGGAGAGGGACGGCGAACCTGAAAGGAAGAGCGAAGATGGGAGCTAAGGCGGAGGTGACGGGTAACATGGTGGCAGGCGTGTAGGGATACGACGGTTGCGAGACCTCGAAACGCCGTAGATCCAGATTCCGGTGGCCAGAGGTTATGGTGAGATAATGACTGTGATGATGATACCATCTCCTCCTCCTCCTCCTCCTCCTTCACGTTTCTCTGACAATTTTCAACTACGGGACCTTTGATTTTACACCTTTTTTTGCTTCTTGCATTGGTTTACGGTTTACCTGTACCGAACCCAATTCCAATTCGAATTATATAAAAACCGAACCGTTTAACTGAAATTGACCTAATGATTAATATTTTTAATCAGTTATATATATTAAGTATTTGTAAAAGGAAATATGCACTAGATACCACACAAATCAAAAGTAATTAAGAAATTACCATAGGACCCACAGTCTACTCTCTCTCCTCATATACAATTACTTTTATACCCATTACATATATTACATGTTATTTGTTTAAATATCATGTCATTTTTATTTTTTGAACGAAATTATATATCGGTTTGGATTCATAAATAAAATGATTAGGGTTTAAATTTTACAATTGGAACGAAATTATTTGTCAGTTTGGGTTCACAAATGAGATGGTTAGGGTTTAGATTTTACAATTAGAACGAAATTATATGTCGATTTGGGTTCACAAATAATATGGTTAGGGTTTAGATTTTACAATTAGAACAAAATTATATGTCGGTTTGGGTTCACAAATGAGATGGTTAGGGTTTAGATTTTACAATTAGAACGAAACTATATGTCGGTTTGAATTCACAAATGAGATGGTTAGGGTTTAGATTTTCTAATTAGAACGAAATTATATGTCGGTTTGGGTTCACATATTGGGTTCACATATTATATGTCGGTTTGGGTTCACATATGAGTTGATTACGGTTTAGATTTTACAATTAAAACGAGATTATTTGTCGGTTTGGGTTTACAATTAAACGCTATTTAGTTCAATATAACATGTAAAATATAAATATTACATGCTATTTTAAAAAATCACACCAAATCTTTCCCTCTTTCTATCTAACAAAAAATAAAAAAAGGGTGATTGTGTCTTTTTACTCCTAAAAAAACGTGGGGCCTATGGTATTTTCCTATAAAAAAATGTTGTTGTGGTATTTTCTTAATTTTACTCCATATTTATGCTATCTACTAATATTACCCTTTGTAAAATTAGTTTATAAATAGTTGATTATTATTTATTCTTTTACACCATGAATAAAAACTTAAAAAAATAGAATAATTATTTTGTCTATATACAAATGTGTAGTTAGGCTTTAGTATTTGCTTTATTTTTAGTAAAATTAGGTGAAATGGAACTTTTGGATCAAATCAAATCATATAAACGGTCTTAAGGAAAACAACAAAATATTATATACTAAGGTCAACAAAAACATGTTAATTGGATAAGTATTAACTACTAAAAGATTGTAGAAAAGGACAACTCTGTTATTTTCATTCATGCTTTCCCTAAAGAATAACTAAAATATTCATAAATGTGGACTTTATTTCCCCTATTCTTTTTGTGGACTTTGAACCATGAATCGTTACTCTTTTCTTCACTTTTTTTTCTGCATTTTGTTCCATTGTGTTGGTTTGCTAATGTTATCATAGTTTAGTTGAATTTCTCGTTCAAGATTTTGGGACTTCGGTTAGAACTTTCACATGCTGTGTTCTTTCTTGTTTTCATCGTACACATTTCGTTTGTTGTCTTAACGTGGGTTCTTGGAAGCAAGTAATGTGTAAGCTTAGTAAAAGACTACTACTCATTAAAATGTTCAATTGGTTTAGAATAAAGAAGAGGGTTAATAGTAGACGTCTGACTCTCACAGTAGTAGTAACTGAGTATTGGAGACATTTTGATTTGCCCAAAAAAAAACCAAAAGCATATAAAGATAAAAGAGAGACAAGGGATTAGCATGAATGATGATGAGTGGTTTTCCTTCTATTCACAAGCGAGCTTGGTGTCAAAGCTGCTTAAGCAAATCGCAAACGCCTGAAACGCCGATAACGGATACCTATAATCCATTGTGAACATATCTTTACCCACTTTACCAAACTGGAGAATCACCTTGTCTTGCTCCGGGTGAGCAGGCTGTGCAGCCGCTGCTGCTGCTCCTGCGCCTGTTCCTTGAGGCTGCTGCGGCTGCCTTGCTGCTACAAGCTGGAAATTTTTAACCGATGCAACTGTCACTCGTCCCCGGAAATTCAAACACCAGCATTGCAACTGCTCGTGCCACCTCGGCTGCTTGTTCTTTAATACCAACGGTCTGAAACTCGCTTCTTCTTCGCTGTTGTTGTCGTCGCAGGATATTCCTATTTCCGAGAATCTTGAACTGTTGAAATCAAGGGAGCGGTGGTCGAGTGATGATTTGGAGAAGGAGATGTTACTGCGGAATGAGTCGTCTAGAGAGTATGGAGCCGGGATGAGTTTATCTGGTTGGTTAGGGACCGAACCGCCTGGTTCGAGGGATGAGATTGGGATGGAGTTCATGATGCAGTGCATCCGCCGTGGTCCCCGTGTGCCTAACACGTTGAGCTCGTATGTGATTTGAGCAATGTTGTAGCTTCCGGATGGGACTTTAGGAGATACTCTTCTTGAGTGAAATCTGCTCCGGCTTGTTCTATCAGTGATTAAGGCACTCGAAGATGTGTTTGGTGGTGGTTGTGTGTCGTACACCAAGAACTTTGTCCCAAGAAAGTTTGATCTGAGAGAGAAAGAAACCTCAATGACCTTTTTGAGTAGATGGGAGTCACTAAAGCTACCAATCTATTCAGTTTTTGTATTGAGCAGTAAGAGATTCAAGGACTGATAACGAACCTGAGTTTTCCTAGGTAGGAGTTGCTGGATCTTGAAATGTTATCAGCATCCATGGAGATAATGTACTCGGTCCGAGTAGTTCTACGAGTTCTTTTAGCCGAAAGAAGAAACTTCCCATTCTCCACTAGTAGAGCTGAGAAAAAACATAATTCAATTTGTGTTTAGCCACAAACTAAGTGAATCAAGAAAACAAACAAATCAAGTTTGAACAAAGCTTACCGGGACTTAAACAAAGAAAAAGATGAAATGTTAGCTTTGATTTATCCCTTTTAATGAAACACTGAATCATTGCGTCACGCGGCCCTGGCTGAAAGTTTTTGACAACACAAAACAAATAAGCTTCTCCATCAGTAGTTTGAACCAAACAACATCAAATTAGCAAAACTCGTAAGGAGAGAAAAAAACCAAACCTGTTTGAGGGAAACTGGGAAAGTGAGTTTTCCACAGATTTCAGGACATAAAACAATCTCTTGGCACATAGCTCTCCAAGACCGACAAACGGAAGCACAAGCCACGACATGTTTTCTTGCAGGCCAATTACTCTCACTCTCCTCTAATCTTTTGATCACATCAAAGAGAAGCTCTGGAGGAAGATTAGCCCATCTGCTTGTCTGAACTATCACAGGAGACAAGAGATCACGAGAAGACGAATACTCACGGAACGAAGAGCCCTGAGATTTCCCTTTATGAAGACTAGATAGCCTGAAATCGAAACTCCTCCTTGACAAGCTCCCAAACCCATCTCTCAAATCTTGAACAATGCTCCTAAACGACATTTCTCTTTCTTTTTTCTTTTTCTTCTCAACAACAAGAACAAACCAGAAATGCCCAATTCCAATAAAGAGCTACACACTGGGATAGGAGAGGACTCCACTCACTGTCCATTATCATAAGCCACCCATAAGAAAGAAGAGAAAAGTCATTCAGGTTAGCAATTCTGAGTCATCATCATCTACTTAAGAAGTAAGAAATAAAAGAAAAAGGAGCCAACAAAGAAAAAAAGGTAAAGTGGAGCCTAAAAGAGAAAGAAGCTTGGCTAAAGCTTAGGAAAGAAAAGAAAAAGATATACAATACAAGCATCGCATGCCCAATAAAGAAACTAGCTCACGTCCCCAATATAGCTTTTCTTAGGGACTATAATTAACCAAAGAGAATCTGATGATAAATAATTCACTGCCCACAAAATTGAGATCATAGGATGCAAAATCAGGACTCAAAATTTGCTACTGAAGCAAAAAGATCAGATATTTTTAACTGGGAAATGTCAGCTAATACTCTTACTTAAACAGGAAATAACAGAGCCGTATCGTATTTGTAACATGAAAAAAATCAAGAGCATTAAACAGTTTCAACAAAAATCAGGTCATCAAATTCAAACCGAATCTTTTACGAAAAAGGAAACTTACTCATCTGATTTACTACCACTTGTGTTGTAAAGTCAAAATCTTGAATTTTTTTTTTTTGTTATCACAAAAGATTCAAGAACAAGAACAACAAGAACCTGGGATTTTGGATAACACAAAAGATCAAATACAGAAGGAGAAAGGGGTTATTAACCTTTCAGACAAGATGATGAAAACCCCAGAATCTTCTCTTTTTAACTGAAGGCTTCTCTTTCCGACCAAATCCAGAAGCTCAGCAAAAAAGCAACAAAACGTACAGAATCTGAGGGGTCTTTCTGCTTACAAGAAAAAAAACTCAAGAATCCTCCGGAAATTACGGATAAACAGAAGAATTAAAGACAAGATCACAGAGATTTAAGCAGATCTATAAGAGCTCCTCCTTAAATCTAAAAACAAAAGAACCCATAAAGTCAAAGAAGAACAACAACAAAAACCAGAAAAAAGATAAAGTCGTCTTCTCCTTTTTTTTTTTTTTTTCTCTGCTTTTGTTTTTTTTTTTTTTTGTTTCCAGTAGTACTCAGCAGCAGGAGCTTTTCTTGATTTTATACTTTAATAGTTTCATTCACGAGACAGCAAGAAAATACTAATTAAGAAGTAAATATTATATAAATAAAATCTAGGGGACTGTACAAATCAAAATGCCTTATTTCTTTCTTCTTTCTCTAATTCTCTTCCTTGTTGGATTTTTTCTATCGAACTTTTATGACAATTTTTTTTTAAGTTACTATAAATTTGTATACGGAAGAGAGAGAGAGAGAGAGAGAGAGAGAGAGAGAGAGAGAGAGAGAGAGAGAGAGAGAATGAATTTGTAATAAGTGGACATTGTGAAGCATTATTGTCCACGAGGCCGCATGACCTACGCCTCGCATCAAGCGAAGACCCAACCATAGTTTTGACTTTAACACAAAACCAAAATAAATAAATTAAAAAGTTTTAAAAACCTTTTTAACCAATTTGTTATACACTGATAGAGAGATTTTTTACACCGTTGAACTTGGAGTCTTATCACTGAATAATAATAATAATAATAATAATAATAATACAAATCATTTCGATATTGATTTATACTGCATGTTTCATCACATCAATTCTTTTTCATAAGTCAAATTTTGTTAGTTATAAACTAGTACTGTATATCATAAAATTTAATTAAATGTTGGAGATCTCTCAAGAAAGGATACAGTGAAATCGTATCATAAAAATACCTAACCCCATTTAATCCTTAGTATGTTATTAATTATGAACTTTTAGAAGAAAAAAAAATCAAAACGATTTAAGATACTTTATTAAATACTTTTCGGGAAAAGTTTAGCTGAGATCTTAAAAGGTTTAAGTTAAAACTATATTTTGGGAAAACGTTATTTATTAATGTAAGTATAGAATTTTGGATTTTTAACACTCTCACAGAATTTCTCAAATTTGAATCTTGAACAAGTTTATGCATATGGTTTATTAATATTAGATCATTTTGTGATTAACAGTTTACAGAATTTCATATACCGTGGTTTACAAACACTTCTTACCAAATCTCACTACAAGAAAATTGGGTTTTAATAGCATCTGAATAACGCTATCTATCAATACCATAGCGTTTTAACAAACGCTATATCTGCGCCCGTCATTATAGGTCAGACACTTTATATAACGTTTTTTTGTTCTGCTATCGTATTCACGGCTACCATAGCGTTTGTGCGTCTGCAATTAAATATTCTATAACAGCGTTTTCAAATTGTTGTTTTAGATATTAATATAGCATTTATATACATGTAATTGTTTACATTTATTTTTTTATTATATTATTTTTTTTAATTGATAAAAATTTTGATTTGTTTAATAGAAATTTAAAATATCCAATAAGATTGAATGTTACAAAGCCACAAACATTCTAAAGATACAAGTTCATAGTACTACATAAAATTCAAATGTGTCAGCCTCAAATGAATATAATCTTGTCATTAGGCCAAGCCACAGTGGTTCCGACTGCATCAGCTATGAATTCAACCTCAGAGTTTGCTCTCCATACTCTAGCACCATCAACCTTTGAAACCTCTACCCATACCTTGCTAGCATTGGGACCTAAAGGGACGAAATGAACCTTCTCTGCTGGATCAGTTGAGGATACACGACCGGTTGCAACTCTCTGCCCAAAGTTATCAATATCCAACAGAATACACTTCTGTTTGGCACATTTGCTGCTACTACCAGTGCTGGGACTAGCACTCTATAACCAAAAATTATAACACATCATCAGATCAACAATTGCAATCAAAGTTTCAACCAAAAATTATAGATCTATAGTTCTTTACGGGATGTTATATTCTGATGATTTAGGTCGAACAAGATTGGATCTGTGACCAAGCCTTCATGCCTCACTATAGCCAATTTCAGATAGAGTAAATCTTTCGGGTACGTACGTTACGTATGTAAAAGTCAAGAAGTCCAAGTGGTGGAGAATATATATATATATAAGTCATCGTGCTCTCTATATACTACTTGTTTAAGTGTGTGTGCAAACCAGTTTTACTAATAGAGAATCCGGGTTCGAAAAGGTTCTTATCATTTTTGTAATGCTACCAATGCAAATTTGTATTATGTAGAAACTCTCTTTTAATAATATAGATTCTTTTTTATGAAACTATATATATTCCAATATTATATATTTGCGCATACAGCATATTAGTATCTTGCCGTACTTGTTTTTGTTGGCTACAACATAATTTATATGAATATGATATGGGTCTTTAGTGAATATAAAGTTTAAGCACGAGTCTCTCTTGCCTTTTCAGCTCCTGCAATTACAAAGTACATCAGCATGATCAGTTCCAACTCCCCTTTTGGTTTCATAGAGTTACAAAACCATCTCATCGTCCCATACAACTTATGCATGATCCGATTCTAGTAGACGAACATGGTATTCAGTTTGATCCATACGAAATTTTAGATACCGGTCCGGTAGAATCAGGTTTCATTAATTATCCTAATAGACGATTTAATATTTTTACCTGTACCGCCACACCGAACGTAGCATTTGTGATGGCATCGGATCAGCTTTTTATCTGAAAAAAGAGAGAATAATAAAACGGATATATACATGGAAGCTGAGGATAAACTAAGTAAGATCGAAGAGAGTACTACTCACTGTCAGGATTGACGCAGCCGGTGGTGCAAGCGTCGTAGCAGTTTTCTGCGCCTAACTTTCTATATAGTCCCGGGCCTAATTTAGCCTCCGCCACCATATCCATGTTGGAAAACAATGCCACCAGAATTAGAAGAGCAGCCACTATCGTCACTTGCTTCTTCATCATTCTCTCTCTCTCGATCTTTTCTCTTTTTTCTTTCCCTTAGGTCTTCTTTGTTTTCGTTTTTTCCTTCTCCCTCTCTTCGAAGGCCATCTGTTTGTGGGTTTATAAAAGATCTAAGGAAAAAGGCAATGTTGCCATGTTTGACCGCTTGTCCATAGGTACACGCGTCATGATTTATCTCCCTACGTTTCCTATCCTTTTTAAATATCCAACCCTGTTTAATTGGATCTAAGTGTGAAGACCTACAAACAATAGATCACCGACGTATAAGATATACAAATTCGTTCAGAGATAGACAGGCAAATCCTATATGTATAAGAAAAATAACCTTAATCAAATGCTTAAGTCTTTATTGCATAAGTCGCGTAATACTTGTCATTGCTTCCAACTTGTTTTTTACTAACCTAGCTAGTATATTATAGTGTTGCTTAGTTATTGCAACAAAAGCATACAAACACAGTCTAGCTTAACTTCAGTCTCGGAAATTTATCGTGTTCCACGTACTATTTGAAAATCCTTTAATACAGGTAAAACAATTCTAGCTAGGCCTTTTTGTTGGAATGATAAAATAAGTTTGAGAATGGGCCATGCATGCCAACGAGTATGTATTGCTTGATCTACCAAGATCTGGATCTAACGACGAAGACAAGACGTATGAATTAGCAACCTAGGAGACTTTTCTTTTTCCAATATCCTAACGAATGGATTTTTGATGTGAAAAAAGACTCTGTGAATTAGCCGGTTTCAGTTAGACCGGCGGTTCTCAAGACAATTTAAATCTAATACAAACCGGTATTATAGTATTTATCAAATCATTGTAGCTGTTATTATTGGAAACTAGATTAGGCCCGCGTATTAATTAAGATATAAGAAAAATATGTGAAATTTTAAGTTATATTCAAAATATTTATTTTATTTTATTTTTTTAAAAACCGGATTTAGAGTTCACACACTCCATTTTGCAATACAATTTATTTGTATATTACAAAATAAGAAAATTAGATTTTAATTTTATGCACTCAATCCCAGTGAGTAACATTTATAATTTTCATATCAAAAAAATGTGCATTGTATCAAATTTAAGTCTTACTTAATATTTTTTTTAAACTAAAAATTAATAAAACATAATTCTCAAAGAAAAAAACTGAAATCTAACTTTATCTCATATTTGAAAAAGTTAAAATATCTTAAATATATTTGTTTCATATTTTGTAATCTCATACGTAATAGTTTTACTACTTGTCCAACTAATTTTGAATAAAATTATACTAATATTATCATAAATTAATCAAAAATTCAAAGACGTTATTATGAGAAAAATTATTTGTTTATGTAAAATTGAGTAACTACAATCCTTTTTCTTTTAGGATTAATAATTGACAGTATAATTTATTTAATTATGGTATTATAGTAAGTAATTGTATAATTTTCTTAATTCTTTTTCTTATAGAATTAGTAATATATGAACTATCTTTTATATTTATTAATTTATTTAAAATTTTAATTTCTTATAATTTACAAATATGTTAAATAATGTTTTTGTATAACACTTGACAAAATCTTTAATTGTTAAAATTGACACGTGTCGCGATCACATGAGTTACTAATTTTGAAAATCAAGGTTTATATAATAACATAATATTGAATACGCTGTCAAAATTATTCACCGATTGAAAAACTTAAGAAAATTACAATAATTTCTTATTTTGATTATCTTATTTTTCTTATATTATGTTAATCACTAATTTTAACACTTTTTCAGCATCACTAATTTCAACACATTAAACCTTTTTATACTTTAATCACTTTTCTGTCTAAATTTCTTTTATATGATTATAATAAATAATAATTGCATATAAATTGCAAATATTTTCCTTATTAATTGCACATATTTTCCTATTGAAATTACTAATTTAATATATAACTTTCCTATTAGAATAAGTGATATAATAGATTACTTTTGATTTTATATACCTTTTAAAAATATTAATTGTAATCCTTTTATTTTTAGGATTTTTTTAATTTTCCAAATAAGTAATAATTATTAAATGAAATTTTTTTGAAGTTAAAATATTATCGATATACTTGACACATGTCGCGACTATATAAATTACTAAATTTGAGAACCCAACTTTATATAATAAAATATTCCTACGATTTATCTTTGTAAGAAAAAACTGAAGAAACTTTTTTACCAAAATCCTTCCACAATTTTTCCTTTCATATTCCTTTTAATTTTCTGCAAAATTTCTTACGACAAAATTATTTGTTGTGAATTTTAATTAAATTTTATGAATTGAAAATGTCTTGAACTTTAATGAATTTATGCAATTTAATTATATTTTTTAATTATTAATTTTAGTTTGTCAAAAATCTGTTAGCAATATTTGTCAGAAATTCATTGCCAATTTTTTGAACATGATTACCCACATAATGTAGTTATAGTGTGTGGAAGAAAATCCATGACTACAAATATTGCTGATTTATGTACCATGCACCAAACTTATTTGAATCAAATTAAACATCTAAAGTTAAAATAATAAGTAAGTTAATTTATTTTGATGAATATATAAATTAAGTTGTTATGTTGAATATGCTAACTTGTCTCTGTACAGGCCATTATAGAACGGGTTTTCAACCTCGATAACAAATTAAGTGCAATAATTTAAGGCAACTCGATGTTGTTGGAGCTCTGGCCTATTGGTGAATAAATATTGGCCAGATTCAAAAAACTTTATATCATAATATTATCAATGAGAAAAAATAAAAGGGAACTATACAAAAACTGTTGAACTACATTCAAAAAACTTTATATCATAATATTATCAATGAGAAAAAATAGAAGGGAACGGGTATCGGGCTTATTGGTGAATAAATATTGGCATCACTTTTCATAATATTGTTTCATACCCACTTTTTTGGTGAAGGAAACTCAAACTAGCATCACTTGGTGAAGAAATATATATTGAAGAAATATATATTGAATAAACATTGATGGCTGTTAAATACCAATTTATGTTTTGACACGTTATCTTATATCCAAGTAAATTTTGAATTCTAAATTTCACATCGATTTAATTAATTTCAAAGATAATTTTGCCTAACAATCTATTTTTTGTTTAGTTGTCAGTTTTACCATAAAAAATAAGAGGCTTTCTTATACATCTTCAAATGGGACACAAATCACTAGTACGTATATACATAAAAACAAATTAAGTCCCAACATTTATTTTCAAGCTATCAATATTTAAAAATAAAACTAATTTATATTAGTATTTTCAATATGACATATTGAATACTTTATGTGTAACTGTTTGTCTTTTAAAATCATAAAATTACTGACAACGAATATTCTACTATATTAATTGAGAAGTACAAATATAAAACTAACTTTAAAATGTGTAAAAAATTACATTCAAGTGCCATTAGAAAAATTTAATTAAAATTAATTAATTAATTGAATATAATTAATTAAAAACAAAAATAGTGGACACATCAAATAAAATAAATTGTAGAATAATAAAAAAAATCTATTCGAATTAAAACTAATTTGTACTTTAAAAAAGTATATATTAACAGCTAAGATTTTTAAAATCTAATCGAATAAAATCTACAACTACAAATTTTATCAAAAAAAATTTCCATGTTAAAATTTTATCAAAAATCTAATCGATAATCAAAGGACGTTAATACAATAAAAAATTTATTGATAAAATATAATAAAAAATACAAATTTTTATTGTCAATTAATTTATATCTTTTTACTTACTTCACAAATACAACTATAGAAAAGATTGTGTTTAATTGACAAAGGTTTAAACAATCTTATTCATTACTCCATGACAGGTTTTCGATAAACATTTTTAAAATACAAAAATTATAATATAAACAAAAGGAATTTTTAATCACAAACCATTATCAATAACATAATAACAAAATAAATTATTTTAAATTTTTATAAAAAAAATTGAATTCGCAGAAAACCGCGGATTAGTACCTAGTTTAATTTACTATAGAAAATAATTTTTTATCAAATTAAAATAGTGAGTCACTAATATAAATCTAGTTACAGAATATGTTTTACAGAGATACGTTTATATAGAAAGATATTACAACATAATTTAATTTATTGGGATCATAGTAAAAATAAAAGAGTTTCAAACACCAGTCTCTCTTGCCCTGACAGCATCTGCAATTACAAAGTACATCAACATCAGTTCCAAGTCCACTCTTGGTTTTTCAATTCAGATACAAGTCAGAAACTCCGATCTCTTGTTACAGGCAAAATATTCTATAACCTCAACCGACAGGTTAATCAGGGGTTGCTACAAATTAGACAGACCGGTCCGGTACAGATCCGGTTTTCATAATTATACCTGGGCCACAACGGATGGAGCACTTGCGATCGCACCGGGACGTCTTTCTCGCTGAAGAAAAGAGAAGATCGACTAGGAATTATACAAATGGATAGAGAAACCTTTTTGGGGTCAATTAATAATAAAGAAGAGAGTACTCACGGTCACGTTGGACGCATGCGGTAGAGCAACCGTCGTAGCAGTCTCCGGGGCCTAATTGAGCCTCAGCAACCATATCCAAGTTGGAAGATAAAGCCATCAGAATCATAAGAGCCGCCACTATTGTCACTTGCTTCTTCATCATTCTCTTTTCTTCTTCTTAGATCTTCTTTGTTTTTGTTTTTTTCCTTCTCTCTTCTAAAGTGATATTTTGTGGGTATTTAAAGAAATGTCCCCGTTGCCAGGTTTGACCGATAGTGCATGTTCACGTGTCATGATTCCTCTCCTAACGTTATCTATCCCTTTTATTTTACTTCAAAAATTGTCTACTGCTGTTTCATTTCTTCGACGGTAGACTAAATAAATTTTCTTTTGGCAACAACGGTGGACTAATTAATAAAGTCATGTTCATGCACTTAGTTTTTTTTTTCTTTGTGAAACTTAATTACATAATTTACAGTATATCAACGTGAAAATCTACAGTATACATAACACGAAAACACATATAAATTCATTAATCATTTGATAGTTACTTCGCACATGCAAAAACATATGATGTTTGCTTTGAGTTCCAGCCTCGAGCCGAAGAAAATAGTAACTAATCACTTCAAAAACATAAAATTTGATATGTAATCTTGTGGAGGATTAGTTGTCATAATTTCTTACGACTAGTCTACGACTTAGATAATGAAACAAACTAGAAATAGAACATAGCATTTTAGAGGTAATAACTATGGATGGATAATGATGCATAGCATTTTAGAAATAGAACATAGCATTTCATTGTGTTATAATACCGAAGTCATTCTGAAATTTGAGAGATACTACAAAGGCTAATTAAACACCAATTCAGGCAATCATATGGATGGATATTCACATATCGATCCTACTTTCTATGGACTCAAATTATATATGATGCTGTAACCATATGGTGGATTCAGGGGACATCTCTATTTATAGCTGGGAGATTGACAAGGTCCATTTCTTTGATATTCTTATTTGTTACAATATGGTCCGATTTCGTAGAGCCATTCTTCTTTTCCTGCGCTTTACACCATACCACTAGGTATACTCCTCCCACCATTATCATGGCACCGATTATACTGTAACTTTCGCAAAACGAAAAGAAAAATATTGAATAAGAGATTCACACAAAATAGTTTAGTCGATACAGGATCGGGTTTGATATACCTTCCCAAATGCAGCGTTTCCTCTAAAGCAAATGATCCGATCAGGGCTACGATCACCAACCTTATAGGGCTAAACACCGTAACAAATAATGGTCCTTTTGTTGCGATGCACCATGCAACCAGAGGCACGACCATTCCGGAAACCACGATTCCCTACACATAAACGGACATTAAAGATAAAAACGTGTAACACAATATCTACATACGCAATTAGGCGCATCTCTAACCGATCCTTTATCATATGTTAGATTGTTTTACCGAATAAAGTGTAGCTAAGAGGGTAATGTTCCATCCTAATCGCCATTGCTTCCAGTCACAATCCGAACAGAGAGCAGCAATCACACACACCAAACTTCCCACCGCATTCATCAGACCTGTGTTCCAGTAAAGCCCTCCAAGTTCCTTGCCTATTTTTGCCTATAAACATTTGGCGTTGTCTAGCAACTTATTATCAATGCTCAAAACTTTTTTTATACTAACTCAATTTATTATTCGACTATTTCTTCTACATTACACTACACTTATCAATTTATTTCTCAATTCTTCTTAGCAAAAATTACATCTTATCAAGGCCCAGACATATGTAACGATATAATAGCTCTTTTTTCTTTTATGTCAATTATATTCTAGTTTTATACAATGTTTTATTTGAATAATAGTGTGTAAACAAGTTTTTTTTTTTTTTGGTAGTAGTATATAGTTGTAGCACTTGCCTGCAATAGTAACCAAAGTGAGGTGGAAACGTTACTGCCAAGAACCATAAGAACCCCTGGGATTGATACGTGGTGGTTCGTAGTGGCTTGGCCATATGATTGACCAGCACTCGAGCTTTTGAGTAAGTTAACGTGTGTTGACCAGATATGAATCTCGACACCTTTATAGAATATAAACACGAGGACTCCACCGGCACCAAGCAGCGTCCCCACCAGCTTAGCCCTCCCTTCGTTCGATCTCAGCCGTAGAGTCTCCATCCTGTTGGCTCAATGACAAATCGAACGGATGTTAAATAAGAATATAGCCTTTAAGTTCTCATCAGCTGGAAAATATTCAAATTTTAACAAATGGAACAAGTGTGCAGATTAGTTAAAGCATTGATAATATTCTTCGGTTTTTGAAAGATATTAAAATTTGATGATTATGTCTTCAAAAATTTGTTAAAATTAAGGGAATAGTAGATTGTACTACAAAAATTGATGAATTAAAGTTGTATGTGTCTAACCTAAATACCAAACCCAATACCAAGGTGATCAATGGGGCAATTATGCTGGTCGCAGCTGAAAATGTCGCTGATGTGCGAACCAGACCCGGCAAATAGAGAATATTTGGTATCGCCGCTCTGTAAAGTAGTCAATAACCTGAAACTATTATATAATCACCATGCAAAAATAATTCTATGGGAGCTCTAGGTTCAAATGAATGATTCTCTAGTTGCAATTTAGCAAGCCTAACATTCATTAATCATTAATATATACACACATCAACACTGTTTTGTCTATGGAATTTGATATATATATATATATATATATATATATATATATTTTTTCTCGCCATATATAGATAAATGAATAAAAATCCCAAAATCTCAGCTAAAAATTGAATAATTAGTACTAGTTTATGAGTACCCAAGCAACCCCGAAAGAGATGCTAGTAAGAGCAGCCTCCATGTAAATTCTGGCCGCTTCTTCCTGATCAAGTGGAATCCAAAATAAAACACTATAATTAAAAAAATGGGTAATATTAAGTAAGGTCCTTTGAAGATATGTTTTTTGTACTTGTCCTAATATGTTAAATCTGACGTTTCGCATAGTAGTAAGCTTTATATGATTAAAAATGCACATAATCAAATAACAATAAAAAATGTAAAATACATAATAATAGCAAACCTTTGGAAGATAAGGGCGAGGGGAAACATGAAAAGAGTAGCGAAGGAGAGACGATAAGCCACAAGGATTTTGAGGTTCGTACCATCATGGGCCGTTATCTTAAACAAGATGAACATCCCTGCGAACATAAACTGAACCGCCACCATTGAAATTACACCCTTCATTTCTCTAGCTGTTTCGCCCCACAGTTTCTGGTTTTTACTTTCAGACACACTCTAACCATATACTATCCAGTGCTCCTGAGCTCATGATCAGCCTTATTTATCTAGCCAAGGTGTTTTCGTATTTAGTCCTACCTCTATACCTTTTTCATTGTGCTCCACTTCAGTTGTAGAGACCGTGAACAATTTAAGTGATATTAAAAAATGTGAGATTCAATTGCATGTTTATGGAAACTTGTGACTTAATAAGCAAAGTTCTAAACGATCGCGCGAACCTTCTTATTAAATGTGTATTAAAAAAAAAAAAAAAAAGAGATTATGTGTTGAAATGTATATTCATTATCAAAGGGACAACAGAGTACAAAGTGAAGACGTAATGCAAAAAAAACAAGAAGAAACTATTTATTATCGTTCGAGTACTACCTCCACAAGCTATCAAGAGCGTTTCACCAGTAACGATTAACGAATCTTCTTTCTTTTTTCTTTTTGCAAAAAGCATCTTATTAAAAAAGGAGTAGAAATATATTGGACATGTACATCGATACTCGATGCCGAACATTCTTGTACGCTGGTATAATGCGTTTTACTATTTGAGCCAAAATCACAATGCAGCAACTTGTTCGGTGCTAGTAACTTTTAATTAATACTACACATGTGAATTTAAACAAGATGTAAATAAAAGTAACATATTAGGTTGACGTTGACACGTGCTAAGCATGCTTTGTGGCTTCCCCACGATTGCTTTGCCACATATAAGAACTCCAGAAGAGAGTTAAAGGCTCCTAACTCATTATTGTCAGTAAGCAACGTGCGTACGTAAAAGCTATACACTTGGTAAAAATCCAAATTTGGAAGTTTTGGGTTTGGATTTCTCTTCCGTTCCTACTCTCCTTTCATGTGACTTGCGCATTGTTTTAAAGATGATAGATCCAAAAATGAAAAGCAAGTATCGCGATACTTACATATTATAAGAATTATGAAAACAAAAAGAAGTTCTTTATACTGACCCAACTTAATGATAACATTATATTATACCTAAGAAAAACTCTCTCCGAATATAAATTGTAAATTTGTTACGACTGTTTGCAAAATTCAATTAAAATTTCATAAAAAGAAAACTAATTGAAAATATCAATACATGTACAGAAAATTAATTGAACTAAATAAGAAATTGATTTCACTAGTACGGTTTGAAAATAAATGGAACTGATAATATCAACGGCTGATAACATTCTTTCTTTCACTAGTGTCATTTTCTATCGTTTTCATTTCAGCCAGAGATCGAGCCACCATGGTTAGCACTAGCAACAATAATCTCGAGCGATTTATGTGTTTTGCTTTCTCCCGACGGAACTAATCCACTCAACTCTTTACCTTTTCCCCATAACACAACATATAGCCCACATACAATCAATATTGCTCCCAATATACTGAAAATTTTGAAAATACTGAATAAGTGAAACATTATGTAATTAACTATTAACAAATGTATTGCCTTTTAATTACCTTCCTAGATAAAGCATTTCGTCCAACAACAAAGCACCAGCCAAGGCTACAATTACGAGCATTAGAGGGTTGAAAGCGGCTACAAAGAGTGGACCCTTTAGCCTCGCACAAATTGCTGTTAGTGTTACTATTAGAGCTGTTCCTATTGTTCCCTAATCGTTTTCATAGTTTTCATTCCAACCATGCATTTGTTAGTAATTTATAAGATCAATACTCGGAGGTTTATAATAACATATACAAAATACTAAAATAGTGACATTAAAAAATTGGATCGATACCGAAAATGCAGCTGTCCATAGCCTTATGTCCCACCCTAGCTTCCATTGCGTCCAGTCTCTCTCCAAGCACAACGCATAGATAGTTGATTGAAAGAAACCCATTACGCTCATCAACCCCGTACTAGTGTATTGGCATGGCAATGTTTCACTCATCTTTGCCTGTAATGTAATGAAATTCTTAATTTGGTAACTTAAGAAAATAATGAAATTGATGGGTACACGAAATCAATAACTGAATATCATAATCAATAAAACGAAAATAATTCTAAGTTGAATAAAATGATAAATTTAAATAACGGTTCAAAGCTACTATTTACTTATTTAGTGGATGAATAAAGTTACTGAGTCCAATATAATGTAGTTGTAATTCTAAAACTTGCAGATACATCTAAGATCCCTTTTTATGTTATTTTACGTTTTATAATTTTTTTCAAGTTTTTGTGAATGCTAATGTATCTCGCAAGATCATGTTTTGAAAAAATGTGTATGCCATTCAAGTCAAGTGACTCGTAAATCAATGTCTAGATATGACATGTAGTCACTATAATATCTAGGGTTATTGTAATGAGCATACATGTCAGCCTAGATTAAATTCGCTGTAAATCCATCTCAGTTTGAGCCTTGCTTTTATATACATGTTTAGTCCTAACTTAGACCCCCGATTCAGACCACCTCTAATTTATTTTAGTAGAGAACAAGTATATCCGCGAGTCGACCCATCAACAAGACTGTTCAGCCTAACACAACATTCCTATTAGCAATGCATGTTGCGCACATGTATATATGGTCAAGCACGTTTTATATCTAGCCCATATTGAGCGTTGCTTCAGGTACATGCTTGGTCCTAAATTTTGGCATTTGGCTAACCCGAAGAATTGAATAAAAAGTGGTTGATTCGACGGACTGTGCTCGGCATGTGTAGCCTTGAAATGGACCGAACTTGGCTTGGACTGGCTCTGATTAATTTTTTTGTTTTGATGAAATAAATATGGTCATCTTCGCGAGCCAACCTAACCTGTCGATCGGCCCATCACAACAAACCTAGTGTTTATGCAAGTTAATTTGCTCACCTGTATGATGATCCATATGGAATAAGAGATGCAACCAGCGAAGGCTAAACAGACTCCCAACACTTGGTGGGACGTCGACAAAGCCACATGACTGCTTCTAGTGTTGGGTAGAAGGTTAATGTCAGACTTCAAGAAATCAATGGGAAAACCTTTGTAGAAGGTGAACAACATTGCTCCACCTATTCCCATTAATGTCCCAAATACTTTTGCTTTCCCTGCCATTGATCCTAAATCTAGTCTCTCCAACCTATGATACATAAATACATTTATGTATATTAAAGTTGCATGTTATATGAACCCGGAACGTTTTAGAATATTTTGATCTCTCAATCAATAACAAATATTTAATTTTAAATACCTTACAGAGATGCCAACGATGAATGTTACGGCGGGTAAAAGATTACCCACTGCAGACATAAACGTAGCCGACGTTAGTGCCATACCTTCGGAATATAGGTTGTATGCTAATGATCCTCTGCATGTATCATATGTATATAGTCTAATCAGTTTATGATTGGAAAATACAGTGGATTCAAGAGTATAGTATTTGCTTCTCGAAACTATCTACCCGAATAAGCCACACAGGAAGCCTTGGAAGATAATTTTCCCTGTCATTTTTACGTTTTGCCCCCTGTAAAACATTAGTTGATATATTATTAATAACTGAATAGCAAAATTAACATCCGGATCATGCATGAAAACTTGATGAACATAAACGTCCATATATTTAAGTCATTCAAGTAGACAATATAAACACACACACACAAAAAGACAAAGGAAATTGAGAGTTTTAATATTATAACATAATACTCTACTTCTACTTTATATTTTGGAATTATATATTTTAGTTTTCGATTTTCGATGGATGTATAGATATCGAAGAGAGAAAGGGGGGAAAAGATAGGACACAGCAAAATTTGTAAATGGCCTCCAATAATTTAAAATGGTCACACTAGCTAGCTAGTGTAGGAAATAACTTGCCGGTTAAAGAAAAAAGCAAGAGGAACCATAACGGCGGTGGAAAAGAGGAAACGATAAGCGATGAGAATTGGTAGGCTTACGCCACTGCTTATGGCCAGCTTGAAGAAAATGTTGACTCCGGCTAGAGCCACCTGAACCACCAGCATCAGTACCACCGGTTTGAGCCCATCTGCAAGCACCATTTTCACCAGAAGTCTAGAGAAAATAAGTTGAATGCTTAAGAGAAATGAATATCTATCTATACGCTCGGCCAAGTGTATATGGCTCTATATATAATTATAAACATGCGTGTTGGAGTTTGATTAGAGAACCAAGTGTCTACACACTACGAGCGTCCCAATAGGGCTACGCTTTTGGAAAATAGCGTGATGAAGTTACCCATGAAACCATGCATTCGCCACGCCAGTTTCTCATTCAATTCTATACAACAACAATAAATTCAATAATGCGATTAACATCTAGATATATTGATTTTTTTTTTTTAAAAGGACAAACCAATGTTATATAACCCGGGGTTAGACATGTCGTTTAGGGCCAAAGCCCGCAGACAGGCCCGGCTCGGCCCTGAAAAATAGCAGGCTCGGGCTTAAATATATATGTCAGGAAAAATCGGGTCTTTCGGGCTTAACCCGTTTGGGCCTTAGCCCGCTTGGGCTATAGGGTTTTTCGAGCTTAGCCCGATTGGGCTCGGGCCAGCCCGGAAAGTCCTTTAACAAATATATTTATACTTTTTTGTTAACATTTTTGTTTGATTGCAATATTTGATTAATAATTTATTGTAATTAAAGTTTTAAACTCTAATCCTAGTTTTTATATTTACTTAATAACCATACTTAATACTTTAAAAAATTTTATCCATGATATTTTATATGAATTATATATTAGTTTATTTAGTTAAAGTATCAAAATTTTGTTTAGTCTTAAATTTTTTATATTAAATTAATTTGGTTGTAATGAATATATATGAGTTATTAAATTTTTGATTGATTTTTTTATAGTGCACCTTCAAACACTGTTTTTTAAGGCTTATAAGTTTGAATTTTTGATCGGTAAGATAAGCCCTAAAAAGCCCGAAAAGCCCAGAATCCTATTAGGGCCGGGCTCGGGCTTTGAAATATAGGCTCGGAAATATTTCGGACTGAACCGGACCGGGCTCAAACATATACGGGCTTTACGGGTTTCGAACCAGACCAAACCGGGCCAGCCCAATTGACGCCCCTACGGTTATAACTACTCGTTCTATCTTATTATATAAACTTGGGTTTTGAAAGTTAGCCATTAACAGGATTTTGACACGTGTCAAGTTATTAATCTGAGATTTTGACATGTGTTTAAATTTTAAAAGTTAGTCATTAACAAGATTTTGACACGTGTCAAGTTATTAATCTGAGATTTTGACATGTGTTAAATTTTTTTAAAAATTAATAGAAAAATATTAAAACAAAAACGAGGAAAAACAAAAAACTTATCAAATTATTTATATGTGGAAAGTTACAGATTTTCGGTGGATAGTTTAATATTAAAAAAATTTAGCTGTTGGTGTATTTATCTACATAAAAAAATTATATAAGATATTAAAAAATTTTAGCTGTTGGAGTATTTATCTACATAAGAAAATTATATTCTTAAAACAAAAAAGAATACCCAATGCAGCTAGGAAAGTGGATCACTATAAATATGTATATTAAGATTCACAAAGTATTCAGAAAAAAAAACCAAAACTTATTTACGAACGATGAACGATGAGAAACCAAATCCAGAATATGAGAAACTTGAAAAACTTCCCAGCAAAAGAAAACGAGGTATTATGAACGATGAGCAAATAGCTATGATAGAGAAGACAATGACAGATGAACCTCATATACGTTTGGATTTAACTATGCTTCAGACATGGATAGACAAATTAAATCAATGTGTAAGTAAAATCTTTTTATAATGCTTCATATATATCTCCCACTACTTTAACGTCATAATTATCTTTCAATCTTTCATTGTCTAACATAAATTTACAAAATATAGGGTCCTCAAGTTACAACTACGCAGCTTAGAAGTTGGTAAGAACTTTTATTCTATTATATTGTAAAATTTTGCAACACTTTCATCTAATAAAAATAAATATTGCAGGATTTACCACAGAAGATCAAGATCAAAGGCAGCTCGAACTAGCAAGCAGTCAAAACCATCAAATTTAACTATTGATAAGAATCAAAATAATCATGTTATAGACCAAAAAAGAAGATCTCTAAGAGCACAAACGACAAACAATCATGGTAAATATTTTATTGTTTGGAAAATCCTATCATCAAATATTTATTTTATTTCTCAATCATGGTCAGATTTTAAAAATTACGTTTAAACAATATTGGATGTACAGAAGTACATATAATTTAGTGATACGTTGATTACAATAGTTGACCATAATTACGATGCAAAATCTTATTATATAAAACTGTTTTTTTTTCTTAATTCAGGAAACAAAAACGGAAAGGACAATGAGTTGGTGATATGTAATTATTGTGAGGCTTTGGTGTGGAAATCTGAAAGTTTAAAACATAGTGGAAAAGAATTAAAATTTTCGATTTGTTGTCAACAAGGACGAGTTGTTCTGCAACAATCTAGACAACCTCCATCTTACTTAGATGATTTACTCTTACGGTCAACATCGTTTCGGAACAATATACGAGCATATAATTCAATGCTTGCTTTTACATCAATGGGAGGAAAAATTGATTATGATATCAATTCAGGAAATGGACCTTTCACTTTTCGTATGCATGGTCAGAACTACCACAAAATTGGATCTTTACTACCAGTCGAAGGAGATATACCACGTTTTGCGCAGCTATACATATATGATACCGCTCATGAACTTCAAAACCGTCTCAATGCACTGGCAAAAGGAAAAAATACTGAGTTGAATGAAAGTATTCTCAGTGGATTAATTGAAATACTTGACAAGTACAATGAGTTAGCTAAAGTGTTTAGAATAGCTAGAGATAGATACGAAGCCGGAAGTGAAGAATACTCGATTAAGTTAATCAAAAATAAAGAACGTGGTAGACAATTTGATCTTCCACAAGGAGAAGAGATTGCTGGACTTATTGTGGGTGACATGTCTATTCCAAATTGTGAGAGAGATATAATAGTGCATCCTAAAATGGAAAAACCACAATACATCAGTTTTTTACATCCATCCTACATGTCTCTACAATATCCTCTATTGTTTCCATACGGTGAACAAGGTTATATGGAAAAAACCATTCCATATAGAGAAGGATTTACTACAAAAAGGGCATACGTTACAATGCGAGAGTATTATGCATACCAAATACATACTAGATTGACATCTCCAGGAACAATAATACGTTCAGGCCGTCTTTTTCATCAATATGTGGTTGATGCATATACTGCTATCGAACAAGAACGTATGAACTTTTATTTGTATAACCAGAAAAAACTTAGAGCAGATCTATACAATAATGTATGTGATGCAGTTGAACAAGGAGATGCAGATTCGAAAAAGCTAGGCCAAAAAATAATTTTACCATCTTCATTCACAGGCGGACCGCGATATATGGTAGAAAATTATCGAGACGCAATGGCAATATGTAGACGGTATGGAAATCCAGATCTTTTCATTACTATAACAGCAAATCCAAAATGGGAAGAAGTGAATGAACATATAAAAAAGGCAGGAAATGAGAATGCAAATGAAAGACCTGATATTGAATGTCGTGTATTTAAAATGAAATTGGAAGAACTTCTTAAAGACCTACAAGATGGTGTCTTTTTCGGCCCTATTACAGCAGGTACTAACATAATTTATTACTAACTATTATTAATATTTATATTTATTAACATAAACAATTTATACAAGTGAATTTTTTCTTTGCTAAACAGTTGTTCACACAATCGAGTTTCAAAAACGTGGACTTCCTCATGCACACATTCTTTTATGGTTACAAGAGTCGAAACAAAATCAAAGTCGAGAAGATATTGATAGTTTTATTAGCTCTGAGTTACCAGATAAGGAGAGTGATCCAGAAGGTTTCTTATTGGTTGAACAATTTATGATGCATGGACCATGTGGGCCAAAATGTATGGATGATAACAAATGCACCAAAAAGTTTCCAAAACCGTACAACAATACCACAAATATTGGTGAAACTGGCTACATTACTTACCGTAGGAGATATGACGAAAGAAAATTTGTCATGAAGGGAAATACAAAGCTTGATAACAGCTATGTTGTGCCTCACAATCTCGCACTCCTGAAAAAATATAAAGCTCACGTCAATGTAGAATGGTGCAATAGGTCATCTGCCATAAAGTATTTATTCAAATATATCACAAAAGGAGTGGACATGGCTACAATGAAGATCGAGAGAAAACAAGCAGTGGATCAAAATAGAGAAGAGACTGAATCACAAGAAGAGATCAATGAGATAAAAAACTATCTAGAATGTCGTTACCTCTCTGCATGTGAAGCTACTTGGCGAATTTTTGCATTCGATATACATAAACAAAAACCTGCAGTAACAAGACTATCATTACACCTACCAAACCAACAAAGAATTGTTTACCCTGAAGGAGCTATACTAGAATACATTCTGTCAAAAGATGGAATCGAGAAAACAATGCTTACTGAATGGTTTGAGATGAACAAACGGTGTCCTGAAGCAAGAAAACTTACATATATCCAATTCCCTTCATATTACGTGTGGGATGCAGATGCGAAAACATGGTCAAAAAGGAAGCAAGGATTCGGCATAGGAAGAATAGTAAACATTCATCCGACAGCAGGAGACTTATATTACTTGAGAATGCTGCTGAATACAGAAAAAGGGCCAACAAGCTTTGATGATTTACTAACCGTTGATAATGTTAAATATAAGACATTCAAGGCGGCATGTTATGCTAGAGGGATGTTGAATGGTGATTCTGAATGGAAGGAGGCTATGGACGAAGCAGCACAATATGCATATCCTTTTCAGCTTCGTCATCTCTTTGTGACATTGTTACTTTACTGCGAATTAAGTAGCCCTCTTAGTTTATGGGAGCATTGTTGGCGTCACCTAGCTGATGACATACCTAAAAATCAAAGAAAAACATTCAGCTTCAATGATCAAAAGTTCTCTGATGAGGAGCTACAGAGTTATACACTTATAGAAATCGAAAGAATACTAGCGCAAAATGATAGATCATTGACTGATTTTGAAGATATGCCAAAACCAGACAAAGAGTTGTTGAAGAAAATAAAAAACTCAATGCTTCAAGATGAAATGAGTTACAATATTCATAAACAAGATGAAGAATACCGCAGGTTGATACAAACACTAAATGACGAGCAGAAGAAAGTGTATGATGCTGTGATTGACTCAATTGACCATCGAAAAGGGAAGTTGTTTTTCCTCAGTGGACCAGGTGGAACAGGAAAGACATATGTGTATAAGACTATCATATCAAGATTAAGATCTCAGGGGAAAATTGTATTACCAGTAGCTTCATCCGGGATTGCAGCTACACTTTTACCTAACGGTTGAACTGCACATTCACGTTTCAAGATTCCGGTAGATCTTCATCAAGACAGTACTTGTAACATCAGTCGTGGTTCCATGCTTGCAGAATTACTGGAAAAAACAGATCTCATCATTTGGGATGAAGCACCCATGTGCCATCGATTTGCATTTGAAGCTGTTGATAAGAGTTTGCGAGATGTACTCTCAGTGGCAAATCCAGATGCAGCAAACAAACCCTTTGGCGGAAAAACAGTGCTTCTTGGTGGTGATTTTAGACAAATTCTGCCAGTTATACCACAAGGCACCAGACAAGAAACTGTTATGGCAACAATCAACCGTTCATATTTATGGAACTATTGCTCTATATTCACTCTTGAGAAAAATATGAGGTTGCACCAGGCGGAGAAAGATTTTGCAGAATGGCTAATAGGTATCGGTGATGGCACAATATCTAAACCAGAAAAATATAGAAGCATAGATGACGATATAGGAATAGTAAAAATCGACACCAATATGCTCCTGCAAAACAACGGTGATTCAATTGGATGCATTGCAAACTCTACATATCACAACTTCGAGTTTAATTTCAAAGATAAGGATTATCTGATTGAGAGAGCAATTCTTACTCCAAGAAATGAGACAGTGGACGAAGTGAATAACTATATGTTAACATGCTTAAAGGGAGAACTAAAAGAGTATTTGAGCTCTGATACCATCGGTGAAGACAAAGAAGAAGTGGCAAATCAACATATTCTTTACCCTACTGATTTTTTAAATACATTGAAATTTTCAGGTATTCCTAATCATAAACTAGATCTGAAGATAGATGCACCAATCATGCTACTAAGGAATATTAATCAACGAGAGGGACTTTGCAATGGTACAAGACTAATAATAACTCGCCTAGGCAATAGGATTATTGAAGCAGAAATACTCACTGGAACTCATGTGGGTAAACGGGTTCTTATTCCTAGAATAAGTCTCACACCAACAGATGCAAAATGGCCTTTTAAACTCAAAAGACGTCAATTTCCGGTACGAGTTTGCTATGCAATGACTATCAACAAGAGCTAAGGTCAAAGCTTAAACAAGGTTGGTTTATATTTGCCAAGTCCAGTCTTTTCTCACGGACAATTATACGTAGCCCTCTCAAGAGTCACTACAACTACAGGCCTTCAGATTCTTAAAGGAGATACAAAACACTACGACAATAATGTTCTACAAAATATTGTCTATCAAGAAGTTTTCAACAACATATGATTTTAAGAGAGAGATTAAAACTAAAGTTTCTACAACTATACCTACAAGTTTTATAAATTTTGGTGATTTTTAAAAAGATTTCAGGTTTATAGTTCTATTTATACTATTTTCCAGTAATTTTTTACAAGAACGTAACAAGTTTTCTTTAGACTTATAATTTTATCTCCCATTTTTTAGACTAAATTTATACTACAATACAAAAAAATTTAAGGCAAATCAAAGAATATGTTCCACTGCTTACCTAAGGTGAAGATATAAATTTCATCTTTGAGTTTAATCTTCACAACTATTTTCATATATAAAATCCATTGCAAGATCCCTACAAAACATAGAAGCAAGTTTAATTATATGACTGAAAAGTAGAGGAGTAAAGTCCAATTTATTTGCCATTTTAAAGTCCACTTCAAGAATGAAATGATCTCATAGCTACTCATTCATACCTTCAACTTTTCTTTTGTTTCTAATTGGTTACTAACACATAAACTCTTAAGTCTCTAACAATTATAAAATTAAAAAGATTTATCCTTTCTCCAATTGAGTACAATCTAAACGGACCAAACAATACACAAACCCAACCCTATAATAGAGAATAGGTGAAAGATACTTACAATTAATTTGGGAGTTCAGAGCGTCACATGAAAGTCGGATTAAAAGACTAATATGTTTACTGCAAAATATCAAATGAATCAGATATATTAATCAAAAGAAAAAATTGAAACATGTAACGCATAAAGATCAATACTTTCTATCCAAAACTCCTCAAATCTTCACATTTTTGGGTGGTTCAAGTCCATTCTACACAAATCTCATTACAGCAATAAATATAATGTATTGTTGCTTTCGTTCTTAATAAAGATCAATATTTTATATCAAAAATCTCATTAATTCTATGCAATAGAGATACTCACTATATTACCGCACTAATTTCCTTACGGTTATACAAAATTTATACATCAATTTGACATAATGGGATTGAAATCGAAAAAGCATATACCTTAAGTGAGGTTGATTCCTCGCCGGTGAAGGGGAGAGAGACGTCGATGTCGACGGTGGAGTGCGTGTCTCTGATGCGGTGATATCGATACCGGTAGGGACGATGAGTGAGTCGACGGAGAGGACGGTTATGTTGGGAAGAAAAAAATGTCGTTCTGTAATTTTTTTTAAGGTCGGCAAAGTCGCCGTTCTGTAAATGAGGAGAAAAGCTAATATCATTTATGATTTATATTTTTTAATTAAAAAAACTAAAAAGCAACGCACTTGAGAAAAAATCCACCCATTACGTCATTTAAAAAAAATAATATGGGTTTTGTTTGGGCTTTTACCAGTTTTTGTAAACATTCCCATTTGTATGGTTTATGTTCGTGGCCCATGTTTGATTTGTTAAAATTATTACACAATTATTACAATACAATATGATTTAAATCACGTATAATAATTCCATTAAAGAAATCCAAGATTGTTAATATCTTACTATCTTATTATTATCTTTTAAAAAGAAAAATAAGAAATAAAGTACCAAACACTATAAAAAAATTTCTACAAAAAAAAAAAAAACAATTCATGAGAGAAAAAGGTCAAAAGAGCATGTAAAACAATATATATAGGAGATATACACAAAATTACGTATACAAATCTCAACAATATCCCAAACTCGATTTAAAAAAAAAAGTCTCCTATTAAATCCAAGTGACGTGGTTATCACAATTTATCTCCTAATTTAAATAAAAGAAGGAATATTAAAGCTCATTCTCTGTTAGGAAAAGGAACACACCTTATTAATGTCGGTTGTTTACATTATAAAACAAACAACATCCCCATAACCTTTACACGCAAAAAAAAAAACCACAACTTCTTTGTTGCTTCAAAAAAAGAACAGTTCCTTCATCATGGCTAATGCTAAAAGTTTTTTAACACTAGATCAACTGGATCGTAAACGTTTTTATCGTCATTCTATCACAGTTCGTCTACTTCGAAAGTGGGAATTCAAAAATTTCAAAAAAGATAATGAACTCCTAGGAATGAATCTTTTATTTCTGGATCAAAAGGTTAGTACATACTTAGTTTTAATGCACGATTATATTAGATATTGTGTTCCAATTAATAATTATTTATTCTTATTGTTATTGTAATTTTATACATTTAAACACAGGAAAATACAATTCAAGGAACAGTGCATCAATCTCTTCTTCAAAAGTTTGGAAATCAGTTGTCTGAAGGAAGTATTATTGAAATTTATGATTTCAATGTGCAAGATTGCAATAAGAACTACAAAGTTTCTGACCATAAATTTCAGATAAGATTGACAGAGAGGACAAGAGTTACCATTGTGGGACAAGAAAGCTGCCAAATACCACGAGAAAAATTTCGATTCCGAAATTACGAGGGATTTGTCAAGTTACAAGATCACACAATTGATTTATATGGTACGTACAAAATTTTAAAATTTAAAATTATATGAGTCATATAAGTATGTTTAACATTGTTTAAATACAGATGCAATCGGATATATTAAACATATGGACAAAACTGATGTTCGTACTACTACTACACCCACCTTAAGAAAGGTCACTCTAACTTTATTACTAGAAGAGTAAGTTCAATGAAATTATTAATTAATGTAACTATATGTTTTATGAATTTTAATTATGGCCATTAGTTAATATTAATTTTTCTTACGTGATCAAGTGGAAACGAAATACCTGCAACATTATGGGCAGAACAAGCAGAACTCTTGGAAGACAAATATCGTGGAGTGGAAAATAATAATATTGTACTCATCATGACAAGCGTCTTGGTCAAGATATATCAAAGTGAAATATATTTGTCAGCATCCACAGGCACTAAATTTTACTTGAATCATGATTCTGATCCGGTAGATGCTTTCCGAAAGAGGTATTCTCTCAAATCTTAAATTAAATTATATTTACTAAATATATTTAATTCATGTTTTAAACTAACTTCTCAATGTAACTTTAATAGGAAGATATCGTACATATAAAAAAATCCATGTCGTCGGCGAACCGCTGGTTCCCTGAGATTCGAGTTTCCGGCAGCAATCCAGCTTCAGCGAAAGCTGAAGGTGGCTCAAATCGACCCCCTCCCTTCCCTCCCGACCCCCCAGACATTTCCCCACTCATCTCCTTCTCTGACTTCCCCCCTCTCACCCCCACTTCTCCCTCCTCTCTCTCGCCCCTAACCAAAACTGATTATGTCGACCCAGAGCGAGTAATCCTAGCACTTCCTGCTCTTCACAAATCAACTCCTGTGGTAGTAAACCCCCAGGCTCAAGCTATCCTTAACTCATACAACCTCTCCTTGGCCCCAAAACCTAGATCTGCAAACACTGCTACAGTGTCACAAGGAAAAACTGTAGCCCAGACTGATGGTCTCCCTACCAAATCCCCACCAAAGGTTACCCGTCTCTTACTAAACCCTTTCCACCCCAAAACCTTGTCGCAAGAGACTCAAGAGGAACACGCCCAACTGAACCCTTCCCATCCCGAACCTTTGGCGCAAGAGACTCAAAAGGTACAAGCCCAACAATCTTCTCAGCCATCTGTTATTCCCCCTTTGACTTCCTGTAATCAAGAGAAAACCCGTCCAACTATAGCCTCAAGCTCAAGCTCGTTACCTCGTTGTCCTGGTGATCCTTCAGGTGCCATCTCTCCCGAGGGTCCTCTGTTACCCTCTCCACCATCCTCTGCCCCAGTAACTGTTACTCAAACCCAGCAGTTGGAGAAGAGTCATCAGTCAGTTCAACAACAAACCTCAAGCTCAAGACCTGAAACTTTGGCTCAGAAACTTAAGAAAAGTGCAGATAGAACCCTAACCCGCTTGGCCCCTGTAGACTATTCCCCAGAAGGGAAGCCTCGCATTGTCATTCCAGATGCAGTCTTCCAAGAGGGAGCCGAGCTTCACAAAGATTTCATCATCGGCACCTTCAAAGGAAGGCTCCCACCCTACAAACAAATTCATAGTGTGCTTAGCCACATGTGGGGAAGAGGCCAAAGGCTAGAGATTCACCTAAACCATCCAAAAAACTCAATGTTAGTCAGGCTGCCCAATGAATTCATTCGAACTAAAGTTTTAGAGAAAAAACTGTGGTACATTGGAGACTGCATGTTTCTCGTGGCTCAGTGGAATGCTTCTGGAGGTGAGAACATGAATTTGGATGCCATCCCCATTTGGGCGCACCTAAAGGGCATGCCTTTTGACTTAATGCACCACAAAGGAATAAGTCTTGTGGCTGGTCTAGTGGGTGAACCTAAAGAAATGGATGAGTTCACTAGGAACCTCGTCAGTCTTTCAGAAGCCCATGTTAAGGTCGAGAGAAACTTAACTGAACCCCTCCCCTCTTCGGTGGAGATTCAACGAGAAAGTGGAGAAATAATAACAATCTCAGTCGAGTATCCTTGGGTTCCCCCCACTTGTTCTCACTGCAAAGATATAGGTCACGTAATTCGCTATTGTCCCTCAGTTGCACCGTCCTGGGTCCAGAAACAAAAGACTAATGAAAAACCTCTTCCCAAAGGACATAATGCGGAAACACCACCTTTTCATGCTCCCACGAGTAGTTCTATCCCTGACCCTGGAGCTTCCTCTGGTCTCTCTTCAGGTTGCTCCCCCCTTCCTCCTTCCCCTCCCACCTCTCTTGTTTCAGAAACCCTTCCTCCTGCTGTTCAGTTTTCCGTACCTCAGGAGAAAACCACTACTAATCACCCTATCCGACCCCAATCCAAAGCAAAAGCTAGGAAACCACCCACTACACAAAACAAGTCCACTCCCTTGCGAAACAACTCCATCCCAATCTCCACTAACCCTTTTGACATCCTAACTAATCAACCACCGCCTTCCCACATTCCAAACCCATCCTCAGAAACACCTCCATCCCCAAATGTCTTGCCTAACCCGCCTAACCCACCTACTTCCCCCCTCCCGCCTTCAGCCATGCAAATTGACCCACCTACCTCTTCTGACCCTAATAGTCCTACTCTGGCGAATCTCCCACATAAGGGAGAGGATCCAAATCACCTATAATTTTCTCATTTTCCTATGTATATACGGCCCTTTTTTTGGAACGTTCGTGGTCTAAATGACCCGGATAAACACAGGCCTTTTGTTAACTGGCTAACTATGCATAAGCCTACTTTTGGAGCTATCTTAGAAACCCACATAAAGGAACCAAATTTGAACCGAGTGATGAACCTTGCTTGCCCAGGGTGGCATTACACTTCAAACCACTCTTCGGACGAAGATGGTAGAATAGTCCTCATCTGGCGTCAGCCTACCACAGTCTCAGTCCTGCATCAAACAAAGCACTTGATCACAGCGGAAATTTCAACCAATGGTCATCGGTTTTACTTTACTGCCGTCTACGCCCCTAACCTAGGTGAAGAGCGAACTGACCTTTGGTGTGAAATGTTGAGCCTCCATCAAAGATTTCAGCTGGACACGGCTCCTTGGTTGGTAGGAGGGGACTTTAATCAAATAATTCATCCAGCCGAACACTCAAGTCCCTTTGTAAATCACTTAACCTCGCGTATGGTTGAGCTTCGTGACTGCCTCCTGCAACTTGAGCTCCTCGATGTACGCTATCAAGGCCCAAACTTCACCTGGACAAACAAGAACCCGTCAAACCCCATTGCAAAAAAACTAGACAGGTTATTGGTGAACAATCCATGGTTAACGTGTTACCCTGATAGTGTAGCTACTTTCTTAGCCCCAGAAATCTCAGACCACTCTCCTTGCATCCTTAACCTCAATGCAAACCTCCCCACCTCAGGGATCAAACCTTTCAAATTTTTCAATTTTCTCACCAAGCATCCCCTGTTTACCCAAACGGTTGAAGCTGCTTGGATTCTTGCTGGAAACTCCACTTCTCGGGAAATATGTTTGTCGACACTAAGTGCAAAACAAAAAACACTAAAAAGAGCGTTAAAAACACTTTCTCGAGAGAACTTTTCTAATATTCAAATCAGAGTGAGAGAAACTAACCTTTTGCTTCAAGCTATGCAGGTACAATCCATGTCATCCCCTTCAACCACTTTGTTCCAACAGGAGAGAGAACTACAATCCAAATGGGAGTTTCTGCGACAAATCGAAGAGGCTTACTTCAGGCAGCGGTCGCGCATCAACTGGCTCAAAGAAGGGGACTTAAACACGGCTTACTTCCACCGGATCACTCAGCTTCGGAATGCATTCAACGCCATCAGATCCTTCACAACTCTCTCTGGTACACTGGTCGACAATCCCATTGAGATGAGCTATATGGCAGTTAGTCACTTCCAGTCAATCCTTGGTCCTCTGATTTTGCCTCCTCTTACCATTTCCCCAGCCTGGATTCAGTCTCGAATCACTTTTCGTTGCTCTCCTGCACTAAAACAATCAATGGTCACCTTACCATCTATGGAAGAGATTCGAGTAGTGATGTTTAAGCTAAATGCAAATAAAGCGGCAGGGCCTGACGGCTATACCTCTGCTTTCTACAAAGCGAGTTGGGAGATTCTGGGTCAGGAAGTCCAAGGTAGCATCCTCAAGTTCTTTCAAACTTCTTTCCTCCCTTCGGCAATCAATGCAACAACTCTTGCTCTGATTCCAAAAACTCCAGGCGCCACTCTAGTGTCGGATTTCAGGCCCATTTCATGCCTCAATACCCTCTATAAGGTCATCTCCAAACTGTTAGTTTCTCGACTTAAGCCAGTTCTCCCGGACCTGATCCAAAGGAACCAGTCTGCATTTATAAAAGGAAGACTGTTAGTAGAAAATACATTGCTAGCAGCAGAGCTTGTTAATGGCTACCACAAAGAAAAAGGACCAAAGCGCATTACAATAAAGGTCGACATAGCAAAAGCATTCGACACAATACGATGGGAGTTTATCTTCAGCTGTCTGCGAGGCATTGAAATCCCTGAACTCTACATTCGTTGGTTGCAAGCCTGTATCTGCACCCCTTCTTTCTCAGTGGGTTTCAACGGTAATGTGCACGGGTATTTCAAAGGCTCCAGAGGGTTGCGGCAAGGAGATCCGCTCTCTCCTTACCTCTTCGTCATTGCTATGAACTGTCTCTCGTTCATGCTTGACCAAGCTGCACAAGGAGGCAAATTTCACTATCACCATAAATGTCAAAATCAAAAGCTAACTCACTTATGCTTTGCAGATGATTTGCTTATCTTCGTAGATGGCTCGCTAAACTCACTGCAAAGCGTTCTTCAAGTCTTAAAAGAGTTTGAAGAAGTCTCGGGCTTAGCAATTAGCCTCCCAAAGACAAGTTTCTTCACTTCTGGCCTCTCGGACCCTGAAATCAATCAAATCAAGTCAGAAACAGGCTTATCTCACGGTCAACTCCCAATCCGCTACCTAGGAGTTCCCCTCTGCACAAAGAAACTCACCCTTTTAGACTGTGCTCCGCTTATCCAAAAGGTGAAAGGCAGATTTAATGCGTGGTCAACTAAGACCCTTTCCTTCGCAGGCAGACTCCAACTGTTAAATACAGTCATAAACGGGATCACAAACTTCTGGTCCTCTGCGTTTGTACTGCCAAAGAGATGCATTAATATCCTGAACTCTTTGTGTGGTGCGTTCTTGTGGAAAGGAACTACGGAGGGCCATCACTCAGCAAGGGTGGCTTGGGCGACGGTAACAGCTGCAAAAAGTGAAGGATGGTTAGGAATACGGGATCTGAAAAGTTGGAACAAGGCATGTATGATCAAACTTATCTGGCTCCTTTTCTTTTGTTCAGGCTCTGTTTGGGTAGCTTGGTTTAGAGGATTTGTTCTCTCGGGTAATCTTAGTAACTTCTGGACGCGGAAGCCAAACACCAAGTATTCCTGGCTCGCGAATAAACTCCTAAAAATGAGAGAAGAGATTTACCCCTGGATCAAGTTGAAAGTGGGAAATGGAAAAAATTGTAGTTTTTGGAGTGACCATTGGTCGAAACTGGGAAGAATGTCAACCTACCTCCACCGTGAAGGCATTTTAGGAATCCCGAAAGGAGCCACTTTAGCAGACTTATGGCATCGAGGAGCATGGAGGTTGCCTCCTGCACGGTCAGAAACGTAGGTCAACTACCACATAGAGCTCTCAACTATTCATCTTTCAGACGATCCTGACACACATACTTGGTGGATTGACGATCAATTAAAGGATGCCCACTCAACAGGAAAAATATGTCAAGCCCTCAAATGTAACCTCCCTACGGTTTCATGGCATAAGGTAGTTTGGTTCTCTAGAGGGATCCCGAAACATAAATTTCTCACATGGCTATTTGTGTTGAATCGAAACCCTACTCGGGACAGACTAAGAGAATGGGGACTGCAAGTCGACCCAGTTTGCTTACTTTGCAATGGCGAGGATGAAAGCCGAGACCATCTCTTCTTTAACTGCCCTTTCAGCTGGACCATCTGGCACACCACAGCTCGCCGCTGCTCACATAATGCAATTCGATCATGGAATGGAACAATTCAGAGCCTTATCTCCCTCAGAGGAAGTCGAAACGCCAGGTTACTGCTCCTCATCGCTTGGCAAGCCACGATCTATGCCCTATGGACAGAGAGGAACCATCGACTTCACAGAAACTCTTTCAAATCGGCGGATCTTATCATCCGTTAGATTGACACCTTGATCAGAAACAGAGCCTTAAGTTTCCGCGACTCAAATCCTGCCCTCACCTCATCTTTACTTCTCCAATGGTTCGCAGGATCAGCACACTGACCAGGTTTGAAACCCTAATCGCCCCTGGAGGCCATGAGATCTAAAGCTCGAAGATTTTTCTCTCTCAATCATTGATGGCTATTGAAGGTGGTTTGAAGTGTCTATACCGCCCAACCGTCTATCTGGTTCACTCCTAACTATTTGGTTCAATTTTAACTCCTCGGTTCAATATTGGTTCTGTCCTAATTATGGGTTTAAATTTAGCTACTACTTAATTAGAGTTTTCATAATTTGAGCTTCCTTTTGGGCCTCGCCCTGTAAACATTTTGTTTCTCTCTCTTTTTTAATTTGAATGCCCTTTAACAAAAAAAAAATGTAACTTTAATAGTTTGAGGTATGATGGAGAATGTTTGGTTAATTTGGGTGACATAACTAAACAAAATATACATCCAGAAGACCAACAATCAATTAATGATATTTAGGAATATGTCTCATCAGATGACCGTAAGGTAAAAATATTCTTCTTATTTACTTTATAAGGAATATATACTATTGAACAATGAATACAATTATTAATGATATATATTTCCAATATTATTATAATTGCAGGAAAAGAAATTCGTCGTCAAAGCAACTATAACTGAAATAGTATTACGAAAAAGTTGGAACTACATATCATGTTCGAGTTGCTCTAAAAAAGTAACAAAATCAGCAACCTCTCTTATATGCTCAAACAAAAAGTGTGGTAAATCACCAGCCGTTGGAGTACTAAGGTATATAATTATCAAATTTTCTCTAATTTTTATTATTTAAATATTTAAATAATTAATATTCTATTTTCCAGATTTAGAATTGAAGTAATAGTGGATGATGGAGATGCCTCAGCAACTTTTGTTATATTTGATAAAGATGCAGAAAAAATCACCGGAACAACTGCAGAAATCGTAAGAGCTATAAATTATATAAAAATATTAAACTGTATGGATACATATATTAGGATCGAAATAATTAACTTTAATTCTATTGTTTACACAGATAAAAAGTAATTTGGGCGAACAAGAGTTAGAAGAAGTTCCCACATGTGTGAAATCAATTGTTGGAAATAGATATTTATTCGAGATTCAAGTTAAAAAGTATGATTTTGATGCATCGTATCAAACTTTTACAGTCACAGAAATAATAGACGAAACAAAGGTAAATATCATATATATATATATTATAATATATTATGTTTGCTAAATATAATAAATTATTTTACTAAACATATTAATGATTTGTCTTTTTGTGTTTAGACAAGTTCGAAGGATGTCAACTGTGGAACCAAACGCCAGAAATGTGATGAACGTCAAAAACAAACAGATGATCAACAAAAGAAACCAAGAATTGAAGACTGAATTTGTTTTTTTTTTTAAGTTTAGGCATAAAATAGGTTTTTTGACTATTATTTTAATTTGGTTTTAACTCATCTTTAGGACTGTTTTTTTTTTTTAATTATACAAATAAACATAAAAATACAAACAATTGGATTTCATGATTGTTTGGTTAATAATTAATTAAAACAAATATTTATCGTAATTATGACAAAAATAACTGATAATATTTAATTCTAATTTAAAGTAACAGTCATAATATGTAGTTAAATAACAAGCATACATAAACAATGCACATCTCATTAAAAACATAAGAATGGAAGACTTATCATAAACATACATAAATTTCTATTCTACAAATATAATATATACTAATAAAAAACCAAACAAACCCGTGCAATGCACGGGTCCATTTCTAGTTAATTGAATAGCCTGGTCTTTTACGTTACGTATAAATTTCCATTTTATGACAAGAAAAAACATCAAAAATTAGCGATTTCATTGATACATGCACTTTTTATATTTTTTTCTATGAAATTGATTAAAGACGTAATAAAAGTTTTGACATAAATCTAAGAACTAGTAGTAGTTTAGTACGACGTTATAAATCATTGTAAATTAAATTACTTTTCCAAATTATATTGACTATCAAGCATTTTAGTTAACAACCCTCGAATAACTACAAAATTTCGGCCCAAATTTCTGATTACTATAAGGCCTGAAACGGGCCGGATCCGGGTCGGGTTAATCTAGGGGTCCAGATTATGAAAAAGAGGGCGAATTAAAAAGCAGAGAAGGGAACGAGGGTTTCAGTCTCCCTGAAGAAAAGTGAAAGGAGCCTTAAGAAACAAAGAAGCCGTTTCCTTTCGTTCCTCTCACTTACATTCAAACAAGCATTTGAAACCTTAGCTATGCCTAAATCAAAGCGAGACAGACCAGGTTTGAATTCTTTCTTCCTTCCTTCACTCTTTCTTGATTCTATTGTTGGAACCATTGCATCTCTGTTACTGGTCTTGGTAGCCGCCGTCAAGGGTTTTAGGGTTTTGTTAGGTTTTTTTAGATGAACCCTTTTGAAAAAATTCTAAAAATTTTGGACTTTCTAATGGGTTTTCATAGTTTCTTATGGTATGGTTAACTAAAGGATGGTTCTTGATTTTGTGCTGCAGTGACTTTGTCCAAGACGAAGAAGAAAGGAAGAGATCATAAGGAGACTATTGTGAATGCAATTAGGGAGTCTGTTGAAAAATATTCCTCTGTCTATGTTTTCTCTTTTGAAAACATGAGAAATATCAAATTCAATGAGTTTAGACAGCAGTTTAAGCACAATGGAAGGTCAGCAGCTTCTTCTTGTTTATGTTTGAATGTGTTTGATTGTGATTTTGGTGATATGACTGACTTGGTTCTTATTTTTTTTGTCTAGGTTCTTCCTTGGTTCCAACAAAGTTATGCAGGTTGCTCTTGGTCGCTCGGCTTCTGATGAAATCCGTTCTGGTATCTACAAAGCCTCCAAGGTTTGTGTACTCTTCTGCTTCTTACAATGGATGTTTTATGTTAAATGGCCCATTTTTTTAAATTGTCAGTTAGATTTACATATGTTGTGGTATGTTGTTTCAGTTGATTAATGGTAATGCTGGACTTCTTGCTACTGATATGCCAAAGGACGAGGTGGAAAGGTATCTATTGAAACCTCTCTTTTTCCCTCTTGTGCTTTGGTGAAAACTACAGTTAGGGGGCTTGAATTGTATCCATGTCTCTTTGTTTTAACTCTTTGCGATGTTTTTTTTTCTTGTTGTTTTGCAGCTTATTTAATGCTTATGAGGATGCATACTTTTCAAAGACCGGAAGAATTGCAGCAGAAACGGTTTGTAAAGAGAAACTTGTGCCATCTCTATATGTTGTTTTATTCTAGATCAGCAAACAGTCTTGACTATGATCAGCCTCTGCTTCTCTCTGTTATTTCAAAAACACGTTTCTTCAGCTTAATAACTGTATTAATATCACCGAAATGATCAGGTTGAATTGAAGGAAGGTCCTCTAGAACAGTTCACACATGATATGGAACCGTTTCTTCGGAAGCAGAAGATGCCTGTTCGACTAAACAAAGGTTTGTCGTCCCACCATCTTTAATATTCTTGTCTCTCATACACATTATTTTGCAATTTATCTTAAATCCAAAAACTCGTTTCTTTTTGCTGATGTAGGTACTGTGGAGTTGATCTCTGACTTTGTAGTTTGTGAAGAAGGAAAAGCTCTTTCGCCAGAATCAGCCCACATTTTGGTAATAAGACTTCTGTATTCCTACACCCTTTCCTTTAGATTTGTTTGTTTTCTGAAATGTTTTCCTTATACTTGTTTGTGCAGCGTCTGCTGGGAAAGAAACTGTCTACTTTCAAGCTGACCTTGGTCTGCAGATGGAGCCCTATTGACTTTGAGCTTTACCAAGAAGGTTTGGATCTCTCAGACGTTGAGACCTCTTAGAAAGCCCCAAGTTTTTGACTCGAACTCTTTAAAAGTTTTTCTTAATATCGCATTATCAACCTGGATTCTTATATTGTGGCACTGTGTTTGCATTCGAATGTTTTTATGTCAAAGTTTTGTTGCTTTACATGTTTGTAGAATACCAAACTTATCTTCAAGATTTCCCTATTCTAGTATTTGTTACTGAATTACATATTAATCTTAACAGCCTATCATCCCTATTCAGTCACATTATCGAATTTCTTACTCAAAATTCAAAATAATTGCCTACTTTTTCTATTCAAAGTTCTGAAGTACAGTTGAAATTCAAATGCTACGATTCGTTAATTGAGTACCTCACTACTAGCTGTGATAAAAAGCCTAACCTCTTTTCTTTTTAAATGTACTATACCATCTACCACACAAGCCTTACTTTCAGAACTATCCCTCTTTGAATCCACACAAGCCTTACTTTTAAAGATAGAAACAAGTTTCTTCAAAAGGTGTTTAAAGTACCGGGAGGCGAATGCGGTTGAACAATGTAGATCACAACTGGAGATTATGACATAATATGATTATATTTAAACTAATATCAACTTTTTGTTATACCAAAATAAACAACCTACTTCATGTTTGGGCCTTTTATTGGGTTTACGAAGGTTCTACAAAAATGTAGATTTTAAAGAAACAAGTCCCATATGCTTGATAACAGTATCCTCATAATTCCTACTTTTTAGTTTTTTACACATGAAAAAAGATTATAAATCAAGGAGATCACGAAGTGACATGAGATGAGAGACAGAGATAGTAGACTGTGTGGGGGCTTTAAAGGAGTAAGAAAAGTGAACACATAGGAGAGAGAGAGAAGAAGAAGAAGGAAATCATGGAAGTGAGTGAAGGGTCAGGTGTGAGAGAGACTGAAGCCTGACTCCTAACCACCATTTCAACAATCTTTTGGCACTGAAATTCATGTCGTTCCTTTTCCTGTAAAGGAAACGACAACCACTTCTGCTCTGAAATCAGCATTTACTCCTCTCTCTCCTATGTGTTTACATCATTGCATTTGTGTGTACATACATATGTATTCACTAATACACACACACATCTCTCTTTCTCTCTCTATTTTTGACACTGACTTTGGCTTTTTCATGATGGGTGGGCATCTTTGAATTTGTTCCTCCCGTTTTATTGCACATGGTTTCTCATATTTCATAATTTGCTAAGATATATAGAAATCTTACTATTAGTGCTGGTTCCTATAGTTTTTTTTTTTTATGTACTATACTAGTTTTAAACAAAGGAGACGGCGTTTCTTAATGATAATAACTCCAAAAAAAAATTAGTTAATCACTTAAGCTTACAATTTTGAACCTTATATCAAGGGATGATAGAATCCATTTTTCATTCTCATTACAGTACTGCTCGTTTAGATTAGATATATGTTTGTTCATATCATATATATCTTTTCATTTGAAATCGTTATTCTAATTAGAACAGGTTTTACTTTAAAGCAAAAAAGTTTTGAGAGAGAAAATGACGTACTTAATTTCCTTCCATGTTTTCTATTATTGTAGACTAGGAACGCGACATGTGCGTTGCCGCACGGGAAGGTGAAATCTTAAATTGAAATTTAACATTTGTAATCCATCCTAAATTCTTTCTTTTCTCAATCAATTTGATCATTTTCACTTTTTGCTATTGCTTTCTGCTGATTAAAAAGCTAAAGATTCATTTCAATGTTATTATATTTTATGTTGTCACACACAAAAGTGAGCCTTTTTTAGAGCTTGATTTACTATGAACATTACTTTTAACCATATATAAAATTTCACTTATGTTTGTCTCCGACCATATGGTGCTATATATTGGTATCCTTCCTTAATTCGCTATTAGAAATTGTCTTTGTTGTTGATCATTATCAATCGAAATACATACGAGGCTGCTTCTCTCTTGGTTTATTTACTATATCGAGAAAATACTAAATGCCACTTGTCGAAGGAAGGTCAAAGATTGGGATCGGAGTAGATGGCTGGATTGAGTTTCGTTTCCCCTTCACTTTGATACGCGATTTCTCTTTCCATAGATTACTGATTCACAAATCATAATCAATATTCTGATGCTGTAAGCAAGTGGAGTTTGTATACAAATGATTTACTATGAACATTACTTTTAACCATATATAAAATTTCACTTATGCTTGTGGATATTTTTTTCTCTCACTTTTAGATATGTACAAAACCGAGTTTTATATGACCGACCAATCAAACCTAATTGGTTAGTATAGAGTAACTCACATTCTTCAGCTACAATTTTTAGAGATATATATTTGGCTATAATGCTTTCCACAGTTACATGCATGTTGGTCTCACGTTTTCCCTCAAAAGACTCCTTTCTTTCCTCCCTTTTAATGGGTTAATCTTGATTGCCTTATTTCCTACTAACACATTTGATACATGGATTTGTAATATTTGCTTCATATCACATATTCCTCTTTGGAAAAGAAAAAAAAATCAAGACGTAATAGACTAAGAATGCATATAGACAAAACTTGTACACTCATCAGCTATTCAATCAAAGCAATTCAATTAAACTACAAAAGTTCAGAAAATTAATAAAATATAGAACAGAGGATTTTATGTTGGTCTCTCCCAATCCATCCCATTCCACCGTGTCGGCTGCTCTCCATCCAGGCTGCATCCCCCTCTATTTGATTTCCCACTTATGTCTATGAATCGGTACCATCATGTTCTTCAATAAACAACAGCGAAAACGAAGTCGATGTAGTGAAACAGGTGATAATAATATCTCACCTTTTGATGTTCTCTTCTTTAGGTTAAACACTAACTTTATAAATTTCTTGCATTTTCTTTTTTTTTGGCAGATTCTAGATCACTCTAAAAGTGATTGTTATACATTATGTTTTTAAAAAGTTGTATATACAGATTAGAAAGTCATCAAAGACTAAATAAGTTACCTTTAGTAGATCTTTTCTTTCTAACTTGACTTGTCATTTGGTCGTGCTTACACTTTCTAGAATTTAATTTTCTGTTGTCACAAGTATGTCTGGCTTTTTCTTCGGCACTCTCTATTGTAATATTTCTATATATTATCAAAATGGTTGATACCCAGAAAGTATAAGAAATTATAATTCAACTAAAATTTTTAAAAACTTTATTTACAAAAAATGTAAACTAACCTGGATCATGAACATCTAATGGAAAAAAAAAATAAAAAAAAATAAAAAACATTTATATCATGTTTGTTAGAAAAAATAAATAGGTTAAAATAAGAACATATATAAAATTATAATTATACCATGTTTGTTAAAAAATTTTGGCTTATCCGTAGCTCTAGCATCACTACATATCATCATACCTCTCGTATCTTGGTTTTGGTTTTTCCAGAAAGTCAAAAAATAAAATCTGCACATTGAGAATCAAAAACATTAGCCATGCAAAAAATATGGCACTCATACTTAATAACATTAGCCATGCAAAAACATGAAAATCGGAAAGGCTAAAAATTTTGAAGAGACTAAAAGTTAACAAAACTAAGATTAATGTATGAACTTAATAGTGTCGACTAACAGTAATAATAATCTAACCGAGAAACACTACAGGTCATTCGCAGCAAAAATATTAAATTACCTTGAATTAGAGATTGATACTTGAAAGTTAAAAAAATACTTCAATAATACAATTTTTTAGTACTCAAAAAACAATTTTTCGAAACTTGTTTATGTAGTCAAGAAAAGTTTATATATAATAAACAAAGAGGTATAAGACATAGAGGTGTGAAATGTAAATGTGTAAAAATTAATAGATGTGAAACATGGAGGTACAACAAAGAGGTGTAACACATAGAGTGATAGAGGGGTGAAATTAAAAGGTGTAAAAATTAATGGATGTGATTTTTGAAACCAGGAGGTACAACAACGAGATGCAAAGGCTAAGGAGGTGTGATTTAAAAGGTGTAAAAATTAATGGATGTACCAGGAGGTACAACAAAGAGATGCAAAGACTAAGAGGTGTGATTTAAAAGGTGTAAAAATTAATGGATGTGATTTTTGAAACCAGGAGGTACAACAAAGAGATGCAAAGACTAAGATGTGTGATTTAAAAGGTGTAAAAATTAATGGATGTGATTTTTGAAACCAGGAGGTACAACAAAGAGATGCAAAGACTAAGAGATGTGATTTAAAAGGTGTAAAAATTAATGGATGTGATTTTTGAAACCAGGAGGTACAACAAAGAGATGCAAAGACTAAGAGGTATGATTTAAAAGGTGTAAAAATTAATGGATGTGATTTTTGAAACCAGGAGGTACAACAAAGAGATGCAAAGACTAAGAGGTGTGATTTAAAATGTGTAAAAATTAATGGATATGATTTTTGAAACCAGGAGGTACAACAAAGAGATGCAAAGACTAAGAGATATGATTTAAAAGGTGTAAAAATTAATGGATGTGATTTTTGAAACCAGGAGATACAACAAAGAGATGCAAAGACTAAGAGGTGTGACTTTTGAAAGATGGGGGTGCGACGAAAAAATACGATTAATAATTTTAAACCGTTGAATTAAAACTGGAACTAATCTCATCCGTTGGATTAAAAATTGACACAAAAAGTGGGTTTGCTATTATATATAGATTAGATGGAGTGGCCACTTTTAAAGGATAAATTTTGAAAAAAAAAAGAATCAAGTTTCATATTTTAAGGATGCTAATTTTTTTTTCTTTATCTCATGGGTCAACTGACCTATCACCTAATGTGTTATCCAAAACTAGCTAACTATAGCGGCAAACCAAATATCTTGTGTCAATAAAGAAACTATGCAAAGATTCATCTCTTTTACGTAGTTTTATCACAATATGTGTTATGTATATATAGCTTTTCTATATCCTATTCATCTTGACGCCTACCTATTTCTACATAACATAAAACTATATATTAAACTCCACATAGAAATTAAAATCTCTTTTCTTCCAAATCTGTTCTTTGATTTATTCATCTTGATGAACATGCTTGCCGAGCTTCACGTTAATTCTTTGTACATATTTAAGCTAAGAGCCCCTTTTTTTATTGCAAGGAAGTGACTTTTTTTTTTCTTCTAGATCTGGCTTTTCTAATTCATCTGCCTCTTCAACTGTAAAGGCAACTTTTCTGTTGATATAAAAATTCATTTTTTTTTTTCTTTTCCAAATGGGCATACTGTAAGATTCCGTCTTCATGCGAGAGAGATGATTTCTTGTTTGGTCGGATTGAGACTAAGCTACAACTACGAGAATGTAACGATGGGAAAGAGAAAGAAGCGACTCGTGATCATATTATATTAGGTGTACATCAATCATTTCCATCTGAGAATCTTATACAGAAAATTTGACCTCTTATCATTTTTATCTATCGAATTTAATGCAAATTACTACAGCTTCCCCTCCTCAATCAATGCTCATTCATTATTTTTGTTTTGTATAGAATGCTCCACTAGTCCTGAGAGAACAAAACATTTTCTAAAACCTTATCATTATGCTTCTTTCACAAATAAAGTTACAACCAATCAATGAACCCCACACCATTAACTACCATATAACCTTTCCTCTTCTTCTACTTTTTTTTTTTTTGTTTTTGTTTTGTTTTTTCTCTTCTTTTTGTTTGTGGAAATCAAAATCAAATTATAATGTTAAGCTACCAAAAACCAAATTAAATTATGATTCTCAAAATTTACAGTCCTTCTGTAAATTCAGCAATGGCAATAGAAAACAAAGATTTTTTTTTTGTTTGGTAAAAATTGTTCTCTTATATATAGATCCACAAAATGATAACCACTAAAATACCATCATTTGTTACTTTAAAATAATTATTTGTTTTATTTTGCTCATATGGGGATATATATAAAAACGTAGGATCACTCGCATTCCCCTTCAGTTGTCGCCGAGGAAACGTAACTCATAACAAGAGAAGACGTACTCTCATCAGCCATAATAGGCAGCTGAAACAGATACTTGCAAGAGTGGCAAGTTATCTCCATCATTGTTGCATTAATCCTCTTGATTGCTTCTTCTCTAACAATTTGAGCCTTCTCAAGCTCGGCCTTTGCTTCTTTCCTTATTCTCTTAGCCTTCTCAAAATCCGTTTCCGCCATTTCTATCTGCCTCTTCGCTTCTTGTCTCATTTTCTCCGCCATTCTAGCCTCCTCGTTCGGTCTCTCCTTTGTTAAACTCGTCTCTCCCTTTTCGGTGCTCTTCGCTTGTGCTGATGTTCTTGTCATTCCTATTGATAGTTGAAGTTCGAGGCTTTCAAAAGGAGATGCTGATAAAGCATTGAAAGGGTAATTAGCCAAAGCTTGTGAATGTTGATAGGGCGGTGGTGGTGGCCTTAATAGAGGAAGACCATGCAATAATGGACCAAAGCTTGTGGTCGAAGTGGTTCTTGATGGTGCTACAGTGGCGTCCGTGTGCTGCTGCAGAGGACGGTGGTTAGTGGGTGGAGAATGCCGAATGGTGCAAGTATCTTGGTGCTCTATGAAACTCTCAACCCTGAGAAAAAGAAAAAAAAACAAGAGAAGTTACTTATTAGTGTATATTTAGATGACCTAAATATATAATTGAAAATTAGTGCGTTAATATGGTCTAAAATAAAATAGAGTTTAAAACAGGAGGAAGTAGGAATGAATATGTTTGATGGAGTACGTACGTAATCAAAAGAAGAAGGCAATAATATAAAACTGAGGTATGGATTTAGGTATCTTTGGAAAGGGATTATGTGATTATAAGACTTTTTAGCTTGTGTATTATAAATACAACAAAGTGTTGGGTAATGAAAATCCATAATGGGTCAATGTGAGTTCACATATGAAAACTAAATGAATTATATAAAATAAGACACTTATCTGGCTACAGTCAAGCACTGAACTTCTATTGGTAGGCTCTGTCAAGATCTAAATGCTCACTAAAGAAAATATAATTCATTATATATAAGCACACCTGTAATGTGACAACATTATTCGCCATCGGAGAAAGCATTCTTTGGTTTAGTTTAAGGATTCCAAATTCCAATTATAATTGTTCCTAAAGTACACTAGTTAAATTGTATGAATAAAATTTCAAGAAAATGAAATCAAACTATGTGAAAGTCAAGAAATTAATCCATCCGCATAGAGACAATATTTAGGGCTTTTCCACAAAACATAGAAAAATACAAGCTAACCACACTTTTTCTATATAGATATACAAGAAAACGATAATATTATAGGAATAATTAATAAAACAACAGAGAGATGTGATAAGGACGAAGAACCTGGAGAAAACTCGGCCGCAGTCGCATGAGTGACCGCGTGAGCCGCAAGTCTTGAGATGGGCTTTGTAATCAGATTGAACAGCATAGCCTTTGGAGCATCTCTCGCAAACCCATTGCTTGTGGACACTGTGTTTCCGGCGGAAGTGCTTTTTGATTCCGACCAGATCTCCAAGTGCGTGACACGGGTTGTTGTGGAGACACGTTGGCTCAGGACACACGTAGACTCTCTTCCTCACTTCCTCGTCCTTCTTCTCTCTCTTCAGAAGCTTCCATGGCACTTTATGCCTTCTTCTATGCATCTGTAGATTCTGATCCCTCTGAAACCCTTGGTTGCAGATCTCACACACGTACCGATCTGACTCTAACAACGTTCTTGGTGATAAAGATACCACCTCTGCATCTGGATCTGTTATAGCACGGATATGTTTACTTAGATTATTTCTCGAAAATCAAAGCTATTTGGAAATATTTGAAAAGAAAAAAACTAACATATAAAATCTTTAGCTGAAATATTTGAATAAAAAAAGTTCAATCTAAAAAAATATTAGTACTTACCGGAAACCAAATATTCTTTAGCTGAATTATTGAAAACCTAATGGACAATATGTAGAAAAAAAAATAGAAAACATAAGCGGAATGATTAAAAACCTGGTGTCCCTGCGGGTCTCCGTTTTCTCTTGGCAGCTCCATTGATGCCAAGAAGAAGATCGTTGGAAGATGAAGTAGGAAGGTTCCTGTGGTCATTGTTGTGCTCGTAATCTAACATCGGATGATCTTTTTGTTTTTATTTTCTTAACGATATGGTGGTGGTATTGGAGAAAGTGTACAATTATACTGTGTATGTGACTTACTGAAAAAGAAAAACAAGATCGAAGAATCTTTTGTTTTTCATGTGAAGAATAGAGATTTTAGCTCTTTACTACTTTTATTTTGGTGGATAGTGCTGTCTCAGCTTTACTAATAGAGGAAGAAAGAGAGATGAGTTAAGAGGGAGAAACAAAGGGTTTTGCTTTCTGAAATCAACTTTTGTTTTCAGCTCACTTTTTTTTTTTTTTTTGCCTTTACTATCCTCTTTTTATATTTGCTGGAGAAAAGTTTCTTCTTTTTGTTAATTGATTCATTGACCTCGCACCTTACCTGGAGAAGGCATTGTATGGTCTCTGATTGTTTAATCTTCTTCTTTACATACACTCATCATCTTCTTTTCTCTCTCTATGTATGCATACAGATACATCATGTGACCTAAAGGAAACGGGGTTGAAACTTAGAGCCCACATAGATATTTTGGACAAGAAACAAAAGAACATCCCCTTTCACAAGAAAACAAATACAAGTCATTATTATTTCATATCACTCGCTATTTTTCTCCACAATTGTAAAATACTTATCAAACTACTACAAATTATTCCCGTTGTTTTTTTTTAGCAAGGAAAAACAAATTAATTAAGAGATCTTATAAAATTTAATATTTTGTTTATTGTTTACTACTCAAAAGGAAGCACAAGTAAATAAAGGGGTTAGAATTTATGTTTTGGAAGTCGGACAAATCATTACTTATTATTACGTATGTCGTGTGCACATAATCAACTCATGTCTCTGTGTGTGTGTGTGAGGAACGTAGAAGGGAATCCATACAATGTGGTGTCATCATATCTATAGTACAATTTTTTAAACGGGATGAAGACCCTTGGACAGATTTTTAGTGTCACGAAAGAACCACTTTGTAAAAAGTGTACAATGACCAGATCCATAAACGCGGAACGAAGGTGGAACACGGATCCAAATCGAAACTGACTCTTCCTCTCTTCGCTTTAACTCTTGTTTGGCCCCAACGATTTTATTTATATACCCCAATTAAGATTGTCTTTAATTCCGTCTTTCGTAAGTAGTAGTATTTATTTCTCGTAAGAGGCACGAAATTTCTCTAACATTGACTTGTAGTTTGATTAGTTGGTACCCTTACAATCTTGCTATTGGCTATGAATTGGTGTGCAAAAGTAAAATACAAGGCCTAAGAATTGAACGGGATCTTAAGTAATATATGGCTTAATCTTACCAACTGTTGGCTAGAAGTAGTTGCCACATAATCTTTTACTCATACTAATTATATATTTTTTTAATGTTGAAGGTTTTTAATTTCTAATATATTTGTGCTACCAATTAAGGTGGATTTTGTACGTAGTTTATTTGGTTTTGAGGTTGACTTGAGAGCCTGACCTTGCCGGAGGTAATTTCCACGTCAGCCAGAGTTTGAGTTGCGGCTGAGAACAAGGCCATTCTGTTCTATATAGCATTTTAAATTTGCGAGTTACCAATTATCTAACCAGAAAAATGCTCCTCCCATCTTTTAATTACCTTCATAAGAATCTATGGACTAAGTCTCTAATTTTAAGAGTTTATATTGGCTCATACCAAGAGTATTTATATTTTGTAGAGAGTAGCCAAAAGTTATTAGTAATCTAAATAACAATTTTTGTTTCAACCTGCAGCCCAAACAGATCAGCATGATCTGAAAATTAATATCCATATGATGAGCTTTAGTGAGCATGGTCCATTCCAAAAAGTTCAGAATACGTAAAGTTTTATTTCCTCCTGCAATTTAAATAGAATACGCTTTGCTTAATAACTAAAAAAAAAATTCTAAGTTTTCCACCAAAAGTTTTATAAAAGAATATATATGACAAAATATCTTTACAATCAAATGGTTATATTAAAAAATGAACGGACTATAATTTATAAAAAAAATAATTTTTCCTTGAAAAATATAATGAGATTATTATGTTACTAGTCATAAGTAGAAACAAATTTCGAAATTTAATTAAAAATCAAGAAGTTTTTTTTTTCAAATTCCATTATTCTAAAAAAAAATTACACCAATGTGCTAAAGTCTAAATCTTTTAACTTAAGTCTCTACAAAGTTTGAGACAGCCATGCATATACCTATATTGCTAAGAACAATAAAATTAGATTGATAAAGTAAACTGTTACAATCATGATTCGTTCAAATTAAATGAGAAGTACCAATTGTTTCAATCCATAAAAATGAGAGACGAAGTACAAAAGATATAAGAAGTATCATTGCATTGTTATATCTAATTTAGTTGATACTTAACGAAGATGGGTCATGATAACATGGGACTTGGTCCCATCGGCTTTTTGCTTTTCAAGGTGTAACGATGGAGGAGGTGAAAAGTTTTATCGACAACCCATAAAGTAACAAAAATAAAAGAAAGTTCAAAGCATTTAAATGATATATAATTTAGAAATTTGACATTGTCTCTACGTCGTAATCTACATAGAAAGCATTATATACTACTCCCTCCGTTTCAAAATATAGGATGTTTTGAGTAAAACATGCATATTAAGAAATAACTATTTTAAAAAAGTTCAACCAATTATAAACAAGACTGCATAATAGAAAGTATTAAACTAATCTAAAAGTTGCATAGAAAAGTGAAAACATCCTATATTATGAAACAAAAATATTTTCTAAAACATCTTATATTATGAAACGGAGGGAGTATATCTCATGCCCACATGACCACATGGGCGGGAAAGCCATTAACCCTACTCTCTATACTCGATGCTATTATCTTCAAATCCGAATCCACTCCCTCTCCATGTTTCTATTTTTGGATGTTAATGGTAGCCGTGGATGAAGCCAATTAGTCTCTCTGCCGTATAATCCCGTTTTTTTTACCAAATATTTATGTTTCAGTTATCTTAGTTGGGGTTATAATTATTAGTGATGAGAAAGAACTAATAAAATTAATATGATCCATTCTTAAAGTCGTTGCTTTGGCCATACCATTTCTTCTGTTCGATAGCGATTTGTCATCTGCGTTATTGCTTTCATTACAAATTTTACAAACATTTCATATCAAAGAAGTCAAATCAAAATGATTAACTTTCTATTACCAAACAAAAGACAATAAAATACTCACCATGCAAAGTGGTAAGGAGGCGCTGCAAATATATATATTTATTTTTACATAACATATAGTATATATGTAATACTATATTACCTTATTAAGTATATGAGAAATAGAATAATTATTTTCAATACAGAAACTTTTTGAGTAAAATTAAAACCTAACAAAGCACGAGTTAAAAGCGATAACCAAATGGTCCAAAATACTTAGAAGGAGAAAAGGATGGGTTGGTAAACTTGTGGGAGGGAAAGATGGAATCAATGCAAAGTCCAAAGAAATCATGGAAAAATAAAATTTAGGACTTCCGATCCGCTAACTTATGTGGTGGCTGAGAAAGCGGCACTAAAGAAGAAGAAGCAGCAGACTTAGGTCCTTTATAGAGCTCATACCATATATCATTTGCTAATATAGTTAAAAAGTTTGATTAATAGTCATGTATTGCTACGGTAAAGAGTATACTGCTCCAATAATTATCAATTATAAAAATGTTATTAGAAACGATGTTAAAAGTGATATTTTCAGTTTCTGGTACCGTTTCTCATATAGTTATTTTGTACCCTTTTAACTATTTTTATATAATTTATCATTTTTATACCCATTAAAAACCTTGTCTCATATATATTATCAATCGGATCCAAAATCAATCAAGAATTAATTTAGTTTTTGTAAATTAGAACTGTAAGTAAATATACCTAAAGGTATATCCCATCCATTTGGGACTGAGACAAACCCGCCAAATAGATCTTATCCATATATTAACATCTCAAAGACTGATTCTCAAACGCCTATACGAATATATATATAAAAAGTGTATACTAAAAATTATCTTAGAGAACTTAAGGTTTGTCTAACGTTTATTATATCATCCGCATATTCAACAAAAGTGAAGTAAAGGCACAAAAAGATAAAACCCAAAAAAAAAATAATGAATCTGATCAAATTGCAAATTAGAAGGTAATCAGATCTGGTAACGTGTGAGTAAAGTAAACTGGCTCGTCAATAACTATAAGAGGCAGCGGACTTGGATCCACGTTATACTTTCTATGCTGATCAGTTTCTGTATTTTCCTTACATGTGAAACACAAGTCGTCTTCGAAAACTTCCCATTTATCGGTTATGATTGTCTGCAACAACTCCGGTCTCTCCACTAATATGATACCTTTTTCTTCCTCTACTTCCATCTCCTCCTTCTTTGTCTCCTCTTCCACTTCTTCGACTCCATTGATAGCTTTCTCGATTGCTTTAATGTCTTCTTCTGGTATGCTAACAAATTTAGGGATTTCGTTCGCATTTGAGACCCCGAATTCTTTGCAGAACTCAAAGTAGAGTGCGAGGTCTTCTCCTTGAGATGTAGCCTTCTTTACAATTTTAAGAGCCATAACAGCTTCTGATTTTCCAGTAGCTGGATGAATCTTGATGAGAAGCTTGGCGATAGCGCTGCAGATTTTTCCATAAATGTCAAAGATCTCAATCACCACGCAGTCCATGGCTTCAAGGATCAGCGTCCTCTTCATGTTATCAGCCATTGGACGGATTTGGAGTAGCATATGGAGAAGAGACTGGAGTTTCTGGATCCTTTCGAGCTCTTGGCTAACGGATTCAACCTGAGGTTTCCTGTGGCGGCGACGGAGTTGATCGGACATAAAGAAAGAGTATTGGTCAAGAAACGAAAAGTAGGCACGAATAAAAGCATTGAAACCCCAAGTCTTGCTGGGACGGGAATGGCCATCCGAGAAATCAGAGAGGTCGAAAGGGAGGCGACGAATCTCCTGAACGGACGAAACTTTGCAACAAAGCACACCGTGGACAAGCATAAGGGCTTTCAAGGCAACGATCCAGCTTCTTGTGCGGTTAACACGAGAGGAAAGGGAATGAACAAGAGGCTTGAGATTTGTGGGAGAGGAGCGTATCCATTTGTAGACACGGTGAGCGTTGCGGTAATCGACGGATGTGTCATCGTGAGAGGTTGCGTGGATGATAGCGGAGTCAAGGTCAGGGTTGCGGAAGGAGGTTTTCCGGGAGAAGCCGATGGAAAACAAGCTTTTCCGGTCTTTGAGAGCACCAGAAGCCCGTTTCCATAGCTTCATCATCAGCCGCCTCCTTCTTTCGCCCTTTTCCTCTCTAAATTCTCTTTTCTCTCAAACCAAAAAAGCTTTACCTTGTTGTCTCTATTTTAAGTTTTAATTCTTTTGCCACCCTTGCTTTTGACCGTTGTAAACGGTTTTTCGTTTATTTTTTAATTTTAAAACAAGTATAGACATTAAAAGCTGGCACGTGTGATCAATACACGTTTTAGGTTAGTTTTGTGCACGTCGGCTGGCCTGATGAAGACACGGTTTCATCACCTTATTATATATACTTTTATCTTATGATATAACTGATCAAGTTAAGAACCGAAGCTAGATCGAACTGTACAAAACTGTTTTGAACTAGAGAACCTTTAAATACAAAACAAACTGAGGTCAAACTGGAACTGTAATAAAAGAAGACTGATGATAGAGAAAGGGAGTTGTGGAAAAGCTGTCGGCCGAGCTTTTAGTAATCTCGGGACCATGTTGAAAGGATAAAGTCAAAACGTTAGGAAAAAATGATACATGTCTGAGCCCGGGTTCGAACCGGGGACCTCTAGTGTGTGAGACTAGCGTGATAACCGACTACACCACCCAGACCTTTTTGTTGAGTTAAAGCTTGTTCTTTACTAAATATACAAAACTAATGCCATATCGAATTTGCTTATCCACGTTGATTAAGTATTATGTTTCAAATAGAGATTCAAAGAATATGAGGTTGCATGGCAGAAAGGGGGGAAAAAAAAGCATACAAGTTGTATATATATTCACAATCACAAAATTCAAATGATAAACCTCTTAAGACAAATTTTATACTACTATTTAACAATAATTAAGAAAGTATTATCACACACAACTTCTATAAAATATATTTTTCCTATGTAATTATATTCATATGACGATATTTACATACAAGTTATGTAACTCACCTTACGGCAAGATCCATCCAAAGATTCGTTAGAAAATTTCTCAAAACCAAATTTCATATAAAAAATATGAGATCCCCGGTTACTTCGATTCAAACATTGTTCATTGTTCGTTACAAAGCTGTAAACTCAAAGACATTTTCCAAACAGATTAGTAACAAGAATAGACAAACACCTCATCAGATTCAAATTTTTTTTTTTTTTTTTTGGGGTTTGGATCATCAATAAATGAAAAACCTTATCTAGATGAAGAGCGGCGAATGCAAGTGGCTTCAATGGTGATGAAGCAAACTAAGCAGAAGAAGAGAATGATAAGCCCGACAATGATTCCGAAAGTCACTGGATCCATTTCTACGATTCACCATTTCACCTTAATCTTTTTTTTTTTTTTTTTTGACAATGATTCACCTTAATTTTTTTGGCACACGAAACAATAAAAGAGAGATCCTTTTGGCCGGAGGTCTAGTCATTCGTGTCAGCGTGTCATTTAATTGATTCCATAATTTGTAAGCACTAGGTAGGTTTTTTTATAACTAGCTAGCTAGTAGCCCGTTTTAGATCTAATTTAGACTTATACTAGTAATTTTCACAGAGACCTTTGATAAAATGCAGCCGTCAGTTCGGATCTGTAGCACAATGTCTCGGATGTTTAGACCACACAACATAGTTATTTATAGGACCCTTATTTATAACATTATTTGATCTATGATAAATATGAAAATGGTTTTCGTGATATTTAGTTTACGGCGGACGTTGCTGATTTTCATTAGATATTTTTTGAATTTGATTTGTTTGACATTCAGAAAATCCTAATATACATAATTTCATTGTGTTTTCGTTTAATCCATTTCCCTATCTTTTGTGTGCATCAATCTTATTTTCGTAGATTCGACCTCAAAATAGTACGTTGTATTATCATTCATTGTGGTAGTTTAAGCTTTTAAAATTCGTGATATCAAAATTAATAGTATTGCATATTACATTTATTCTTATACTCTTTTTTTTCAGTGTTTACAAGCTAGTCAGAAGAATAAGATAGTGAAAACAAATATTGTTTTTGTACGTGCATTTATAAACGAAAAAGTTTTGGATGTTAAATTTTATATGCCTTGTGTAACGATTTATCCCTTTATTTTTCCTTTGGTCATATTATTATATTTGAAAAAATTAATTGAACAATATGATTGGATATAACAGATCAGGCAATAAAGATATATAAATAATATCGTGATGCAATTATTTTGTTGTTTTGCTTTTGGTAGAGAGTTTGATTCGGCTAGACCACATTTGCTTAGTTGGCATATCGGCGAAGCTGTTTTAAGAGACATGACAGGTAAACAATCCATGATTGCGTATGGGCATAATTTATCCTCTTCTATTTCTCAATTTCCTTTCCGACACATATATCTACAACATACTCATCACTCACATATTAAACGCATTCTTAGCATTTAAGAATCAATCACACTTCATAAGCTTCCTTATAATACAAAGTTTTTTTTTTGTCTTGTATATATATATATATACTGATTCACGTGGATTGATATAACAAGCAGTGTAATCAAATGTTGAAAAAGCAAAACAATAAAGTATTTTCTTTTACGGTGAATTCAAATAAATTTATAAATAAACAAGATTATTATATGGTCAAATTGGTCAGAATTTTTTTATATGACAAGGCTTTTGGGTTCAAAGTTTTGAGCCTGTGCATGTGTGTATTATTGCGTGACCACTGACCATAAACGAATTATAAAATGTTCAAGATTTTCCGAATATTTTTGGTTTAAAGTTGTAGGAAAGCAATATAGATAAGTTAACCCCTTTAACAAAAAAAAGGAAAGATGAATAAATAATATATGAAGAGAAACAGTCATATACGTTATAATAATCTTGTTCGGTCCACCATGTGGACGCTATATTATCCAAATGTGACTTACAAGCGAGAAACCCACTAGCACTCACATGCACAGTCGACTTATATAAATATGTTGCTTTTTCACATAAAGCTCGTTGTGCAAAAGAACAGAATGGGATCTACGTTTAATATCGGCGGCACAGTAATGACTCTGCTTCTCTGTTTCTTATTATTATCTATGGTTCCAAAACTTGAGGCCGAGCTCACAACGGTCGAACACGCACCAAACCCCGATGGCTCAATCAGTTTTCTGGTTATTGGAGATTGGGGTAGGCGTGGACTCTACAACCAATCACAAGTTGCCCTCCAGGTACGTATGTACTACTAAATTACATACTATATATAGTATATACATATATATACCCATATATGTTATATTTAGTAAATTTAATGGAAACATATATAGATGGGTAGAATCGGAGAGAATATGGATATCGATTTTGTGGTATCGACGGGTGATAACATCTACGATAGTGGGATGAAAAGCATCGACGATCCCGCCTTTCAACTTTCCTTCACCAATATATATACTTCTCCTAGCTTGCAAAAGCCATGGTACTCAGTGTTGGGGAATCACGACTATAGAGGAGATGTTGAAGCACAGTTGAGTCCTGTCCTCAAATCAATAGATAGCCGTTGGACTTGCATGAGATCTTTCATAGTAGACGCTGGTACTAGCCATTACATATATAAATACGTAGAATATATCTTACAAGTTTATTGTTACATAATCATATATACGAGTTTAATTTCTCACTTCTTGTCTCTAAATTCGGACAGAGATCGTAGAGCTTTTCTTTGTCGACACAACACCTTTTGTAGACGCTTATTTCCTCAATCCAGATGGTCAAACTTACGACTGGAGCGGAGTATCACCGCGAGAATCCTATCTCCAGACCATTTTAACGGTACTTGAGAATACATCATATATGTCTTAACCATTAGTTTTGTAGGAATTATCGTGTGATATCGATGGCGCTCACATGCATGTATTACTAATTATAATGTGTAGGAGTTAGAAATGGGTCTAAGAGAATCAAGAGCAAACTGGAAAATCGTGGTGGGTCATCATGCCATCAAGAGTGCTTCTATTCATGGGAATACAAAAGAGCTTGAATCTCTTCTCTTACCCATCCTTGAGGTTCATTTTCTTCTCACTCTTATAAATAGAGTTATGTCTTCAGTACTGTTTCAAACCCAATTAATAGAAAAGAAAAAAAGTGAACTTATAGTTTTAGTTTCTAATTAAAAAATATTTCTAAAACTTTGACATTTTTATTCAATCCACTAAATATTTTTGCAATTAACAAATAATTTATGTTTAAATACTAAAAGTTGTAACTCCTTACGGAAAAGAAACAAATGTAACATGTATAGATTCTTGGATTTGTTTCAGGCGAATAAAGTTGATCTCTATATGAACGGGCATGATCATTGCTTGCAACATATTAGCACATCTCAGAGGTAACACCAATGATTCGTTATATATTAGAAACTAAAGTTGCGTGTTTGGTTGGATAAAAGCCGATAATTGTGAATAATATTTGTATTACTATCTTGCAGTCCAATTCAGTTTCTAACTAGTGGTGGTGGGTCAAAGGCATGGAGAGGTTATTACAATTGGACAACACCAGAAGATATGAAATTCTTCTATGATGGACAAGGTTTCATGTCAGTTAAAATCACTAGAACCGAAATGGGTATCGCTTTTTATGATGTCTCCGGCAAAATATTGCACAAGTGGGACACATCAAAAATGTTAGACACTGACTTTTATTTCCCATTGTAAGCTCATTTGTTAATCACATGAAAAATCAATTCAAGAACATAAATTTTACATATAAATACGATTGTTATGAGTGACTCCACAAATTCAAGTAAAATATGAAAGACCACGTTGAAGTCCATGCAGAATGTGGAGAATTTATGCACGAGGCCATCCTCATCATGGGATCTATATCACAACTGATTTAGCTATACCAAACCATGGTGCAAATTAAATGCAATTCTTTTTTTATCCATTAAACATTGAACCGAACAAACAAATACCAAAATATTTGGAGCTTCGTACGGTATTTTTTCAATTTATAAAATATGTTTTCTTTTTTTGCCATGGAACCATTAGCGTAGATTAATTATCGATTGTAAACTTAAATTATTTTGAGTTTTAATAAAATGTTTATATTGTTAGCAACACAAAAATAATCTGTAAATAGATATATTTATCTATGTGAAATGATTTTAGTCTAATGTCACATGATAAGTTTACTAATAACATGTTCCATCACATCAGGAATCGAGTTTTGTTACTTACGAATGGAGAGATTTGCTTAATAAGCCGATATGCTGTGCTCTAATGTTGAAATATATATATATATATATATATATATATATATATATATATATTCAAGATAAAACTTCAAGATTGATGTATTTATTTCAATTCAAACCAACATAAATTACAAAACCAAGCCATCAACAAACAAGATAGGTAAACCCAAATTAAAGAATAATATACCAAGAATGTAAATGGAATCTACATTTAAGAAATAAATTCCTATATATTAGGAGTTAGAAACATGTTAATACTTGAATCATATTTATATTTTGAATAATGTTTACAATTTTTCTATAAAATGTTCACAAATAACTGTTTTCTTCAGTGAACTTGCAATATATACAAAGAAAAACTCATGTAAGATTCAAAAAATTGAACAAAAACAAATCAGAAGAGGACATGAACAAAAATTGAACTTTCTAATGCCGAACTAAAGCATATACCAAACCATGGTGTCAATTAAATGCAATTTTTTTTTTATCCATTAAACATGGGACCAAACAAACACATACCAAAATATTTTGAGGTTCATTCAGTACTTACCAATCTAATAACTACAGTAAAACTCTATAAATTAATAATGTTGGAACCATGACATTTTAGTATAATTAATAATATTAATTTATAGTGATATTAATTTATTTTATATTATAGATGTATTTTTTATTGTTAAAATTTTTGAAAAATATGAATTGAGACAATTTCACAAAATAAGATTATATTTTTAGATGATATAAAATCGATAATTTTGGAATTATAATTTGATATTTAGAAAAAATTATTGACAATAAATTAAAAATACTATAAATAATTCACTTGTACATTTGACATATAATATAAATTTATGAATAATGAACTCAATTGTCGTATTTTAATAGCTTATAAAACTATTAAATTGAAAATGATGCGTATATAGAAATTGAAAACTTAAATAAAGTTTTTAGCTAGAGAAAATTCAATTTTTTAAAACATACATTGATATATTGTCAATAACGTGGAGGTAGGATGGTCAGTTGGTCAGATCTAGTATGGATTGTATCAATATATATATATATATATATATATATATATATATTTTTGTATGATTATAATGAATGGTTCACCGGACCGGACCGGCGGTCGAACCACGTTAACCCGCGAACCGGCAACATGTCCGGGTTGGGTTAATATCAAAACCCAAAAGAAATTGAACCGGTAAAAAACCATATCAACCCGCCAAAAAACCAAAAACCGGTGAACCATTAAACCGGATAAAACCGGGTTCTACTTTTTTTTTGAAAAAATGAGTGCAATTAATTTAATTAATTACCTTTTCTAGTTTTCTTCTAAGCAAATTAGCAATAGTAGGGTTTCTTAGAGAATGTAGATTAAATGTTCTACACTCTTATTCTCTTATTGTTTGAATTTCTAAAATATTTTATTAGTACTGGTTACACTTTGAGTTTGTTACACTTTGAGTTTATTACTTTTTAAGGTTTTTTAAAAACATTATGATTATTGAAGTATTTTATTTGGCATATCCAATTATATCATAGTTATAATCATTGAAAAAAAATAGAAAACCTATTCATACCTATTATTTATAAAAGTATCATCAAAATCAATTGAACCCGGTCGACCCCGGTCGAACCATGTTGACTCATGACCCAGAAGCTTTTCCGGTTCAGTTACCGGTCCGGTTTTAAAAACATTGTCTTCAAGTGTTCTTTTGCTGACGTGTCACCTTGTAAACGAAAGAAACGTTTTATTTTTTTCATTTCATTCGAATATTAATAACCATTATATTATTAAATAGTATTAAACATTCTTAAATTATTTATTAAACATTAATTTATGTATTTATTAAACATTTTTAAATTTCTATAAGAATATTATATTATTAAATCTTAAGATCTTATACATGTTTTCCCAATAACTACCTTCTTAACAAAAGTTCTTAAGAACTGATCTTACATTATTTTTACAATATTTCTCCTCTAACAACACCCTTACTTGATCTCCTATAAACATGCCCTTACAATTTGTTCTAATCTATATTTAGGTTAGGTTAGCCATCGTAGTTAGTGACTATAGAGTATAGACGATAGCAACCTTTTTGGAAGTAGACTGATTCCAAACGCCAATTTGGATAAATATATATATTGACTTTGACCAAACCAAAACAGATTCTCTATAAGAAATCAAAACTAATTAACTCACCTACTGATTAGGCACGTGGTTCATGTTCCAACAAAAACGCACCGTTTCACCTGTCAAACTCCCCCAATCTCTCTCTGAGCATTTTATAAACTTAAAGACTCTTTCTCTCTTTTGGAATCCAAAATCTTTTGTTTTTCCGACAATGGCGGCTACTACATTGTACAAGTCTTGTCTGCTTCAACCCAAGTCCGGTTCCACCACTCGCCGATTAAACCCTTCCCTCTTCAACCCTCTTCCGAATCCGACGAGTAAGTCTCTCTCTCTCTCTCGCTCGGGATAGATGCGTTCCTTATTCGAATCAAAAAAGGCTTCGAATTTTTTTATTAAATCTGTTTTGTTTCCTCTGTTTTAGGAGTTTCGGTTTTGGGGAAGAGTCGTAGAGATGTCTTTGCGAAAGCTTCGATTGAAATGGCGGCATCGAACTCCACCACACCTTCCGCTGTTGTCAATACCTCTAAGCAGAATGGTCCTATCATTGTCATTGATAATTACGACAGCTTCACTTACAATCTCTGCCAGGTTTCATTTCCAGACTCAATTTTATAGTGTTTTGGTTTTTTGGTCAACCAATCAATTCTATAGGAATGTATTCAAGTATGCATGTTGATTTGATTGTTAGAACTTAGAATCTCATTATTTCACAATACAATCTAATTTGGACATGCTAGTAGAATAGACAATGATGTAATGTAAACTCTCTTTTGTTATGTGATCAATTGTTCGCTGCCTAGAGTCTTGGTCTTTTTAAGTAGAATCTTTTAATCCTGTTCAAAGTTTGAATTGGTGATTGTGTGAGTTGCTTTTGTTGACCTTTTGATTTGGTTATTCGTTGTTTAAAATATCACATAACACACGTAGATCCCAAATATACAGTTTGGTTTTCATGTCTTAGTTCTAGTTCTCTTGATGTGGTGTCTTCTGCTTTAGCACAAACAAAATTTTGAATTGTATCGTTTTATTGTAGTATATGGGAGAGCTAGGATGCCATTTTGAAGTTTACCGCAATGATGAACTTACAGTAGAGGAGCTTAAAAGGTAAGAAGAGGGAAACTATATATGTGTTCTGTTGTTTAAAACGTAATCTGGCTAGTCCAATTGGTGTTGATTCCTATATTATGTCTCTCCCTCTTTGCAGTAAAAATCCCAGAGGGATATTGATTTCTCCTGGGCCTGGTAAGTTTTTTGGCCTCTGAAATTCTTTTATGACTATCTTTCTGAAATGCTGGAGAAAGAAGTTAACACTTTTCTTAAATTTGATAGGTGCCCCTCAAGACTCTGGGATTTCCTTGCAAACTGTTTTGGAACTCGGACCTCATGTTCCTTTATTTGGAGTATGTATGGGTTTGCAGTGTATAGGAGAAGCATTTGGAGGTTAGTTGCATATAAAGAAGACATCTTAAACATGGTTTTATTCTTTGTATGTTATGTATCCACAACATTTTTGTTTGAACTTTTATCAGGAAAGATTGTGCGGTCACCGTTTGGTGTTATGCATGGGAAAAGCTCAATGGTTCACTATGATGAGAAAGGAGAAGAAGGCTTGTTCTCTGGATTATCCAAGTAATGAATCAGATTATTTTCTGTGTTGTATCATGAAACAGTTATCATAAGTCTGTTTAAATGTGTAGTAAAACAAATCTTGTTGGTCTGTTGTTTCCAGCCCTTTCCTTGTAGGTAGATATCACAGCCTCGTGATCGAAAAAGATACATTTCCCAGTGATGAACTTGAGGTGACTGCATGGACAGAAGATGGTCTGGTTATGGCTGCCCGTCACAGGAAGTACAAGCATATACAGGTAAAACCCACTCAAATGTTGTCATGTATCTCTTCTTGCCTCCTCCATTTCAAAGCAGAACTCTTGAAGTCTTTTAAAAATTGTCCACAGGGAGTTCAATTTCATCCGGAGAGTATTATAACAACCGAAGGCAAGACAATTGTCCGCAATTTCATCAAACTCGTAGAGAAAAAGGAATCTGAGAAGCTGACATAGACTTAGCCTGAATGAGGAAATCAGCAGCTGTTCGAATTAGTGCCTCCCCTGTAATAAATGTTTGCCAATGGAAAATGTTCCTACAAGCTTGGTCATGCATCCTCCCATTGTTTCTATCATAAATATTAGATTTGTTCCTCCACTTTTTACTTAATTTGTGAAATTTAAAAGAGAAAACTATGGTGATTCACGCATGCATGCATAGTGAAAACAAAATGGCCACGGGCCTTTCAGTTTTAGTAGTACCTAATTTCACTTCAGGACGGACCTGAAAAGGCTCGATAGTATTGATATGATACACTGGTGTTGGAAGCATAACACACATGAGATAAAGATCAGAGATCACTTTCGTATTATCATACTAACTGGATTCCCTTTCAAGTAAACGCAGAAACATACATTTTAAGTTTGTTTAACCCCAAAATTGGTCTGACAATATATACTTCAAAAACCATGTCATGCTTTGCTTGGGGATGGTGCAATACTGCAATATAATTCAAAGTTGTGGTATATATAAAGTAATATCGCAAGTGAGAAAGTGGGTAGAACGATAAATTGACTACCAGACGACAATGCAAGAAAGCAAAAAAAAGGTTACTTCACCAAGAAACTTCAACCATGGTCTATGACAAGAACAAGGACGAATGAAATAGGGTAGATTAATAGAAAGCTGAAATCGTTTAACTTACTTAGCTGATAAAATAGAAACGAAACTGAGAAGTAGCAGTCTTGAGATATGAAAGAAACAGGAAACTAAACACATCTCTCTTTCCTTTTGAGCAGTTAATTAGTTGAGTTGCACCAAACTGGGAAGGTAAGAAGAAGAGCACACAACCGGGGGACAATATAGACTCGCAAAACAAGGCCCTGATGAGGACTGACAAGGTTCCCCGCGATTGGGAGCGACTCCAAGAGTCACAGGTTTGAAGTATCCGTCTTGTCCACTGATAAAAGCTGTGTGGTAACGAACTCTCTCGGGTAGGGTGGGTAGGGTGGTTAGGTATCCGTCTATGTCAAACACCACAGCGACTTTCTGTTCCTCGTCAATGAAGAAGGTGCCCCCACCCATCTCATGGTTAAACAGTTCACCAGTGAGGTCGACCGGTCTCATATTCACTTGCAAAAACTTGCTCCAGGACACAGAGTTGGGCTCGATCTTGGTAGTAACCCAAAACTCAACTGTGCTAATCTTATCACAATAATAAACACCCTCATTATGATAGAGCACCACGAGCTGCTCGTCTCTAACGCTAGAGAAAGTGACAGTCTCGTCGATACCAGAGTGAAACGGAAGAGGCAGAGGCGGACCAAATGTCTCTGTTGTGATATCAAAACAGATCAAGAAATCTTCAAGATCCGTTATCTCTCCATCTTCATTAGGTTCAATATACTGCCGATTCTCTTGAGCAAAAAAGTAGGCATTTCCCTTCACAGACGCGCTATGGTTAAACACTATATCCAAGTCGGGTCGATGGACCTTGAGATCCCTCCATGAATTAGAGCTCAACTGGTAGATTTCGTACCTGGAAACTTTTTTTGGATGTTGGTAATAATCCTGAAACCTCACGATTTTGTGGTTACGGTTCATGTCGTATCCAAAAGCATAACTGTCTTGCCAGTGGAAATCGTTGAGTCTGATCCACTTTGTTTGCCCCAAATAAGGGTTCCAAACCAGCAGCCTCGACTTGTCCTCAGCGACGCATAACAGTAAGCCGTCGCAGTGATGCACTTTTGATATCTTGACTTGATTAAGCAAATCTACCTGCTTTATAGCCAAGTCTTGTCCTTCTTCTTCTTCTTCTTTTTCCTTTCTGCTATGGAATTTAACTGAACAAACCTTTGAATTTATCGTCATAAACCCTAAAAACTGTTGCCTTGACGCTGACGCTTCACCCAAAACCCAATCTTTGGTTAAAGTGTTCCATAATTTGCAAGTGGATCTCACAGCTCCCAGAGATGTTATCGGAACCCTCGTGAGTATTTTCCCCCCTACCAAATCCAGTGGAAGATCGCAGATCCTCGTCCTCGTCATTCTTCTTCCAGCTTTTTTCTTGCCGGCTCTCGTCATTCTTCCAGCCTTTCGTCTGACGACGCCGCCGCACAATAGAAAATGATTAGGGTTTTCGTCTTTTTGTACAATCATTTCTTTTGCTCTCTCTCTCTCTCTCTCTCTCTCTCTTGCTTTGATATATGTGGACCCCGGAACTATCTCTCTTTTTCTCTTTCTCAGTAAACCACAAAACGACGCCGTTTCCGGCTCGCCGACTTGATTCACTTGCTGAGATATTTTGGAACACAGCGAAGAATCTGAGAAAGACAAAAGTAATAAGGGCAAGAACATAACATCATCGTGATGTTTTTTTTTTTTTTTTTTTTTTCATTTTCTTTCTTCGCACCGAGATGTGTGATTTTTGTGTATGTAATCGCACTGGAAAACCCTAATCTTCTCGGGGGGGTTGTCATCTCCAAAATTTAGTAGGGTTCAATCTCTATCCTTGTCTCCGGCTTCGAAGGGGAGCGGAGAAATGGGAGAAGACCAGCTAGATTTCGAGCTCCCCGTAAGAGGTTCTCGCTAGAAAGATCACGTCAATGGCGATAGCTTCAAGGGTCTCTAATCTAGACTCTGAGGTTGTGGAATTGAGGCAGAAGCTTGTGGATAAGGAGAATGCTGGGCTGTGCGTGAGCTTGAGGAGAAAGGCTTCTCGCCTTGAGAGAGATTGCCCCGAGGCTGATTCGAGATTGAAGATTGTCCTCGAGGACAATGTGATGTGAGTTTCGTTTCAGTATCCAATTCTGCCGAGATAGTTTCTTGTTGATGGAGACATAGTCTTAGGGGAATGACTAATTAGATTCAGGATTTTTTTTTTTTTTGGTGTTACAGGACAATTTTCAATTTTGTGTGTTATGATTTAATATTTGGTGTATTGGTTTGATGTTTAGACTTGACAAGTGTTGTTGTATAAATTATACTGTGAAGTTGGTATATATAGGTAGTTATTTATGCAGCTGTGGTCTGTATATTGAGTTTTGTTTGCTCATTATCCAAATCAGTGTATGAGAACATATCTGCGCTTAAGTGTAAAAATCTCTTATAGATTGTAACTGTCTTCCTTTTCTTTTTTTCTGCTAAAGATGAACCTGACTAAGGAGAAGGATTCACTGGCAATGACTGTAACAAAACTCACTCGTGATTTGGCTAAGGTGATACTTTTTTTGTTTGGTTATCTGATGCATGTTTGATTTTGTATTTCACATCATTATACTTTTTGCGAGCTAATGTTTCTACTTTTTTTTTTTTAGTTGGAGACATTCAAGCGGCAGTTAATCAAATCCCTGAGCGATGAGAGTGGTCCTCCGGTAAGAGATTCAAGCTTTTGTTACCATTACACATTCCTTTTCTTGTTTTGTGTTTTTAGTGCACTCCAGTGAGGGGACTAAAGCATTTCCTGCTATTTCTCTCTATCTTGCATGCTTCTGGCCTCTGATTTAAGAGATTGATAGTCTTCTCCTTCTCCATTTGTTATTACAGCAAACAGAACCTGTTGATATCCAGGACATGCGACCAGTCAATTCCTGGACCAGACAAAACTATAGTGGATCTACAGACATGACCAATCCAGGTGTCGAAGGTAACATTGAATCAAATATCCGCTGTTATGCTTTTATCTCTGAGCTGCAACTGAAGAACAACGTATGAGTTTTTATTCTGCAGCTTCAAAATACACTGGAAACAAATTTGAGGATCAGAACCTGGATTTTGGAACAGAGGGAGAGAGGAGCTGAATCGATCGTACCGTTGAGATTGTTTTGAGAAAGATTGATGTTGATGAGTGTACGGATACGACAGAATCCGTAAGGAAACCCGCCGAAGATATTATAGTCGGAGAGATCGATGGCAGTGACGGTGCTACCGTACCGTTTCTGATGTTGTCGTCGCATGTGATTCCCGTCCAGTTACACGGATTACGGTTATCTCCGGTTATGATCCAATCTTGTAAATTTCCATCCGGGTCAAGAAGTCGGGTCTTTTTAACCCGGTTTAGAATCTCAGCATCTCCGTTGGAAGAAACTTGGAGGAAACAAGAAAGAAGAAGAAGAAGTAGAGAGAGGAACAAGGAGAGAGTAGTAGGATTGGTCATCGTGTTGAGAAGATGATGATGAAACACGATGAAGGTGAATAAGGAATGTTGTTATTGATCATGAACGGATTTGCAGGTTTTTTCCAATGAGACTTTCGCTCGTTTTTGGTTGCTTTTGATTCACATGGGAAGTACCAAAGTAGGCTTAGTGTGAGTGACAGTTTTTTCTTGAAGTGTTTGTGGAGTCTTAAAGATAAGTTGGAAAGGAATCTAGAAAACTTTTGTTAGTGACTTAATGTTCACTCTTTGAAAACCCCAACATTATCTACTTTCTTTTTTCTAGTTGGGTAGAATTGGATGAACCTAATAATTTAATTAATGTATGGTGTAAAATCGGCTAAATCTTAGAAAGAACATCTCATCATACGTCTAATACAAAAATGGGTTTTTATTGTATATTGGGAATTGAAAATTTTGTCTTTGTTTAAGAGATTTTTAGAACGGTGCGAGTGTGAAGAAAGTGAAATGCGAGCAAAGGCGTGGGTTAAAATGTCCAAATCTTTTTTGGTTTACAATTACAGACAATCCAAGAATTTTGAATGGGAAGGAGTTTGATTAGTGAAATGCGGAGTAAAACCCGAAAACATGAAAATGGAGTAGTATCACGTAAGTTATCATAATAAGAAAACGTAATGTAACGTTTCACCCTTTTAATTCCCACTAATTATAACCGTCTGCTGCTTTTGTGTGTGTGTGTGTGTGTGAGTTTTCATAATCATAGTTGCATTGTACTAGTCTACTAGATTATATACATTTGTAAGCTTCTATTGGTTGTTTAAGCTTAGATATGCCTTTACATAACAAAATAATTATTCTTGACTTCAGTGTCTTTTGATGTGTTTGATAAATCCAGCGTCAGAGTCTTTGATGTTTCACTCTTTTGTATTTTGGAGAGCAAAAGCATTTTTTTAAAGGTATATTCTTTGAAAATGCAAATTTGCTTGTAGATACAAACGTAAAATATACTACTCTTTCGAATTCGATAGATATACTACAAGATTGTACAAAGATACTAAATAAAAGGGTTATAACTAGCATTTCAGTAAAGAAATCATACCAGAAAAGGTTCTTATATGACTTACACATATTGTATTATCGAGAAAAATATTTTATTAAGCCTGAAGTTATTATGTTGTTGATGGTTAATCGGACAACAGTTAGTCAGTTACAGTAGCTTCGACTAGGAAGGAGGATGGTAAGTGTCTCTTAATAAGTGGATGCATTTACAAACAGAGAATGTTAGGTACTGATGTGTAGAATTTATTACAACAACTCTTTCTTTAGTCTTTAGTTAGGCGCAGTTAATGTCTAATCTTACAGTGCAATGAGACTGATCGGCCTTGTTTGCCCCAAATAAGGGTTCCAAATCACCAGCCTCGACTTGTCCTCAGCGACGCATAACAGTAAGCCGTCGCAGTGATGCACTTTTGATATCTTGACTTGATTAAGCAAATCTACCTGCTTTATAGCCAAGTCTTCTCCTTCTTCTTCTTCTTCTTTTTCCTTTCTGCTGCGGAATTTTACTGAACAAACCTTTGAATCCATCGTCATAAACCCCAAAAACTGCTGCCTTGGCGCTGACACTTTACCCAAAACCCAATCTTTCGTTAAAGCGTTCCATAATTTGCAAGTGGATCTCACAGCTCCCAGAGATGTTATCGGAACCCTCGTCAGTATCTTCTCCCCTACCAATTTCGGTGGAATATCGCAGATCCTCGTCCTCTTCATTCTTCTTCCAACTGTTTAAAAGAAGCTACGCAATAGAAATTAGGGTTTTGTCTCTTTTTTTTTTTTTTTTTTTTTTTTACAATTACAGAATGAATGAATGATACATTTTATTCTTATGTGGATAAGTATAGTCAATTTAGCAAAATCAGTTTCTTTCCATTTTTCCTTTTAGCATCTAGATTTCAATAATTAACTCTTTTTTTTTGCTACATCCCCAAAAGAAAAAAACACAGCAATTTTTTATGAATTAATTGGGGGTTCATATAAGGGGAGTTCTTAAATTTTTTTATGAATTAATTGTGTACTGTTTGGAATATAAGAACTCATGATCTCTTAGATAAAATTTTCTCTTTTATTGGTAAGTTCTTATTTTGGATCTCTTATTTTTGAAAATATTGTTTTTTAAAATTTTAAATAGAATAGAAGTGGTATAAATGTGTAAACATTTAAGATTTTATAAAAATAAAAAAAGATATTCCATTTTTATTAATTTTTAAACATACAAAACACAATAAAATATTAATACATATTAGTGCAATTCATAAATGGGAAAAATGATTAATTGCAATTTAGAAGTACAATTCATGGCCAAATAAAATCAAATTTGTCAAGCATACCAAAGGATATTACTACAAGCTAAATAGAACAAGAACAATGTACTCTTAAATTATACAATCATGTTGCCATCGATTATTTTTTAGCTAGTTTAAGCCAAGCATGCAGCAAAATTAAGCAGTGACCAATCAGACCCGAGATTAAAATGTGACCAAGCCAAGCCTGCAGCAAAAACAAACGGTGACCAAGACAAGCGTGCAACAAAATTAAAAAATGACCAATCCAAGCCAGCAGCAAATAAACCAATAACATCATACTTGAAGAGGAACATATATGCAAAAGAAGAAAACAAGAGTACCTGAAAGTGTATGGCTCCTTCTTTGTTGTTATCAGAAAAAGAACCAAACAATATGGATTCCGAGAAAAAGAAACAGAGGAAATATAAAACAGAACAAACAATGACTTGGTCTTACCTCATGTCTGGTTTCGCAGGGATCGAGGCAAAGCTTGCACCCTAGCTTATTTTTACAAGAAGCAAAACAAACATTCGCACACAAAGATCAAGAGTTCTGAGATCAGGACAGCCATAAGCTAAACTCATCGAATCCATCTCAACAGATGAAGCAAGACCAACCCTACAACGATATAACTCTTAAGCTGATTCCTGCACTTTCTTCAAATGGTCAACTGTGAGTAATAATATGGGATTACAGAAGACGCTTTAGCAAAATTTTAAATTTGTTAGCACGTACGTGAGCTTTTGTATCACCACATCATTCACATCATGTATTCCACTACTATAGTTTTATCGATAAAATTCACGATGACTAAAAAAGAGAGACAAAGACAACCATGTAATCCCTAATTAGTAAAATCATTTTAGCACTAAGTAAATAAAGGCTAAAGTCAACAAAGAAGAAAAGGCTTGACCATGTAGAGAAACAGAGCAAATGGATTTCAGAGATGCAATAAAACTGGTATAGAGCTAATACTGTTTTTTCGAACTGCTTCTGAACCAACTGGTTTCAGACTTTTAGCCAAAGACGAGCTGACACGTCGTCCCAATGTAACGCTCCTTCTCCAAAACAACAGCCATGTCTCTGATGAGGATATACATATCATTAGACCAAAAGCCACAATCAACTAGTACATTTTTCACAACACCAAAAGCCACAATCATCAATTCAAAGCTATATATGCAAATTATATACCTCAAGATCAGCACTTCTCTTCTAAGATATTTCTTAACTTTAGTCTCGAACTCAACATTGCTTTCCTGCATACAAATTTGAATCAAAGTCTCCAACTTTGCTAAAACCCAGAACTAATGAACTGTTAGAAATTGAAACACAACAAAGGTAGTACCTACTCAACAGGAGGCAAAACAAGATTGTTATCCTCTGAACTGAGCTCCATTTTGATCCTTATCACCTAAACAAATCATACAACTCAATTACAATTAAGAAAACCCATTAAATCCTGACTAATTCTGGTTAGCCCCCTGCCTCATTTATGGTTCACGATAGAACGAAAACAGCGGAAGATAGAGATAACTCTTAAAACATTTTTTAGGAACGAAACAAAGTTCAAATCGAAGAAGCCTTCACCTGAGATTATAGAGAACACGGCGCGGAGAAAGAATAACAAACGGCGGTGAAGCTATTTAGGTTTTTAGCAGATTCGATTCTAAACCCTTCCTCTGATTCCAGATCCTTGATTCCAAATTCCTTCCTTTATTGTTTCGAGAATTCGATCGCGAGAGAAAGAGAGAGAGGAAAACAAATAAAATCTAGGTTCCCAAATTTTCTTTTTCCTTTTGTATTATTCTATCGGCCAACAGAAAACAAACACGTATCGTCTCTTACAATAAACTAGATTCTGACCCTTGTATAGTCTAGTACAAAATGACGACCGGTTACATTGGTTGGTGATATGATGTAGATTATGTTACCTGGACACAGAAGTGTGGGAAAACTATGAATGTTTATATATTTATATATAGAGAGTATTGATTTCACTAGTTCATGAGTGTCTGCTTGATTTAGATTGATCCTCTTATACAAGACAAGAGTCTCCGGCTTTAGACAGAACAATACATATTATGTTCTCTAGTTCATCAGTGCCCGCTGAGGAACGATTCCTATGAATTTGATTTTTTGTTTTTAGTTTTAGTAATTTTTAAAATTTTAAAGGTAATTTTGTTTTTTTGGTAACATTTAATCAATCAAAAATAAACATACCCAACAGGCTTAATAAAGCCCAAACCAAAGCCCCCAAAACTTTCCTTAATATATGCCTATCCATCCCATCATTATTTCACAATTGCATATTTTTTATTTACTTTTGGTATATACTTTCATAACTTTTGTTTTCAAAAGGTTGTAACGTAATTTATGGGTTCCAATACCACTGTGATAAATTTATTTTCTCTCCATATGCATATGTAAGAATTCCCATGTGTACATAAAAATATACTAGGATTTATTAATCTAGACGATTTTCATTGTATTGCGCGCGAATGTAGTACAATTTGAGATTGAAAACAGAATAAACTAAAAAAAACTTTGAATTATCATCAAAGAAGCATCTCAAGCAACGATAACACAATATCAAAGAGGTCTATAGTAAAACCTCTAGTGTAAAAAATATAAAATTCGAGAAGGTAATAAGTTAATAATTTTTAAAAAGATTCCATGTCAAAAATTATCCCAATAATATCATAAATTAATAATCATATAAATTTACACACATATATATGTATATATGCTTTTATAATAATGGATCGTCTAATATTTTGAATTTTCTCCTAAAGTTCATATCTTTATAGATCTTTGGTGATTTTCGTAATCTTATAGATTCAGATTAGGTATAGCGATCTTTGTTGATAGATTAGGCATAGAGATCTTTATTGATAGAATCTTTTTTGATTTCCGTAATCCAGATTCTTAATCCAAATGTTTTCTAAATGTTTTTTTTCAGGATGATCCTGATGATAAATTTACTTTCTGGGATATCGAAGGTGTTCAAGTTCCCAGACGTCTTAACTGTCAACACGTTAAGCCAATGCTCATGCGTTTTTTGCACCTAAGAGGTATGCTCAATGACCTTTACATCTTGGGAGCTGTAGGCTTCTTAGAACCTTATCGCATCACCTCTAGGATCCATAATGCGTTATGGGATGAAGACATCCGTAAGAATTTTTTTTTTGTTTTGTATGTCTACATTTTTCTAGTAAATATATATTCATTCTTCCTCTTGATTTTCTTCCCAGAGGGTCGTGGAAATCAAGCAGCTGATAATTTTCTATGCGGATATGATATGAGCTCATATTGGGCAGCTATAAAGTAATTGATCACCATCACAGATCATGACCTGGAGTTTGGGATTGTATGGCGAGATAAGGAGGTATGATATTGTAATTCATATTTCTGAGATAAGTGCGGCTATAAAGTAATTCATATTTTTGAGGATGCGACATGGTGCAATTCTCAATTTGTTTGGTATATCTTGCAAGTGAACAAAGTGACTAGAACAATGTTTACAAGAAACAAATAAGGTACTTGACCATTTGAAGGAGGACAAGGAAGAAACAAGGCACTTAACCATCTCATGTACGAAAAGAAAGAATCTTCAACCATGATAAGAACAAGTGGCAAGATCGAGCAATTAAAAGGGGTAGAAAGATACATGAAAAAACTGAAATGTTTTAGATAATTAAGTAGAAACGAAAATGAGATGAACTCATCTGCAGATGAGTAGTCTTAAGATATGCAAGAAACAAAGATTAAGCATCTCTTTCTTTCCTTTTGTGCTGTTGGTTGAGTTGCACTAAACTTGGAAGATAAGAAGAAGAGCACACAAGTGGGGGACGATAAAGCTCTGGGACATACCCGGAACAAGGAGGTTCGTAAGGGTTTTTGGGAGCTACTCCAAGACTCACAGATTTGAAGTATCCATCTTCTCCAATGATAAAAGCAGTGTGGTAACGAACTGTCTTGGGACCCCTGGGTAGGTATCCGTCTATGTCGAACACCACATCGACTTTCTGTTCCTCGTCAATGAAGAAGGTCCCACCCGTATAATGGTCAAAGCGAACACCAGTGCGGGCAAATGGTCTCATTTCCACAGTCAAAAACTTGCTCCAGGAAACAGAGTTGGGCTCAATGCTAGTTGTAACCCAAATATGAACTATGTTACATGGAATACCAGAATCCTCGTCCTCCTGATATAGCAAAGCGAGCTGCTCTTCTCTAACACATGAGAGGGTCACAGTGTCCTCTAAACTCCAAGAGTGAAACGGAAGAGGCAGACGCGGTCCAAATATCTCTCTTGTAAAGTCAAAACAAAGCAAGAAATCTTCAACCTCATAGTCATCTACCACAAAATCTCCATTTTCCATGTATCCACCAGAACAGCCTGGTGCTAGTGTTGACTCATGAGCATAAAAGTAGGTATTTTCCCTTCACAGACACGCCGCCTTGATGAGACTCTATCTCCCAGTCGTGAGTGACCTCGAGAACCCTCCATGAACTGAAGTCGTAAATTTCGTACATGCAAACGCCTTTCTCGAAACAATCCAAAAACCTCAAGATTTTGTAGATACGGTTCATGTCGTATCCGAGAGCATAGCTGTCTAGCCTGTGGAAATCTGTTCTGGGGCTGATCCACCATTGTTGCAACAAATAAGGGTTCCAAACCACGAGCCTCGAGTGGTCCTTGGTGACGCATAACAATAACCCGTTGCAGTGATACACTTTAGACATCTCCACATGTTTAATCCTATCTATCTGCTTTATAGATATATCAACCAAGTCTTCCTCTTCCTTTTCATTGCTGCGGCAGAGATGGGATCTAATTGAACAAACCTTTGAATCCATCGTCATGAACCCTAAATAATTCTGCCTTGCCGCTGACGCTTTACCCAAAATCCAATTGTTGGTTAATGCGTTCCATAATTTTCAAGTGGACCGGACTGCTCCTAGAGATGTTATCGGAACCCTCGTGAGTATCTTCTCCCCTACCAAATGCGGTGGAAGATCGCGCATACTCTTCCCCTTCATTCTTCTTCTAACTCTTTTTTTTTCGGCTCTCATCATTGTTCAAACTGTTCGAAACAACACAGAAGCTACGCAATATCAATTAGGGTTTTGTCTTTTTTTTGGTGACAATAATATGTTAACTTAGGTTTCTTATTCTTTCCATTAATATACCCAACTTAATAAATAAATAAAAAAACAAATTCTTTCCATTTTTCTTTACTCCTTACATCTAGATTTCAGTAATTAACTTTGGTACAATGATATTTTTCATGTAAAAGTTGATCTAAGAGTTCTTGCGAAAGCTTCGATTGAAATGGCGGCATCGAACTCCACCACACCTTCTTCCGCTGTTATCAGTTCCTCTAAGCAGATTGACGTCCTATCATCGTCATCGATAATTACGACAGCTTCACTTATAATATCTGCCACGTTTCACTCTAACAATCTCAAATCTTCTGAACTGATGATTAGTTTGAGAATGTTATAATTTTGGTTTTGATCAACCATGTCTTAATCCGAACCATAAGGGTCCTGGCTAATTGCAAGTCCTTGATTTTATAGGCAATGCATTGTGATTGAATGTTATAATCTCATTGTCTCTCAATGCAATCTAGTTCCGAAACCATAAATTTAAGGACAAGACTATATGTAATGTAGAGTCTCTCTTGTTAATGTGATCAGAGTCGTTATGTCTGGCCATCAAACTTTCCAACGTAACACATAAGTAAGCCTTATTGTTAACAGGAAACTATATGCATTCTGTTTAAAACGTAACCTGGTTACTTTGGCCTCTGAAAATTATTTTCTGATTATGTGGTGTGTCAGAAATATGTAATAAACGATCAAGCGTAACACATAAGTAAGTCTTAACCATGCTTTTAACACATAAAATGTAGATGTAGTTTGTATTTGAATAATCCAGTGTTTTTATTTCTTTACATTAGTCTTAGAGCTCTTCATAACGGGATTGACAGGGGCGGATCTAGGATGATATTGTACTTAAATTATTTTCTGACTGAGCATTGCCAAATATAGTCTCCTAGCTCATTTGGTAGTTGTGTGATGTGCCACATCTTGTATAAGAGCATCTCCATAAGTTATTTTAGGGTGATGTCTAAGGATTTTCTTATAATTAATTTTAATAATATTTAAATAGTAAGTGTCAAGTATCAAAATAATGTTTTAAATGTTTATTTGGAGACATTTTTACTCATTTTAAGATAGTCTGAAAATACTATTCATTAAATAAAATTAACTTTAATTATAAAAAGAAACTTGGACACTCAACAAAAAATGACCAATGGAGATGGAGTGCCATGTTCGTTGCTGCCATAACACCTTTTTGTTATTCTTTCTTTGGTACATTTTTTTGTTTGGTTTGCCACGTTCATGTCCTTTTTTGTGCATTTTCAAATTTTCAAATTCTATTTTAGCTCAAATTTTAAGTCATCATTTTTAATAGTAAAGATTACATTTGAATTTTTAAAATATTGGTAAAATTAGTAATTTAGTAAACATTTATACTCTAATTTGTAATTCATTTCATATTTTAGAGTTTTAAACTTGTGTGATATATTTAGATATGTGAATTCAAATGATAAATTTTACATATAAATTACTTGTTTATTGTGATTTATAATGGAGAAATTTTGGAATTAGATTTTTCTATATATATCTATATATGTAGACCCATGATATGTTTTTCTTTTTTACACAAAAGACCCATGGTATGTAGATTAGTATATTTTAAACCAAAATAAATGATATTTTTAAAATTTTGATGACTTTTTGAATTTAGATATTTTAGATATATTAAATGATTCATGATGCATCAATTTTGATGACTTCATAATGTTTATTCTGTTTTAATTTCTGAAATTGCTTTCTCATCACATTGAAATCGCGCCAATGTAGTGCAATTTCAGATTGAAAGACAGAATTTAATCAATCAAAAATAAACATACATCATACTTAATAAAGCCAAAACCAATCCCCAAAATATTTAGAGATGAACCAGAAGAAATAGGTTGGAGTCAAACACAATTTGCCACACAAATAATCAAAAACCGGATAAAGTCATAAAACTGCCAACTTTGCATTTCTAATTTTGACAGCAACTACGCTCTGATTGGTAACTCATGCTCTGATTGGTAACATGAGTTATCATTGAGTTAAGTTGATTTATGAACTTAAATCAAAGATTATTCAACAATGTTGCCGATCAAAAACAAAATAAATTTTTTTGAAATTGAGATCAAGTTACAATGTGTTATATTTGATGAACAATTTTGAGTTATGTCATTTATAAAATTGTTAATTCAAAACATTATTCAACATTATGAAAATTTTCATATTAGCTATTAATTAAATATTACATACATTAATATCTACCACAAAAATGTCATCAGTCAAGAAATTTTGGTAAGATTAATATAAATCATATTCTTACAGCGATTTATTACATCATGCTTTTTTTACCATTTACATCAAATTACAATATTCTCTGCAACTCAACTTAACATAAACTAAAAAACAAACGAAGGTTGCATAAAGGATTAAACAAACAATTAAACAGAAAATATCAAAACTTATGCAGAATATGGTTCACAAGGAGCAAATACTCTTTAGTCAAGGGTGAGATGACGTGCTAAGTCAGTGTGCAGTGTATGACCCGCCTGCATTTGAAAGAGAAAAAAGCCTTTCTATTAGAAAACTGATCTCTTTAGATGTCAAGAAAACTAGAAAATGTTCAAAAACTATTTGCCTTATATGCGACTATGTGAGCCACGGGGAGTCCTCCATTTCCACCTCGTGCTAAAAGGGAGAGGTCACCAATTAGGTCAAGGATCTTATGTCGACATGCTTCATTATCAAACCGCAGAGGAGGGTTCATCCATCCATGCTTGGCACTGCATTAGTGATGGCTTCAGTTGAATATTATGTCCCTTTGGCCATTCAAAATGCAAGCTTATTTACCTACAAACGATGGCGGTATCCAGAGAACCTCCTTTAATGAGCCCTGCTTCACGCATGCGCTCCACCTACATACAAAACCCTCAGACACAGATGGTTGAAGAAGGAAAAGCAGTTTACTGATTCTAAAGCTCCTAAGCAACAACAATGGAACTAACCTACCTCTTCATAAACACAGAAGGTTCTTGATGGTGCGATATCCTTTGCAAAGGAAGACTCATGGATAGGTCTCCAAGAAAACCATTGGCAGCCTATAGCAGGCACCTATAAAGTTCATCATCATACACAACAGACCGAGTCAATAACAGTCTAAGCACAAGCAGAAAAAAGAAGTTTTTGTTCTCCTGTGTTCCTTAAAAATGCCATTAGACCGAACCTGTGGGAAGTCGATACCACAAGTGATCCGAGTCTCAAGAGCAGGAAATGCAGTAACAAAAGAATCGTTCTTGTAAACGTACACAGGCTTGTTCACATGTGCTACCATCTTCTCCACAGTTTCACCAACATGGTTTTGAGCCACGTTTATGCCAACTCCTTCTATCGCATCGACCCACTCTTTAGCTGATCCATCAAAAATAGGGACCTGTTCACTTGGTTAGTGTTCCCTACTACACTCATCTCATCCTATGGACCAAGTCTCTAAACCAATCTATAGCATACAAATCCAATCAAAGCAGTAACAGGAGACATTGATTCAACCTATGATTTACTCAAAATGTATTCAGGTAACAAACCTCGACTTCTTGATCATCTGAACTTTGGCTTTCGATTTGAATCCTGCAATTATCAACTCCCTTGGCCTCAAGAGCTGATAACAAATGCTCAACTGTTCGGATTTTGAGCTCATCTTTCAACAGCGTAGTGCAAAGAGGCGACTCCTGAGCAAATTCAATCGACGCAGGGATGATGACTCTGGATCGAAACTCGAAGTATCTACCAGCTCCGGCGATCTCCGGGATTAGCTTAACCGTCGAAATCTTACCGGAATGCAGAGTTTTCCCTTTCACCTCCACAGATCCCGCGAGAGTTTGCTGTAATCGTCCACTCTACGGTAACGAACCACAAGTGTTGAGAAAAACACTTATAATGATTCCAATAGATATATAAAAGTCGTATATACATGAAGGGTTAGCGAGAGAGGTGTACCGGATTCAAAGAGACTGCCGGCGACAACGACGACGCGGTGGAGGAGGACAATCGGATACAAGTGTTGAGAAACGACGGCTTAGTGGCTCGGACGGTGACGGAGAGTCTCATTGATTCGACGGCGGATTAGTTTTTAACTTTTATTAACCTAACCCAATAATTGATTTAACATTTAAGTACAGTGAGCTGCTAAACCGGGATTAAGAGTAAAGATTCACGTAACCGGATTATTGATTTCACTATTTAAGTAAAGCATGAGTTCTAAATCGGGATTAGTAAGTATGAGTAAGCATCTAAACCGGGATGGTGCAATGCTCAATTGAATAAAAAGAAGAACATGTGACAGGAGCAATTTTTAGATATCAGTTGACTAATAGAAACGAACTGAGAAATTGACTTGTAGTCTGATCTAATCATTTCTTTCTTTTGTTTACGTGACTCGTTTTTGTGATGACAAAATTAACATACGCTTAGGACAGATTATATTTGTAGATAAAAATCTACAAAAGAAAACAGTTGTATAATACAATTTATGAAATTCATATAAAACAATCTTATTATATAAACATTTGAAAGTTTTCAAAGTTAGTAATTCATATAATCGCGACACGTGTCAATTATATCGATAATATTTTGATATGTGTAAAAAGAAAATTTATTTAATAATTATAAGAAAATCAAAAAATCCTAAAAATAAAAAGATTACAATTAATATTTTTGAAAGTATATAAAACCAAAAGTAATATATTATATCACTAATTCTAATAGGAAAGTTATCTATTAAATTACTAATTTCAATAGAAAAATATGTGCGATTAATAAGGAAAATATGTGCAATTAATAAGGAAAATATTTGAAATTTAATTACAATTATTATTTATTATAACCATATAGTAAAAATAAAAATTTATACAGAAAAGTGATTAAAGTATAAAAAGGTTTAATGTGTTAAAATTAGTGATTGACATAATATAAGAAAAATAATTTTTTTAAGTTTTTCAATCGGTGAATGATTTGATAGTTAAATAAACATTGGTTTTCAAGGTTAGTAATTAATGTGATCGCAACACGTGTCATTAGTAATTAATGTGATCGCAACACGTGTCAATTTTAGCAATTAAAGATTTCGTAATGTGTTATACAAAAGCTTTGTTTTAACTTATTTGTAAATTATAAAAAATTAAAAATTTAAAAAATTTAATAAATATAAAAAGATAGTTCACATATGTATATAAAAATAATATTAATTCTAATTTTAAATTACTAATTCTATAAGAAAAAGAATTAAGAAAATTTTACAATTAATTACTATAATACCATAATTAAAGAAATTATACTGTCAATTATTAATCCTAAAATAAAAAGGATTGTACATATTCACCTTTACATAAACAAATAATTTTCTCATGATAACGTTTTTGAATTTTTGATTAATTTATGTTTATGTTAGTATAGATTTATTTAAAATTAGTTGGACAAGTAGTAAAACTATTACATATGAGATTACAAAATATGAAATAAATATATTTAAGATATTATTACTTTTTAAAATATGAGATAAAATCAGTTTTCAGTTTTTTTTTGAGAATTATGTTTTATTAATTTTTAGTTTTTTAAAAAAATTATTAAGTAAGATATAAATTTGTTATAATGCACATTTTTCTTGATATGAAAATTATAAATGTTACTCATTGGGATTGAGTGCATAGAATTAAAATCTAGTTTTATTATCATGTAAAATACAAAAAATTGTATTGCAAGATGGAGTGTGTGAACTCTAAATCGAGTTAAAAAAATCAAATGAAAAAAAATTAATATTTTGAATAAAATTTTAAATATTTTTTTTATATCTGCGTTAATACGCGGGCCTAATCTAGTATTCATATAAACTGTATTATGTAGATTATGATTTATGACCATGAATGGTTATTAGTTTTTAAATAGTTTTTAGATTACAGTTTTTGGTTTTTGAATTTTGGATTTTAGTTATTGGTTTTTAGATTTTAACAAAATAAAAGAAATAATATATAAATAAAAAAATTTATATAGGAAAGGTGAAAAACTCACCTAAGATGGTTTTTAGGTTATTAATGAAAATTGTTAAAATCTTGTGAAAAAAAAAATTGTTAAAATCTTCTTAAAATCAGATTTCCTAGATTTTAGGAAAACCATTTTTACAAAATCTTAAATGGATGAAAAAGGAGATTCTCAAAAACAAAAACCAAAAACTATAAACATTCAAGGCCTATATTTACAACTACTGATTTCAAAATAATCAAATTTACACATCTGTAATAACAATTAATTTACAAATACAAGAAACAAATAACCAAAACCTGTAATTTTTTTAAAAACATATATCTTACAATAAATAAATATAAAAAAAAAACTTGATGATAAAAAATATCACTAAATACAAAAACAAATTGTCCAGATTAATAAATCCTAGTATATTTTTATAAAAATGGGAATTCTTTTTTTTTTTTTTTGAAAAAGAAAAATGGGAATTCTTACATATGCATATGCAGAGAAAATAAATTTTAATCACAGTGGTATTAGAATGGAACCTATAAATTACGTTACAAACCTATTGAAAACAAAAGTTAAGAAGTATATACCAAAAGTAAATATATAATATGCGTTGTGAAATAATGATAGGATGGATGGGCATATATTGAGGAGTGGTATTAGGATCAAAGTCTCACAAGACTGCCTCCACTCATTGTTTGATTCTTCAAGGCATAGCAAAGAAGTGGCACATGGGTGCACGCAGCTTTCTTCCCTTTGCTTCCCCCTTTTTCCCCTTTTTCATCTTTATTTTATTCTTTCCTTTCAAATCATTTGGTGACGAGTGACGACGTTGCGGTAAAATATGGACCGCTTTTATCTGTTAACTACTATCTAACAAATAGTTAGCGTACCTAAAAAATAATGGTTACAAGAAACAGTAACGAATCTGCGGTATACAAAAACTAAGTACGTGGCCGGCGGTACAAAAGATTATCTTATGCACGGGGTCATAATTACATTCGAATCCACCACTATATTATGCATGCCATCCATTTAACAATCGTACCCATCACACTATAACGACTACGGACTATTATGAAACAATAACAAGGTGAGATAAAAAGACATGCACATAAAATATACTGAGTTCAGTGTGTTCTAATATTTTCTGTCTCTAAAACGTAAGAGAATAGTTCTCATTTTGAGTAATCGATCGTTCATCTCATTCTCTCCCTATCTAATTAAATGATGCCCAAAATGTTGTATTCATGAGAAAGTACCTCTCTCGAGTTTAGCGTTCCAAAACATATGGTACTAAAGTAGTCTACATGTCAGTATTTTGCATGAGTCATAATGTGTTCGGTGCAGTGCGGCTAGTTATTTTAGCTACTACACGCCATAAAAAACCACACGTTTGGTTATGTATATGTAACGATGCTTTAAGTATTCCTTTTTTTTAATTTTAAATATGTGTATATGGTGTCGCAATTACATTTTGATGTGTACACAAAATTGCGATGATACTTGAAAACAAAACAAGCCTTCTCGCGTATAACTCTATATAGCTAGCAATAGTTTAGGAAAATATCAATTGAGTTTAGTCTGATCGTTATGTCCGTTACTTTGAATTGTAAAACCCATATATCATATTAATAGATCTACAGTTTATCGACAGGTCTCTCGTTGTAATGCCAAGCATGTGAGAGAGAGAGAGAGTACGGAACAACTAATTTTAATAAAATGATCGGTTAAGTAAGATTTCAGATTTTCCGACTGAGGAATATCAAATTGTATAAGCTGCTTAATGTGTACTTCTTCTATCTGGGAAAAAGGACAAAAGTATATTTTTCTTTTTTAATTTTTTTTCTGCAAAATCGAAGAAAAAGTTTCAGACATTATCCTGTTTTTATATATTTAACTAGAAAACCATCTTGATTTAATAAAATAACTACTCCATCTTGCTTGTATTTAATCTGCAATTTGAACTATTCACATATATAACTTGCATTTCACAACTATACTAATATCACTTAAGCAATTTCTTTTGTTAATGAACTTAAAACAATGTTTAAAACACTAAATTCTACTTAATGATTTAATGTTTCAATGTCACAAATGTAAACATGTTTTCTAATTCTAATATATTTATGAAAATAATCATATACAGTATATAGCTCTTGATTCCAAACTTAAGGCTAATGGAGTATTAATCTGAAGTGATCTTTTACGAATAGGATTCTAAAATAAGAGTAGGTTTAGGTGTTAAAATTCATATACTTTTCTTATCGATGTCCATTAATTTTTTTAGAAAAAGGGTTTAGAAGTTAGAACCAAACCAACCTTACTTGAGAAAAAAGAGAAGAAGCATTATCCCTCGAAAAGAGAAAAAGGCACACAACAGATATTTGGGACATCGAACATTTTCCCTCTTTTCATGCGCAAAGCATCTAAATCCTAATCTTCTTCACTAATTACTAATTATACCTTTTTCTCTTACTAATAATCAGACAATTGAACATTTTGGACCAAGTCAACATATTTTATCCATAATAATCAATTATGAATTATCAAAAGTTAAACACATACTAGTATCTAACCATATTAGGAATACAAAATTTGCCTATATGGCTATATATGAATTATTTTCTCCAAAGAGAATGTACAAAGACAAAGTGATTGACATCAAATACTTAATAAATAGTAAACAAAATTCACATATTTTATCCATAATAACCAATTATGGCTATATATGAATTATTTTCTCCAAAGAGAATGTACAAATACAAAGTGATTGACAGCAAATACTTCATAAATAGTCAAAAAATAAAATCAACTAATTTTCTGCTACACAAAAACTCAGATTTATTTTTAATATTACTTTGTATGAATTTTTTTTATAATACAGTTTACACAATAAGAATTAACTTATTTATTTATATAGTTAATAATGCTAACAATAGATCAGGCAACACAATATACTGTAAGATACTAAAAGAAAAATAGTAGAAAACATAGGACTAAACTAATACTAATAAATTCTCTAATCTGATTAGTGACTACTACTAAATTAGTTAATTGACTAATCAGAAAAGGTAACATGTTTAAGTGTTTAAAGAAGGAGATCATGGTTTAATTAATTACAAATCTTGCGTCATCCCTCTCTCTCGCTGTCTTGTCAAATCTATTAGACCGAGAGAGAGAGAGAGAGAGAAAACAACTGTAACAGCATTTATATAATCTCTCTCTCTCTCTCTCACTTGAGAGTTCTTTCTCAAACAATCTCAAATCGCATTTGGGATTTGCAAAGTGTTCGTGTGGTTATCTAAAAAGCATCAGATCTGAGAGATGTCGGATGTTTCCGGTGACGGAGATGTATCGGCGACGGTTAATGAGCATCATTCTACACAACCTCCGGTTTCGAATGCGACGTATCCGTCACTGACGGTGTCGGCGTCTTACAAAGAGAGCAGCGGAGGCGGCGGAGGTAAAAGCAGCTCGTCGAAGCGGAGACCAATTAGGCCGAGCTTCGACGCTGCGGCTGATAATGAGTTTATTACTTTGCTTCATGGCTCGGATCCAGTTAAAGTGGAGCTTAATCGACTAGAGAATGATGTTAGAGGTTCGATAATGCTGCTCGATCTACTTTGATTTTTTTAGTTGTATTTTGTGTCGATTCGATTTCTTAAAAACAATCTATTTGGGATGAAACAGATAAGGATCGGGAGTTAGGAGAAGCACACGCTGAGATCAAAGCTCTTAGGTTGTCTGAGAGACAAAGAGAGAAAGCTGTTGAAGAGGTTTTGTGTCTGAAATATTTTTCTTTTTCTTGTCTGAAGATTATTTTTCACATTTTAGCAAATTGTTAAGGGAAGTTTAATCAATCATGTATCGATGATTTGGTAAATTCACTCCATTTTGGTTCAACCAATTAATAATGGGTTGATAAATTTTCACTCATTTTAGCAAATTCTTCAGGGAAGATTATTTAATCTCTCTTTTTTTGGTTCAATCCACATCTGTGAGTTTTGTGGTCAGATTTATTTGACCACAAGTTTATATAAGTTTCCTTGTTAGTTGAAGAAATTATTTGTATATGGGTTCAGGTGCATTTATCGCAATGTGGTATTAGGGTAATGTGGTTAGTTTTGATCGATTATTACACCATGTGCTTGATCTTGACTTTTTAAGTTTTAATTTGTACACATGACTTTTTTAGGTCTAATGTAGTTGCAAGTGAGTTTACATGCTTCTTGTGGATTGACTTTCCCCTATTATGTTTTTGTTTGTTTGTTTGTAATATTAGCTTACTGAGGAGCTTACTAAATTGGATGAGAAGCTCAAGTTGACTGAATCCATTCTCCAAAGCAAAGTATTGCTCAATGATCCTTTCTTGGTTCGATTTTTTATGTTCACCTTTCAGTTCTTATGCTAATAATAAAGACATTTGATGTCAATTGTGTTGCAGAATCTAGAAATCAAGAAAATCAATGAGGAAAAGAAAGCATCAATGGCTGCTCAGTTTGCTGCTGAAGCTACCTTAAGAAGGGTCCATGCTGCTCAAAAAGATGATGACATGCCTCCAATTGAAGCCATCCTTGCTCCGTTAGAAGCTGAGCTTAAGCTTGCACGATCAGAGGTATTTGCATTGCCGTTTTTAAGTCTAGTTGCTTGCTGTCTAGTGTCTACATTCATATGGAATATTGAATACTTCTGAGGTCATTGTATATCTGTATAGATTGGAAAGCTTCAAGAAGATAACAGGGCTTTGGACCGTCTGACTAAGTCAAAGGAAGCTGCCTTACTTGAAGCTGAGAGGACCGTTGAAGCTGCCATGGCAAAAGCCGCTATGGTTGATGATCTTCAAAATAAAAACCAGGAGTTAATGAAACAAATAGAAATCTGTCAGGTTCTGTAGTTACCATCTTAATCTATGTATATGCCATAACATGCCGTTGCCAACAATCTGATTAAATTTGTTTTATGGTTTAGGAAGAAAACAAAATTCTAGACAGAATGCACAGGCAGAAGGTAGCTGAAGTGGAAAAGCTTACTCAGACAGTACGAGAACTGGAAGAGGCTGTTCTTGCAGGTGGTGCTGCTGCAAATGCCGTGAGGGATTACCAGAGGAAGTTTCAAGAGATGAATGTAACTAAACACACTTCACACAAGAGTCATAGAGTCTCTAGTTTCTTGTCACAACGTTTGCCCAATGAATACTGATGAAGGAATTATTCTTGCTGTGTCTTTCAGGAAGAACGGAAAACTCTTGACCGGGAGCTTGCACGTGCGAAGGTCACAGCAAACAGAGTTGCCACGGTAGTAGCAAATGAGTGGAAAGATGGTAATGATAAAGTGATGCCTGTGAAGCAATGGCTTGAAGAACGAAGGTTTCTACAGGTTTACTTTTTATATGATGGCCCCTCTCTTAGAATCTTAGGATGCAAAATTATTTACAGTGAGCAATGCCCATCCATATCTACATTCTCATTTCTAGATTCTTAACTTTTTGCAGGGAGAAATGCAGCAACTTCGTGATAAGCTTGCCATAACAGATCGAGCTGCTAAGTCTGAAGCACAGTTAAAAGTAATCGATCTTATACATTAGCTAGCTTCTCTCAGGGTTTTTCACAGAACAAGGAAGTAAAAGTGTTGTTTTTGCAATTACCAGGAAAAGTTTCAACTGAGGCTTAGAGTGCTTGAGGAGACACTTCGAGGAACTTCAAGCATCAGCACCAGGAACACACCGGAGGCAAGAAGCATGAGTAATGGACCTTCTCGTAGGCAGTCGCTTGGTGGAGCTGAAAACTTACAAAAGTTTCCATCAAACGGTGCTTTATTAAAGAAAACTCCATCTTCTCAGATGAGGCATTCCTTGTCTATTAATTCAACTTCGGTGTTAAAGAATGCTAAAGGAACATCTAAGTCGTTTGATGGAGGCACAAGATCCTTGGATAGGGGCAAAGCACTTGTAAACGGACCTGGGAATTATTCCTTCAACAAGGCTACTGATGACTCTAACTCTAAGGAAGCAGAGTCAGGTAATGGGTGGAAAGAAAATTCAGAGGAGAAGCCACAAAGTGAAGAGCCTGCAGCAGCAGCAACTGAGGACAGTGTCCCAGGTGTTTTGTATGATTTACTACAGAAAGAAGTTGTCTCTTTGAGGAAAGCTTCTCATGAAAAGGATCAAAGCCTCAAAGACAAAGATGATGCTATCGAGGTAACAATTCTATGTCTTTATGCCATAACAATCTGTTTAAAGAAAAACTTGCTTGTTGTAAACGGATGAAGTAATGATGATTTGAGGTTTTTTGTAGATGCTAGCAAAGAAGGTGGAAACATTAACAAAGGCAATGGAGGTTGAAGCGAAGAAAATGAGAAGGGAAGTATCTGCGATGGAGAAAGAAGTAGCTGCAATGCGTGTGGAGAAAGATCAGGACATCAGAGCCAAAAGGTTTTCCAATATTAAGACCCCATCCAACACTGCGCAGATTCTTGCTGGAAGGTAATAAATTATATCTATCTCTAGCTATATAATTCCCAGAGTTTTAGTTCATAATATGGTATTCAAACAAAGTTTGATGTTTTGGATTTGCACAGAGCTGCTGGACGAAGTGGAGGGTTAACGAAAAGTACTCAGTGAGGGGAGAATCCAGATAATAACAAGTAAAAGAATGTCCTACTAGGCTCTTGTTATTAAGCTGTTTTAACCTTATATATTATGCTTTTACTTTGTTTTTTTTTCTTTTTACCTCATGTGATTGGTTGTATTATCATATATAACTTAGCATGCTGATATTCCCATCCTCAACCCTATAACCTAGTAAAAAAGATAAGAAAAGAGAGAGTGAGAGTTTGTGACATAGATTTGGTGTTAAAGTGGGGGTTAGAGGAAGGAGAAGAAAAGCCGAGGAAGAGAGAGAGAGAGAGAGATGTGACATTTTGGCTAACATTTTCGTCTCTCCTTTTTTCGGAAATCGGAAGTTAGTGTGTTTGGGTGTATAGGGTTAGAGAGAGCTGTGGTGGTATTGGCTTCTCTGAGTTTGTGTACCTCTGATTCCTTATTTGTTTGTTACTCTATTGCACTCTTTGTGTGATTTATTCGTTTGTATTTTGGGTTTGCTGATATATGATATATGATTTTTATATTCAGATCTTGAAGCCTAACTAACTAGTATCTCTTTCTTTGGTATACAAAGATAAAATGGATTCCCTATACGTTGCATGACATCATTGGCTGGAAACAAAAATGGAAATATATATAGTAGGTGAACATGCTCAGGATGTTGCAGAATTATATGGTTTTACAAAATTATAGATCATTTTCTGATCATTTAAAAATTGATTTGGAGGTTCTTCAATCTTCATCGTCGACAATTAAACGAATTAGCCTAGGCTACAACAAAATAACAAATATTTGGATTTTTTTCCCTCGTTGGAAAGAAGTCAAGAACTGATACTGATGTAACAAAATATTTTTTTTTTTTTTATTTTATATTAATCTATATAATAATAACAATCTGAAAAATGCCAACAGTTGCGATTTTTCGTCGTACCTTTTCATAAAAAATATATATATTTTTTTTAAAGAAAAATTCAACGGTTGCATCTCTTAAAAAGTTGCGTCTGTTAAATGTAGAATTGTGTCTCTTACAAACAGTTGTGTCTATTCAAATGTTCACATCTTTATAAATTTATATATAAGTGACTTCTCATCATTGTATTCAAATTTTCTTTATTTTATATTTTCGACAGTAACTTTTTACAGTTGCATCTCTCTAAAAAATTGTGTCTGTTGAATATAGAGTTGTGTCTTTTACAAACAGTTTGTGTCTGTTCACATCATTAGAAATCTATATATTTGTCGTATCTTTTTGTAAAAAATATATTTTTTTGACAGAAAAATTTAATGGTTGTATCTCTTTAAAAAGTTACGTCTTAAATGAAGAGTTGTGTCTCTTACAAACAGTTGTATCTATTCAAATGTTCACTTTTTTATAAATTTATATATAAGTGACTTCTCATCATTGTATTCAAATTTTCTTTATTTTATATTTTGGACAGTAAATTTTTACAGTTGCGTCTCTCTAAAAAGTTGTGTCTATTGAATATAGAGTTGTGTCTTTTACAAACAGTAGTGTCTGTTCACATCTTTAGAAATCTATATATAAATAACTTCTCATCATTGTATTCAAATTTTCTTTATATTTGCATTAGTTAAAAGAGAATTTGTTGGAAATGATGTCTCATCACTGTGAAAAAATTATTTCAGTTTGATATATTTTGTTGATCGTTGTAATATTTAATTATATTCAGTCCCTAAGTATACAACCATCTATTTATCAAAGGTTATCATTCTATTGGTATGAATCCAAAACAAAAATTTTGTTTTTAGCTGTTAAAAATTGTGGTTCAAGTTGGTTTTTCAGAAAATAAGAGCATCTTGGCTCGTATATGTTTGCTTATTTTTTTGTCACAAGTATATATTTGTCTACTCCATGCTTTTTGATTAGAAAACTAATTGTATTATAGAAAACAAAATGGATTTCTATATTTCTATTTAAAAAAAAATATCTGATTATGAAATATCAAGGTAAAAATAAAAATAAAAGATCACAGTTTGTTCTATTATATTTTCTACTGTTGGGAATATTCAGTTTATTGGGAGATGGAAAACTGGTGATCAACAGAAAGATTGATGGTTGAGATGATTGTCCAATAAACTATCTTGACGACAAAGACTTATCTACAACTTTGAGAATTTGTATATTTAGTTCTAGTCATAATACACTCAAATTGAAATCTTAACAACAAAAGATACTGAATATGAAATATTATAAAAGTTTGAAAAGGTTTGGATTTTGACTACCAAAAAGAAATAGGAGCATGTGGAAGCAATGAACCTGGCCGTCCTTGGCCGACCATCTTCCTTAGACGCGCACATTGTGATGCTACATCATACACCTAAATATTATTGTTAAAGATTATAACTATTATTGTTCCCCTCTAATATTTATTATATTATTTATTTATGTGTGACTCGGAATAATTAACCAACATCTTACGCGGAAAAAAATAAGTAGTAAGTACATTCAATATTAGATTAACCATATATTTATATATATATATATATAATCTATTATAATTGCCAAAATATTTAATGACTATAAGTTGTTTTACATAAAAATATGTTTCATCTATGAAACGATAGTTGTTTGTATACAATACTGCCTTTATGAAAATAGATGTATTCTTTTTTTATATGAATATATAACTGAGTTTTGATTCAAATAAATAAAATATGTTATAATTTTCTGTTTTGTTATATTCAAATTTGAGAGGATTGGTAATTTTCTTACTGATTGAGTGAATAGTAATATTTTTATTCATTTTCTATGAAGTAAAAATTGATTTTGGAGATAGAAGTATGTTTGAGTTATTCTAAAAATATTAAAATAATTAATTGAAATGAATTTAAACAAATTATTATGTCATTTTAAGAATGGTCTTCAATTAATATTTTTAATATTTTTAGTTTATCATTTTAAAAAATTAAAAATATAATCATTTACATATCATATCATATTTGACAACAAGAGAACAAGTTGTAACGGTTCATAAAATATATAAAAATATGACTGTAAGTTTAAGAAGAGAAGACACGACTGCATATTGTATTTATTCATTTTTTAGAAATTAAAAAATATTTTACGAAAAATTACGATGAAAATACACAGATAAAATGTTACATTGAAAAGATGTGTACGAAATGTTATGACGAATAAAAGCGAACGAAATAACACAACTGCAATGTAATCTCATGGAAGTTAATCGTAAAAATTTGTTTAATTTGATGTGTGTAGCATCGTTAATTATATATTTAATCATATGTGAAGGTAAGATTATTTTTAAAGAATATTTTTCAATAAAGATATATAAAATGTTTCAAAAATTTGTATGTTTTTGAAATTTTTATTAAATTGTTTAGAAATCCCAATAGTTTAATAAATAAATTTAAATAAAGAAAATTTGTAACGAATATTTTACTAAAATGAGATCCTCCGCGATATCGCGGGGACTCCATACCCAGTATTTTTAATAATATTGTATATTAATTTTTAGAAATTATATAGGGTTGTGAGATTTTCTTTTCTAGTTAGTAAAAATAAAATCTTGGTGGTATTCAGTTGATATGATTTGATTAATGAAATCCAAAACTTGTCTCTTTGTCTTTTTCTTCTTTGTTTTCCGTATACATTGCGACAGTTTAACGATCTCGATTCGAAAAATCAACGTCAAAACTAATATATCATTTATCAACGTGCCCACACTACAAAAATTAATTTAAGTTGTTCTACATTTTACCATACGAGATCTAGGAGGTTAAAGAAAAGTATACAATGCATCTCTTTCTCTTAAGACATACAGTATCTTACTAATAGTAATAAATAAATAATAATAAAAATAGCATTCTTTTTCCTTTTGTTAGGAGAAAACTAGCAAATCTAGAAAAAAAAAGGAACATGTTTAATTTGGTGGTCAGTTTCAACCACGAGGATAACATATTTTATAGGTAGACAAGATGAGGATTGTGACCCAACGTGGTGTGGTCAATGATACTGTTGAAGAGAACAATATATTCATAGCAATAATGGAGTATAGAAGTTTAGTGTTTGTAAACCAATTTCGACGTGGAAATGTAAAATATTACATTGTTAAAACAGACAATATGATTATGTGAAACAAAAAAGCCTACGCTATATGCAAATTAAAGCAGGAATACGTACGAATTCAATTATAACTTATGTTACTGTGTGTAAGTAAATATATATTTGCATACAGTAGTATATATGGATTTAATAATCACACAAAGAGCGTAGTACGTCGAGTAACAAACAAATAAGGAATTAGTACGTATTCCTACTTAGATTGTGTACGAAGTACCATCACCACCTTATTTGTTTGTGTACCTCTAATTCCTTATATGTTTGTTACTCCGCTCTTTGTTTGCATATTGGGTTTTCTGAGATATATATATGTGATTTAAATAAATGCATGCACTCATATATATAAAAACTGCAAGTCTGCAACGTAAGGTACTGATCAAATCACATCACAAGAATCACTGGACGATTCACAAACTAAGAACAGTTGGTATTTTGATGAGTCTCATAATCAATCATGCAAGGCGTCTACAGAGAGTGACACCATCACCAATAGAGACTTGAGAGAGCTCGATGCGAGGATCAGCAGCAAGCCGCTTGTTCAATTCCATAATGGCTGTTCTGTTCTCCCTCATATGCTCTGGCACGCTTTCTTCTTTCTCCTCTGCCACAAACCCAAACCACAGTGTGTTATCAAACGCTATGATTCCTCCTACCTTCACTAGCTTCATTAGTCTCTCGTGCATGTTGGGATAGTTTGGTTTATCAGCGTCAATAAATGCGAAATCAAACTCCGGTTTTGGATTCTCCTATGCCCCATCATCATGCATAAACCAATGTCATCAGATTAAGAGAATATGCCAAAAGAGAAGAAAAAAAATGGGTGATATATAATAAAAAAATAAAAAATGACTGCTAATAATAATGGATTACGTACGGTCAACAACTTGTCTAAAGCCTGAAGAACATCCGATTGGATGAAATTGATCTTGTGATCAACACCTGCGTTCTTGATGAACTCTAGACCCACCTCGTAAGCTTCTTTGTCGATGTCTATTGCAGTAATCTGTGAGAGTCATAGATGTTAGCTAGCTAGCTCCTATCATTTTTGCTTATTTGATTTTGAGTAAATCAAGGAGTACTGTTGGGTACATACATGTCCATCATGAGGCAATGCAAGAGCCGTTGTGAGCAACGAATAACCCGTGAAAACACCAAGCTCTATCGTCTTTTTGGCATTCATTATCTTTAGAAGCATCGATAGGAAATGCCCTTCGTCAACCGGTACCTCCATCTCGCTTCTATGCATACAAACAAAAATCATTTTTTTCATTAATTATTAGTATAATCCTAATAAATGATTCGATTAATATAATATTCTATCAGTCTTAGCAATGAAACTGCGGTTTGGGGCACAACAACTCGAGCACCAACCACTAAGCTAGTAAGTCTAGTCAAAATTTATAAATGTTAATTTTTTAAAAGTTCATAAGAAGAAACAAAATCAATTTATTTATGCGAGTGGGATACAAGGTACATACACATATTTAGGATTTAAGGTTGTAAAACTTGCAATTATTGTTAGAAAGTTTAAGAGTATGATCGTATAAACTCTTGCAAAATATCAGCTCAAGTCAACTTATGATTATAGAGGTTGCAGCCAGACTTACAAATTGCCATACTTGTGGACCGTAGCTTCTCGTAATTTCTTGAGTTGTTCATGCTCTCTTGGATAAGCCGTCGTTTCAAATATATACTGTCTCACGTACATAATCACAAGTTTTGATTCACAACCACAACCGTATAAATAGAATATATGTATTGGTACGGATTTAGCATTCACGGAAAATATTAATCGTTAAACGATAATAAAGCTTCATCTCATCGGACAAACTAAGTAAACTTTAATTGTGCAGATCAAACAAGACTGTGGGTGGGATCCGAACAAAAAAGAAAACAAGTAGGGAGAAAAATATATAGAAAGTGATTAAAAGACCTTTTTGAGAGCCTCGCTCTTGAGAATCCCTTTGGGCGGAAGCAGCTTCTCCTCCATAGCTCTCTGCCTCTCTCGAGATGCCTTAAGAAATGCTTTTTAACGCACATGAGTATATGACCACCATCTTATATATGTCTCTTTTACTCTTTAGACAATCATTAAAGTTAGTGGCCTAGTAATTATCAACAGTTCGACTACTGTATATCGAATAAGCATATATCTTTGGAACTATTTTCATTTATCTTTTTGCATCTTTGGTGTATTTTATTTTTTAAGTATATTATACTTTAATTTAAAACGTTTTTGTGTGATCTATATATTCGATTTTTTAATTCCAGCTTACTATTCAAGCTGCTACAATATCAGTAATCATACAAAACATTTTAGACAACACCTATTGTCATCTCTTATATATCGCCAGCTAATTTATCTTGATGATCTTTATCATCGCACACTAGCTACTGTTATTTTTTATTGCCGGTCGAGAGTTATAATGCTTTCATTGGCTTAGGTTTATTATTTATGTATCTCCCATTCAAACTCATCAACTATATATTTTCTTATAAAAACAAAGTATTTTTTCACGGAAAAAGGCACTTAGTTAATAATGAACGAGAATCAAACTTTTTCTAATCAAAGAGAATCGTTTGCTCCAAATTGTACATCATTATTATTTCACCAAATTACTTAATTATAAAAACAGAAGAATAGTTCATTTTGTACTCTTTTAAGACATTACTTAAAAGAACAAATAAAGAGTATCAATATTGCTTTTGTTAGGTGAAAAATAGCAGATATAGATGATTGGGTACTGGCCATTATCACAGTGATTCAACGGCTGTGGAGCGTCAATAGCTGTATAGCACTGTTGAATAGAGAAAAAAAAGGCAATATTGGAGGATCTATAATGTTTGTGTTTTACCAGCCAGCCGACTTCCACGAAGAAATGTGAAAACTGTGGAAAAAAAAAACCAAAGCATGGAAACAGTAAAAAGCATATGATTGAGGTTTTATTCTAGCCTTCGAGGTCTTGAAATTTCATCATCTGAGCTCACATGACTAATAAAATAGTCTCACGTCTATACTTTAATTTTCTCATAGCATGATCAAAATCTTGAATCTCAGTATCTCTCTATAGGGACAATGACATAAGTAAAACTCGAAGAAGAGTTACAAAATATGTACTCCTTAAAAAAATCACAAAGCCAAAACAAACTGGTGAGAACATTTAGTATTTTGATGAGTCTCTTCTGAATCATACAAGGCGTCGTAGGCAGAGAGTGACGATGGAGAACTTGATTGAGAGAGCTCGATACGAGGATCAAAAGCGAGCCACTTGTCAGTCTAACTCTATATTATACTAAGAAATCGCATGGGCTAATTTAGAGAAATCCATTAACAAATATGCCCATTATAACTAAGCCCAGATGACGGAATGATAGAACTAGGGTTTAGTCACAACGACTCAGCCACCCTCTCTTCCAGTGTATGTAGCCATATAAATAGCATAGTCATGAGATTGTAGTAACCTAGCTATCAATCACTCAGTTTTAGTCGGTTTTGTTTTAAACTTGGTCTTTTAGTTTCTGTATTGAATTTTTTTCACACGCAGTGATTCTTTTATCGTTCTTCTTTTTTTTTTTTTTTTTTTTGGGATTAATTAAGAAATTGCCAGCGATGATGATCAAATCATAACTTTCGTTCTTCCGAGATTTTAAATCATGCGGAGAAATTATGGAGACCTGAACTGAGCTTTAATTTGAGGCTATTTCTTCTTAATTATCTTTGTTTTCGTACGTATATATATATATTTTTTAATTACTCATAAGTTGCTGATTAATTTCTTGGAATTAACGCATATTGCATAAGGGTTGTGTGGTCCAACACTTGACCAAAATAGAGCTTAACCGGATAAACAAACCGGAGATGGTTTTAAACAGTACTTATTGAAAACAAGAAAATATTGCGATAGATAAAAAGATAGAGATTGATGGGCTGTGATCTAGTCTTGTCACAGTATTTTTAATGACTCGATCGTAATTAATCATACAAGGCGCCTGCAGAGAGTGACACCATCGCCAATGGAGACTTGAGAGAGCTCGATGCGAGGATCAGCAGCAAGCCGCTTGTTCAATTCCATAATGGCTGTTCTCTCCTCCCTCATATTCTCTGGCACGCTTTCTTCCTCCTCTGCCACAAACCCCACTCACAGTGTGTTATCAAACGCTATGATTCCTCCTACCTTCACCAGCTTCATTAGTCTATCGTACATGTTGCCATAGTTTAGTTTATCAGCATCAACAAATGCGAAATCAAACTCCGGTTTTGGATTCTCCTGATGGTTTCCATCATCATACGGTTTACGTACATACATACATACATAAAGGAAAACAAATAATCAGGGAAGTGCGTACGTAAGAAACATGATTGATGATGTAAAGGATCACGTACGTTTAACATCTTGTCTAAGGCCTGAACAGCATCAGATTGGATGAAAGTGATCTTGTGATCAACACCTGCCTTCTTGATGAACTCTAGACCCATCTCGTAATTATCTTTATCAATATCTATTCCAGTAACCTGTATATCCAAAGAGTTGATAGATGTTAGCTCTGATTATTATTTTCGCTTATTTGATTTCGAGGAAATTAATTAAGGAAGACGACGACTGTGCATAGTAATAGTATACATACATGCCCATCCTCAGGCAACGCAAGAGCTGTCGTGAGCAGTGAGTAACCCGTGAAAACACCGAGCTCTAGTGTCTTCTTGGCATTCGTTATCTTTATAAGCATTGATAGGAAATGCCCCTCATCAACGGGTACCTCCATCACGCTCCTGTGTATATATATATAAACACAAAAAACATTTCATTATCTAAAATCCTTGAATTGGTTCGATTTTTTCATTATTTTTTTTTTCATTATATAAACACGCTCTCATTTTTGGGTTTCTAATTTTGATATTTTATATAATTAATATATTTTATATAATTAATATATTATATAACTCAGAGAGTAAATCCCCAAATTTATGGAGGGGTCCGAGACTAATCTCTCTGAGGGAAGGGCATCTTATGGGTAGGGTCCCCCGGTTATGCAAATGGGCCGTAAGCAATGGGCCCATACCCATGTGGCCAAAGGGATAAAGCTGAGCAATTCTTGCGCTTAGGGAGAATCGATCCCTGGTCTAGACCAACAGGACGACTCTTCCATCAATGCTAGAACCACTAGCCCACCACCTCGTGGTTAAAAGAACTTTATTGTTCACGTTCCTCATTTAGTAATCTTACCAAATCACACAGGTCTCTCGCGTAATCCTCCACTTACACTCTCATCTCTATTCCACCAAATTAAATCACCCGAATATCTCAATGTCTTTAATTACTTGATTTCTACTTTGGCTGTATTTCTTACTCACTTTAAAGTAGGAAATGCTCAATTTCTTGTCTGTTCCATCAAGTGTGTTTGGTTAAGAGCTCTTTTGTAATTGAAACCATTTTTTCTTTTGGTATATAGTTTAACATTAAAACCGAAAAAAAAATCCACTTTTTTAACGGGCCTTACGTCCTCTCACTAGGCCCGTGAGCTCATCCAAATCTGACGGCCGGTTTGCTATGTCCAGAAGGTTTTAAAGACTTGTTCACCGTACCTACAAATCACTACATGATTTTTCTATGTGTTTTGTCCTCACTCGCGTAGTTCCGACAATCATTTTCCGAAAGGTCACCATCCTGAAACTAATCCAGCTCAAGCACGCTTAACTCTGGAGTTTTCTCATAATTACTAACTGAAAAGATAAGTGGCACTTTGATAATATAAATGGTCAAATCAATTTTTTTAAACTATTCTTTCCTGTCTTTCTTATACCAAACATAAATGTCACATGTCTTTCTTGGACCACGTATAAATGTTTTAATCTTCAGTAAAAGTAATAAGAATAAAAAAAAAAGGAGAATGATTGAAATAAATACGCATAAACATATGGTCCTACATGCTTTAAATGGAGAGATGTAGTTGCTAAAATTTGTGGTAAAGGGTACAAAGAAACAAAAAATCAGAGCAGTGTACTTAATAAAATTGTGTGGTAAACAGAAAACAGAGCAAACACTCTCTGAACACATCTCTATATCGTCCGCACATCTCACAGATCATTACAAATGTTATCAGAATGATTATTAAGAATGTTACTTACCCTTTCACATTCAACCAGAGTTGGTATCACAAGAGATAAAATACAAGAGATAAAAAGTAAGTTAGACCAATCCATGATTTTCTTCTATCTATTAATTGCTAACAACAAGAAACCACGTAATATGGTGTGAGAGACCAAATTATATATGCAAAGATGTAAAAAAGCAAACCTCTAGGTATGTTTAGAGAGCTTAGAGCAAGTTTATTAGGGGGTTTATATAAGGGGAGTTCTTAAATTTTTTATGAATTAATTGTGTACTGTTTGGAATATAAGAACCTATGATCTCTTAGATAAAATTTTTTCTTTTATTGGTAGGTTCTTATTTTGGGTCTCTTATTTTTGAAAATATTGTTTTTAAATTTTAAAAATATTAAATAGAATAGAAGTGGTATAAATGTGTAAACATTTAAGATTTTATAAAATTAGAAAATATTGCATTTTAATTAATTTTCAAACATACAAAACATAATAAAAACATTAATACATATTATAACAGAAGTGCAATTTATAAATGGAGAGAATGATTAATTTTAATACTGATTTGCTCCAAATTTTGCCCAAATATTCTAAACCAAATGGCAAGCACAGAGATTGATCGTTTTGTTTCATAAGTAAATGTAGGAAAGTATATAGATGGAACATCATACTACAACTAAACCAATCGTAAACCATCTGGGAGTTGTTGATCATGAGAGGAGTCTTGAGATATTAACTACAAATAAATGATAGTTTCTTTTTTTTTTTGGTGAGAATAAATGATAGTTTCTTAGGAATGGAATGAGGATTTGCGTATATATATAGGAAGACACAAATTCTTTAGACAAATTTAAAACTTCTATACAGTTAGCAATTATATGTTGTAGAATGAGATTTGATCCTTTGGTAAAGAAATTGTTCAACGACTAAAAAATAAATGTCCTACGTATAGGTGTAGTGTCATTGAGCTTAAAGTTAGATAAACAAAATGATAATTAATCACGTGATTAATATTTGATTCTACATTAATATATAAGTTTACATATCATATATCATGCAACAATCACCCTATCGGTGTTATCGTTTTTGCTCCGCTGATCTTTGCACTCTTCCTCGTCCATAGTGTCGCATAGATCACTCCCTCTAGTCTCTGGCAATCCCACCGCAAACAACCCCATCAAACCTATAGCAAGACCGAACAATCCAAATGACCAAAGCCCGTTTTTCCGACCAGCTGCTACCATGATAGGGCTGAAAACCCCTCCAAGCACCAACGCCTGCCAACTGTAACGCCCCGTGGTTCCCGATTCTCATATTCTGTAACGCAAACATAAACAGTTCTTTGATTCTGATCAATCCGATCATGAAAGCACCAATTGAAAGAGATCAACTATAAACAGTCACAGGATCAAATATCTTATTCTCCAAACATACGAATCAAACATACGAACCAAACATACTAATTCAACTGAAAACAAACACACAAACTCAAGAGTCACAGAATTAAAAAGATGGGATCTTAAGCAACGGTTCATTATGTTCTATCACTAAAACATCAAGTTCTAATGCTTCATCCATAAATCAACACAGTAGAGAGTGAGTCACTTAACTAATGCAGTAATCAAATCTAAACACATACATCAAGTAACTCATGAACATCACCAACACAATCACGGAACAAAATTAGACAAAGAACAAGAAAAAATGAAAACCTGGTTTGCAGAAAACAGAGAGGACAAGCCTCAACGACCCGAACAATAGTTTTGATAAGCTTAGCAGCTTCTCTCTCACTGTAATGACCTCTCTTGACGATCCTATCAAACAACTCACCACCTTCACACAAGCATTACAAAAACTTACATAAGCATTACGGTCAGGAATCAAATCAAATGATCAATTTGGAACACATGCACAACAAAAACACTAATTTTCCAACAAACTTCAAATAACCCTCAATTCCGATCCAAATAAAAAAACCCTAATCATAAAACAATTTCCGATTCAAACAATTCTACTAAGAAACTTACCTTTCTGATTCCAATTGATTCAACCTCTCTACCGATTTAATCGACTCCTGTTATCAAATTCATCGTTTCCAATTGATTCAAGCTTCTGATTCCAAATTCATCGTTTGTCTCGTCGATGAAATCGCAACCGAGAGAGAGAGAGTCACACGAAAAAGAAATTAATCGAGGAGGAAATGTTTTTTTTTCTCTTTTGTTTTATTATTTTAACCAATAGAATTGGGACACGTAGCGCCTCTTAAACATATATTCGGTCTCTTATATAAGGGGAGATCTTCCCATTTTTTCCATTTCTGATTTATTTTTTTCTTCTTTTTAGTTAGAACTCCCCTTAAATTCTCTTAAATCCCTCCGATAAACAAGGCCTTAGGAGCCCCCGATTGAAGGCTAACAAGGCCATCTCCTTGGCTATTGCTTGGCTGGCTCGGAACCTGAGAAATTGAACAAAATCAAAATCATCAGGATTAGCGAGCACACTAGTAACCAACATATCACATCAGGTGAAACTTAAAAAAAAACTAATACTGTTATAACCTCTGTGGTTGATTCGGTAGGAGGAGGATATGCATGAATTTAGAAATATCAAGTAAAATAACCCACTTTGATTCTGAATTTAGGATTTTTAAGATAAGTGAAATCAATGGTCTTCAATTCATTTTATATATTAATTCTATTAGAATCATTTTACGATTTAAATCCCCGATTTCACTAACATTTTCTTTGAAAAAAAATGCAAATTTAATGCAAGTGCATTTAATTCTATAAGTTTCCCAAAAATATTTTTGATCAAAAAGTTGTCGCAAAAATATTAGTATAGACTAGACTATGACCCGCGATCCACCGCGGGGTAAGTTTTTTAAAAAAATTTTTTGTTAATGTAGTATTTTAATACTAATTTTGCTAATATATTATTTTATTAATTTTAGTGATTTAATATATAAACCGTGGTATACCGTACAATAATTTTTGTTTACTACAATCTTAATTAAATCAATTTGATTCGACATATTTTATATTGGTGTTGTTAAAACATTAAAATGAGGATTTAATCCGTATTGAAATATCATATTAATGATAGTCTATTTTTTACTATTATCAATTCAATCTTGTAATGTCATATAACCCGTCATGTAGTATAACTCGTTTGTATAATTTTGAAAATTTAATATGTTTAAATATTTACAGATTTAAACTTTTTATTAAGTTTAGATATATCAGTTATAAATTATAAACTTCTTAAAAATTTATAATTTACTATATACAGTAAAATTACTATATATGTATGTTGAACACACACTTTTTATATCAATTGAGTAATATATGTTTGTTTAAAAAAATTCAAATCATAATATATACAGGAAAATACATTTTTATTAACTTTATGGTTTATATGATGATTCACTACATTTAAATTTTAAATCAAAAAGAGATGATAGGAGAATAATTTTTTTAATCTAGAATAAATCTTCTAAATATCTACATTAATTATAGAACATTATATATGGATATTTAAAATATTTTAATTGTGTTTGGTTATAAGGACAATAGAGAAAGTTAACTAAACTTGTTTAGATATGAATATAAGCATTAAATAGCATTCAATGTAAAAAAATTTTAAAAATACTTTTGAAGAAAAACTGCTATAAAAATACTAGTATAGATTATGTTATTGAGCAAAACTAGAAAATTCTTCGTTCAAAATGGTACTAGGCAAATTTTGCCAACTCACCAAAAACAGATCTTATGAAATAGGGGCCGATTTATTTAAAGTTGTAACTTGTAAATATGGATTTGCCTAGCTTGGTCCCAAACGCAAAGGACCCAAAGTGTCGGTCATACTAAATTTATAGGTTTATAGAATATGTTAGTTTATAAGTATAGGTATTTTACATTAGCAATAGAATCAATGAATATATATATGCAAACGCAACTTAACTATTTTATGTAAACATACTGGAATGATGCTTATACAGAGTTATAGTAACTCATCCGAGATCATATATGATATATATATAATGAAACATATGAAGAACTAGAATAAGTTGAAGTACTATATGACAAATATGAAACAATACAGAATGGGAGATTTAATTACTAGGTACTAACCCGCAGAAAATCGCGGGCTGAGCCTTTTTCTGATAAAGATTTGTAATCATTTATTTAGTTATTATATTATTTATAATGGTTTGTGACTAAAAATTCGATTTGCTTCTATTAATATTTTTAGATTTTAAAAATGTTTATTGAAAACATGTCAATAAAACATTTGTTGTAATGAATAAAACTGTTTAAATCTTTGTCAATTAAACACAATTCTTGCTATAGTTGTGAAGTAAGTAAAAATATATAAATGACATGTAAAAAGGGCATTAAATATAGGCAGTGAAGGTTCTGAAAAAACTCTTTAAAAACAATGATTTTTTTTTCTGTGGCTTCCCTTTCTTGTCTGTAATAAACACCTTCAAGCATTTTAAATCTCAACTTAGTTTTATTTTTCTAAAAAAACTGTGGCTAAAAAATAATATAACTTTTAAAAGTAGATAAGATACTATATCTATATCTTTTATCTTTTATTTATTAATTTTTACAATCTAATCCGTTAAACGGAACTGTTATATATTTTACGATTAGATTTTTGATAAAAATTTTAACCCGTGTTGGAAAAGTTTTTGATAAAATTTGTGGTTATATAGATTTTATTCGATTAGATTTTTAAAATCTTAGCTGTTAATTTTTTTAAGTATGAGTTAGTTTTGATTCTAAAAGTTTTTTTTTAATTTTCTACAATTTCTTTTATGTGTCCCCAATTTTTGTTTGTAATTAATTAATTATATTTATTTAATTAATTAACCTTAATCAAGTTTTTCTAATGGTTATTGAATGTAATTTTTTACACATTTTAAGGTCAGTTTCATATTTGTACTTCTCAATTAATATAGTAGGATACATTTTAGGTAATATTACCAGAATCTACAAAAAAAATTTATTACTAGAATATTTCGGATATTTTCAAAATACTCAGCGTGCCCTTGTTTTATGTTACCAGAAAAAACGTAATTACAAAAATATCATTGTCACGTCAGACGTCACGTCATAAATCGCTGATGTGTATTAAATAATTCAGCCATAACGTGTAATGAGGTTGAGTTATGGGTACATTGCGGCTGATTTATGAAAAAACATTTGAGTAAGAGCGGACGGCTGACTTAGAGCATAACTCAGCCAAGCGTTACGGCTGACTTATTAAAATCTGGCTGAGTTATGCGCTCTAACTCAACTGTCCTTACGGTTGAGTTTTCATCTGATGGTTGAGTTGTCAAAATTTTGGCTGAGTTATCACTATGACACGGCTGAATTAACTTTTTCCGGGTGGCTGAGTTATGAAAAACGGCTGACTTATGAGATGTAGTTACGGCTGAGTTATGGTTAAAAACTATAACTCAGCCATGATAGGCTGACTTATCGTACAACTCGGCCATTTCACGGCTGACTTAGTAGCAAAAGATTAATTACTTGAATATTATTCCGTTACGGTTGACTTATTAAACGATACAGCTGAGTTACATATTTTCAGTTAATGAAGCGGCTGAATTTGGCTGCCATTTTTTTACTTTTTAATTACTGTAATGTTATTCATGTTGTGACTGAGTTATAATTTGTTTGATGGCTGAGTTATATTTAGGCTGAGTTATAATTTGTTTGATGGCTGATTTGCCACGTCAGACGCATCATCCATGTCAGCATTCCATGTCATTATCTTTCTTCTCCGGATACGAAACGTCGTTCCTTCGACTCTTGTTCTTACATGGTTTTTACCTTCTTCTTGACCTTGTTCTTCTACTTCTTCTTCACCTTCTTCTTCACCTTGTTCTTCTACTTATTCTTCACCTTGTTCTTCATTTTCTTTCATGGATTCAGTTCTGGTACTAGCTGTTTCCGGTAATTGGGTAAAGAAACACAAATATGTATTTAACACCGACGATAGAGGGTGTATAGTTGTGCAGATAGATGGAGGCACAACACAGGACAAGCTTGTGGAGCTTGTTCTTGAAAACTACGGATTGGACGCGTTGGCTAAACGCATGCTCTCGATGTAAACAAGTTGGGCACAATGCGAAAACTTGTATGATGCAGTATTATTGTAATACATTTGTTTTATTTTGTGCAATAACTCAGGCATCAAGTATTATAACTCAGCCGTCATATTAATCGACGAGACATTTCGTTTTCCGCTTTCAGATTATTCCTTGTGATAACTCAGCCACAAAATATTATAACTCAACCGCAATATGAATCGACGAAACCTTTCGTTTTCCCGTAAATACTATAACTCAGCCGTTAAGTAATATAAATCAACTGTTTGCTTTCAGGTTATTTCTTATGATAACTCAGCCACAAAACATTATAACTCAGCCGTCATATGAATCGACGAGACCTTTCGTCTTCCTGTAAATACTATAACTCAGCTGTTAAATTTTTTTTTTGGGTTGTGACGTGGAAACTTGAAAATGATGTGTATTTTAATTTGCTGATGTGTATTTTTTTTATTTTTTTAATCAAAATCTAAAAACTAAACCCAAGGGGTAAATTGTAATTACACCCAGTACACTAAACATTTGAGCAATTTTTAGAAGATTGTTAGATATGAAGAATAAATTAATTTTTGGATAACATTTAAATTCTTTTAAAGATGCAAGTGTCAATTTGGCATATTGAGAGCACAGTGGGAGCTAGGAGGTAGGTTCAGCTCGAGAAAAAGTAAACAAATATGAGATCGGACGGAAAATTGTTGGAACATGATCATATAATGAGAGGATCTAGCTAGTGACTGCCCGGATAAATCGAAGAGTTTGGAATGGAGATAACACTATAGAAGAGGATATAAACTTTCTTATTAGGGTAAGCCATTTTAGTTTGAGAAAAAAAAAGTGAGGTTAATTTTATTGAACAAAAAATATTATATATTGTGGATTTCGCAGGTGAGTGTACAAAAGAAATACATTAGTTGTCGTTTTGTAAGTAAGCTAAGTAGATTATGAATTGTTTAGAGGCAAATCACTATGGGTGATGATGTTGCATAACACTGATCAAACAATCTTGTAACTTACTTGGGTTGGTGAAACCCTTAAATGGCTACACCCACTTGCTATACTGATAAGCTACAAGTTGCTATCAATGGAAGTAAAGGAAAACGCACGAAGATACCTAACGCAAATTTGTGGACTATGTTTCAGGATATGTTTCACGTGGTATATTTATCATCAAGTCAAATTATTAGTAGTTTCAAAAACAATATAAATTTCAAGTAAAAAAAAAGAAATCCGAAATGCCAAATAATTACAATTAACTAATTAGTAAAACTTCTATAAATTAATAAGATCGAGACCATGGAATTTTATTAATTTACAGATGTTTTATTTCATTTTCATAGATTTGAAAAATTTCTATTACAAAATAAAATACTTTTGTTATCATTTACATTTTTAAAGAATTTTTTTAATTTATAATCTTGTCTATCGTAATAGGATAAATGTCAATTATTTACTAGATTATCTAGTTAAAAATGATAAATGTTAGAAGTTTAGAGTTTAGAAGAAATTGCTACTGCTATTCTTTCATGGTAATGATGAGGTTGAAGAAAATATTCGGTACCTTTAAAACCAATTATATGTAAAGAAATAATTATTGCATCTAGAACTTTCTATAATTTTTGGATGATATTTAAGAAGACACCAACTAAAAAGATTACAGATAAGCTCCAATAAGAATGCAAATTCAAGAATAGACAAACAAAATAAAGTCATTATCACTAGATTTTCTTACATATATATATATATATATATTAGTTTATTTGATTATTAATTTATAATATTGATGATACTATAATTTTACATAGGATTTTTTAAAAAAAATATTATCTTACAATTTTATCGAAATATGTCATTTTTACTAAATATTACTTTAGACCGGAAGAATTTATTAGTTTAAAGAGTTCTATCCTATCCCTTTTTAAAAGTAAAAATAAAAAACAAAAAAATCTACTAAAAGAAATCATGGGCTGGTTTAGAAAGATCCAATAACAAAGGCCCATTATATACTCAAAGAGAGAGAGCTAGGGTTTTTTAGTCACCCAGGACTCCTCCTACTCAGCCTCCCTCTTCTAATGTAGCCAGCCATATAAATAGCGTAGTGAATGAGACCGTAAGGGCATATTTATAGGGGGATCATGTGGGGGTGATCTTAGATGAGAAATAATGTAAAAATATTGTAAGATCAGGGCTTAAGATCTTTTGTTAAGAAGGAAGTTATAGGGAGAACAGGTATAAGATCTTAAGATTTAATAATATAATATTCTTATAGAATTTTTAAAATATTGAATAAATACAAAGATTAATGTTTAATATATAATTTAAGTATGCTTAAAACTATTTAATATAATGTTTATTAATTTTCTTATTAAACATATTACAATTATTAAAATTTATAAAATAACATTTTAATTGAAAATTATTACAACTTTTATTATAAAAAAAAACATTATTACTTAATTAATTAAAGAAGACAAACATTTTATTTAATTAATACAAATGACCAAATTTATTCCAAATATTCTCAATCAAATCCTCCTTTAGTTTGCGATGTGCTTATTGGAATTCTTGTTCGTCATAAAGTGTGTATGAATCTTTTTCATCTTCGACAATCATATTATGCAGTAGATAACACCAGTTTAAACATCTACTAATGAAAAGTTTGAGGGATTGAAAACAGCAGAAGAGAGGTTAAAGAGTATTATTTACCGAAATATTATGTAGTTTAGTCACATGAAGGTTTGAAGATCAATATATGAGGTTTCAGATTTTTGACCGATTACAATTATTAGAAAATCTGTCCGTTTTATATATTGGACTTGGATTTCTTGTTTGTATTTTAAGTTAATGAAGGATTCTAATATAACTGAAAGTTAAACAACGAAACAACAAACATCAAACAGAACACAACAACAACAACAACAGGACAGCATATATACATTGATCTAAAAGCTTTTCAGATTCAGCAGGCACTCGCACTAGACCAGAAACAAACGGTGACTCTTGTCTTACCAATCTTCAAGATCTAGTAACCTCCCTGAATAAACGCATTAAGGCGTTGAAGCTCCTCTCGATGCTCACTCACCACAGCTCGGACCACATCTCCAATGGACACCATTCCGATCATCTTCGGATCTTTGTTCAGACCTCCTTTGAACTCTTTGAAAGTGCTTTGGTAAAGTTTTGTCTGCAGTTTGTAAATCAAGGAGAGAATATATATCAGCATTTGTATCTCATCTTCTAAACCAACACTCACAAAAACATGGAGGATCAGATCTTAGTCCTCAGCTACATACCTTTCTTTCTCAAGTTTTGACTTCAGCTCCTCAATCTTTGAATTAACCTCATTGGACATGCTGCCAGAAAAATATACAAGGATTGAAGCAAGAATCAGCTAACAAACTAACAACACTTAAAAGAGCATTAGAACATGATAAATTTGGTCTGCGATAGAAGATCTAGACTAATCCATGTACAACGAGCTTGATATCTTATCAATCAAATACACATAATCAATTGCACAACAGATCGATTAACCAATATAAAAATGCTTGAGCATATGATCGAACACCTTTAGCTTCATCTGCCTACATCTAGTTGATAAAATTAGGTTTGCAATACAAGATCCAGACTAATTAATTCATGTAACAAATTGAAGAAACGCTCCATAGAATCAAACGATCGCCATAAATTTCTCGATGATCTCATAGCAAAAAATTGAAATCTAAGGTGACGGTGATATTCAACTAAACATTCCATAACCTAATCGGAGAGGAACATGTAACCAAGAGATTATATTATCACCTGGAGATGCTTTCTTCCTTCTTCTTACGGCCATTCTCGTCCGCCTTCTCTCTGATTTTCTGCAACGCCGACATGAGTCCTTTGAGATCGCTGCGTATGATCAACACAGAAAACACAATCGCGAGTCATAATCGCGAGTCATAATTTAGTCAACCGGAATCGGAGACGAAGAAAGGTCTCGGAGTTTCGCCGTTTCGCCTCTTCGGAGAGAACAAGAAAAAAAATTTAGGAAAACCCGAGTGAAGAGAAAGAAAATGGTACGAAGACAAAATAATTTCCAACCAATCTCGTTCAGACACGTGCCCGGAAGATCACCCGAAGAACTGATCTTATTTTAGATCAGAAGGCCTGATCTTATTTACACTGTTCAATTTTTTTCAATTTAAAAAAGCCCAAGATCAGGCCTTCGTTTTACCGATAAATATGGCCTAACCTTATCAAAATCACTCAGTTTTAATCGTTTTATTTGTTTTAGCCTTTCGCTTCTTTTGTTTTTTTTTTCCCAAACGTTTTGTTTTTAAGATTGTAGGAAATTAAATTGCCTGCGAAGCGATGATGATCAAATCATAACTTTCGTTCTTCCGAGATTTAAAATCATGCGGAGAAATTATGGAGACCTGAACTGAGCTTCAAGGCAATTTTTTTTTTTTTTTTTTTTTTGTAAAATCAAAATCGAGCTGTTTTGGTTTTTGTGGGAAAAAAAACAAACTCTGATGATGTCAAAACTTAAAACTTTCGTTCTCCTGAGATTTCAATGTGCTGAAAAAAATTGGAGACCTGAACTGAAGGAGTTAATTTTTTTATTTTTTTTAATAAATTAAATCGTTTTCTCGTGATTATTTTTGGTTTGTTTTTAGAGTTTTGGATCTGAGTCTCTTCTTTCTACAAGCTCGATCGATATCAACTTGATGAATGAAACAGAACCCTTTTGTCACATTATTTGAAGACTAATTCAATAATTTGATATTATCAATTAAAAGTATCTGAGTATCTCATATTTTATCAACCAGGATCAATTGTTTGATTTCATTCTAGTCTTCTAGATTAGTCTAATTTGACAATATTGGATTGATATCAAAAGTAAAAAAAAATTCCCGAACCATGGAACCTAAACCCTCAATGTGATTCTAGCGGACAAGATGAAAAAGTGAAATTTTGTACTTTTTTTTTTAATCTTTATGACCAAATGGCAAATAATCCAGTTATTGGTTTCATCTTGACCTTGTCAAACTGATGACACATTTCCGAAGAAGGACGAATTCAGAAACCTGAAACAAGTCGGCATATTTCAAAACTGTGATCATACTTTTTTTTACTGAAGTCAATACTTGATTACGTCAAAGTTATTGGAACTCTTAAGGTGGGGGTTGTTCACAGCGTTTATGATATAGTCAAAGGGAATAGACAAAATTGACCACAATAAATATAAAGTTGATCCAACGTTTATGATGATCTGCTAAATTTGCCAATCAGTTTTTTTTTTTGCGGACCATCTATATATTCATTCACTCGGAAGTTTTTTCCCCACTGTTTTATAACAATTGAGAAAACGCTAAAACAAAATTTGATATGTTGTTACACTATCAATTTCCCTCGCTAGCTATAGTTTTACAAGCTTCTCCATACAAAAATCTGAAAAATAAAATTGCGAATTTGGTATGAGCATATCTCAAGTCTTGCAAAGTCATTGTCAAACTCGGCTGAGCCACAAGACAAAGTAGACCGCATAGCCATGGAATGGTTAACAGTACGTGTACAGAAAATGCAGTGTTCAGTACCAGCCATTTGTCTCTCTCTTCATTGAACAAACCCAAGTATATGCGAGTTCATCACTGTCTACCTACTTCCGATCTCTCCGCTTCCGTTCTGCTCTCTGCCTCTTCTCCTCTTCCCATTCACGGTCATACATTCTATACCAAGGTCAAGGAAATTGCTAAATCTTGGATTTGGATTTTGCAACTCTGAAGATATCATTTAATGATGCATCATATAAGGGTTTAATTCATGATGCAAACTCAAGCAGAGAGATTATATAAATTGGTAACGGGGCTCTTTTTCTTTAAGGATACGGTTCGGGATCACGGCGAGCCATCTTGCTGGAAGCTTCTTTTCCAACAAGTCTGATGCTTGGCTCTTCAAGATAACCTCCGTGTTGAATCATACTACTGCTCTTTCGCTCTCTGCCTTCGTAAGATGATGGTCCCATACCAGTCGATAAAGAGGATTGATGTGGTGGCATGGGAGAATATTCCCCTGGCTCTGCAGATGAAACCTGTTGCTCCCTCTTAAGCTTCCTTCTCTTGGATGCTTCAAAATCCTCTTTCAAAGGGAGGCTTTTTTCTCTTTCTCTTTCTCTTTCTCTTTCTTCACCCTGCATCAAGTAGAAAATAAGATTATCATTCATATGCTCAAAAAGGGAGATCATTACGGACAACACTCCATCACGTTTCCCTTTTTTCATGATAAAAACTGATCAAATGTGAATCACCATAACACAAAAGTCGATAAGAGAAAGAAACATGACGATGCAACTACAGCAAAAAATTCTTCAGTTCTCAATATCAATAGGGGTATGTACTGAGGGAGCTATGTTACCTTCACAGTGATTGATTCTCGGTCATCTCGCTTTCGGTCACGGAAATCGTCATCTCTTCTACGTTTTGCATCATCCACAGAAACTGATGAATTCTCTTCAGAGCGTCGTCTCTCTCTTTCGTCATGCCTCGGGGAAAGCCTCTGAGAATGCCTTGAACCTCCAGCCCTTCTTTCGAGGTCTTCTTTTGCAGCCATAGAATGTGGAACGATGTTAGGTGGTAAAGGTGGAGGTGGGGGTAAACCTTGAGAATGAAAATGATCATCAGAATGAGATTTCTCTAGTGATGCCTCACCATGACGCAGTTTGCTTCTATCATCTTTGTTTCTTTCATCCTTGTTTCTATCATAACTCCTAGTTGTTCCTTTATCTAGACCCTTCTCAACAGATCGCTCTCTACCATGACGCTCCAAAGATTTGTCTCTTGCTTTCTCTACATCATCTCCGCGAGGTTTATCAGAACGCTCAACTCTTTCTCTATGGTCTCGGTCCTGTCTTTCATTACCCTTATCCTTTGATCTATCTTGATCCCTATGTGTGCTTTGGTCATCAGTAACTGTTTTGTTTAAATCCAACCGAGCGTCTGTTGATCTATCTCGATCACTTGATCGAGGCTCACTGTCATGCTCTCTGTGCTCAACATCTCCTTTACGACGTTTACTTATTCTCTCACTATCTTCAACAGCATTCGTTCGTTTCTGTAACCTATCACTTGATCTCACAGAAGAGACGATTTCATGCCGCGGGGAATGAACAGTCCGAGAAGATTGCTTTTGTGCATCCGAAGCTTCAGCACCGTCGTCTTTTACTGCATCAGAAATTAAAGTCAGAATATCTGATAAGTCCATCCAACTACATTAGCTTCCACAAACATTTAATGATTTTGTGAGTGAGATCAAACCTTTGGACGAACCAGTGGCTATGCTACCATTGGCTGCTGTGCTGGAAATAGATTTGGTCAAACCTGATTGCCTGCTCTCCAAATAAGTAAGATCTTTTTCAGCTGTGGATGTTCTTCCACCAGCTTTACCGGACTTTCCATCATCTTTTCCAAAATCTTGCTTTGTAGATTTGTTCACTGATGCACCTCGTTTAGAGGAAGGTTTTAACTGCCAGCCAAAAACATTTATACATAATACAAAGTTAGAAACCAAAAATTTCCTGAAAATGCGGATTAGCTGAATTTTTTCAGCCAACAATTAACACAAAAAAAGGGTGGGAGAAGGTAACCATCACTTCCCTTAAATAAATCCTAACTGTCAAGAAAATAGAATTGGCTCTAGTAAACCAAATAAGATAGAGTGGGCAGGATAAATTTCCTACATAACTTTGGTGAACACATGCTAGTAATAAAAGAGAAAAGCACACAGCCATACCTCGGTTTCAGAATACTTTGAAGCAGCTTTGACAGGATGTTCATCAGATATTTTGGGTGTTTCATCTGTTTCCTTTTGTTCCACTGACTTCTTAGACATGGATGATTGGGCATCCAATGGATTACCCCCCTTTGATTTAAGATTTCCTTGATCAGATTTTGAAGGTAAACTGTCCGTTCTTCCATCTAGATGTTTAGTTTTCAATAACTGGTCCTTGCCCAATCCACCAGACTCAGTCTGCTGGTTAACACTTGCTCTTTCCCCAGTTGGTTCACCATGGGAGACACCAATCAACAAGCCATTCTGGGAAGAAGTATGTTTTGGAGCATGTACTGGCGGGGCCTTTAGTTCAAGGAAGCCCATGCTAAATTCTTCATCTGTAACCCAATGTGGCTGCAAATAAAAGACATTCAGTGAAATTCCATAAAACACTAAACATGAAATTGCTATGGTTAGAACTCACTTTTCTTGCAGACAGAGCTGCGGCAACACCAGTTGCTAAGACCTTAAGGTCCTCTCGTTCATCATTTTTAATCTTGGCTACCTGCGATATCAGACCATCAAATAAAGGAAACATTAATTTTTTTCATGAAGAAAACAGAGCGACAGATAGAAATCACACTAATTAAAAGCAGATTCAAAAGACAGGAAGGCTGGCTAGTAAAGAGGTACTTGCCCGTTTCTCAAGGTTTATCCCAGTTTTCCGAGTAACTGGGAAAACACCAGATATTTTTGTTAACATAATTAGGGCATTACGAATCTCCATATACTCATTAGACTCCAGACACTGGATCAAAAGCCGTGTGATTCTTCCACTCCATTTCCAGTGTACCTTTCAGAGAGATCAACAGATGAAGCAGACATGAAACACAAAGGAGCAAGACTTTGTTAACAGTAATTAAAGCAGAATGCGTAATAGCTAAATACAGTGGAATTACATAGGGAATCCACAAATGAAATGGAAGATATCAAATCACGGAGCAGAAGCACAGCAGTTCCATAAAATTAAAAAAGGTATTTTAACTACTTTTCTAGGCGTCATACCATAAGTTCAACAAATCAATATAACGTCCAGCACCAATTAAAATAACCGTCTAGTTCAAATAGTGTAAGATTTACTCAAGCCCTAAGCCCTACATGATAAAAATATCCGAGTCTTACATGTCATAATATCTTTCTGAAAGAATCATAATACAGAGAAAATGCACTGTCAGTAACTCAGGAATTGACTACACATGAGAGGGTGTGAACAAACTCTTCACTGATTTGGCTTCAGCCACTCATCATATATCATAAATATATTATTCCTGATACGCAACCCCTTTTTCCCTTCACCCTAAACTCTTATCAAAAACTGATACTTCCCTTTTTTCTAGGCTATTGCGATCTACAAGTTAGCCATTACTACTTTCCAGAAATATATTAAAATGCACTTCTACATGTGGTTTATCACAACTAAAAATACTAAATTGTAACAAACAAGAATGCTCGAGACAGTTATAGAGTTTATGTCACCTAAAACATGAGACAAGGTATAAAGTATACCACTAAAAGTAACATGATAATACAAGTCAAGGGTCAGAATTTCTAACCTTCACAAATTGTCCAAATGTGACACGCTGGCTGTTCGGGTATCTGTAATAAACAGCAAACCCTGGCATATTTCCGCACTCATGTTCATAGACTGATTCCTTACTCTGAGAAAATATTAGAGACAACAACAGCATTAGAAACTAGGTTAGAAAGAAAAACCCAAATCTATACTATCATCGTCAAAGTAAAATAAAATTTTAAAGTGACCTTCCAGTGGTATGCAATCTTCAAGGTCTCAAACAAAAACCTCCCAAGTCTTCCAACCTCATATTCAGTGCAGCAGCAGATCATTGGTTGCAGCGTTTTACAAATCAGAACATCAATGTGATTGACAGTGTTAAAAAAGGGTGTTCCAAGAGAGTGGAGCATATGTACAAACATCGCGCAGTACACAGAATCTGCCATGCTAAATGTGCACCGAGGGAAAATACAACGTTGCAGGAACTCCATATTGATCTTCAAAGTATCAGGACAGGAACTCAACCATGTATCCTTTTCACGTGAAAGCCTTCTACGGACAGAAGCAACATGTTCTTCATGCTTTTTCAGTTCACCGGTTAGACGATCAAGAGACTCTTGAATCCTTTCCTTCTCTTTTTTTCTCTTCGTAATTGCTGAGCTAGAATTATCAGCAACCTCTTCAAGTGTCTTAAGGGCAGCATGCTGTTTAGATATCTCAGACTCATAACGATTTCTGGGAACATGGAGATCATAAAGCGTAAGCCCCCAAAAAGTAGCGTAGAGGTCTGGCGATAGACTATTCCAAGCTTTTGACGGCAGCATTGTTCTTACTGTATCAAGAACATCAGACCACCTGCAAACACAATGATGAGGTAATTAAATGCAATTAAAATAACTAACTCTTTATCAGCGAGAAAAACTACATATCTTCAGAAAGAGACTATTTGAAACTACAAATAGACATCACGTACAGAGTATTGCTAATACAACAAAATATACTATACAGGTTGAGTTGAAATATTACGTTACAGCTTTTTCAGATGCACCGACATCGAGAATCATAGAACTCTCAGACTCTGATATTTCAGAATCCGCATCCATAGATTCCCCACTATCCAAAGGCCATGAAACATCACCATTCCGTCGACACTTGAAGAGCCTCATCACAGGGCGAAATACCAAAAAAGCGACCTGGCATGGGATTTAGAACATAAGTATGGATTTCAAACTGCAGAAATGTAATCACAAAAAGGCGGGAATAATAGCTAAAGATATAGACCAGAAATACATAAGTTAAAGTCATGAAATCCATATTGTTGAAAAATGAGGCAACACAAGGGTAAAGAACAAAGAAAAAAAAAATCAAGAAACCTCTGGCTCGAGATGGTATGTGTGAACAAGCTCATCAAGCGAAGGTACCAGGCGAGCATAAGCAGTAGCAGGACTGACAGCACTAGAAAGGAAGTCCACGTATTGGAGGAGAATTCCATGACATCTGTCGAACTGTTCAGTGACCATCTTAATATATGGGGCATCCGCGTTCACCACAACTCTGCATATCAGGTAGTTTACATTATAACAGAATAAATCCCAAACAGCATGGTTTATTGACTAAATGAGTAAGTGCACAGAACACATACTCAATTTAGAGATAGGAACATTGTCCGTAGTCACACCAAAAAAATGAAAAATCTACAATGTATATATGTAACTTTCAGACACCGATTTTCTTTTCCATATCTATTTATGTTTCCAGGTATATGATGTAGAAACATGGGCATGCTGTTCCAGTAAAGACTTGTATGCTCCATGCAAACAATTAATCCACACTTACAAATGTCAAACAATTTCGTGAGTTCAGATTTGTAAACTTACAGAGAACGATGCTGGGCGATAAGTAACAAAAGGGGGATAGCTAACTTTGGTTCATCATTTGGAAGTAAAGAATCTCGTAGACGGTTTGATGATTTGATAAGTGCCTGAAATAGCCAGGAAGATAAATCAGGAAGAACTAAGATACTTCAATGATCTCGGAGGTAGATAAACAAAGATTATTAATACTGATGCCACTACCGCAAGCACATATGTTTTTATCTGTATAAAGCCTATCATCTAAAGAAGTACAAAGCGTTTCTTACTAGACCAGACATTCTAAATGAATGTCTTCAAATAAAACAAATTTTCCACAACCCGCCACATGTTTGTAAAAACATGTATTCATGCAAATGCATAATAAGAACCAAATCAATTAGCGTCGTTCAGATTACTGAAAATAAAGAACCCAATTTCAAACGGAGAACATTGGTAACTTTCTCTAACAGCAATAAGCAAATTAAGGCACATATGGTAGACCAATGCTTGGCTCTTTCAGGATTTAATATGTTAATTTGAAGTTTTGAGGATCTAAAAAGACAAACCTTGTTGTTCCTCGTCATGCCAAAGGATGTTGCATGATAACGTAAAGTCTCACTTCCTGCCATGGCATCCAACTGATCTTCAGTAAGGTTCTCAGTGTATTGTACATTTGCCATCTGCTGGACCAGTTCCTACAATCATTATAAACTACAGTCAGCCCCATTAGTCTGAATAAGCTGACTCATAAGAATTTGGCAATAAAACCAAAAGGGTACCTGAAGAAGAACAAGCTCAATCCCTTGGCCCCTCTTTAACTGGTTCACGAGATACTGGAAAAGACCCCGTAACTCCATTGATGGGTACTTCTTACACCTGGATAACATGATATTGTTAAAAACAATCCAAAAAGATGGCAGTATAGCTTTTATACCTTCGTAATAATGCTGTATGTGACTGACGGAATGCTAATATTCTAGTGGCAGTCAAAGAAAAAGATAGAGCCCTCATGTGAAGAAGTTACCAGCCACAACACCCTAGATTTAAAAATAAAAGAGACATATGAAGAAGACTAATAAGAGGAACACATGAAAAAACTAACGGCTAAAGTAATGCACTCTTCATCCTATCAGGAAAAGGACTAGCATATATAATGTGAGCAATATGAAGCTCCTCAACTTCTGCAGCAAGTAAATGTTACGCAAAATTCCAGTAACCTATATCACTACCATATACAACGGATAGTTCCATTATTATATAACTAGTTGTCGAAACGATTCAAGGGGTAAATTTTAAACTGAAAGGAAATACAAAATGAACAAACCAAAATGGAAAGAGTACCACCAAATTTCACTAAGTAAGCACAATGGTTTCGAACATCAGAATTGCAAGTTCACTCTTTAAACAGCTTTACATAAAAATAATACTGCACTTTTCTTTCTATCCTTGGCATAACTGATATATGCCTGCTGCAAGGAGTCACAAGAAAGTAAAACACCCATAAAAAACAACTATATCTCTAAAAGCGTACTGAAACTATTTATAGCATGTAGTAAAGATTCCAAAGAAGAACACATACAGGTGACCCCAAAATGATGCCAAAGATTGAAGCCAGTCTGATAAATTAATCCCGTCGTCTTTAAGTTTATCTCGCCCGCTTTGTGCCAGTCTCTCAATCACGACATATTCCAGGATATCATACTCAAGCTGTGCATCAGGAATAAAGCATCAGAGCGTACATAATGGAAGCAGCGCATCTCAAAAACAACGAAACACGTGACAGACTGTCTCAAATGTACTAGAGCGTCAAATAAAAAAAACTCATGGAAAACATATGTTAGAATGTTAGGAAATAGGAAACATCTGACTGCATCCCAATTTACAATGACTATCTCACTTCATAGTTACCTACTTCAAAGGCTCGTGTACGAGTATATCAACCAAACCAACAAATCCCTGAATCCCACATTTTAAACCTACCCCCCCAGAATGAATGTGTTAACATGTATCAGTAGAAAACCTACAAGCCAAATCCTAATCACTGGCAAAAAGACCATCCGTCTATCTCATTAAAATTACTTCTTTTTTAGAACAAATGAACATAACCAGGGGAGAGTAAGGGCATAAGGTGAATACGAGCATAGCATACAAAAAAAGAAAGAAAAAAATATAGGCGTCACGGACCTGTGTCAAATACTTGAAGGCATCCACAACAGGAGCAATCATATCTCTGTATGCTTCAATCTGTTGCACCAAGAATCTGACAATTAGCCCCGTCTGAACAATTTGATTACAAAAAAATAGAAGCACAGCACAGTTTGTAGTAGGTTGACACCTGATTTACAATTGTTCGAAGCACTGTCATGGGATTGGCATGAGCTAGTTTTGCCACCATCCTTCCTAACTGCTTCAAATTTTCTTTTGCAAGCCGTTTCAGAATTCTTCTAGTATCCAACTGACATACAATAATAGTATCCTGAGGATCTGAAGGATGTATATTTCCACTTGAATTGTATGAAAATAACTTGCCGAAGAAGTCATACTGCTATACCTTTGCCACTTGCCTTGCTGCCAACAACAAAGGATTCTGCTCATCATCCTTCTCCCACTCACCATATAAGCGATAACGAGCCTAAATACAAAAATTAATCAGCACGGTTTACCATCACGTTCTAAACAAAAAGATTTGGAACAAACAAGCATAAGCAAATCAACCTCATATGGAAGGAGACTCATCACTTCCCAAATCTCATGGCCAACTGCTGGATTTGCAGGTACTAACTGTAACGACGGTAGAAGGCATGTCCCTAGAGCTTCTTCCACTCTCAACCTAACTTCCTTCAGGTGCACACGAGAAACTTCATATGCACTACCTTCTTGATTTGAAGACCCATCGCGAACAAGATCTAAGGCCGACAAGTAGTAAACCCTTAATACTCTACAAATCTGTCACAACGATAAATAAATATCAGCCTTAATCTTCAATCTTTTGTATAGAACAATCAGTATTTTAAAGGTCAGCGCACCTTCTGCAATAGTTGTGTATTGCGATAAAGATAAGGTCCAACAGTAACAAGCATCTGAAACACTTCTTTCGGAAGGTCTAGACAACTCTTATCAGCTGTTGTATTAGCAGTGTGTGTGATCTTTTCTGTGCCCCCAGAAGAAGAATTTTGAAAACGTGTCTGACGTGCAATGCTATAAGCATGAGTAATCGACTTCTCTATAAGCCTGAGAACGTAGACCAAAAAAATCATTGCTGTCATCATATATAATTGGCCAGAGCTGCAGTCTCTCTTCGGTGATACATATAGCTGAAGATATGAAGAATGAAGCTGCTATACAACAGAGTACAAAATAGTCTGAGCTAACTATTACTCACTAACCTAAACAAGCCACTACAAATCTGATTGTGAGCCACCGGATTAAGAGGGGCAAGACGCTCGAACAAGATATTGGCATGATACCTGAGAAGAAGTAAGAGTTAATTCCAAAAAAAAAAACAAAAAAAAAAAACAAAAACAAGAGCAGAAAAAGGAAGTGTAAGAAGTAAGTCTTTAATATAAACTAATTATACAAATAGCTTTGTGTATAAAAAATTAGAATGTAAACAAATTTTCTATGACTACCGCATTCACCAGTAACAGTCATCCAATATATCCTCAACTTCAGGTAATAAAAGGTGATGCAATTATCACAAAATTAACAATCACATACAGAGTAGACCAAGAACAAATCTCACACTCATGAAGAATATAACTTAAAATTACACATGCACTGGTTCGAGAAATGTGTTCCTCAAACCAACTGGACTGATTTGATGACAATGGATTTTTTAAGTAAAACGAAATGAATGGTATACATACCAGTCGTCCACAGAGAGGAAACCATTAAGGAGGCCCAGAGTCTGATTATTTTCTAGCTCTGGTAATCGCTCAGTAACAGCTTCAGTTTCCATGTCTAAAGCAGCAAAGAGATCTACTGTGACATCTCCTTGCTTCTCATCCTCCATAAGATCCTTCCCAGTAGCAGCGAGATTAATCACTCCAATTTTATTGGCCTGTGGAAAATGAGGGACTTGTAAAATCATAACTCATAGATAAACATATGAACGTAAGACCTCAAAAACAACAAATAATTGACTGGCTTCGAGGAACACAGAAATTTTTCGTATCTAAGTAACTATTAAAATTTGCAAAGGCAAGATGAGCAGATTATCCAAGACTAGAGGAAACCAGTTTGTTCATTTGTCCTAAGGGAAATAAAGGTTTTAACTCAGAAGAAACATATAGACAACCTAAGCTAGGCCAGAACAAAACTATCTTAAAACATCTGTAAGCATGTATCTTAAGGCCGAGCTCATATTTTGAACTGTACCTCTTCCACTCGCTTTGCAGAGGAAGCATTATAATCCTCAAAAATTTCCTCGTCCTTAGGTAGCAGATGTGCATATCTGTTCACAACAGTCAGGTATAACAGCATAAGAACAGAAGGTCCATATATAGTATAGTTTCACTTATCAGAGGCACATAGAAATGTAGCAATCTGATAATCATGGAATCAGTGCACTGCTAAAATAAGTAATGATTCAAACCAGCTGAAGGGAAAGTACTCACATGCTTTCAAGATTGATAAAGTCTTCCTTTACTAGCAAGGCTGTAAGCTTATAGAGCCCAACTGGAACAGGGCTATTCACCTCTAATCTCTGATAGTATTGAAATTTAAATCCAAGAATTTGTGAAGCATGGGACTGCATGTAAAAGAGTTTTTGTGTTAGTAAAAAAATAATCTCTCGGGCTAAGCATTAGAATATAAAAATACGAAGAAGACATTCCAAACCTTGGGAAAGATAGGAATCAAGTTGAGAAACGTGTCGTAATCTTGTTCAATTTCAAAGCAATCCAAAACCTATTCATCAAAAACAAAGGGAACATTACTAACAGTGAAGGACAAATCGATACATTATGTGATATCAAACAAAACATGACAGAACTGACAGTTGAAACTTACAATGTCAAAAACACGGTTCGGATCCAGGTCAAAATGCCCAATTAATGACTGCAAGAAAAAAAAAAGTTGAGAAAAAGTAAATGGAATACATATATAATGTATTGGCCAAATCAAAACCTTGATAATTCCCATCGTTGCTGCTGATGCATTGTGCGAAGAACTTGCAGATCCTCGGCATAAAAGAGTGACCTGCACTCCACAACAGAAACTACTGTAATAAGTTGGTGTATGTACAATCTGATTCAAACAAACTACACAAATCAATAGAAACTCTGCTGAGATAACATGTCTACTACTCTCCCTAGCTATAATATAATTGAACTAGTAGGAGACATGCCTTCCAACTGGAACCATGTGAAAAAAGGAAGGCCAAAATCAGCATTTTTAAAAAGATCATCCCTTCCAAAAATTCAGGAGCATTTCTTAAAATGCGTTTCAGAATGTCTAAGAAGTAAAGAGTATCTAAGAAAAGAGCATAGAAACGCAATTGGCAGGAAGAATGACAATAGATAAAAAGCTGGAGAATCTTTAATAACGAACCAATTTGGCATATCCCTCACTTTCTTCACGGAGTAAGTTGAACTTTGTCTGCTGGTACAGAAGACGAGTGTTTAATCGCACCTGAGTAGCACCAACCAGAATTGTTATTTCTGAACAATGAGCAGCAGTTACACTGGTAAAGAAGAATTCATAAATGTATTAATCTTCCGCAATAGCAACTCGCTGAGAGTAAGTATTACGTAAATCAGACCACAGTTCATCTGAAATGATGACTAAACAAGATAATATCATATCATATAATGACCGCTAACCCTGTAGCAAACTGTATGTCACATAAACACAGCAGTTACAGAAGTGTGAAGTCCTTACCTCTTTCCCCTTCAAGTCTTGGGCCTTTATCTTGACCATATCAGCTTCCCAGAGAAACTCCTCCTAAAAGGAAATAAAGAAATCAATCATCAGCGCCAACAGAACAGTTAATTTCTAACTGATCAAGAAAATAGAGAGGTTAGCTGGGACAAACTACTCAAAATGGGAATAATGTGATACATTTCAGGACCTGCACCCTCCTATCCTTTACACCAACAACAAGGTAAAGAGGCTATTTAGTGAGACCAGCTGGTCCACTGGTTTTGAGAGGACCTTTTTACATTTAATAACTACCTTAGCAGCTACAATAACAATGAATTAGCAGTCTCTATCTATTACTCCAGACTTGTTCCTGCTACCGTTTCTATAATAGGGAGTAGGATTGCATAGTGAAAATGCTACATATATGAGGGGTGCCAGTGAGGGAGTTATCAAGAACTAAGTGAAAGTTAAGGGGTAATAAGAGGGGACTCTATTAGGAAACCTCTGAGAGCTGTATTTCTCGTTCTAAGTACTACCAATATAAAAGATTCTCTTCTTACTACCCTGTTTATTGGGCATTTTCCTGATTATTCATTGACTGAACGTAACATAATGCTTACCTCACAACGCTCTTGGAAAAGCCTTTGAGAGACTGTCTTTGACTCCACAAGCCATTTCGCCTACAAATGAAAACAACTGATCAGTAAACAGCTGTGAGCATAGAAACCTTGAGGAGATGGTAAATGAGAACATAAAGTATACTTTAAGGAATCAGAGTGAAGTAGGCAATCATCAAATTAGATCAAATATGACATATGCTAACAAATCAGAAACTAATCACGTCAGTAGCTCAGAGTTTGGATCTAGCATACAAGGGAAATTCAACAACAAACTGCACTAATAGAGAATCTAAGGCCCTACGGGTAAAGCTTCAGCTCCTTAGGCTGAAGGAACCTTCTACAATGAGGAACATTCTTGCTCCACCGGTTAGTTAAACCCTTACAACACTACTGATAGCTAGACACCACATGCTAAAATTTATTCAACATATAATGCTATTGCATGATAGTTGTAGTCTATAATCTCAAGTTTCAATTCAAAGGGCTAGAGGTATCGTTCCTAATACTAACAAGTAGAACAATCAATTTTCAAAACGTAATATATGTTAAAGAGTACTGACCAATTTGGTTAGGCGAGAACGTTGATCTCCCGACATGGTAAGCTGCAAGAAAACGCAAAGACAAGAAGAAAGGAAAAGAATCCAACGCTCAGTATCAATACCCTAGCAGAATCTCATCTGTAAGCAATGTCAAAACTGTTAATTGAAAAGAAAAGAAAAAAAAAAAAACCTACGTCTTGAGCAATCTGAGTCACAACATCGGCAAAACAAGAAGCTAATTCCTCTCTGGACGGCTTATCCAAAAACTCCACAGACTCCAACACAGATTTACAGCTCTGAATTGGCAATTCGCCACGAACCTGATTATATATAATCCATCACGAGGCACCTTCAGGAACTCGAACAACATATACGCGCAGTGATTTGGATAGTAGGAAGAACAAGTGTTGAATATGTGTGTGTACCAAAATCCAACAGAGCTCGTAGAGGAAACGAAGCATCGGTATAGAGCTGGGCAGCTTGGTTCCGTAGTTGCCATTCTTACCTTCACGAACAAACTCCTCCGTCACGTACTTACACTCCAGTAGCGGAAGAGACATCTTTAACCCCTTTCTTCTGTGTAATATCTTTCAACTCTCTTCCCCTCCTCCTTTTTCGAAACCCTAGAAGAAGACGAAGAAGAAAATAGGGTTTAGACTTCTGGAAAATTCGATTGGAGAACAGAAAACAAGCATTTCCCGATATCGGGAAAGTATCACAGATGAAAAGGGATAGGAACGAACAATTTAATCAGAGCAGTAAAGAGAAATTAGGGTTTTGGATCATTTGATTTTGACGGAGGAAGTGAATTGAAGACGATGACGGTGTGATGATATGTTTTGTTTGAAGAGAAGGAGAGGGACTAATTGTAGAAATCATTATATTGTTTTTACAATTTCAATATAAACCGGATCCGGTTTACTCAATAGATGATGATGAATCATCTTGGATGATGTTGTTTAATTGGGCTTGAAACTGTAACCGGCCCATGGGCTCATACGATTTTTTTGAAACCACCAAAATATTTTGATGAATATTATTATACAGTACGTGACTAAGACCATCATTAATGGTGGGTACTCTCTAAGTTACTCTCATATTAATTAATTATATATTTAATACTAAATTAATCAAAGCAATCCTAAGAGAACTTAACCAAAATTACCCCATTACTAGAGAACCCCAAAGAAAGTTACTCAAGCATTTAAATAATAAATTTTTAATTTGTGTTTATTAATTATCAAACTTTAATTATCTAAAATAATAAAACAATTATTTAAAAAATTTATATTACATAAAATAGAAAACAACAAAATTTTACAAAATTTGGAATATGAAACATATTTTACAAAACTTGGAATAGTAAACATATTTTACAAAATTAGAAATATTAAACAAAATTTGGAATAAGAAAAATATAACTGTTGTACAAATCTCAAATGTTACAAACCAAAGCAAAACCACTTGGTTATCCTTTAGTGAATGATCTTTCACGACACGAGAGGAACTTGGAGAACCTATTACAGCGACCAAACACTACAAGAATTTCGGTTTTTAATAACACCACAAAAACGCTATCTTAATATTACGATAGTGTTATTAAAAACGCTTCTGTATCGCCCACGATAATAGGTTGACCATTTTAGATAGCGGTTTTATGTACTGCTATCGTCTCTTCGTCAAATATAGCGTTTTTTCAAATGCAATTATATATTTTACAATAGGAATTATATTGTGTTATTATTTATTGTTTTATCATTAGAACAATTGCTATAATTGGACTCGAAAATGAGTTTTTTATTAGGAAATTGGGCCCCAATTACATGAGTAACCCACAGAGTATCTCCCACTAATCATGCTCTAAGGCAATACCACATTCAATGTCAAAAATTTAAAGATGTTAATTACATCTTTGGTCCTTCTAAAAGATATATAAAGAAATAGTGCAAAGGTATTCAAACCATGTATAAAATGTTCTGTAAATTAAATTTTAGTTTTTGCGCATCACATGTGTTCATTGTTTGTGATATATATATATATATATATATATATATATATATATATATATAATCAAGAATATGCACTGCACCATGTCTTAAACCATAAAAAAAAAAAAAATCATATAAATCGAATTATGTCAATGATAACATCAATCCAACAAAATTCTCAAGTCAAATGCCAATGCCCAAACCTAAACTTCTTCTTCCCAATCCAACTGGTCTACGACGACAAGGGACCAAAACACGTGTCCAATTTAAACGTTCCACACTTGCGAAAATGACACCCTAACTTGAAAAACAAGGTAAACCAACCAGAACTATACACAATCCCTCAACCTAAAACAAGAACTCAATCCAACAACAATGCATTTCTCCTTCCAGCTAATTCTCTAACACACTTACCTCCCTTGTCCTGATTTGAATGTGCTGTCAAGCTCGGATGGTCGCGACGGTATGCTCGTCAGAGTATTAGCTCCAAAAAAGGTCGAATCAAGGGAAAATTGAGGAAGAGGAGTGTCGTAATCGATTCCATAGATATCTTCCGAGTCTCCGCTTTGTTCTGCTGGTTTCCATTGAAGAACAAGTGAGACCAAAACGTTGACCACGTGACTCATGTCCGGTCTCTGTTGCGGTTCCCTGGCGCTACATTGGTTGGCAAGCTCAGCTACTGTGTTGATGCTTCGAAGTGTCTCTTCGTTGAACTCAATTGTTTCGTCGATAGCCTTTGGGAATGAGTCTTTATTGATGTACATTCTCCTAAACCATGTAGCAAGATGTACTTCTTCCTCAGATCGCTTATCATCAAGAGCTTTTCGACCCGTTAGTAGCTCCATGAGGATGACTCCAAAGCTGTAGACATCAACCTTTGTTGTAACTCTTCCGGTCACTGCAGTGTACATATATAGATAGAGATTTCAATATTTTCCTCTGGTGCATGAGTTTAGTACAAGTAACAACAAACATAATAAGCATATAAAACCATACCTGCATATTCTGGTGCAAGATAACCAAATGTTCCAGCAATTTTGGTCTCAATAGATTGTGCGCCTTCTGGTGCAAGCCGGACTAAACCAAAGTCAGCAACTTTGGCATGCATATCGTCTCCAAGAAGAATATTAGAAGGTTTGAGATCTCTATGTATGAAACTCTGATGCGCTAAAGTATGCAAATACTCTACTCCTCTAGCCACGTCCAATGCAATAATCAACCGTCTAGTCCACTCGAGTGGCTTCAACCCTTCTACCTGCCAGTGAAAAATATGCCTGCTTAATGTCCCTTGAGGCATGTACTGATAGACCAGAAGCCTCTCATTTCCTTCTAAGCAGTATCCATGAAGAATCACTAGATTGCGGTGTCGAACTCTAGTTAGAACAGCAATCTCTGATTTAAATTCATCTAAACCTTTCCCACTTATAATCGAAGGCTCCATTCTCTTAACCGCAATCTTTGTTCCATCATGCAACTCTCCCTTGTAAACAATTCCAAACCCGCCTCTCCCAAGTATATTCTTCTCGTCGAAGTTATCTGTAGCATCCCTCAAAACTTGTATCGAGATGACAATATTCCCACTTTCCCCAACATGATGAGCGTCACTACCACTGAATCCACTTTCACTTCCACCACCACCACCAGCACACAGATTCCCAATTGTAATCTTGAGTGCACCTTGGTCATCACCAGGTTGTTGTTTAGGATGCATCCTACGATATTGCTTATTTTTCTTGACCAAAAAGAAAATAGCAAATCCGATAAGAAGCAAACCCAACAAACTACCAATAACCAAACCAATCATTTTCAGTTTCTTGCCGCCATCCCCGCCGGAAGAACAACTCTTTCCTATGTTAGGATTCCCACTCGTGTTTACAATAACAGTCGTGTTAAAACCCGGTACTTTACCACCACACAAGTGATTGTTCGAAACATCTAGAGTTTTCAAGTTGGTCAACTCAGTGAGCTCTTGTGGAATAGTACCGGTAAGGTTATTCCGAGAGAGATTGATAACCTGAAGAGACGCAAGATTACGAAAACTCGGAGAGATAGTGCCGATGAGTCCCATGTTTTCGAAGTTGATAACACTGATGTCACCTCCCACACATGTTATCCCTAACCAGCTGGGACTTTTACTACAAGGATCATTACCTTTCCAGCTTCTAGCAAACCTCTCAGGGTAATCAAATGCTTTAACGATGGAAAGCAACGTGTTAACACGGGGATCACAAGGAGTACCTGGAGTATCTAAACAGAAACTATTGAGACCAGTCAAATCAAGCGTAAGGTTATTAGCCTTGAAGCTTGGTGTAGGTCCTTGAAGCAAGTTATTGCCTAATCCCACCTCAGAGAGAGATGTCAACTCCGTAAGAGAGGACGGTACAATACCAGTAAGCTGATTGTCCCTGATGTTGAGATCTTTAAGAGAGACATGACCAGAAAAGTCCGGGATGGGACCAGAGAACTCGTTTCTATTCAACCGTACCTCGGTTAAAGCGGTCATGTTTTGCAGAAATGAAATCGACCCATTTAGCTTCTGCCCGTTGAGTGACAGAGTGTTCAGACTAGGGAACTTTGCCCAGTCCAAATCCGGGATCTTACCGTTGAGACCGCAGTTGGCAGCGGAGAATTCTGATAGAGTAGTCGCATACTTTAAACTCAGAGGGATTTCCCAGAGACCAAAGGGGTTATTATCCAAAGACACTTGCTGAAGAGACGTCAAATTAGTAAAGAAATCAGAGTCGATGGAATCGAAACCATTGTCGTTAAAATAAACCCTTTCCAAAGATTTCAACCCGGCAAAACTAGGAATCTTCCCTGTGATTTTGTTGTGCATGACCTCGAAAATTGTCAAAGACTGGAGGTTTTTGAGATCAGGAGGTAACGTTCCTGAGATTCCTTTATTCCCGATTTGAATATTGGTGATCCGGTTTTCGACGCATTGTATGGACGACCACTTACAAGGATCCGGATCGGACCAGTTGAGACTTCCAGGTAACTTGAGGGAGCTTCTCAGAGCTGTCATGGCCGCCGCATCAGGACTAGATGATTGTCCGTACACAGAGGCGACGAAACAGAGCAAAAGAATGAAGCTTTTTGCGATGATCATCTTTTTCAACTGAGAAAAAAAAACAAACGCAGGAGGAGTTGATTCATAGACGGGTGATATAGATTAGGGTTTAAGCCTTCGGAGGGGGACACAGAAAGGACTTGGAAACTTTTTGGGCGGAGATTTTCTTCTGCTTCTTGAATTGAATGAGAAAGAGAAAAAACGAAACGGCGGATTTTTATTTGCTTGGTTTTTTGGAAACATTAAATTGACTTAAGCGAGGGAAATGCTAAATTACCTTTTTTATATATTATATATATTTCCCATTTATTTGTTTTCTTTCTTTTTTTGTGTAATGAGATTTGTTTCCTTTTAAACTTATACAGGAATACTAGATTAGTAACCGGGGTGGTACACTGCGGAGTAAATTATTTATAACTAAAACAACTTGACATTTTAAGTGATTTGTGTGAAACTTACAAATCTTATGTTATTCAACCATGTATTTTAAAAAGTCTATTAAAATCCACTGTTATTGAACTGATGATTTAAAAATCTACTTTAAAATCTACTGTTATTCAAAATAGTTTGTGGATTTGGATTTTAATGATTTTTGAGATTCTGGAGGATTTAGGTGGGATTTGTTTAGTTAAAAATAAAAAAATCCAAATCTCATGGTTTTATGTGGGATTTGAAAGAATTTTACAATAAATTATATCAACTTCCCTAAAATCTTTCAAAATTCCAAATTTTCTAAATCCCATCAAATCTTCCAAAATCATAGTTTCAATACACCCCCCTTAAGTTATAAGTTGTATTTCTTGGTTAAATATGTTATAATTATATAACAATGTTAATTTTATAGTTTAAACCATATAATACTGCAATATAATTTAGTTTTTACTTAATATTTATTTAATAAATTTAATTATATGTCTATTCTTTGATACCAATAGTGTTAACAAAATAATGAAATAATGTTTTACCCGTGTAACACCATATTAATTATATTTTAAATTTATATAAATATCGATAAAACATGTCCCACTATATAACCCCGTCCCGAGATATTTTAATTAGCACTATATCATCTTGATTTTTAATATTTATTATATATCCGCTGTATAATATTTATCATATTTAACTTTTAGAAAGTTTTAAATATTTATCATATTAAAATTTTTAAAAAATCTTTAAGATAAAGAACCGGAATAAACTATCCTTATTTTATTATTTTTCAACACTATTAATATTAGAATATTTGACATATAAAACAAGTTGATTTAACTAAGATTTTGTAAAATAATTAAATCATTAGGAATAATGTGACTTAACTTATTATGTATCATGATAAATAAACTTAATAACTTATTATTTTTTTGTTAAAATAATTTAAAATTAAAATAGAATCTCAAATACCAAACAAAACAATTCAAATATAACAAACAAATGGTCATGAAGTATAATTCGGATTAAACAATTTTTATAAACATTTAGCCGTACAAACTGTCGGAAAATTTAGTTATCCCTCTATTTATAAAATAACCAATATTTAACAAATAAATACAGCATAAAATATAAATAATAATAATAATTATTATATGAACGTGGTGTACCACATGTTAAAATTTAGTATATATTAACAACGATTATCATTGTGATCAGTTCAACTGTTCCTAATCTTACCATGAAAAAAACACACTCAAATTAATCACAAACCAATCATCCTTTCGACCCCATGAAATAATACCAAAATAAACAAAGCCCATGCATGGACGTTGCAAGATGTATATAAGAAGCCCACCGGAACAAACTGATCAACATCTTCTAAAGACGATCTTTGCGGACCTGCAAAAAGATCCTTCTCTCTGTGTCGTTGATTCTCTGTCGTTAAGAACGATGATGAATATACAGATATTGATTACTTCCCTTTCTCCCCAAGTCCTTAAAAAGCTATATCAACATCAAGTTATTAATGAGATACTTTAAGGCACCAAGTTTTTGTTCAAAACTTCTACTCTTCGAGAGAAAAGGCTCATACAGGCAATCTATATATACATTTTTTAAGTACATTTTGTGTTCTACTTTTGAAGTTTAATTTATTTAAAAATTTATTTACATAATTGATCCCTAAAAAATTGCACAAAAATAATAAGTAAAATATGGAAATCAAAATCGATTATCTCCATAATATACAAAAATCGAAAAAATCAATTTTTTTCCTAAAATATCTCTACTAAATTGATTTCTAATTTCTAAACCAATTTTGGTTTATATTTGCACAATCTGTACATTTAACAATATATTTCTAAACTATCTCTAAAATACATTTCCTATTTTCCTTTAAAAATAAAATATCTCAATTTTTATGCGAAAAAAAAAAAAAAAAAAAATCTCAATTTTTTTCTAGAACAAACAAACAATCTAATATTCTACATAATCGATTTCAAATTTATTAATTAAAAATTATATACTTAGAGCAAATAGAATTCCAAATGAAAATTATAACTTTTATATATTTAAAGCAAATTCCAAATGAAAATTATAACTTCTATATACTTAAAGCAAATAGAATAACAAATATCTCAATGTTATTATATAAAACTAAAAAAAACTATAATTTTATATTTTATCCAATATAATTTTTTTTGTTAGTTATAGAAAACTTGGAAAAAAAACATAGCGGATTAAAATCTATAAAATAATTAAGTAATTACTCAAAAGTTTATTATCATAATGGGCCTTGACCTACACATTCTAATATTACACACTTTATCAATATCAAAATACTAGACATATTAATTAAATTGATTAAACTATGGTTATGTAAAAAAACAAGTTATCATAAGGTATATCGCGGGTTAAATTCTAAAATTAAAAATTAAAATACAATTATAAAATTTTAACCCTAATCGTAACAAAAAGTCTAACAAACAAATGCAATTTATATTTTCATTTTTTAATTACAAAAAAAATTGCATATGGTTTACCGTGGGTTAAAATCTAGTAGATAATTATAATATCTAGAAAATTTATTGATTCGTTAATAATGATACCTGCGTCCCAGACTAACATGCATACTGGCTTAGTAAATAAATCGTTTTGTTAATTTGCCTAATGTTTTTATAGTATTAATGTTAGTTACAACATTTTAGCATGCGTTAACTATCTACGTTACTCAAAAAAAAAAAAAAAACTAACAAGAAAAATCCCCTATGTACATTAAAGGACAAGTTGTTGAGAGATATACACACTGTGTTTATTTGACAGAGTTTTAGAAATATGAAATATGTATAGAATGAAGGTAACAGTTGTACAATATTACTTGAACCATTAATTTCAACTTCAATAGCTAGTATCTTGTACATAATTAAAAGTATAAGGCTCTTATAGCTAGTATTCAGATACTGGAACTATAATTCATATTTTATGTAAAAACACAAAAGCTAAATAAATATTAACATATACAGTATCTGAATGTAAATAAATTGTGTTATATCTCAAAATGAACGCCCCTTGCACTTTGCTTATTGTATAAGTACAAGTATTGTCTCACATTTGCTTATTGTATAAGTACAAGTATTGTCTCACAGCACGTGTGTGAAAAGAAAGAAAATATGGATGGTATAATTCATGATCTTTTGTGTGTTTTACTAATCACCGGTCTTGGTGTTGGCGTTGGCGTTGACGACGGCATTGGCGCTCCTCCACCGGAACAATTAGCACGCATCTAAAGGTGTGTAGTCTTGTGTTCACAACATCATATGGGAAAATATCTCGGCAGTTTATGTTTGGTGACTCGTTTGGCAGCAACTTCGTGTTAAAGCCCGAGGACGGACACATATCAAAACTTGTTGGGTTCTTTGGAACATCTAATGCCACTTCTATTATGTCTTTAGGAGCTTGTTTTGACTCGCCGTCGACTTCCACAGCCAAAAAAGTCAACGCAATGTCAGAATTAGTACCACCTCAAGGTTCTTCCGATATCTACGATGGATACCCATTCGACGACGGAGTGAGGAATGTTACTCTAAGGGAGATGACAAATGCGTGAGTTATATTAGGATCCAGTATGTGGCAAATGACAAATTTGCATTAATAGAGTATTATATAATTTATTAAATGTTTGAAAGTAAAATGAAAAACCACATGAAAATTGAGAATTTGTATTAAAATTTGATAGGAAATATATTTTTAATTAACTAACAAAATGCTAATGTATAATAACACATAAAATAGACTCTCAAATATCATACCATCTATTTTTTATTGTCATATTAGCATTTTATTAGTGTAGTTGCAAATTTTCAACTTTCGTGTGGTTTTTCAATTTTACTTTCAAACATCTAATACATTATAAAACACATACATAAAAATATTTTACTTATGTTTTGTTTATATTTTGCATATATTTTGCTTATTTTTTGTTAATATTTATTCAACATTTCAAAGAACCAAAAATGACTAATTTGCTGCCATATATAAACAATCACACCTATAATTTATATTTATATAAAATTTAATTTAAACTATACTCAATGCATCAAACAATCAAATAATTTCTATATATATATATGATTTTATCATAGTCACAAAATAATATAAATAATTAAAAATACATATCATCCATGTATCTTATGGGTAACTATCTAGTATATATATATATATATATAAAAATATATATATCATTTTTAACTTTAAAAAAGAAACAAAACCATCTTTTTTTCGCCCTAAGCCTATATGAACCTAAGCACAGCACTGTTCGGGGGCTCATGCGGTGAACGATCATACGTGACGGCGCTTCAGTTCGTGACTTCATACGCTAGCTCTGAGAGGTTTGGTAGGTTGAATAATACTTGCACCCAATCCTTCACGTTATGGAGCCGAAGGGGGGACGTGGATCAAAGCTTGTAGGCTTCCTAGGAAGATCCGATGATTTGATCTATGCTATTGGAGCTCGTTTCTACTCGGAATCTTCTGCTACCAAAAATCAATCTTTCTATTACTTTGTTGGGTTCATAGAAATTATAGTTATGACCTTTTAATGGGAATATGTAGGTTTGGATGACCGTAGCTGAAGATTAATCGTTCAAATAATATTGTATAATTAACTCTTAATCAAGTTTGAATCTATTATCTCATATTTTCCTATATACTTCCTCTATGGTTGAATATAAACACAAAAATATTCCTCAATTATGTAAGTGGATTATTTATTTATGGCAATGCTACAAACCGTATACTGGTATACGTACGTGACTTTCATGTGTTGTTTACGTAATTATTCGCAAATCAACAGTCCAATTTCTCCTCCTAATATCCTCAGCAGTCAGCCCTTTGTTATGGATTCTGCTAGGGGTGGGCATTTCGGTTTAAGTTCGGGTTCGGTTTGGGTTCGGTTCGGTTCGGTTTATTCGGTTTTGGTAAAACTCTAACCAAACTCAACCGAAGTTAGTTTGGTTTGGTTTGTGTTCGGGTCGGTTTATGTTTGGTTCGGTTTGGTTTTTGTATGGTTCGGTTTAATTCGGTTTAAAAATCAATTAATGTAACAAAATGAAATTGATTATGGTTTTATAATAGTTAATTAATCAAATAAATTAGAAAATTAAAATTAAATACCTAACATTAACCATAATTAAATCTATATTTATATTTAGTTAATTTATTAGAAATTTAAAATAAAGTAAAATAGAAACCAAATGCAAGCGTTTGTAGGTAAGATCACATATTTATATTTTTAATAGTATTATTAATTAATTTAAAAAACAGATTGGGTTATTAGTTCGGTTCGGTTTGAAACCGAACCGAACCGAACTATTTGGGTTGGGAAGAAACATAACCGAATGGTTGGAGTGTAGGATTGGGTTTGGTTTGGGTCGGTTTGGGTTCGGTTGGTTCGGTTTGGTTCGGTTTGGTTCGGTTTAAATGCCCACCCCTAGATTCTGCACAACAAAAATAAATAACTTGATAGCCGGGCCTATGTTTTACAAGTATATATTAGCCATCCATTAGCAATTACTTTTACGGTAAAATCTTATATTTGGCGTTCAAACGATCATTTTCTAAAAACTAATTTTATGAATATCTCTATATCTAAGGCATGAGTTTTTGATTGGTAGGTTAATCTTGCTAATTAACATGAGTGGAGGTGTGTAAAGTTGACCTCATGCAAACGTTCCACCGCTTATTCAACAAGTTAGTAATCATCAGACAAAATATTAGGCAATGCAGAATAGATTCTTCAAAGAGTGGAGTTTCCAAAATTTGAAGACTGGTATGTAGTCCGACTTTGTAAAAATACTTTAAACTATCTAAAACTTTTACATTATCGAATTTATATAACTATGTAAAAATATTGGGGAATGTATAGCAAACTTTGGTGGCAATATAATTTCGATAATCAGAATTTCGGTAAGCTATAAGATATTGAAAGAAATTATTTTAGATAGTGATTTCAGTTATGAATTTTGGCAGAATTCGATCTAAACTGCTCTAAATAATTAATCGACCACATCATATTGTACTAAGTATCAACAATATAAGATTCAATTGAAACTCACTACTACTTTATGGTGTGAATGCACCAATTTTTAGCTCCATTTTTCATAGTAGCAGCAGTCCATTATTGTTTTTTTTTTTCTTTTTCTAAAATCATTCGATTGTTCAACTTCTTATTACCCCCAGGAAAATAGTTTTTAATCATAAAAATATCAAGCAGCAACATAGAAACGATAGAACAATCATCTGTGAAATGTGACGGGGAAAAGCTAATGAATTGAAGTGGACCCAAAGGCCCACAGACAAGTTGGGATGGAAATGAAACAAAAGTGGGCACATGTCATAATCACTCAATGCATCAACACACACACACACACAAAAAAAAAAAGATAATATTATGGAGACACCATTATCTCTTTGTCTTTTGCCACGATCCCAAGATTGATTTTCCCTGAATTGAATTGTTTGCTCCACACACACACAATCGCCTCTTTGTATAGAGATTAATCCGATGGAAAAATAAAGTAATGAAAAAGATCGTTGGTCAGGTACGTTTTGTAGTCCCCTAGCAACAATAACAGTGACCAACAATACATTTTTTTCTTTTTTGGTTTTGTGGTTTTTTTTTTTTTGGTAAAAAGTTAAGTTTTGGTTTGGTAGTTGTTAGCAATCAATGGCAACGACTAAATTTGGTTATTTTACAGTCGTTGGTTCAACCGTAATTTTCGTTAACAAAGTTTAGGGATTATGACAAAATTTAGCGACTAGTAACAAAAAAAATAAAATTTGATTGCTAAATTTGTTTACGTGTAAAAGTATTTGGTTGATTTTAGGAACAACGTTATCATAGAACAAAAACCTTCACACCTTCGTTTGTACCGCACGAGTGATTGGTAACAAACCACACAGTATGACAAAAATGTGTTTTTTTTTTTAACTTTGCAAAAAAAAAAAAAAAAAGTTAGATAGATATGAGACAAAGAAAGCAGAGACTTTAAAATCACATGTGAAATATCAGAGAAAACACAGCAAAAAAATGTCCACATCTTAAAGAAAAGGTGAAGCCGGGGGAATGAATGTTATGGGCTCCATGCAACATTATCAAATTCATTGCGTTCAATTCGTTTTATATCTTAACTTAAGTGTCCGAGTTCAATTATTAGTTAGTTCATGAAAATCTCCAAATTAAATGATGAACTCTGTTGAGCTAGTTAGATCAATAATTGAAGAATACAATATGTAAGATTATACTAGTATTACATTTGTTTGTTCTTTATTTCTTCTGTATAATTGATTTTAAACATCTCATCTCTCATGCAATTTTTTTAGAAAAGATCATTACTCTTCAACTAGCACCAAGACTAATAATTTTATTTTATTTTTTACTGACTTGTAAGAAGTAAAAGTTGATATCTAGATGTAACATCATATTATTTTTTCGATCAAAACTCATCCCATACCAAAGAGATATTCTGGAAACATTATGTTACAAGTTTTTGAACACAAGTTGGTACATATGAATCATTGGATTTTGACACCAAAAAAAAAAATGAATCATTCGATTCGGGTTCTGTTTAAAATATAACTTTAGGAGAAATCATGGATCATGGATGCTAATTAAAGACTCGCATTATTGATGGTTCAACTATATATGGTCCAAAGTGACTCGTCGATCCAATCTTTGTGACAATTATGAACTGTAACTTTTAAAAGTTTTGAAAACTTCAAAGGTTTTTGTGAACTTTTAAAAGTGATTATGACAAAGTTTGCCTATAAAGCTACCCTTTAAAAATGAAAAAAAAAAGTTTGCCTATAGCACATCAGAATGAACGCATAATAATAAAAGTATAAAACACTACTTTCGACGTGCATACCAACAGCCTATACGGCTACACCTTTACAAACACTGTTGTAAAATAATAATACAAAATATTCTTTAGATAAATTGATTATTTGTTTACTTGATTAACTTAGGATAAAATAAAGTACTACACCTGGCTAAGTGTGCCCCTAAAGAAAGAAAAATCGTTGAAGTATTGGAAAAAAACAGAGGTCTAAGTCTAACTGGCAGACACTTTTATTCCCCCATGTGTTTCCACTAGACACCATCTCCCATCTCTCCAACATTTGCGTTTCCACATTTGTTTAAAAACATACCTCTCTCTCTCTCTCTCTCTCTCTCTCTCTCTCTCTTTCTCATTCCTTCAGTACCTCTTATTCTTATGCTCTTCTTCACCAATCCTATCTCTTCTCTGTCTTTATATTTTTTCTTACATCTGAATTGACCCATTTTTGGTATACACAAGAAGTACCACTTTTCTTATAACTAGATTCTTCTTCTTCCTGCCTCATAGCTTTCAAGTCAACCACTTCAGTTTCTGTCGGCTGTCTCTCCCCCAGATCTCAACTAATCTCCTACTTTCGTAAGCACAGTACTCTCTAAACATCTCTCTCTCTCTGATCTTTGATTCTTGTTTATTAAACTTAATTGCTGCCTTCGATCTTCTTCTCTCTTCCTTCTAGTTTAATCTCACAAGCTTTATTTTGATTGGTCGTCTTTATGCTTCGAACTTAAATGATTCTTGTCCGAATTCAAGAACTATGTATTGAGGTTTTGAACTAAGTGGTTACTCTGTTTTAAGACTTTACCTACCGTTTCTTCTTTGCACAATTTTTAGATTCATAGATTGTTGTCTTTTGATATCGGCTTTGACTTTAATATGATTTCAGGTTAAAAGACTAGAAGTTTCGACTAAATGACTGAATCTGATGATGCCTCGCGAGAACCAGCCATAGGAGGAGAAACCTCATCAAATCAAGAATCCAACCCTGTCTCACTAGATCTCAAGCTCAACCATAGTTTCACCGATGACACAAGGAGCACAAAGTGTGAGGCAAACCCGAGAGTCTTCTCTTGCAACTACTGCAGACGCAAGTTCTATAGCTCTCAAGCTCTTGGAGGTCACCAGAACGCTCACAAGCGTGAACGAACAATGGCCAAACGAGCAATGCACATGGGAAGAATGTTTGGCCACCATCACAGGCCTTACACGTACACTTCTTCTTCCCTCGGGATGCAAGCTCACTCCGCTCTACTTCACCACACTTTATCCCAGCCTCAGCCTCTTGTTTCTAGGTTTCATCAACAAGGGTATTTTGGAAACAACGTGCCATTGTTCTTTGACTATGATGATGGCGGTGGCGACTTCTTTTGGCCAGGGAGCTTCCGTCAGGTCGTTGAGGAAGCTGAGGCTCCGGTGGTGGTGGCTGTCAAAGAGTCAGGTTTTGATCTGAACTCGGTTGCGGCAAATGGAGGTGTAGATAATAATAACTCAAATCCAGATCTTACCTTAAGACTTTGAGGATTAAGACGATTATGATCTCTCTTGTTTTCTTTTTCTATTGTTAGACAAATAGCCGAAGATAAGTTGGAGACAGTTGATAGAAGATTTATGATAAACTCTTTTGTTATAATATGAGGTTATTCATTACATAATTGTGTCATTGTTTCATTCATACGAGCTCCCCACCGTACGTGAAATCATCTATGAAGTGAAAAATAATAATTAAGGATGTTTAGTCGATGTTCATCTTATGAGATATGAAGAACTTCTTGAAACTATTTTCAAGTCTTCTCCGAATAGAGACAAATCTACATGAAGATTTAATTTAGATCAGACACTATCAAAACGGTTGCGTGAGCTATTAGGTTTTTTATTTTCATATTGTTTTGTGTATTATCACCGTACTCTATTTGCGTTGAAAAAGAAGAGAACACATACTGATGATTCAGTTTATGAACAACATATGCAATATTATGGAGTGTGATCGTCAAGTGTATAGGTAAAGGCGGTAACTAGAGCCAAACATGTCAAACCTTCGGTTTAGACTTTTCAATAATATTACAAGTTTCGAAGTATGGAAAACTCAAAAACAATTATAGGATGATGTGATAAAATCAAAATACGGAGTATCTATAGATATCTTATTTTTTTAGTAGTAGCAATCCGTAAAATTTACAAGATTTCTAAAGATAGCGATGTCCAAAAGAAGGTTTCATCCATAAGATTGTGCCGAGATTTATGGAGACATTAGGGACGAAGTTGATTGATGATATTCCAAATCACTATTTTGTGTTAATAAATGCAAGTAATCAACATATAGTGTATATTATTTTTGTCCTTACATACCCAATTGCATATTTAAATACAAATGATAAAATTTTGACTTTGGAATGATAATTCTAAAGTTGTGATTATGATGTTTTAACAATTCAAATGACAGAAATTAAATGATTATACAAAATCTTTTATCCATTATCCACTTGTTAAATTTTAACTATATACAGCAAGAGAAGCGGTCGATATTGGAAGAGCAGTACTTACGCATAACACACACACAAAAAAAAAAAAATCAAATATTAATTTAATTGCTATCCAGTTTTTAATTATGGATTTACATAAACTGAGAGATAGAGAGTTTTAAGGAACAATTCCAGATTTAGTTGATAAAAAAACCCAAAATTAGCTAGCGATTAAGAGAATCATCCGCATTCCTATTGAGAATCACACAAATACGGATATCTCTCTACATTCGATTCTCTTTTTTTTTCTCATTTTTGAGGATTTTGGAAACAAAGTATAACACAATGTTCAACAAAGGATCCAACGGTGGTGGTTCATCATCTTCCAATGGCGGCATCGGAGCGGATTCACCTTACCTCCAAAAAGCACGTTCGGGCAAAACAGAGATCAGGGAACTCGAAGCTGTCTTCAAAAAGTTCGACGTGAACGGAGACGGGAAGATCTCGTCAAAGGAGCTAGGTGCAATAATGAAGAGCCTAGGTCACGAGGTACCAGAAGAAGAGTTAGAGAAAGCCATAAACGAGATTGATCGTAAAGGTGACGGTTACATAAACTTCGAAGAGTTCGTTGAGCTGAACACCAAAGGTATGGATCAGAACGACGTGTTGGAGAATCTGAAAGATGCCTTCTCGGTTTACGATATCGATGGAAACGGTTCGATCTCGGCTGAGGAGTTGCATGAGGTTTTGAGGAGTCTTGGTGATGAATGTTCTATCGCTGAGTGTAGGAAGATGATTGGTGGTGTTGATAAGGATGGTGATGGTACGATTGATTTCGAAGAGTTTAAGATTATGATGACTTTGGGATCTAGACGTGATAACGTCATGGGTGGTGGTGCTCAGAGGTAGAGTTTTTAATTTGTTCCTCTCTGACGCACCGAAACTGGTTTCTTAATTTGTTCCAATCTTCTTCGTTTTGTACTCATTGTTTAATCTCCACACACATTGTTTCAATAATTTTTTTTGTTTGTTTTGTTCTTTGGGATTTGTGTTTTTCCCTTTTAAGCTAACGTACGTGATTTCTTTATTTATAACTTTTTTTTTTGTTTTGTTTTGTTTTGTTTTGTATTCAGTTCTGATTTTGGAATTGGATATTTTGAATGCATATACTGTGAAATTTATGTATGTGAATAAATAATAACCATAAGGCCTATGTTAGAGGCTAATTTGATTCTTTCACCTTCCTTTACACCTACAATTTATTAATTTTGACTTTTGAACTTGCAAAGAGACTGTTTCATATTCTTCTTTCAGTTTTTCACAAATGTTTTGAATGGTTAGAGAATAATAACTCACTTTATTTTTGGTTCAGATATAAAATTTGCTTTGTAGTGGTGCATTGTGCATAGACCAAGACAAAAATAAAATAAAATAAACATAAATCTTATAATTTTTATTTTTGTTAACTTTATATACTTAGTAAAAGTCATATTGGTGATGAAATAACAAAGTAAAAAAAAAGCCCATTTAAAACGAAATCGGAAGGTACCCAGCAATCTAACCCGACCCGAATAAAAAACTAAACCCGATCCGGATCTTCATCCTCAGAGCTCGAGCAACAACACTGAACCGGGTCAGCTCTGTTCGAAGTGACTCATGGCCGCCAATTCGAAAATGGCGATGGCTTCTCTGGCAGCTCAAATTCGCCCCTTCACATGTTTAGCCGCGTCTCAGCCATCACGACTGGCTCCTCATCCACCAGACCTCGTCCGTTGGATCAAAAGAGAAGGCGGCTTCGTTCACCACGCAGTTAAGCTCTCTCAGGAGACTCAATTTGGTATCGGCCTCATTTCCACCGAGCGAATCCCTCAAGGCACCGACCTAATCTCTCTTCCTCCTCACATTCCCTTACGCTTCGAATCAGACGATGCGTCATCGTCTTCTTCCTCTCTCCTCACCGCTTTGGCCCGTCGAGTTCCCGGTTAGTGCTTCCTCCGTTCCAATATTATGCTACTTCGTTTTGAATCTTAAACCTTAGCTTATAGGATGATTCTGGTAATCAAGTTTCCGAAATTTGGTTGATTTTGTAAGAGTTACTGATTTAGAGAAATTGTTTGGCAGAAGAACTATGGGCAATGAAATTGGGATTGAGATTGTTGCAAGAAAGAGCCAATGGTGATTCATTCTGGTGGCCATACATTAGTAATCTCCCGGAAACTTATACTGTTCCTATATTCTTTCCCGGTGAAGATATCAAGAACTTGCAATATGCTCCTCTTCTTTACCAGGTTAGATAAAAGTAACTGCTGGAGTTATCGAGATTGAGTCTCATTTCATCAGGTGATGCAGATTTGTTGTGTTCTTTTGTGACCAGGTCAATAAAAGATGCCGGTTTCTTCTTGAGTTTGAGCAAGAGATTAGACGTACTCTTGAAGATGTTAAGGCTAGTAGTGATCATCCTTTCAGTGGACAAGATGTTAATGCATCCGCTCTCGGATGGACCATGTCAGCTGTTTCAACTAGAGCGTTTAGGTTACATGGTAATAAAAAGCTTCAAGGTGGAGGATCTTCTGATCATGTCCCCATGATGCTTCCTTTGATTGATATGTGCAACCACAGCTTTAAACCGAATGTTCGGATCATTCAAGAACAGAACGGAGCTGACTCAAATACCTTAGTTAAGGTTTGTGTGTTAGATCTCTGTTTTATATAGTGGCTTTTGTTTGACTGTTTGTAATTGATGTTTCTTCTTTTGTTGTGTATCAGGTTGTTGCAGAGACTGAAGTCAGAGAAAACGATCCTTTGCTACTCAATTATGGTTGCCTTAGTAACGATTTTTTCCTTTTGGACTACGGATTTGTCATTGAATCAAATCCGTACGACACCATTGAGCTTAAATACGATGAACAGCTTATGGACGCTGCAAGCATGGCGGCTGGTGTTTCTTCCCCAAAGTTCTCTTCACCAGCTCCATGGCAACGTCAGCTGCTTTCCCAGTTAAATTTGGCCGGAGAAATACCAAATCTGAAGGTCTTCAAACCGTCATTCTCACTAACTTGATATATTAAGTAGTCTTTACTCCCTTGAATCAAATGATGGAACTCACCCATCTCTCTAATGTTTTTCTTCTTATACTAGGTAACCATAGGAGGCCCAGAGCCAGTAGAGGGACGACTATTGGCAGCCATAAGGATACTGCTTTGTGGTGATTTGGTGGAAGTTGAGAAGCATGACTTAGACACGCTCAAATCTTTGTCCTCCACAGCTCCTCTTGGAATTGCAAACGAGATGGCCGTTTTGCGCACTGTAATTGCCCTCTGTGTGATTGCATTGAGCCACTTTCCGACAAAGATAATGGAAGATGAGGCTATAATCGAACAAGGTGTCTCAGCCACAGCAGAATTGAGTATCAAGTACCGAATCCAGAAGAAGTCAGTGATCATAGATGTCATGAAAGACCTCACGAGAAGAGTTAAGGCGTTATCGTCTAAGGAGACACCGAATGCTGCATAAGAACCATACTGTAAGTTCTCTAGGCTTGGCTTGTTTCAAACGTCAGTTTCCAAGATGAATCTGTTTAAGGTTATTCATTTTAAAAAACATATATAGCAATCAAGATTTCTCTAAGAACTAGCTGGTTTACCCCCTGAAGGATTAGATTACATGAATCTATGAACTAGAGAAGGGATATTGGATTAGAGGCAAAAGATATGTCGTGTCGGGATATTTCACAGGAAACTCATCATATTCACCAGAGATATTTACATTGAAAGATAAAAGAGAAACCCTAATACACAGAGGATCACCTATCTCTATCTCTCCCTCTCTCTCTTTGTTATCAATTCCCAACGGAGATGGGTCTTTCTCTCTCTCCTAAGCCCAAGGGAGAACGAGAACGCCGTGGACTCACGCTCTCGCGAAGCACCCTTGGCATCTCAGCCTGCCTTAGAGACGGGTGTTGTATCTTCTCAAACTCTCTCTTGATCTTCACGACTTGGCTATGGATAGGAGGATCAATCTCATGCCCATCATGTACATGATTGGCCTTATTGTCCATGGAAAAGTGGTAGTGAAGCCAGAAGAGTTCTTCTTATGATGTTTTTGTGATGTTTGCGTTTTCTATTCACGCGGGAGGCGTGTTTATAATTATAATCTTGAACCAAAGTTTGTGTGAGAAAAGTGGACACGAGTTGTTGATGAAGTAGAAGGGAAGTTAGGTTGGTGGGCAACGCCAAATTAGTCTCTTACACATCTCCCTCTCTCTTTGTGTGTCAATAATATATACATATGAAAATGATAATTAAAGAATTTGTAATGGTGGTGAGGTATCTAAAAGCAAAGAAGAGTCATATCATTCTCCTTGTAAACAGCATGAAAAAGAGGGTCGGTGTTAGGTGAGTTTTGTGGTTACGTGTCGGCAATAAAGCTATGACACTTGTGATGATTACTGGTACGCAATTCTTTCTTTAACCGAAGACCATGACTCTTGAAGATTTCATTTGACCTTCTTTTCGGTGAGGTTCCAATGTTTAGAAGCTACTTTTTCCGTATGAGTTGCTTTGGTTTGACGGGAGAAGACTATTGTGGGACTTATTTACTCGTTGGTCAACTTAGATGATTCTCTCTAATTGGGATTTATTCTTAGCTCAATTGCTCAAATTAAACCAAAACCGGTTCTTATATAAGAACAATACTTGCTGTTGTTGTAAATAATCCAATTTAGATTAAGTTGGAATATATACCATCGAAATCAATTTCAAATTGATATCAACAAAACCAAAACTATGGACCGTAGGAGATCAAAACCGCATCCAAGGTTGGGGACTTGGGAGTGTCAAATTTGGACAGAGCTTCAAATCAAAGTAAGAAAAGAGAAAACTCTGATTACTTCAGAACTCAGATCAAATCCCACGCTCAATGGGACCCACAGTACATCAAACTCAGATGTGATAGACACAAAGTCCACGTGGATCTTTTGTTTTGTTTTGTTCTTTCCCATGTAGAAAATCGCAGCCGTTCGATTTACGGTCAAACATACGATTCTAGATTCGGCGGCGGGTCTTATCAGTTTCCATCTTTTGCTTCGATGATTTACTTAGACCGGAAAATAAAACATTTGATGTTTGTGTTTCCATTGTTACTCTAATGACCAAAAGAAAGATCTTCAAAATTGAACTCTTATATCAAAAGTGAATGCATTACCTAACAAGTTCTAGTTCAATGAATTTAAAATAATAATTATATTTGAAAGAAAAAGTAAAAAGCAATGTTTTTCAATTGTCTTGCTCTAGAGTTCTTAAAATTATTTGTTCTTGCTGCAGGGGATTTTACTCTGCCAAAAATAATGTTAGTAGTATTAGATTTCCAAATGACGACAAAAAATAAATTCCAAATGTGTGTATCTAGCTATTGATAAGGTAGCTTTATAAACATAGGGGACAAGTTGTTCAGAAGAGGTCTGAAGTAACTCTCAGTTCAACAGTTGATTTTTTTTTTTATGGCTTCCATAGTTTAATATTTGTAGTACAACCGGCAACGGTCTCTGAAATAAATCAAATGATGGTACTTAATCAATTGTGGGGAAAAAAGAAAATTATGATGTGAACCTCTTTTCGAAACCTCTTTTGGCCCTTGAACTATTAAGTTAAAAGAGATGAAAGATCGATCACGTGAAAGCAACTATGAATGGGTTACACATACATGCGTAAATTGGTAAAAATTGGTGTAGGTTAATTTAGGTCATAATTTAGATATGGTGTACGATTAAGAGGGGACCAAAATCTTACAAAATCTGTGCTTTTAATATCCATATCTTTCTGGCAAACTAATTATTTCCAGGGTAATCGTATAATTGTATCGTATTAAATCATAACAACTAACTACAAGATTCATCAAGACGACTAGACGAACACAAAAAGTTCATTTGATCAGCTCTAAGTTGATGTAATTCACTAACAAATAACCTATACGGTCCGGGATCTTTATTTATTCAAGTCACTAATTCAACATAAAAAAATTGTTTACGTTCAATACAACGTTTTACGTTTATATTAATTAAATTCTCTTTAGCCAAAACGTAAGAACTAATTAACCAGAACAATTTGGAGAAATAGAGCAAATTATTCTTATATATTATGACCACGAAACAAACAAAAAGAGATTAGGCTTAGTCATCTTGCTTCTTCTTCGAACCTCGTTTCTGGAGTGAGTATAGTCGGTTGCACACTATTCAATAAGTTCGATAGAGGTTGACTACTGGGACTTTGCAATTTCACCATACCTTCTCTGGTTTCTCACACGCTATGGCATGGACCGTGGCTTGAAGAACATATCCCACCTTAATTTGAGATATTTGCTATACATATTTGGCATATACATATCTATAAACATGTACTTTTATTTGAGATGTTAGCTAATACTATCACATATACATGACCTTAATTTGCGTAGCTACAAACATTTTCCATATAGTGTATTTGTCTACAGTAGTTTCGGGTCTAATTATTGCCGATCGATATCACATTATATATAACATGATCGCGTTCGTGTGAGAAAAAAGTCAAACATAAAATATACTATTGTTTTATATAGTCAGAGAGTGAGAGAAAGAGAGAGAGAGGGAGGCATTGTGCAGAGAAAAAACCCACGCGTTTAGAAGAGAGGCGACAATTCTGGTATCAACTTTAATGTCGTACCATTGCATGTAACCTATTTTCCTAGCTTTGCCCCTTCATTTTTGCCTTCCATTTTCTTCTTTTGTTCCTAGCCATTTCAACTGATCAAACCTTAGTTATAAATTTCATTTCATCTGAATGTAAACAAACTATATATTGTCGAGAACTGTGGACATTTATGCATGTTTCTTTCAAACTCACATTTACATTTCTTCTGTGACCAAAAATATAAAAAATTATCATCTATAGTGAATTACACCAAAAAATTTGAAAGCTATAGTATAATAATAATAATACTTAATAAAAGTTTATTTGAATTTGAAAAGGACAGAAAACATTCATATCAAAATAGAAATATAGGATTACTTTTTAATAGCTTGAACGTTTTCTCCTCTGACAAATTGACCGTCCATGTATGGTCGTATAACCGCTTAGATATTAGAATATTAAGGCCTTGAATGTTTTGTAGTTTTTAAATGGTTTTAGTTTTTAGTTTTTTGTTTTTGGCTTTAAGTTTTTGGTTTTTTGAGTTTTTGATTTTTGGTGTAGATTTTAGTTTTTGTAAAAACTTGAATGGTAACTTGATTAGTTTTTGGTTTTTGTATATAATTATTTTTTAAAAAGGCTTAATTGAATTAATTATAGTTTTTTTATTAGAAAAAATAGTCACGTAATATTTTTTCCTAAAAACCCACAAAATGTGGTTTTTAGATTCTATGAAGGAATTGGTAAAATCTAGCAAAATCTGGTTTCCCTGATATTTAGGAAATCTATTTTTTAAAATTCATGAATGGCTGAAAAAATAGTTTTTGCATAATCAAAAGCCAAAATCTGATATAAAATCTGATGCCATTCAAGGCCTAAGTCTCATTTCGACGAACCAAAAACCTACCTTCTTGAATCTCATCCTGTATACGAACCGTCTAACCTAATTTTGTTCTTCTTATATGTGATTGACTTTTGAGTTTATGAAGTTTTGGCTTCTTGCCACCAAACTATAAGGCTGAAAGTAATCGTTTTAAGCCTTGCCACAAATTTCTCACTTTTTCTTTAAGTGATTTCGATGCATGTGAACTGAGATTGGTGGTGTTCACAATCAATTTTTCCCCAGGGAATTCACAACCTCTGTTTCTTCAACCTCTAGAATTTCTTAGACATAATTTTGCCAATGTTTTATTTAGATTAACATATATAGTTTATCTGTTAACCAGAGTTTTTTTTCCAATCTTTATAATTTTTCACCAAACAGCCTAAATGAAATAAAATCATAACACGCAACTATAAAATTATTGAAATCGCTATAACACAAAGAAAAATATTCAGACATTTTCTACGACTGATCCAAGGCGATATATGGCGAGAATTACGTGATAGATAATAGAATCTTTAACAAAATTAACGTACGTGATAATTGTGTGCAAACCCTTATATTTAGGGTTCGAATAGTAGAGGAGGTGAACATCCCATTACTTTAATCGGTTAAGAAACTCTACCGAAATAAATTAGTTGATGGAGATTGTGGAAGAGACTTATGATGATTTAGATGTAAATGGGAAATTAAATTAATTGACAAAAGAAACGATATGAAATTAGTGGCGCAGATTAATTTCCGTAAACACAAAGGGTCATTAGTCACAATCGAGCTACAGTATGAAAACCCTAAAGAGGCTACACCATGAAGAAAGAGCCCTAGTTGAGACAAATCCACGTGACTTTGGTTTACAGATTAAAGATATATACAAAATACAAACCCTAAATAAGCAAATCGACCATAATCTCGTAAAAAGAACAGACAAAACACAACCTCATGTAGAAGGAACAATTTCTGACCGCCGCCAGTGTTATTAATTCAGAATCATAATAATTTCACGATTTTCAATCTTTTCCTATCAAGTTTTCAACTCCCAACATCATAATTTTCTTTAGCATCCATCCACAAACTACTGTGTTTTAAACTATTTATTTATTATAATGACTAGAACTAGTAATTGTTATTCCCAAAAACTGTTAAAAAGCTCCTGCTGCAAAAAATTAGGAAATTGTTTGAAAATTACATAATGGAATCAAGAGAGGATCGGAGAATGTTTTCTAAAAGTGCTGATATAGTGTACCAAGCTTATTGGTTTCAAGCACTTCTAGCATTTATTCCTCAAAAAAAAGAAAATTGTGAAAAATTAATTTCTTTCATTAGAAACAAAAGAATAATTCGAAAGGATATAATTAAATTCACATTATCGAGAGGGCCTTTAAACTCTGACAGTAAGAAAGAAAGGTTCAAGGAAGGGCGTTAGAATAAAAATAGTAAATAACAATTATGATATTGTTACTCATCAAAAAGACATGTAAACTTATTACTCTGCTTTTATGTAAGTCCGTAGAAAAGTAAAAAAAGACATAGAAGTTCGAACGTGGAACATGAACTTCGTTTAACGTACTTTTGCTTTCTGCATCTCTCATACTCACAGAGTCACACAAGTCAATAAAGACGCAAGTCTTATTTTATATTTTATTTATCTTTGGTCAGGTAACTCTCATTTAAAAAAAATAATTTAATGTGATTTTTTTGTTCTATAAATACAGAATCAGCTACCATCACATTCAGGTGCCCCAAAACCCTAAAAGAACCACTGAATTATAATAATAAAAAAAGTTTATAGCTAAAAGAAAAATTTCAGTCAGGTCAACCATGGAAGAAGCAATCATGAGACTCGAAGGTGCCGAGCACAGAGAAGCCAACAACAATTCTCTAAAGAGAAAGCCATCAAGACCTTCGTCCACCGCTCCTAGCTCTCCCGGAGCAGTAACCACCTCAAAAGCTGCCGCCGGAACCAACGCCTCCGGTGGCTCCACCATAAGGTACCGAGGCGTGAGGCGTAGGCCATGGGGTCGTTACGCTGCTGAAATACGTGACCCACTGTCCAAGGAGAGACGATGGCTCGGAACATTTGACACGGCGGAGGAAGCAGCTTGTGCATACGACTGCGCCGCTCGAGCCATGCGTGGTCTTAAAGCTCGAACCAACTTCGTCTACCCAATGCCTTCTCTTGACTCTTACCACCACCGTATTTTCTCGCCTCCTCCGATGAATATGTTCCTTCTACGCGACGTTTTAAACGCTCAGTCTCTTTCTCCGTTGAACGCCTTCGCTTACCCGCCTTGTAATCTCTCTAACGTAACCGACGCCGTTCACGAGTCCTTCACTAACGTCAACGATGTCTCCGAAGATCTCTCACCTAAAGCCAAGAGGTCAAGTACCATTGACAACGAGAGCCTGATCTCTATCTTCGAACCAGAACCAGCTGGGTCTGGTCTACTTCAAGAAGTTGTTCAAAGCTTCTTACCAAAACCTATCTCTCAACATGTTTCTACATTTCCAAAGAACAACCAACAGTCCGTTGGTGTTTTCCCGACAATGCCGGAGACCGGTTTTCAGACAGATCTTGGTTTACCCAACGTCAACGTCGAAGGAAACGGATTTGGTGAGGTCAAATATCACGGAGAGTTGGATTGGGCTGATCATGAGAGTGGGTTTGATTCAGCTACGATGCAGTACAACGGAAATGTTGGAATGCTTTATCAGTATTGCGTTCATGATTATTAGAACATTGTTGTTGTGTTCTTTACATGCTTTTCACTTCACTGTTTTTTAGTACTCAAATCCTTTTTTGTCTTTGTTTCTTCATCTATTTGTATGATCAGTTTATCCCTCAAGATAGAATGCTTTAGCAAAGGACAACTTTATCTGAGTATGAGCAAAGTTAATTAATGATGTATAATACATGTCGATTCTGAGCTAAGATAATTAAAAATTTGAGAAAATAAATAGTCGAGGGAATGAAGACAACACCAAAAAGACAAAAAAGATCTTCAACAAAAAATAGTCCTTTTCTAATAAGTTGACTTCAGAATCCAAAAAGACAGCCTTTGTCCTCCTTTTCCTTTTCCCGGCCCTTTCAATCACCGGAAGCACATAATTATATTTTAAGTTCCCAAAATCCTTACACCCTTGTTTGTCGGTAAAAAATTATCACAAGTTCTAGACCTAGAGGTTCCATCAAAAGTCAAAGTGTTTATAGTACCATCAAAACTCGATAAACATATATTTGTATGCTTGAATTTGCATAATTGCATGTTTAGTTATATATTGGATTGGATGTGATATTCTAAGGCTCCAAGGAAGGAGATCAATCAACAAAAACAACCATCCCATTTATGATTTTCTAGGGGCACTCTTCAAAAATCCAAGATCTTCTATATTGTAGTTTATGATTTGATATGGAAAGATGTTGTGATTGTCTTTGATTTTAGATGATCACATAGTCGTCACAATTAAGTACATACAGGATTTTAAAAAAAAAAAGTACATACAGGATGAAGAAAAAACGGATCAATTAAAAGAAAAAGTGATTTTTTTTTTTTAATTTCATGTAGAAGTATTTAATATATATTAAAATTAATAAAGAACCAATTCAATTAAAATAGAAATTTTTATATAAGTTAAATTTTTATTATTATTTTACACATATAATTTGAAAAGATAATATTCAATTGAATTTTATTTTGCATTGCACATATAATAGATTATTATATGATGCACATATAATAGATTATTATATGAATATGATCTCTCTAAACGGCATTTATAAAAGAGTATAATTGATGAATGATGGAAGTCATATTAATAGTGAATCATTATCCACTTAAGGACCGATGTGGCTTTTGGGGTTAGGAGTAGTTGAAAGTTGAAACATTATGAAAAGTTAAAGGATACAGTTGGTCCTTGATGGAGTCCATCATCATTCCCGTGATGATCATGCAAGTAGAAAAAGATTTGTTCAGCCTTGAAGCTTCTTCAATATATAAAATTGATAAAGAGGTTAAAATCTTTTTATATATACATCTTTGATTGCACTTCTTGTCTTTCATATTCAAATTATGAACGATAAAGGAATCATGGAGACTAAAGCTTCCATAGGGGAGATGGGCCTTGGCGGGTTATCCCGGCAGACCAGCATCACTAAGACCAACTGCATTTGCTCACCGACCACTCACCCGGGGTCATTTAGGTGCAAGCTTCACCGGACTCCATCGCTGCAGCGTAACAAGAGCGTTGAGACGAACATACTTCAAAATCTTATGACCAAGCCAGATGATTCAAGCACCAGAAATGAAGCAGCAGCTAAGTAGTCACTATATGAAGCTTAGGGTTTGTTTTTGTGTCTATGCTTTAGATCGGAGCACTATGCTAGTGACCAAACAAAGTAGTATAGTTCTATTCTCTTTCAGTCTTTTGTCTCTAGTCTTGTAGTGAGGTGCAAGTTTTTTAATTTATATGTGGATATTGAAGTCTATGTAAAACATTTATATTTACTTTTTCGATAAATTTATTGATCATTATATTTTCCCCACTTTAAGATCATTATGGTTTGTTGGGAAATATTTTAAATATTTTAAACACATACGGTGCCTCAAGATCTTGGCCTTTAAGAGTATCTCCATACGGTGCCTCAAGATATTATACTTTTTGAGACTCTTATACTTTTATGTAAAACTACTATTTTGAGACTCCTATATTTTTTTAGTATTAGAAAGTGTACTTCTAAAAAATAAGAAGTATTGATTTGTTAATTAAAATTATATTCTTCCAATGGCGAGCTCTAATAATTGGAGTTCTTACTTTTGAAAAAAAAATATTTTTAAAATATATATATGTTAAATAGAACAATTAATTTAAATGTTTAAACAATTAAAATTTTATTAAAATGGAAAATTATTACATTTCAGAAACTTTTAAACATAAAAAAAGAAAAACATACTGTATTAAAGAGTCATTCTAACAATATCGTTTAAACAAGTCACTCCAACAAAAATATAATCAGCAATTCCAACAATATCCTGCCACCAAGTAGGAAATACGTACGTATGCTTAATATATTCCTGCTTTTCCACATCTTGTAGAACTCACAACTCGGAACTAACATCAAAGCAAATGATTATGTGACCGTTTATGCATATCTCAGACAATCCAACAATATAATGAGTCTTGCAACATTCAATTTTTCTCCATGACAATTCTCCAGTTCTGTTAGAGTTAGAACTAGATGTTCATAAATTGCATAAAAGACAACAATACCTTGAACTGTTTCTCAATCGGTTCATACACAAAAAAACTGCTTATATATCCACTCCACGTCGTTGATTTGGGCAATAAGAAGTTCTTATATCAAAAAGAAGGGGAAAAAATGTTTTTATATCAAAAATTAAACCAATCACATACATACACATACCCAATAAGAATTGGTGTTAAAACTTGTTAAATAAGAGGCAAACTCTTATTTTTTTATTAATTTTGATTTATTTTTTGTCCCAAATAAAATAAGAGTCTTTGCTAAAATACACCAATGGATAAGATGTTTCAAAGGGCGTTATGATCAGATAACTTTTAGACGATTAAGTCGTTCCCAAATTATTTGAAGTTTCTAGGCTCTCATCCACAGGTTCTCTCTCACCTATGTTATGGGCTGGGCCGTGCCGGGCCAGATCAATCAGGTTGACACAACCTACACCACTTTTTGACCAAGCAACAAAGACAAATCTGAAATCTACAAGACGACCGACGAAGAGACCCACGTTTTTCCTAGGCCTCTCCATCCAAGTTGCGCATTAGATACAATATTATTTGGCCATCGGCATCTAATTCGATCATAATAGTGTGACGAATAACCAACAGTAACTACCATATACCATTTCGCCGTTTGTAATCGTTGGCATATACGACCTTAGAAAAATTATAAACCGTTGGCCCACTTCAAGGATACGAAGTTGTTGAAGTTTTCGACCAATCAATTTTGCTATTGTTTAAAGCTAATCTCTCACGCGCTATGTTTCGTATTGGATCCTTACCTATGTCATTAGACCATATCTCTAGACATGTGCATTAGAATATATTAAAATCAGCCAAACCTCTAGGAGTATATATCTATATTTGCTCGGACAAGACATAAAGAAAAATGGGAATCGGATTCACGCCCATCTATTATGTTGACTTCATAACCTCATATTACATTTCTTATATAAACGACCCTTACGATAGTTTCCAAAGATATCGCTACCAAAACAACAACACTCGAAACAAAAGACAGCTAAACGGTTCTAGTTTTAAGGATGGTTCTTGGAAACTCCTCCAATCACAAATCTCATCATCATCATCATAATCATCACCACCGAGACCCGATGAAGGAGTTCAGAGCTGTCTTTGCGGCAGAAGATCCGATTCAGGGCTTCGAGTATGCAGATGTGAGGAGGTCGAAGAGCGAGATGATGGGCAAGAGAGAGGTTGCAAAAGCGGAGGATGTTGACAAAGAGGCAGAGGAGTTCATCAAGTTTGAGCATACGAAGTTCAGCAAGTGGATGACTAAGAGCGCCTAGTGTATGCGGACAAATAATAAGAAATGATAAAAGCTAGTGGCATACCATATTGGCATATTCTATATAGATTGTATTAAATGATATTGTGTTCTTCTTCTTCTTGTTTTTATTTTTGTTTTGTAACAAAATGGGTGCTCTTGTTACCTTTGTCTACAAAGGTGCATGGAAATAAAGACTATGATTAGTAATTTTATGTACTTTTAGATCTTTAGTCCAACGCAATTTTTGTTTCTGATAACATGCAAAATCTGGTTTGGATTCGATTATTAACTAACTACACAAACACAAACCATTACGCTACAAGTTATATAGACCTAGTTCACATTAGATGCAAGATTGTCACACTAATCATGAATACATGAAATTAAAGTGCAAGAAATTAATATAGTCTTATAGAATATAACTCTTTCTATAATGTTAAATATTAATACAAGAGCTTAAGAGTTGAAATATGCGTTCTGCATTCATATAAGACAAGAGAAGAAACCCCTTTTTAAAACCAAGAAAAAGGAGAAATCACACACACACACATACAACAATTAAAGTCATTGTTTATTATGAAAAAAACCCCTTTTCCAAACCAAGAAAAAAAAAGGGGAAAAACATAGACACCAAAAAGGGTAAAACAGAGGATAGAGAATGTGGCATTTCCCTATAAAAAGGTAAAACAAAGCGGAAAAGAAAAGTGTAAAAAAAAGATTCGCACCACTAGAGAATAGACCTGCAAAGTGGACATGTGGTGTGGTTATTACCAAACCAGTTGTCTAGACAAGCTCTGTGGAAGAAATGCTTGCAAGAAACCAACTCACTCACTTCCTCTTCCTCTTTAAACCCACAAAGACACACACAACACTCCACACCTTTCTCTTCTTCTTCATCTCCTCTGTTCTCACACAGAGACTTGAACTTTGTTATCGAGACTCTTCTCCTCAAGAAATCCTCTTCAGGCACGTTTTCATCTAAGTCCATGGAGGCTTCGCTCTTGGATACCACAATTTGAAAAATAGACCTCACCATGTTCTTTAACAGAGTGACTGAAACAATCGTGTTCATCACCAGAAGTGGTAGTACTCCTTCTGGCGCTGTCGGAAACTGCGAAAGACCCATTTCTTTGTAATGTCTTCTTATTTAGCTTCTATAAACAAAAGATGAAACTGAGAGAGTCTTTTGAAAGTTTTGAGACTTGAAGAAAAAAAAAAACCCTTAGAAGAAGAGAAATATAGAGGAAGTATAGCCGCCACTCATGTTCCGATGGGCGATTGGGGGTTTTTTTTTTTGTTTTTTTAACCAGCGGTGGTCTACGCACGTGTCGACACAAGAGAGGTTGTCCTTAGAGACTCATCCCTCTCAATGTCTCAACTTGATTGTGGTGGACACAAGGTAGGTTCGTCCTTTTTATAACGAAAACAGAATTAAAAAAGAGAAAAAACTCTGTTTTTGTTTTGTTTTTTTCTATGTTGTGTTTTGTTTGTAGATCTTCTGACACGTATTGCGATCAGCCAACCAGGTGATGCGTTGTGGAGAGCTCCTTGTTCTCCCGAGGTCGACTCGTAATCGACACGTGGAGACTCATTCATCTCTCACGATCGCTAACTTAAGAAAGAATGCCATGTAATAATGTACAGACGCATTGACAAATCATTTCAGAGTCCACACACCTGTTCTGTTTCAGCTCCTCACAATCTTTTTTGTGATTAAAACCATGAATTGTTATGGACAGTCCTCTTTACTAATATCAATGGAAACTGTTTAAAGAGATGGGGTTCATCTATAACCTGTAAAAATGTATATATGTTGAGACAGTCTAAATAGTATATATAGCACCTCAGAAGTTTATCCTGGCTACAAGAACTACTAATATATGGTAAGGTCCTATCGAGAGGTGGTTGAATTGGATGGGCTCTCAACTTGTAACGATTTGAAATAATCCTTCTCTGCGTTTTCTACTCTTTTCTCGAACAATTTCCATTCCATTTGACATCTATCCCTTACCTGCAAACACACACAAATTTTAAGACAGATTGGTCTATTTGGTTGCTTGCTTTTCAAGGTATCTAAAAACCTAAGACAGTCCTAGGTCTTTTGTTATAGAGAACCCATGAAACTCCCTCAAAAAGAAAACTAAGCTTCTCTTTCAGACAGAGGCAAATACAAAACCAAGTTTTCTTACCCCTTGCCATGGCGCTTTCCCGTTGTCTGAGTTTCCCTGTATACATATTGGCAAGAAAAAGGAGAAAGAATGAGATTTTGATTGTTTTTTTTTTCCTTGGAGAGAAGAATGTGAGGAAGTTAGTTAACCTCATTGCCAAGGGAAGGGATAAATTGATGAACGATCCACTGAGAGTCTACAATTCCTATCTTCTCATATGCAGGCTCCTTCATTTTTCCACATATAAAAAATGGAGGACTCATCATTAATCGATCAAACAACACGCAGGTACGTTTATATAAAACATGAAGCAACATTTCAATCTTTTGAGTACCTCAACACATCTTCTGAGTGCAAAGTCAAGACCCCAACCATGAACCAAATCATTCTGTTTTCAGTTCATAATAAGGTATAAGTAAAGAATTTGGGAAATGGGAAAGGAAACTTTGCACATAGTGGAATAAGATAAGAGATGATAATTTAATTGTGACCTGGATCATATGCCACACGCAGCGCCACGCATTTTTTGAGAAGACAGGAGCCATGATTTCCACAAATCTGTGGTTTTATGAGAGACACAAAAATAAAGCTAAATATGTGGACATGTAAAACTTGAGTTCGATAGAGAGACTATTCTAACATACCCAGCACACGGAGGCCGTGGAGGATGAGAGCACCAATCTAGTTTCTCATCTGTTTCCCTGATAAAGATTCAAGCCAGCTGTATTGTAAGATATTAAAATTAAACTAGAGAGGAAGTTATGAGTCAGATATATACTTATGGACTTCACTATGTTCTCTTCTTTTGGTGATCTGCCAATTAAACCCTCTCTCTGGGTCCAAACCAGGTTGTGAAATCTCAAGGCCGTGCTTCTTCACTATGCGTACGTATCTACAACAACAAACATAGGTTAGAGATTTTTTACTGAGCTCAAGTGAGAAAGTAAAAGAAACTCACTCTTCTGCGTTAAAGTGATCGACTCCAAGATCTTCATCCCATATGAATATATAATCGTATTGTGCTACAATGTCCGGGTGCAAGAATCTCTTTGCATACCACCTTACAATTCACAATATTAATTAGAGTCAAGAACGTCATATAGCCAGATAAAAATTAAAAGGGGATTAAGCAAAGATACTAATACCATTTTGTCTGCTTTTTGACACTTATGTGTATTGCATTCTTTGACCACTCAAACTCATCATTCCACTCACTTGTTCTCCCATCGTAATGAAACAGAACAATTGTAAAGTTGTCTGAAAACTAGTTTTTTGAGTAGACAATACATAATTAGTTTACTATCAAGTATTAAGCAAAAAGAGAAGACAAGAAAGGGCATCACACAAACCTTGTTAACATATGCATCTATATTGTGTCTCTGATTATAACCCACTGTAAATGTTGCTAGATATCTCGGTTGTTTCTTCAAATCCTGATGAAACAGAGGAAACAAACTTGAAGCTAGTGTCACTAATGACCACACATGAAAGATGGTAGTAATATTCAAGAACGAGAACAAACCTCATCAGGGTTCCCCCACAATCTGCGCAAGTAGAAGTCTGATTCGGATGCAATAATACCGGGTGGTAATCTCTCAGCGCCTCGAGGATTTGAAGGCTCCCATATCTGAACTAAAACATTGTATTATTAAGCTTTGGTTTTGTTCTTAAAACATCAAAAAGATCTGTGTAAATTCCAAACATAAAACATGCCTTTGAGATATCAATGGCTTTGGGAGGAGTTGTAGTTCCTGAATTCTTATGAGAGATAGCAATGGAATGAAGAAGGTTTCTAGGGAGACTCGTCTACACAATTAAAAATGGCATGAGATGGAAGATAAAATCTAAGAAACAACGAAGAAATTTTTGGAAGATAAAGAATAAGAAGAACCTCAGTGATCCATAAAGATGGAAAAGATAGTCCAAGAAGAATGCCAAAAGCTATAGCAAACAAAGCAGTTGTGAGAAGCTTCATGCTCTCTTCTGATCTCCTACTACTACTAATAATAACAACAATCACATTATCATCAACGATCTGACTGTGAGAGAACAAATAAGAGAAAAGAGAGATAAAATGGGCTTTTTTCTTACCTGCGTGACAAGATTCCCATAGTTATGTTTTTAATTACAACTTGTCATCAACAGCATCTCGATCACTCCTGTTTATTGATAAACCAAACTGAAATCAATCACTTGAGCTAATATATACACGATCAGAACAAAACACGAATGATCAAACAAAAAACTTCATTTGCTTTATCATCACCTTAGATTAACAAAACAATGCTACATTCACGTGTCATCAGAAATCTTGATTAGCCATAGATTTTACACACGACAAAGCACGAAGGTTATAATAAAAAGAACAAAAAAAAGACGTGACATTTACATACAACGTAGAACACCACGAAAAATTTGAGACGAGTTTACGCGTCTTGATTCAAATTAAAGGTATATTTTTTGGGAGATCCTTATTCTTCCGGCGATCTCCAGTCTTCAGAGCAGACGTGTGGAACTGAACAGCTGTTTCGTAAAAAAAAACAAAAAAGAAATTGATATTTTTGAGGAAAGTTTAGATTATTCTATGATATGATTAGAGGTGGTGATTAGGCATACGGAAATTTGATGCCAAAACGGGGAGTTTTATAACCTTCACATATATAGAATTTTGTTTCAGTTAATTTGGGTAACTTAATCATCATATATATGGACGAAGATATTAGTCATGATGGACTCCTCACCCACCCAAATAAGATGACACGATCAACAATTTTGTACGTTATAACTCCTTTGAGGGGTCAATTTACAATTTGAACGGTTCAGAAGTCAATGCCTGAATAAATAAATATCACCCTTTTTTTGGAAACTATATATACCACGTTTAACTTTTTTTGAAACGAAATCACTATTTTTTGCATACATTTATTACAATATATTTTATTTTATTTTTACAAATGTATATAGCAATTTATCTACCATCCTGCAATTTTAATGGCTTTCCTATTATACATGGTCATTTGGAAAAAATAAAAAAGTGTTGAAAAAAGTAAATATAAATTGAAATCTGTTGATGAATACTTTACTATTAATCTAATATTATCAATTATTTATGGTATAAAATTCCTATAAGATTAATTCATGAGAAAGTTATGATAAATAATAATTATTTATTATATTAAGTGCTTTATTTTTTTAATTAATTTTATGTTCAGCAAAAGTAAATAAGATCAAGTTATGAAGTCAACAAATAGAAATTGAGTTACATAAGTTATTATACACTTTTGCCCAAAAAAAAAAGTTATTATACATGGTCATTTGAAAAAACATAAAAAGTGTTAAAAAAGTAAATATAAATTGAAATCTATTGAAGAATTGCAGATTTAATACTAGTAGTAAATCTAATATTATCAATTATTTATGGTATAAAATTCCTATAAGATTTAATTCATGAGAAGTTATGATAAACAATAATTATTTCTTATATATATTAAGCATCATCATATACGATAAAACTATCATAGAAGCGGTTCACTTTTTTAGAAGAATTTAAACACTAACATATAGTTAATGAATAATGGGATGACTAATGAGCTTAAGAGATTATTTTGCCAAGAGTTCTTCCATCTCATCAAAGGACAAATCTTCATATTCTTCAAATGCAGCTGAGACCAACCTTCTCTTCTTTTCCTGTGCAGTTTCAGTGAATTATTTATTATATTAAGTGCTCTATTTTTTTAATTCAATTTTATGTTCAGCAAAAAGTAAATAAGATCAGGTTATGAAGTCAACAAATAGAAATTGAGTTACATAAGTTATTGTACATGGTCATTTGAAAAAAAATAAAAAAGTGTTGAAAAAGTAAATATAAATTGAAATCTATTGAAGAATTGCATATTTAACACTAGTAGTAAATCTAATATTATCAATTATTTATGGTATAAAATTCCTATAAGATTTAATTCATGAGAAGTTATGATAAACAATAATTATTTATTATATATATTAAGTGCTCTATTTTTTTTCAGGCATTTGCAAAAAAAAAATAAAAAAATTCTATACCTTTTTGCAAAAATACCGTATTGTTGTCCATTTTCAATAATACAATTTTCTATATACAAAATGACTAAGTTTTAAACTTTAAACTCTAAATACTAAAACTCACCCCCTCAAAACTATACTCTAAAAGTAAAATAGATAACCCAAACCTAAAATAAAATATTCTAAAAATTAACTTAATATATTGTAATTGTGCAAAAGAGGACAAAAATGAAAAGGACAAAAAAGTAGTTATTTTGAAAAATGTATCTATAAAAAAGTAATACTAAATAAGAAAATATCACTAACAATTTCTCTCTTTAAAAAAAAAACAAGTTGTATGTTCAGCAAAAGTAAATAAGATCTAGTTTTGAAGTCAACAAATAGCTAAGAAATTGAGTTAAAATATTTATTTTTCTGTGTTAATTTGGATGTAAATCTTAGAACTTTGATCCAGGAGATTCATTTTCTGAGCCATTGCACTCTATGATTTTGAGCAAAAAAGGATGGTAAGAATCACATTTTATTGATCACTCTAGTGTTGGGTGTGGGAAAAACCCTACTCTTAAATTTTTTTTAGTCGAACATTACAACATGAAAAGATGTTAAAGCTTTGAAAAACTTTTTTTTTTCAGATGGGTATATATATACATAAAAATCAAAAACAAATACAGAGAGTATGTTATTTTTGTATACAGTACCGGTTTTCTCATAGTAGAGGTTCAGCGAGTTCCATCTCGTTCGCACTCTCTTGTCCAGACTCAATTCTTCTACCTCCCACAAAATCAATCCCGAGAAGTTGCCAAGGCCAACACGCATATCTAGCTCTGTTTGAGTTATTCATATCTCGATGGGTTTCTAATTCTTCAACTTTACGGTTTAGCTCTTGGATTCTTTCCCTCAATTTAGTCGCCCTATTGTCTGCGAGTCTCAGAGATCTCTCTGCAGCATCCCTTGCACCCATGGCTGCAGCAGCTGTCTCTTCCTTAAACTTTAGTTTCTTCTCTGATTCTATAATCGCTTGCTTTGCTTCTTCAAGTTCTTCTTTTAGCACAGACAGCTAAAAAAAAAAACAATAAGAGTTAAGACTATCACGCCTTAGTTCCCAGGAATTGCATACCTATAAATTGAACAGAGTGCACTAATAGGATCCAAAACCGGAGAAACTTCTTTACTCACTCCACCAAGAACTACACATCATAAAGAGACTTAAATCAAAAGGGAGAATCTCTACTCCCAGCCCAATTTCTAAGGCCGAGGACAAATCCTGGATACCCTAACTATCTCCTAAACTTCCTTTATAACCGGTTAGCTTTCTAGCTAACTGACTCAACTATAAGCTAGTACTGAGCTTGCCAACATAGCTATAATCCACTACAAACCACCTAGGGTAATTAAAATGCTCCTACACTAGACTAACCCCAATGACTTATCATCACGTACCTGTGATGTGAAGTCTTGTTCAACAGCTCCACCAGCAGCAGCCTCCTGCTCGGCGGCTACTTTCCATCTTGTTATTTCTTCTTCAGCAGCAGCAATGTCGGTCATAAGCCCTTCAACCTATTATCCCAAGGAACCAAAATCTTGAGACTGTGTTCTATACTTTGTCATAAAAAGCCAAATGATGCACAAAACAATCAGCTTTCACAGCAAGATAGGAAGCAAAAATTCACTCACGTTTTCATTCGCTATTCTCTCTTTTTCTTTAAGTTCTTCTATTTGGCGCATTCTCTGATTGAGCTCCTTCGTTTGAGTGTCCAACTGTTTCCTAAGAGCGCTAGTCTCTTCCCTGGTTGATACATGCAAATACAAGTGGTCCGCGTAAGATACACCAACAAAAGCAAGCAAAAGAATCACTGTGGACAACAAAACAAACTGGAAAACTAGGAGTATTACATATAAAAAATGCATTACACAAGGAACCACTTAGAGATGTATTTAAAACAGTCACTTCCATGAAGTTTCATTGAACATCAAGTACGATGTTGCAAGCACAAGTGGAAAAATTCAAGTTCCTAATAGAAACTTCATCAAGGTTTCCTTCGCCTCATCGTTCCTTGGCCACCTGATTCTATGAGGTAAAACTAAGCATCTACTTTCCTTGCGACCAAGTAAATACCTCTATCAAAGTTATTAGATATAAAAGGAGGATTTATGCGTGAGAGAGCTTGCCTTGATTCCTCCAACAAGTGCTGCAGTTCAACGATCTCAAGCTGAGATGCCTTGACAATATTTTCCAATGTGCTGGCCTGCATTCCAATACGGAGACATCATAAGGTACCCGCATAAGTGAAGTTCATCAAAAACATAATCGGCATTAAGGAACACACACCAGTGAATATATTTCATTCTCCTCTGTACTATGATCATCAGTACTATCACTATGGGAGTCCTGAACCTTGCCATCCTTTAAGAATTTACTGAATTTGGAATCAGTACCAACATCTCTCAAACCATTCTCTGCAGCCTGGAACAATTCTCTTTTTTGGGATGACTGCTCCGTGATCACCCTTTTGGACAAAGCGCTCCTCAGTAAAGTACCAATATGTTCCTTCTCCTTAACTAATAAACCCACGGTTTCATTCAAATTCTTCAATTCATGACTATTCTCTTCCACCAAACTCTGTGCTTTCCCAGAAACCACTTTGGTCAGTTCGAAGATGGATTCCATACCTGCTAAAGATGCTCGGATGTTCTCCTCCATCTCTGTCTCTTGAGGCATAAAGAAAGACTCAGACAAATCTGACTGTTCTGAACTATTACCATCAACTATCCTTACAACCTCGTAAAGCTGGTCATGGATCCTCGACACAAGATTCAGCTGATCCATTAACAAAGGACGCTGAGCTACCATCTTCACTTCCATAGTCTTCAACTTTCCATCATACTCATCAACCAACTGTTTCAACTCCAGAACTTCACCTTCTAGCACACTCACCTTCTCTAAATTACCTTTCTCAAGTTCAGCAATCCTCTTATCTTTCTCACTCACACCCCTCTCTAAATCATCAACAGTTGAAGCCTTCTCCGCAACCTCCAATCGCAAATTACTGATGGCAGACTCCAACTGAGAAACCTCAATGGCTATCTCATAATTTCGCTGGTCCATCTGCTCCCTAGCTTCATTTCTCGACTTAGCAGTAGTATCAATCTGCCTAACGAGCTCCTCCACGATTTCATTAGTACGCTTAATAACTCCATAAGCCACAGAAGCTAGACCAGTGTATTTCTGAGACTTGGGAAGACCCCCATTTGAAAAATTCTTAAAGCTGCTTACTTTACCAGAAATCTTCTCAATCCCAGAAACCAACATATGCGACGAATTCTCAATCTCTGCTTTCAAACCATCTCTAGATCTCAAAGCCTCGTCAAGCTTCTTCGACATCTCATCCTGCTGCTTAATCAAATCATCTTTACCTTTACTCACATTCTCAAGCTCCTTTGTTAAACTCTCCTTCTCCTCCAAGGCTTCATCTCGCTCTCGCTTAGACTCGTCGCGCTTCTTGATAGCCTCGTGAGCAAGAGCCTTTAATCGATTGAACGAAACCTGAAGCTCCGATTTCGAACTCTCAGCAGCTTCTCGAGCTTTCTTCTCACGATCGAGTTCCGCGATTAGTTCGTTTATCCTCTCTTCCGACGCTTCTTCACGCGGCGGATCTTTTAAAACAACAGGCGCTGGTTCGTCGGACTCAACGTCGCTGAGGACAGCATCGGTGTCCTCATCGTTTCCGTTAGCCATCTCACCACCGTACAATCAGTAAAGGCGATTTCGCCTTCTCTCCGATCTAAGATCGCAACAGTGACGTGCAAGGAATTGGAACGCAAAATTGCTTCGCCAAGGAGGCAAAATTGGAAAAAACGGAAGATCGAAAAAATCAGCGTTTCTCTACCAAACAGCCGTCACTGATCGGAGGATGGAGATTTACGAAAACGGTATATCGTAGTAGGTGGAAACAAAGAGCCGAACTTATACGGCGGAGGAACTTCAAATTCGACGGCGGAGAGGACAGAAGAAAAAAGTAATCTCGGCGGTGGGTTTGGTTAGTTTACTTACTCTGTCTTCTTCCATTTTATATTTTTTAAATAATTAAAAGACTTGGTAGGCTTGTTTTTGTATTATTTGTACGGCCCAACTATGTTAAAACTTAAGCCCGTTTACTTTTGGCCCAACTAGTTTTAAACTTAAAGCCCGTTCACTTTTTAAGCTAGAGGTGGTTAGGTAGATGACATCAAATCTTACTTACCTACAAAAGTTAAGGTTTTAGTTAAAGATTTTGATTAAGGAAGTGATAAATCCATTCCCCGATAATATAGCTAACTGAAGTTGTATATAATAAACTCTGCATTCTAAAAATTGATTTTCACAAAGGTTCATTCATTCAGCAGATTCATTGTACGCAAACACCAAATCGATTCATAAAAAAGGTAACATAATTGCACATTCAAATTTACTGCTCATTCTTCTCTTTCTTTCTTTTTCTCTACGATCAATTGAGTAAAAAAGTTGGATCTTTTCACTACCGGCCGACGCTTCAGTTTCCAAAAAAATCGATTCTTTGATGATTTTAGTATGTTAATGTAATCAAAAAAACAAGAACTTTACTGATTCAAACAATGTAAAAAAAAAAAAAAAGGAAGAGAAAAGATATTAGATAATACTTACATCAGATCGATAAGTCTCCAGCAAAATTTTTTTTTTTTTTTTTGGAAGGTAGTTTGATTAATCTGTGATGGGAAGTAGCAGTTCAAAACGCTCGAGCAAGATAAGCAGTCGAAGATATTCTCAAAGTGCGTCTTCTTCTTCTTACGACGGACACAATCCTCACTACACTCAACAGGCTCCTGCTTCATCTTCCAGTTCCAGGTCTGTGAAGAACCAAGGCAATAAGAAGTATTCTCAGATTGGTGATTACTACCGTTCCATTGATGAGGTTCAGTTTCCATTTTTTCGCCATGTTTATGAGATTCTTGGACGTTTTTGTGTTTGGTGGTTCTGTTTCTTGAATGTTCTTGGTTTATATTATAGGTTACGGCTGCTCTTTCTCATGCTGGTTTGGAGTCATCGAATTTGATTGTTGGTATAGATGTCACTAAGAGCAATGAGTGGACAGGTGTGAAAAGTTAGATTCTTTGTTCATGATGTTTGTTTAAGCAATTGAACATTTTAAGTAATGTTTTGGTGGGTTTTTGGATTCAAGGAGCGAGATCATTCAACAGGCAAAGCTTGCATTACATTGGAACAACTCCAAACCCGTACCAGCAAGCTATTTCCATTATTGGAAAGACTTTATCTGGTTTTGATGAGGATAATTTGATTCCTTGTTATGGATTTGGAGATGGTAATAAATGTCTGCACTTTGTTAGTCTTTATGTTTTAAGAGAAATGTTTCATTTAATTGTTTTTCTTTGTATGTTTGATTCTTGCAGCTACAACACATGATCAGCATGTCTTCAGTTTCTATCCGAATGATACATTCTGTAACGGGTTTGAAGAAGTCCTTTCACGTTACAGAGAGATTGTTCCTCAGCTGTGTCTTGCAGGTTTGAGATTAAGAAACTCCTTTTTCTGCTTGTGTCTGTGTTTGTTTTGTTCTGTTACATGATCTTTGCTCGCTCCTTTCATAGGGCCAACATCTTTTGCACCCATTATCGAAAGGGCCATGACTATTGTGGAAGAAAGCGGAGGGCAGTACCATGTTCTTGTCATAATTGCTGATGGACAGGTAAATAAAAGGATTCTTGTTCTGCTACATTCATTATCCTACATTAACCTCATGATTGACTAGGTTCTGATGTTTATAAATGTCAGGTGACAAGAAGTGTTGATACAAATCAAGGCGGCCTCAGCTCACAAGAACAAAAGACCATTGATGCGATTGTTAGAGCTAGGTACATATCTCTCCTTATGTTTAGTCAAAATCAGATATATAATAATAACCTCTGTGCTCTATTATAACTTGCGGTGCAAATCGCAGTGCATATCCTTTATCGATAGTTCTGGTTGGTGTTGGAGATGGTCCTTGGGATACAATGAGACAGTTTGATGACAACATCCCCGCTCGTGCCTTTGACAATTTTCAATTTGTGAATTTCACTGAGATTATGGCAAAGAACATTGATCCTGGAAGAAAAGAAGCAGAATTTGCACTTTCCGCCTTGATGGAGATCCCGTCTCAGTATAAGGCTACCCTCGAGCTCGGCTTACTCGGGTTAGTATCTTTACTTTTTTTTTATTGAGAGCATTACTATAACCTTCTGCAACTACAAAACTCTTTAGATGACCCTTGTTTCCATATTTGTAGACGAAGAACTGGAAAGTCTCCAAACAAGATTGCTCTTCCACCACGAATCAGTGCTACTAACCCATTTCTGAACATCACCGTGAAAACTTCCTGGTCAAGCACTGTCGCCACTGCACCGCCTATTTCAGCTGCTAGTAGTAACGAGAGAGAGGTTTGTATATATATGTCTTTTAATCATAAAGAAACTGTGCCATAATTTATATATTATTTAACCAAAAAATTTAAAATGAATTTCAGAGTTGCCCGATCTGTCTAGTTAATGCAAAGAACACGGCATTCAACTGTGGCCATCAGACTTGCCATGGATGTGGACAAGACATTGATAAGTGTCCCATTTGCCGCACCACTATTGCAGTTCGCATCAAGCTCTATTAATAATGGTACTTTTTCATCAGATCATCGACCACAAGGTGAACGAAACCCGTTATTTTTTTCTGAGGGCTTCGCCATTGTTTCTATCTCTAGGGGAATACAAGATTTTGTAGTTCTCCATTTATTCTTACTGTACATAATTTATTCTTTCTTTTTTTTTTCGCATTCTTACTGCACTTGGATTGGGCACTTTTCAGTTTAGTTTTAGAGCTTTTTTAATAAACAATAGATTGTTTTGTTTCCATGATAGCGTGAAAACATAAGTGTTTTTAGTTAACATATCCCACCACAACAGATTAAAAATACTAAATATCGAGTACAGTGTAACAATATCAATTATTTTACTAAGTACTACTTTGTTATCCATAACCAAACGGATAATTTTCAAACCGAACTTACCTTACTAGTTGCGGGGATGGAGCACGACACGCATACCGTTCTTCATGTACAATGTAGTCGTGAGCTTGGGAACAATCTCCTGTCCTTGAACAACTTTGACTGAATACCTCATCAAGACTGCTGCAGCCACCATTTTCATCTGTGTATACGCAAACTTCTTCCCAACACATAGCCTCGGACCTGCGTTGAACACAACGTACTTGAACTGATCTCCGCTCACAATTTTTCCTTCTTTGATCCATCTCTCTGGTTTGAACTCTTCCCAGTCTTTCCCCCAGATCGATTCTATTCTCCCCATCGAGTAGACCGAGTAGTGAATCCTAGCGCCTTTCTTCACCCTCGTCCCATCGGGTAACACATCGTCTTCTGAAGCTTGCTTCATCTCCATTGGTACCGAAGGGTAAAGCCTCAGTGACTCTGTTAGAGCAGCTTGGAGATACACCATTTCCCTAAGCTCTTCAGCCTCGAACTGGTCTTTTGTTTCTTGTGCTGTAAGTTTCCCTTGAATCTCTCTGATTTCCCTTAGGATGTTCTTCTCGACCTGAGGATGTTTCTGAACTAGCCAGAAGAACCACACGAGAGCCACTGATGTAGTGTCCCGACCCGCGATGATGAAACTTGTGCAGAACTCTCTGAAGTACTTGTCTGAAAAGTAGTTTCCTCTTGTAGTACCTTCCTCTTTCTCGTACTCTCTTTGCATAAGGCGTGACAAGAGATCAGAGGATTCGTTTAAGTTCCCCATTTTCCTCAGCTTGTTCCTCCTCTCTCTCACTGTCTTATTCGCAAATGCGTGAACGATTCTAACCGCTTTTTTCAGCTTTCTCTCAGACCCAATATCTAGAAACCTCATTGGCTTCCACACAAAGGGAGGTATCAAAAACCTTGCAAGTGTATACTCCGTGGCTTCCTCAAAAGCCTTAGCGAAAGGAATCTCCGGTAAATCGATCTCTAAAGATCCCGGATAAACCCCAAAGGCAGAGATACAGATGTTGTCGAAGGTGAAACGCAGGAGCACGTCTTGTAGATCAAAGACTCTCTTAGAAGTAGACAACTTCTCCATCAGCGGCACGAGCTTCTGGTCCACCAGATCTCTCATGGTAGTAAACGTGTGCTCCAAGAAACGAGAAGAGTGCATCTCGGTTTTAGCCACACGTCTCTCTTCCATCCAAAGCTCACCATCAGCATTAAAGATCCCGTCTTCAAGAAGCTCACGAAACCTCTCTCTATAAAACGCACCTTTTGGATAGTTCTTGAAATTGGTTTTGAGAATGTGCTCGATGTTTGCAGGATTCGCGGTCATGATTCCGTAAGACCCACCGAACCAAATTCCTCTGTAATGAAACGTCCCACCAGCTCTGACTACGCCTCTGGTGCACCAACCAAACAGATCGTATTTGTTTAAGGCTAACGGCGGTATGATTCCCAACACTGGCCACATCACTGGCCCACCTTTGCTCACTAACTTTTCACGCAAGTAACTAAGAAGAAAAAGCCCTACTAGGGCTAAAGCCACGTCCGGAAACCTCAAGTGGGTGTATACCCATTCCACCGCAGAAACCAGCATTTTCACCTCCATTACGTCAGAGACTTTTGGCCGATAGTGAAGAAAAACACAAAAGGGTTTAAGCTTTTCGCTGAGTTGCAAAGCAGAATTAAGATGGCAAGGGTAATAAATAACCAACTTATGAGATATCAGTATATTATTAAATGATCACACCAACTTCATTAGACCCTAAAACTGTATTAATTAACTATTCGGCTAGTATAGTTATACTGAGGAAACATAACTATAATAGTGGGATTAGGCAGTTAGCTGTAGCGGTTTACGAATTATATAGCTTATACAAAAATGCTAAGGAAGTTATGTGTTTCACAGAAATGCACACTTTGGCTGATTATATAAACTATCCTACATGTATTACGCAATGTTAAAAAAATGTTTTTGTTGCTGAAATTATCTCTACGCCTTAAATATATTTCTTCAACATGATGGTTTCGCATATGAATGGGATATTTATATTTTTGTCAAGACATACTTATCTTAGAATTATAAATTTATAATCCAACTGCTAGGCTCTAACTCCCAACGACTTTAAGCGTTGGGTGAAAACTAGTCGTCAACTCTCAGCAAAAAAAAAATTATCAATAAATATTTGTAAATATGTAATTAATTAACTTTGACCAGAAACGGAGACAAAAAGATCTTCAAACTTCATAATCTTAATCATTAATTATGATCATTACGAAGGTACAGAAATAGAACATTAATTATGGTCCCCCTTCTTTACCTCTTATACATAGAGATTGCCTTTTTATGAAGTTGATGAGTTTTGCATCTAACACCATCAAATGCTATTGTTCTTGTAAGAACATACTGTATAAGTATAACTTTTGTTAACCGGGAAAAAGTGGAGATTATCTAATAGAGATTGAACTTATTCGAGTAGATGATTTCGTAGACGATTATATATGACATATATTATAGAATATTTGATAGTACGTGGTTACTGTTCTTTTCTACAAATCTAGTTTTTGTATTTCAATTATGAAAATGAAAGGTTCAATTTTTCTTAGAGAACTTTAGTTTCTCTTGAGCTTCCGCAAGTTCGAATAATTTCTTAGAAGTGTGAAGTGTCTGTTTTGCCTTAGTGTCTCCTCATTTTATACTGTATATCTTTGAAGACCCCGAACATGTTGATCTTGGATTGTGGGTTAGTTAGCCTAATTAATACTAGTACTGACAAAATTTTGGTTGAACTGGCAAAGTAACGACTGTGCCAAAGATTAATTAAAATTCTTTGTAAGTAGAAATAAGGAATTTATGTCATATTGTCCATCAATCGCTTTCGTCTGTGATGCTGAGATATTAACTTCTTACCAGTTCTCTCTTTCTCTAACTTTAATTATATAGCCCTCCACTGCACTTTATAGTATTGGTATCTTTCTTCTATTCTTCTCTATCCAATCGTTTTGATTAGTATTATTTTCAAAGAATCGATTTATATCCAAGTTTTGTAACCAAATCCAAAACGGTATTATTAGCTATGCCAAGTGGGCTTACTCAGGTGGACCAACCTATTTGTCACCATAATTTTGGCCATTGCTTTATTCCAACACAATTAACGAACAGCCAAATTCTCTTAAATTTTCTTTTTTTTTCCGATTTTTGAATCATCTATATGTGAAATTATAGCTAGCGTTCATACTTTTTAGTCGGTATGTCGTCATATTCTTAAAATCTATTTTTCATTTTTTAAAACATTTAATAGACTTCTACCTTGTAAAATTGAATTATGTATACTTTTGGGAGAAAATGATATATATTTTCGTAATTTTTTATAAATCTGCAATTATTGTTGTATATTCTTAAACTGCTATACTTTTCAGATAGTATGGAACAGTCCTGTAAATCGTTATTTAGTTAGCTACACTTTCACCGGTTTCTAAATTTTATATGGATGTAATATATACCATTACCATTATATATAGTTTTATCTTTTGTCAAATGTATTATTTATGATAAATTGATTATTTCCACTTGCCGACAGTCAATGCTCATATTAAAACTTAAAAGAACGAGTGCATGTAGTATACTAGTACGCAATTGTGCAAAAATGTAGTGTGAAAACGTAGAAAAAATCTTGAAACTTATAATTTATTATTGATTCTTTTTTTTTTTGTTAAATACTGTAGAGAGTACTACTAGAGTATTTATTAAACTTTGAGTCATGTGGTCGTGAATCGTGAGACAGTACAGACCATAAGTGAGTCCATAATGATATCGTGTTTCACTAACATATAATTGTTTTGTATGTATGCACGTAACGTATATGTTGTAGTCTATAGTTTAAAACCAAAAACAAATATCAATAGCTGTTTAGATATACACTTTCTATATTTGTCATCTTCTTCTTAAATTATCTGCGACAATAGAGATGCACACACATGAATCCATATTCAAACAGTTATATTCGAACTTAGCCGATTCTGAAGTATTTCGGTCTGAGGTCGTAATCGGAAACCCATCTTCTCCACTAAATATATAAGAAGCCAAAGTTTGGGCCACTCGATCTTGGATTTTAAGAGAATAATATTAAGATCGATGTAAGATTAATATCTGTGAATTTTTTTAAAAAGGAGTTTATCATCATGAGAAACGACTTTGTTTCTAATAAGACGAGCTCAAGTTGGCAACTTGCATGTCTACTTTTCATTCTCACGGTCACGTACACGTACCAAGGTATGTGCCAACTTTGTCCACTTCACACAAGATATGTCTACTCATTCCTTTTCTTTGTAAAATGTGTGATGGACAGTCTATATATTTGTCTTCACTGAAACATCACGAATAGTAAAATTAACAAAAAATAGTAAAACCAATAAATACTATGATTATTATGCAAAATGTAGATAATTAATATATATATATATATATATATGTAATTGTTTATATGTGAAATTACAAAAGCAAAGTAAAAGAATGCAATATATATATAAGTATATTATATTTCTATTAACAGTTGAAATATATATATATATATATATGTGCTATTATAACATAACAATACAATAAAAATAACATTAGTTAAAACAATAAAGTTAAAACTATGAAAATAAGCTTTTTAAAAAACTTATAGAAAAAAACAAATATGTAAATTATATTTTTTAATAATCTTTTATAGGTTAATGACTTATAAATAAAGTATATATAGATATAGTCATATAGATAATGCTCAATTTGCATTCTTTACCTTTTTATGTCTCTAAAACTGTTGCTACATATTTATATTTATTTTTACCTTTTTCCTTTCCCACATTTTAAATAGTTCGACCAATACTAAGTGGTTTGAAACTTGAAAGTTAACTAATTAGCAAGAAAAAAAAACTTGGTTGGATACTTGGATGATAAAAAGTTTAGAACTCTTTTTAAAAGTTTTTACATTCTAAAAGATGTTTTGTGCTATAAAAATTTATAAAATTATAATTTGCAATGCTCAATCACCAACGATATAAAATTAGGAACATTTTCATCGCAAATTGATCTTTGAAATGATATATCGGCCTATAACAACAATTTTAATATTGGAATGTCACTATTTTAATCCTAATATCACTAAAACTTGTAGTTAAGTTGAAAAATCTCAGTTTTGTATACCCAATTAGTTGCAAACCCGACGTCCTATTACTCGGACTCGAGTATTATTGATGGGTTGGCAACAAGTTATTATCTTTGTACTATGTCAGCAACATGTTAACGAATCAATACTGTACTTGTTTGACCGATAATAATAATGAAAATGTATGGTATCATGCAATTTCTGTAAAACTATTTACAAGTTGCCTTTAATGATCCCTCTTAATTTGTCCTTTTTATTATTAAGTTGCATTTATTTATTTGTTGGCTTTTCCAAGTAGTGTATTTTTTTTTTTTTAATCTTTCCTGCCATTAAAAATTGAAAATTGAAAATTTGTACTTTCTTATTTTACGCCAAAATAAATCATTATAACTCCAAAAAAAATATGGATATATAACTCCACTTTTGTAGTGATAGGAAAGAGATATGTTTCACTGTCCAAAAATGTTGTTTTGCTTTGTGCATTCTCAACGAATAGATAACAATATGTAAATGATGGTGCATTCAACAATTTTAATCTTGCCCATTGCTATATACCGTCCCAACTCGACTGGAAGAGATCCCATTTTATTTAAGACTTTAAGTTGATAACATACATGCGGATTTAATTCCAATCAAATATTGCTAACAATATTAAAGCGTTATTATACAATATGATCTCTATCTTCTCCACTTCTAAGATCTAACCTCAACGCTAGAGATGAAAAACAACTAATAAAGTACACCTTTTGTCTTGATAAAATCTCACTCGGGTTTTTAACAAATACATCAAGTGTTATTTCTATATCATAAAACAAAGGACAGTTACGATATCTTATCAACAAACCCTCACGGGCCATTATTTGACTTCTCGTTTTGGCGTAACCCAATCAATATATTTATCTTGACAAATCTCACTTTGGTTCATTGGACTGATGCATGTGAATATTATAATGAGTCCAAACATAATTTAAACATGAATAATTTGTCTGACAACCAATCACAAACCTAGCTATAAAGAATCTAATACAGAACAAAAAAGTCGCAAATTTATGAAACATCACCCCATTAGATTTCCGCAGGTTTCATGGTGGCATAGACACATCTTCATTTCCACGCCTGAAGAACATGTGCAGGTGTGTCAAGTTGTCCAGTTTTTAATCTGTTAATCTAACCATTAATCATCCATTAATCATGCATGTTATTCTAATAACATCATTGATTACCTTGTATATATCTCCTTAAATGCCCACAAATATATAAAGCTCTTCTGGCACGTATTTCAATAATTACTTACTCATTTTTTTTTGCAAATGACTGTTAAAAAACGCCAAATTTGTTGTTTACAAAACAATAATTTTCAACCAAAAAAAAACAAACAAATGTAATTAATTTATTGAACAAGATTCGTGTAAAATGAATGATCCGGTTTGGTGACGGAGACCTTCCAACATTTAACCTCTCCGTCAAGACTTCCACTAACGATTGAAACGACACCGTCTGACTCCGTATCTTTAACCGCCGCCAACGACTTAACCGGTTTAGTATGACCATAAAGAACCTCCAAGCAACTGTAACTAGAATCAGATCCACGTCGCCAAATCCTAACCGTCCGATCTGCAGATCCACTCAGCAGCAAATCAGAGACGTTGAACAAGCTAAGTATTGCTTTATCATGTCCCCTCAAAGCACCTCTCACCGCCATGTAATCGCAAGTGTCCTCTCTCTCCCAAACCAAAATAGACCGGTCACACGAACCGGAAAACAAAACCGATCCATCGTCGTTTAACGCCAAAGCGTTAACCGCCGATTTATGCTTCTCCAAAGTCGCGACCAACGCATGACGTTTCGAACCGGTCGGTTTAGCCCAGACCCGGATACGTCTATCCGCGGAACCGGTGTAAACCGTGCCGTTAGCAGAGACGGCAACGGCATTAACGGCGTCATCGTGAGCTTTGATAGACTCTTTGCAACGAAGATCAGAAGCTCTCCAAATCTTCAAAGTCTTATCCCAAGAAACAGAGTAAATGAACCCGTCGTTGACGGCGAGAGCAGTGACGGCGTCGGCATGTTCGATCCAGAGACGTTTTTTATGACGGCGCACTTGAACGTAGTTTTTAGGGAGAGCGAAGCGTCGCAAACGGTCGTTTAGAGTCGGAAGCGTTGTCAACTGTTTATAACCGCTTTTCGCCGTTAGTTTCCAGACTCCGATCTTACCGTCTTGATGCGCCGTGAAGATTTTTTCACCGGAGAAGCCGACGGATTTAACTGTTCCCGAGAAAGGATCCTGGCCGTTGAATGTGTCGAGATGAGCACACATGTCGCGATCGTAGATGCTTACTTCGTGTCCGGAGACGGCGAAGAGGTAACCACCGTTGACGGCGAGACATGTGACGGGGAGACTCCGCTCACGGAGTTTAAACGAAGAGGTGACGGAGTGAGAGACGGTGACGGTGGCGGAGGGGATTTTCTGAAGAGAAGGAACTGAAGGAAGTGTTTGGAGAGAGAGACTGCTGTGTAGGCTGCTTGAGCCGGTGGTGGCGTCGCTGAGTGATGATGATGACGTGGCGCTTTCGCCGGAGTCTAAATGTTTCGGTGTTCGTTTTCTTTTGTCTGAATCGAACAGCTTTGAGATAACTCTCATGGTTTCTATCGATGTTTGGTAAGAAGAAGGTTTGGTTTGAGTGAAGAAGAGGAGATAGATTGTGTAAATAGGAAAGAAAAAAAAGCGCGTCGTGCAGAGAGAATACGCCACGTGGCAGGTAAGTACAGAGCGGCGCTTACTAATTTTCTGGGTGTTATTTAAACTTAAAAGACATTTGATTGTTGTACCATTTGGTTTTGTACTTATAGACGAGTGAGGGGTATTGTGGTAAAGTCGAGAGCTAATAGTCAAATAGCCAATTTGTGTGTGTCTTGTGGTGAGAAAGAAAGAAACAAGAAACTTTGAAGACAATCAAAGTAAAGAGGAGGAGAGATTGGGGTGTTTTGCGTTACAGCATTGATGAGGTTGGATGGTAGTGAATTGGCAGTATGGGTTAAGGAAAGAGTAGGACCCAAGTAATTATGAACCGATTGTGTTGTGTTGTGTATTATCAATTTGCTAAACATTATTTCGAAGATACTATTATTTATAGCACTTTTTCGGATGTTGAATAGTTGTGTGAGTTGTAATAAATGGGTGTGAGTGCATGAGTGGGAAACTTGGACGGAAATGATTATGAGATTGGTCACATCGTTGCTGGAAAGTGGCTAAATAAAGAGAGACACAATTGAAAATGGGGTCAACTGTCAGAAGAGAGACACAAACCGATGACCAAAAAGATAAAGAAAATTAGTTTTGTAGGGAAAAAAAATTAAGTAGGAAAGGTCGGAGTCGGTCGTTATCTGGAGTGGACTGGGAAGAAGCAGCGATGAGACCGTAGTTGCCAGCCCAAAATAGTGGAAGGTTACATAATAGGAAGGCTCTTGCGTCTTTCTTTTTTGTTTCTTCTTTGAACCTACATCGATTTTGTAATAAGGGGAAGGCGCTAACTTACACGAGCTATCGTTTTCATTGCGGTTTGATAGAAAGTAGAAACCATCACGCCGTTACTTATCAACGTTTTTTCTTTCTTTTTGCAAAATTCATGAGTACTCAGGGATTATTGTACAGTCAAATGTGCATTTTGTTCTTAATTGATTTCAATAAAAAATCATAAATTTGGGGGGGGGGGGGGGGTTCAAATAATAAATGGGATTTTGATCTCTATGTATTCTTTATTTTTGGTACAATTCAGATTATAGCTTTGCAATTATTTTGTGTGTTAATTGAATGTACGATTAGGAAATCACGTATGTTCATTTTTTTTTTGGAGGGCATGATTTTGTTCTTTAAAGCCTCCTTGAGTGAAATGGAAACAGAAGTTGGTTATTCTTTGATATAATTCAAAGTACACAAGACGGTATATGTTAAGATCAAACAAGAAAACTTTGTATGGAAGTTGTGACACTGTTGTTTGACTGAGATCTCCTTAAAGATAAAAGTTGTTGCTACTGTAGAGATAGAATTGAGGATTTCGTCTTGATTTATGGTGGGAATATATTATCCAAGAAGTGATTTTCTAAGTGTTGGTTAGACCATTTTGAGCGGTGGCCTATATCTTTAAGTTGGATGAGAGCGTTTATTTTCTTTACTTAGAATTAGAACAACATTATGTGAAGTTAAAATATCTTGCAATAGGTTGTCAAATTCGAAGAGGACTCCTATGCTTTCTTTTTTTAAAAACTCTTTTTTTTTTCTTTTTAATTACATAATTTATCCACATATCATCATCACGTAGATATTATTAACTAGCACTTTACATTACCATTTTCTATTAAAAAAAAAAAATCGTTGAAAAGCTATTTCAAATTTTGTGTATATCTGGACGGTTAGTGATCGTGGAACTTTCTCTATCAAGTATGATAAATATATGAAAATGAAGCTTACGATTGTGTTGATACTTGATAAGAATACCCCAAATACGAAGTGGTGTTTTCATAAATAAGACTAAAGAGATCGAGAAAGAAAAAAAGATAAAGGAAAAGAAAAAGAGGTATTATTATTAGTTGAGTTAGGACCAAAAGTGGTTACACACACCAATACGAATCCGTATGCACCACGCGTACGGCTCTTTTCTTCACTAGTTAATGGGGTCCCTCGCTGAGCTTCTTCTATAGTGGAAGATCCCCAAACCCAACATAGAAACTGGAGCCTGATCACACACCTTTTACATTCCATGCTAAATTGCTAATATATTTGGGGCCGAACACAAATATAATTACAATTTGCTGATATCCAAAACAAGATACATTTGATGTTTACTTGTTAGGTAACAATTCTGAAAAAATGGAGACGAATACAATCCACCGTTTCAAGACCACATTTTAAATTTGTTGTCACTAATTTGGAAAACATGTTACAAAATAGCGACGGTGAAGGAGTCTATCGTCGCTACTTAAAGTTTATACGACCTTATTAAAGTTTTTAACATCGCAAATTCCCAATGTCGCTACTTGGGACCACCTTTCTTTACAAATTGGCATCAAAGAAAGGAAGTGAAGATTAAAGTCGGTCAATCTTTCTTATGATGGATGTTAGTTAATTTCTAGAATGGTCACAATATTTTAACGTTCCAAACTCATCAGATAACATATTTTGTGTCACTATATAATATACTACAATATACTTTTGAAGATTTACGATAGATTGGTCAAAATTTAATTTAAAGCGGACATGTTACAAGAATAAATTATACTCGAAAACTATGGTAGCTTTAAATATAAAACTCCTCGTGGGATGTAACATATTATATGCCTTTGTCACCGTCCTATACTATATATGAAACATATATATGCATTCTGGTTAGAATGTATTCTTTGTTTTCAGACGATTAGGATTGTATTCAATGGTTAAGATTTCACCTAACTAATATCTTTAGCGACTCGATCGAAAACGTGAAAAAGTTAATACTTTTCATATTCAAAAGTAATCTTTCGTTTTTTTTTTTCATTTCCCGGTATTATTCCAAAGATAACGTTTCTCATAACAACAGAGAAACAATATACAAGATCATCACAATCATCCATACATATAAATAATAATCTTTCAGAATAAGCTTCTTATCATAACAATGCCCACCTTAGAACAACAAGAAAGAACCGGCGATGGATGTAACACCAACGACGACGGCAGAGACGCCGAGAGCAGCCGCACCACCTTTGTCGGCAGAATCGTCAGAGCCTGAGGGTCCATTGCTAGCGTAGGAGGAGTCACTTCCTACAGGACCAGCCACTGCAACGTCATCATCACCTGGAGCTGCAGCTGAATCGTCGTCGGTAGTTCCGATTTGGTCATCGGTGACTGGAGGTTCGACGTCATGATCAGTTTTGGAGGCAGCCGGAGCTTTGGAGGGAGACGCTGAAGGAGATGGAGAGGAGGCAGCTGCTGCTAGCCCAAGGATGGCCATGAAGACGAGGGCGACCACGACGATAACGTTTTGGCGACCCATTCTTCTCTCTTCTCCTTCTTACGTAGATCTTTGTTAATTTATTTTAGGGTTTGAGGTTTAGAGATTGTGATGATTGGGGATGAAATGAGTTTGATGTGCATATATAGTTGTCTTTTTGTGATTAAGACAAAAAAGAAAATAGAAAACGTTTGAACTACGAAGGAGGATTACCGTACAAATCTAATTTAGATCTACTGGAGTACCTAAAAATGGATTTGCGCAGATATAGATTTTTTTTGGTGGTGACATGGAAATGAATCAGATGTCTTCAGAAAAGAGCCGAAACAAAACATTCTCTCTTCTTCTTTATTAACATGAATATGAAACTATTCATTTGATGTTATCATATTTTACAAAGATGTAAGAGCACGAAGATTTTTTTATCGGATATTTTCATTTTTCCCATCTGGTTTTAGTCTCCTTTTAGGCACATAATCACCACGCTACAATAAAGCCACTAATGTTAGAATCATCCCACATCGGAATAATTAATATTTCTGGAGCAATATATATAGTGTGAGTCAATCCTCCTCTCTTGAGCTAGCTTTTGGGAGTAAGTTAGGTCCATTAGTAATATGAAATATCAGAATCTAGGTTCAAACTTTTGGATTGTGGGCTGTGAGGGGGGAGGGGGGGATGTTAGAATAATCCAACATCGGAAGAATTGATATTGCTTTTTTTGAGCTAGTTTTGGGAGTGAGCTAGACCCATTACTAATAACTAATCTTCTAGGTTTTTTTGAAGGAAACATGTGTAACGGATAATGTAGACCATACAAGATTTTAGTTTTATTTGAACTATTTTTTCTGCATATCTGAATTAGAACTCATACACAATTTAAGAAATATATTTAGCAACATAGCGTGGGTGTAACCTTTTTAAAAAACTGAAGTTTTTTTTTAAAATTTCCAAATACAATGTATATTGATAACCATACTAGCTAGCTAGTGCTAACAGCAGTTTGGTTTTTAAGTATTACTACTGTTTTCGTAGTAACATAAACATGTGAAGTTGCTCAATATACGTACTTGTATCATATGGGCTTTTAAGCCATAAGCCCAAAAATATTGTTAGGCCCTTGAAACAATTTCGATTTACGATTCTGCCATCAACAGCGAGTTAGGGTTTTACACTCTTAACCATTTGCCTCTCAAATCTTCCAGAGACACTCTTCTTCTTCGTTTTTTTTTCCCATTTCAACTTTTTTTTTTCTCTCTCTCTCTCTCTCTCTCTGGAGTAAGGGAAAAAGAAACAAGATCTATAGTTCGATCGGATCAAGGGAAGCACCGAAAAATGGCGCTGGCGTTCGATGAGTTCGGGCGTCCGTTCATTATACTGAGGGAACAAGATCAGAAGACTCGTCTTAGAGGCATCGATGCTCAGAAAGCCAATATTGCCGCTGGTAAAGCCGTGGCTCGGATCCTTCGTTCCTCTCTTGGACCTAAAGGAATGGACAAGATGCTTCAAGGACCTGACGGAGACATCACTATCAGTTCGTTTCTCCCTTTTTTTTAGATTTCTTCATATCTGCTTTTTGGATTTGTTTAGTTTCGTTCTTCTATGCTTGAAATAGAGTTTACTACTGTCGTTGCAGTAGTTTGATAAAAATGGATCCATCTAGGTTTTTGAAAATCGATTCGCTATGTCTGTGAGCTTGCTTAGCTTCGGCTTGTTTCATTCTGAGGTTGAACGAAATTGCTAATGAATCTCACAGTTCGAAGCATTAGGTCATGGAGCTCATTTAACTGATATTGTTAACAGTAGTTGCCACTTTTTTCATGTGAAGCATATGGTTTGTTTTTTCTGTTTGATTAACTAATGCTGTATCGTGTTTATAACCTAGCCATTTTTTGTTTTCTTTAGCAAACGATGGTGCAACTATCTTGGAGCAAATGGATGTTGATAACCAGATTGCAAAGCTAATGGTGGAACTGTCGCGGAGTCAGGATTATGAAATTGGTGATGGAACAACAGGTGTTGTTGTCATGGCTGGTGCATTGCTGGAGCAAGCTGAACGTCAATTAGATAGAGGAATTCATCCTATCCGTATCGCTGAAGGATATGAAATGGCTTCTAGAGTGGCAGTTGAGCATTTGGAGCGTATAGCTCAGAAGTTTGAATTCGACATTAATAATTTTGAGCCCCTGGTTCAGACATGCATGACAACTCTTTCGTCCAAGATGTAATAGTCCTTATTCGATATATGAGCTGCTTGTTTTGGTTTTTATGGTTTGTAGAATATTCTCCTGACTTTTTCTTGTTGCTCATTGCTACAGTGTGAATCGATGCAAGCGTAGCTTAGCTGAGATTGCGGTTAAAGCGGTTCTTGCGGTTGCTGATTTAGAGAGGAGGGATGTTAATTTAGATCTGATCAAAGTAGAAGGTAAAGTCGGGGGAAAGTTGGAGGACACCGAGCTTATATATGGAATTTTGATTGACAAAGACATGAGTCATCCACAAATGCCAAAGCATATTGAAGATGCCCACATTGCCATTTTGACTTGCCCCTTTGAGCCCCCGAAGCCCAAGACTAAGCATAAGGTGGACATTGACACTGTGGAGAAGTTTGAGACTTTGCGGAAGCAAGAGCAGCAATATTTCGATGAGATGGTTCAGAAGTGCAAGGTAGGTTTTAATATGTAAATATTTTTTGTTGTCATTTGGATGTTGAGTGAGCTACTGGAGAAGTGCTTTCGACAATGATGATATGACTTATGAATTATCCTTATGTTTTAAAATTTCCAGGATGTTGGTGCTACACTGGTAATTTGCCAATGGGGATTCGATGATGAGGCAAACCATCTATTGATGCACAGGAATTTGCCTGCTGTCAGATGGGTCGGGGGTGTTGAATTAGAACTTATCGCAATAGCCACAGGTAATTATATTACTCAAAGCATCTACTGCTAGTGTTTTTATCGGTTATGCAGAGCTGATAAGATATTTGTCTTTATGTAGGCGGTAGAATTGTTCCACGATTCCAGGAGTTGACACCAGAGAAGTTAGGGAAGGTATTATTTAAGCTCAGTAGTTGTTGCCAGTAAAATGAGTTGAATGTGTAGTATGTTTTAAACAGACCATTGAATCTCCACATTTGCTGATATGTTCAGGCCGGTGTGGTTCGTGAAAAATCCTTTGGCACAACAAAGGAACGAATGCTGTATATTGAGCACTGTGCGAACTCAAAAGCTGTCACTGTTTTCATCCGTGGAGGTACTTTAGTTTTTTCTTGTATAATTATTAACAACTCTGTTTTGACTTTTGAATAGCTGATGAGAGATAATAGCTATGTATGGAATCTAATGTGCTTGTATAATTGATTGTTCTAAAAATTTGTTACGGGATATGGTTTAGGTAACAAAATGATGATAGAAGAAACCAAGCGTAGTATCCACGATGCTCTGTGTGTGGCTAGGAATCTCATCCGCAACAAATCAATTGTATATGGAGGTGGTGCAGCTGAAATCGCATGCTCACTTGCAGTTGATGCAGCTGCTGATAAATACCCTGGTGTTGAGCAGGTATAAGATCATTTTTCCTCTTTAGTAAAATCATTTGTTTCGCAAAATCTTAACGCTGCCTATTTGCAGTATGCAATTAGGGCATTTGCAGAAGCTTTGGACTCTGTCCCTATGGCTCTTGCAGAGAACAGTGGATTACAGCCCATTGAGACACTCTCTGCGGTTAAATCTCAGCAAATTAAGGTAAGTGACTGATAAGCTTATTATTATCCATTGCCATTGACTTGTTTGGTGACTCAAAAAAAAATGGCTTTTGGTGAACAGGAGAATATCCCCTTCTATGGGATAGATTGCAATGACGTGGGAACAAACGATATGAGGGAGCAAAATGTGTTTGAAACATTGATCGGGAAACAACAGCAGATTCTGCTTGCAACACAAGTCGTCAAGATGATTCTGAAGATCGATGATGTCATCTCCAATTCTGAATACTGATGTGTTGTTACCATTGTAGAACCCTTTGGCTTCTTGGGTGTTTTTGTTTGGTTTTCTGTTAGCGTTCGGCACTCTTGAACATCATTATCCTTTGTTTCCCTTTTGTTTTGCAAGCTTTTTATTAAAGAACATCGCCCTAGTGATTGAAACTCTCCTTTCTCGCATTTTCTTGTCAATTTGATCACAAATGACTAGATGAGCACATGTCTTGCAATGTAGTTCAGATTTTTCTTTTATATTCGTATTAAAGCAAAACCAGTGAATGCGTATACATAAAAATACAAGGCACCTGAACCAACGCTTCTATGACTTACAAAAACCCATTTCCTACTGTCATTGTACATAGATTCTAAACCTTAAAAAGACCAATGTTCCCACTCTTGAGATCTATAAACTCCGAACTGTTGCAGAGGGATTAAAAGGCCAAATACTGTGGTTACTCTTGTCTTATTCAAATCTCAAGTCCTCTTTGTTCGTTTCACTTTTCCTTTCAACGCAAAAACAAAGAGTCTTGATGAGGAGTGTTTATCTCTTCTATGTTTCATGAGAATGGTGTTGTTCTATATCTTGGTCGACGCCTAATTTCCCATTTGTGGTCTCGTCCTTTTGAATGGATGGCTTCCCATTCACAGTGACAGTGCCGTCAGTTGTTTCTTCCACTGCAGAAAGTTTGGACTTTTCCTTATCTCCTTCAGGGACAACGGCTGTATCAGATATTCCATCTTGTTCTAGTGCTTCGTCTGTATTCTGATTTGATAGAGCTGCTTCAGCTTTCAGCCTCGCCTCTTCTTTTTCTCGACGTCTCTTTGCTTCTTGCTCTTTGAGCAACCTAAACCTGAGAATCACATGGACGCGGCAGTAAAAAACAGAGCATCTAGTAACGAATGATGACACATTTCAGTAACATTTAGTACCTTTCACCAGGCTTGGGCCCTTCTGGGGTCAGTTTTTCACCACCCTTCTCTCCTGGCACTTTCAGTTCTGAAACAGACTTCTGAACCAGCGTTTCTGAAATCGACTTCTCAACTTTTTGAGTCTTATCTTCCTTTGTGACCAAATTAGTGAACTTCTCCATCGGATTCTTGGCACCACCATATTTTTGAAGCCATACTTGTTGTGCTGTGCTCAAAATGTTGTTGGTCAACCTACAAAAGCACTTTTCAAGCTAAGAAGAAAAACAAGAGGCAGTTGAAACCCCACGGAAAAACAAAACAAAACCAGTTGCTGGTGCTCACCAATAAAGACTTAAACCAGAAGGAACTGATAGTGCAAAATAGCCAATCATCAGCGGAAGAAGCTTTGTCACTGCTTGTGAGCTCTTCATGGCTGGATCATTACTCTGAGAAAAGGATTCGTCATTGGTTGAAATAGTTAACTAAATAATTTCTGAGGACATGCACCAATTTACATTTTTTTCCAAAACCAGCTTATTGGTCAAGCTAGAGGTAACTAATTAGACTATCACATATTCCGTAAGATTCTATACCTGCGAGGACTGCATAATCTGAATGGAGAGGTACTGAGAGAAGACGAGTAATAGAGGTAAGACGAGATATGCCAATGTATCTGGCCATCCGAGAGGTGGGTTTCCTTCCTGAAAGATAAAAATGGACATATGTAGACATCAGCAATGAGGTCCGACTCCTCTCCCTTCAAGTCCTCTTCAATCAGTTTTATATGCTTAAATAATTAAAGTGAATAAGAGTTAACAAGAAGGAGGACTCTAGTTTAGATTCCATTTTCAAAATATCTACACTACTTAATACCGAGGTTCAAGATTGATACTTACAATGAAAGGGAACAACCATGAGATTCCACTGCCACTCTGTCTTGCAGCAACAGTTGTTGGACCAGCAAGAGAAGGAATCCAGAAAAAGCCTTCCGTTAAGAGCCCCTTAATATTAGAAACAAGCATCCAACAACTTGTTAGAACACAGTCTCGAGGCACTTACAAAAACAAAGGACATATAGTTAATTTCAGGTACCTCATCCGCAACATTTGAAAGGGCCCTATATAACCCAATCCAGACCGGTATTGTGGCTAGTGTGGGAAGGCAGCCTAACAGATAAAATGAAAATAATCTAGCTTAACCAAAATTGCTGTCTCAAATGAAAAAACAAATGAGAATCTGAATCAACAAACTGTACCTGCAAGGGGATTTATCCCAGCAAGTTTATACAATCTGGCAGTTTCAAGCTGAATTCTCTCCTGCAAAGATAAACAAAAATAAAACAGAAAGCTCATTGTTTTAATGAGAGGGCTACTACATTCATCGACAGTAAAGCTAAATAATATCCACAATAATGGAACCAATAGTAGCAATTACACTTGCTCCTACATATTCCTTACATCTCTCAACTCAAAAAATTGATGTAACAATTACATAGTAAGGCATGAGGAAAAAAGAAAATCCAAGGTGCAGTGTCTGAATGGTTCTCACCTGATCACCAGCATACCGTTCTTGAATAGCCTTAATTTGAGGCGTCAAAGATTTCATAGCCATAGCAGATTCAACCTATATAGAAAAAACAAACCACCATTTCAATAACAACAACTAACAATTATATCTTGGCTTAGCAATTACATAGAAGACAAAAAAAAAGAAAGTAAAAACCTGTTTTTTCGTCAATGGGAACGTAGCAGCCTTCACAAGCACAGTAAGTAGAATGATAGCGAAACCATATGAATAAGGAACATTTACAGTTGATAACCCATCTTTCAAAACCTGCAATTCAATTCAAATCAATTCATATAGCACATAAAAATCCACTCTTTCTAAATAAAAAGACAAAACTTTTTTGAATACCTTGAGAATAGTTTCCATGTAATTGGCAATACCAGAGAACCAATCACTGTTCTTGGTGGCAGAATTAGTGCCAGCGACAGATTCAAAGGTTTCAGAGGACGAAACGGCGGCATCAGCGATCGTGTAGAGAAGATTCTCAGCATGGTCCTTGATGAAATCGAAAGAGTCACCTGGGTCAGGGAACGAACCTGGTCTGAATCCGAATTGAGCTACGAGAGTCCGATAACGATACGAGGACGATGAAGACGGTGAGTGGGTGATACGGGAGCGGCGGAAATGGAGGACTTTGCCTGTGGAGAAAGAGGATAGGAGGGTAAGGCTCGTCGTCGGCTTTAGGGATATGGAAGAAGCCATCATCATCTCTAGAGAGACGAAGAAGAAGGTAGGAGAGTTTTTAGGGTTTTTGGTTTAGAAGAAAGGATTTGGATTTTGTTGTTGTGTTGTGTTGTATGTAACTTGTGTTCTTAGCTTCGCGTCTCAGTGCGACCGACTGGGAGAGAAGTGGAACAAAACAAAACTTTGTTTTTCTGATTTTCTTATATACATATATATAATTTTTTATAATTAAAAAAACACAAACTGCATTTGCCATTTGGAGTCAATTTAATCACACTTTTTAGGGGAAATATTATGTTTTACAAAAAAATTCGCAATTTTCAGTTTTGATCCCAAAAAGAATTTACTACCGAGAAATATCCAATATTAGGATCATTAATTAGTCTTAATGTATTAATCACACTTATGTGACGCATTCTGTTAACCGTTCGGTTTCAGTTCGGTTCGATTGTGTTTGATTTCGGTTAGTTTGGATATTGTAATATAATAACCATTTGAATATTTTAGAAAGTTCGATTTGGTTTTATTCGATTTCTTTCGGTTCGGTTAGTTGAATAGGTAACCATAACTAACATAAATTTTTTTTTGGTCAAACCATAACTAACATAAATTATATTGAAATTAACCTAATAAACCTAATATAACCAAAAGTAACCGAATGTAACCAACCAAAAATACAATTACAAAAATACAAAAAGAGAGAAAATATTGATTCGATTTTACAAAATAGTATTTAACTTTGTAAATTCAAAATAATAATATTTAAATATATTGATTATTTTAATTATTTAATTGTTTTGAATCTAAAAATAATTAATATTTTAAGTTTATTTTATATATTTCCACAATATTAAGTATATTATTTTGGTATCTTTTAGATTTTCGGATATTTCAGTTAATCATTTAATTGGTGATTCGGTTTGGTTTAGATTAGTTTGGATATAGGATTTTACTAACCATTCAATTATTAAAAAACTTTGGTTCGGTTTCAGCTTAGTTTTTTTCAGTTCGGTTCGGTCGGTTATTTGGTGATCCGTTATTTTGCTCAGCTGTCATTCATCTTACCAAAATGCAAAACGATTGTTGCTCCGGCCTCCGAGTGGTTTACTTCAGAATTAGTGGTGCCACATTTTTTTTTTGGGAGCAACTCTATGAAAGATATCCAAACATTAGGAAAAAAAACTTGTTGCGAGCATAAACATCTCATGAATTAAGTTATGTGAGACATATGATGAAAATACTAAAAATAGTAAATAACATTTTTCTTTTAATATTTGTTTGCAAATTAAAAGAAAAAATACTTCTAACAATCAATAAATTAGGAAAAGTAAAAAAAAAAAAAAACATGGGATAGGAGGGTGATGATGGGATCAAGATGTTGTAGAAGTCGTTCGTCATTGCCCAGTATTCACTGTTGCATTCCCCAGATTGTTTCCCACATTCACTTGTACGTTTATATTCTGTTTGAGCGGTACTGCAACCATAAATTAAACGTTTTAAATTAAAACTATACCAGAAAATGCAAATAAATTATACTTGATCAAGTAATAAGGTTTATTAATGAATAAATAAATAAAAAATAGGAGGAAACAAACAAACATTCTGATTCGCGGTGGCGCTTGGGTTTGATGAAATAGTTCCAGGCACCCCAACCACTAGCTGCAAGAACCAACAACGACGGAAATGAAATACCAAGTGGTAATGCTAAGCTGTTGCTGCTTTTCTCCTCTTCGGACTTCCCTGAAGATTCTTCTTCATACACACAAACACTTTCACATATTAGTAGACTCGAACCAGTTATCTCATATGAAAATCATTAAATTATTTGAATACTATTCATTCGATAACAATTGATCATAACTAAAAATGACAATGTGGTTTATTTCTCCACTCTACAAAATTGTTTAAAACACGATCAACCAAAATTAACTTCCCTTTATGCACACGTAAAAAGAAAAATAATTTCTAATTTTTTGATTTTCTAAAGAGACCATAATTTGAAAAGTAAAAATGAATAATAATTACCGGATTTGCCTCCACCACCTCCGTCAGTGCTAGGACTGCCACTACCACCGCCAGTGCTAGGGCTGCCACCACCACTACCGCCAGTCTTTGGGCTGCTACCACCACCGCCGGTGCTAGGACTGCCACCACCACCACCGCCGGTGCTAGGGCTGCTTCCACCGCTCGTGCTTGTTGAATTAGTCCCGTTTCCACCACTATTGCTAATGACATAGAGCTCGAGAGCGTTGATGAGTGGGTCCAAATTTGAGTCCGGTGTACCTTTAAATGTCAGATAAGGAAGCCTACTCGTCACCACACCCCTCAGAGAAGCTTGCATCACTGCCCCGAAAGGTGGCACAATTAGATTTAGACCCACTTGCTTGTTGTCATAGTAAACGTAAAAAGATCGCTTTTGGTCGGGACTAAGGCTTAGCGGTTCCGAGAAATACATGACAATGTAAAATGTTAGTCCGGAAAAAGGTAGGCTTATATCATAGAAAGCCATGTCCTTCTTTGACCAAGATGTCCGAAGGACAATCTCTGGTGGTCTATTGTCAGCCCCTGTTGTGTTGATAGAAATGGCAGAACTTTTTAGATGTGTGACCGCAACCGTTGCCGGCTGCCACATTCTATCATAAGGATCAAACGGAGACCTATATAAATGTAAGCTTACTAATTACCCATATACTTATATCCAAAAAAATTTAACAAGGAATTAACCATATACTTCACGCAAATGGTTTTTTTTTTGTTTTTTTTTTTCATTATTTTTTCTTATCAAGAAGGTAAGAAAGAAGTTATATTAGTCTCTCTACCAAGCACCATATATATAAAATTGATTTTTGTTTGCCAGATATATAATTGATTTTCCCATAAATCGTCCATGAACGATATTGTATAAAACAAAATGTTAATCGCTAGATTAAAATCGTATGATCATTTTCATACATGTATTGTTTACCTTACTAATTCCTGCGCACCGTAGGCGGTCCTTTGCTGGAGGATGAAACCTTCCTTAGGGCCAAGATCTGTATACATAGAGTCGTCCAACCTCCGTACTTCAATGGTAGACACAAAAGGGTGCTCGTTCAAAAGCGTGCGAACAAAGCAAACACTGGTATTCCCGCTCTCAGGAATAAATATCGCTTCCGATCGAGTACCGCCGACGAATGTCGTTGTGATGACGGAATCTCTATGTTTTCCATCATAAACGACATCGAACCTCGGAGCCTTGGATTCTTTATTGTAGTCTCCGTAGTTGAATCTCGTCCTAACTAACACTTTCCCACCTTTATCCACTGGAATGTTGGTGTAACAGTTGGTATCCCCCGTAGGAAAATACCGGAGTGTGGTTAGAGAATCATCCGTTTTGATTAAAGGTGCATATTTAGACGTCAAACCGGCGTTTACGAAGTCTGTGTCTCCCACCCACGTTCTGTTGTCCGCGTCAACGTGAGAACTTGATGATCCACAGTCTATGCTTATGTCTGAAACCAATCCACAACAAACTCAATCAGTCTAACCTACTTAGGTTTTCTCAAATTCATAACACTAGAAAATACGTACCAATAGTCCAAAAAAAAAAAAAATCGGAAGTATAACGTAAGTTGAATAACTAACCGGCTGCATTCGAAGGAAATATGATGGAAAAACTGAGGAGAAGGCAAATAAAAGAAGCTTGGGCCATGTTTGATTCTTCCATAACCGAGAGACAAAAGTGTATTTTCATGCGCTTATTTATACGTGCATGCTCTATATTAGTGGAAGGTATTATTCTTTTTACCCCTAGATTCTATGGAAAACATTAAAAACCCCCATAAACCTTTCCAATTGCTCTAATACTCCTCTGCTTAGAATAGAAAGTAACATAATTCGGAATCCCGAATATAATATTTTTCAATTTTTCATAGTCTTGACAATTTTTTATTTGCGTTACCAAAATGTCTTTTCCTCGGAATTTAATTTAGAAAGCAAACACTATGCATATTTAAAAGATACAATATCTATATTTGATATGATCAAAACGTGGATCGAGGTAATGACACAAAATGGCACATTTTTGTAGACGAAATAATTCGATGACAACAAAGTAAGACCAGGTTCTAAAATCCAATTGTTAGTGGTAAAGGAATGTTCAAAGTGATTATAGAGTGGTTGAATTAGTTCGTTAGGCCATAGACGTTCGATGAGTTGTCCGTCGTCGAAGGGGTCAATCATACGTGATGTGGTACCGACTAAACCAACAACGTTGGCAATTAGTTACAATAATTTGTTCGGCAGCTTTTTATGCTAGTATAAAAACAAACAGTTGCAAGTATAATAACATTGTCAATTCATCTTTGAGTGTAATTTTTGACAGTATTGGCACTAAATGGCAATTTATAACAAATCCGTACTTCAATCTAAATTAAAAAGTCAACCTTAATGGCTTAATATATTTGATTTCAACTTAAAACTTGTTTAACCGTTTGTCTAATTTTAACTACACATGGCTGGAACTATATCTTTTTTTCTTTTTTTCCTTGTGTGTGTGTTAGATATTGATTAACATCCACTCACATATTTTCTTATTTTCTTTGTTCTACATCTAATCTTTGTAGTATTTTTTTAACGAATTGTTCTATTCATTTTTAACATAAAATATTGTACAAAGCTGTTTTATGAATATATTGGGTAGAAATAATTTTGCTTCTCCCTTAGATATAGAGAGCGACATGAACAACAAGAAATTTTTGAACAAAAAAAAAAAGAACAACAAGAAATATATTGTGGCATTAATATATTGTATAGCAAATGCCAGAAACTGGTTTTATTTAAGAATTTCCAAAATGTACGAGAACGTTTAACTAAATAAGATATTATATTAATCAAAAATAATTGAAAATGATGAGAACGGAAATGATCACTTTCTCACTTTGGTTTACACCAAATTGGAAATCTCTAGTAAATGAGCAATTGAGCTGCATCCTGCATGCTACTTAAGCAAATTAACGGTTAAGATTAAAAGCTGCCTACACACACTTTATAATTATAACTATTCATTTTAACTTAAGATTATTTGTTAATTAAGTTTCAATAGTCTTCACATAAGCAATCATTAGATTCATTACCATTAGACAAGTGTCGCGTTTACATTAGCTCAGATATTCTCAATTTGCCTTGCCTTCTAGGACACCTCTCTCTTCCCTCCATTATCATTTGCTCATGTAAAGAGAGAGAGAGAGAGAGAGAGAGAGAGGTTTGTGTTTGCGATTTCTTATTCGGGGGAATGAAGCAACCAAAGCCGATTCTGAAATACATCTTGGTGTCTATCTTCCTTAGTCTGCCTCTCATCTTCTTCTTCTCTATAGTACAACTACGTAGACCCGAAAAAGACCTCATCAGGATCCGACCCGGTTACACATCATACGACTACTACATCCAACGACAGCTCAACAAGACGCTTAACCCTAGGCTACGTACACTATGGATGACACGAGACTGGGACCGTAAGATCAAAGTGTTCTCAAAATTCTTCCAAGATCTGAAACGTCAAGGTCTCTTATCCAACGCTTCTAAATGTCTCTGCATCGGAGCTCGAGTCGGGCAAGAAGTGGAGGCCCTGATACGTGTGGGCGTAACCGAGTCGGTGGGAATGGATCTGGTGCCGTATCCGCCGTTGGTGATCAAAGGAGACTTTCATCATCAACCGTTCGATGCTGAGACTTTCGACTTTGAATTCTCTAACGTGTTCGATCATGCGCTTTACCCGGACAAGTTCGTTGGAGAGATCGAACGGACACTGAGACCAGGAGGTTTATGTGTTTTACACGTGGCCCTCTCTACACGCTCGGATAAGTATTCGGCGAATGATCTGTACAGTGTGGAGGCATTGATGAGGCTATTCCGACGATCGGAGGTGGTTCATGTCCGAAATGTTGACGGCTTCGGGTTGGATACGGAGGTTGTGTTTAGGAAGAAAAGGGATTCATCAATCATAGTCCGGTCATGATTTTTTATCTTCGTGCTAAAATAATCTATTGTTATGTCCCATCGATTTTAATGGAAAAATTGTGTTTTAAATAAGTTTTTTTACCGTTCGTAGAAATGCATGATTATATATGAATAGGCCAAACCTTATGCCAAAACGAGAGGTTGTTTAGTACTAGCTAGTTGATATGATGTATATCCGAACGTTACGAATAATTGGAGTTAAAACACAACGAGAGGTTATAGTGTATACGCTTTGCTTGGCTATTTTACAAATTTAAAACGTTTTACAAAATTGGATTTAGCAAAGAGAATCGGATCTTTCGAGAAAGAGGCAAACTTCATTGCATATTTCTCTCACTCCATTCGTGTGATACTACTCAACTAAATTGTGCATGCATCTCCATCATCCTTAATTAATTAAGTAAATTTCTAAAACCACCTAAACAATTGTAGCTTCTTTTTTCCTTTATTTTTTTCTTGCAACGACCAACCATTGTCCATTTATTAACAATGTGTGGATGTCATTGGAGGATGGAGAGTTTAATATTACATATATATTTTTTCCTATTTATTTACCTATCAAGTATATATATTTCAAATATTCATTGTTAATATATATATTTATATACTTATTTAAGCAACCCTTTAAACAAATAACCCTACTCCATATAAAATATTACACAAAATGCCACTGTATTTTAATACAAAATATAATAACAGAATCTTAAAGTAATTTGTTGTAACCTGAAAATGATTATCTAAAAAAATAGTAATTATTAATTTATTAGATTACAAGAAACCATTAATAAAATAATTTCGAAATTATTTAATAAAATAATAATAAAATTATTTTGAAATTATGTAGTAAAATAATTAAATAAATTCTATTTATTGTTTCAGAAATTTTAGGAAACAATAACAAACTATTTAGAAAATTATAAAACTTAAATTTATTTATAAAACTAAGATTAAATATTTTTACATATCTAAATTATTTAATAATAACAAATATATATTAAAATTAGGATACAACATTGTTTATATTTTTAAAATATATCTATATACTTATTTAAGCTATGTTATTAAAAATTTAACCAGTTCTGATGTAATATATTACGAAAATGCTATTATATTTTAATTATTCTAATAAATAACAAAAGAAAAATTTAGATTTGTTTACAAAATAATAAAACTCTATTTATTGTTTCATAAATCTTAGAAAATAATAATAAACTATTTAATTGGCTAAAACTTAATTGCTTATACACAATATTCACTATATAAACAATACTAAGTGGGTGTACAAAAAAAAAAACAATACTAAGTGTCTTTGTCCAAAAAAAAACAATACTAAGTGTATAATATTGATAATATACATAACCTAATTGTAATTTTCACCTATAAAATTAATATACAACATGTTATACCAATAACTTCAATTTGTAATTTTGGTATATTAAGATCTCTAAACACGATCACATCAATTTGTAATACCAAATCATGGATAATACATGTTTTGTTAGATTTTTTTGGCTTTACCTAATGTATAATTAACGAATTTGATATTGTACCAAACCAAAATAGTAGTACCAACTACGGGTCGAAATCAGAGTATGACCTTAAGTAAATTAAATTCATGATTTTATAAAATGTATATAATTAATATATTTTCTACTATTATTTTGTAATAAACAAATCCAAATTTACATAAATATTTTCTCACGCTGGTAACATTATTCAACAAAATATTAACGTATATTTATGAGTCGGGTAATAAAACGGGTAATAAGACGGGTAACGAGACGCTCAAAAATTAATTAATATCCGATACTCTATCATTATTCATGGATAATATAATTATTATACCCTTCACTCGATCCTAAAGCTGCGGGTACCTTTTTTCGAGACGGATACAAACCGAAAAACAGGTTCAATACGGGTATCAGTAGTAGTTTCTAGACCTATCTATTAGTAGTTTAATATAAATCAAAATTCACCATATAGTACTCTATTATATAACATGTAAATGAATGATACAACATAAACATAATATTAATAAATAACAAAAAAAAAAATTCTCCGCGCTACCAGTACGGGTTATTATCTAGTATATATATATATATATATATATACTAAATTAAAATCCAAATTAGTTATTGAAATGAGTATCAAATTTTTTTTTTTAGTTTAAAACATAATTCATAACTCAGAAAGAGAATCACGAGAAAACTTTTTTACTTAATTGTTTGGCAACACATGAAACGATGGCACCCATTTTTCAGTTAATTAATTAATTATCATATATACTCGTAAAACATACCAATTCCAACACAAACTAACCACCAAAAGTCAAGTTCAATTCATAAATAAATTACCATAAACTCAACCAAACAAATATCAGAAAATTATCCAACATCAAATCTACCAATAACAAAAACAATAAACCAACAAAAAATTCCAACACAAACTAACCACCAAAAGTCAAGTTCAGTTCATAAATAAATTACCATAAACTCAACCAAACAAATATCAGAAAATTATCCAACATCAAATCTACCAATAACAAAAACAATAAACCAACAAAAACCACCAAAACGAAACCCTTCATCATTATTTTTTCCTTCTCATGATTCTACGATCATCTCTTTTTTTTTTATATATAAATATAAAACAAATGCGTAAATATTATTACATATAATTCGTGAAGCAATCATTTCATCTACAAGTTATACACACAAGTAAAAAAAAGTGCACAACAATAATCAAACAAACAATCCATAACGTCTCGTTTGTCAACTTTTAGTGGGCCCTACATCCTCTCTAGGTCGTGGGTCCTCCTTATATGACGGTCAGTTCAGAAGATTTTAAATACTTGTGGAACGATCCTACAAATCACCACATGATCTTTCTTTGTGGTTTGTCCTCGCTCAACATCAAATATTTTCTCTTAATACCTTAATTTATAATATATACAGAAAACATGCAACCATAGATCATCCCTAACAAGCATTATATCTAATTTATTGTCTATAATGATTAATTCTCGTTAATTATGAGTTCAAAACTCTTCTTTGAGAATACAATTTTTTTTGGTTCCACTATAAACTAATTTTATCTCTTTAAAACAGTTAAAATCCATGACTATGCTCCGTTACTTGGGTTAATAAGAGGCATGTCCGTATCCACTTTTCTAGGTCTACCAGAACTTAAACCTTGGGCTCTGATACCATGTTAAATTTGGGCTTATTGTAACATCTCTATTTTTAATTGGTGGGCTATTTGAAGTTTTAGCCCATTAATAGCCCAAGTTAACCATAGTTAAAACGACAAAGGGTTTATGGTGTAAGGGTGGATGCACTCATATCGCCGTCCTTATTTTGTCGAGAGAAGAGAGTTTGTGAACCCTAATCCTAAGTCTCTCTCAACGTCGTAGTTCACCATCATCACCGTCTTCCTCATGTTGTTGTCATTGCCATCGTTGAGAAGGAGAGCAAGAGTTCACGGGGATTTGTTGTTCGTCATCGTCGATCACCACCGTTAGTCAGCAACCCATCGTGAATCACCGGAGTTTGAAACCATGTGTTAACCACTGTCAGCAGAGATGTCAGCCGTTGTTTCCGTAACAGCCATAGCCATTGTCGAGGCCGTTAAGGGTAAGGGAACCCTAGTGTTCTTTTGTAACTTGCGCATGAAGTAAATGATGTTGTCTAATGATCTGTTGTTGTTGTTTGATTGTGGATCATGAGAACTAAACACCACCGTGAGCTTGAGCCACTTTGGATCCCTGTTGCCGAGCAGACTCCGTTGCTTGAATCATGGAGCAAACTCGTCCGAGTGTAAACGCCGAGAAAGGTAAACGGTGAAGCTTAGTCTCATGCGTGTTTGTGTTGTGTTGTTTTGTTGATTATTGAACCGACAATTAAACCAGCCTAAACCAAGAGATCCTAAATGTAGTTTGATTCCTAGAACCGAGACTTAATTATCGAGAACGAAGGAATTGGTTTGTGGTGTTGTGCGATTAGTGTTATTTGGGATTGTCGAACCGGAACGTATGTAATACGTGGTCACGTGAATTGAGTTGGTGTAGTATTACATCTTGTGGTGGCTAATATTAAATTGTTAGATTTGGTTTAGTTTAATTATTAAATCATTCTAATTAATTTAATTGGAGGAATATCAAATCAGTTTATCAAGACTTAGAAGTTGGTTTGGATATTAGATTAAATCATAGATTATTATTTGGAAATAATCATTGATCGGTTAATCTCAACCGTTGCAGCTTCAGGATTGTTGTTGAAGTGGGTTTTCTGTTGATGCTAGTTATAAACTAAGGATTCAATCCAATGGCTAAGGTGAGGGTGGTATTTGCGGATAACAGTAGCCTCTTTCCTTATGTTCTCTTTGATAGTTGCTGAGTATAGACTCGAGAATTGTTTATTGATTGAAAGTGTTTGTGTGGATTGGTGTGCATGATAGAGTAGGTTGCTAGTAACATGATATATGTGAAGCACATTAGTTACATGATTTGATGTTATGAGTTAACGTATATATATTATTATAAATATAATTATGAACGTATAATGAGATGAGAAAAGAAAAGATACTTGAGAATGTTGGACTGTAATGGACCGACGGGTTCATTGCAGGTCATAAACCACTGACGAGCAGTACGGGAAGAACCGAGCTATGGGCCGTGGTCTTCCAGGAATGGGGTTTGTGAGCTAGAAAAAGTGATAATGGCCAAACCTATAAGGAAAGTAAAACTTACTAAGTAATGTAAAGAAGCAAAAATGTTTGAATGTGGTAGTTGCCACAAAAGTGCATAAAATAAGATGAAAGTTATTGAGGAGAAATAAGATGTTTGCTTGTTTGTTTGATTGATAAACATTCTGAATCTATGCTAAGTAATAGTTGTTGATTATATTTGGAACGGTATTACTTTATGTCCAGTGGGCAGAGTTTGATCTCCTCACTGAGTAAACTTGTTTACTCACCCCCTTCTTTCCTTTTTCCCAGGTTAGTAAGTTCAAGAGTTACAGTTTGAAGTTTGTTCGTTGGTGAATTTTAAAGAAAGAAACGTTTTTGTCCAGACCGGATGGATTACATGTTGTTCCATCTTTTGTGACGGTACGGGTGTTACACTTATCTTGGACTTCCAACTAAAAATCAATTGGCAATTTGTTGATTGACCCTAACCCTTTATATATTACTGATAGTCCCTTCAAACTTCAGATGTGGGACTCGGATTATATCCCAACATTTACTTAGCTTGCATGATTATGATGTGGTATACTTAACATGCTCATATGCGAAGTGTAGCCATAGATCGGTTCGAGATAGAGTTATCATCTCGAGGAGGCGTGTTAAGAAACCACATGTGGTCCTTGGTTTGAAGGGAAGATTGTTGGGATACAATCCAAGTCCCACATCTAAAGTTTGAAGGGACTATCATTAATATATAAAGGGTTAGGGTCAATCTACTAATTGCCAATTGATTTTTAGTTAGAAGTCCAAGATAAGTCCAAATTTAACAGTAAAGTCGTGAAAGCTTTAAAAAAATTGTTTCCAAAAATATAATTGATGTGTTAAAACATTGAATGTTTTCTTTGAATACATTAGTGTCACATAAATATAAAAGAAGAATCACAATCTTCATACTAGTTTATGCTTATTTGGACCTTGGGTGGTGTCAAAGTTTGCATATAGTCAAACGTTTGATCTTAAGAGAGATAGGAACAGATGGGATCTTTAATCTTCGAAGGTGTGGCTAGATCACTTTAGAAATTTTGCAGCTATCCTTTTCTTTAATATATTAATCTATTTGTTATTTGTTATAGTTCGGTTTTGGCATGGCTAAGATTGAGCCACTCTTTAGCCAATTTGATGGACTTTTGAAAACATAAACTACATCTCAAGAACTAAACAGAAGAACACTAATTAGAGTATTCATGATCGATTGTCTATTTTTTTTTTTTTTTTTTTTTATGTCCAACAATTTGATGATGTTTTACCTATAAATAGAAATAGTTGGAATGAAAAAAGTATTTGTAAATAAGTTTTCGCATATCAAACAAATGATTATAAGTGTGTTGTATTTTACTATATCATTAACTCGATGAGAATATATTTTTCTTGAGCAAAATTGTCTGAGAAATATGTGATAAAATATTTAAATACTTCGTTTCTCAAGGTGAAACCTTATCAGGTCTTGGAAATGGTGAAAACTCATCCCATTGCACAAGATAAAAACATAGTTAATTAGTAGTAAATTATTTATTACATTCAAAATATACTTTGAAATAATGTAATAAACGTGTGAAAAGAATATTACTTGTAGGCTTCGCCATTCTATATTCTTCCAACGAGATTGTACCAATAATCGTTCCAGAATAACGAATCTTACAAGTAAAATTCTTTTAACCCTTTTATTACTTTATGTCAGTATACATTAAGTGTAATAAATAACATTATAGCATTACTAATTAACTATGGCTTGTTATGTGAACTGACATGTGCTTTCATCATTTGCAAGACCTAACAAAGTTTCACCATGGGAAATCTAGCGTTTAATGCTTTCATCAAACATTTCTCCGTACAATTTGCTCAACTAAAACAATTTCGTCAATTTAATGAAATTGGTAAAATATAATATTTTTATAATCATTTGTTCGATAAGTTAATTTTGTACATTTATTTCGAAAAGGATGATGTTGTTTTTGTCTGTAATATCTATGTCTTTATCATTTATTCAAATAATTCATACTATATGTTTATCGTGGCTGACTATTTGATCGTATGTAATTTCTTGACAATATTTTTTAAACATAAATATATATATATATATATATATATATAGTCATTTAATTTAGTAAAGATCTTACTCTACATAATATAGTATTTGTTAGACCAAATATTTTCGAGATTTAAAACAAAAAGATAAAATATGCATAGATTTTTTTACAAGGAAATTTTAGTTATCACTTATTTTAGATTTTTACTTAGTTTATATTTCATTTACTTTGGGATTTTTTTCTTTGTAAAGAAGTACTATGAGAAATGTTTTAGAACCGATTTATTAACGAAAAATTAACTTTTTAACAAGGATATGTCATACTTACGTCGAATATAGATGTATTTTGATAAATTCACAACGAACTGATTTTCATCGCTATATTGATGTACACCACATTTATGAAGAATTTACAACGAATTGGATCGTTGACATACATAAGTTTCTTGTAGTTTAAGGTAAATTTAATTTAAACTATCGAGCAAAACTGTATTTAAAAACTCACCATAATTTTTCCTTTACGAAATCATTGAAATGGGTGCTTTCCATTCTGGATCCCTTCACGAATAGAAAATTCTTCATAAAATCCTTCTATTGTAAGAGATGCTCCCACTCTGGATCTGTCTATTTATTTTTCATAGTTTGTATTCTATAAGATAAACAAAATACTGATTAATAAACAAATTAAACAATACTGTAACATAGAAAAAATTATTCAACAAAATTGCAATATTATTTTAAACTCCTGAAATATATTTTGAGAAAGTTTATCTCCCAAATATTAGGTTTAATGAATTATCCATCTCAATGTAAATAATACATGCAAATAAATAAAGAGAGATATTTGAATAGATGGTATTCATAAATTTCAATGAGAAAAATATTTTCAAATCATCTTAAGAAAATATATATATACAACTAAATGGATGAATAGCCAAAAATCATTAAGATCCAGATATCTTCTAAAATATATTTTTGCTTAAAAATAACCTAGGAAATAATTCATCAAACCTCTTAGAAAAAAATAATTCACGCTAAATCTTAAAAAAACTGTAATATTACGCTAATGGTTTGGCCACCAAAATTTGTTGCAAAAAATTAACATGAATAGATTTTTGTTCTTTAGTTTATTTAAAAATATATATACTATGGTGACAAAAAATTGATGAAATAAACAAACTCAAAACTTATGAAAACAAATTCGGGTTGAAAAATTCATCTAGATTTCTAAGAACATGATGCTTCTAAAATTAAAATGACAAAACAACTGGAATCAATATACTAATTATATCAATTTGAGATAATTGCAATAAAAAAGTATAATTAATTAGACAGTTTAGCGCCAGATTCATTACTGGTTGAGTGCAAAAATCTGTTGAAAAACTTATAAAAGCAGTTATATATTTAAAAGAAAACGTTTGTAAGTAAATAATAAGATCTTTAAGAGATTTACCATCATATTTTACAAGCATGAGCAAGCAAAAATATCTTATATACCAAATGAGCTAGCAAAAAATAAAAAACTCAATTGAATAGACAGAAAGCATCTCTACATCTATTTTTTTTATATAAATTTCTCAATGATAATTAGATTTTTGGTTGGATTATTTCCCTCTTTTTGGTCAATATTAATTATTAAATGTGAGATTTTTTTTTTTTGTCAAACAATGTGAGATTTATTACCTTTAGATACTCTTATTTTAAAGTAATAAATTTAAAAATAGTCAAAGTAAATAAATCTCTGTGTGAAAAATGTTGACTGTGGACCACAAAGATTTTTTTCTTTTTTAAAGATATACATGATTTGTTTTTCTCTCTTGTATTTTGTTTTTGATTGTTATTAGATTGTTGCTCATTATATTGTTATAGAAACTTTTTTTTTTAGCTCTCACTCTTCGTTATTTATTTGGATTAATTATCATTTAAAAAATAAGTTTACATGTTATTACTTGTTTAAGATGATACAGAAGTTATGTACTCTCATGTTTCCCACTAAAAAATGTTCTTTCAAGATCTTTGTTTCCTATACCCCTTTTTAGTGTTTTATCGGGATCGTGTATCTGTGGTGTAAATCATTTTCTTGAACTCTCTTACCCAAAATGCATTAACCAGAATGAATATCAACTTAAAAACAATAGTTGTTAGACATGTTTGTCTACAAATGACGAACAAATATTCACACCAAATTCATGAGTGATATTTAATATATTTAAGTGTCATATTTTTAGTATCATCTTTAAATGGAACCAATCCAGGTTTTTAATCAATTAATTAATAGCCTCAAAATTACTAATCAATTCTACCGATTAAAACATGCCATCAAACCATCAATCAAACCAGCGATAAACAAAACCAATAACATAAAGCCAGTTAACCAACATATGTCATAAAAAGAATCAAAACCAGCAGTGTGAATATCAGTCCTAAACAACAATAATTCCATAAACTAACATCCTAATAAAAGATATCAAACATAACAATCACAACACCAATATGTGCTATAGTGTAGGAACCATTGGTGTTGGAGGTAGCTAATTAGAAATTTGTTTTGAGCAGGGTTCGGTTGGTTCCAGAAAATGATGAGGGGTTGATTAATTCATCCAAGGATGCAAGTTATGAGTATCAAGTATCTGCTAATGGGACTATTCTTGTGCATGGGGGGGGGGGGGGGATCTTCGTGCCCAAGGACAAGAGTTTGAGGCAGAAAATTATGAGTGAGGCTCATGCGAGCATGTTTTCGATTCATCCAGGGAAGACCAAGATGTACCTAGAATTGAAGAGGTACTATCATTGGGTCGTGATGAAGAAGGATGTTGCGAACTCGATCGCAACTTATGATACATTCTAGTTAATGAAGGCTGAGAATCATGTTCCAATTGGATTGTTGTAGAGCTTAGCTATCCTATAGTGGAAGTGAGATAATTACGATGAATTTTGCAGCAAAGTTGCCAACTTTGCAAACCCAAAATACTATTTGGGTTATTGTGGACCGTCGGACCAATTTATCATATTTCTAGTCATTAAGAAAACCGTTAGAACACTAGTTTTTTACTAAAAAAATATATGTGAAGGAGATAGTTAGGCTCCATGGAATGCTGGTAAAGATAGTGTCAGACAAGGATTCCAAATTAAATTTTGTAACGCACAGACCACCACTTTTTCTAATGGGTCCTCTCTAGGTCCGTGATGTTAAAGGAAGATGTGAGCTCATTTTACATATGACACTTCTTGTTGTAATGTTAGTTAGGACTTGAATCGTGACTTGTAGAGTATATTGATAATATATATTCACTAGGAGTAGTCTCGTGCGTTGTATGGTTTTATTTATATTATTATTTATTTCCTGTTTAGAGTAACTTGCGATTAGTTTATTTTTCTGAAATATGTACTTGTTGGACAATATGGAATTGTGTAGTTAATGTTTTTTTTTTTCTGTCGATGTGATTATTTGAATTTGAAAATGAGTTGGTTGTGGCATTGTGTTGCTGTTGAGCTAATTTCATACTACAGTAGTTCAATTCATAGAGAATATAATCCATGTGTTTTTCTTGTTTTTTTTGGAATGATTGTGATTTTTTTTGGGATTTGATTGATTTTTTGTTAATGGTGTTGGTATTGCTATGTATATATTGGCACATATGTTGTGGGAAGTGGTTATGTGATTTTGCAAATTTTTCCCATTTAATTGTCATTATTACTCCCTTCATTTTTTAAATGTCGTTGTAGATTTAAAATTTTATTTCATATTACTTGTCGTTTTATATTTACGATGCAAATTTATGAATCAAATTCTATAAGTTTTTCAGTTTTATCAAATAAAATAGTATGTTAATGAAGGATAAAGCGGAAAATTTAATTATTTTCTTAATATGTGTGAAATTATCTAGAACAATTAATAATATAAAGCATAAGGAAAATTTTCTATTCATTGTTTTTGTGTACTTATTCTTGTAGTCGCTAGACTTATGAGTTGTTACATATTTGTATATATTTATTGGTCATTATTGTGTAATTAGTTTGGTCTTCTTAAGCAGCACCTCTTGAAACGTCTCTTTTATCATTTTTAACCTAAATTTTTTTCCATAAAAGCTAAGCAAGTTACATAGTTTGTTTTTAAATAGTCAAAATGTTCATCGAGATTATGGGATAATTCATGCTTGATCAATTTGGAAATATTAACTCACACACATATTAATTTGTCGTGTTTGGAGTTTTTCTTGGTTACTAATTTAAAGATAGTTATATTCTTTTAAATGTAGATTCTAGTGTATGTATACTTTCCATAAAAGCTAAGCAAATTATGTAGTTTGTTTCTAAATAGTCAAAGTGTTGATCAAAATTTTAGAATAATTCATGCTTTGGTCAATGTAGACAATTTGGAAATATTAACTCATGGTTTACCCCACCTATTAATTTGTCGTGTTTGGGTTTTTTCTTGGTTACTAATTTTAATGTAGTTGTATTTTTTTAGATGTAGTAGAGTCTAGTGTATGTATTTGTTGAAATGTTTTACTTGGTTCTTATCCCTAATTCTCCCTCTCTCTTTTTGTGTACAAAACCCCTAATTCTATCTATTTAAAGAAGGAGAGACAAAAAAAATTTATTACTAGTTCTCCACTACGACGCTACGTCTGGGGAGAGAGCAACCTCTCAACATTCAGAAAATGATATCAGAAATTACACGACAATGTGTACATGGGGATATACAGATTATTACAAAATTGATTAGATACTGATTTTTTTTTAAAGAATGAATAGTGCCCTTTCTTACTAAGTCTTCTCTCGCATATGTATAAATTGGTCCAAGTTGTTATGACTGAATGTGTAATATCATATGTAACCAAAACAATTGTCTTAGTATGTTATCGACCTTTAGCTTAAAGACAGAATGACTTCCAGATATATGAGTCATTTATCTTTTCGATTGAATTCTTTTCTTACTTTCTTGTCCCTTACTCTTCCATCCTTCATTTACTTGAATATTTAGAGATTTTGTTTTTGAAATAATAATATATAATTTGACTATATAAATAACTTGTGTTGTTATTTTCCATTCCTCGTGGTTCTCCTGCAAAGAAATTGTTCAGTGATATTTTCGCCGCATACGCATACCGTCATATCATGGGAAAATTCAAACGTTATGTTGTAAGCTAGACAATATATGAAGACTATGAACCTAATGAAACATCTTTATTTTTATTCTTATCCTAATTAACACAGTATATATCAACACAGCACACACGGGAAGTCTCTAATTCTTCTCTTTATATTGTGGATCGCTGTATGTAAATTGTAGAGATTATGATCTGATCCTATTTAATATTTAATTGAGAGAATTTACGTAGACTTGGTGACGTTGTTGGATACTTTTCTATAACTGTATGTCTCAGCTCGTCCATGTTCACCATGTTCAGAACCTTCAAACATGTTTATGACGTTACTCGACATACAATATAAACAAACTTTTTCTAAGATTTTTTTTTGGCTTTTGTTAATATTCATTACATACCTCAAACGCAGGGGGAACTGACGTCTGCTTAATTTGAACGAACGATTAGAGTGAGGTGGAGAGAATATTTTCCTTGGGATGACAAACTTGTTTCCAACTGCTGTACCAGTTAAGATCTTTGCTTCAATGACTCTAGCACCCAAATGTGTGACACTTAATCTGGTTTCATTACAAAGTCCTTTTTTTTTAATTCATGTTTTATGTGAGCATAACTAGAGAGGCTATCTTTAGTTTAAAACAATGATTTGGCAGACCTGAGAATTTGAGTGAGCTCAAAAATTATACAGGATATGAGGAAGGAAGAGCTTCAGTTTATGTTCCAACAAAATTTATTAACTGATATTTTTCTAAATAAAATATTTTCATAGAAGGAAATGTTTTGTCTTTCTGATTTATAGCATTGTCGATTTTTAGGTTTATCGAATAAAATTAATGCTTATTTAATTTTTGATAGAATTAGGAACACACACAATTTACCGTAACGTTGGAGAAGAAACAATAATTATGCCAACCACAATTTTTTTTTCTGTTTATTGTATTGTAAAGATCGATGATGCATTTTAATTGTTTGATTTTTTGGGTTTAAAATAGAGGATAATATATGGTTTTAAATTACAATGAAATGAAAATGTATGAATGTGGACTACGTGTATAAATATGACCCATTTGTAGAAGTTGATTTTTGCATATTTGTGAAAGTTGGTTGTTGCGAGAATGCATTTTAGCCATATATAGGGAATTATTTTTTTTTAATGGATATGTGTCAACTCTAGAAGTGTGAGCTTTCCATAAGCAAGTAGCGAGCCGACCTGCACGAATGATGTAACGACTGCCCCACTGTCTCCAAAAAATGTCAAGTTCTCGAAACAAGTTTTAGAAGGAAATTGTACTTTATTATATATGATCTGACGCCCCGAAAATGCAATCTCATATGAGAAGGGAATTTAACGGTACAGAATAGAACAAAACATAAATTAGATCCAACTCCACACCATTTAATTTTGACAAGTGACAACCATGCTTTACCAAAAAAAAAAAAAGTGACAAGTTGACAACCATGCATAACTCCGCACGGATGTATGGTATTTTAAACACACATAATTTCCACATAACACAATTATTACTTTTTTCGCAATAACTTATTAAAAATTATTCAGCATGGTAGCACACGGACCACTAGTACCTAGTGGGAATCACGAGCAAATTAAGATAAACTTCTTCGACGAAGTCCGAAAGAGAGACGCCAAGCATTAATGAAGTAATCTGGCACAAATCCGAGAAAAAACCACTGAAGGGAATGAGCCCAAAACGGCGAGCAACGTGATCCAATTCCGATCTGCTCCACCGCCGCTTTTGCGTAGACTTCCGGCGTCGGTATAAAGAAGCTTGGTTTATGTATAGCTGCTACTTCCGACACCATCCTGGTTGCCACGTATAACGGCACCTGCCCATTTGGTTTGACACACGTACGTGTATTATAACGTTATTTTCTTTTACGCATTACATGGGGAGTCCAAAAAAATGGTGTACTAGAAATATTGGATAGTCTCTTTCGAGAAATAAAGAAAGGTACCTGGCACTGGACATCAATACCAAACTTCTTATATTCCACATGTAGGGATCTTGTTAGTGCATCAATATAACTGCATACACGTACGTTCATGTGTTTAGAGATTTATTAATGTGATAATATTCTAGTATATAATATAATGATAGAGTCTACTTAGATTAATACTTTAGGCAAATAAAAACTTCTTAATGATCAATGCAAAAGTTTAGATAGTACTATATATACTATCCTCTATTGTGCAATTAATGCAAAGGAAAAATACTACAAAATAAAAATATCAGTAGTCTTTTTTACAAAAAACAACACTATATATAGACTGAGGTTCTCTCGTGTGATTATATACCTCACTACTTATGTAATTTTTAAAAATAAGAAAGTTACGTGATGGAGATATATATACGTCACGTAAAATGGAATAAATTAATTCGACAATTTTTTGGATAAATTAATAAAATAAGCTTTTTCCGTATTTACTATACAACAACTACCCAGAAAAAGAAAGATCGGAAGTAAGAATCTTGATCTAACAATTATGCAACTCACCATTATGCACTTTTGTAGGGGACCGTTATCCAATTTAGTGACTTAGGTAAATATAGTTGGAGTTAAAAACCAAACTTTTGTAGTCATTTTATTAGTTATTCCTTGTCAAACTAGATGTTCGTTAAGATTCTATTTTATGAGATATACAAAAAAAAAAAAAATGTTTCTATCTTCGTAAGATATATTTTTGGGTTTAAAATTAAACAACTTAGTAACATAATTTGTGATATTATTTACTAATGTCCTTATTAACATTTTTCTTATGATCTCAAAAAAGTAGTCATGGTCCTGTTGGTTAGTGTATGTATTAAAGAGAGCAGTTGGTTAGTCATTACGCTTTGGTGGCGGCGTAGATGGCGCAGAGAGGATAAGAAGGGACCACAACTGCGGCGCCGGAGCTAATACTGACGATGGCTCCTCGGCGACGTTGAAGCATTGGTCGGATGAGAGATCGTGTGAGCCATGTGGTTGCTTCAAGATTAACCTTTAGGATTTTGGTCCATGTGAGTTGGTCAGTCTCGTGGAAGAACATAGCTCGTGGGTAAGTTATCCCAACGTTGTTTATCAGAATCCCCACTTCGACGCCTTTGATCCCTTCCTCGATTACATTATATCCTCCTCCTGCACAATAATTAACAAAAAGAAAAACACTTTTAAGAAATTAGTGTAATAAAACCCCTTTAACAGAAAAAAACTTTCATTGTAAGAGAACTTCTCTTATTGATGAGAAATAGCTTAAAGAAATAATTAGAAAAGTTCATTTGAAAAAAAATATTCAACTTTTAAGTTTAATATTGTAAACTGCATGTATTAGTTTTTTGGCAATGCAATCCAGTGTTTTTTTGCATTTTACTAACACAACATACATATATATATATATATATATATATATATATATATATATATATATATAATATTAATGGTATACTTACCCTGTTTTTAGTAACAAAGAATATTTATTCATAATTACTGTCATCATGTACTAGTATAAAATTATAAATACTCGTACACTGTGTACACACACAATAAAATATATATAGACCAAAACTAAGAAGTGCATTTACTATCAGAGATTACCAGATGAGAAGTCAAATGGAATGATTTTGATCTTGATGTGGGGAAACTCTTGTCCGAAATCATTAGACAGAGCTTCAAGCTTAGAAAGGTTTCTGCTGACTAGGATGAGGTTAAGGCCGTGTTTGGCCAGCTCGTGGGCAAAGGCGCGTCCGATCCCTTCAGTGGCTCCAGTGACCAAAGCCCACGAACCGTAACTCTTGAGCCGCTTCGGGTTTGTGAGGAGGAATCTTGTGATGAACCATTTCAAGAGAGGAAAGAATAGTCTAAGGAGATAGAGAAAGCCTATGATGCATACGACATGGAGGTGCCATGGCTGACTATCATAGATGCATGCTCTCTGCATGTTCTTCTTTCTATTTCTTTCCTCTTTTTCCTTTATTTGTTTGCTTATTATTTGTCATGTTATTTTGGCTTGGAGCTAACTCTTTATGTAGGCAAATTAGAGTTGAGAGGGAGAGGGAGAGAGAGAGATTTGTTTACTATTTTTCTTTGTTGAATCTTAATTACTTTACACATAATGAGTGAATCTAAAATAACTTCTAGCTTACAAGGAAAGGCCAAATCAATATGAAACACAGAAAGGAAGAATATTTCTTCTCTAGGGAGATTAATTGGTAGGTTGGGTAAGGTCTCATCCATGACACAAAACCATACGCTATACGGCCAGGCTATTTATACCATTATGAATTAGTTTTAATATCATGTAACCTTTAGTTGCTAATATTCATCTATCCCAGTGTCTCATATTTGAATCTTAAACTTCTAATTTTTTTTGTTTTTTTTTTTACTTATGTTCTGCTTACCTTTTCCTTGTTGTTTGTTTAATTTTGTTAACTTGTTTATTTTTGTTTTTTATTAGAGCTAATTAAAAAAAAATATATATTTAAATGAATTAATATGTTAAATATATAATAAAATTATATGAAGTTTATATAATTAATATCATTGGATGTTTAAATGGTAACAACTTTTAATTTGCTTTGGACCTTTACTATCTATGGATCGGCCATATTCCTAAGGCTGTGATACTTTTCACTAAAAAATGGCATTCAGTTTGTAACTTCACGTTTCTATTTAATTTTCGGGCCCTAGAACAAGTGTTGTCACGATAGGGATGGGAAAGCGAAATGACTATAAGGAACCAACGATTCTCTCTTCTTAAACAATCTTTATATCCTCCACACTTAATCAGCATTAAGTAGATTATCCAGTTGTGTTTGGTGATATTAGAAAATAACACGATGTCTAATCTTGTGTACTAGGATGGATGTTATATGACGGGAAAATGTAGGCTGGTACAAAGGTGTTTGGTTCTCACAAGCAACACCAAAGTACTCTATCCTAGTCTGGCTGGCAACTCTGAATAGGTTAACAACCGGAGATCATATGATACAATGGAACGGAAGTGTATCCACTCTTGTGTATTCTGCCATGCCCCTTTGGAAACACGTGACCATCATACGACTACTACATCCAACGACAGCTCAACAAGACGCTTAACCCTAGGCTACGTACACTATGGATGACACGAGACTGGGACCGTAAGATCAAAGTGTTCTCAAAATTCTTCCAAGATGTGAAACGGCAAGGTCTCTTAGCCAACGACTCTAAATGTCTCTGCATCGGAGCTCTTGTCGGTCAAGAAGTGGAGGCCCTGAAACGTGTGGGCGTAACGGACTCAGTGGGAATGGATCTGGTGCCGTATCCGCCGTTGGTGATCAGAGGAGACTTTCATCATCAACCGTTCGATGACGAGACTTTCGACTTTGAATTCTCCAACGTGTTTGATCACGCGCTTTACCCGGACAAGTTCGTTGGAGAGATCGAACGGACACTGAGACCAGGAGGTTTATGTGTTTTACACGTGGCCCTCTCTACACGCTCGGATAAGTATTCGGCGAATGATCTGTACAGTGTGGAGGCATTGGTGAGGCTATTCCGACGATCGGAGGTTGTTCATGTCCGAAATGTTGACGGCTTCGGGTTGGATACGGAGGTTGTGTTTAGGAAGAAAAGGGATTCATCAATCATAGTCCGGTCATGATTTTTTTGTCTTCGTGCTAAAACAATCTATTGTTATGTCCCATCGATTTTAATGGAAAATTGTGTTTTTAAATAAGTTTTTACCGTTCGTAGAAATGCATGATTATATATGAATAGCAGAATAGGCCAAACCTTGTGCCAAAACGAGAGGTTGTTTAGTACTACTGTACTAGCTAGTTGATATGATGTATATCCGAACGTTACGAATAATTGGAGTTAAAACACAACGAGAGGTTATAGTGTATACACTTTGCTTACAAATTTAAAACGTTTTACAAGATTGGATTTAGCAAAGAGAATCGGATCTTTCGAGAAAGAGGCAAACTTCATTCCATATTTCTCTCACTCCATTCGTGTGATACTACTCAACTAATCATTTTATTCGAACCTAGGTAACAACCCACATTATTTACGGGATAAATCAATTTTAAATAAAATAATTATAACTAAAATTATTAATTTTTTTTTCGAAGAGTTTACAAAAGAAGATTCAGAAATTAGAGATCTTGAAGACCGAGCAAGACAATCCGCCCTTACGTTGACGTCTCGTAGGATCCTGTTTGTGTCAAACATATATCTGTTTGTATCAAACATGATATTATTATGTTACTTATGTAACTAAAGTTTTTTTTAGCTGCGTTTCTTTCATGTAAAAAATACGTTTCACCGGTAAAAATTTTGAATGTGTAAAAAGTTTTATGGTAGAGAAAGTATTGATAAAATGTTATTATTTCTTGCAATATGTCTTTTTTTCTGGTTTAAAAGTTAAATTCATAACTTCTTATATTTTATCATGTAATAATAACAATCTTGCATATTTCTTATGTAACCATAACAACATAAATTAAATTATTCGGCAATTTAATTATATTTTAGTAATAAAATCGGATTCTAAACTTAAATTTCTGAAGATAATCTAATTTATTGATTTAATATTTTTGATTAGGCTATTTAAATTGTTGAGTTAGTTGGTTTATTAATATTTTCTATAAATGAAAATTATTACTAAAAAACTATTATGAAAAATTAATGAAATTCCAAAATCAATGTATTCGTGTAAAAATACATTTCATCCGTGAAATATGTGAACGTAATCAAGACAATATTTATAAAATGTTACAATTTATGGTAATATATATTGTTGTGTGTTTTAAAAATTAAATTTATATTAATGGTTTATTAAATATTTATAAAATGTTACAATTTATGGAATTAACCATAACAATTTTACATAATCTAATAATGACTCACATTAAATATATTCTGATTTTGACTACTGAGTTTATTTATAATGATAAGGGTTATGTCTTGTTTCTTTTTAATATCACGGTAATCAATATTTCTATTTTTAATCAATAATCACACTAAATATTGAGATTAATTAGTTTACATACTTAGATATATATAAATAATCACAGATTACAATATCTCCTAATTTCTTGTCATTTTTTATATTTATTTATGAATATATATAAATATATATTAATTGGAAATTAAGTTTCTTTTAATGAGTAGATAATTCAGAGGTAATTTACTCCTTTTATAATCAATTATAATAACTATTGAAAACTTATTATTTAAATTACTATGGTAATAGTACTAACATAAAAGAGCATTTCGTCTTTATATGATTTCGTTAATAAGTTATATGTTTTACATTTTTATTAACTTTATGTTAATCGATATATTTTTATAGCTTTTTAAAAATATTTTACTTATATTTATTTTATGAAATAAATATAATTTTGACATGTATATTTGTAAGTATTGTGAAATTTTGCGTTAAAATAGTATATAACTATTTAATTAGTTTTAATATGTGATATTTAAATTTGTATGAGAATGATAACACATCTAATTATTATTAAGTTAATTGTTTTATTTGAAAATATAATGGCATGTTATTATAATTAAGTAGAAAATTTAAGACCATTTTTCTATAAGGTGTACAAAGCTCTATGACGACGACACATCAGTTTTTTCAAACGTATCCCCTATATATTAATAGAGAAGCACTCTCACTAAAAAGCTGAGATGTCGCACAAACAGAGCTCTTGTACCATTTGAATAAATGCTCTTACTTCTCATTACTATTAACATAAATATGCTATTGAAATATATGAATTAATGTTTTTTCTATTAGTTTTAAATTATCACTTATATAACCTATTTAATTATTAAAAGTAAACTACATTTCATAAAAAATTATCATTTATTTATTTTTTTGAAATGCTAAAGTTATTCTCCTATTTTGAAAAAATCTGGTGACTATTCAACTATATATATTTTTAAAAAAGAATAAATTATCACAATAATCATAAAAGTTGAAACAACCCTTCCCATTTTTTTTTATATATAATAATAATTCACTAGTGGTCCTATACCCCCTATTAACCTAGCAACAATCAACTACAGCAGAAAACCAAAGAAACAATTCCATTAAACCAATAAGAATTCCAACAATAATAATCCAATAACCGATAATGCAATAATCCAAACCAACAATGCAATAACCAAGTTCCAGCATCCTACAATGTTCTATCGACTCAACACTAGCAACCTAACAATAACTAGACCACAATCAATCAAGCCTCTAGAACATCTTCCTCCTTATCGCCTTGATTCCACGATCACACTTTACCTTTACCTGCACATCACAAACAACAATTGAGATGCGTAAGTATTATCATAAATACTTAGTGAGGCCATCCTCCCATCTACTAGGTTATACACACAAGCATATGAGACCCTCATGTTTAAGCAAACAAACAAACAGATACAATACATCAAACCACAAAAACCAGTCTCGGATGAGACTGGTGTCGACCGATGCTACATCGGTATCGATCGATGCTTGCACGACATGGTGTCGATTGATGCTACATTGGTATCGATCGATGCTTCTTCTGCAGACGCGAACTGCATGAACAGGAACGTCGATCCTCCGTTTCAAATCATCTCGAAACCGTCCCAAACTCACCCAAACACCTCGGGAACCTATGGGAAACACGAAAACAACGAATCCAAGCAAGCAAAACAACACAAACAACAAAAAAACACCCAAACAAAAGAGATCTCATGCTTAGATCAACCATGGTCAAGCACTCACCTCTTTTACAGGAAGATTGGGTTGAGAAACGGTGGAAACAACAGCTTAGGAAGCTTCTCCTTCGTTCCCAGCAGCAGCTCTCCTTTCTCCAGCCACAGATCTCTCCAAAAACGCCAAGAACAGACCCAGAAACTCACAGAAACGCTTTCTCTCCTTTTTCTCTCTTTCTCACTTAACGACGACAACAAAACTCCCAAAACCCTTAATTCGTCACTTCCTCACTTATAAATGCGATTTAAGGATTTCTAATAGAACCAAACCGAACCAAACAGCAATTAAAACAAATCTGTCGAAACCGGAAAAATGTAGTGTCGATCGATACACCAAGGGTGTCGATCGACACTCATACCAAAAGTATGATATTTGGTTCGCGGATGTTACAATTCTCCCCCACCAATAAGGATTCATCCTCGAATCCCGCAGTACCGACCATCCGTCAAGGATTTCCGTGCCACCGTCAACATGGCCCGCACGTCCTCTGACCGGACTAAACACCGTCATCCAAGGTTTCCCGTGCAACTGTCGCAACAGCCCGCACACCTCCGACTGAACTATGAGATCTCCCTCTAGCCAATATACTCACATCAAAGACACTATTTGCTCACAACTCAGTGCTTCCCCCGTCCATGGTCGCAACCAACGAATCATGCCGGCTCGCTATCAGGCCAATCGCCTTAAGCTACGGCATCCAGGAAGTCACTCACACCCAATCCCCCCGCTCTCGGGTCACAACCCTCGAGACATACCGGCTCGCTGCCGAGCTGCGGCTCACAGCTACGGTATCCAGGGAGTCTCAAATATCCCGCTCTTGGGTCGTCACCCTAAAGCGCGCTTTTGGATTGTCATCCGAAGCAACATACCACTCCCACTCTCTGGCCACAAAGTCCATCGAGCTATCGGTATCACATGAGTTGGGCCACACGACCTTGAGCAAAAACAAATCTGATGCCATCGAGTATCTCCCGGCTAGATCTACCTCAACACTTCCCACAAAAATTCCCCTTTTAGAAACTTTCTAAATTTGGAAACCTCCTTTTTGTGAAAACTTTCTATTTATGGTAACTTCCAAAAATAGAAACCGAGCTATTTCTCTTTTTCCCATGACAACAACAGTCAAACATAACGAAAAATACTCATCTTATTAATCTCAAAATGTCATAATTGTTACAACCTCAACAAAATACAAAAGGAAAAAAATAAGATACAACAATCTCAATCCATCAACCCGCATCCTGAGCACCACCTCATCTTGGTACTTTGTCGCACAACCAACCACCTCTAAGCGACCAAGTATCAAGAGAGATGGGCTGGAATACTCCGTACCCGCTCCAGCCATGGACTACAACTTGGACCCGGCTAGACAAGCTCAAGTCGCGGCCTGCTTCTCAAACCACTTCTTAAACCTTGCCTTCATCCTCGCCTCGGGCTCCCAAGTCTGCTCCTCTACTCCATCACAGTCCCATAGGACTCTCATCAAAGGAATCTTCTTCTTCCGAAGTTCCTTGACTCTCCTCCCGAGCGCCCTCAACGGTCTCGCCTCTAAAGTCATGTTGGACTAGAGAGCCTCAGGAATCTTAGCCAACAACCGATCACCCTCGTGAAGACACTTCCTCAGCATCGACACATGAAATACCTTGTGGAACGCATGCATAACCTCAGGCAACTCCAGCTGGTATGCCACTGGTCCCACCCGCTCAACTACTCTGAACGGACCCATGTACCTCGGACTCAACTTAGTCTCTGTCAATGACCTGTTCGGACCCTGCAACATGGACATCTTGAGGTACACTCTATCACCAACCGGAAACTCAAAATCCTTCCTCCTCTTATCAGCATAGCTCTTCTGCCGATCCTGAGCCTCCTTCATTTTGAGCCTCAGAACCCGAATCTTCTCCGAGGTCTCCTGAACAAAATCCACACTATATATGCTCCTCTCCCGCACCTGAGTCCAACATAACGGTGTACGACACGGCCTACCATACAATGCCTCATAAGGGGTTATCCCAATACTCGCCTGGTAGCTGTTGTTGTAAGCAAACTCCACTAAGCTCAAATGATCTGCCCAATGACCACCCCAATCCAACACGCACATCATCAGTAAATCCTCCAAAATCTGGATTGTCCTCTCCGACTGACCGTCCATCTGAGGATCATAGGCTGTACTCATATGCACCTTTGTGCCCATCTCTGCCTGAAACGCCCTCCAGAACACCAAGGTGAACTTGAAATCTCTATCAGACACAATACTAGCAGGCACACCATGCAATCTGACTACCTCCCTCACGTACTTCTTGGCCAAAACCGCTGCTCCATCAGTTTTCTTGATGGCCAGAAAATGCGCAGACTTAGTCAAACGGTCCACAATGACCCATGTCGCATCAAACGTCCTCGACACAGGCAATCCCACCACGAAGTCCATCATGATCAAATCCCACTTCCACTCTGGAATGGGCAAACTCTGTAATAATCCACCAGGAACCTGATGCTCCGCCTTCACTAGCTGGCAAGTGTCACAGTTCGCCACCCAGTCAGCTATGTCCGCCTTCAACTAGCTAGCTGGCAAATAAGTTTTACAAAGATTGTTAATTTCCTAATCTATAAAGAAAAAAAGAAATTAACAATTTAGAATTGGGAATTAGCCTGTTGTATGGTATGGTTAGGTCCTATTAGTATAAATAAAGGTGTTGGGTCTTGAGAGAAGTTCAACACTTCATAAATTTAGAGATCCTAGCGTTTGAATCTTAAGTTTAAAGAATAGTTTGAAGATTCAAAAAAGGCTATAAGGAGGTTTGTAAGATTCTTAGATCTAGGTTGTGATCTAAGAAGAAACCTTGTAAGAACTTATTTTCTAATAAAGAGAGTTGTTTGAATCCTTGCGCGATACTTTTGTTTTAAACCACATAACTCTTGCGTTTTCAAATGTCTCGTAGTTTAATCTATATTGATAATACCGCTTGAGGTCACGATACATCTTGGTCGCCCTTGGATGAATAGAGAACTTGCTCGAATGAGCCTCTCTCAGTATCTCCTGCCTCAAATCCTCACCCTTGGGCACACAAACCTGACCATGCACAAGGATAGTACCATTAGCAAAAAACTGATACTCCGAACCCGCAGCCTTAGAGGCATTCACCAGCCCCTCATCGCTCTCCTGAGCTAACCGCACTCTGCTCAACAAATCCGCTCGATCAGCTGCCTCCAAACCCAAAGGTTCCTATGAGATAGCATACAAACTCAATGCATTAATCTCACCTACCAACGCCTCCATATCCTGCTCCTGAGCTGAAGGCGCCCGCTTCCGACTCAAGGCATCTGCGACTAGGTTAGCTTTACCAGGATGGTAAGCTATGTCCAGATCATAATCCGCTACTAACTCCATCCAACGCTTCTGCCTAAAATTCAGCTCAGGCTGAGTGAAAATGTACTTCAGACTCTTGTGATCTGTAAATACATGCACCTTCCCGCCATACAGATAAGATCTCCAAATCTTCAGAGCAAAAATCACTGCTGCCATCTCCAAATCATGAGTAGGATAATTAGCTTCATGCTTCCGCAACTGGAGCGAAGCATAGGCTATAACCTTCCCCTGCTGCTGATAGACAGGTTTTCACCCAGGGTATCAATTCCCTATGCAGTTGTAGTACAAAGGGTTATCAATCCAAATGGTTGTGTATTGCTAGCAGGAAGGATATGATCAGCACAATACAAGTCAAGCCAAGCAATTAAGGTTTGGGTTCTAACAGTCCTAAAATAAACAAAGTAAAAGAATATAAACAAGTAAACCACACGACCTAAGCACTCGATGCAAGCAATCAAGTACAGGATCGAGTGGGGTGATCGAGTATGCAAGTAAATTATGAACAGCTCGAGGTATTACTCGATGCAGGTTATCGTCTACCTGATCGGGTAAGTGGTCGAGTAAGTAAAGAAAATGCAAGAAATGAAATACAAAAGTTCCTAAGGATGGGGGTAATCCAATCCTAAGTGTTCTAGACCAGTACGGATGCCTTACATGCCTCAAGCAATTATTTCATAGACAATGAACCTCTAAAACCTTGTCACCACACTTTTGCACTAGCAACAATCAACCTTGAACATACTACCACACTGTCGCACTAGCAATATGAACAAGCAGGCATTAAGAACAATTCATTTTTGTCAGTAAACTTAGACTTATCTAATTTTGCCAGTCAGAGTTAAGTATACCTCTAGCATTGACCTAATTAAGCATTTTATCTACTCCTTTCGGCATGTAGCATTGTAAACGCCCTAGATTTAATCTCAACCTTTCGGTCTGTTGACCGCATTAAGAACATCAACCTAGAAGGAAATCTATCAATCATAACAATCAACTAAAGCATCCTAACCGATCAAGAACACCTAATCATCTATCCCATCCCTAGAAACTTTGCTACACTACTCGGACATAGAAAGGAATGAAAAGGCAATCATAATAAACGAAAATGACATTATATTAAAAGATAGAGTAGAGTAGAAAAATTATATGATAAAGATCTAAGAAAACTACAAAATAAAAGTACAAAAACAAGAAGAAAATGTTGAGTCGCTCAGTTCTCTTACAGAAGCTCTCGCTCTCTAGTTTAAGGGTCTGCGGCGTGCTCGTTTGCGAGCTAGGGAAAGAGGGGGTTTATATATGGAAACCCATTTGACCTAGCTTCCCAGACCTGCCCGATGGTCTACTCGATGGGGTACACGAGGGTGAAGTCGGGTAACTCCTCGGGTGGATCTTTGGGTTGCTCCTCGCGCTCTTGGATCCTCTTCGATCGTGTTGGGGTTCGGACTTGTTCTTGTAGCTCGATGGATCCTTCGGGTACATGCTCGAATTGTCCTTGTTTTCCCCCATTTTTGGCTCTTTAGCACTTGTTTTCATCCAATATATGCAAATGCAGAAATGCAACACCTTAAATGCTCTAAAACTTGATTCTTACAGTAAATGACCTAAAAATGCTAAGTTAGAGGTATGAACAATGCAAAATATAGACAAAAAAGGATGCTAAAAACATGTAAATTAGAATGTTATCAGACCCCCAAACTTAAATCTTGCTAGTCCTCTAGCAAGGAAGTAAGAAGGTACGGTTTGAAAGTGGGGACTCATAACCTTAAGATGCTAACCGAAGGATGCAAGCTATAGTTCTTAAAGATAGTTTAATGGTGCTAAGATCAATCAACATACTTACAAATATTTTTATATGCCTATTACCATTCATCGATCTAGCTCAACCTCAAACTAAAGATAAGGAACATCTCTTTCACATTCAATTAGATATTTGGTGAATTCTTGCAAATGGAAGGTGAATCAGGCTCAATCGGTTTCAATGGTAAGACTTTTCGATAAGGTGGTTTCAAGCAAATTCTTTAGGTGGTTTTCTCTCAAAAAGTGGAATGCTAGACAGTCGTGAAAACTATCTAAGACTGAGAACAATTTGGGCATACAAAGCTTAACTCTTGAAGATCTACCCTTTTCTCATACATTCATCATATTTTTTTTTATTTAAACCTCCTAGAATTTAACTACCCACACCCTTGATTTTAACTCTTTTTTCTTTTTTTACTCCCTAAAGTTTAGACTTTTAGACTTTAAACTTCTAGCTCTTAATCTCTTTTTTTTTTCTATTTTCTTTTAATCTTTGCTAGACTCCTAATATACATATATTCTTTTCTTTCTTTCTAGGAGACTATAGCAAGAATTTTTTTCTCTTTTTTTTTTTTTTTTTTTTTTTTACTTAGAGACTTAGAGCTAATTAATTCTAACCTTAGGGACTTTCTTCTTTTATTTTTTTTATTTTTTTTATTATTCCACAACCCAACCCCAAATAAACATTCTAACCACCTATATTTCAAAACCGAATCTATTAGCTAGTTCAAATCTAATTTAGCTAAATCAAGAGGCAGTTCTTTGTCGTTCCCAATACTCTCAAGGTTTCACAACCTATAGCACAATGAAAGGGGCCTCACTCAACAATTCACAACAAGGTTTGAAAGAAAGGTTTGGGTTCATGGGTAGGACAAGTGAATCGGGTTAACAGAAAAGATTGGCAAAAAGTGGAGTGCTAACCCGAGTTTAGAGTTACCATGAGCAAGTATTCAAGTTCCATAAGCAAGACAATTAAAGTTCAAATTAAATCCAATAATATAGAGATGTTCTAATGTTCAAGCAAGTGGAGGAAGCATTCAATCGACACAAAGGGTCTAACCAAAGATTTTTCATTTTTTTCTAAAGATTGATCTAGCAACAATAAACTGTGACTAAGGGCTATAGCTTCAATCCTAAGGTTTGATTTTTAAACAAGGTGGTTTAAATCATTGTCCCCTAAGATGCATATGCAACAATCCTATATGAAACAAACTAGACTCAATCCTAATATGTAAATGCAACTACATGAACACTTTCTTCTTTTTTTTTTTTTTTTGAAAATTTTTCAAATTTTTTTTGGGTTTTTAATGCACATAAATACAGACTCAAATGAATAAAACTAACATGCAAAAATTTGAAATAATAAAAATAAGAAAATAAAACACAATGTTAAATACATTCTAGGACCCTTCCCCAAACTTAAATTACACAGTCCCTGTGTAAATAAAAGTTGGAAAAGAATCCAAGAATCACACAAGTTGAATTAAACTAAATGCAATGGTATATACAAGTGTTGGATGAAGTAGGTACCTCATGGGTTGGTGAAGAAGGAGGTTGCAACAGCCTCCATACTTGCCAACGTGTAGCCAGGGTCGTCTCCGGCTTCAGCAGGTGCCGGTGTTTGCTCGTCAGAGAGCTCAGTAATGTGCACGGACGACCTACTCGGACCAGCATCCGAGGTGTTGATCGAGGGTGGGATCGCGTATCTCATCGGGTAGGGCATCGGGTAGTAAGATGGAAATAGCGGAAGAGGTCCAGAATGATCACCCGTGTATCCACTTGCAGGGTGCATCGTGTATGGCATCGTGAATGGCATCTGGTACGGTGGAGGGAGAATTCCAGCATAATCACCCGATTGGGTGCTTGATGGGTGCATCGGATAGTGCATCGTGTATCCCATCGGGTTGGGCATCGGGAAGGCGTCAGAGTGGCTTTTCCTTGATGCTTTTGGTCGGGTGATGTCCTCCTCAGCTCGGGGCTCGTATGATGATGCTCTTTGAGATTCTGGAGGTGGCAGTCCTCGAGTTCCTCCTAGCGGTCCGCTTCTCCCCATCCAAGTAGGTGCTTGTGCCGAGGTAGGAGCTCAGGCACAGCTAGCCTTGTCTTGCAACTCCTTATCTGACCTCCCATTATCTTCACCGAACCGGCAAGATTCTTCACCTTATTCACCAGGAACTTGTTCATTTTCTTCAGCCAGCCAATTCTCTTGTGAGCTTCCCTCACTCCAACTGGTTGCTTTTGAGAGCATGCATACTCCTCAAAATCAAACTCCTCCGAGCTATCTCCTTGTCTCTGCCCGGTCTCCTCTCTCTTCTCAGCTTCGGACTCCTCCTCCGGGTTGTACAGCTCTTCCAACGGTGGTGTGAAGTCAATATTGTTTCCTAGCCAAACCTTGGTGCATATGACATTGGGTAAAACCATTTGAGCAGCTCCGGCGGTTGGATGGACAAATTTGAACAATGTCATGTCATTAGGCCTCTCATAGGCCAAAAATCTCGCCAGCACAAGGTAGTCCGCATCCAGCCACCTTGGTTCGTGAACAACTCCCTTCAAGGGCACATCGCATGCCACTAAGATTGGTGTGACAAGTCCCCCAATAGAGATCTCTCCGCCTCCTTCTCTCCTTTTCACCGCCCACGATTTCAAGTACAGGAATTGATCGAGTAGCACGAACAACATACTAGTATCAGCTATGTCTCCTACTAGCGGTGTTCCATCCCTAGCACTATCCAAAACTCCACACAGTGCAATATCTAACAACTGAAGCTCATGGTCGTTCACATTCCCAGTCTCTTTTCTAGCAAAAAGAGTGCATGCGAGGGACTTGTGAAAATACCTCAAAACAGAGCTCCTTATTTGAGCGGATTTGGAGCTTGTGGACTTGTAGGGGTGCTTGTCTCCTATTGTCAGCCATAGGGATCTCATCTCTTCCTTGCTGACCTCCATACCTTCCCCACTACAAGCTTTGAAGCCATACAGCTTCTCCATCTCCTTGAAACTGAGTCGGTAGTCTTTGTTCCTCACGGAGAAGGTGATGAACCCAATCCCCCCATCGGGTAGTAGGGTCGGGTGGTCCTCGAAATAGTGCAGCTTCAAGGTTGAAAGGAAGTGGACCGTCTCCTCCTCATATGCTTCTAGGTGGGATCGCATCATCTGGCCCAGGTGGCACATATCGAACAGAAATTCTACATCTCTAGCGATTCCCAATTTCTTCATTGTCTCACGGTGAGGGTATCGGGTACCAACAAAGCTCATCTTCCGGAAGACCTTGAATAGTCTCGCCGGAGTGTCTACTTCCTTTTGCTTCAGCCTCCGCAAGGCTTGGCGGGTTCTCTCTCTCTGCTCCTCTTCTCTTTCTCTTTCCTCCTCCTCGGCGTGTTGATCTTCTTCCTCAACTGCTCTCTCAACCACCTTCTCAGCCTTCTCCGAAGCCGGTCTCTTCCCCCTTGCAATTGCGGCTCTACTCCTTGATCGAGAGGTTTGGACCTCACCTTGTTCTTCTCCTCCAGCATCAGAATCGACCTCCATAGGGTCGGTAAGTGTCTTTTCGGACGTAGACATGTCCCTACGTTGAGGAGAACGGCGGACAGCACTCGCCATTGGACTCGGTGAGCGAACTCGGTGGCCTACTCGATCGGTTACACGAGCATCAGGTCGGGTGGTGGATCGAGTTATGCATCGGGTAGGGGAGGCTAAACGTCCACCCAACGGTTGGGAATGTGGAACGTTTCCTCTCCCTTGTGATTCTTGAACTTCGGCGGCGTCTCCTCCAGTTGTAGCAGCGACGGAGGTGGATCTTCCTCCCTTCCTTTGGTAGGTTCTAGCGGTTGGCTCCATGTCGATTCCTTGAGAAGAAAAAGAAAGGCTAATTCTCAAGGTTAATAGGGTTAGTCTCCAAAAAAAATCGAATGAGCTTGGAATCGAGAGAGAAGAATAGAAACTTATGGAAATTGAAAAGCTTAAGAGAATAAGGGAGACTTATTGGTGATGAAGAGGGAGAAGGGTTCGACTCCCTTAAATAGGCTAGGATTTCGGTTGGTGGGCTTCACCAAGAGTGGGCTTCCTTGCGGAATTCGGACTCCACTCGCTATCCGAGCAGGAACACGATCAGGCGCGTCGAGTACGGTGTCGGGTTGACGCTCGGGTTTACCAATTCCCACTTTCCAATTTTCCATTTTTTTTTTAAATTTGCAAAAAGAAAAAAGTTAAATAAAAGCAAACAAAGCAAATAAACTAAAATTAAAAGATACCTTTCGGACTTCCTCCCAAGTGAGCTTGTTTAAAGTCACTAAACTTGACTCTTCATGCTCCTTAAGCATGGGATCCATGTGGATGAGGTTCTGGAATCCTCTCCACAACAGTAGGCTGGTTCAAAAGGTCTTCCAGATTTTGTCCAGGTTCCAAGGCAAATGTGGTTTTGACCTCTTCAAGATGTTGCACTTTCCTTTGTTTGGTCTTGGTGGAAAAAGCTTGACCATCAATGGTTGGCCTCTTAACCCCCTTCTTCACATCAAATTCCATCTTGAGATGATCACCATGCTCTATCCTGATCTTGCCTTGTTTCACCTTGATCGCAGCACCAACTGTTGCCAAGAATGGTCTTCCTAGAATCAGTGGATCATCTGGTTCCTTGTCCATATCCAGGATCATGAAGTCGGTAGGCACTTCCAGTCTCCCAATCCTTAGACCATCTCCAATGGTTTTCTCTATTTTTTCCTCTATAATAGGGGAACTCTATAATAGAGGTAAGTTTTACTCCAATGCTCCTCTATAAAATAGAAATTGCTATTTTTCCTTTATTTATTGAGGAACCTTTGTAAAAAAAAAATAGGGTTCCTCTATAAATAGAGGAAAAAATAGCAATCTCTATTTTAGAGGTGAGAATAGAGGTACTTGAGAGTAAAACCCACCTCTATAATAAAGAAACTCTATAATAGAGGCAAAAATAGAGGACCATTGGAGATGTCCTTAGAGGCAGATTCTCCAGAATACCAATCGGATGCCTCACTGTTCTATCGGCTAGAACCAAATACAGCTTACTTGGTTTGAAATCAGTGAATCCCAGCTTGTTAGCAACTGAAAGCGGCATAATACTGACCGAAGCTCCAAGATTACACAAACAGCTCTTGAAGATCCGAAGTCTTATCGAACACGGCAAGGTGAAAGAGCCAGGATCTTTAAGTTTTTCCTCAATTCTCACCTCAGGATCCAAGCAAACTCCACTTCTCAGAATCTCAAATCTGATTTCCTTGACAGCTTCCTTAACCTCATCCTCCAATCTAGCTGCTTCCTTAGCAGCTTCCTGCTGAAGCTCGTGTGGGGGCAAAAGCTTAGGTGGTGGAGCTTTGCGCTTAGCCATACGCTCTACAAGCGCCTCCAACTGGATGTCAAGTGCAGCATTGAACCTTTCCTCCAACTCCCCTCCTACCAGTGCAGGTGGTTGAGGCTGATCTCCCTTCTCAACATCTACTCGATGCCTCATCCAATCAACACCATCGTGTAGGTCATCGGGTTCCACTTCGGGTTGTTCTTCAGTTTGTGATTCTCGAACCAGTGCTCGATCATCAACTCGATCAGTCTCTTCGGGTGAAGGCTCGGGTTCATACTCGGATATATAGTATTTGGCCTCATTTTTCATTGAGTTCTCCACATACTCCCCATCTTGATCATCACTGTCCCCAGTGAGGTAATCCTCATAATCATCATCTAGGAAAATGGCCTGAGCAGTCGCATAATCCTTGGGGTTTTGAACAGCTTTACCTGGGAGTTGATTGATCTTTGGTGCAGGTTGGTTGTTATGGTGGCCTTCCAGGTATCGAACCTTTGTGTTGAGTGATTCGTACTTCGCATTGAGGTCATTGTATCCTGAGTCGATCTTGTTGCTCATCTCCGCGAACCGTTTTGCAATGTCCATAGAAGCTGTAGCCTGTTGCTGAATCATTTGCTGAATAAGACCTCGTAACTCAGCTTCTTGTGATTGGTTTGGTGGACCTTGCTGATGTTGGAATCCAGGTGGTTGGTTGTAGGTCCCTGTGTATTGCTGCTTAGGTGCATAGCCTTGGTTATACTGGACAAAAGGCATCTGTTGGGTCTGGTTCCCTTGAACTGCAGATGGATAGGTTTGATCCTGAGGATTCGCAACATTCGTCCGAGAAGACAGATTCGGATTCAGCTTGAAGTTGTTGTACCCTCTGTTGTAACCTCCTTGGTTGTTGATGTAGTTAACATCCTCTAGCTGCATAGTCTCCCCATCTTGTTGTTGAAACTGCTCTTCCTCAGATATAGCATGAACATGCTTCTGCTGGTTGAGGAGCTGATCGAGCTTGTCGTTGAGGGCTTTCATGTCCCTCTTATACTTGGCATCTTCCTCTCCTGTAGATCACATAGAGCGATCATATTCCTCATTGTAGTTGCCATCAGATTGAGCCAAGTTCTCAACTAGGTCCCAACCTTCATCAACATCCTTGTTGAAGAAGTTACCATTACTTGCGGTATCCAGCAACATCCGTATCTTGGAGACTACTCTTCTGTATAGTGTGCTCAGCAATGAAGCATTACTGAAGTCGTGATGTGAACATCGAGTAGTGTACCCCTTGAAACGTTCCCAAGCTTCGTTGAACGTTTCATTGTTCTTCTGTACAAAGCCAGAAATCTCATTTCGCAGCCTTGCGGTTATGGAGTTGGAGAAGAATTTGGTGAGGAATGCCTTCTTGCACGCTTCCCAAGTGGTGATGGACTCCTTAGGGAGCGATTTCTCCTAGATGCGTGCTTTATCTCCCAAAGAGAATGGGAAAAGCCTGAGCTCGAATCCATCTTCACTGACTCCATTTATCTTAGTGAGGCTACAGAGCCTATCAAATTCATCCAGATGATCCAATGGGTCCTCCATTGGCAGTCCATGAAACTTGTTGCTCTGTATCATCTGGATAAGACTACTCTTGATTTCAAAATTGTTGTTCTGCACAGCTGGTGGCACAATGCCATTCCTCTGAGTGTAAGTAGTCGGAGCATCTCCTGCTCCTATGTTGGTCCTTGCTTGAGGAGCTCGTGGACCGTTCTGATTATTGATCGTCTCCTCAATGATTGATGGTTCCAGTTGAACTTGCTGTTGTCTGAGTAGCCGAGGTCTGACGATGTTGTCGAAGAAAGGACTCAGGTTCTGGCTACCTCTGGATCGTGTTTGCATGCAGGTAAGTATCCGAGTGTGTACACGAGGATCAACTCGATCCAGGTGATCGGGTGACCGGTCGCGTGGGTGCTCGGGTTGTACCTGAGATTCAAAACAAACAAAAGCGAAAGCAAACAAGTCAATATCCGAAACAAATATAAACAAATGAACTTGATCTAGCAAGTCCTGAAATCCTAAACGTAGCAAAATTAAAACAACCAAATGGCAACGACGCCAAATTGATAGACAGGTTTTCCCCCAGGGTATCAATTCCCAATGCAGTTGTAGTACAAAGGGTTATCAATCCAAATGGTTGTGTATTGCTAGCAGGAAGGATATGATCAGCAAAATACAAGTCAAGCCAAGCAATTAAGGTTTGGGTTCTAACAGTCCTAAAATAAACAAAGTAAAAGAATATAAACAAGTAAACCACACGACCTAAGCACTCGATGCAAGCAATCGAGTACAGGATCGAGTGGGGTGATCGAGTATGCAAGTAAATTATGAACAGCTCGAGGTATTACTCGATGCAGGTTATCGTGTACCTGATCGGGTAAGTGGTCGAGTAAGTAAAGAAAATGCAAGAAATGAAATACGAAAGTTCCTAAGGATGGGGGTAATCGAATCCTAAGTGTTCTAGACCAGTACGGATGCCTTACATGCCTCAAGCAATTATTTCCTAGACAATGAACCTCTAAAACCTTGTCACCACACTTTTGCACTAGCAACAATCAACCTTGAACATACTACCACACTGTCGCACTAACAATATGAACAAGCAGGCATTAAGAACAATTCATTTTTTTCAGTAAACTTAGACTTATCTGATTTTGCAATTCAGAGTTAAGTATACATAGAAACAAATGAAAAGGCAATCATAATAAACGAAAATGACATTATATTAAAAGATAGAGTAGAGAAGAAAAAGTATATGATAAAGATCTAAGAAAACTACAAAATAAAAGTAAAAAAACAAGAAGAAAATGTTAAGTCGCTCAGTTCTCTCACAGAAGCACTCGTTCTCTGGTTTGAGGGTCTGCGGCGTGCTCGTTTGCGAGCTAGGGAAAGAAGGGGTTTATATATGGAAACCCATTTGACCTAGCTTCCCAGACCTGCCCGATGGTCTACTCGATGGGGTACACGAGGGTGAAGTCGGGTAATTCCTCGGGTGGATCTTCGGGTTGCTCCTCGCGCTCTTGGATCCTCTTCGATCGTGTTGGGTTCAGACTTGTTCTTGTAGCTCGATGGCTCCTTCGGGTACATGCTCGAATTGTCCTTGTTTTTCCCAATTTTTGGCTCTTTAGCACCTGTTTTCATCCAATATATGCAAATGCAGAAATGCAACACCCTAAATTCTCTAAAACTTGATTCTTACAGTAAATGACCTTAAAATGCTAAGTAAAAGGTATGAACAATGCAAAATATTGACAAAAAAGGATGCTAAATAAAAGTAAATTAGAGTGTTATTAGCTGCATAAGCACACAACCTAACCCCACTCTAGAAGCATCTGTATACACAACGTAAGGCTCGTTCTGCTCAGGCAGTGCTAACACCGGCGCGGTAGTCAACATCTGCTTGAGGCTTGCAAAACTCGCCTCACACTCCGGTGACCACACAAATGGAACCTCCTTCCCTGTAAGCTTAGTCATCGGCTGAGCCATACTCAAAAAACTCCGAACAAATCTCCTGTAGTAGCCCGCTAACCCCAGAAAACTCCGGATCTCAGTGGCACTCTGCGGCCTCGGCCACTCCCTGATGACCTAAATCTTCTCGGGATCCACCGAAACCCCCTCTGCAGAAACAATGAGGCCTAAGAACCCCATCTCACGCTGCCATAAACTGCATTTACTCAGCTTAGCAAACAACTTCTGCTCCCGCAGCTTCTCCAGAACTGCTCTCAGATGTACTGCATGCTCCTCAGGACCCTTGGAATATACCAGGATGTCGTCGATGAAAATGATGACTGACACGTCCAGAAACTCCTGGAACACGCTGTTCATCAATCTCATAAACGCATCAGGCGCGTTTGTCAAACCGAACGGGATCACCACAAACTCATAATGCCCGTATCTTGTCCTGAAGGTGGTCTTCCTCACATCTGCCTCATGTATTGGAATCTGATGATAACCTGATGCTAAGTTGATCTTGGAGAACCAAGTAGCACCCCTCAACTGATCCAACAACTCATCAATTCTCAGAAGAGGGTACTTGTTCTTCACAGTTACTCGGTTCAAGCCCATGTAGTCGATACACAACCGGAAACTCCCGTCCTTCTTCTTAACAAACAGCACCGGTGCTCCCCACGGTAAACAACTAGGACGAATAAAACCCTTACTCAGCAAATCCTCCAGCTGCTTCTTCAGCTCTGCCATCTCTGCTGGAGCCATCCTGTAGGGCGCCTTAGAAAACGGCGTTGTCCCTGGTTCCAACTCTATTATGAAGGGATCAGACCGAGATAGTGGTAACCCCTGCAACGACTGGAACACATCCTCAAACTCCTCCACAACCCGAATACCTCCAACAGAAGACTGCCCCACTGACTCTGGCATCAAAATTGTAACCAAATAGGCCTCACGCCCCTTCTCGATCATCTTCCCAGCCTGCATAGCCGAGATCACGAGACTCCCGAAGTCGGTCTAATACCCTGAAAAACCAACTTCCCTCCTGGATGCTCAAATTCCACTCTACCCCGATAGCAATCCAAATGCACTATATGCCGATGCAACCAATCCATCCCAAGAATCACATCATACAATTCCACTGGACTGATAAGCAAATCCGCTGGCTACTTCTCTCCTGCGATCTGAATATCAACTCCTCTAGCTTGTCCAATAACTCTCAGGAACTTGCCTCCCGCAACTCTGACAACTCATGTACGCTCCCTGGAATCCCCTCTGATTCCCGCACTCTCTGCACACTCTGGAGTGATGAAGCTATGAGAAGCTTCAGAATCGAACATAACATGAGACTTAAACCCGTCCACCAACAAGGTTCCTACACAAACCTCATGTGTTGAGAACCTAACATTCGATCACAAGCAAAAACAAACATAATCTGAACTATTGAATTGACCAAGTTAGGATCTCAGAAGTTATACCTGCGATCGCTCCTGCACTAGTGCCACCGGTCTCCACAGTCGAGTACACCTGTGACGTTGGCTCGATCCAACCCACCGGTTACACACTATGCTGCACACCCTGCTGCACTCCTGGCAGACCTCCAGCCTGCACCGCTGCTACTGCCATCTGCTGCAACTTGGGACAACAAGGCTTGATATGCCCCATCTCTCTGCAGTAGTAATACACTCGGGTATCTATCCGCGGCTCCGTCACCGCCCGCTGCTCTGTCACTGCCCGCTGCTCACCTCTCAGTGGACAGTTGGTCACCTTGTGGTCCCTGCTACCACCCAAAACATCTCGAACCACCGTACCTCGATCTCTGCATATCATCAAACTTCCGCTTCTGCCCATGCGTAGGCTTGCCGTCCTTGCTAGGAACAGAATGCGGCTGAGACCGCTGTGGATGCACCGAAGAACTGACTACAACCACCTGGGACCTCAAGTCGTCCTCTAACCCAGCTGCAAACTCAACCAGCTCTGCTCTCGTAGCATAGCTCCTCACTCTGCACCGAGTCCTCAGATCATCCCGCAGAGCCAAAAAGAACCTCCGCACCTGAGCCGACTCTGGCTCCCATGCCCGGCCTGCATACCGCACAAGCCGACTGAACTCTGCATCCAGCTCCCGCACTGTACGGTCCCCCTGTGTCAACCCCAAGAACCGTGCCTTCATACGATCAAGAGCCTCCTGTGGAAAATACTTGGAGTTAAACTCCCTCACAAAATCCCCCCAAGTCATATCCCGCTGCACCCTCTGTGCTGTCACCGACCTCCACCACACACGTGCATCACCTGAAAAGTAGTACACTGCCAAATCCACCCTGAACTGGTCGGGACACCGAAGCGAAAGAAAAAGATCCGCCATCCGCTCTCTCCACTCATCCGCTACACTCGGATTTTTACCTCCCGAGAAATACCCTGCTCCCACTCGCTGCAGCTGCACCATCATCTGCACATACTGAGCATCTACTACCTTGGCCCCCGGCTGCACACCTGCCTGCAAACCTGCCACAGGCTGCACCGCTGGAACCTACCCACCAACCACTGGCGGCACTACTAGAACCTGTCCATCAATCACCGGCGACACCACTGGATCCTGCCCACCAACCACTGGCGGCACTACTGGATCCTGCCCACCAACCACTGGCGGCACTACTGCTGGAAGTCGCTCCAAAACCTGAGCTAGCAAGCCCATCAAGACATCCTCCCTGCCTGGAGCACCCCCTGCTGCAACCCCCACACCCGGGGCAACAACGTGACCGACACCAGGCCCATCCGCCCTGCCGTCACCCAAACCAGCCTGGTTTCCAGACACAGTATGATGAACCTGTGACTCCGCTACCTCCTCACTGGCCATGCTCTGGGTCACACTCTCACTGGCCTCGGGAACCTGACCTCGTCCCCGATCATGACCAGGACCACGACCACGTCCACGACCACGACCACGACCGCAACCAACAACATCCTCACCTCTAACCATCTGTATCACCAAGAACAGAAGGCTAAGCAACAAATATTTCTAATAACACCAGAACACAACTCATCGTGGAATCACAAAGCAGGCTCGAAGAGGATGTTCTAGGACCTCATGCCACACACAATTGACTAACTCACACAATCAACTCTAGCATGAAATCCTGAACATCAACAGCAAAAGCACAGTGAACCCTAGTCCTAGAACCGTAAGGGCTCTGATACCAAAATGAAACAATCCTTCCCGTTTTTTTATTTTTTATATATAATATTAATTCACTAGTGGTCCCATACCCCCTATCAACCTGCAACAATCAACTACAGCGGATAACCAAAGAAACAATTCCATTAAACCAATAAGAATTCCAACAATAATAATCCAATAACCGATAATGCAATAATCCAAACCAACAATGCAATAACCAAGTTCCAACATCCTACAATGTTCTATCGACTCAACACTAGCAACCTAACAATAGCTAGACCACAATCAATCAAGCCTCCAGAACATCCTCCTCCTAATCGCCTTGATTCCACGATCACACTTTACCTTTACCTGCACACCACAAACAACAATTGAGATGCGTAAGTATTATCATAAATACTTAGTGAGGCCATCCTCCCATCTACTAGGTTATACACACAAGCATATGAGACCCTCATGTTTAAGCAAACAAACAAACACAAACAATACATCAAACCACGAAAACCAGTTTCGGATGAGATTGGTGTCGACCGATGCTACATCGGTATCGATCGATGCTCGCACGACATGGTGTCGATCGATGCTACATTGGTATCGATCGATGCTTCTTCTGCATACGCGAACTGCACGAACACAAACGTCGATCCTCCGTTTCAAATCATCTCGAAACCGTCCCAAACTCACCCAAACACCTCGGGAATCTATGGGAAACACGAAAACAACGAACCCAAGCAAGCAAAACAACACAAACAACAAAGAAACACCCAAACAAAAGAGATCTCATGCTTAGATCAACCATGGTCAAGCACTCACCTCTTTTACAGGATGATTGGGTTGAGAAACGGTGGAAACAACAGCTTAAGAAGCTTCTCCTTCGTTCCCAGCAACAGCTCTCCCTTCTCCAGCCACAGATCTCTCCAAAAACGCCAAGAACAGACCCATAAACTCACAGAAACTCACAGAAATGCTTTCTCTCCTTTTTCTCTCTTTCTCACTTAACGGCGATAACAAAACTCCCAAAACCCTTAATTCATCGCTTCTTCACTTATAAATGCGATTTAGGGATTTCTAATTGAACCAAACCAAACCAAACAGCAATTAAAACAAATCTGTCGAAACCGGAAAAATGTAGTGTCGATCGATACACCAAGGGTGTCGATCAACACTCATACCAAAAGTATGATATTTGGTTCGCGGATGTTACAAAAGTAAATTACATACCACAAACAATTTAACTTATTCACCTATTTAAAATTTTAAAACACAAAACTTATTCTCCGGTTTCAAGTATCAAAAACTAATTATCACAATATAATCTTAAAAATAAATAAAATTTAACAAACAATTTTAAATCTATTCACCAATTAAAATTTTTGAAAAACAAAAACTTTGTCTTCTATATAAAAAATCTAATGACTATTTAAATATATGTGACTCAGCAATCTTAACATGGTATCCATGTTATTGAATTTTTTAAAAACCCTAGAACAATCATTTTTCCTACGAATTTTCACCAGAACTACACTTTTTGATTATTTACCACTTTTTATACAGTTTTCTCATTGTATTTTTACACTTAGGATTAGTTTAAATTAATTTGGTTATTCTAAAAAATATTGCTTTAACAATTTAATGGCATAATAATGTAGATAACAATGTGAAACATAAAGATGTGAATTTGATTTTAGAAACACAAAAGACATCAAAACTTTCTTCACCAAGTTAAAATTCTTTTTCACGTTTAAATAGTTCACGGGTGAAACATATTATACAAAATAAACGCAAACTCGAATAAACAAAAAAAATAAACTTTACTTACAGATTTTGTTTTACACAAACAAATCTAAAATCTCAAATAAAAATGTTATTTATAATATTTTATTTGAATCGATTTATCCCACACTATGTACGGGTTGATACCTAGTATTTCTCTATTAATATAACATAACCAAAATCCTAAAATATTAACAAATTCTTTAAAATCTAAGTTGAATATCCCCTCTCCATCATTCTTAATTGATTAAGTAAAACCATCTAACCAGTTGTAGTTTCTTTTTTCCTTTATTTTTTTTTTGCAACGACCAACCATTTTCCATATATATTAACAAAGTGTTGATGTAGTTGGAGAGTTTAATATTACATAGATAGTTTTTCCTATTTATTTACCTATCAAGTATATATATTTAAAATATTCATGTTTAGTTATTATTTTTCTTTATTTCTGGTAATGGGGCATAAATATTTTTATTGCTATATATATATACTAGATTAAAATCTAAATTAGTTATTGAATGAGTACCAAATTTTTTTTTATAGTTTAAAACATAACTCATAACTCATAAGAGAACCGCATGGAAACTAATTTACTTAATTTTTTGGCAACACATGAAACAATAACACCCATTTTTCAGTTAATCAATTAATTATCATATATACCCGTAGAACATACCAATTCCAACACAAACTAATCACGAAAAGTCCAAATTCAGTTCATAAATAAATTACCAAAAACTCAACCAAACAAATATCAGAAAATTATTCAACATAAAATCTACCAATAAAACAAAAACAATAAACCAATAAAAACCACCAAAACGAAACCTTTCATCATCATTTTTCTTTCTCATGATTCCACGATCATCTCTTTTTTTTTTATAAATATAAAAAAATATATAAATATTATCACATATACTTAGTGAGGCGATCCTCTCATCTACGAGTTATACACACAAACAAAAAGAGTGCAAAACAATAATCAAACTGTGACACCCAGGTATCAAAGACTTGCGGAGAGGTTTAAAATAATTAATTTGGCCACCTATATCACCAAAGTGCACTTATCTTTTCAGTCAAGGGTCCTGAGAGAACTCTAGATTTAAGTGTGCTTGAGCTAGAGTAGATCAGGATGGGTGAGTTTCCGGGAAGTGACTGTTGGAACTGTGCGAGTGAGGACAAAACATAGAAAAAGATCATGTGGTGATTTGTACGGACGGTAATAATTATTTAAAACCTCTCGGACGTAGCAAAACTGACAGTCAGATATGGATGGGCTCAAGAGCCTAGTGAGAGGATGTGAGGCCTATTAAGAAAGGTGGACCCATGGACTGGGATTCACTACAAGAAAAATCAACATTCATAGCACACGATAAATGCTATCACATGTGTTTAATAGCGTTTTTATTAATGCTATGTTCTCTGCAGCTTAGCCCTGGGCATTCAGTAAACCAAAATCGATTTCATTCAATAAACCGATCAATAACCATTAACAAAAAGAGACCAATCTTTATGATTCTGTTTATGATTGTTTATGGTTGTTCATCTCCATCTTTATGATTCTGTTTTCTTTTTCCCCATTGATTTTCTTCTGGAGTCTGAAACCCTTCTCCTTGGTCATCAAACTCAAATCCATCTGCATCATTATCTCGATCATGTTGATGTGGAGATGATGAATCCATCTGCTAATTGTGTAAAAAAAAAAATAAGTTAGTGAAAGAAAACACCATGTCACTATCGATCATTGATCACACAAAACAAATGCTCACACAAACAAGACCACTATCGAACACACATCAAAGACCACCATCGATCACACAAACAAGACCACCATTGATCACACAAACAAAACCCATCGATCACAAATACAAAACCCATCGATCACACATGAAACATGAAGCTAAACTAAAATAGAACCCAATCAAATGATCAAACTAAAACAATACAAGACATGAAGCTAATCTAAAACAGAAACCAATCAAATGATCAAACTAAAACAATACAAGACATGAAGCTAAACTAGAACAGAACCCAATCAAATGATCAAACTAAAACAATACAAGACATGAAGCTAAACTAGAACAGAACCCATTTAAATAATCAAACTAAAACAATACAAGACATTGAAGCTCAAACACAAACAAAACCCATCGATCACAAAAACAAAACACATCGATCACACATGAAACAAGAGGCTAAACTAAAACAGAACCCAATCAAATGTTCAAACTAAAACAATACAAGACATGAAGCTAATCTAAAACAGAACCCAATCAAATGATCAAACTAAAACAATACAAGACATGAAGCTAAACTAAAACAGAACCCAATCATGCTTTACTCAACAATACAAGACAAAAACACATACAAGTCAAAACAAATGATGAATAAGTCAAAACAAATTCTGGGTACAGAACACATCTCCGTTTTTAATAATTGATACAAGATGATTTGCAGAGCACATGATTGATAATAGCGATAGAACACATAACATTGCACAACACAAGATTTGCAAATCGATCAACCGAACAAACAAATCCAAAAACCCACATAAATTGATACAAGATACAATAGAAATTGAAACAGAGTAGAACTCATAGACAAAAATTGATACAAGATACAACAAAAATAATCACATGTGAATGTCTCCGTGAATTCTCAGACAGAGGAGATGAGTAGCAGTTTAGGTTTTCCAGCTTGAAGAATGGGGATTAAATCCTGATAAATAGTGTTTATAGACCTTGTAACTGGAAAACGAACCGGCGGTGAGAGGTAAAAGCAACAAAGCAAAACAATTTTATTCGTTATAGTGAGAGATCGTAGGGATAGGGGTTATGCAAAACAACTCTTAGCTCATCGAGTTTTGATCGGATTTTGATCGGATTTCGGGTAAAACCGGATCGGGTTCGGGTTTCCGATTTTCAGAAATCCTAAACCCATTTGGGTTTTTTCTTCTTTCGGATATGGGTTCGGGTCAAGTTTTTTGGATCGGATTCGAGGATCAGGTTTTGGGTCCAGATATTTTGCCTAGGGCTATCCGCAACTATCTTAGGTGTCACCTCTATTATAGCGTCGTGACATGTTATTATATGACGTTCTTTCATAACATTAACCAAATGCTATAATATTGTTTTCTGTAACACATATTTCGTGCTATTTTATATTATGCCATAGCATTTTTTGTTTGCTATATGGAATTCTTTAATTTTTAATTTGATTTTTTATAATTTATATATTTGACCATAGTTTTGCAGACTTTATTTAACTGGATTGATATTAAAAAAAATTATTTCATAAATCATCAACATACATAACATAACGTTAATATAAGCAAGTCTTACATATCATACGAAGTCTTATAATATGCTGCCCTGTTTTATCCAAAAAGCTAACATTATAACTTATAATGATAGAGACAAACTTCGATCTCTTAAGTCTCTTCTCCTCTATCGCCTTCCCATCAAAAGCCGTACACACGTCTGAAGAACTGTTCCTGTTAGCATTCCCATCCAGATTCCATGTAATCATGTGTATATACATCAACTTAAAGCTTATGTTTTCGATTTGTTTTTTCATTGCAGTTCAAGAGTATACATAGTTACATACCTCTACTCTAAGTTCCCTCTTGTAGATGAGCAATAAAACAAATAGGTATTACCACATATATAGAAACACCCAATGTTCAACTATGCCTTGCCATCCATGGGCTTTGCTCTAACCGAAGCTATTGCATTGTTTGACCAACAGCTACAGCTTTTGTACCAATATTAAAATGGTTGTTCCTTCTTCTCTCTGTATACACCTCCAACATCGCTAATAGTTGTTTCTTCTCTCTATATAACATTAAAAACAGATAAACTCACATTGCAACTGAAAATTTTAATACCACAACTACTCACAAATCTTTGGCCTAGATAAACTACTCACAGTTTACGTCACAAATTATTAATGGAGAAGAGAGTTTTACCTCTTTGTATGTTGTTATCTTCTTGGATTCCAACTTTTGACAAACTGAGAAAATCCAGATGAATGTGCAATTGATCAAAATTAATACAATACTTTCAACTCGTTAATACAATACTAAGGTGCTTTTGTGGTAAAGAAAAGGAAGATATTCACTAACCCAAAACGTTGACAGATCAAATAAAGAAATTTTAGCTCAAACTCAAAAATCAGAGACTTATGGGTGAGTAGAATCAACACTAAAGTTATCTATAAAACAAGTAGAGAATCGGATAAACAAAGCATTCACCTTATATCAGCCATAATTTCGACATTATAATCACCAATGTGTAGTTCATAGAATAAAAGCTTTCAAGCGGAAGATGGCTTGCTCATTATCCGCCCTAGCAAAGTTAAAAAATGTAAGTAGCACGAGATAGGTAAGTGACTTACATGGTCTCCTTGAACTCAACTGTCACCACAATCAGATTCCTCGCAGTCCTCACCACTAATTCACACTGCAAAACACACAATCAGCTTCTCTGAATTGCAAATCCAAATCACAAGAATGTATGGTAGCTTACAATAGGAGCAGATGAGAGATAAGACATACTCAATTTGAAAACTGAAAGTAGGAACATTCACCGGTGAAAAACTGTGGGAACTTGACAGGCAAAATCACAGCTTCCTTCAACGCTTGTTTAGCACTTTCAAGCTTAACATTAGGCTTTTCCCTAACAATAGCAGATTTAACACAGCTCAAAGATTTGGTTGCTCCGGGTCCTCTCCATCTCCTCTCCATCTCCTCTGGGCTTCGTGGCTACAGCTGTAGCATCACCACCGTTTGATTCTAGGCACGACCCACCTTTGTCCAAGAAGAAGTTAAACTCATGAAGCCTCTAAATAAGAAGTTAACCAAAGCACAACCAGAAATTCTAATTCCAAACCCAGATTCAAAGAGGGAAAGAAAGACAGAACTAGCAAACCTTCTCCGACGGTAACCAGTTTCTCTTCTCGATCTGAAGATGATATTCAGATCCGAAACCGAATTGGTTTCTCGTATGTTGGGATAGAGACGGAGATCGATTTTGGATATTGGGAAGCGGTCGTCGAGAAAAAAAAAATATCAATTTCGAGAGAGATTGATTGAGTGATGAAGTGTTGCTGAATTCTCACTCACATCAAGCAGCGCCGGTGAGAAAGAGACGAAGCCGGAGGCAACTGTTGTTTCTGAAAGGAAGAGCTAAAAGAGAAGAATTTGGGTTGTAAGAAACGGATCTGAGATGCACATAGGAAGATATCGATTTTGGGTTTGAAGGTGGAGAGACACAGACTCAGATCTTACTTTTGTTATAAAAGAATATAATAAACCTTTTATATCTTTACATTCGACACTTAGGCGCAAAACCAAAAAAAATTAGCTACCTGTTACCGCTTTATCAAAAAATTTAGGTTTGCAGAGCCAATTTTAGTTTTCCGCTTACTTATTTGAGGTAAAGCGTTTTTAAAATGCTATTATATAGTACCATTTCCAAAATTTTATTTATTATAGCATTTGCGAAAAACGCGCTATGCTTTTATGCTATCAATGCCTATATTTCTTGTAGTGATTAGACATAGGACCCACTAAGAGGTAGCGGTCGGGGAGTTACAAGTGGTATCAGAACCGAACCCAGACGAGTGTTCGAGAGGACTCATATTGTTGGGGGTAACGGTCTTGGTGTGCAACGAGGATCTGTTAGTGGGGTGAATTGTGACACCCCAGTATCAAAGACTTGCAGAGAGGTTTAAAAGAATTAATTTGGCCACCTATGTCACCAAAGTGCACTTAGACCATCTCCAATGTATATCTCTATTTTTTCCTCTAGAATAGAGTAACTCTATAATAGAGCAAGAGTTAGTGTAAAAAAATAGAGGTGAGGATAGAGTTGCTCTATATATATAGCAATCTAAAGCAAATATTGCTCTATAATAAAGTTTTGACTCTAAAATAGAATGGCGTTGGAGATGCCTGTATCTTTTCGGTCAAGGGTCCTGAGAGAACTCCACAGTTAAGCGTGCTTATATTGAAGTAGTATGAGGATGGGTGACCTTCCGAGAAGTGACTGTCGGAACTGTGCGAGTGAGGACAAAATACAGGGAAAGATCATGTGGTGATTTGTAGAGACGGTAACAAGTCTTTAAAACCGCCCGGACGTAGCAAACCGACTGTCGGATATGGATGGGCTCAGAGGCCTAGTGAGAGGACGTGAGGCCCATTAAGGATGGTCCATGGACTGAGAATGGACATAGGACCCACTAATAGGTGGCGGTAGGGAAATTACAAGTGGTATCAGAGCCGAACCCAAACAAGTGTTCAGGAGGACTCACACCGTCGGGGGTGATGGTCTTGGTGCGAAACAACTACGTTACGATCTGTTAGTGGGGGTGAATTGTGACACCATGGTATCAAATACTTGCGGAGAGGTTTAAAAGAATTAATTTGGTTACCTGTATCACCAAAGTGCACTTATATTTTCGGTCAGGGTCCCGAGAGAACTCAAGAGTTAAGCGTGTGTAGCTGGAGTAGTCTCAGGATGGGTGACTTTTCGGAAAATGACTGTTGGAACTGTGCGAGTGAGGACAAAACACAGAGAAATATCATGTGGTTATTTATAGGAACGGTAACAAGTCTTTAAAACCTCTCGGACGTAGCAAACTGACCGTCAGATATGGATGGGCTCACGAACCTAGTGAGCAGAAGTAAGGCCCATTAAGGAAGATGGGTCCATAGACTGGGAGTGGACATGGGGCCCACTGAAAAGTGACAGTCGGAGCGTTACATAAACAAACAATCTGTAACGCTCTGATTGTCACCTTTTAGTGGGCCCTACATCCTCTCTAGGTCGTGGGTCCTCTCTTATATGACGGTCTGTTCAGGAAACTTTAAATACTTGTTTAACGATCGTACAAATCACTACATGATATTTTTCCGTGGTTTGTTCTCTCTGAACATCAAATGTTTTATCTTAATACCTTAATTTATAATAAATATATATATATATATATATATATATATATATATATATATATATATATATATATATATGAAAAATGCAACCATAGATCATCCCCAGCAAGCATTATATCTAATTTGTTGTCCATAAAGATGAATTCTCGTTAATTATGCATTAAGCATCTCGCTAAGATTGAGTCACTCTTTAGCCAATTTGATGGACCTTTGAAAACGTAAACTACATCACAATAACTAAACAGAAGAACACTAATTAGAGTATTCATGATCGGTTGTCTAATTTTTTTGTTATGTCCAACAAATTGATGATGTTTTACCGATAAATAGAACTAGTTGGAATGAGAAAGGTACTTATAAATAAGTTTTCGCATATCCAACAAATGATTATAAGAGTGTTGTATTTTACTAGCATTAACTCGATGAGAATGTATTTCTCTTGAGCAAAATTGAATGAAAAATATTTAAATACTTCGTTTCTCAAGGTGAAACCTTATCAGGTCTTGGAAATAGTGAAAACTCATCCCATTGCATAAGATAAAAACATAGTTAATTAGTAATAAGTTATTTATTACATTCAAAATATACTTTGAAATAATGTAATAAACGTGTGAAAAGAATATTACTTGTAGGCTTCGCCATTCTATATTCTTCCAACGAGGTTATACCAATATTCGTTCCAAAATGACGAATCTTACAAGTAAAATTCTTTTAACCCTTTTATTACTTTATTTCAGAATACGTTAAATGTAATAAATAACATTATAGCATTACTAATTAACTATGGCTTGTTATGTGAAATGACATGTTCTTTCCTTATTTGCAAGACCTAACAAAGTTTCACCATGAGAAATATAGCGTTTAATGCCTTCATCAAACATTTCTCTCTAAATTTTGCTCAAGTAAAAAAATTTCGTCAACTGAATGAAATCAGTAAAATATAATATTTTTATAATCATTTGTTCGATAAACTAATTTTGTACATTTATTTTGAAAAGGACGATGTTGTTGTTTTTTGTCTGTAATATCTTTGTCTTTATCATTTATTCAAATAATTCATACTAAATGTTTAAAGTTGCTGACTATTTGATCGTATGTATTTTCTTGACAATATTTTTTGAACATAAATATATATATATATGTATATATATATATATTTAAAGTCATTTAATTTAGTAAAGATCTTACTTTACATAATATAATATTTGTTAGACCAAATATATTTCTGAGATTTAAAACAAAATATCAAATATGCATAGATTTCTTTTAAAAGGAAATTTTAGTTATCATTTATTTTAGATTTTTACTTAGTTTATCATCTACTTTTGGATTTTTTTTTTTGTAAAGAAGTACTATGAGAATTTTTTTAGAATTGGTTTATTACTGAAAAATTAACTTTGTGATGAGAATATGTCATATTTACATCGGATATAGGTGTATTTTGATAAATTCACGACGAATTGATTTGCATCGCTATATTGTTGTACACCACATTTATGACGAATTGGATAGTTGATATACATAAGTTTCTTTTAGTTTAAGGTAAATTTAATTTAAACAATCGAGCAAAAATGTATTTAAAAACTCACCAAGATTTTTTTGTTTACGAAATCATTGATAGGGGTGCTTTCCATTCTGGATCCGTGCACGTATAGAAAATTCTTCATAAAATCCTTCTACTGTAAGAGATGCTTCCACTCTAGATCCGTCTATTTATTTTTCATAGTTTGTATTCTATAAAATAAACGAAATATTGATTAATAAACAACTTAAACAATACTGTAACATAGAAAAACTTATTCAACAAATTTGCAATATTATTCTAAACTCCTGAAATATAATTACTGTTTGAGTGCAAAAATCTGTTGAAAAACTTATGAAAGCAGTTTTTTATTTAAAAGAAAACGTTTGTAGGTAGATAATAAGATCTTTAAGAGATTTACCATGATATTTTTCATGCATGAACAAGCAAAAAGAAAGAACTCAACTGAATAGACAGAAAGCATCTACATCTATTTGTTCTTATATAAATTTCTAAATGATAATTAGATTTTTGTTTGGAGTTTTTTCTGCTTTTTGGTTAATATTAATTATTAAATGAGAGATTTATTACCATTAGATACTTTTATTTTAAAGTAATAAATTTTAAAATAGTCAAAGTAAATAAATCTTAGTGTGAAAAATGTGGACTGTGGACCACAAAGATTTTTTTCTTTTTTTAAGATATATATGATTTGTTTTTCTCTCTTGTATTTAGTTTTTAAATGTTATTAGATTGTTCTTTCTTATATTGTTATAGAAACTTTTTTTTTAGCTATCACTCCTTTTTTTAGCTGCCCAAGGACAAGAGTTTGAGGCAGAAGATTATGAGTGTGGCTCATGCGAGCATGTTTTCGATTAATCCAGGGAAGATCAAGATGTTCCTAAATCTGAAGAGGTACTATCATTAGGTCAATGATGAAGAAGGATGTCGTGAATTCGGTCGCAACTTGTGATATGTGCTAGTTAATGAAGGCTGAGAATCAGGTTTCAAATCGATTGTTGCAGATTTTAGCTATCCTATAGTGGAAGTTGGATAATTATGATGGATTTTGTAGTAAGGTTGCCAACTTTACGGACCCAAAATACTATTTGTGTTATTGTGGTCAGTCGGACCAAGTTAGCATATGTTATAGCCAATAAGAAGATTGTTAGAACACTAGTTTTTATAGGAGATAGTGGGCTCCATGGAGTGCCGGCAAAGATTGTGTCAGACAAAGATTTTCCAAATTAACTTTTGTAACGCACAGACCGCCACTTTTCTTAATGGATCTCACATCCTCTCTAGGTCTGTGATGTTAAAGGAAGATGTGAGCTCATTTTACATATGACACTTCTTGTTGTAATGTTAGTTAGGACTTGAATCGAGACTTATAGAGTATATTGATAATATATATTCACTAAGAGTAGTCCCGTGTGTTGTACGGTTTTATATCTATTACTATTTATTTTCTGTTTAGAGTAACTTGCGATTAGTTTATTTTTCTGAAATATGTACTTGTTGGACAATATGGAATTGTGTAGTTGATGTCGTTTTCCTGTCGAATGTGATTATTTGATTTTGAAAAAGAGTTGGTTGTGGGACTGTGTTGCCATTGAGCTAATTTCATACTATAGTAGTACAATTCATAGAAAATATAATCCATGTGTTTTTTTGTTTTTTTTGGTAATGATTGTGATTTCTTTTGGGATTTGATTGATTTTTGTTGATGGTGTTGGTATTTCTATGTATATATTGGGACATATGTTGTGGAAAGTGGTTATGTGATTTTGCAAATTTTCCCCTTTAATTGTCTTTATTACTCCCTTTGATTTTTTAGTTATCGTTGTAGATTAAAATTTTTGTTTCATATTACTTGTCGTTTTATATTTACGATGCAAATTTATGAATCAAATATAAGCTCAATAAGTTTTTCTGTTTTATCAAATAAAATGGTATGCTAATGAAGGATAAAGCGGAAACTTTAATTATTTTCTTAATATGTGTGAAATTATCTAGAACAATTAATAATATAAAGGATAAGAAAAATTTGTTATTCATTGTCTTTGTGTGCTTATTCTTTTAGCCGTTAGACTTATTACATATTTGTATATATTTATTGGTCATTATTGTTTAATTAGTTTGGTTTTCTTAAGCAGAACCTCTTGAAACGTCTATTTTATTATTTTTAACCTAAATAATTTTCCATTAAAGCTAAGCAAGTTACATAGTATGTTTTTAAAAAGCCAAAGTGTTCATCGAGATTATGGGATAATTTATGCTTGATCAATTTGGAAATATTCACTCATACACATATTAATTTGTCGTGTTTGGGTTTTTTCTTGGTTACTAATTTAAAGGTAGTTATATTCTTTTAAATGTAGATTATAGTGTATGCATATTTTCCATAAAAGCTAAGCAATTTACGTAGTTTGTTTTTAAATAGTCAAAGTGTTCATCAAAATTTTAGAATAATTCATGCTTTGGTCAATGTAGACAATTTGGAAATATTAACTCATGGTTTACCCCACATATTAATTTGTTGTGTTTGGGTTTTTTCTTGGTTACCAATTTTAATGTAGTTGTATTGTTTTAGATGTAGTAGAGTCTAGTGTATGTATTTTTTGAAATGTTTTACTTGGTTCTTATCCCTAATTCCCCCTCTTTTTTTTTGTTTCGTTTTTTTGTGTAAAAGCCCTAATTTTCTCGATTTAAAGAAGCAGACACGAAATTTATTATTATTAGTTCACAGCTACGACGCTAAGTCTGAGGAGAGACTAACCTCTCAACATTCAGAAAATGATATCAGAAATTACACCCAACGATGTGTGTAACACCCGCGAACCAATTTCTGGTTATTGGGAAGGGGTGTCGATCGACACCAAGGGGAGTTTTATAAGGGAAAACTTATCATCAATGTTTGGTTCGACCAGGTTGTTTTTAATTGTCGTTTCTGGTTTGGTTGATTTAATTGGGTTGTCTAAACCATGTATATAAGGGAAAACTCGACCTAGGTCGTGAAAAGAGGTTGTCTTGGCCGTTCTAAGGGAAAAGAGAGAAAAAGGTGTTCTTGAGAGTTTGGAGGCTTTTGGAGAGATACTTGGCTTGTGTGGTGAGATCTGTTGCTGTGGAGTGGAGATCTTGTGCTAGGAACGAAGGAGAAGACTTCTAAGGGTTGGGTTCATCGTTGTTGAGTCAGAATCTTCCTGAAAAAGAGGTGAGTGCATGACCATGGCTTATCTAAGCCTGAGAATCCTTTGTTTTCTTGATTTGTTGTGTTTTGTGGTGTTGTTCTTGCTTTTGGTGGTTGTGTTATGGTTCTTATAGGTTCCTGAAGCTTTTGGGTGAGTTTGGAACGGATTGGAGATGATTAGAAATGGAGATTCGACGATCGGCTTCGAGCAGAACGTGTCTGCGGGGTCGGTGTCAATCGACACCATGTGGGTGTCGGTCGACACCATGTTTGGGCCAGTGTCGATCGACACCTACCTGGTGTCGGTCGACACCAACTTGTTTGATTCGTGATTTCCTGATTTGTTGTGTTTGTTTGTTGTTTTGTTAAACATTGGAATCTCAGTTGCTTGTGTGTATAGTCCAGTAGATGGGAGGATTGTCTCACTAAGTATTTGTGATAATACTTACGCATCTCAATTGTTGTTTGTGGTGTGGAATCGTGGCGATGAGGAGGAGGATGATCTAGGGTCTCGTTTGTGTGTTGTTGGTTATATTGTTTATATTGGAACCTTGGATAGAGTTATGCTAGGTTGTTGGATAGGATTGTTAGGAGTGTTATTGTATTGATGTGTATTGGTTTTGTATTATTGGTATGTTTCCGTTGTGCATAATGGTTATTGCTGGTTTAATGATGAGTTGTGGTTTGGGTTGGTTAATTAAGTAGTATGGAATGCTTAATTATGTATTGTATTTATTATAAAAAAAAAAAACTGGTCAGGTCGTTTCAATGTGTACATGGGGATATACAGATTATTACAAAATTGATCAGAAACTGATTTATTTATTTTTAAAAAAGAATGAATAGTGCCCTTTCTTACTAAGTCTTCTGTCGCATATGTATAAATTGTTGTTCTGACTGAATGTGTAATCTCATATGTAACCAAAACCATTGTCTTAGTATGTTATCGACCTTTACCTTAGAGACAGAATGACTTCCAAATATTTGAGTCATTTACCTTTTCTATTGAATTCTTTTCTTACTTTCTTGTCTCTTACTCTTCCATCCTTCATTTACTTGAATATCTAGAGATTTTGTTTTTAAAATAAATATTTGACTATATAAATATCTTGTGTTGGTATTTTCCATTCCTCGTGGTTCTCCTACAAATAATTTGTTCAGTGCTATTTTTGCCGCATATGCACACCGTCATATCACAAAAAATTTAAACGTTACTTGTAAGCTGGACAATATATGAAGACTATAAAGCCTGATGAAGCATCTTTATTTTTATTCTTATCCTAATTAACACAGTATATATCAACACACAGTGTCGTGCTAAGGCGAATTGTGGCTTAGGGCGGGTAAGAAAAATGTGGCTTTTGTTATTAGAAATATCAAAAAAAGAAATATTGTTTAAAGACAACAACGGTGAAGGAAAAAAAAAATTATAAGCCACTATTTTTCTATCCTTTTTTCCTAAAAAATCATTCATCAAGCTCAATCAAGGTTTCGAACCAATTCTCTCTCTATAGATATGATAGCCAACAAATTTAATCTTTCTTGTGAGATAGTTGATCAAAGGTAAGATTTTTTCAGCTTCAACTTTGAGAAACTTCTTTCTGCAGAGGCAACAAAGATTGGAACCGTTAACAATAAGCAATCCAAGAATTAGGACAACAACTTTCCATTGTTTCAGAAAATCTAACACTTCGATAGGTCTTTGTAGTTTTTTGGTAAAATCTTTTTTAGAACTTTCAGTTCATAAACTAAATCATTCCCATCAACATATGAATGATTGCCATGTGTAGAAATTTTCTTGTGTATTAGATTTACTAATATTGTCATGGGATTCTCAAAAAAAAATCTACTTTACATACACATTTATCTTATGAATTAAAATTCATAAGCATAGATAGAAAACAAATGTGGCCTACCAAATTTTTTATTTTTGGTGGCTGAGGGAAAATGCCCTTTCCTCTTGCCTGTAAGCACGGCACTATCAACGCAGCACACAAAAGAAGTTTATAATTATTATCTTTATATTGTGTATCGCTGTAAGTATGTTGTAGAGATTATGATCTGATCCTATTTAATATTTAATTGAGAGAATTTACGTTGACTTGGTGACGTTGTTGGATACTTCTCTATAACTGTATGTCTCAACTCGTTCATGTTCACCATGTTCATAACCTTTAAACCTGCTTATGACGTTACTCTACATAACTCGACATACAATATAAATGAACTTTTTCTAAGATTTGTTCTTGGCTTTTATTAATATTCATTACATATCTCAAACACATGAGGAATTGATGTCTTCTTAATTTGAACGAACACTTAGAACCAGGTGGAGAGAGTATTATCCTTGGGATGACAACCTAGTTTCCAACTGCTATACCAGTTAAGATCTTTGCTTCAATGACTCTAGCACCCAAACGTGAGACAATTAATCTGGTTCCATTACAGAGTCCTTCTTTTTTATTCATGTTTCATGAGAGCATAACTGGAGAGTCTATCTTTAGTTTCAAACAATGATCTGGCAGACCTGAGAATTTGAGTGAGTTCAAAAATTATGCAGGATATGAGGAATGAAGGGCTTTAGTTTATGTTCCAACAGATTATATTAGATAATATTTTTTAAATAAAATATTTTCATAGAAGGAAATGTTTTGTGTATATCATTGTCAATTTTTAGGGTTGTCGAATGAAATTACTGCTTATTTAATTTTTAAAAGAATTAGAAACACACACAATTTACCGTAACGTTGGGGAAAAAACAATTATTATGCCAACCACAATTTTTTCCGTTTATTGCATTGTAATGATCGGTGATGCATTTTAATTGTTTGACTTTTTGGGTTTAAAATAGAAGACAATATATGGTTTTAAATTCTAATGAAACGAACATGTATGAATGTGGACTATGTGTATAGATATGACCCATATCTGTGGAAGTTGGTTTTTGCATATTTGTGAAAGTTGGTTGTTGCGAGAATGCAATTTAACCATATATAGGGATTAATTTTCTTTTATGGATAAATGTCAATTTGAAGTGTCAAGTGTCAATTTCTGGAAGCAAGTTTTAAAAAGGAAAAATGATTGTCAGCTACTTGAAGTATATACCAACACATAGCCACACATACAAACAATATAAATGTCTTGTTAACTACGTACACTATTGTCATCACATAAGGACATCCATAAACAAACATATGTATGTCTACAACACCATAAACATTCGAGGTTAGCCGGAATCCAGCGTTGACCGGTATTGACCGATGTTGACCAATATTTACCAGCGTTGACCGCTATTGACCAAAAAAAATATTCAAAAAAATATAGATTTTTTCCTAATAATAATAATTTTTGTTTTTATGTATTTTTGAAAATACAAAATTAAAAATTGATATTTAAATAGAAAGAGTATAAATTTGTTATTGTTTATGAAAAAATCTACTACACATCAAATTTTGGTTGTATAGTTTTATTATATTATTTTTGGTATATTTTCTGTATTAAGAAACAGACAATTCGTGGGTTCATCCTTACGGCGAACCTCTCTTATTCATCCTCTTTAAATTAAGGAAACAAATCTTAATTAAAGAAACAAAATATGTTGATCAATCCATTTTAAAATTGTTAATTTTAATATTATATTATAGTTTTTAATTATCACATCTAAAACCCTAACCATTTATTATAAACTCAAACCGACATATAATTTTGTTTAATTATAAAATCTAAACCCTAAACACTCTTTTATAAATCCAAACAAGCATATAATTTTATTTAATAGTAAAATCTAAACCCTAACCACTCTTTTGTAAACCCAAACCGATATATAATTTCGTTTAACTGTAAAATGTATACACTAACCACTCTTTTGTAAACCCAAACTGACATAATTTTATTAATAAAATATCTCTTTTTTAAAATATGATATGACAATGCCATATTATTGTATTCTGATTTGTTAATTAAGAGGGATGAATGAGAGTTGTTCACCCCTAGCCTTAACAAAATTAATTACTTTATATACCACAAATTTTGTTTTTCATATTATTTTTATTTTTATTTTTGTAAATAATTTTCTTGTATTTTTTCGTTGTTATATGTTGTTTTTGTAAATTATACAAATCATTTATCTTTTTATTTATTTATCAAAAATACATAAAAAAAATTATTATTATTTTAGAAAAAAAATATTTTTTTGAATAATTTTTTCTGGTCAACGCCGGTCAATACTGGTCAACGTCGGTCAACTCTGGTCAACGCCAGATTCCGGCAGACCTCGAATGTTTATGGTGTTGCACACATAACCTATGTTTGTTTATGAATGTCCTTATGTGATGACAATAGTTCACATAATTAACAAGACATTTATATTGTTTGTATGTGTGGCTATGTGTTGGCATATACTTCAAGTAGCTGACAATCATTTTTCCTTTTAAAAATGAAATTCTATTTTATTATATAAGATATATATGATCTGACGCCCCGAAAATGCAATCTCATATAGGGAATTTAACGGTACAAAATAGAACAAAGCATAAATTAGATCCAACTCTACACCTAATATACTCTTCACACAATTTAATTTTGACAAGTGACAACCATGCTTTAACAAAAAAAAAAAAAAACAAGTGACAACCATGCATAACTCCGCACGAATGTACGATTTCAATTTTATTAAAGGGTATTTTAAGCACACATAATTTCCACACAACACAATTATTACTTTTTCGCAATAAATAATTAAAAATTATTCAGCATGGTAGCACACGGACCACTAGTACCTAGTGGGATCACGAGCAAATTAAGATAAACTTCTTCGACGAAGTCCGAAAGAGAGACGCCAAGCATTAATGAAGTAATCTGGCACAAATCCGAGAAGAAACCACTGAAGGGAATGAGCCCAAAACGGCGAGCAACGTGATCCAATTCCGATCTGCTCCACCGCCGCTTTTGCGTAGACTTCCGGCGTCGGTATAAAGAAGCTTGGTTTATGTATAGCTGCTACTTCCGACACCATCCTGGTTGCCACGTATAACGGCACCTGCCCATTTGGTTTGACACACGTACGTGTATTATAACGTTATTTTCTTTTACGCATTACATGGGGAGTCCAAAAAAATGGTGTACTAGAAATATTGGATAGTCTCTTTCGAGAAATAAAGAAAGGTACCTGGCACTGGACATCAATACCAAACTTCTTATATTCCACATGTAGGGATCTTGTTAGTGCATCAATATAACTGCATACACGTACGTTCATGTGTTTAGAGATTTATTAATGTGATAATATTCTAGTATATAATATAATGATAGAGTCTACTTAGATTAATACTTTAGGCAAATAAAAACTTCTTAATGATCAATGCAAAAGTTTAGATAGTACTATATATACTATCCTCTATTGTGCAATTAATGCAAAGGAAAAATACTACAAAATAAAAATATCAGTAGTCTTTTTTACAAAAAACAACACTATATATAGACTGAGGTTCTCTCGTGTGATTATATACCTCACTACTTATGTAATTTTTAAAAATAAGAAAGTTACGTGATGGAGATATATATACGTCACGTAAAATGGAATAAATTAATTCGACAATTTTTTGGATAAATTAATAAAATAAGCTTTTTCCGTATTTACTATACAACAACTACCCAGAAAAAGAAAGATCGGAAGTAAGAATCTTGATCTAACAATTATGCAACTCACCATTATGCACTTTTGTAGGGGACCGTTATCCAATTTAGTGACTTAGGTAAATATAGTTGGAGTTAAAAACCAAACTTTTGTAGTCATTTTATTAGTTATTCCTTGTCAAACTAGATGTTCGTTAAGATTCTATTTTATGAGATATACAAAAAAAAAAAAAATGTTTCTATCTTCGTAAGATATATTTTTGGGTTTAAAATTAAACAACTTAGTAACATAATTTGTGATATTATTTACTAATGTCCTTATTAACATTTTTCTTATGATCTCAAAAAAGTAGTCATGGTCCTGTTGGTTAGTGTATGTATTAAAGAGAGCAGTTGGTTAGTCATTACGCTTTGGTGGCGGCGTAGATGGCGCAGAGAGGATAAGAAGGGACCACAACTGCGGCGCCGGAGCTAATACTGACGATGGCTCCTCGGCGACGTTGAAGCATTGGTCGGATGAGAGATCGTGTGAGCCATGTGGTTGCTTCAAGATTAACCTTTAGGATTTTGGTCCATGTGAGTTGGTCAGTCTCGTGGAAGAACATAGCTCGTGGGTAAGTTATCCCAACGTTGTTTATCAGAATCCCCACTTCGACGCCTTTGATCCCTTCCTCGATTACATTATATCCTCCTCCTGCACAATAATTAACAAAAAGAAAAACACTTTTAAGAAATTAGTGTAATAAAACCCCTTTAACAGAAAAAAACTTTCATTGTAAGAGAACTTCTCTTATTGATGAGAAATAGCTTAAAGAAATAATTAGAAAAGTTCATTTGAAAAAAAATATTCAACTTTTAAGTTTAATATTGTAAACTGCATGTATTAGTTTTTTGGCAATGCAATCCAGTGTTTTTTTGCATTTTACTAACACAACATACATATATATATATATATATATATATAATATTAATGGTATACTTACCCTGTTTTTAGTAACAAAGAATATTTATTCATAATTACTGTCATCATGTACTAGTATAAAATTATAAATACTCGTACACTGTGTACACACACAATAAAATATATATAGACCAAAACTAAGAAGTGCATTTACTATCAGAGATTACCAGATGAGAAGTCAAATGGAATGATTTTGATCTTGATGTGGGGAAACTCTTGTCCGAAATCATTAGACAGAGCTTCAAGCTTAGAAAGGTTTCTGCTGACTAGGATGAGGTTAAGGCCGTGTTTGGCCAGCTCGTGGGCAAAGGCGCGTCCGATCCCTTCAGTGGCTCCAGTGACCAAAGCCCACGAACCGTAACTCTTGAGCCGCTTCGGGTTTGTGAGGAGGAATCTTGTGATGAACCATTTCAAGAGAGGAAAGAATAGTCTAAGGAGATAGAGAAAGCCTATGATGCATACGACATGGAGGTGCCATGGCTGACTATCATAGATGCATGCTCTCTGCATGTTCTTCTTTCTATTTCTTTCCTCTTTTTCCTTTATTTGTTTGCTTATTATTTGTCATGTTATTTTGGCTTGGAGCTAACTCTTTATGTAGGCAAATTAGAGTTGAGAGGGAGAGGGAGAGAGAGAGATTTGTTTACTATTTTTCTTTGTTGAATCTTAATTACTTTACACATAATGAGTGAATCTAAAATAACTTCTAGCTTACAAGGAAAGGCCAAATCAATATGAAACACAGAAAGGAAGAATATTTCTTCTCTAGGGAGATTAATTGGTAGGTTGGGTAAGGTCTCATCCATGACACAAAACCATACGCTATACGGCCAGGCTATTTATACCATTATGAATTAGTTTTAATATCATGTAACCTTTAGTTGCTAATATTCATCTATCCCAGTGTCTCATATTTGAATCTTAAACTTCTAATTTTTTTTGTTTTTTTTTTTACTTATGTTCTGCTTACCTTTTCCTTGTTGTTTGTTTAATTTTGTTAACTTGTTTATTTTTGTTTTTTATTAGAGCTAATTAAAAAAAATATATATTTAAATGAATTAATATGTTAAATATATAATAAAATTATATGAAGTTTATATAATTAATATCATTGGATGTTTAAATGGTAACAACTTTTAATTTGCTTTGGACCTTTACTATCTATGGATCGGCCATATTCCTAAGGCTGTGATACTTTTCACTAAAAAATGGCATTCAGTTTGTAACTTCACGTTTCTATTTAATTTTCGGGCCCTAGAACAAGTGTTGTCACGATAGGGATGGGAAAGCGAAATGACTATAAGGAACCAACGATTCTCTCTTCTTAAACAATCTTTATATCCTCCACACTTAATCAGCATTAAGTAGATTATCCAGTTGTGTTTGGTGATATTAGAAAATAACACGATGTCTAATCTTGTGTACTAGGATGGATGTTATATGACGGGAAAATGTAGGCTGGTACAAAGGTGTTTGGTTCTCACAAGCAACACCAAAGTACTCTATCCTAGTCTGGCTGGCAACTCTGAATAGGTTAACAACCGGAGATCATATGATACAATGGAACGGAAGTGTATCCACTCTTGTGTATTCTGCCATGCCCCTTTGGAAACACGTGACCATCATACGACTACTACATCCAACGACAGCTCAACAAGACGCTTAACCCTAGGCTACGTACACTATGGATGACACGAGACTGGGACCGTAAGATCAAAGTGTTCTCAAAATTCTTCCAAGATGTGAAACGGCAAGGTCTCTTAGCCAACGACTCTAAATGTCTCTGCATCGGAGCTCTTGTCGGTCAAGAAGTGGAGGCCCTGAAACGTGTGGGCGTAACGGACTCAGTGGGAATGGATCTGGTGCCGTATCCGCCGTTGGTGATCAGAGGAGACTTTCATCATCAACCGTTCGATGACGAGACTTTCGACTTTGAATTCTCCAACGTGTTTGATCACGCGCTTTACCCGGACAAGTTCGTTGGAGAGATCGAACGGACACTGAGACCAGGAGGTTTATGTGTTTTACACGTGGCCCTCTCTACACGCTCGGATAAGTATTCGGCGAATGATCTGTACAGTGTGGAGGCATTGGTGAGGCTATTCCGACGATCGGAGGTTGTTCATGTCCGAAATGTTGACGGCTTCGGGTTGGATACGGAGGTTGTGTTTAGGAAGAAAAGGGATTCATCAATCATAGTCCGGTCATGATTTTTTTGTCTTCGTGCTAAAACAATCTATTGTTATGTCCCATCGATTTTAATGGAAAATTGTGTTTTTAAATAAGTTTTTACCGTTCGTAGAAATGCATGATTATATATGAATAGCAGAATAGGCCAAACCTTGTGCCAAAACGAGAGGTTGTTTAGTACTACTGTACTAGCTAGTTGATATGATGTATATCCGAACGTTACGAATAATTGGAGTTAAAACACAACGAGAGGTTATAGTGTATACACTTTGCTTACAAATTTAAAACGTTTTACAAGATTGGATTTAGCAAAGAGAATCGGATCTTTCGAGAAAGAGGCAAACTTCATTCCATATTTCTCTCACTCCATTCGTGTGATACTACTCAACTAATCATTTTATTCGAACCTAGGTAACAACCCACGGGATAAATCAATTTTAAATAAAATAATTATAACTAAAATTATTAATTTTTTTTTCGAAGAGTTTACAAAAGAAGATTCAGAAATTAGAGATCTTGAAGACCGAGCAAGACAATCCGCCCTTACGTTGACGTCTCGTAGGATCCTGTTTGTGTCAAACATATATCTGTTTGTATCAAACATGATATTATTATGTTACTTATGTAACTAAAGTTTTTTTTAGCTGCGTTTCTTTCATGTAAAAAATACGTTTCACCGGTAAAAATTTTGAATGTGTAAAAAGTTTTATGGTAGAGAAAGTATTGATAAAATGTTATTATTTCTTGCAATATGTCTTTTTTTCTGGTTTAAAAGTTAAATTCATAACTTCTTATATTTTATCATGTAATAATAACAATCTTGCATATTTCTTATGTAACCATAACAACATAAATTAAATTATTCGGCAATTTAATTATATTTTAGTAATAAAATCGGATTCTAAACTTAAATTTCTGAAGATAATCTAATTTATTGATTTAATATTTTTGATTAGGCTATTTAAATTGTTGAGTTAGTTGGTTTATTAATATTTTCTATAAATGAAAATTATTACTAAAAAACTATTATGAAAAATTAATGAAATTCCAAAATCAATGTATTCGTGTAAAAATACATTTCATCCGTGAAATATGTGAACGTAATCAAGACAATATTTATAAAATGTTACAATTTATGGTAATATATATTGTTGTGTGTTTTAAAAATTAAATTTATATTAATGGTTTATTAAATATTTATAAAATGTTACAATTTATGGAATTAACCATAACAATTTTACATAATCTAATAATGACTCACATTAAATATATTCTGATTTTGACTACTGAGTTTATTTATAATGATAAGGGTTATGTCTTGTTTCTTTTTAATATCACGGTAATCAATATTTCTATTTTTAATCAATAATCACACTAAATATTGAGATTAATTAGTTTACATACTTAGATATATATAAATAATCACAGATTACAATATCTCCTAATTTCTTGTCATTTTTTATATTTATTTATGAATATATATAAATCTATATTAATTGGAAATTAAGTTTCTTTTAATGAGTAGATAATTCAGAGGTAATTTACTCCTTTTATAATCAATTATAATAACTATTGAAAACTTATTATTTAAATTACTATGGTAATAGTACTAACATAAAAGAGCATTTCGTCTTTATATGATTTCGTTAATAAGTTATATGTTTTACATTTTTATTAACTTTATGTTAATCGATATATTTTTATAGCTTTTTAAAAATATTTTACTTATATTTATTTTATGAAATAAATATAATTTTGACATGTATATTTGTAAGTATTGTGAAATTTTGCGTTAAAATAGTATATAACTATTTAATTAGTTTTAATATGTGATATTTAAATTTGTATGAGAATGATAACACATCTAATTATTATTAAGTTAATTGTTTTATTTGAAAATATAATGGCATGTTATTATAATTAAGTAGAAAATTTAAGACCATTTTTCTATAAGGTGTACAAAGCTCTATGACGACGACACATCAGTTTTTTCAAACGTATCCCCTATATATTAATAGAGAAGCACTCTCACTAAAAAGCTGAGATGTCGCACAAACAGAGCTCTTGTACCATTTGAATAAATGCTCTTACTTCTCATTACTATTAACATAAATATGCTATTGAAATATATGAATTAATGTTTTTTCTATTAGTTTTAAATTATCACTTATATAACCTATTTAATTATTAAAAGTAAACTACATTTCATAAAAAATTATCATTTATTTATTTTTTTGAAATGCTAAAGTTATTCTCCTATTTTGAAAAAATCTGGTGACTATTCAACTATATATATTTTTAAAAAAGAATAAATTATCACAATAATCATAAAAGTTGAAACAACCCTTCCCATTTTTTTTTTATATATAATAATAATTCACTAGTGGTCCTATACCCCCTATTAACCTAGCAACAATCAACTACAGCAGAAAACCAAAGAAACAATTCCATTAAACCAATAAGAATTCCAACAATAATAATCCAATAACCGATAATGCAATAATCCAAACCAACAATGCAATAACCAAGTTCCAGCATCCTACAATGTTCTATCGACTCAACACTAGCAACCTAACAATAACTAGACCACAATCAATCAAGCCTCTAGAACATCTTCCTCCTTATCGCCTTGATTCCACGATCACACTTTACCTTTACCTGCACATCACAAACAACAATTGAGATGCGTAAGTATTATCATAAATACTTAGTGAGGCCATCCTCCCATCTACTAGGTTATACACACAAGCATATGAGACCCTCATGTTTAAGCAAACAAACAAACAGATACAATACATCAAACCACAAAAACCAGTCTCGGATGAGACTGGTGTCGACCGATGCTACATCGGTATCGATCGATGCTTGCACGACATGGTGTCGATTGATGCTACATTGGTATCGATCGATGCTTCTTCTGCAGACGCGAACTGCATGAACAGGAACGTCGATCCTCCGTTTCAAATCATCTCGAAACCGTCCCAAACTCACCCAAACACCTCGGGAACCTATGGGAAACACGAAAACAACGAATCCAAGCAAGCAAAACAACACAAACAACAAAAAAACACCCAAACAAAAGAGATCTCATGCTTAGATCAACCATGGTCAAGCACTCACCTCTTTTACAGGAAGATTGGGTTGAGAAACGGTGGAAACAACAGCTTAGGAAGCTTCTCCTTCGTTCCCAGCAGCAGCTCTCCTTTCTCCAGCCACAGATCTCTCCAAAAACGCCAAGAACAGACCCAGAAACTCACAGAAACGCTTTCTCTCCTTTTTCTCTCTTTCTCACTTAACGACGACAACAAAACTCCCAAAACCCTTAATTCGTCACTTCCTCACTTATAAATGCGATTTAAGGATTTCTAATAGAACCAAACCGAACCAAACAGCAATTAAAACAAATCTGTCGAAACCGGAAAAATGTAGTGTCGATCGATACACCAAGGGTGTCGATCGACACTCATACCAAAAGTATGATATTTGGTTCGCGGATGTTACAATTCTCCCCCACCAATAAGGATTCATCCTCGAATCCCGCAGTACCGACCATCCGTCAAGGATTTCCGTGCCACCGTCAACATGGCCCGCACGTCCTCTGACCGGACTAAACACCGTCATCCAAGGTTTCCCGTGCAACTGTCGCAACAGCCCGCACACCTCCGACTGAACTATGAGATCTCCCTCTAGCCAATATACTCACATCAAAGACACTATTTGCTCACAACTCAGTGCTTCCCCCGTCCATGGTCGCAACCAACGAATCATGCCGGCTCGCTATCAGGCCAATCGCCTTAAGCTACGACATCCAGGAAGTCACTCACACCCAATCCCCCCGCTCTCGGGTCACAACCCTCGAGACATACCGGCTCGCTGCCGAGCTGCGGCTCACAGCTACGGTATCCAGGGAGTCTCAAATATCCCGCTCTTGGGTCGTCACCCTAAAGCGCGCTTTTGGATTGTCATCCGAAGCAACATACCACTCCCACTCTCTGGCCACAAAGTCCATCGAGCTATCGGTATCACATGAGTTGGGCCACACGGCCTTGAGCAAAAACAAATCTGATGCCATCGAGTATCTCCCGGCTAGATCTACCTCAACACTTCCCACAAAAATTCCCCTTTTAGAAACTTTCTAAATTTGGAAACCTCCTTTTTGTGAAAACTTTCTATTTATGGTAACTTCCAAAAATAGAAACCGAGCTATTTCTCTTTTTCCCATGACAACAACAGTCAAACATAACGAAAAATACTCATCTTATTAATCTCAAAATGTCATAATTGTTACAACCTCAACAAAATACAAAAGGAAAAAAATAAGATACAACAATCTCAATCCATCAACCCGCATCCTGAGCACCACCTCATCTTGGTACTTTGTCGCACAACCAACCACCTCTAAGCGACCAAGTATCAAGAGAGATGGGCTGGAATACTCCGTACCCGCTCCAGCCATGGACTACAACTTGGACCCGGCTAGACAAGCTCAAGTCGCGGCCTGCTTCTCAAACCACTTCTTAAACCTTGCCTTCATCCTCGCCTCGGGCTCCCAAGTCTGCTCCTCTACTCCATCACAGTCCCATAGGACTCTCATCAAAGGAATCTTCTTCTTCCGAAGTTCCTTGACTCTCCTCCCGAGCGCCCTCAACGGTCTCGCCTCTAAAGTCATGTTGGACTAGAGAGCCTCAGGAATCTTAGCCAACAACCGATCACCCTCGTGAAGACACTTCCTCAGCATCGACACATGAAATACCTTGTGGAACGCATGCATAACCTCAGGCAACTCCAGCTGGTATGCCACTGGTCCCACCCGCTCAACTACTCTGAACGGACCCATGTACCTCGGACTCAACTTAGTCTCTGTCAATGACCTGTTCGGACCCTGCAACATGGACATCTTGAGGTACACTCTATCACCAACCGGAAACTCAAAATCCTTCCTCCTCTTATCAGCATAGCTCTTCTGCCGATCCTGAGCCTCCTTCATTTTGAGCCTCAGAACCCGAATCTTCTCCGAGGTCTCCTGAACAAAATCCACACTATATATGCTCCTCTCCCGCACCTGAGTCCAACATAACGGTGTACGACACGGCCTACCATACAATGCCTCATAAGGGGTTATCCCAATACTCGCCTGGTAGCTGTTGTTGTAAGCAAACTCCACTAAGCTCAAATGATCTGCCCAATGACCACCCCAATCCAACACGCACATCATCAGTAAATCCTCCAAAATCTGGATTGTCCTCTCCGACTGACCGTCCATCTGAGGATCATAGGCTGTACTCATATGCACCTTTGTGCCCATCTCTGCCTGAAACGCCCTCCAGAACACCAAGGTGAACTTGAAATCTCTATCAGACACAATACTAGCAGGCACACCATGCAATCTGACTACCTCCCTCACGTACTTCTTGGCCAAAACCGCTGCTCCATCAGTTTTTTTGATGGCCAGAAAATGCGCAGACTTAGTCAAACGGTCCACAATGACCCATGTCGCATCAAACGTCCTCGACACAGGCAATCCCACCACGAAGTCCATCATGATCAAATCCCACTTCCACTCTGGAATGGGCAAACTCTGTAATAATCCACCAGGAACCTGATGCTCCGCCTTCACTAGCTGGCAAGTGTCACAGTTCGCCACCCAGTCAGCTATGTCCGCCTTCAACTAGCTAGCTGGCAAATAAGTTTTACAAAGATTGTTAATTTCCTAATCTATAAAGAAAAAAAGAAATTAACAATTTAGAATTGGGAATTAGCCTGTTGTATGGTATGGTTAGGTCCTATTAGTATAAATAAAGGTGTTGGGTCTTGAGAGAAGTTCAACACTTCATAAATTTAGAGATCCTAGCGTTTGAATCTTAAGTTTAAAGAATAGTTTGAAGATTCAAAAAAGGCTATAAGGAGGTTTGTAAGATTCTTAGATCTAGGTTGTGATCTAAGAAGAAACCTTGTAAGAACTTATTTTCTAATAAAGAGAGTTGTTTGAATCCTTGCGCGATACTTTTGTTTTAAACCACATAACTCTTGCGTTTTCAAATGTCTCGTAGTTTAATCTATATTGATAATACCGCTTGAGGTCACGATACATCTTGGTCGCCCTTGGATGAATAGAGAACTTGCTCGAATGAGCCTCTCTCAGTATCTCCTGCCTCAAATCCTCACCCTTGGGCACACAAACCTGACCATGCACAAGGATAGTACCATTAGCAAAAAACTGATACTCCGAACCCGCAGCCTTAGAGGCATTCACCAGCCCCTCATCGCTCTCCTGAGCTAACCGCACTCTGCTCAACAAATCCGCTCGATCAGCTGCCTCCAAACCCAAAGGTTCCTATGAGATAGCACACAAACTCAATGCATTAATCTCACCTACCAACGCCTCCATATCCTGCTCCTGAGCTGAAGGCGCCCGCTTCCGACTCAAGGCATCTGCGACTAGGTTAGCTTTACCAGGATGGTAAGCTATGTCCAGATCATAATCCGCTACTAACTCCATCCAACGCTTCTGCCTAAAATTCAGCTCAGGCTGAGTGAAAATGTACTTCAGACTCTTGTGATCTGTAAATACATGCACCTTCCCGCCATACAGATAAGATCTCCAAATCTTCAGAGCAAAAATCACTGCTGCCATCTCCAAATCATGAGTAGGATAATTAGCTTCATGCTTCCGCACTGGAGCGAAGCATAGGCTATAACCTTCCCCTGCTGCTGATAGACAGGTTTTCACCCAGGGTATCAATTCCCTATGCAGTTGTAGTACAAAGGGTTATCAATCCAAATGGTTGTGTATTGCTAGCAGGAAGGATATGATCAGCACAATACAAGTCAAGCCAAGCAATTAAGGTTTGGGTTCTAACAGTCCTAAAATAAACAAAGTAAAAGAATATAAACAAGTAAACCACACGACCTAAGCACTCGATGCAAGCAATCAAGTACAGGATCGAGTGGGGTGATCGAGTATGCAAGTAAATTATGAACAGCTCGAGGTATTACTCGATGCAGGTTATCGTCTACCTGATCGGGTAAGTGGTCGAGTAAGTAAAGAAAATGCAAGAAATGAAATACAAAAGTTCCTAAGGATGGGGGTAATCCAATCCTAAGTGTTCTAGACCAGTACGGATGCCTTACATGCCTCAAGCAATTATTTCATAGACAATGAACCTCTAAAACCTTGTCACCACACTTTTGCACTAGCAACAATCAACCTTGAACATACTACCACACTGTCGCACTAGCAATATGAACAAGCAGGCATTAAGAACAATTCATTTTTGTCAGTAAACTTAGACTTATCTAATTTTGCCAGTCAGAGTTAAGTATACCTCTAGCATTGACCTAATTAAGCATTTTATCTACTCCTTTCGGCATGTAGCATTGTAAACGCCCTAGATTTAATCTCAACCTTTCGGTCTGTTGACCGCATTAAGAACATCAACCTAGAAGGAAATCTATCAATCATAACAATCAACTAAAGCATCCTAACCGATCAAGAACACCTAATCATCTATCCCATCCCTAGAAACTTTGCTACACTACTCGGACATAGAAAGGAATGAAAAGGCAATCATAATAAACGAAAATGACATTATATTAAAAGATAGAGTAGAGTAGAAAAATTATATGATAAAGATCTAAGAAAACTACAAAATAAAAGTACAAAAACAAGAAGAAAATGTTGAGTCGCTCAGTTCTCTTACAGAAGCTCTCGCTCTCTAGTTTAAGGGTCTGCGGCGTGCTCGTTTGCGAGCTAGGGAAAGAGGGGGTTTATATATGGAAACCCATTTGACCTAGCTTCCCAGACCTGCCCGATGGTCTACTCGATGGGGTACACGAGGGTGAAGTCGGGTAACTCCTCGGGTGGATCTTTGGGTTGCTCCTCGCGCTCTTGGATCCTCTTCGATCGTGTTGGGGTTCGGACTTGTTCTTGTAGCTCGATGGATCCTTCGGGTACATGCTCGAATTGTCCTTGTTTTCCCCCATTTTTGGCTCTTTAGCACTTGTTTTCATCCAATATATGCAAATGCAGAAATGCAACACCTTAAATGCTCTAAAACTTGATTCTTACAGTAAATGACCTAAAAATGCTAAGTTAGAGGTATGAACAATGCAAAATATAGACAAAAAAGGATGCTAAAAACATGTAAATTAGAATGTTATCAGACCCCCAAACTTAAATCTTGCTAGTCCTCTAGCAAGGAAGTAAGAAGGTACGGTTTGAAAGTGGGGACTCATAACCTTAAGATGCTAACCGAAGGATGCAAGCTATAGTTCTTAAAGATAGTTTAATGGTGCTAAGATCAATCAACATACTTACAAATATTTTTATATGCCTATTACCATTCATCGATCTAGCTCAACCTCAAACTAAAGATAAGGAACATCTCTTTCACATTCAATTAGATATTTGGTGAATTCTTGCAAATGGAAGGTGAATCAGGCTCAATCGGTTTCAATGGTAAGACTTTTCGATAAGGTGGTTTCAAGCAAATTCTTTAGGTGGTTTTCTCTCAAAAAGTGGAATGCTAGACAGTCGTGAAAACTATCTAAGACTGAGAACAATTTGGGCATACAAAGCTTAACTCTTGAAGATCTACCCTTTTCTCATACATTCATCATATTTTTTTTTATTTAAACCTCCTAGAATTTAACTACCCACACCCTTGATTTTAACTCTTTTTTCTTTTTTTACTCCCTAAAGTTTAGACTTTTAGACTTTAAACTTCTAGCTCTTAATCTCTTTTTTTTTTCTATTTTCTTTTAATCTTTGCTAGACTCCTAATATACATATATTCTTTTCTTTCTTTCTAGGAGACTATAGCAAGAATTTTTTTCTCTTTTTTTTTTTTTTTTTTTTTTTACTTAGAGACTTAGAGCTAATTAATTCTAACCTTAGGGACTTTCTTCTTTTATTTTTTTTATTTTTTTTATTATTCCACAACCCAACCCCAAATAAACATTCTAACCACCTATATTTCAAAACCGAATCTATTAGCTAGTTCAAATCTAATTTAGCTAAATCAAGAGGCAGTTCTTTGTCGTTCCCAATACTCTCAAGGTTTCACAACCTATAGCACAATGAAAGGGGCCTCACTCAACAATTCACAACAAGGTTTGAAAGAAAGGTTTGGGTTCATGGGTAGGACAAGTGAATCGGGTTAACAGAAAAGATTGGCAAAAAGTGGAGTGCTAACCCGAGTTTAGAGTTACCATGAGCAAGTATTCAAGTTCCATAAGCAAGACAATTAAAGTTCAAATTAAATCCAATAATATAGAGATGTTCTAATGTTCAAGCAAGTGGAGGAAGCATTCAATCGACACAAAGGGTCTAACCAAAGATTTTTCATTTTTTTCTAAAGATTGATCTAGCAACAATAAACTGTGACTAAGGGCTATAGCTTCAATCCTAAGGTTTGATTTTTAAACAAGGTGGTTTAAATCATTGTCCCCTAAGATGCATATGCAACAATCCTATATGAAACAAACTAGACTCAATCCTAATATGTAAATGCAACTACATGAACACTTTCTTCTTTTTTTTTTTTTTTTGAAAATTTTTCAAATTTTTTTTGGGTTTTTAATGCACATAAATACAGACTCAAATGAATAAAACTAACATGCAAAAATTTGAAATAATAAAAATAAGAAAATAAAACACAATGTTAAATACATTCTAGGACCCTTCCCCAAACTTAAATTACACAGTCCCTGTGTAAATAAAAGTTGGAAAAGAATCCAAGAATCACACAAGTTGAATTAAACTAAATGCAATGGTATATACAAGTGTTGGATGAAGTAGGTACCTCATGGGTTGGTGAAGAAGGAGGTTGCAACAGCCTCCATACTTGCCAACGTGTAGCCAGGGTCGTCTCCGGCTTCAGCAGGTGCCGGTGTTTGCTCGTCAGAGAGCTCAGTAATGTGCACGGACGACCTACTCGGACCAGCATCCGAGGTGTTGATCGAGGGTGGGATCGCGTATCTCATCGTGTAGGGCATCGGGTAGTAAGATGGAAATAGCGGAAGAGGTCCAGAATGATCACCCGTGTATCCACTTGCAGGGTGCATCGTGTATGGCATCGTGAATGGCATCTGGTACGGTGGAGGGAGAATTCCAGCATAATCACCCGATTGGGTGCTCGATGGGTGCATCGGATAGTGCATCGTGTATCCCATCGGGTTGGGCATCGGGAAGGCGTCAGAGTGGCTTTTCCTTGATGCTTTTGGTCGGGTGATGTCCTCCTCAGCTTGGGGCTCGTATGATGATGCTCTTTGAGATTCTGGAGGTGGCAGTCCTCGAGTTCCTCCTAGCGGTCCGCTTCTCCCCATCCAAGTAGGTGCTTGTGCCGAGGTAGGAGCTCAGGCACAGCTAGCCTTGTCTTGCAACTCCTTATCTGACCTCCCATTATCTTCACCGAACCGGCAAGATTCTTCACCTTATTCACCAGGAACTTGTTCATTTTCTTCAGCCAGCCAATTCTCTTGTGAGCTTCCCTCACTCCAACTGGTTGCTTTTGAGAGCATGCATACTCCTCAAAATCAAACTCCTCCGAGCTATCTCCTTGTCTCTGCCCGGTCTCCTCTCTCTTCTCAGCTTCGGACTCCTCCTCCGGGTTGTACAGCTCTTCCAACGGTGGTGTGAAGTCAATATTGTTTCCTAGCCAAACCTTGGTGCATATGACATTGGGTAAAACCATTTGAGCAGCTCCGGCGGTTGGATGGACAAATTTGAACAATGTCATGTCATTAGGCCTCTCATAGGCCAAAAATCTCGCCAGCACAAGGTAGTCCGCATCCAGCCACCTTGGTTCGTGAACAACTCCCTTCAAGGGCACATCGCATGCCACTAAGATTGGTGTGACAAGTCCCCCAATAGAGATCTCTCCGCCTCCTTCTCTCCTTTTCACCGCCCACGATTTCAAGTACAGGAATTGATCGAGTAGCACGAACAACATACTAGTATCAGCTATGTCTCCTACTAGTGGTGTTCCATCCCTAGCACTATCCAAAACTCCACACAGTGCAATATCTAACAACTGAAGCTCATGGTCGTTCACATTCCCAGTCTCTTTTCTAGCAAAAAGAGTGCATGCGAGGGACTTGTGAAAATACCTCAAAACAGAGCTCCTTATTTGAGCGGATTTGGAGCTTGTGGACTTGTAGGGGTGCTTGTCTCCTATTGTCAGCCATAGGGATCTCATCTCTTCCTTGCTGACCTCCATACCTTCCCCACTACAAGCTTTGAAGCCATACAGCTTCTCCATCTCCTTGAAACTGAGTCGGTAGTCTTTGTTCCTCACGGAGAAGGTGATGAACCCAATCCCCCCATCGGGTAGTAGGGTCGGGTGGTCCTCGAAATAGTGCAGCTTCAAGGTTGAAAGGAAGTGGACCGTCTCCTCCTCATATGCTTCTAGGTGGGATCGCATCATCTGGCCCAGGTGGCACATATCGAACAGAAATTCTACATCTCTAGCGATTCCCAATTTCTTCATTGTCTCACGGTGAGGGTATCGGGTACCAACAAAGCTCATCTTCCGGAAGACCTTGAATAGTCTCGCCGGAGTGTCTACTTCCTTTTGCTTCAGCCTCCGCAAGGCTTGGCGGGTTCTCTCTCTCTGCTCCTCTTCTCTTTCTCTTTCCTCCTCCTCGGCGTGTTGATCTTCTTCCTCAACTGCTCTCTCAACCACCTTCTCAGCCTTCTCCGAAGCCGGTCTCTTCCCCCTTGCAATTGCGGCTCTACTCCTTGATCGAGAGGTTTGGACCTCACCTTGTTCTTCTCCTCCAGCATCAGAATCGACCTCCATAGGGTCGGTAAGTGTCTTTTCGGACGTAGACATGTCCCTACGTTGAGGAGAACGGCGGACAGCACTCGCCATTGGACTCGGTGAGCGAACTCGGTGGCCTACTCGATCGGTTACACGAGCATCAGGTCGGGTGGTGGATCGAGTTATGCATCGGGTAGGGGAGGCTAAACGTCCACCCAACGGTTGGGAATGTGGAACGTTTCCTCTCCCTTGTGATTCTTGAACTTCGGCGGCGTCTCCTCCAGTTGTAGCAGCGGCGGAGGTGGATCTTCCTCCCTTCCTTTGGTAGGTTCTAGCGGTTGGCTCCATGTCGATTCCTTGAGAAGAAAAAGAAAGGCTAATTCTCAAGGTTAATAGGGTTAGTCTCCAAAAAAAATCGAATGAGCTTGGAATCGAGAGAGAAGAATAGAAACTTATGGAAATTGAAAAGCTTAAGAGAATAAGGGAGACTTATTGGTGATGAAGAGGGAGAAGGGTTCGACTCCCTTAAATAGGCTAGGATTTCGGTTGGTGGGCTTCACCAAGAGTGGGCTTCCTTGCGGAATTCGGACTCCACTCGCTATCCAAGCAGGAACACGATCAGGCGCGTCGAGTACGGTGTCGGGTTGACGCTCGGGTTTACCAATTCCCACTTTCCAATTTTCCATTTTTTTTTTTAAATTTGCAAAAAGAAAAAAGTTAAATAAAAGCAAACAAAGCAAATAAACTAAAATTAAAAGATACCTTTCGGACTTCCTCCCAAGTGAGCTTGTTTAAAGTCACTAAACTTGACTCTTCATGCTCCTTAAGCATGGGATCCATGTGGATGAGGTTCTGGAATCCTCTCCACAACAGTAGGCTGGTTCAAAAGGTCTTCCAGATTTTGTCCAGGTTCCAAGGCAAATGTGGTTTTGACCTCTTCAAGATGTTGCACTTTCCTTTGTTTGGTCTTGGTGGAAAAAGCTTGACCATCAATGGTTGGCCTCTTAACCCCCTTCTTCACATCAAATTCCATCTTGAGATGATCACCATGCTCTATCCTGATCTTGCCTTGTTTCACCTTGATCGCAGCACCAACTGTTGCCAAGAATGGTCTTCCTAGAATCAGTGGATCATCTGGTTCCTTGTCCATATCCAGGATCATGAAGTCGGTAGGCACTTCCAGTCTCCCAATCCTTAGACCATCTCCAATGGTTTTCTCTATTTTTTCCTCTATAATAGGGGAACTCTATAATAGAGGTAAGTTTTACTCCAATGCTCCTCTATAAAATAGAGATTGCTATTTTTCCTTTATTTATTGAGGAACCTTTGTAAAAAAAAAATAGGGTTCCTCTATAAATAGAGGAAAAAATAGCAATCTCTATTTTAGAGGTGAGAATAGAGGTACTTGAGAGTAAAACCCACCTCTATAATAAAGAAACTCTATAATAGAGGCAAAAATAGAGGACCATTGGAGATGTCCTTAGAGGCAGATTCTCCAGAATACCAATCGGATGCCTCACTGTTCTATCGGCTAGAACCAAATACAGCTTACTTGGTTTGAAATCAGTGAATCCCAGCTTGTTAGCAACTGAAAGCGGCATAATACTGACCGAAGCTCCAAGATTACACAAACAGCTCTTGAAGATCCGAAGTCTTATCGAACACGGCAAGGTGAAAGAGCCAGGATCTTTAAGTTTTTCCTCAATTCTCACCTCAGGATCCAAGCAAACTCCACTTCTCAGAATCTCAAATCTGATTTCCTTGACAGCTTCCTTAACCTCATCCTCCAATCTAGCTGCTTCCTTAGCAGCTTCCTGCTGAAGCTCGTGTGGGGGCAAAAGCTTAGGTGGTGGAGCTTTGCGCTTAGCCATACGCTCTACAAGCGCCTCCAACTGGATGTCAAGTGCAGCATTGAACCTTTCCTCCAACTCCCCTCCTACCAGTGCAGGTGGTTGAGGCTGATCTCCCTTCTCAACATCTACTCGATGCCTCATCCAATCAACACCATCGTGTAGGTCATCGGGTTCCACTTCGGGTTGTTCTTCAGTTTGTGATTCTCGAACCAGTGCTCGATCATCAACTCGATCAGTCTCTTCGGGTGAAGGCTCGGGTTCATACTCGGATATATAGTATTTGGCCTCATTTTTCATTGAGTTCTCCACATACTCCCCATCTTGATCATCACTGTCCCCAGTGAGGTAATCCTCATAATCATCATCTAGGAAAATGGCCTGAGCAGTCGCATAATCCTTGGGGTTTTGAACAGCTTTACCTGGGAGTTGATTGATCTTTGGTGCAGGTTGGTTGTTATGGTGGCCTTCCAGGTATCGAACCTTTGTGTTGAGTGATTCGTACTTCGCATTGAGGTCATTGTATCCTGAGTCGATCTTGTTGCTCATCTCCGCGAACCGTTTTGCAATGTCCATAGAAGCTGTAGCCTGTTGCTGAATCATTTGCTGAATAAGACCTCGTAACTCAGCTTCTTGTGATTGGTTTGGTGGACCTTGCTGATGTTGGAATCCAGGTGGTTGGTTGTAGGTCCCTGTGTATTGCTGCTTAGGTGCATAGCCTTGGTTATACTGGACAAAAGGCATCTGTTGGGTCTGGTTCCCTTGAACTGCAGATGGATAGGTTTGATCCTGAGGATTCGCAACATTCGTCCGAGAAGACAGATTCGGATTCAGCTTGAAGTTGTTGTACCCTCTGTTGTAACCTCCTTGGTTGTTGATGTAGTTAACATCCTCTAGCTGCATAGTCTCCCCATCTTGTTGTTGAAACTGCTCTTCCTCAGATATAGCATGAACATGCTTCTGCTGGTTGAGGAGCTGATCGAGCTTGTCGTTGAGGGCTTTCATGTCCCTCTTATACTTGGCATCTTCCTCTCCTGTAGATCACATAGAGCGATCATATTCCTCATTGTAGTTGCCATCAGATTGAGCCAAGTTCTCAACTAGGTCCCAACCTTCATCAACATCCTTGTTGAAGAAGTTACCATTACTTGCGGTATCCAGCAACATCCGTATCTTGGAGACTACTCTTCTGTATAGTGTGCTCAGCAATGAAGCATTACTGAAGTCGTGATGTGAACATCGAGTAGTGTACCCCTTGAAACGTTCCCAAGCTTCGTTGAACGTTTCATTGTTCTTCTGTACAAAGCCAGAAATCTCATTTCGCAGCCTTGCGGTTATGGAGTTGGAGAAGAATTTGGCGAGGAATGCCTTCTTGCACGCTTCCCAAGTGGTGATGGACTCCTTAGGGAGCGATTTCTCCTAGATGCGTGCTTTATCTCCCAAAGAGAATGGGAAAAGCCTGAGCTCGAATCCATCTTCACTGACTCCATTTATCTTAGTGAGGCTACAGAGCCTATCAAATTCATCCAGATGATCCAATGGGTCCTCCATTGGCAGTCCATGAAACTTGTTGCTCTGTATCATCTGGATAAGACTACTCTTGATTTCAAAATTGTTGTTCTGCACAGCTGGTGGCACAATGCCATTCCTCTGAGTGTAAGTAGTCGGAGCATCTCCTGCTCCTATGTTGGTCCTTGCTTGAGGAGCTCGTGGACCGTTCTGATTATTGATCGTCTCCTCAATGATTGATGGTTCCAGTTGAACTTGCTGTTGTCTGAGTAGCCGAGGTCTGACGATGTTGTCGAAGAAAGGACTCAGGTTCTGGCTACCTCTGGATCGTGTTTGCATGCAGGTAAGTATCCGAGTGTGTACACGAGGATCAACTCGATCCAGGTGATCGGGTGACCGGTCGCGTGGGTGCTCGGGTTGTACCTGAGATTCAAAACAAACAAAAGCGAAAGCAAACAAGTCAATATCCGAAACAAATATAAACAAATGAACTTGATCTAGCAAGTCCTGAAATCCTAAACGTAGCAAAATTAAAACAACCAAATGGCAACGACGCCAAATTGATAGACAGGTTTTCCCCCAGGGTATCAATTCCCAATGCAGTTGTAGTACAAAGGGTTATCAATCCAAATGGTTGTGTATTGCTAGCAGGAAGGATATGATCAGCAAAATACAAGTCAAGCCAAGCAATTAAGGTTTGGGTTCTAACAGTCCTAAAATAAACAAAGTAAAAGAATATAAACAAGTAAACCACACGACCTAAGCACTCGATGCAAGCAATCGAGTACAGGATCGAGTGGGGTGATCGAGTATGCAAGTAAATTATGAACAGCTCGAGGTATTACTCGATGCAGGTTATCGTGTACCTGATCGGGTAAGTGGTCGAGTAAGTAAAGAAAATGCAAGAAATAAAATACGAAAGTTCCTAAGGATGGGGGTAATCGAATCCTAAGTGTTCTAGACCAGTACGGATGCCTTACATGCCTCAAGCAATTATTTCCTAGACAATGAACCTCTAAAACCTTGTCACCACACTTTTGCACTAGCAACAATCAACCTTGAACATACTACCACACTGTCGCACTAACAATATGAACAAGCAGGCATTAAGAACAATTCATTTTTTTCAGTAAACTTAGACTTATCTGATTTTGCAATTCAGAGTTAAGTATACATAGAAACAAATGAAAAGGCAATCATAATAAACGAAAATGACATTATATTAAAAGATAGAGTAGAGAAGAAAAAGTATATGATAAAGATCTAAGAAAACTACAAAATAAAAGTAAAAAAACAAGAAGAAAATGTTAAGTCGCTCAGTTCTCTCACAGAAGCACTCGTTCTCTGGTTTGAGGGTCTGCGGCGTGCTCGTTTGCGAGCTAGGGAAAGAAGGGGTTTATATATGGAAACCCATTTGACCTAGCTTCCCAGACCTGCCCGATGGTCTACTCGATGGGGTACACGAGGGTGAAGTCGGGTAATTCCTCGGGTGGATCTTCGGGTTGCTCCTCGCGCTCTTGGATCCTCTTCGATCGTGTTGGGTTCAGACTTGTTCTTGTAGCTCGATGGCTCCTTCGGGTACATGCTCGAATTGTCCTTGTTTTTCCCAATTTTTGGCTCTTTAGCACCTGTTTTCATCCAATATATGCAAATGCAGAAATGCAACACCCTAAATTCTCTAAAACTTGATTCTTACAGTAAATGACCTTAAAATGCTAAGTTAAAGGTATGAACAATGCAAAATATTGACAAAAAAGGATGCTAAATAAAAGTAAATTAGAGTGTTATTAGCTGCATAAGCACACAACCTAACCCCACTCTAGAAGCATCTGTATACACAACGTAAGGCTCGTTCTGCTCAGGCAGTGCTAACACCGGCGCGGTAGTCAACATCTGCTTGAGGCTTGCAAAACTCGCCTCACACTCCGGTGACCACACAAATGGAACCTCCTTCCCTGTAAGCTTAGTCATCGGCTGAGCCATACTCCAAAAACTCCGAACAAATCTCCTGTAGTAGCCCGCTAACCCCAGAAAACTCCGGATCTCAGTGGCACTCTGCGGCCTCGGCCACTCCCTGATGACCTAAATCTTCTCGGGATCCACCGAAACTCCCTCTGCAGAAACAATGAGGCCTAAGAACCCCATCTCACGCTGCCATAAACTGCATTTACTCAGCTTAGCAAACAACTTCTGCTCCCGCAGCTTCTCCAGAACTGCTCTCAGATGTACTGCATGCTCCTCAGGACCCTTGGAATATACCAGGATGTCGTCGATGAAAATGATGACTGACACGTCCAGAAACTCCTGGAACACGCTGTTCATCAATCTCATAAACGCATCAGGCGCGTTTGTCAAACCGAACGGGATCACCACAAACTCATAATGCCCGTATCTTGTCCTGAAGGTGGTCTTCCTCACATCTGCCTCATGTATTGGAATCTGATGATAACCTGATGCTAAGTTGATCTTGGAGAACCAAGTAGCACCCCTCAACTGATCCAACAACTCATCAATTCTCAGAAGAGGGTACTTGTTCTTCACAGTTACTCGGTTCAAGCCCATGTAGTCGATACACAACCGGAAACTCCCGTCCTTCTTCTTAACAAACAGCACCGGTGCTCCCCACGGTAAACAACTAGGACGAATAAAACCCTTACTCAGCAAATCCTCCAGCTGCTTCTTCAGCTCTGCCATCTCTGCTGGAGCCATCCTGTAGGGCGCCTTAGAAAACGGCGTTGTCCCTGGTTCCAACTCTATTATGAAGGGATCAGACCGAGATAGTGGTAACCCCTGCAACGACTGGAACACATCCTCAAACTCCTCCACAACCCGAATACCTCCAACAGAAGACTGCCCCACTGACTCTGGCATCAAAATTGTAACCAAATAGGCCTCACGCCCCTTCTCGATCATCTTCCCAGCCTGCATAGCCGAGATCACGAGACTCCCGAAGTCGGTCTAATACCCTGAAAAACCAACTTCCCTCCTGGATGCTCAAATTCCACTCTACCCCGATAGCAATCCAAATGCACTATATGCCGATGCAACCAATCCATCCCAAGAATCACATCATACAATTCCACTAGACTGATAAGCAAATCCGCTGGCTACTTCTCTCCTGCGATCTGAATATCAACTCCTCTAGCTTGTCCAATAACTCTCAGGAACTTGCCTCCCGCAACTCTGACAACTCATGTACGCTCCCTGGAATCCCCTCTGATTCCCGCACTCTCTGCACACTCTGGAGTGATGAAGCTATGAGAAGCTTCAGAATCGAACATAACATGAGACTTAAACCCGTCCACCAACAAGGTTCCTACACAAACCTCATGTGTTGAGAACCTAACATTCGATCACAAGCAAAAACAAACATAATCTGAACTATTGAATTGACCAAGTTAGGATCTCAGAAGTTATACCTGCGATCGCTCCTGCACTAGTGCCACCGGTCTCCACAGTCGAGTACACCTGTGACGTTGGCTCGATCCAACCCACCGGTTACACACTATGCTGCACACCCTGCTGCACTCCTGGCAGACCTCCAGCCTGCACCGCTGCTACTGCCATCTGCTGCAACTTGGGACAACAAGGCTTGATATGCCCCATCTCTCTGCAGTAGTAATACACTCGGGTATCTATCCGCGGCTCCGTCACCGCCCGCTGCTCTGTCACTGCCCGCTGCTCACCTCTCAGTGGACAGTTGGTCACCTTGTGGTCCCTGCTACCACCCAAAACATCTCGAACCACCGTACCTCGATCTCTGCATATCATCAAACTTCCGCTTCTGCCCATGCGTAGGCTTGCCGTCCTTGCTAGGAACAGAATGCGGCTGAGACCGCTGTGGATGCACCGAAGAACTGACTACAACCACCTGGGACCTCAAGTCGTCCTCTAACCCAGCTGCAAACTCAACCAGCTCTGCTCTCGTAGCATAGCTCCTCACTCTGCACCGAGTCCTCAGATCATCCCGCAGAGCCAAAAAGAACCTCCGCACCTGAGCCGACTCTGGCTCCCATGCCCGGCCTGCATACCGCACAAGCCGACTGAACTCTGCATCCAGCTCCCGCACTGTACGGTCCCCCTGTGTCAACCCCAAGAACCGTGCCTTCATACGATCAAGAGCCTCCTGTGGAAAATACTTGGAGTTAAACTCCCTCACAAAATCCCCCCAAGTCATATCCCGCTGCACCCTCTGTGCTGTCACCGACCTCCACCACACACGTGCATCACCTGAAAAGTAGTACACTACCAAATCCACCCTGAACTGGTCGGGACACCGAAGCGAAAGAAAAAGATCCGCCATCCGCTCTCTCCACTCATCCGCTACACTCGGATTTTTACCTCCCGAGAAATACCTTGCTCCCACTCGCTGCAGCTGCACCATCATCTGCACATACTGAGCATCTACTACCTTGGCCCCCGGCTGCACACCTGCCTGCAAACCTGCCACAGGCTGCACCGCTGGAACCTACCCACCAACCACTGGCGGCACTACTAGAACCTGTCCATCAATCACCGGCGACACCACTGGATCCTGCCCACCAACCACTGGCGGCACTACTGGATCCTGCCCACCAACCACTGGCGGCACTACTGCTGGAAGTCGCTCCAAAACCTGAGCTAGCAAGCCCATCAAGACATCCTCCCTGCCTGGAGCACCCCCTGCTGCAACCCCCACACCCGGGGCAACAACGTGACCGACACCAGGCCCATCCGCCCTGCCGTCACCCAAACCAGCCTGGTTTCCAGACACAGTATGATGAACCTGTGACTCCGCTACCTCCTCACTGGCCATGCTCTGGGTCACACTCTCACTGGCCTCGGGAACCTGACCTCGTCCCCGATCATGACCAGGACCACGACCACGTCCACGACCACGACCACGACCGCAACCAACAACATCCTCACCTCTAACCATCTGTATCACCAAGAACAGAAGGCTAAGCAACAAATATTTCTAATAACACCAGAACACAACTCATCGTGGAATCACAAAGCAGGCTCGAAGAGGATGTTCTAGGACCTCATGCCACACACAATTGACTAACTCACACAATCAACTCTAGCATGAAATCCTGAACATCAACAGCAAAAGCACAGTGAACCCTAGTCCTAGAACCGTAAGGGCTCTGATACCAAAATGAAACAACCCTTCCCGTTTTTTTATTTTTTATATATAATATTAATTCACTAGTGGTCCCATACCCCCTATCAACCTGCAACAATCAACTACAGCGGATAACCAAAGAAACAATTCCATTAAACCAATAAGAATTCCAACAATAATAATCCAATAACCGATAATGCAATAATCCAAACCAACAATGCAATAACCAAGTTCCAACATCCTACAATGTTCTATCGACTCAACACTAGCAACCTAACAATAGCTAGACCACAATCAATCAAGCCTCCAGAACATCCTCCTCCTAATCGCCTTGATTCCACGATCACACTTTACCTTTACCTGCACACCACAAACAACAATTGAGATGCGTAAGTATTATCATAAATACTTAGTGAGGCCATCCTCCCATCTACTAGGTTATACACACAAGCATATGAGACCCTCATGTTTAAGCAAACAAACAAACACAAACAATACATCAAACCACGAAAACCAGTTTCGGATGAGATTGGTGTCGACCGATGCTACATCGGTATCGATCGATGCTCGCACGACATGGTGTCGATCGATGCTACATTGGTATCGATCGATGCTTCTTCTGCATACGCGAACTGCACGAACACAAACGTCGATCCTCCGTTTCAAATCATCTCGAAACCGTCCCAAACTCACCCAAACACCTCGGGAATCTATGGGAAACACGAAAACAACGAACCCAAGCAAGCAAAACAACACAAACAACAAAGAAACACCCAAACAAAAGAGATCTCATGCTTAGATCAACCATGGTCAAGCACTCACCTCTTTTACAGGATGATTGGGTTGAGAAACGGTGGAAACAACAGCTTAAGAAGCTTCTCCTTCGTTCCCAGCAACAGCTCTCCCTTCTCCAGCCACAGATCTCTCCAAAAACGCCAAGAACAGACCCATAAACTCACAGAAACTCACAGAAATGCTTTCTCTCCTTTTTCTCTCTTTCTCACTTAACGGCGATAACAAAACTCCCAAAACCCTTAATTCATCGCTTCTTCACTTATAAATGCGATTTAGGGATTTCTAATTGAACCAAACCAAACCAAACAGCAATTAAAACAAATCTGTCGAAACCGGAAAAATGTAGTGTCGATCGATACACCAAGGGTGTCGATCAACACTCATACCAAAAGTATGATATTTGGTTCGCGGATGTTACAAAAGTAAATTACATACCACAAACAATTTAACTTATTCACCTATTTAAAATTTTAAAACACAAAACTTATTCTCCGGTTTCAAGTATCAAAAACTAATTATCACAATATAATCTTAAAAATAAATAAAATTTAACAAACAATTTTAAATCTATTCACCAATTAAAATTTTTGAAAAACAAAAACTTTGTCTTCTATATAAAAAATCTAATGACTATTTAAATATATGTGACTCAGCAATCTTAACATGGTATCCATGTTATTGAATTTTTTAAAAACCCTAGAACAATCATTTTTCCTACGAATTTTCACCAGAACTACACTTTTTGATTATTTACCACTTTTTATACAGTTTTCTCATTGTATTTTTACACTTAGGATTAGTTTAAATTAATTTGGTTATTCTAAAAAATATTGCTTTAACAATTTAATGGCATAATAATGTAGATAACAATGTGAAACATAAAGATGTGAATTTGATTTTAGAAACACAAAAGACATCAAAACTTTCTTCACCAAGTTAAAATTCTTTTTCACGTTTAAATAGTTCACGGGTGAAACATATTATACAAAATAAACGCAAACTCGAATAAACAAAAAAAATAAACTTTACTTACAGATTTTGTTTTACACAAACAAATCTAAAATCTCAAATAAAAATGTTATTTATAATATTTTATTTGAATCGATTTATCCCACACTATGTACGGGTTGATACCTAGTATTTCTCTATTAATATAACATAACCAAAATCCTAAAATATTAACAAATTCTTTAAAATCTAAGTTGAATATCCCCTCTCCATCATTCTTAATTAATTAAGTAAAACCATCTAACCAGTTGTAGTTTCTTTTTTCCTTTATTTTTTTTTTGCAACGACCAACCATTTTCCATATATATTAACAAAGTGTTGATGTAGTTGGAGAGTTTAATATTACATAGATAGTTTTTCCTATTTATTTACCTATCAAGTATATATATTTAAAATATTCATGTTTAGTTATTATTTTTCTTTATTTCTGGTAATGGGGCATAAATATTTTTATTGCTATATATATATATACTAGATTAAAATCTAAATTAGTTATTGAATGAGTACCAAATTTTTTTTTATAGTTTAAAACATAACTCATAACTCATAAGAGAACCGCATGGAAACTAATTTACTTAATTTTTTGGCAACACATGAAACAATAACACCCATTTTTCAGTTAATCAATTAATTATCATATATACCCGTAGAACATACCAATTCCAACACAAACTAATCACGAAAAGTCCAAATTCAGTTCATAAATAAATTACCAAAAACTCAACCAAACAAATATCAGAAAATTATTCAACATAAAATCTACCAATAAAACAAAAACAATAAACCAATAAAAACCACCAAAACGAAACCTTTCATCATCATTTTTCTTTCTCATGATTCCACGATCATCTCTTTTTTTTTTATAAATATAAAAAAATATATAAATATTATCACATATACTTAGTGAGGCGATCCTCTCATCTACGAGTTATACACACAAACAAAAAGAGTGCAAAACAATAATCAAACTGTGACACCCAGGTATCAAAGACTTGCGGAGAGGTTTAAAATAATTAATTTGGCCACCTATATCACCAAAGTGCACTTATCTTTTCAGTCAAGGGTCCTGAGAGAACTCTAGATTTAAGTGTGCTTGAGCTAGAGTAGATCAGGATGGGTGAGTTTCCGGGAAGTGACTGTTGGAACTGTGCGAGTGAGGACAAAACATAGAAAAAGATCATGTGGTGATTTGTACGGACGGTAATAATTATTTAAAACCTCTCGGACGTAGCAAAACTGACAGTCAGATATGGATGGGCTCAAGAGCCTAGTGAGAGGATGTGAGGCCTATTAAGAAAGGTGGACCCATGGACTGGGATTCACTACAAGAAAAATCAACATTCATAGCACACGATAAATGCTATCACATGTGTTTAATAGCGTTTTTATTAATGCTATGTTCTCTGCAGCTTAGCCCTGGGCATTCAGTAAACCAAAATCGATTTCATTCAATAAACCGATCAATAACCATTAACAAAAAGAGACCAATCTTTATGATTCTGTTTATGATTGTTTATGGTTGTTCATCTCCATCTTTATGATTCTGTTTTCTTTTTTCCCATTGATTTTCTTCTGGAGTCTGAAACCCTTCTCCTTGGTCATCAAACTCAAATCCATCTGCATCATTATCTCGATCATGTTGATGTGGAGATGATGAATCCATCTGCTAATTGTGTAAAAAAAAAAATAAGTTAGTGAAAGAAAACACCATGTCACTATCGATCATTGATCACACAAAACAAATGCTCACACAAACAAGACCACTATCGAACACACATCAAAGACCACCATCGATCACACAAACAAGACCACCATTGATCACACAAACAAAACCCATCGATCACAAATACAAAACCCATCGATCACACATGAAACATGAAGCTAAACTAAAATAGAACCCAATCAAATGATCAAACTAAAACAATACAAGACATGAAGCTAATCTAAAACAGAAACCAATCAAATGATCAAACTAAAACAATACAAGACATGAAGCTAAACTAGAACAGAACCCAATCAAATGATCAAACTAAAACAATACAAGACATGAAGCTAAACTAGAACAGAACCCATTTAAATAATCAAACTAAAACAATACAAGACATTGAAGCTCAAACACAAACAAAACCCATCGATCACAAAAACAAAACACATCGATCACACATGAAACAAGAGGCTAAACTAAAACAGAACCCAATCAAATGTTCAAACTAAAACAATACAAGACATGAAGCTAATCTAAAACAGAACCCAATCAAATGATCAAACTAAAACAATACAAGACATGAAGCTAAACTAAAACAGAACCCAATCATGCTTTACTCAACAATACAAGACAAAAACACATACAAGTCAAAACAAATGATGAATAAGTCAAAACAAATTCTGGGTACAGAACACATCTCCGTTTTTAATAATTGATACAAGATGATTTGCAGAGCACATGATTGATAATAGCGATAGAACACATAACATTGCACAACACAAGATTTGCAGAGCACTTGATTTGCAAATCGATCAACCGAACAAACAAATCCAAAAACCCACATAAATTGATACAAGATACAATAGAAATTGAAACAGAGTAGAACTCATAGACAAAAATTGATACAAGATACAACAAAAATAATCACATGTGAATGTCTCCGTGAATTCTCAGACAGAGGAGATGAGTAGCAGTTTAGGTTTTCCAGCTTGAAGAATGGGGATTAAATCCTGATAAATAGTGTTTATAGACCTTGTAACTGGAAAACGAACCGGCGGTGAGAGGTAAAAGCAACAAAGCAAAACAATTTTATTCGTTATAGTGAGAGATCGTAGGGATAGGGGTTATGCAAAACAACTCTTAGCTCATCGAGTTTTGATCGGATTTTGATCGGATTTCGGGTAAAACCGGATCGGGTTCGGGTTTCCGATTTTCAGAAATCCTAAACCCATTTGGGTTTTTTCTTCTTTCGGATATGGGTTCGGGTCAAGTTTTTTGGATCGGATTCGAGGATCAGGTTTTGGGTCCAGATATTTTGCCTAGGGCTATCCGCAACTATCTTAGGTGTCACCTCTATTATAGCGTCGTGACATGTTATTATATGACGTTCTTTCATAACATTAACCAAATGCTATAATATTGTTTTCTGTAACACATATTTCGTGCTATTTTATATTATGCCATAGCATTTTTTGTTTGCTATATGGAATTCTTTAATTTTTAATTTGATTTTTTATAATTTATATATTTGACCATAGTTTTGCAGACTTTATTTAACTGGATTGATATTAAAAAAAATTATTTCATAAATCATCAACATACATAACATAACGTTAATATAAGCAAGTCTTACATATCATACGAAGTCTTATAATATGCTGCCCTGTTTTATCCAAAAAGCTAACATTATAACTTATAATGATAGAGACAAACTTCGATCTCTTAAGTCTCTTCTCCTCTATCGCCTTCCCATCAAAAGCCGTACACACGTCTGAAGAACTGTTCCTGTTAGCATTCCCATCCAGATTCCATGTAATCATGTGTATATACATCAACTTAAAGCTTATGTTTTCGATTTGTTTTTTCATTGCAGTTCAAGAGTATACATAGTTACATACCTCTACTCTAAGTTCCCTCTTGTAGATGAGCAATAAAACAAAGAGGTATTACCACATATATAGAAACACCCAATGTTCAACTATGCCTTGCCATCCATGGGCTTTGCTCTAACCGAAGCTATTGCATTGTTTGACCAACAGCTACAGCTTTTGTACCAATATTAAAATGGTTGTTCCTTCTTCTCTCTGTATACACCTCCAACATCGCTAATAGTTGTTTCTTCTCTCTATATAACATTAAAAACAGATAAACTCACATTGCAACTGAAAATTTTAATACCACAACTACTCACAAATCTTTGGCCTAGATAAACTACTCACAGTTTACGTCACAAATTATTAATGGAGAAGAGAGTTTTACCTCTTTGTATGTTGTTATCTTCTTGGATTCCAACTTTTGACAAACTGAGAAAATCCAGATGAATGTGCAATTGATCAAAATTAATACAATACTTTCAACTCGTTAATACAATACTAAGGTGCTTTTGTGGTAAAGAAAAGGAAGATATTCACTAACCCAAAACGTTGACAGATCAAATAAAGAAATTTTAGCTCAAACTCAAAAATCAGAGACTTATGGGTGAGTAGAATCAACACTAAAGTTATCTATAAAACAAGTAGAGAATCGGATAAACAAAGCATTCACCTTATATCAGCCATAATTTCGACATTATAATCACCAATGTGTAGTTCATAGAATAAAAGCTTTCAAGCGGAAGATGGCTTGCTCATTATCCGCCCTAGCAAAGTTAAAAAATGTAAGTAGCACGAGATAGGTAAGTGACTTACATGGTCTCCTTGAACTCAACTGTCACCACAATCAGATTCCTCGCAGTCCTCACCACTAATTCACACTGCAAAACACACAATCAGCTTCTCTGAATTGCAAATCCAAATCACAAGAATGTATGGTAGCTTACAATAGGAGCAGATGAGAGATAAGACATACTCAATTTGAAAACTGAAAGTAGGAACATTCACCGGTGAAAAACTGTGGGAACTTGACAGGCAAAATCACAGCTTCCTTCAACGCTTGTTTAGCACTTTCAAGCTTAACATTAGGCTTTTCCCTAACAATAGCAGATTTAACACAGCTCAAAGATTTGGTTGCTCCGGGTCCTCTCCATCTCCTCTCCATCTCCTCTGGGCTTCGTGGCTACAGCTGTAGCATCACCACCGTTTGATTCTAGGCACGACCCACCTTTGTCCAAGAAGAAGTTAAACTCATGAAGCCTCTAAATAAGAAGTTAACCAAAGCACAACCAGAAATTCTAATTCCAAACCCAGATTCAAAGAGGGAAAGAAAGACAGAACTAGCAAACCTTCTCCGACGGTAACCAGTTTCTCTTCTCGATCTGAAGATGATATTCAGATCCGAAACCGAATTGGTTTCTCGTATGTTGGGATAGAGACGGAGATCGATTTTGGATATTGGGAAGCGGTCGTCGAGAAAAAAAAAATATCAATTTCGAGAGAGATTGATTGAGTGATGAAGTGTTGCTGAATTCTCACTCACATCAAGCAGCGCCGGTGAGAAAGAGACGAAGCCGGAGGCAACTGTTGTTTCTGAAAGGAAGAGCTAAAAGAGAAGAATTTGGGTTGTAAGAAACGGATCTGAGATGCACATAGGAAGATATCGATTTTGGGTTTGAAGGTGGAGAGACACAGACTCAGATCTTACTTTTGTTATAAAAGAATATAATAAACCTTTTATATCTTTACATTCGACACTTAGGCGCAAAACCAAAAAAAATTAGCTACCTGTTACCGCTTTATCAAAAAATTTAGGTTTGCAGAGCCAATTTTAGTTTTCCGCTTACTTATTTGAGGTAAAGCGTTTTTAAAATGCTATTATATAGTACCATTTCCAAAATTTTATTTATTATAGCATTTGCGAAAAACGCGCTATGCTTTTATGCTATCAATGCCTATATTTCTTGTAGTGATTAGACATAGGACCCACTAAGAGGTAGCGGTCGGGGAGTTACAAGTGGTATCAGAACCGAACCCAGACGAGTGTTCGAGAGGACTCATATTGTTGGGGGTAACGGTCTTGGTGTGCAACGAGGATCTGTTAGTGGGGTGAATTGTGACACCCCAGTATCAAAGACTTGCAGAGAGGTTTAAAAGAATTAATTTGGCCACCTATGTCACCAAAGTGCACTTAGACCATCTCCAATGTATATCTCTATTTTTTCCTCTAGAATAGAGTAACTCTATAATAGAGCAAGAGTTAGTGTAAAAAAATAGAGGTGAGGATAGAGTTGCTCTATATATATAGCAATCTAAAGCAAATATTGCTCTATAATAAAGTTTTGACTCTAAAATAGAATGGCGTTGGAGATGCCTGTATCTTTTCGGTCAAGGGTCCTGAGAGAACTCCACAGTTAAGCGTGCTTATATTGAAGTAGTATGAGGATGGGTGACCTTCCGAGAAGTGACTGTCGGAACTGTGCGAGTGAGGACAAAATACAGGGAAAGATCATGTGGTGATTTGTAGAGACGGTAACAAGTCTTTAAAACCGCCCGGACGTAGCAAACCGACTGTCGGATATGGATGGGCTCAGAGGCCTAGTGAGAGGACGTGAGGCCCATTAAGGATGGTCCATGGACTGAGAATGGACATAGGACCCACTAATAGGTGGCGGTAGGGAAATTACAAGTGGTATCAGAGCCGAACCCAAACAAGTGTTCAGGAGGACTCACACCGTCGGGGGTGATGGTCTTGGTGCGAAACAACTACGTTACGATCTGTTAGTGGGGGTGAATTGTGACACCATGGTATCAAATACTTGCGGAGAGGTTTAAAAGAATTAATTTGGTTACCTGTATCACCAAAGTGCACTTATATTTTCGGTCAGGGTCCCGAGAGAACTCAAGAGTTAAGCGTGTGTAGCTGGAGTAGTCTCAGGATGGGTGACTTTTCGGAAAATGACTGTTGGAACTGTGCGAGTGAGGACAAAACACAGAGAAATATCATGTGGTTATTTATAGGAACGGTAACAAGTCTTTAAAACCTCTCGGACGTAGCAAACTGACCGTCAGATATGGATGGGCTCACGAACCTAGTGAGCAGAAGTAAGGCCCATTAAGGAAGATGGGTCCATAGACTGGGAGTGGACATGGGGCCCACTGAAAAGTGACAGTCGGAGCGTTACATAAACAAACAATCTGTAACGCTCTGATTGTCACCTTTTAGTGGGCCCTACATCCTCTCTAGGTCGTGGGTCCTCTCTTATATGACGGTCTGTTCAGGAAACTTTAAATACTTGTTTAACGATCGTACAAATCACTACATGATATTTTTCCGTGGTTTGTTCTCTCTGAACATCAAATGTTTTATCTTAATACCTTAATTTATAATAAATATATATATATATATATATATATATATATATATATATATATATATATATATATATATATATATATGAAAAATGCAACCATAGATCATCCCCAGCAAGCATTATATCTAATTTGTTGTCCATAAAGATGAATTCTCGTTAATTATGCATTAAGCATCTCGCTAAGATTGAGTCACTCTTTAGCCAATTTGATGGACCTTTGAAAACGTAAACTACATCACAATAACTAAACAGAAGAACACTAATTAGAGTATTCATGATCGGTTGTCTAATTTTTTTGTTATGTCCAACAAATTGATGATGTTTTACCGATAAATAGAACTAGTTGGAATGAGAAAGGTACTTATAAATAAGTTTTCGCATATCCAACAAATGATTATAAGAGTGTTGTATTTTACTAGCATTAACTCGATGAGAATGTATTTCTCTTGAGCAAAATTGAATGAAAAATATTTAAATACTTCGTTTCTCAAGGTGAAACCTTATCAGGTCTTGGAAATAGTGAAAACTCATCCCATTGCATAAGATAAAAACATAGTTAATTAGTAATAAGTTATTTATTACATTCAAAATATACTTTGAAATAATGTAATAAACGTGTGAAAAGAATATTACTTGTAGGCTTCGCCATTCTATATTCTTCCAACGAGGTTATACCAATATTCGTTCCAAAATGACGAATCTTACAAGTAAAATTCTTTTAACCCTTTTATTACTTTATTTCAGAATACGTTAAATGTAATAAATAACATTATAGCATTACTAATTAACTATGGCTTGTTATGTGAAATGACATGTTCTTTCCTTATTTGCAAGACCTAACAAAGTTTCACCATGAGAAATATAGCGTTTAATGCCTTCATCAAACATTTCTCTCTAAATTTTGCTCAAGTAAAAAAATTTCGTCAACTGAATGAAATCAGTAAAATATAATATTTTTATAATCATTTGTTCGATAAACTAATTTTGTACATTTATTTTGAAAAGGACGATGTTGTTGTTTTTTGTCTGTAATATCTTTGTCTTTATCATTTATTCAAATAATTCATACTAAATGTTTAAAGTTGCTGACTATTTGATCGTATGTATTTTCTTGACAATATTTTTTGAACATAAATATATATATATATATGTATATATATATATATATTTAAAGTCATTTAATTTAGTAAAGATCTTACTTTACATAATATAATATTTGTTAGACCAAATATATTTCTGAGATTTAAAACAAAATATCAAATATGCATAGATTTCTTTTAAAAGGAAATTTTAGTTATCATTTATTTTAGATTTTTACTTAGTTTATCATCTACTTTTGGATTTTTTTTTTGTAAAGAAGTACTATGAGAATTTTTTTAGAATTGGTTTATTACTGAAAAATTAACTTTGTGATGAGAATATGTCATATTTACATCGGATATAGGTGTATTTTGATAAATTCACGACGAATTGATTTGCATCGCTATATTGTTGTACACCACATTTATGACGAATTGGATAGTTGATATACATAAGTTTCTTTTAGTTTAAGGTAAATTTAATTTAAACAATCGAGCAAAAATGTATTTAAAAACTCACCAAGATTTTTTTGTTTACGAAATCATTGATAGGGGTGCTTTCCATTCTGGATCCGTGCACGTATAGAAAATTCTTCATAAAATCCTTCTACTGTAAGAGATGCTTCCACTCTAGATCCGTCTATTTATTTTTCATAGTTTGTATTCTATAAAATAAACGAAATATTGATTAATAAACAACTTAAACAATACTGTAACATAGAAAAACTTATTCAACAAATTTGCAATATTATTCTAAACTCCTGAAATATAATTACTGTTTGAGTGCAAAAATCTGTTGAAAAACTTATGAAAGCAGTTTTTTATTTAAAAGAAAACGTTTGTAGGTAGATAATAAGATCTTTAAGAGATTTACCATGATATTTTTCATGCATGAACAAGCAAAAAGAAAGAACTCAACTGAATAGACAGAAAGCATCTACATCTATTTGTTCTTATATAAATTTCTAAATGATAATTAGATTTTTGTTTGGAGTTTTTTCTGCTTTTTGGTTAATATTAATTATTAAATGAGAGATTTATTACCATTAGATACTTTTATTTTAAAGTAATAAATTTTAAAATAGTCAAAGTAAATAAATCTTAGTGTGAAAAATGTGGACTGTGGACCACAAAGATTTTTTTCTTTTTTTAAGATATATATGATTTGTTTTTCTCTCTTGTATTTAGTTTTTAAATGTTATTAGATTGTTCTTTCTTATATTGTTATAGAAACTTTTTTTTTAGCTATCACTCCTTTTTTTAGCTGCCCAAGGACAAGAGTTTGAGGCAGAAGATTATGAATGTGGCTCATGCGAGCATGTTTTCGATTAATCCAGGGAAGATCAAGATGTTCCTAAATCTGAAGAGGTACTATCATTAGGTCAATGATGAAGAAGGATGTCGTGAATTCGGTCGCAACTTGTGATATGTGCTAGTTAATGAAGGCTGAGAATCAGGTTTCAAATCGATTGTTGCAGATTTTAGCTATCCTATAGTGGAAGTTGGATAATTATGATGGATTTTGTAGTAAGGTTGCCAACTTTACGGACCCAAAATACTATTTGTGTTATTGTGGTCAGTCGGACCAAGTTAGCATATGTTATAGCCAATAAGAAGATTGTTAGAACACTAGTTTTTATAGGAGATAGTGGGCTCCATGGAGTGCCGGCAAAGATTGTGTCAGACAAAGATTTTCCAAATTAACTTTTGTAACGCACAGACCGCCACTTTTCTTAATGGATCTCACATCCTCTCTAGGTCTGTGATGTTAAAGGAAGATGTGAGCTCATTTTACATATGACACTTCTTGTTGTAATGTTAGTTAGGACTTGAATCGAGACTTATAGAGTATATTGATAATATATATTCACTAAGAGTAGTCCCGTGTGTTGTACGGTTTTATATCTATTACTATTTATTTTCTGTTTAGAGTAACTTGCGATTAGTTTATTTTTCTGAAATATGTACTTGTTGGACAATATGGAATTGTGTAGTTGATGTCGTTTTCCTGTCGAATGTGATTATTTGATTTTGAAAAAGAGTTGGTTGTGGGACTGTGTTGCCATTGAGCTAATTTCATACTATAGTAGTACAATTCATAGAAAATATAATCCATGTGTTTTTTTGTTTTTTTTGGTAATGATTGTGATTTCTTTTGGGATTTGATTGATTTTTGTTGATGGTGTTGGTATTTCTATGTATATATTGGGACATATGTTGTGGAAAGTGGTTATGTGATTTTGCAAATTTTCCCCTTTAATTGTCTTTATTACTCCCTTTGATTTTTTAGTTATCGTTGTAGATTAAAATTTTTGTTTCATATTACTTGTCGTTTTATATTTACGATGCAAATTTATGAATCAAATATAAGCTCAATAAGTTTTTCTGTTTTATCAAATAAAATGGTATGCTAATGAAGGATAAAGCGGAAACTTTAATTATTTTCTTAATATGTGTGAAATTATCTAGAACAATTAATAATATAAAGGATAAGAAAAATTTGTTATTCATTGTCTTTGTGTGCTTATTCTTTTAGCCATTAGACTTATTACATATTTGTATATATTTATTGGTCATTATTGTTTAATTAGTTTGGTTTTCTTAAGCAGAACCTCTTGAAACGTCTATTTTATTATTTTTAACCTAAATAATTTTCCATTAAAGCTAAGCAAGTTACATAGTATGTTTTTAAAAAGCCAAAGTGTTCATCGAGATTATGGGATAATTTATGCTTGATCAATTTGGAAATATTCACTCATACACATATTAATTTGTCGTGTTTGGGTTTTTTCTTGGTTACTAATTTAAAGGTAGTTATATTCTTTTAAATGTAGATTATAGTGTATGCATATTTTCCATAAAAGCTAAGCAATTTACGTAGTTTGTTTTTAAATAGTCAAAGTGTTCATCAAAATTTTAGAATAATTCATGCTTTGGTCAATGTAGACAATTTGGAAATATTAACTCATGGTTTACCCCACATATTAATTTGTTGTGTTTGGGTTTTTTCTTGGTTACCAATTTTAATGTAGTTGTATTGTTTTAGATGTAGTAGAGTCTAGTGTATGTATTTTTTGAAATGTTTTACTTGGTTCTTATCCCTAATTCCCCCTCTTTTTTTTTGTTTCGTTTTTTTGTGTAAAAGCCCTAATTTTCTCGATTTAAAGAAGCAGAGACGAAATTTATTATTATTAGTTCACAGCTACGACGCTAAGTCTGAGGAGAGACTAACCTCTCAACATTCAGAAAATGATATCAGAAATTACACCCAACGATGTGTGTAACACCCGCGAACCAATTTCTGGTTATTGGGAAGGGGTGTCGATCGACACCAAGGGGAGTTTTATAAGGGAAAACTTATCATCAATGTTTGGTTCGACCAGGTTGTTTTTAATTGTCGTTTCTGGTTTGGTTGATTTAATTGGGTTGTCTAAACCATGTATATAAGGGAAAACTCGACCTAGGTCGTGAAAAGAGGTTGTCTTGGCCGTTCTAAGGGAAAAGAGAGAAAAAGGTGTTCTTGAGAGTTTGGAGGCTTTTGGAGAGATACTTGGCTTGTGTGGTGAGATCTGTTGCTGTGGAGTGGAGATCTTGTGCTAGGAACGAAGGAGAAGACTTCTAAGGGTTGGGTTCATCGTTGTTGAGTCAGAATCTTCCTGAAAAAGAGGTGAGTGCATGACCATGGCTTATCTAAGCCTGAGAATCCTTTGTTTTCTTGATTTGTTGTGTTTTGTGGTGTTGTTCTTGCTTTTGGTGGTTGTGTTATGGTTCTTATAGGTTCCTGAAGCTTTTGGGTGAGTTTGGAACGGATTGGAGATGATTAGAAATGGAGATTCGACGATCGGCTTCGAGCAGAACGTGTCTGCGGGGTCGGTGTCAATCGACACCATGTGGGTGTCGGTCGACACCATGTTTGGGCCAGTGTCGATCGACACCTACCTGGTGTCGGTCGACACCAACTTGTTTGATTCGTGATTTCCTGATTTGTTGTGTTTGTTTGTTGTTTTGTTAAACATTGGAATCTCAGTTGCTTGTGTGTATAGTCCAGTAGATGGGAGGATTGTCTCACTAAGTATTTGTGATAATACTTACGCATCTCAATTGTTGTTTGTGGTGTGGAATCGTGGCGATGAGGAGGAGGATGATCTAGGGTCTCGTTTGTGTGTTGTTGGTTATATTGTTTATATTGGAACCTTGGATAGAGTTATGCTAGGTTGTTGGATAGGATTGTTAGGAGTGTTATTGTATTGATGTGTATTGGTTTTGTATTATTGGTATGTTTCCGTTGTGCATAATGGTTATTGCTGGTTTAATGATGAGTTGTGGTTTGGGTTGGTTAATTAAGTAGTATGGAATGCTTAATTATGTATTGTATTTATTATAAAAAAAAAAAAACTGGTCAGGTCGTTTCAATGTGTACATGGGGATATACAGATTATTACAAAATTGATCAGAAACTGATTTATTTATTTTTAAAAAAGAATGAATAGTGCCCTTTCTTACTAAGTCTTCTGTCGCATATGTATAAATTGTTGTTCTGACTGAATGTGTAATCTCATATGTAACCAAAACCATTGTCTTAGTATGTTATCGACCTTTACCTTAGAGACAGAATGACTTCCAAATATTTGAGTCATTTACCTTTTCTATTGAATTCTTTTCTTACTTTCTTGTCTCTTACTCTTCCATCCTTCATTTACTTGAATATCTAGAGATTTTGTTTTTAAAATAAATATTTGACTATATAAATATCTTGTGTTGGTATTTTCCATTCCTCGTGGTTCTCCTACAAATAATTTGTTCAGTGCTATTTTTGCCGCATATGCACACCGTCATATCACAAAAAATTTAAACGTTACTTGTAAGCTGGACAATATATGAAGACTATAAAGCCTGATGAAGCATCTTTATTTTTATTCTTATCCTAATTAACACAGTATATATCAACACACAGTGTCGTGCTAAGGCGAATTGTGGCTTAGGGCGGGTAAGAAAAATGTGGCTTTTGTTATTAGAAATATCAAAAAAAGAAATATTGTTTAAAGACAACAACGGTGAAGGAAAAAAAAAATTATAAGCCACTATTTTTCTATCCTTTTTTCCTAAAAAATCATTCATCAAGCTCAATCAAGGTTTCGAACCAATTCTCTCTCTATAGATATGATAGCCAACAAATTTAATCTTTCTTGTGAGATAGTTGATCAAAGGTAAGATTTTTTCAGCTTCAACTTTGAGAAACTTCTTTCTGCAGAGGCAACAAAGATTGGAACCGTTAACAATAAGCAATCCAAGAATTAGGACAACAACTTTCCATTGTTTCAGAAAATCTAACACTTCGATAGGTCTTTGTAGTTTTTTGGTAAAATCTTTTTTAGAACTTTCAGTTCATAAACTAAATCATTCCCATCAACATATGAATGATTGCCATGTGTAGAAATTTTCTTGTGTATTAGATTTACTAATATTGTCATGGGATTCTCAAAAAAAAATCTACTTTACATACACATTTATCTTATGAATTAAAATTCATAAGCATAGATAGAAAACAAATGTGGCCTACCAAATTTTTTATTTTTGGTGGCTGAGGGAAAATGCCCTTTCCTCTTGCCTGTAAGCACGGCACTGTCAACGCAGCACACAAAAGAAGTTTATAATTATTATCTTTATATTGTGTATCGCTGTAAGTATGTTGTAGAGATTATGATCTGATCCTATTTAATATTTAATTGAGAGAATTTACGTTGACTTGGTGACGTTGTTGGATACTTCTCTATAACTGTATGTCTCAACTCGTTCATGTTCACCATGTTCATAACCTTTAAACCTGCTTATGACGTTACTCTACATAACTCGACATACAATATAAATGAACTTTTTCTAAGATTTGTTCTTGGCTTTTATTAATATTCATTACATATCTCAAACACATGAGGAATTGATGTCTTCTTAATTTGAACGAACACTTAGAACCAGGTGGAGAGAGTATTATCCTTGGGATGACAACCTAGTTTCCAACTGCTATACCAGTTAAGATCTTTGCTTCAATGACTCTAGCACCCAAACGTGAGACAATTAATCTGGTTCCATTACAGAGTCCTTCTTTTTTATTCATGTTTCATGAGAGCATAACTGGAGAGTCTATCTTTAGTTTCAAACAATGATCTGGCAGACCTGAGAATTTGAGTGAGTTCAAAAATTATGCAGGATATGAGGAATGAAGGGCTTTAGTTTATGTTCCAACAGATTATATTAGATAATATTTTTTAAATAAAATATTTTCATAGAAGGAAATGTTTTGTGTATATCATTGTCAATTTTTAGGGTTGTCGAATGAAATTACTGCTTATTTAATTTTTAAAAGAATTAGAAACACACACAATTTACCGTAACGTTGGGGAAAAAACAATTATTATGCCAACCACAATTTTTTCCGTTTATTGCATTGTAATGATCGGTGATGCATTTTAATTGTTTGACTTTTTGGGTTTAAAATAGAAGACAATATATGGTTTTAAATTCTAATGAAACGAACATGTATGAATGTGGACTATGTGTATAGATATGACCCATATCTGTGGAAGTTGGTTTTTGCATATTTGTGAAAGTTGGTTGTTGCGAGAATGCAATTTAACCATATATAGGGATTAATTTTCTTTTATGGATAAATGTCAATTTGAAGTGTCAAGTGTCAATTTCTGGAAGCAAGTTTTAAAAAGGAAAAATGATTGTCAGCTACTTGAAGTATATACCAACACATAGCCACACATACAAACAATATAAATGTCTTGTTAACTACGTACACTATTGTCATCACATAAGGACATCCATAAACAAACATATGTATGTCTACAACACCATAAACATTCGAGGTTAGCCGGAATCCAGCGTTGACCGGTATTGACCGATGTTGACCAATATTTACCAGCGTTGACCGCTATTGACCAAAAAAAATATTCAAAAAAATATAGATTTTTTCCTAATAATAATAATTTTTGTTTTTATGTATTTTTGAAAATACAAAATTAAAAATTGATATTTAAATAGAAAGAGTATAAATTTGTTATTGTTTATGAAAAAATCTACTACACATCAAATTTTGGTGGTATAGTTTTATTATATTATTTTTGGTATATTTTCTGTATTAAGAAACAGACAATTCGTGGGTTCATCCTTACGGCGAACCTCTCTTATTCATCCTCTTTAAATTAAGGAAACAAATCTTAATTAAAGAAACAAAATATGTTGATCAATCCATTTTAAAATTGTTAATTTTAATATTATATTATAGTTTTTAATTATCACATCTAAAACCCTAACCATTTATTATAAACTCAAACCGACATATAATTTTGTTTAATTATAAAATCTAAACCCTAAACACTCTTTTATAAATCCAAACAGGCATATAATTTTATTTAATAGTAAAATCTAAACCCTAACCACTCTTTTGTAAACCCAAACCGATATATAATTTCGTTTAACTGTAAAATGTATACACTAACCACTCTTTTGTAAACCCAAACTGACATAATTTTATTAATAAAATATCTCTTTTTAAAAATATGATATGACAATGCCATATTATTGTATTCTGATTTGTTAATTAAGAGGGATGAATGAGAGTTGTTCACCCCTAGCCTTAACAAAATTAATTACTTTATATACCACAAATTTTGTTTTTCATATTATTTTTATTTTTATTTTTGTAAATAATTTTCTTGTATTTTTTCGTTGTTATATGTTGTTTTTGTAAATTATACAAATCATTTATCTTTTTATTTATTTATCAAAAATACATAAAAAAAATTATTATTATTTTAGAAAAAAAATATTTTTTTGAATAATTTTTTCTGGTCAACGCCGGTCAATACTGGTCAACGTCGGTCAACTCTGGTCAACGCCAGATTCCGGCAGACCTCGAATGTTTATGGTGTTGCACACATAACCTATGTTTGTTTATGAATGTCCTTATGTGATGACAATAGTTCACATAATTAACAAGACATTTATATTGTTTGTATGTGTGGCTATGTGTTGGCATATACTTCAAGTAGCTGACAATCATTTTTCCTTTTAAAAATGAAATTCTATTTTATTATATAAGATATATATGATCTGACGCCCCGAAAATGCAATCTCATATAGGGAATTTAACGGTACAAAATAGAACAAAGCATAAATTAGATCCAACTCTACACCTAATATACTCTTCACACAATTTAAATTTGACAAGTGACAACCATGCTTTAACAAAAAAAAAAAAAAACAAGTGACAACCATGCATAACTCCGCACGAATGTATGATTTCAATTTTATTAAAGGGTATTTTAAGCACACATAATTTCCACACAACACAATTATTACTTTTTCGCAATAAATAATTAAAAATTATTCAGCATGGTAGCACACGGACCACTAGTACCTAGTGGGATCACGAGCAAATTAAGATAAACTTCTTCGACGAAGTCCGAAAGAGAGACGCCAAGCATTAATGAAGTAATCTGGCACAAATCCGAGAAGAAACCACTGAAGGGAATGAGCCCAAAACGGCGAGCAACGTGATCCAATTCCGATCTGCTCCACCGCCGCTTTTGCGTAGACTTCCGGCGTCGGTATAAAGAAGCTTGGTTTATGTATAGCTGCTACTTCCGACACCATCCTGGTTGCCACGTATAACGGCACCTGCCCATTTGGTTTGACACACGTACGTGTATTATAACGTTATTTTCTTTTACGCATTACATGGGGAGTCCAAAAAAATGGTGTACTAGAAATATTGGATAGTCTCTTTCGAGAAATAAAGAAAGGTACCTGGCACTGGACATCAATACCAAACTTCTTATATTCCACATGTAGGGATCTTGTTAGTGCATCAATATAACTGCATACACGTACGTTCATGTGTTTAGAGATTTATTAATGTGATAATATTCTAGTATATAATATAATGATAGAGTCTACTTAGATTAATACTTTAGGCAAATAAAAACTTCTTAATGATCAATGCAAAAGTTTAGATAGTACTATATATACTATCCTCTATTGTGCAATTAATGCAAAGGAAAAATACTACAAAATAAAAATATCAGTAGTCTTTTTTACAAAAAACAACACTATATATAGACTGAGGTTCTCTCGTGTGATTATATACCTCACTACTTATGTAATTTTTAAAAATAAGAAATTACGTGATGGAGATATATATACGTCACGTAAAATGGAATAAATTAATTCGACAATTTTTTTGGATAAATTAATAAAATAAGCTTTTTCCGTATTTACTATACAACAACTACCCAGAAAAAGAAAGATCGGAAGTAAGAATCTTGATCTAACAATTATGCAACTCACCATTATGCACTTTTGTAGGGGACCGTTATCCAATTTAGTGACTTAGGTAAATATAGTTGGAGTTAAAAACCAAACTTTTTGTAGTCATTTTATTAGTTATTCCTTGTCAAACTAGATGTTCGTTAAGATTCTATTTTATGAGATATACAAAAAAAAAAAAAATGTTTGTATCTTCGTAAGATATATTTTTGGGTTTAAAATTAAACAACTTAGTAACATAATTTGTGATATTATTTACTAATGTCCTTATTAACATTTTTCTTATGATCTCAAAAAAGTAGTCATGGTCCTGTTGGTTAGTGTATGTATTAAAGAGTGCAGTTGGTTAGTCATTACGCTTTGGTGGCGGCGTAGATGGCGCAGAGAGGATAAGAAGGGACCACAACTGCGGCGCCGGAGCTAATACTGACGATGGCTCCTCGGCGACGTTGAAGCATTGGTCGGATGAGAGATCGTGTGAGCCATGTGGTTGCTTCAAGATTAACCTTTAGGATTTTGGTCCATGTGAGTTGGTCAGTCTCGTGGAAGAACATAGCTCGTGGGTAAGTTATCCCAACGTTGTTTATCAGAATCCCCACTTCGACGCCTTTGATCCCTTCCTCGATTACATTATATCCTCCTCCTGCACAATAATTAACAAAAAGAAAAACACTTTTAAGAAATTAGTTGTTTCTTTTTTTCTTTTCAGTGTAATAAAACCCCTTTAACAGAGAAAAACTTTCATTGTAAGAGAACTTCTCTTATTGATGAGAAATAGCTTAAAGAAATAATTAGAAAAGTTCATTTGAAAAAAAATATTCAACTTTTAAGTTTAATATTGTAAACTGCATGTATTAGTTTTTTGGCAATGCAATCCAGTGTTTTTTTGCATTTTACTAACACAACATACATATATATATATAATATTAATGGTATACTTACCCTGTTTTTAGTAACAAAGAATATTTATTCATAATTACTGTCATCATGTACTAGTATAAAATTATAAATACTCGTACACTGTGTACACACACAATAAAATATATATAGACCAAAACTAAGAAGTGCATTTACTATCAGAGATTACCAGATGAGAAGTCAAATGGAATGATTTTGATCTTGATGTGGGGAAACTCTTGTCCGAAATCATTAGACAGAGCTTCAAGCTTAGAAAGGTTTCTGCTGACTAGGATGAGGTTAAGGCCGTGTTTGGCCAGCTCGTGGGCAAAGGCGCGTCCGATCCCTTCAGTGGCTCCAGTGACCAAAGCCCACGAACCGTAACTCTTGAGCCGCTTCGGGTTTGTGAGGAGGAATCTTGTGATGAACCATTTCAAGAGAGGAAAGAATAGTCTAAGGAGATAGAGAAAGCCTATGATGCATACGACATGGAGGTGCCATGGCTGACTATCATAGATGCATGCTCTCTGCATGTTCTTCTTTCTATTTCTTTCCTCTTTTTCCTTTATTTGTTTGCTTATTATTTGTCATGTTATTTTGGCTTGGAGCTAACTCTTTATGTAGGCAAATTAGAGTTGAGAGGGAGAGGGAGAGAGAGAGATTTGTTTACTATTTTTCTTTGTTGAATCTTAATTACTTTACACATAATGAGTGAATCTAAAATAACTTCTAGCTTACAAGGAAAGGCCAAATCAATATGAAACACAGAAAGGAAGAATATTTCTTCTCTAGGGAGATTAATTGGTAGGTTGGGTAAGGTCTCATCCATGACACAAAACCATACGCTATACGGCCAGGCTATTTATACCATTATGAATTAGTTTTAATATCATGTAACCTTTAGTTGCTAATATTCATCTATCCCAGTGTCTCATATTTGAATCTTAAACTTCTAATTTTTTTTGTTTTTTTGTTTTACTTATGTTCTGCTAACCTTTTCCTTGTTGTTTGTTTAATTTTGTTAACTTGTTTATTTTTGTTTTTTATTAGAGCTAATTAAAAAAAAATATATATTTAAATGAATTAATATGTTAAATATATAATAAAATTATATGAAGTTTATATAATTAATATCATTGGATGAAGTTTATATAATTAGAAGCACGGAGTAAAAGGACTCTGTGGAGTAGAGCCAGAAGACGAGAGACGGTTAAGGAGTTGAGGACAGTATTTTGCGGAATGACCTTGAGTCTGGCAGAACTGACACCGCCCTTGGTAAGGACGTGAACCTCTCTGGGAGTTGTTGTTGTAGCGGTTCTTGTTGTTGTTGTTGTAGTTGTTGGAGTTGTGGTGGCTGTTGTTGTGAGTGTTGTTGTTGTTGTGAGTGTTGTTGTTGTTGTGAGAGGGACCAGATCGAGATCCACCAGAGGAACGATGCGTAGCAACATTCGCCGTGACCGGAAGCAGAGACGGAGCACAAGCAGAGACCGACAAAAGCTTGGCCTCTCGATTTAGTAGACGTTCGTGAATGTAGACGAGAGTAGGAGGAGTATCTCGGCTTTCAATCTGGTCAATGATAGGTCGATACTCCTCAGGAAGACCTTCCAGAATGTGATCTATCTGTTCCTCATGCTCCATAGGTTTACCGAGATTAGCAAGAACATCAAACCGAGTCGTAAGACCCTGAAAATATTCATCAATCGTACGATCCCCCTTACGCCAAGCACGCAGTTGATCCTTCACTTGTTGAATATGGCCACGGCTCGGCGTCCCATACGTGGCGATAAGAGTGGACCAGATCTCAGCAGAGGTTGTGGTCCGAGAAAGCAGCGGCTGAACCGTAAGAGAGATTGCCCCTAGAAGAGCACTGTAGAGAAGTTTGTCTTGACGCTGCCATTGCAAACGAGTCGGATTCGGAGACTCAACAGCATCGGTGGTGATGGTGGCAGGAGGACTGGTGGTGGTGCCATCGAGATAGCCCGCAAGACCATGGCCATCGACAAGAGCATGGACTTGGAGCTTCCACATAAGAAAATTGGTTTGAGTAAGCTTGGTAACATTGGTTATGTTGACGTGAAGAAGAGCGTTATTGGTAGAGGTCATAGTGTCGGTGATGATGGGTAAGTTAGCCATGAAGCTAGACACAAGAGAACCAAGAATGGAGAAGAAGAAAATGAAAAATCAGAAGAAAAAAAATTTATGTATCGTAACCTGCTCTTGATACCATGTAAAATATTTGTATGAAGGATGATTTTATTCAAGAGAGTATTACAAGTATTTATACAGCTAAGGATTCTTCTAGGGTTCTATACAAGAATTTATTACCTAATCTACTTTACATATATAAGAGATTGTGAAGAGTAGAGAGAATATTTGATTGACATAATCATTGATATGATTGTTCCTTAATAGTTATCAATACGCAAACAATAAAGCTTCCTTTCTCTTTTGTTCCAAAACTTTCAAATTTGTACACTAGTAAGTAAAAGTATGACATCAAACACAACATTTTTACTAAAAACATAAGTATATCCAGACTCATAAAATAGCTTAGGTTAGTATCCGATCAACATTTTCAAATGGATCTTGTCATTACGCAGGCGGCAACAGTCTAGCGTCCTTTCCTAAGGTTGCATTTGATATGTACGTTACCATTGGCTCTATAAATTGGCAAGCCTTAAGCAGCTCATCTCCTCGTTTAACTTTCCAACAGAGATCGTAAAGAGGAAAAGGGGAGAAGAGAGAGAGAGAGAGAGATATAGTATTTTTCACCATCAAATTTTAACGATCATCCATTAGAGATCATCCCTTCTAATCATATACTGGAAACATCATTTCTTTTAAAATTTTAAAAGACAAATTAAATCAGAAAATTAATCCATCGAATTTAGGGGTTTGCCAGGCCTTTTGTATTTAACATTCCCTGCATTGTTTCTATTCGAGAAGGTTAAACACTAATTCCGTTTTTATCATCTTTGTTTTAGCTGAAAGAATAATCGTTTAAGTTATGTAAGATTTCATGTTTGCTTTAATCATTGATGGGATATCACTTGCCTATGCATTGGAATAACCTGGATATGAAAGACATCTTCTTAGAGCTGTCCATTGGTTGTGCCTCAGTGATTTACTCCCGTTCATCTCCAAAACATAAGGCACTGCCGCACTGGTACGTTCTTACTTTATCTTCTCTCATCTCTTCTATTTTGCAACTTCTTGAATTTATAATTTATTGTTATGAATTATGTCCCATCGATCGATTTTAAGTTTTTACGTTCGTTAGAACTGCATGATTATATACGAATAGGTCAAAGAAACCTTACGCCAAAACAGGAGGTGGTTTAATCTTCGTTGATAAAATGTATATCCGTTCATGAGGACGATACCATCCCTTGACCAACGTTAGTAATTAATAACCGGAGTGAAAATATTTCGTAGTTGGAGTAAAAGTAGTAGGTTACACAATTTGCATGTTTATTTTACAAAGATTAAACTTTATAGAAAATTGCATTTAACTACGGTCAAAAACTAACTAAGAAGTAAGAAGTCAACAGAATAGGATCTTTCGAGAAACTCGAGGCAAACTTCATTTGTATGATTCGACTCACTCAACTACATTGTGCATCTCCATCTTTCTGAAGTAAATTTATAAAACCATATAAAACAATTGTAGGCTTGTAGCTTATTTCTCTCTAATCATGCATGGTCCATAATCCATATAATTAACAATGTATGCATCATATGCATGCTGTTGGAGAGATAAACTACAAGGAAAGGAAATTTAATAAACTACAAATATATGCATGTGTTTTCTTGTTCACTACCTATCAAGTATATATATTTCGAATATTCATGTTTTTTTTTCTGGTCCAATGCGCCTTACATATTAATTATCCTTGCTGTATATATTTATATGCTCTTATGCAAAAGTTAGCATTATTACTTCACTGCAGAACCAAAGAGCAAAAAGTATATGATCGTGAGAAAATTAAGATAAACCTCTTCTACTAAGTCCGATAGAGAGACGCCAATTATCAAGGAGGTTATCCGGCACAAGTCCGGCAAGAAACCACTGAAGGGAATGAGCCCAAAACGGCGAGCAACGTGATCCGATTCCGATCTGCTCCACCGCCGCTTTTGCGTAGACTTCCGGCGACGGTACAAACAAGCTTGGTTTATCTATAGCTGCAACCTTTGAAACCATCCTCGTTGCCACATACAACGGCACCTGCCAATTTGGTTGACACACGAACGTGTATATTTTTATCTTTTTTGCTATCATAACACACGAACGTGTATATATATAACGTTATATATTTTCTTTTACGCATTACATGGTAATTAGTCCGAAAATATGATATACAGTAATACACACATAATATTTAATTTTTGGATAGTCTTTCAAGAAATAAAGAAGTACGTATACGTACCTGGCATTGGACATCAATACCAAACTGCTTATATTCCACATGTAGAGATCTTGAGAATGCATCAACATAACTGCATACACGTTGAGGCATGTGTTCATAGAGTTACATATGTAATACTATAATGATAGAGTCTACTTAGATGAATAATTTAGGCTAGTAAAAATTTAGCAGTAATACTATTTATTGCTTTCAACATAAAAACGCAATAGTTGTATTTTCTTTTACAAATACAGTAAAACCTCTATGAATTAATAATGTTGGAACCAAGACATTTTATTAATTTATAGTGATATTAATTTATCTATAAATTAATAATTATTATTTTATAATATAAATTAATAATTATTAATTTATAGATATATTTTAATAGTTTAAATTTTAAAAATTATGAATTGAGACAATTTTAGTAAAATAAGATTAGACTTTCGGTTTTTGTAAAATTTATGGTATTGGAATTAAATTTTAATATATAAAAAACATTATTAACAATAAATTGTAAATACAATAGACAAATTCACTTATACACATGACATACATAAATTCAAATTTATGAATAATAATATCAATTGTTGTATTTTAATAGTCAATTAAACTATCAAAATGTAAATGATGGATATCTAGAAATTGAAAACTTAAAAAAATTAGCTATTTTTATAACATGTTACAGAATATTTTATATCATCATAGTTTGAAAATACAACATAACAATTGTTTTATAGATATGAGTTTTAGGAAAAACATACAATATTATATCATATATATATATTTACATAATTATTAATTTATGATATTATTGGAACCATATTTTACATGGAGATTTCAAAAAAAATTATTATCTTATTATCTTATTGAATTTTGTTATTTTTTACACTGATCCAACTTGGGACTAACAAATTTTATTAATTTATAGTGTTTATTAATTTATAGAGTATTAATTTATAGAGGTTTTAGTGTAACAACACGCTAGACTCTAACTCTAAGGTTCTCTCGTGTGGTTTATATATACTTCAATATTAGTTTACTTTGAAGTATATATCCACCTAACTGAAGTAATAAATAAGAAAGTCACGTACGTGTCTTCATCGGGGGAGATATATGCATCACGTGAACTGGAATAAATTAGACGTTCTTTTGGATAGTCAAGCTACAAAAAGTTGCGTATTTATTATACAACAACTACCAAGAAAAAGAAAGATCGGAAGGGAAACCTTAATCTAACAATACTTTGCAACTCACCACTATTCACTTTTGTAGCAGACCTTTATTAATTTCAGAATTCAAACTAGAAAGAATTACACTTGTGTAAATTTAGCTGAAGTTCAAAACAAAAGTGTTTATAGTGTACTTATTCCTTTGTCAATTAAGTTAGATGTTTTCTGAATTTTAACTTTATGATCATATACAAAAAAACTTAAATTAAATAACTTAGTTATGTCCCTATTAACTTAGTAACAAACTTTGTGATATTTTATTTACTAATGTCCCCATTAACATTTTTCTTACGATCTTAAAAAAGCAGTCACGGTCCTGTTGGTTAGTAGTACGTATTTATGTATAAACTGTGCAGTTGAACAGAAAAAGAAAGAAGTAAATGAAAAGTGAAAGTGGTTAGTCGTCCTTACGCTTTGGTGGCGGCGTAGATGGCGTAGAGAGGATGAGAAGGGACAACAACGGCGGCACCCGAGCTAATATTGACGATGGCTCCTCGGCGGCGGTGAAGCATTGGTCCAATGAGAAATCGTGTGACCCATGTGGTTGCTTCAAGATTAACCCTCAGAATTTTGGTCCACGTGAGTTGGTCAACCTCGTGGAAGAACATAGCTGATGGGTAGGTTATCCCAACGTTGTTTATCAGAATACCAACTTCAACGCCTTTGATCCCTTCCTCGATTACTCCATAATCTCCTCCTGCACAATAATTAACAAAAAGAAAAACACTTCTTAAAAACTTCCAATGTAATAAAATCCCTTAAAATAGAAAAGAAAAACTTTCATAATTGTAAGAAAACTTCTCTTATTGATGAGAAATATTAGCAAAGTTAATTTGAAAATATTGAGTTCTTCAGTTTAATCTTGTAATTAAACTGCATGAAATATAATAAGTGTACTTGTGTACTATTATTTGCAGATCTCTAATAACACAATATATATAATAAGTGTAACTGTGTACTGTTTGGAATTTACTCTTATTGAGTAAATGGTATATTTACCCTGGTTGTTGAAACGAGAATTATTATTCTTAATTACTATCATCATGTACTAGTATTTATATTATAATTAGGACCCGTGCTAGAGCACGGGTTAAAATTTCTTTTATTTATATTGTAGTTTTTCTATAAAATATAATTTATGTATTATTTTAAAAAGTTGTTATGAATAAAAGTTAGGATCCGCGTTGAAATTTAAGACCCATATTAAAAGTGATTGCTTTTAAAATTTGTTGTGAATAATATTAATTTTTAAGATTTTGTTGCCTATATATGGTTAATTAAATATTATGTGGAGATTTTATTTTATTTTTTTGGAATATTATTTTCTAAGAAAATATGAAATCGAGATTTAACTAATGGTTACAACCCATGTAACCTATAATTTATCAAATAAATAATCTTATAACTCATATTATATAGTCTACCGAAAAAGTTGTGTACTTCCGTTTTATTATATAGGAGATCGTACACACACAGTAAAAGTATAAAACTATATAGATATATATAGACTAGTTCAATTTCAATATAGGATTGACCAAAACTAAGAAGTGCATTAACTATTAGGGATTACCAGATGAGAAGTCAAATGGAATGATCTTGATCTTGATGTGGGGAAACTCTTGTCGGAGATCATCAGAGACAGATTCAAGCTTCGAAGGGTTTCTACTGACTAGGATGAGGTTAAGGCCGTGTTTGGCCAGCTCGTGAGCAAAGGCGCGTCCGATCCCTTCGGTGGCTCCAGTAACCATAGCCCACGAACCGTAACTCTTGAGCCGCTTCGGGTTTGTGAGGAGATATCTTGTGATGAACCATTTCAGGAGAGGAAAGAATAGTCTAAGGAGAGACAGAAAGCCTATGAAGCATACAACATGGAGGTGCCATGGCTGACTCTCATAGATGCATGCTCTCTGCATGTTCTTCTTTCTCTTTCTTTCCTTTTTTTCCTTCTGGTTGTTTGCTTATTATTTGTCATGTGATTTTGGCTTGGAGCTAACTAACTCTTTATGTAGGAAACTTAGAGTTGAGAGAGAGAGAGAGAGATATTTATTTTGTTTACTATATTTCATTGTTGAATCTTAATTACTTTACACATAGTGAGTAAATCTACAATAACTTCTAGCTTACAAGTTACAAAGAAAGGCCAAATCAATATGAAACACAGAAAGGATGAATATTTATACTCTAGGGAGATGGGTAGGTTGGGTGAGGTCTCATCCGTGACACAAAACCATCTACACGCTTACGGTATACCATTATAAATTTTGATGTTTTGTAATCTTTTGTATTAACACGTTGTTTGGTATTGTTAGCTATTAATAATCATCTATCTTTGTTTTAGTGTCTCATATTTCAATCTTAATTTTTGTTTCCTTATGTTTTGCTTACCTTTTCCTTATTGTTTTCTCTAATTTTGTTAACTTGTTTATTTTTGTTTAAATAACTATTATGTTTTTATTACAGCTGTAATCAAAGTAACTTATATTTAAATTAATTAATATCTTAAAAATATAACAAAATTATTTGAAGTTTGTATAACTAATATCATTGGATTTTTGAATGGTAACAATTTTTAATTTGCTATGGATCGGTCATATTTCTGAGGTTGAGATACTTCTCACTAAAAAACGTCGCATTCAATTTGTAACGTTTATGGTGATATCAGATAAATAAACACGCTGTCTAATCTTGTGTACCAGGATGCAGTGCCGGCTTAACTAGGTGGGCGGGCAGTGCGACTGTCTCGGGTACATAAATTAACGGGGTATATACGTATAAGAAAAGGGGCACAAAAAAAAATTTACAAGTTAAAAAGGCACCAAAAAAAAAACTTTGTAAGCTAAGTGGGCACAAAAAAAATTTGTAAGCTAGAAAGGGGCACAAAAAAAAAATTATATGCACTAAAGAGACCCAAAAAAAATTAATAAGTTTTTCGATAGGTTAAGGGACATTTTTTTTTTAGTTTGCCCAGAGGCCCAGTGGCGGACCCAGAAAATAAATTTAGGGAGGTCAATTATAGAATAAAAAAATATTTGTGTCATAATGGTGATTTGAACCCGGTTTTGGGGAGGTCAACACTATAGAATTTACCATCTGTGCTACTGAAACTTTATAAAATTACATGTAAAAACAATTATTTATTTAGTTTACCCATGTCAGATGACCTACCTCTTTCATACATAGGTCCGCCCCTGCAGAGGCCTATAATATGATTAAGCCCGTAAGCCGGCACTGCCAGGATGGATGGATATGTTATATTCTGCTATCAAAGAGAATTTTTAGAACTAGTATATAGACGTACGTTAAGAAGATGGTGGTTGTCGTCCTCTCTCGGTTGCAGAGTCGACAACAAAAAAGCGTGCCCACAAGTTTCTCTCCAATAGATCAATCTTAATTTTACTATGCACAAAATGAGTTGAGATGAAAATCATTTTTTTTTTGCAAAAAAGGACAGTCATTATACATTTAGGATAAGTGACATTTCATTCAGAAGGAAATATAATTTACTTAATAAAAAAAATCAGTGTCAAAATGCAAACACAACAGGAAAGAATATGATTCTTTATAGGGAAATTGGTAGGTTGGGGTTGGGACAAATTACCAGAAAAGGAAAATGCAATCAATTGGGTAGACAGTCTTTTTGGTGTCAAATTTAATGACTTAGTTTTCATGGTAGATTTTCGACATTACTCACGTTATTATATTGTTCAGCTAAATCAGCTGAGCTCAATTTCAAAAAAATCTTTGAGGTCAATTTAATTCGATGCTAGTTTTGTGCCATCGTAGATGCTAAAGACTATTCCCTCGTTGCCTCTATATATAGTTTAAAGACAAAGCTTTTCTGGTTAGAGCAAGTTAATTTATATTTCTTGCCTTTGGTTGTATACGTCAATTCCAAAGCTCAATTCTTGGGAATAGAAAATATAGTTAATGAAGTGGTAGGTACGAAGCAGTCGAAGTACAAAAAAGGCTAGCTATTAAAGAGTCGAAATGTTTTGTTTCATTAGATGAGGATCATACTCTCTCATTAGAGAGCTATTCAAAATACTACTGTACTACCTTTTTACAGTCATTCAGAACTTTAAAAAGTCGTTTCCGACACAAAACTTGTTAAGTCATGGAACAGATGTTTCACTTTTTCTGAAAAACTTGGGAGAAACAAACAAACCCAACTGTAAGTAATAACGTACTGCTCCATTTCGGAGTCCTAATAGAACATTTCTAGGACTAAGAAACTGAACAACTAAGATGCAAAAAGCTCGCAGATAATCGAGACATTATTCAGGTTATATATACAAGACCGACACCTATCATTCTCTGCTTATGGGTCGACAAAGAATGGGAAGAATAGAGAAGAGAGACTTGAGTAATTTGTGTGTTTCTTTTGTGTGTAGTTTCATGTGAGAGACCTAAGTGTCACCTGTCTTGTTACAAGATGGAGGCTAGGAGCCACAGATGCAATAAGAGACTGTACACCATAACGCCAAGCCTTGCTTGAGGACGGCTCATTAATACTCTTCCACCTGAGACCCTGCATTGCAGAAATCAAACCCCGCGCTCAAATTAGATAAAACGATTCTGGGAGCACTTTCAGATCAATTTTTTTTTATATTGGTGAGTGTTTTACCAGATTCCATCAACCCGATCTGCTATCATTTTTCCTTGTGCTGGAATAAGACCAGACATATTGAGAGATTTGAAGACATGGCCTGCAAGGAATATATATATATATGTGTTTAAATATGAGTCAACTGAGAGGCTCATATCATACTTTAAGCAATAACCGAGATAGATATGTAGACGCCTGTGTTCTGACCTTTATCTTCATCTGTTTCGTTGTGGTTCATCAGATGCTCGGACTCTGAATCTATGTTGATAGAAAGATGATCTGTCGACCCCTTCCTCACTGTTCTCACTTGCGCTGCTGTAGGCACGGGTGATATTGATTTTTTCCCCAAGGCTCCCTGAGCAATAAATGGGTTCAGTCAATTAAAACATAGCAAGAGATCAATGCTAAATTTTATAGTTTAAGATCATAACTTAGCTGCAGATAGACTGAACAAGACAAGGGTCAAGGAATAAGCTGAAATAGCACAAGATAAAATATTACCTTGTCCTCAATCTCGGATATCTCTGAGGTAGAAGGTGCTTCGAAGATGCTTCTTTCGTGTACAATATCAGGCTGAATCGCTTTGCTTTGAAGTTTATCTTCAAATTCTTTGACTTTCAATGATAATTTATCGACAAGTTTTTCACTACTGGCCAACTTTAAACCAAGTTCTTGGGCCCTTGATTTTGAACTCTCTGATTCTAGGAGAAGGGAAGTTATCTTTCTCTCTAGTGCTTGTACGAGTGTCCATGACTCAGACAAGTTTGGGTCTACAAAAGGATCATTGCCCGCCAATATACCCAGCAGTTTTTCCAAACCAGATATTAGCTTGGACAGTTCAGTCTTTGCCTTCGCTAACTCTAGCTCGGTCGTACTATCTGCTTCAGCCGCCTCCTTCAGACCTTGAATTTCAAGATCCTTTTCTGCCAAGGTGGAATTGAGCTCTTTTTGTTCATATGATAAGACGTCTATCTGATGCTGCATCTCAGTAACGCTATCAACAATCGCAAATAACTTCTTTACATCATATGGACTCCGTGGATCTAACTCATTGACTGGATCTACTGAAGGCACCTCAATACCATTTACTTTTTCAAAAAGGGCACGCATATCAGATGCTGGAATTAGAGTTTCCTTTGCTTCTGCAACTCGAAGCAACAGCACATGGCATTTCAGTAGAGTGGTAAGCATGCTAAGAAGATTTAAAGAAATGAGAGACAACAAAAGAAAATATTACCTTGCTCTTGACCCAATAATTTATCATGTAATGTAGACAGTTCCACTTCTTTTTCATGCCATATCTCTTCCTTTGCTCTGAGATTTTCCAACTGAAGTTTAAGATCTTGGCAAAGCTCTTCCATAGATTCCACCTTGGCCTCAGAACTTAAAACCTTAGTTTGGTTTAAATCTCTTTCTAACACAACCTTTTCTAAAGCGACAGATGCTTCTTTTAGTCTGTTCTCCATATCTCGGATTACAACGGCAGCTGCTTTATTTGTTGTCTCAAAGAGTTTAAGAGTAGTACATGCCTTCCCTGCGGCAGAAGATAATTCTTTTACTCTCTGGGCGCATTCACTTACATGAAGCTCCTGTAGGTGTTCAGTTGATTCAATCACACCACCGTTCTCATTTTCTTGGAACTGAACCAAATCTAAGAGGTCATTTTTCACTTCCAACTGCAGTTCTCGGGCAGCCGCACCACATGCTGACATCAAAGATGACAAATCTTTTTGTAATGCAGATATAGTGGTCTCCTGTTCGCGGACAATATCTTCCACACTCTTCACCTGTTCTTTCAGGGACTCATTATGACCCAATACATTTATCACATCAGCCCTAGCTGCTGTTATGTTTTGCATCAACACTGCAACAAGCGTATCAATGGAAGTTGAGAAACCCTCAAAGTTAGTCTCGAGGATTTTGTTTCTACGCCTGACCCCCTCTGCCATCTTCCTAAGAGATGAAGAAATTTCATCTTCAGCGGCTGCATTTCCTTCACTATTCTCAAGCTCTGTATTCACTGATTCATCAATGCCATTCAATAATGATGCTACCACAGTTGAATCGTCCTGAAAATATAAACAGCATTATCAAGAGAGCAGCCTAACAAAAAATTAGCCAAGAGAAAATTCAGTCTGACCTATCTATATTGCAAAATGCGCACATGCACCATAGATATATTTTTATTGACAAATGTTTCACAGAATAATAATTCATCATGATATATCTCCATTAATCAACTTCTAGCCAGAACAGATTCTAACGAATGTGTGCATCATCGGGAAATAACAAATTGGAGATCCGTAGGTAAGACATCTTTGGAACAATCAACTACGTAAAAATAGGAGTGATGAAGGGTAACTGTAAATTTTGATATGAAAAAATTTAACACATAGAAGAAAGAAAATCTGGTAATGTTAGAGACTACGGTTACCTCAGCGTTGTCCATTTCCCCTGCCAATAAACCCTTGATATCTCTAGCAATGACATCCACATCTCTAAGGCTCTTGAATTTCATTTCAAGGAATTCATTCACCCTGGAAATTAGACCTCCATCCTTCAGGAGCATCTGGAGATTATCAAGATGAGAAATAATCTCCAAAGATTTTATCTGTGAGTTTCCACTTGATCCAGCTAACTCTTCCATGCATACATTAAGTTTACTACTAAGAGTTGATATCTCGACTTCAGCTTTCACCATTTCTCCTTGTAAAGCAGAAAGACTATTCTCTGCCTTCATTAGTGCGTCCTCAAGGGATCCTATTTTCAAAGAAGCATCAGCCATCTTGCTACGCTCAAACTCTGCCTCACTTTTAAGCTGCTCTAACTCATTCTTCAAATTTGTAGTCAGAACTTTTTCATCTTCGATTTGCTTGGACAGCGAATCCATGTTGCTTTCTGTCTGAGCAAGTGTTTCTTTAAGTGAATTTATGGTGCTATGTGCTTCTGTTAATTTGTTATTCTGAACCGAAACTTCTTTTTGCATCATCTCTAGCTCCATTTCTGCAGTAGCAGTTCTGCTTTGAGCCTCTTCCTTTTCACTAATAATATCAGATATATTTTTTTCAGCCTGCATGAGTGCAGCTTCAAGTGTGCTTTTGGTTGCAAAAGCTTCATCCAGTTCGCTAGCTAATGAGGAGGCATATGCAACTGCTTTTTGCAGCTCAAGTTCAATATTTTCCTTGGCAGCTTGGACTTCTCTATTCTCCTCATCAAGCTGATTGATGTTACCCTCTGCAGTAGACAAGGCATCCTCAACCAACTTCAGGGATGTTTGGGTTTCTGCTAATTTACTGGCTAACGCATCGGCTTCTGCCTTTACTTTTTCTAGCTCTTCTTGTTCCTCTACTCTGGCCAATTGCACTTCTTTGAAGTAGCCAGCAAGTTGGGCAATCTTTTCTGACGGATCCTCAGATACTAAATCAACAGGGAGAGCTATAATATCAACTGATTTCATCACTTTCTGCAACAATGCGTCATTTAGAGATAATGATTGCTTGTGTTGATCTCTTTCGTCTTTAATAGCAACAAGCTCAGTCTCTAGCTCTTTTGTGCGCTCTAAGTCTCTCGATAACACATCTATCTGATTCTTGTAGCCATCAACTGTACCACCTAGCTGCTGCAACTCGAGCATCAGCTTCTCGATTTCAGATTTTTTCTCATCCAACTGAGTTTTAAACTTTTCCCTATCTTGGACTAGTCCCTTGCCTTTCTTGATAGCCATAGTAAGTTTGTCTCTGAGTAAAGCAGATTTCTCCTCTGATCGCTCAAGATCGTTCTCCAAAGCAATTTTTTCTTCTTTCACAAAAGCAAGTTCTTGAGATGCGATTTTTAGCTCATTTGAGATATTGCTTACCTGCAAACTAACCTGCACTTCCTCTCCTAGCATTTCCTTACAAAGTGACAACTCTTGATCTCTCACATAAAGGAGACTTTGAAAGCTTTCAAATATTTCTTCGTTGCCATAAGAACTGTCACTAGAATCCCTGATTTGCCTTTCTATCTTTTCGAAGGATCTATCAACAAGTAAATTGATAGCTGAAGAAGGATGATCTTCGGCTCCTTCTGTCATCAAGCCAGAGATTTCCACAAGTCTCCTCACAGTTTCATCTCTCTCCAAAGAAACTCGCTCTGCAGTTTCCTCCATTTTTTTCAAACTGAAAGTTAAATCATCCAGCTCTTTTCTGATGTTATCTTTCTCCTCCATTTGTGCTGAAAGAGACGTGCTTACACTTTCGATCTGGTTTTGCAAGGCACTAACTTCATCTTTTCCCTGGAGAAAAGATTCTCTAAGCCAAGCTAGGCGACTTTCTAAGCTGGATTGAGAAATCTCCTCTGGTAAGTCAATGGAGGAGATCAAATCTTTTAGTCTGTTGTATTCCTGGGAAACATTTATGAGCTCTTTCCTCTCTTCAGCAAGTGACCTAACTTTTTCAATGATATCAGAAGACTGACCTGCTTCAGGTGTGTCTATGTTTGACAGGATAGTTTCAATATTTTCAATGATTGAGTTCCTCACCGATATCGTTTCCTGATATGATGCAACCATAGCATCGGATTTTGCTAACTCGCCTTTTTCGAGTTCAGATTGATCCAATGCTGTTGACATCTCTTGTAGTTTAATCAAACACTCTTCGAGTTCTTTTGTTTTCTCAGCCAGAGACTGTTCCAACTCTTTCTTGGATACCTCATATGCTTCCAGGGATACGGACTTATCATTCAATTCAGCATAGCATTTCTCAAGTTCATCAGTCTTTTCGGCTAACGATTGTTCCAGCTGCCCCTTGACTGATTCAGAAGCTTCAAGGGCAATCTCCTTCTCTTGTAATTCAGTCAACCTATTCGCAAGCTCTGTGGTTTTTTCAGACAGTTGATGTTTCAGAGCATCCCGGTTCTGAACTAACGCTTTCCCCTTTGTTACAGCCATGCTGAGCTTTTCTTTTGTGTTAGAACACTTTGTCTTTTCTTGGTCAAGCTCTGCCTTAATATTCCCAAAGTCTGTTCTCATTGACTCGATCATTTCTTTATCCGTGTTCACTTGTTCAACAAATTTCCTATTCTCATCTTCGAGATGAGCAAGTCTCTCAAAGAGTGATGCTTCCTTCTGTTTGAGCTCAAGTAACTCAGAACAAGCAGCACCAAGAGCTGAACCAAAATCCTCTTGGAAAGTAAGATCCAAGGCATCACTAGACAAACACTTCCTTAACTGATCAGCACCGTAGTAAAATTCAGTATACTTGGCACCTAAAAAGGAAACACGGTTCTCCAGATGAGCAAGCTTTTCAGAGATAGAAGAACCATACTGCAGCTCCTCCTGCCCAAATACATTACTCAGAGAAATCATGATCCTATCAGTAGCAGCCTCAAGTTGCTCATCGTTCTGTGCCTGATGATGACTCAGCTCAGAAACTGAATTCGACGAAGAAAGCTCGGAAATCTTAGTTGTGAGATCAGTAATCTCAGCGTCCTTCCCGGTGATAACCTCGTGAAGCCCCCTGAGTGCATCCTCATGCTGAATACGCTCTTCCTTGGCAGTTTTTAGAAACTTTGAGAAACGGCTGACAATATCCACACTAGTGTTCCCATCTTCACTTTTCAAATCATTCTCACCAGTCAAAAGCTTAAACTGCTCCTGAAGCCCTGCAAGTTCCTTCTCCCAATCTCCACCTTCCTTCTCATTCTGTATGTAGAAGAAAACAAACAATGAAACAAACAGAAACAAATGGGGGAAATCAAAACTTAGAAAAGTTATCATAAAAAAAAAAAATCACAAACATTGAATTGATTTCGAAGCTCTCCGTTATTATCATCGTCGTCATCATCAGTCGTGGGAGCTTCTTTGCTGCTAGGTGTATCAAAATTCAACTCTTCAGGAGCATCAACAAACATATCTTCCTTACTGTCAACGAAACTTGTTCCCTGTATATACTACCCCAATTTCAGCATCCAACAACATAAACATCGAGCATGGTTAAACAAAATTAGAAAATGTCTCACCTGGTCAGGATCAAGGTCTTGTTGCCCATTAGACTCGTCATCAATCTTAACCTCATCAGCTATAGAATCAACAGAATCCTGGGGGAGATCATTATTCTCGTGCATTATCTAAAATACGATCCCCAAAACAGATCTACCACAAATTTCCGGAGACCGGAGAAGGCTTAAAGGAGAGAGAGATTAGCAATATCTTCGTAATCAAATACGGGAGAGAGAGAGAGAGAGAGAGAGAGAGTCGAAGGGGAAGTGTGTGAAACGGCTAGAGTCTAAGAGATCCGTGAGTAATAAATTAGCGAGGGAGGACAAGGAAGAGGCTACAGGTGAGAAAGAAGAAGAAACGTTGCAGCAGCACGACCGACGCGGTGCGTTTTGTTTTTCTCCTCTCTCAAACTTTTTTTTTTTTTTTTTGTGTGTGTGTGAGTATGATTGTGTCGTGACATTGAAGTGGGTGATGTGTTTCATCCAATGAGAAACGTTTGCTTCCGTCCACGTGACTTTTATTTTGGTAATGTAATAATTTAAGAAAGATCACAACCATTTTTTTTTAGTCAAAAAAGTATATTGAATGTAAGACAAATTTAGAATATAAATCACAGATTCTAATAAAAAAATCTTCCAAAACAACACTAAAAAAAAATTATTCAAAAAGATACTGTATATATTACTTCAAAGATTTTTTTAATCAATTGTACATTGAACATAATAATAAGTAAATTAAAGCTAAATTACTCTTAAATAAATACATAGTACAATGAAAAATGAATTGGTGATTGGGATTTCCCAATTTCCTATGACTTGCTTAGTTCAGACTTCAGCACACATGTATGTAACACTTGGAATTACAATGTGTCGCGCAATGGCATCATTTGTACATCATGATGATGATATTCATAAGATCTTTTACAACTGTTGATTCCTTAAAGTCTTGCATGCACTTCTATCACAATTTTTGGACCACTTGCACATTTTCTATGGATATATATATATTAATACAACCCCATATTTTCTAATCGATTTGTTTATAAACATAAATAAACATGTATTTGTTTAATCTTGAACCTCTTTAGTTGAAAACTATGGGTGCAAATGGTTGTATAAGATTGAATGGTTAGAAAATTTTGAGTTGAAAAAAAAAAAGTTGAACAGCATTCAACTTTTCATCTGCAAAATAGTGGATGAATGGATTGAACATTTTTCCTTTGTAATTTGTTCAGTTTTCCAACTTTTTGAGTTGAAGGGGTTAAATACGTTTGTTCAACTCTTTCAACTTATACATCTCAAATGGTAAAAAGTGAGTTGAATATTTGTTCAACTCTTTCAACTTATTAATTTAGTGCAACCATTTGCACCCTATTTGCACCCTATAGATTGCTCGGTGAAAGAAAAAATAGCTACCAAACTAAAACCACATCCATATCGGTTTAAGTTAATCCCTTAAGTAACATCATCACCTACTAATTAACATCAACCAAGCGATTAGAGAGGAGTCTCTTAGAACTTGCCATCCCAAACAAACCAGACTTTTTTTTAAAAGCACTAATTTACAAGATAGACACTAGTCTTCCAGCTCGATCTCCATGTACTTTCCAGAAAACATTGATGGCCTTATCAACCGTTCCAGCATCATCAATAGCAATAGCTCCAACGATTGCCCTAAAGCCACCACAAAGAATAGCCGGGTTCGATGCATCTGTCTTCGGGGAAACCCTGATTATCTTCCCCAAACCCAACCGGCCTCCGTCAAGAGCACATGAGGACTCCACATTTGAAACCTGTGCTATCAAACGGTTCAGAGCTTTCGAGGAGGCATCGATATCTTCAGTGAGATAGTGAAGAGAGACAGAAGTTTCAATGATATGGGTTCCAAAGATACTCAAGGCTTTGTTGTTCTCTTGAGAGAAAGAAGCATGAGTCATAGCACGGCGTAGAAGGTTGGTGTTGTTAAACTTGTAGCTACACCCAAAATAAGAAAAGGTCACAACTTTATGACTAATAGATTCATTCATGTGCCTAACCAAATCAGCTAATTCAACTTAAGAATTATCTAATCTTATACAAATGACCTTCTTACTTTCCTTAATTATGATCCTCTAGTTCACATTTAGGCACAGATCAGTAACAACAATACGAAAACATTCAACAGAGAAGAAGTGGTTTTTAGTAATAGTACCCAATTTGAGTTTGCAGCGTTGAAAGATCCGACGAGAATGATTGGATCCTGAGATTGGTTTCACTTGTTGCGCGTACCTGCTATAGAATATCCCAAGTAAAAAATAAGAAAACGATTTGGTTTCTCCGATTAAGAATACCTAGGGTTTTAGACAAGTAAAGAGATGGAGATATATACCTGAGAAAACGAGGAGGAGAAGGAGATCGAGATAACGACGAGAACAAGTAGTAGAGTGAAACGATTAGTCACCATTACCATAGTTGATGAAACCTTTGTGTTCTTCTTCTTCACTTGATTTCACCACCCTTCTGTAAAATATGCTCTCTGAGACTTGGGATTGTACCAAAAGTGAGACAGGTTTACTCACAATTTCACAATTAATTTATCTGACTGTCTCGGTTTGATTTGGTTTGGTTTGGTTCGGTTTATCTGGAATATGACGTTCCTTCTATTCTAAACAAGTTTATTCTGGAACTTGAAACATGTTTTATGATGGCAAAAGGGTAACAGATGAGGAGAGAATGAGAATCTTCTTATTATTATCATATATCATAAATCTAAAAATGAAGGAACACAATTGGATCACCAGATTCTTTATGTACACTTAATTTTAAAAGGTCTGGGGATCTCTCTCTGTCTCTCACTCTCCCTTCTGTACACCCGTGTTTGTGTTTCAGGGTGAAATCATCATATCAAGTACTCGTTGTACACTAAGAAAGCTGCTTCAGGATAATCCTTTGGGAGGCTATTTATATGGAGGTAAAACCGAAGGAGATCCTCTTTAGTGACCGTCTCTGGATCCACAACATCTTCATCGCATGTCAGCACCCACAGGTCCTCTGAGTTCACTCTCTTGATGCTTCCCCGACAAAAGGGACATGACTCCGACTTTGTGTTCCAGTTACGGTAACATTTGATGCACATGGCATGGCAACAGTTTGGCAGCACCATCTTCGTGCATGGCTCTAAGCATATTCCGCATTCGTCTTCTCTTTCCAAGTCAATGCTATTCATGAATCTGCTGCCTTCGATGTCATACTGCTGCTTTTTGGTTATGGCTTTAGGATTCGGAAACCACATGCTTTCTTCTGGTAAGTCAGCAAAGTTGATATGAAGACGCTCAAGTGATGGTAATATAACACCTGCACTTAGGCAAAGCCATGTTATAAGATTAAGCCACTAACAATAAATAAAAAATCACATCAGATGGGCTTCTTGGTCTTACCGTAAAACTCCCTAATGGTAGCTTTCCTTCCGTACCTAGATAGATTCCACCGCCCATCAGGCCGTACCTGTACAAGACAAAGAAGACACCTATAAAACAAACAAGCCAAGAGGAAAGGGGGAAAAACTATCAGGGAATCTACTCTACACACACAAACAGAGGCAAGTCGTGTTAACAGAGGACTGTATATATATATGGTAACAACCTTATATATGAGTATGTGGAAGAAATCAAAATATCTTGGAAGCAGACATGAGAAATCCATCCATTGTAGCAGGAATATGAAGAATGGAGCCAAATTGCTACACACCAATTTCATCTGTAGACGCACACCGCTCTTTCCCATTGGAATCTCAGCCGCCCTGAATCAGTTTTGAGACAAATCAGTTACTTCACTAATCCTTTTTAATCACATAGAGTCATTCATAGACCCATTTCTTCAAACAACATAAAGCATCAAGACAACACCACACAAATACCAACTTTGAGACTAATCAGTGCCTATCCTTTTAATCATATAAACCATCTCTTCAGATAACATATGCCTCGAGAACACACCACACAGACACCAATTTTGAGACTAATCAGTTACTATCCTACTATTCACATAACCCAATTCTTCAAACAACATATGCATCAATATACCACACAACACAGACAGAGACCAATTCTGAGGACTAATCAGGTACTATCCTTCTAATCACATAAACCATTTCTGCAAAGTTTCGATTTATCTGTAACAATATAACTTTGTGAACTAAAAAGACTGAGAATTTACTTATGGGGGGGGATAGGATATGCATCCTAAGTGGGTTACGGCTAATTCAATTCCATAATTCCTCAAATCATGTTAAAACTAATAATCAAAACCCTAAACCCAGAAAAATCAGATAACCAACATATAAAAAAAAAAACCCAGAAAAGAAGGCAGATGATGGATGACTCACAGTCCATTGGCGTGCTCAATATCAGCCTCGAGAATCTTCAAAGAGTCTCTGTAAGAAGACTTGCTCAACTGATAATACATCTCTCTATCTCGAGATTATTACAGATGAACAAGGCAACGCACAAAACGAACAGAAAGAGAAGAAGAGGAGAGAAGAGAATCCAAAGTTTGGGTATTGAAACAGGACAAAAACCCTTAATAAAGAGAGCCCCGATGATGATGAATCAAAAACCAAACAACGAAGAAACAGACACAGAGACGTCTGCTTTTCTCCACGTCTATCTATCTCTTCGGTTTTGTTTTGCTTCCTTATAAAAATTTCACAAAAAAAGGAAAAATAAAAAAGCGACTTTTCGCTTTGAGATATTTTTTTGAGACCTCAAGAAACAAAAAAAGAGAGAAAAAGAAAAAATGAAAAAGAAAAAAAAAAATACACACAGAATCTTCTTATCTCTCTCTCTTTTTCTTCCACAACTTTTTTTAATTTGGGTGTTCTGTTTCAAAGATCATAATAATGACACCAGAAATTGAAATTTGTGGAATGGATGATGATGATGATGATGATGATGAGTGAGTTATAAAAAATGAGAAATAGGTTCTTGTCCTTATCTATAAAACATTAATGTTGGCGGGTCTACGTTACCAAATTTGATTCTTTTAATCCAACTTTCTTACTTAAGTATTTTTTTTTAAAAAAATTCGAAGTCTTCAAAATATTTGTGACCTGTCAGAGCCAGCATTATTTCCAATTACATTAATGTTCATGAGTTCATCATGAAACAACAACAATTAGGAAAGATTCTTTTTCATAATCAAAATTTCTATATTATTACTAATTTTGTATCATCTCCTTTTTCAGAATTTTAAGTAATCCCTTTAGACTAATATTTTATAGGATTTTATCAAAAAAAAAAAGTCACTTTTGGATTCATTGCTGATTTACAAAAATTTTATTCCTCCATAAAAAAAAAGTATCTACATTTTTAAAAAAAATCTTTGTTAAAAAAAAATTAGAACACAATATTATCAAACATTACAAATAAACCGTGACGGAAACTAAAACACAGTTGTTTTTTTCGTTAATATAAAACGACTTTATTTTAGATCACGAATAATAAAGGTTTAGTTTACTAATGGTACAATGATATTGTTAATCACGAGGTTGCCATACTATTATTGAGGTTGATTTTAATTTTGTTTTTTATACGATGATTTCTATTTGAAGACTCATTCACATTGGATAAATTCCTAATTTTAACATTTCAAAGGCAGAGAATATAATTTTTAAAAATCAATTGTCCCACGGACAAATTTCACGAGTCACCACAGTCAACAACGTTAACAAGCATTTAAGAACATTAATCTATTATTAACACTCCTAATTAGCAATTGTCCTTTAATTTTAACATTTTTCCAGAAGTTTGTACGTTTTCTATTGAGTATAGTGGATAACCCCATATTAATTAATCCCATTGAATAATAATCAAATATCAGATGTAATGTAATCCAATGAACGTGACGTGACGTTGATCGTGTTGAGCGCTGAGTGAGATACGTAACTCAACAAAGACCCCTAACGTTTTCGTTAAACTATAATTTTGATTTGAATCATTACGATCTTCTCTCGCGTAACTAACAAAATATTAACTCGCTCGCTCCAGCAAGAATCTTTCTCTGCTGCCTTAATATTTTTCAGAATAACATTTAATGAAATTTTAGATTTAATATTCATTGGCAACTAGGAGACGAATTCAACACCCAATATGGTGCCAACAAAATATTATTAATTATTTATGTATGGAGTTTTATACAAATAAATTAACGTTTACTATATTGATTTCTAACTATATAGATCGTTTTTATTAATAAAAGCCTTATTTGTTCACTAATAATTAATAAGATAATCGTTTCTACAATCTGGTTGTTCAAAAAAAAAAAAAATCGTTTCTACAATCTATACTAGTATTATTGTTGTTAGTTGTAATTGGTCGTAATAATCATATTCATTCAAAGTAGATGAACAGCCCACATTTATTAAGTTAAAGAATTGGAATTTGGAATAATTCATGACACTAATTTTCAATTCGAAAAATAGCAATTAACGATTTAGAGTTCTACCTAATCGTTCCATTGACTTGGAAAGAGGAATCCGTCGAGCAAAAACATACAGTACAAAATAATAAAAAAAATGTTACAAATCGCAATACATAAAATATATATAAACGTATAGTTTAGACGAGTCGAATAGATAAATTTAGCTAAACATAATTGTCAAACGTTTACGGTAAGGACTAATTAAGGAGATGTTGAGGACCATCGACCACCAACCCCAACTAGTTTAATGATGATGTTGGGATTTGATTGGTAGCTCCTCTAACTTTGACATTTCATTAGAGTTAAAATGTCAATAATAAATGAAGTCTTCGATATCAAAAGTAAGACTTTATAAATTGTTGGTAACCATTATGATCATAATCAACTACAAAATGCTTAATTAGTTTCGTTAATTAAAGAACAAAAAAAAGGATCAAGTAATTAAGTTGTTCACTAACCAAACTCAGTTTTTGTTTGGATTGGCATCTGTACGTCGAATGAATATAACTTGTTTGTCCTAATCCCTAAAGTCATTTCGTGTACATGATTGTTTTACAATAGATCGAGATAAAGGAAGAAAAAATAGTTTCTTGCAGAAAAAGGTATACTGTGGAAGCTGCTTAGCTCACTTACAGCATTCACATGTTCAAGGTATTAGTCTTCACCTAACGTTAGTATAAAACAACTAAAACCCCATATCAAGTTTCATAATGTTGACAAAACATTCCAGATATCAAGTCTCCAAAACCAAATCTTTGTACCAATTACAAAGTTTGCAACTTCCTTGTTCACTTGGGTCTCTAATCACCATGAGGTGTGTTGTTTAAGAGTCTCCTTTATCTTTTACTTATATAATCCTAACGACGAAACATGAGTCTTCTCATATCCATTAATTATAAGTGGTTTCAAAACAAGAATGGAGCTTAAGATCACGGTGACTTCTCAGGAACTCGTCAAGCCCTGATCTATAAACCTTAATCATCTTCCTTGCCATCATCTTTCTTTCCTTGATCAACTTGCTCCTCCCATTTTCATGCCTTTCCTTTTCTTTTACCACAACAAGACCAATCTCTCAAACAATGAACGAAGTGATCACATCAAGAGTTCCTTGTCAGAAATATTGAATCTCTTCTACCCCTTGGCAGGACGCATGAAAAACTCGGGAGATGTCGTTGTGTGCAACGATATGGGTGCGTCTTTCGTCGAAGCCAAAGCCAATTGCAACATGTCACAGATTATAGAAAACCCTAATCCCAATGAACTTAACAAGCTTCATCCATTCGAATTCCATGAAGTGAGTGACGTGCCTCTCACGGTACAGCTCACTTTCTTTCAATGCGGCGGCTTAGCACTCGGTATAGGCCTTTCCCATAAACTCTGCGATGCCTTGTCTGGTCTCATCTTCATCAAAAGCTGGGCAGCTTTGGCTCGTGGAGACACTGGAATCATTACTCCTTCTTTTGATCTCGCCAAGATGTTTCCTCCGTGTGACATAGAAAACTTAAACATGGCCACAGGTATCACAAAGGAAAACATAGTAACCAAACGCTTCGTGTTCTTGAAATCCTCTGTTGAGTCTTTAAGAGAAAGATTCAGCGGAAACAATGAGATTCGCGCAACACGTGTTGAGGCCTTGTCGGTATTCATATGGAGCCGTTTCATGGCGTCAACAAACCAAGATGACAAAACCGGAAAGATCTATACATTGATTCATCCGGTGAACTTGCGTAGACAAGCAGATCCAGTTATACCAGACAACATGTTTGGGAACATCATGAGATTCTCAGTTACTGTCCCTAAGATGACAATCAATGAAGATGATGAAGCAGAGCCTTCTCTTGTGGAGCAAATGAGAGAAGAGATTAGAAAGATAGATGCAGTGTACGTGAAGAAACTTCAAGAAGACAGCAGAGGACACCTCGAGTTTCTAAACAAACAAGCTTCAGGTTTCGTCGACGGTGAGATTGTGTCGTTCAGCTTCACGAGCCTATGCAAATTCCCGGTTTATGAAGCAGATTTCGGATGGGGGAAACCTTTGTGGGTTGCCTCTGCAAGGATGAGCTATAAAAATCTGGTAGCTTTCATTGATACTAAGGAAGGTGATGGCATAGAAGCTTGGATCAACCTTGACCAGAACGACATGTCTAGATTTGAAGCCGATGAGGAGTTGCTTCGCTATGTCTCTTCAAACCCAAGTGTGAATGTGTGATTGTCTCTGCCTCTTGAGATACATGAAATCTATAAGTCATTTCCCGTGAGTTTGAGTTTGCTTTTCTTTTAAATTTTCTATACAATTTCATTCTCTTGTGCTTTATGCATTCTATTAATACTCTTTGCCCTGACAAAAAGCCTCTGGATGTATGTTTGGGCTGAATCTAGTCTGATGTTGGGTGCTTGATTCATAATTCGTTTGTTCTGATTTTTAATCTTCCTTGAAAGTTATGATTTGTTTAATATATATATACCTATAAGAGTGTGATTAAAGACCATTGAGTTTATGCTTTTTTTTGTTTGTATGTTTTGATTGTATCATCACCTTGAACATGATTAACTCTAATGAACTTGTGAAGGCATAGTCTAGTAGGCCTGGGCATTTTAACCAAATCTGAAACCCGAACCCAAACCCAACCCGAAATATATAGTTCGGTTCGGATTCGGATGGCATGTAATACCCGATCAGATTTAATTTTTCTGAAATTCGGATAGCCGATCGGGTTCGAGTATTATCCGATACCCAAAGAAGATTCGAATTGATCCGAAATAAGTACAAAAATGCACCTAAGTGGATTCAAACCCAGTACCTTAAACATTATTTGGTGCATCATAAACCATTTTGCCATCGTAGTTATTATGTTTTAATATGAAAACATTAAATATTTATATATATATATATATATGTAATCCAAAATTCCTAATTGACTTATTTTTTTCTTCTCAATCAACGGAAGAACTCTATAATCCCTAATCTATTTATTTTTTCATCATCCAGATCAATTTTATGAGAAATATGACAAGCAAATCTAAAAAACTGAGTGATAGTTTGTGGTGTTTAACTTTTGAAGAGTGAGTGAGATTGGAAACAGAGATTAATATGAATCATATCATATAATTTGCTATAGATGTTGTTAGATTGGATAGGAGATTTGATTTGGTTTTTGAAGTAGTGGCTATGGATGAATAACTCTAGGATTTTTGGGTGAAGAAGAGAGATGAAGAAAAGGAGCTAGAAGGTAATTTTTTTTTTCTTTTGACGACAAAAAAAAAATTATGAATTCGGGTATACCCAAAATTACCCGAACCCGAAGCCAAATTACCCGAATCCGACCCGAATTTATTAAATATCCTATCAGGTTTTATATCTCTACATCCGAAAATCCGAAAATCCGAACATCCGAACCCGAATCCATCGGATACCCGAATGCCCAGGGCTAGTCTAGGGATTAGAGTTAATTTTTTACTTTCTTGACTCGTTTCCTCCATTGATCACATAAGACTTTTAATGTGTTCTAATGACCTTTTCCTTTAATTCATTCTTTTGCAACTAATTAACAACATTTGTGTCCCCTCGTGATATTGTTTTAATTTGATGACATGCACATGCACATAATGGTTGCTTGAGAACATAGTCCCTTGTAAGAAAAACTAAACTTGTTCTTATTTAAGAAGCAACACAACTTTTAACCAACTCATATGTTGTCCAAAAAAAAAAAAAAAACAAAACAAAACCCAACTCATATAAAATCTCTCAAAAGAAATACGCAATGTGTTTTTTCTTTTTCTTATCTAGATTAAAACAGGAGGATTCAGGGAAGCTGATTCAAGAAGCTCTTGATCACATTCGAGCAGCGACATGTGTTCTTCCGTAAGAGTGATCCAAGCTTCAATTCCTTCTCCATCTTTGGTATCAATCAACAACATGAAGTTCTTGAAATTAGAAGTGCCTCTTCCGGTCACCCAAACTGGCTTTCCCCATCCAAAATCTGCCTCATACATACCGAGCTTACACCAGCTATTACTCATCCACAAGTCCACCTCAGTTCCTCTTCCATGTACTTTCCCAATCTCTTCCAAAAGCTCAAAAATTTTCGACGAGGACTTCGACATATCCTTGCAGTTCAAGCTGAAGATTTCCTTTGCACGTCTTAGCTCGTCAACCACATCTTGAATTGTTTCTATCTTAGCTTCTTCGTTCTTGAGAATCATGAGGGAAAGCATATTCCCAATTGTGTTTTCACACAAAGAATTTACCTTTCCTCGTAGGTTCACTAGTATTTGCAACACCGAAGTTCTTGGTGTTGGAGAACTTAATCTTGAAGCCTTAGTAAGACATCTCCAGAAAAGAGCTGTGACTGCTTCAACACGGGTTGGATTCTTGACAAGATTGCTTGAAGCTTTGGCTCTTAGTTTCTTGACGTTTGAAGCATCGAACACAAACCTCTTAGTTACCCAATTCTTCTCTTCAACCTCGACTTTATGATCCATTGGTTTTGATGGAAGTTCACCAAGAGGTAGAGGAAAGAACTCTGAAGCGTTGAAACTAGGAATCAATGTAATCCCTAAACCTCTTGAGGACTCAGCCCATCCTCTGATGAACATCACTAAAGAGGTTGCATCAGTGATCTTATGAGAAGTGCATATTGTGATAACCAATCCTCCACAGCTGAAGAAATTGGCTTGGATTAGCAACACAGGCCATGTAACAGCTTCTCTTGGCCTAGCTTCAACAGGAACGAGTTGTTCCAATGATTCAGGAACAGAGTATTTGAGAAACTCCGAGAGAAGATGGTCCACTCGAGCTTCTATAAACACAGCTCCTTCATCATTACATTCCACAAAACTTCCCTTGATTCTTCCGGCAAGAGGGTAGAAGATTGGTAAAGTGTGAGACAGAGATTTCTTGAGCTTCAAGGATGTCTCCTCTGTTGAAAAACCTAGAAGGTTCTGAGGATCCGCTGCGTAAAAGAGAAGTGCACCTGTGTACATAGGTGAGCTGAGGATATCAAGAAGAGAGAGATTGAGAATTCTCTTATCATTTGGAGTTGGAGAAGTGGGTTTGATTATATCTCTTGCTATGATCTCAACTTTTTTCTCCATTGTTACATACAAAATATTTCTCAACTTTCCCATAAATTCTCTTAAAATCACTTCACTGAAAAGATTCTTGGTGGGAATAGCTACAGATTCCTTCATCACAAAAGACAAGTCATATTTATTATTTATCATTAATTCATTGTCATCATCATCATAATCATTATTATTATTATTAGATTATATATGTATTCATATTAAAGGTTACTAGGGGGACCAAGAGTTCAAGATTCTTACTCGTCAGGAGACAGAATGTTCTTGAAACTTTTTTAGATGTTGCAAATGAAAAAGACGAAAATTTTATATGCCCACATACAATAGGAGTAAAGAATTCATTGTACACCGTTTGAATTTTTTTGTGGTTGATGATATTTAATTCTCATGACCAGCAAAAAGAAAAAGAAATATTTGCGTACGAATTAATTAAACTATTCATGCAACGTAAGCATCCTCGCGCGTTTGATAATTAAAGAACCAAAGCGACGGGTTAACACAATCATCCGCAATCAAAACCAACAAAGTTTCTAATTAAACTTTAAAGATTTTTTTTAACATTAGACGACTCAGAAGAATGGGTACAAGAGAGAAGCAGAAGTACTTAAATGGATTAATAATCAAAAGGAACAAATGAATCAATTTTGTAGCTGTATAAACAATATTTAATAAAACCTACAGATTACTTATCAGATTTCTTGCCAAGTTTCATCCATTTGAAGGCAAGTATGGCCTTCCCGATACTGCTTTTGCTTCCATCTTCCTTCTTCTTTTTCTTCTTATCATCTTCGTTATTTGGAGGAGGGTCAGAGTTGTAATCCCATTGATCAGCCCATGATAGTCCCGAATCCATCTTTTGTCTCTCACAAAAAAAATATTTTTGTTGAATGGAAAAGGTTTAGAAAGAATTATGAGGTGAAAAGAAAGATTTTGTTTTACTTATTTTAGACAGTATTGGTTTGACACAATATTTGTCTATTAGTTTCTTGGTTGCTTATTTTTGGGGTTTCTCTGTTTTTAGTTTATCCCTTTGGTAAGACAAAGAATCAATTATTCACCTTCAAATGTGTAACCTTTGACAAGAAAGGAGAATTACACGTACACATTCAAATAAATTTACAACGAGAGCCCTTATTATTAACCTGAAACACTTGATTTTTTTAGTAGTCAAAATAGTATTCTAAAATCAAATTATCACTAGAACTAGGTAGTAACCCGTGCTATAGTACGGGACAAATATTTCAAATAAATTTTAAATTCGTAAAATGACTAATAATTATATTTACTTTAGAATGGGAATGCACGTCCCGTCCCATCCCATCTCCACATGTTCCAACCCATCTTCTCTCGTCTCGTCTCGTCTCATCCCATCTCGTCTCGTCTCATCTCATATCGTCTCGTCTCGTCCCATATCCATCCAATTTTTTTTTGTCTTACGTTCGTTCTCTTTTAAATAATTATCCATTAGACAATGTTTATTAAAAGAGATTGGGTAAAAATTAGATGGGATACCAAATTTCTCGTTGAATATTTTTTTTGTTAGTTAGTTGAAACTATCCAAATAATTATAGTTTTAAAAAAGTATATAATTGTTTTCAAAAATACCAAATTTTCAAAGTGCTCGTTCCAAAGTGGTTAATTAACTGTCGCATAATAAATTCTTATCCAAATTAGTGAAAGCTTGACACTTGAATTTTTCTACCAGAATTTTTTTGATTTTGTACTTTTATCTAAAATTTCTTTCCCTTTTTTTAAAAAAATTGTTCAATATATTGATTTTCACTATTTGAATTACCTGTTTCAGTTTACATATACTATTTCTTGTCTTAATACCATAAATATACAGAAAATTTTCTCAAAATTTAATTATTATTTCTTTAAGTATATGTAGTAAATTAAATTAAATTAATTTAATTATTAGTTTTTGGCTAGGTAGTAACCCGTGCTACAGCACGGGACACAATATTCAAGTGTTGACTAAGAATTATATTAATCCAGGTTTTGTAGCAAAGTTGTATTGTTTTCATGTGATTATTTTTAAAATAAACCTAAACGTATTTACTTTGGAATAGGAAATATGTCCTTTCATGTCCCATCTCCTCACATCCCAACTCATCCCCTCTCGTCTCATCTCATCCCGTCTCGTCTAGTCCCGTCTCGTCCCGTATCAATCATAATTTTTCGTCTTATGTTGGTTCTTTTTTAAATTATTACTCGCTACACAATGTTTACTAAAAGAGATTGGGTAAAAAATAAAAATGGGATACCAGAGTTTTTCTTTGAATATTTTTTTATTTAGTTAGTTGAAATTATCAAAAAAATTATAATTTTCAAAAACTATATATCTGTTTTCAAAAATACCAAAATTTTAAAATTGCCTGTTCCAAAATAATTAGTTACATGTCGCATCCATATCAAAATTAGTGAAAACTTAACATTTGAATTTATATACTTATATTTTTTAATTTCCTATTTTTATCTAAAATTTATGACACTTTTTTAAAAAAAATTGTTCAATATATTGGTTCTCATTATGTGAATTACCCGTTTCAGTTTACATATTATTTCTCGTCTTAATACCATAAATAGAATGGACCTTTTCTCAAAATTTAGTTATTATTTTTTAAAGTATATGCACTTAATTAGTAAATTAAATTACTTAAAAACACACTGGTAAAACATATATTCAGACAAATAATAAACCCTTTTAGGTTGTAAAATTTTAATTGTATAATATTAGAATTTTCCAAAAAAAATACTTGGCCACTCTTTTACGGTGTTTTGTCAATATTTTAGTGTATACGTAGAATATCGCTACTCATACCAAAAATAAACATGATCATCATCTTCATCACGTGGAAAATATTAATTTTTTACAATACATCCATAATAATCAAGCAAAGCCCGCTTTTGTTGAAAATGTTAAAGTAATTTTTTAATGGGGTGTTAAATCTCGTCCAGTCCAGTCTCATCTCATCCCGTCTCGATCCATCCCGTTAGAAATTTTATGTCCAATAAATTTTTTCTTTTAAATAATTACATAGTAGGTAACATAAATTGTAAAGTTTAATGTTTGTTTTTAAATGGTTGAACAGTATAATTTTAATCTTAATAAAAATTCTTTAATAAATTTGGTTTTATACTTTAATTGACATATCTTATTATCATTTTAACATTGATATATTAAAATAAAAGATTTATATAGTTATTTGTTTAAATAATTGTAAGTTCAGTTTTAACGTATAAAAGTGATAAAATAATTAACCCGTTCTACAACAGTTTTCTATTAATGTTTTTAAAAATAATAATATCATAGAGATAAAACTTATTGTTGTCATATCTACAACTGAATTTTTCATATTTTTTATTTCATATAATTACGTGATATTTAATGATATACATGTATAATTTTTAAACTAATCAAAATATTTCTCATAGTTTACTTAGGAGTGTTAAATCCAAATATCATATTTCATTTTAATTTTAGTTGGATTATTGCATGATACATCACGGGTTAGAATCTTTTTCATTTTGTAATTTAATTTTTATTTAAAGTGTTGTATTTTCAAATTTTACTTTTTAAAAATGATCATGTATGTTTGTTGTTTGTCTTTTATTTTTATTTTTATAATATTTTTAAACAATCATAATTTTAAAAATATGTTTTCTCAGAAAATGTTAAAAATATGGATCTTTTGTATATTTTTTTCTTCTGATTAATGGGGCATATGTGGATTGAAAGATACTAAACAAACGATTTACAATGCCATAGTTGGGCCTATGTTATCGTAGAAGCCTATTATGTTTTACTATTGTTTATTATAATATATTATCCGATTAAAAAACCGAAGATATATTTTCTCCACGATTTATGGGATTTATGTATTTATTATTTATTATGAAGAGTTGTTAATGTATGGTAAATGTATGGTTAACGATTTATGGTTAATGTATATCCAATATATAACCTATTTATATGTATTTGTAATCATTTATAAAAAATATAAAGTCTACAAAAAATTAAGTTGTGTACTTCCCTTTTATTAAAAGGGGGATTTGTTTCAATTTATAGTTTTTTTTTTTTTTTTGAAAAATATCACGAGGTGCAAGTGACCTTCGCTAAGCATAATAAATAGAGAGATACGTCCGTTTCGTTGTAGCCTTGTGACTCTTTTCTACTCATAACTTTCATGGTATCTATAGCTTAAATTAAAGGTTGAGTTGATCGACATTGTTAATATTGTGTTTAATATGAAAAAAATCAGGACATATATAAATAGATGATGTAGATCCGTTAATATACGAGTTTATCCTAGTCTTAACGTAAGATTTTTAGTGTATCTGTTCTTGGGATTATTATGGATAACAATAACATAAACGTTTTGATTCTCTCAAAACGACATCAATATTATCCAAATGCATATTTATGTTTTCTTGTTTTTATCTGATCTTGATATGTTAACAAAAAGATACCGTTTTTATCTGATCTTGATATGTTACCAATTAAAAAAAAAAAAAAGTTATTTTTTGTGTCGGTCAACTCAAAATAGCTATTATTAAATCAGGAAAAAAATCTTTTATTTTTGTCAAAAAAGAAAAAGAAATCTTATATTTTTTTATTGACCAGAAATATTTAATTAAAAAGCGAATTACTCGTTAGATCAGGTGACCCTGTAAAAAAAGAAAAAAAGACACCCACACACAAGCGAAGCACGAAACGGCTTTGAGCAAATGTTGCCTTATGCCACGGGTTTTAAAAGACCGAACAAACTAACTAACAAACATTCCCTTTAATTTTGGAAACGTTTAGAATCTCATCATCTATATATATATTTGCTTATTACACTCTCCCATATAAACTAAAAAATCGTTGAATAATCAATTAAGATAATATCAGAGAATCAAGAATCTTGATCCTCTCTTAAATATTTCTAACGCTCTCTTTCTTCTCCCTTAAAAAACTTCTCTTTTTCTCTCTCTCTCACAAAAACATAACAGTAGAATCTCTCGAGAATCAGAAAACAAAAAATGGGTGAGTTGTCAGCGAGTGAGAAAGCCGCGGCTAAGCAGAAGAACGTCGACGATTGGTTACCGATCACATCCTCCAGAAACGCCAAGTGGTGGTACTCCGCTTTTCACAATGTTACAGCCATGGTTGGTGCTGGTGTTCTCAGCTTGCCTTACGCCATGTCCAATCTCGGATGGTACTATATCTTGTAATTCTCCATCTATTTATATATATTATGTTTTTCAATCCATGAGATCTGATCTATGTATGTACAGGGGACCTGGAGTGACGTTGATGGTTCTGTCATGGGTGATAACTTTGTACACGCTGTGGCAAATGGTGGAGATGCATGAGATGGTTCCAGGGAAGAGGCTTGATAGATACCACGAGCTTGGCCAAGAAGCTTTTGGCGAGAAGCTTGGCCTTTGGATCGTTGTGCCGCAGCAGCTTATCGTGGAGGTTGGTGTAGACATCGTTTATATGGTCACTGGAGGACATTCGCTCAAGAAAGTTCATCAACTACTCTGCACTGATTGCAAAGAGATCAGAACTACTTTTTGGATCATGATCTTTGCGTCTGTCCATTTCGTTATCTCTCACCTTCCCAATTTTAACTCCATCTCCGTCATCTCACTCGCCGCTGCTGTTATGTCCTTAACGTAACATCTCTTCAACACACACATATATATGATCGGTTCAACCTAGAGCGTGCCTTGTGCTTCAAGGCTGTTGTTGTGGTTCTTGTTTCTAATATCTCTTTGTGATGTACTTTTTTACAGTTACTCAACAATTGCATGGGCTGCATCGGTGCACAAAGGGGTTCAGCCAGATGTTGACTATACACCTAGAGCCTCGACAGATGCTGGAAGAGTATTCAACTTCTTGAGTGCTTTGGGAGATGTGGCTTTTGCCTATGCAGGTCACAACGTTGTGTTGGAGATCCAGGCCACGATCCCTTCGACTCCGGAGGTGCCATCCAAGATCCCAATGTGGAGAGGAGTTGTTGTAGCCTACATTGTAGTCGCCATCTGCTACTTCCCTGTAGCATTCATCGGCTTTTATATCTTTGGAAACAGTGTTGATGACAACATTCTCCTCACTTTGGAGAAGCCTGTCTGGCTTGTCGCTATGGCTAACCTGTTTGTGGTTATCCACGTTATTGGAAGCTACCAGGTCTTCTTCCACATTCCAGTATTTATTTATTTATTTATTATTGGTTGAATCAAGATTTATCTCATGGCTCATGAGTATTGACACTCTCTATATATGTGCATTCAGATATTTGCAATGCCGGTGTTTGACATGCTTGAAACCGTTTTGGTCAAAAAGATGGATTTCACTCCTTCCTTCAAGCTCCGCTTCATCACCCGAAGCCTTTACGTCGGTAAGAAAGCCACTCCTCAATTCTATACATTGAACTTCATTCTCATATTTTGATTTTATCCTCACATATATTGGTCTATTATATATGCAGCTTTCACGATGATCGTTGCGATATGCGTCCCGTTTTTTGGTGGACTACTCGGATTTTTTGGAGGATTCGCCTTCGCCCCAACAACTTACTACGTACGCCTAGTCCAACCAATCACTCATTCATTCATTCATTTGCCCCCAAATTAATTAGAGTTGTAATTTATCTTAATTTGTCATTGCAGCTTCCATGCATTATTTGGCTAATTCTCAAGAAACCAAAGAAGTTTGGTCTATCTTGGACAATTAATTGGGTATGGTCCTTTTACTAATGATCCATATATATATCTCATGGTTAATTACTTGTATACTAATGGATTTTTTCTTGTTGTTGTTGTGTGACAAATGAATATTAATGCAGTTCTGCATCGTAGTAGGAGTTCTTTTGACGATCCTAGCCCCAATAGGTGGACTCAGAACCATCATCGTCAACGCCAGTACCTACAAGTTCTTCTCATAGATCGATCAGTACTTGTTGTGTACCACACAAACAAAGGAATAAAATCACGGCATGTCTAATTTTATGGGACTGTCCATTGAAGTAATCTCAAGTTTCTCATTGTAGTTAAAGATGCATGATTTTGTTATGTTTGGTTCCGTTTGATGTTAAACTCATTTATATAAATCTCCATATATATATATATATATATTTTGATTCTTCTAAAGTTGGGATTTCGTAATTTAGTTATGCAAGAACGTACACGGGAATTTGATGACACGTCTAGATCCAATGTTACCATGGCCAGTAACGTATTAGAGATATTTGTTTCTTTCCAGCCAAGCATTCATGGTTCACGGGAATTATATATTTTGGCTTTTAAAAAATATCTTGATTTTATACCATGTTTTTGTTGATACATACTACTGTTGCTTGTGAAGTTTGAATACCACATGCATGTAGCCTTTGTAAAGGAGCTTACGAGTTACGTCTAAAACAAACGGCAGACCAAGAACAAAACGTCCTTCCATCAAATTCTACCTAATAGAGAAATCGGCAATTTTGCCATTTCGGCTACAAAAAAAAAAACTGACTAAATGGTAAGTACAAAGCGAAGTAAATATTTGTTATTGCGTGGACAAAACCTAAATCGACCCTCCCCCCCCCCCCCCCCCCCCCCCCCAAAAAAAAATAAAAATTAAAAGAAAAGTAGTAGTAATGTTTTCTTTTTTGCAGCTGAATGAATCAGAGCTGCAAGACGATATTGACTGCCTTCGTCTCTACTTGGAACTTGCAGTTGCCACGACTAATAGGGGCACCATTAAAAATCATGATCTGTCCAACTTGCAGATTGTCCAAGTGGCTAGAGATACTACTCCCCAAGATGTGGATCTGGTATTCAACGGCAAAAATGTTGCTATTTTCTACATAAGGTACAAGGACTCATGCGAGGCTCGAGTTGGTAAGGATGTTGATCGCGTAGCTATTGTCAGAAGAGCCTTCTATGAGAAACGGAAATGCTTCGCTCTTGTGGGCAAGACTCTAAGTTTAGGAATTATACCAACAAAAGGGTAAGAAGCAGAGTGAACAACTTATGCTTAGCCTACGTCTCAAACGGCTGCTTGTTATGTAGTCCTAGGCGACTCAAGGTATAGAAATACAGTGGCGTTAATTCGCCTGTATCGTCATCTTCACAAGGCAAGATCCACATTGGATCATTTTTTTTTTGGTAAGAAGATCCACATTGGATTATAATAAACCCATAAAGTTACTTAAAGCATTTAAATTTACGTGGAGTTGCGTTTGGACTTTTTCTTCGGGTACAATTTGTGTGGGTTTTGGTTGTGCTTGAGCAATTTAACATAGGGGAATGGTTAGGTAGACATTCTTTACCCCCTTCCAGACTTTTGTAGTTTTCCTTTTCATTTCTATCAGTAACACATGCGGTCCTTACTAGTGTTGATGTGTGTTTAAGATACATATTGGTGAAGTTTAGATGATAAATAAAGTAAACACTTTATAAACAAAGACATTAGAATGAGCGATTGTAAATAATCGAATTCTGAAATTGGCCAAATACGTAGTTTTAAGTAGTGAGTTTTTTGATATTGCAAAATAGAAATCCGACCAAATGCTAGAAATAGAACTCAACTTTGTCTCTTTACCACATTGTTTTAACTAAACAAAAGCCGCATCATACCAGATGTCTAAATAGCAATACCTCCATCGATGGTGAATACCTGCAAACCAGTGATATTAACAATGGTTAGGTCGCTACCATAAATCAGAAACCAAGGTTAATCACCAAATCTTCAATTGAAAGGAGTATTGAGTTATTAACCTGTCCGGTTACGTAACTGGCTGCAGGACTGAGAGCCAAAAATTCTACCAAGCCAGCCACTTCTTCAGGTTTTCCATACCGTCCTGAACACCAAACCGTTTTGCTTTGAATCAGAATATTTTCGATCTAACAAATTTTTCATGTCTCAGATGCATCCTAATCCACAATAAATAACCATGCAACAAATGTAAAAGGTGAAATCTCCATTACCTAATGGGATTGTTCCCAGGATTTTCTTTTCCATGTCTTCTCCAAGCTCAGCAGTCATGTCAGATGCAATGAATCCGGGGCAGACCACGTTGACCTGGAATAGAGCATATTGTCGACGGACCAAGTTTCAAAATCATGTCCAGGGTTTTTTATTTATAAAAAGACGAATTTGATGAGGGGGATAGGTCACATACATTTATATTCCTGCTCGCACCTTCTCTGGCAACAGTCTTGGAAAGCGCAATAACTCCACCTTTAGCGGCAGCGTAGTTTGCTTGACCAATATTACCAATGAGACCAACAACTGACGAGATATTGATGATTCTTCCCTGCAAGATGAAGTATACCATAAATTATGCTTGTCTTCATATCACTTCTTAATCTTATATAAGAGCTCAAATGAAAACATATTTGTCTTTTTATATATCATTTCTTGTTATGCTGCAGGGAAGGAGTAACATGTCGAAACCAATGACAAACAGTGCGAGGATATAGAAGGGTGACACGGCATATGACAAGTAATAAAACGTGGAGACAATTGCGAGAATATGTAGAAGGCGAAGAGAAGTGTTACCTTTCTCTTCTTCGTCATGATCTTGTGTGCTGCCTAAAGAGAGTAAATGAGTATCAGTCCCTGAAAATCCAAGAATCAAAATTTTAGCAGGATTGCAGGAATACAAACCTGAGTACAGAGGAATACACCAGTGAGATTCAAATCAATCACTTCGTCCCATTGTGATTGCTTCATTCGTAATAACAAGGAATCCCGAGTAATTCCTGAAAATTTGTGGCCATGTCAGTAAGGTACTAAACAAAAATCAATGGGATCCAAGGTTCTCATTTACCTGCATTGTTAACCACGACATCAATGGTACCCCATTTGTCAAGAGCCTGCAGAAAAAGAACAAAAGGAAAATGATAAGATGTATAAGGATTAAGGAATATAAGGTGGTGTACAGTTGATCACTCACAGTTTCCATCATCGCATCCACATCAGGTTTTTTCGAGACATCACCCCCAAAAGTAATAGCCTGGCCACCATATTCTTCAATCTACAGTTCAAAGAATAAAAGTCAGAAATAACATGGGATAGTGACACTGCAGAAGAAAACAATACTGATTGCATATATTAAGAGATGGGGTTTCCTTTGGCAGTGTTGTTGATTAAGAGTGAAATCACAAATGCATTTTGAGAAGCAAATAGCAACAAGCAAAAGAATAACGAAACATTATCCAGGGCCAGAATATTCAATCTCTTGTCCCAGAAAGCAAAACTGATTCAAGCAATCATCATTGTTAAACTCGAAAGGTGCCAGAATTCGTTTCGTAACAAAAACAACATCCCTCCATACCTAATACCTATGATTTACTAGTCTAACAAAACAATATCCCTAAACAGGAAACAAGATAATTACTGCAAAACATAAGCAGCACAGAGTGATGGGGGAACTGACGAAAAAAACACAGTCTAAACACTTGGTGCATAGATCATGAAAATTGCACTCTTTAACTCAGGGTGACAATCACACACCTGTTTACAAACTTCTTCAGCCTCCTTCGCTGACCTAGCATAATTCACCAAGACCTGCAACAAAAACACAATGTTTGCTTCCATATCAGCATCATACAACACCTCTATTCATTTTTCTTTCTGTAAATCTAAAACACTAGAACCCAAACCCAACTAGACAGGAGAACTAAGACAATTGAGTACCATAAACTACGGAGAAAAATACGTAAACCCTAACCTTACAGCCAGCTTTACCCATGGCTAGAGCAATTGATTTGCCAATCCCTCTAGAAGCACCAGTGATAACGACCACTGGAGATTCAACTTTTTGAACAGCTTCGCCAGGTGATTGCTCAGTAGCGGTCGCTTGAGCTCTCACAACTACTGCGTTTGCGTTCGACAACGATGATGAGAAATCAAAATCTAAAAAGGAAGAGAGAAGAGGAATGAATAATTTAGATAATACCATTACCAGAGGTTGTAAAGGGAAGACGCGATCCAAATCGCAGCATTTCGAATTGAGGCATCGCGGAGTGAACCGGAGCCCATTGTCGGACTTGAGAGATCTCACGGTAGCCGAGCTTCCCAGCGGCTTTCAAGGAGATGAGCCTCGGTCCAGCGACGGTGGTGGCCATGACACGGAAGATCCCGGAGAAACTAATTGTTAAATTGTGGGGGGAGTGGAGATAGAGAAATCTGAAAGATGGACTGACTCAGTGGGAGATACAAACGAGGAACGTCTTCTTCTTTTAATTACTACTAATTTTATAAAGTTTTTTCTTGTAAGAGCGATACAAACGAGGTTTTGTGAGTAGTTGGGGAAGCAGGTGGCGGCGAGCGAGACTCTCGACGAGATGGTTGAACCGAGTATACCAAATTACCAACCCGTATCTAAGGGCATATTTATAGGGGGATCATGTGGGGGTGATCTTAGATGAGAAATAATGTAAAAATATTGTAAGATCAGGGCTTAAGATCTTTTGTTAAAAAGTAAGTTATAGGGAGAACAGGTATAAGATCTTAAGATTTAATAATATAATATTCTTATAGAATTTTTAAAATATTGAATAAATACAAAGATTAATGTTTAATATATAATTTAAGTATGCTTAAAACTATTTAATATAATGTTTATTAATTTTCTTATTAAACATATTACAATTATTAAAATTTATAAAATAACATTTTAATTGAAAATTATTACAACTTTTATTATAAAAAAAAACATTATTACTTAATTAATTAAAGAAGACAAACATTTTATTTAATTAATACAAATGACCAAATTTATTCCAAATATTCTCAATCAAACATTTTATTTAATTAATACAAACGTCCTATTTCTCCCTCGGAACTATCATATCGTATTAGATCCACACCGAACTTTGACCTCGTTCTATAGCTCCTTCGAACTTAAGTCGTCCACCTATTTCTACCCGAATCCATAGTTCTATTGCTATTTTCTCTTCGGATTAAAACTTCTCATCTAATTCTCCATAAATTTGGTTTATACGGTTTATAATTGGTTTAATATTTGCTTAACTAACTAATAAATCCTATTAACCGGATTAAATCTTATTTCAACCCGATTTTAAAATTAAACCCATCAAACCGGATGAAGAAAGCTGAAAATTTAACCACAAAAAAATAAAGCTTAAAAACAATTGAGAAACCTTTGCATAAAACTCATTAATCTCTCGTCAGCCAAGGTAGACTAATCCTTTGGATTTTGAATTGAGGATTTCGATTATGTGGGTTATTAGATAGAAGAAGACTGGGGAAAAACTTTTGGGTCTTGTGGCAAATTGGCAATGATGTGATTTTAGCATAAAGTTTGCTGTTTTGAGAAGAAGATGGGATCTGGGCGGAGCAAATCATGTTGTGGCTCGTCTGTGGTGAGAGGAGATGATGATATCGATGTGGCTTAATCTCCTCTGTCGTCTTCTAGTGGTGGTGAAGCGGAGAAGATCAAAGAGTCTTTGTGTGGTCTTCACTCTTCTTGTCTTCACGACAATGACGATGATAATAATGATGACCAGGTCTGGGTTTTTTTTTAATGTAGTTTCGATTGTTTTATGGAATTAGGTCAAAATCATGAGTCTTGATTTCTTTAGGTGTGTAATGGATGGATAAGGAATGGTCATGGAAGTGATTCACGGCGTAGAATGGAATCAAGGAATCAAAGAGATGATTCAAATTGCTATGAAAATTGACCGATGAACAAAAATCTTAAAATTTGCCCAGAAAAAAAAAATCTGAAAACGAAAGACGTGGGTAACATCGACGACACTAGATTGGTTCATCCTTATCGACAGATTATCAAATCTCAATTGAAATGATTTTTGGTTAATTGCAATGATTTTCCAATGTACTTTTGTAATTTTGAAATCAAAATTCACAAAATAGTAATTTTTTTTTAGTTTCAAAAACCGGGTGAAGAAAAATATGTTAGACATATTGTTTACGGGTCGGGTCAAATTTTTAATGTTGTCTGGTTTGAAAAATTGGTTACATACCAGATTTGTGTCGGTTTGTTAGTAAACCGTTTAAACCAAAAAAATTGGAGAAATAGCAATAGAATTACGAATTCGGGTAGAAATAGGTGGACGACTTAAGCTCGAAGGAGCTATAGAACAAGGTCAAAGTTCGGTGTGGATTTAATACGATATGATAGTTCCGAGGGGGAAATAGGACGTTTTCCCTTGAAAATTATTACAACTTTTATTATAAAAAAAAACATTATTACTTAATTAATTAAAGAAGACAAACATTTTATTTAATTAATACAAATGACCAAATTTATTCCAAATATTCTCAATCAAATCCTCCTTTAGTTTGCGATGTGCTTATTGGAATTCTTGTTCGTCATAAAGTGTGTATGAATCTTTTTCATCTTCGACAATCATATTATGCAGTAGATAACACCAGTTTAAACATCTACTAATGAAAAGTTTGAGGGATTGAAAACAGCAGAAGAGAGGTTAAAGAGTATTATTTACCGAAATATTATGTAGTTTAGTCACATGAAGGTTTGAAGATCAATATATGAGGTTTCAGATTTTTGACCGATTACAATTATTAGAAAATCTGTCCGTTTTATATATTGGACTTGGATTTCTTGTTTGTATTTTAAGTTAATGAAGGATTCTAATATAACTGAAAGTTAAACAACGAAACAACAAACATCAAACAGAACACAACAACAACAACAACAGGACAGCATATATACATTGATCTAAAAGCTTTTCAGATTCAGCAGGCACTCGCACTAGACCAGAAACAAACGGTGACTCTTGTCTTACCAATCTTCAAGATCTAGTAACCTCCCTGAATAAACGCATTAAGGCGTTGAAGCTCCTCTCGATGCTCACTCACCACAGCTCGGACCACATCTCCAATGGACACCATTCCGATCATCTTCGGATCTTTGTTCAGACCTCCTTTGAACTCTTTGAAAGTGCTTTGGTAAAGTTTTGTCTGCAGTTTGTAAATCAAGGAGAGAATATATATCAGCATTTGTATCTCATCTTCTAAACCAACACTCACAAAAACATGGAGGATCAGATCTTAGTCCTCAGCTACATACCTTTCTTTCTCAAGTTTTGACTTCAGCTCCTCAATCTTTGAATTAACCTCATTGGACATGCTGCCAGAAAAATATACAAGGATTGAAGCAAGAATCAGCTAACAAACTAACAACACTTAAAAGAGCATTAGAACATGATAAATTTGGTCTGCGATAGAAGATCCAGACTAATCCATGTACAACGAGCTTGATATCTTATCAATCAAATACACATAATCAATTGCACAACAGATCGATTAACCAATATAAAAATGCTTGAGCATATGATCGAACACCTTTAGCTTCATCTGCCTACATCTAGTTGATAAAATTAGGTTTGCAATACAAGATCCAGACTAATTAATTCATGTAACAAATTGAAGAAACGCTCCATAGAATCAAACGATCGCCATAAATTTCTCGATGATCTCATAGCAAAAAATTGAAATCTAAGGTGACGGTGATATTCAACTAAACATTCCATAACCTAATCGGAGAGGAACATGTAACCAAGAGATTATATTATCACCTGGAGATGCTTTCTTCCTTCTTCTTACGGCCATCCTCGTCCGCCTTCTCTCTGATTTTCTGCAACGCCGACATGAGTCCTTTGAGATCGCTGCGTATGATCAACACAGAAAACACAATCGCGAGTCATAATCGCGAGTCATAATTTAGTCAACCGGAATCGGAGACGAAGAAAGGTCTCGGAGTTTCGCCGTTTCGCCTCTTCGGAGAGAACAAGAAAAAAAATTTAGGAAAACCCGAGTGAAGAGAAAGAAAATGATACGAAGACAAAATAATTTCCAACCAATCTCGTTCAGACACGTGCCCGGAAGATCACCCGAAGAACTGATCTTATTTAAGATCAGAAGGCCTGATCTTATTTACACTGTTCAATTTTTTTCAATTTAAAAAAGCCCAAGATCAGGCCTTCGTTTTACCGATAAATATGGCCTAACCCGACTATAAATAATTATGGTAGTACAATCTACAGTGGATATTTTTGTTTCTATTTTTTTTTAGTATTACACTATACTAATAACTAATCTAAAAGGAATGTGAGTTAATAACATAAATAAAAAATCTATAAATTAAGAATGTTGGGATCATGAAATTTTATTACTTTATAGTGATATTAATTTATAGTGTAAATTATTTTATAAAATTTTGAATTTTCTTCTAGAGCTTCAAATTTATAATAATAATTTTGTTATGTTTTTTTTTTAAATAAACATGTATAAAAAATACCTAAATTTTTCAAAAGTTTTTAATTTCTATATATGCATAATTTTCATTTTATTAGTTTTATAAGCTATAAAAATATGATCATTGATATTATTATTAATAAATTTGAATTTATGTATGTCATGTGTATGAGTAAATTTGTTTATAGTATATGTAATTTATTGTCAATAATTTTTTCAAAGTATTAAAAAATTAATTTCGAAATCATAAAATTTATAACATCTGAAAGGTCTAATCTTATTTTACTAATATTGTCTCAATTCATAATTTATAAGAATTTAAATAGTTAAAAGCTATCTATAAATTAATAATTATTAATTCACACTATAAAATAATAAATCACTATAAATTGATAAAATATCATGGTCCCAACATTACTAATTTATAAAAGTTTTTTAAGCTTTGTTAAAAAAAAAAATTATTTTACCACTAAAACTTTGTTAGGAATATCACAGTTTGTTTTATCAAAAGATAATTGCTATAATAAATTATAGGGTCTGGATCACAAATATTTCTAACTTGGTTGATAAATTATTTTGAGCCGCACACTTATTTTTCATCATTGCACATTTATTTGACTAAAGTGGTCAGTTGGTCATATATTTAACGCTGACTAAACTTATTTTTAGTGGTCACAAACTTATTTTCACAAAATTATTTATAAACAACATTTTTGTACAATGCAAAAACACTACATAGAAAATTGACATACAATTTATCTCGACATTTTTGAAGTATAAATTTGTGTCATTTTTTTTTCCTTTCCTAGGGTCGAGTTAATTAAACAAATCTAATTCGACTTCACTAATCGGATTTTCCCTAACATATAGTATGTGATTTTTTTTTTTTTTTTTTTTTTTTGCAAACTGATTATATAAGAGAAACATCCACGTTAGCATTATATTCAATAAGGCAGGTTATTTTCGCAGACCATATTTGGTAAGAGTTCTTTTTGATTAAGATGACAAACATATGTATATATATATACATATCAAATTTCAATTAATGCTAACATATAAAGAATATATTAAATTCATATGTATATTTGGTAAATTGTCCTAAACAAAATCGAGAATATATAGCTAATGGAAACTAATTCCTATACGAAAATTTAGGAGTATATTTTTTTATCCAAATTCTAAATCATAATTGTCAGATTATTCAAAATGTTATGCTCGCTAACTAATTTTTCCAAGATTAGCTATCAAGTGAAACCACTTCACTTCATTGAGCGGACAACAAATTGTCATCCTACTATATTAATTGAGAAGTACAAATATGAAACTAACCTTTAAATGTGTAAGAAATTACATTCAATTGCCATTAGAAAATTTTAATTAAAATTAATTAATTAACTAAATATATAGAATTAATTAAAAATAAAAAAGCTAACAGATCAAATATAATAAAATCTAGAAAAAATAAAAGAAATCTATTCAAATCAAAACTAATTTGTACTTGAAAAAAATAAAATAAAAATTAACTGCTAATATAATAGAGTTTATTTTCTTCTTCAATTTTACATTGTTTTTTTTTTTTTTTTTTTTTTTGACAACAAGTACAAGATCAGCTCAAAAGAGCCAATTGATAGGAAAATCGTTCACAAATGTAATTTGATGCGACTCCAGTCTAACACGACGCGCCAGCTTGTCAGCGTTACCATTCTGTGAACGGGGGATAAGGACTACAGAGAATGATGAGAATTCCTCCTTATCTTCTTGAATTGCGTCCAAATATGTCTTGAAGGCAGGCCATTCGGGAGGCGAAGACACCATCTTCACCAAATCGGAACAGTCTGTAAGAAAAACAACATCCTCATTACCTGCACCAATCATACACCGCATTGCCCAAATAAAAGCTTCCACTTCAGCATGAAGGGGTGATAAGCTACGACGAGAATTGGATGCACCCATAGTTGGGAATTCTCCATCAGGAGCAATGCAATGCCATCCTCAACCGATAAACTGATCTGTTCCCTTCCAAGATCCATCAACAAAGCAGCGAAATTTGCCTCTAAATCTATCAGTCATAGCCAAGTTATTAACCATAGAGTCAGCCCCTGGTCTAGAACCGCCCAGAGTTGATGACCCCGAGGCATCCTCCTGTGCCAAGAGCCACAACTTTGACTCCTCCTCCGCAATCTGCAGGATTGCTAAGGGATTGGAGTCCAAATTACTGAAAACTTTATCATTTCTAGCCTTCCAGATATACCAAAGAATCCATGGGAATGTTTCAACCGAAGGACACTGTTGGAATCTCCAAAAAAGCCAATCCTTATTTTCATAGACCGAAGGGGAGGGAAAATGGTTCGGGGATATTGGAAATGAGGATAAACCCCAAACCTGCCTAGCTGGAGGGCATAGGAAGAGAGTATGATTGATTGTCTCTTCCACCTCGCCACAAAACGCACATTCCAAATCACAACCCAACCCATGTCGCCGCAGATTAGCTGTTGTCGCCACACAACCCGTAATTACTTGCCACAAAAAATGTTTAATTTTTGGTGGGCACCGGAGTTGCCAAACAAAAGCCTGAAGAGGAATAATAGTGGGACCAATTATAGGATCAGCTGATTCTGGTTTCTGGTGTAAGGCCTGATACCCTGATTTAACGGTGTAAAGGCCAGATTTCGTCAAGTGCCAACCCAATCTATCCGGTGTGGGAAAATTACCAAGCGGTAACGTAGAAATAATGGCAACATCTTCCGGCACAAAAGAGGCCGAAAGCAAAGCCAAATTCCAGGAGTGCGAATTCCTGTCAATGAAAGTTTCAACTCTAAGCGTGGGATCGACTGGCGATCCCGAACGCAATGCTGGTCTCGGGGATTGAGCAGGTATCCAGGGATCTGACCATACTAAGATGGAATCGCCGGATCCTACCCGTTTAATGAGTCCTTTGTTTACCAGAGAGCGAGCAGATACCATGCTCCGCCATCCATAAGACGGGGAGTAAGATTTACTAGGGTCCAGGGGATCGGAGTGCCTATAGTATCGACCTTTAAAGACCCTTGCAAATAAAGAGTCTGGAACCAAGATCAACCTCCAAAGTTGCTTAGCCAGCAGTGCCGTGTTAAAATCATCCAAACACCGAAATCCTAAACCTCCCTCTAGCTTATCAACACATAGTTTATCCCAGGCAACCCAATGTAATCCTCGTGATTCTCCAGAAGAACTCCACCAAAAATTGGAGATAGCACTAGTAAGTTTCCGTGTAACTGTTTTCGGGAGGCGAAAGTAAGACATAACAAAGGTAGGAACTGCGGTTGCTACCGATTTGATCATGACCTCCTTTCCTCCTCTAGACAGTAACCTAGCAGGCCATCCACCTGTCCGTTTTTGCATTCTATCCTGAACAAAAGAAAATATTTTTGTTTTTGAGCCACCAAGACTTTCAGGGATGCCCAAATAGGAACTCATCCCACCTAGGTTAGTGATTCCCAGTACACCTTTTAATTCCTCATGCAAATCCACATCCACAGTATGCCCAAATTGGATTGAGGATTTCTAGAAGTTAATCCGCTGTCCAGAGACCCTTTCATACTGCCTTAGTATCCCTAGAACAACCTCACATTGTTCTTTCGTAGCATGACAGAAAAATAGACTGTCATCTGCGAATAACAAGTGCGAGATTGCGGGACAAGCCGTCGACACCTTAATACCCGTTAAGAGTTTAGACCGTTCCACCTTTTGGAGGTTTGCAATAAGTACCTCAGTACAAAGTATAAAAATATATGGCGACAGGGGATCCCCCTGACGAAGCCCTCGAGAGGGAATTATAGATCCATGAGGTTGACCATTTAATAATACACTATACTGAACAGAGGTCACATAACACATGATCCAAGATATCCATTTTTCGCAGAAACCAAATTTTCGTAGTAGGTGCTCCACGAAAGGCCACTCCACCCGATCATAAGCCTTGCTCATATCTGTTTTAATGGCCATAAACTTTCCTTTACAAGAAGGATTCGTACGGAGGCCATGAAACATCTCTTGTGCAATCAAAATATTATCTGTAATGAGTCGTCCTTCGACAAAAGCCGATTGTGTCTCCGAAAGCAACGCTGGCAAAAAAGTGCGCAACCGCTGACATAGGATCTTAGAAATAATCTTATAACCGACGTTGCATAAACTAATCGGTCTCCACTCAGTCATCCGGGTCGGTTTATCGACCTTAGGAATAAGACAAATATTTGTCTTATTTAGCCGTTTATCAAAAACACCCCCCTGAAAGAAAGAGTCTACCATAAGCTTCAGATCAGCCCTAACCGTATTCCATGCCTGCTTGTAAAAAAGGGCCGTCATACCATCCGGTCCGGGAGCTTTGTCAGGATGCATCATAAATAAAGCCTCCTTGATTTCCTTCTTGGTGATAGGACGCGTTAGTACCTCATTAGTTTCGTCAGAAATAGCTACATTCACTTCACCCAAAGCTTCCTCAAAACCTGTAGGATCCGTGGTAGTAAATATTTCTTGAAAATAAGAGGCAGCTATCCCCTGTACCTTAGAATCTTCCGTCACACATTGTCCAGCTTCATCGTGAATCCCAACAATACGGTTCTTAGCCCTTCTTTGTTTTGTCTGGGCATGAAAGTAACTAGTATTTTGATCGCCAAACCGCATCCAACGACTTCGGCTTTTCTGATACCAATAAATCTCTTCATCCCGATAAGCCTCACGCAGCTTCCAAGTCAATTCCAAAATAACCTCAATCGTGACAGCATCATCCGCCTGGGCGGACGCTAGATTAGTCTTTAATTCCTCAATCGTTTCCCGCCCATACGGAGCCTGTGCTTTCCGCCACTTAGAGATGGCTCGCCGACATTGGATTATCTTATCCGCTAAAGTTGCTGATGGTCCTGCTACCTCCGAATCACAACCTTCTGATATAGCACCAAATAGACCCTCTTTATCAAGCCATCGACGGTCGAACCAAAAATTACTTCTCCCTTGCCGGATTTTGTCCTCAAGGGAGGGAAGTACCGGTTTATGGTCTGAAGCTATCATTGGTAAGTATTCCGTGAAAGAGTCACTGAACATATCATGAAACTTTTCATTGGCTAAGGCTCGATCAAGGCGACATCGAATGGGCTTCTTGTCTCGCCAGCCTCGCCAAGACAGGCTGTCCCCACAAAGGAAGATGCATGACGGAGCTTCCCTCCACGTTTTTCATGATTACCTTTGATTTTATTAAAGTCGCCAATAAGAAACCAAGAGCAATCTCTAGATAAACCTATCTGTGTTAACCGTTCCCAAACTTGATCTCGGTTCATTGGAACCGGATCACCATAAATAAAGGAAAAATAAATAATTTGTCCTTTGTAAGTAAGCTCAACATCAATTAACCGATTAGATTCAAATAAAATAGAAACATCATAATTATTATTATAAAATAAGGCTAAACCGCCACTACAACCGATAGGATCAACCGTTTTTAAATTTGAATAACCAAAATGACCAACAAAGGACTCCATAATAGAAAAAGGCTGTTTAGTTTCAGATAAAAACAAAAAATCAGGCCTATGCTTCCCCCATAAATCCCTGAGATACCCAATACTTGCTTTATTCACCATCCCTTGACAATTCCAGCTTAAGATCTTCATTTGTCTAGTGCTAGCTTAGGTGGTTTCGTCCCACCAGTTGGACCCTTCTCCTGTTCCTGGTTCCTCGGGTTAGCTCCATCCCCTGATGAGTCCTTATGGGCAGGGCGTTTCCTTGGGGTTGTGCGGAGATAGACATTCAGCTTCTTAGAAGCTGCTCCCTTGAGAGCCAATGGAGGCTTCCCCTTACGGACCTTGTCTGCCAGTGGAATCACAGCGGTTTCTATCCCACCAATCGCACTTATGGCCGTAGAACCCTCACCTGGCTCCGCTGCCTTCTCCTCAAGAGTTGCATTAGCCGAAGCAAAGTCCATAATAGATTCCTCCAAAGAGTCATCCTCACCTTCATCAATCTGCTGATCTGGGTCAACAACTTCCGTATCAGCATCCGCTTCCTCTACCTCCACCATCAACTGATCCGTAGATTCCCCAGCATCCTCCTTTGTCACCAACGAATCCTACTGAAACATTACCTGGTCTGGCACATTAGCCCTCGCCGTGTCGTTCCCAGGATTCACTTCAACAGAGGCAGTTTGTTCTGCAACTGTATCTGTCAAGCCGTCAGTCAGACCAGTTGAAACCGCAGCTACAACCGGCGTCTCCATACTTGGAGTAACCACCTCTTCCAGGCTAGGCTGTGTGACCGATCCTGTGTCTTGGAAGAGAGGTCTACGAACCCTTTTCAAAGGTGGGATGCCAATAACCACAGATTGTGTTACCCCTTGATCAACAGGAACTGGTGAAATTTGTCCCTGCTCCAATTCTTCAACCGGAACCGTACCAGAGGCAGATGCAGCGGCTGCGACAGCTCTAGCCAAGTGACGATGGTCATTGAACTGTGCATAGTTAGTGAACCAACGAGCCTTAGAGGATTCCCCACCTTCCCGTGAAGACCGAGTCATCAACCCTGAATCTTGCTTCCCTTTAGGTGGTTTCTGACCAGCCTTATGATGAGTCGAACCTCTAGACTCCCCTCTAGTCTCCCCTTCCTTACCTTTTCCCTTATTTCTGTCACTTGTGACAGCTCCTTTGTAGCTCTGCAGAGGGCGAGCTTCCTCTTCTTCCATGGGGACGTGTAGTGCCGGAGTAATCCGGTTAGACGCCCATAATGGGCAGTGGTCCACATCGTGGCATAGGCTTGAGCATTTCTTACAGAAGCCATGAAGCCTCTCATAACGGAGATTAACTATGGTTTCTTCCCCGTTGTAAAACTCAATTACCGTCTCAAAGCATAACGGCTTAAACCCGTTAACCGTAAGCTTCACCCTTCCACCATCAATATCAACCATCTCCACCCGACCCAACTCCGAACCGATGCTGCGAAACGTAGGTTCAGCCCAGAATTGGAAGGGAACATTCAAAACTCTGACCCAAAAAGTTAAATCCGAGGGATAGGCCGGATCAACCGTTGGACTCCAACGCACCATTGCCACCATCCAGCGATCAAAATGAAATGGAGCCATCTGAAATACCTCCGTGATATCTTCCTCATTATCAAAGTCAAACTAGAACTTCCCAAGTCCCAAGTCTGCTCCCACGACTCTCCCCTCCAAATGCCATATCTTCGGAAGCATGATGAGAAGAGACTTCATGTCCTGCATTCTCGGGTTCATACAACGCCCCACGACCGTTTTTGAGTATCCAGCAATCAACGCAGAATTGTCAAAATATGGGATTTTGATTCTAATTCTGCGCTTAGGAGCCAAATCACCATCACTCTTACTCGCACCACTCTTCCCCATTAAAGCACTCTGAGACATACTGAAGAAGCACACCCAAACACACCACCAAGACCAAGAAAAAGAATACTCGAATACTGAGAGAATGGAAATGAAAGTGTTGTGATGAAGAATGAGAACTAGAGACCAGTCCTTTAAATACATCTCTACTCTCCCACGCCATTGAACCAAAGATCTCAAAAATCCAAGAAATAAATGGTGATTGATAGCCTCGTGATCCACTGAGTCTTTAAGGATTTCCGACATTACCATTAGAACATAGCCATAGGACAATTGGATCATTGTCACTCTCCCATTCAAATCAATTATTCTCAATCTAAGATCAAATAATACCATATCTCTATCCCAAGACAAACATCCATTATCTCCATTGAAGAGAAATCATACATCTCTATCTACTTTCCATAAGAATAGAAAGGTCAATATGCGGGAGATCCCAATCCCATATCCTTGTAATCCCAAACATATCTTACCATCCTTCTCTTGCAGGTAGCGAGATTGAAAACCCAGTAAAACAACCCATAAATGATCCCTGATTATCTCGTGATTTACCCAAATCTGAAGAATATCCGTACACACTACAAGATCTTTCAGAGACGAAAAAAGGGTCATAGTCGATCTCCGTATCAAGTCATTCTGTCCTAATTTAAAACAAATTAGATCTACCTCTCTGAAGCAGATCTTGTTGCCATTAACCTCAGCAGAAGACGAGGAAATGATCCAGATCATACACAGAAAGTAAAGAAGCCGAGGCATCATAATCGCCCATCCTGTCGAACCCGATCGTATCTCGCGAATCATTGACCATTTATCACGAGGATCCCAAGCATAGATCTGAAAAGCGTACTCCATCCCCTGAAGAAACCATTGATGGAAACACCATCTCTTAAGACAGATCCGATGATCCCTTAGATCCCAAAAACAACCGCAAAGAATCAAATCACAGATTCGATACCCACAAAAATCATAGTTAAAATCGAAACCAATCGAAACCCTGGTCAGGAAAATCTCTTTCATTAATCAGATCAGAATCCGATGATCACCATTGTTATCGCCGTCGCCACTTTTTTCTCTAGATTTTGTTATATACCGAAATTAATGCTTTCAATTTTACATTGTCATGCCAATGATTTTAAATAATTGTTAGTTTAAAAAAATATTTTCTCTCTCTCTAATAAATTATGGACGAAAATTACAAAATATTTTTTTAAAAAATATAAACAAATCAGAATTTCAAAAACTAAGATTTTATATCCAAGTAGTCAATATAATTATTTTTAATAACAAGATTTTGAATATTTTGTTAAAATTTCAAATTATGATTCTCATATCATCTTTATTTTATTTTATTTAAAAATTGTTTAGAATTTTTTTATAATACTTATGATTAATAAAATGCAGATAATTTTTCTACATATGTTGTGATTTGAACTTAAAAAAACAAAGATATATTACTCAATCTATGAAAATAAAATGTGTGTTTTAATTTTCACATTGGCGGATTGGTAAAACTTAATTTATATAGCTGATAAATTAATAAGTTTTATTTGTTCATAATTGTAATATTAAAATTACTACTTCATATTTCAAAAAATAATGATGCAAATACAACAAACAAACAATATAAAACTGTAATATATATAAGTCAAAAATTAAATATTTTAATATTCTAAAATAATTAGTATTCAAGAAAACATATATAAATTTACTGAACAATTAAAAACAAATATTATCTCAAACAAAATAATTTTTTTAAAAAAGAAAACAATAATTTTTATTATTCTATTATATTTTTTTTTTAAATGTTGACCCTTGCTTTAAGCACGGGATATTGCCTAGTAATACGTAATAACAACATCATATCAAAAATAGAACAAAAATAGAACAAAAGGCAGTTACAAATAAATCATTTTGTATATAAATCACTTCACTTCATTGAGCGGACCACAAATGGTCATAACACGTAATAACAACATCATATAAAAAATAGAACAAAAATAGAACAAAAGGCAGTTACAAATAAATCATTTTGTATATAAATCACGTTCCTCCTTACTAAAGTCCAATTTTTTCAACTCAATAGAGGTAAAAAGATTATACTTTCGCTGTCAAACATTAAATCTAATGATTGATTTTACTAGTTAAAACTCATACAAAACATTGATAAACATATAAAAGAATCAATGAAAATAAACTAAGCTTTTGTTCTCCTTACACTCATTGTTTTTAGGATTAAATGGTTTCCTTTCATCTGATTCTTCTTTATCGGAGTTTTTATTTTTGTTGATAAACATGTTATAGGTGGAGAATGTACGACATGACATCCTCCATTACATCTATTAGTAACAATTAAAGCTATGGTGGAAATAGTTTTTCCAAGACCATGATCATCCGCAGAAAGTCCTCCAAAACAGGGGCAGCCAGTTGCCTCCTTCTCTAACATCAACCTGAATGCAATCCAGTGTTCATGTATTTAATTTCTATTAATTGTTAATAATCAAAACAAAAATCCACTATTGACTTAATAACCATTATAAATACATATTTGATGTCTTAGAAGCGTGACTGCTAGAGCCCTATTAGGAGGACTTGCTTCAGAACAATGCTAAGCTAACATGTTTAAATCTTCAAATCTAGTAGAATAGTGTGTTGTGTGTTTATATGAGTTTGATCAATTTAGTATTAAACAACTTATAAACTAATAGTTAACTAGGTAGTAACCCGTGCTACAGCACGGGACAAATATTTCAAATAAATTTTAAATTCATAAAATGACTAATAATTATATTTACTTTAGAATGGGAATGCACGTCCCGTCCCATCCCATCTCCACATGTTCCAACCCATCTTCTCTCGTCTCGTCTCGTCTCATCCCATCTCGTCTCGTCTCATCTCATATCGTCTCGTCTCGTCCCATATCCATCCAATTTTTTTTTGTCTTACGTTCGTTCTTTTTTAAATAATTATCCATTAGACAATGTTTATTAAAAGAGATTGGGTAAAAATTAGATGGGATACCAAATTTCTCGTTGAATATTTTTTTTGTTAGTTAGTTGAAACTATCCAAATAATTATAGTTTTAAAAAAGTATATAATTGTTTTCAAAAATACCAAATTTTCAAAGTGCTCGTTCCAAAGTGGTTAATTAACTATCGCATAATAGATTCTTATCCAAATTAGTGAAAGCTTGACACTTGAATTTTTCTACCAGTATTTTTTTGATTTTGTACTTTTATCTAAAATTTCTTTCCCTTTTTTTAAAAAAATTGTTCAATATATTGATTTTCACTATTTGAATTACCTGTTTCAGTTTACATATACTATTTCTTGTCTTAATACCATAAATATACAGAAAATTTTCTCAAAATTTAATTATTATTTCTTTAAGTATATGTAGTAAATTAAATTAAATTAATTGAATTATTAGTTTTTGGCTAGGTAGTAATCCGTGCTACAGCACGGGACACAATATTCAAGTGTTGACTAAGAATTATATTAATCCAGGTTTTGTAGCAAAGTTGTGTTGTTTTCATGTGATTATTTTTAAAATAAACCTAAACGTATTTACTTTGAAATAGGAAATACGTCCTTTCATGTCCCATCTCCTCACATCCCAACTCATCCCCTCTCGTCTCATCTCATCCCGTCTCGTCTAGTCCCGTCTCGTCCCGTATCAATCATAATTTTTCGTCTTATGTTCGTTCTTTTTTAAATTATTACTCGCTACACAATGTTTACTAAAAGAGATTGGGTAAAAAATAAAAATGGGATACCAGAGTTTTTCTTTGAATATTTTTTATTTAGTTAGTTGAAATTATCAAAAAAATTATAATTTTCAAAAACTATATATCTGTTTTCAAAAATACCAAAATTTTAAAATTGCCTGTTCCAAAATAATTAGTTACATGTCGCATCCATATCAAAATTAGTGAAAACTTAACATTTGAATTTATATACTTATATTTTTTAATTTCCTATTTTTATCTAAAATTTATGACACTTTTTTAAAAAAAATTGTTCAATATATTGGTTCTCATTATGTGAATTACCCGTTTCAGTTTACATATTATTTCTCGTCTTAATACCATAAATTGAATGGACCTTTTCTCAAAATTTAAAATTCAGTTATTAAAGTATATGCACTTAATTAGTAAATTAAATTACTTAAAAACACACTGGTAAAACATATATTCAGACAAATAATAAACCCTTTTCGGTTGTAAAATTTTAATTGTATAATATTAGAATTTTCCAAAAAAAATACTTGGCCACTCTTTTACGGTGTTTTGTCAATATTTTAGTGTATACGTCGCTACTCATACCAAAAATAAACATGATCATCATCTTCATCACGTGGAAAATATTAATTTTTTACAATCCATCCATAATAATCAAGCAAAGCCCGCTTTTGTTGAAAATGTTAAAGTAATTTTTTAATGGGGTGTTAAATCTCGTCCAGTCCAGTCTCATCTCATCCCGTCTCGATCCATCCCGTTAGAAATTTTATGTCCAATAAATTTTTTCTTTTAAATAATTACATAGTAGGTAACATAAATTGTAAAGTTTAATGTTTGTTTTTAAATGGTTGAACAGTATAATTTTAATCTTAATAAAAATTCTTTAATAAATTTGGTTTTATACTTTAATTGACATATCTTATTATCATTTTAACATTGATATATTAAAATAAAAGATTTATATAGTTATTTGTTTAAATAATTGTAAGTTCAGTTTTAACGTATAAAAGTGATAAAATAATTAACCCGTTCTACAACAGTTTTCTATTAATGTTTTTAAAAATAATAATATCATAGAGATAAAACTTATTGTTGTCATATCTACAACTGAATTTTTCTTATTTTTTATTTCATATAATTACGTGATATTTAATGATATACATGTATAATTTTTAAACTAATCAAAATATTTCTCATAGTTTACTTAGGAGTGTTAAATCCAAATATCATATCTCAATTTAATTTTAGTTGGATTAATGCATGTATATAACCTAGACGTATCTATTTTAAAATTGGAAACATGTCTTGTCTTGTCCAGTATCTTCTCGTCTTGTCCCATCCCGTCCCATCCCTTGTTATCTTAATTTTTTGTATCCGGTAATATAATATGGTAATATACGGGTAAGAATTTTTGGTTGTAAATATATTTTAGAAAATTTTTGTTTTAATAAATTTATTAATTTTAAGTTGTAAAACTTATTAATCATGGATTTGCTGGATTATATTTATAGATATATTTATTTGGTATAATATTTATAATACAAAATTTTTGGTGTCACTCTTTTTGACATCTGAAAAATTGATGATCTGAAAATGAACTGTTAGAGAATCATACTTTTGTTTATTGACTCACTTGGTTGTTAATTTGTTATGCGAATATATATATTTATTTGCTTACGATAGATACATGAACTAAAATTTAATAAGTTAATTTGTTATTACAGAAAAATATTATTAATACCCAACTGATAATAGGGGACAAATATTATTAGTGTTTATAGAACAAATGCACAGACACACTAAGCAGGAAGAAGATAAATTTATTGATAAATTTGCTTAATACATAGTTGACTAAATTTGATATATGATTGGAATGACCAAATTTTTGGCAGAAGTAACATCAAAGGCATCCGTCGCAATTACTATCGGGTGAACATTTGGTGTGACAAAGGTTGAAATAGTTATTTTCGCTCACGACTCACCTTAAATTTTTGGCTCCTCGACTCACACATCCCTGCTTCCACAGTGACAGCATACCTTAAAAATCATATAAACCATAATAATTTAATTTTTTTATATATTATTATAATTAGCAAAAACCTTGTCGACGTTGTTGACGTTTTTTGTTGTTGTGGTCTTCATCTTTATCACCTCTCGGTATATTAGGCTTTTTCATGAATTTTATCTGCTTATGTTCAAGAGAAATACAAAGAAAAAATAAGAAAGATATAACCTAAACAAAAAAAACTATCAACATAGTTTTAAATAGGAAATGAAACTTAACTACGTTTATGCTTTTTGTTGTCACCTCGTTTGCAATATTTGTTAAAATGTTGGGTTGCTTAGTTAGTTTGTACTTGCCAAATAAAATACTAAAACCACATGCATTCATATAAGATCATTAGAGTTATGTTTCTGTCTAACTATGAAAACATTTGTATATATATGTTTCGATAATTGAAACCTGAGCCTTTCTAACTCATGGTGTTGGATATTATAATATGGTTGGACCTCGACAGCAACCATTTACCATTTACCAAGTTACTTGCAGACACACAATAACATATTATTAAAGATAATCCGGACAATGTAAAATCATGATTATGTGCTAATGGTTGAATGTCATAACATACAATAAAAAAAAAACTGATCTTACTCACCATTTTTTCACATTCGCATATAAGATCAACATCTGTAAATTGCTAATATGATATACGTGGAGTAGGAAGTAAATTGCGAATGTAAGCCGGTGATGGAAGAGTCAGGAATAGGAGAGTATATATAAATTTTTAAATAAGGAGTAGGTTTTCTAATTTTTTTTCAATAATTTGCACACGCATTTAATCCAGTTTATCAAATTTGGAACTACTACCAAGTTAAGCGGGATTATGAAAATATATTTTGATAGGTAATTAATGAATTGATTGGATGCAAAGCTATACTACAACAGATTTCCCGAAATTTTAGAGGCATATGGAATCGAATATATATACCATTATAATTTGAGTAAATAGTCAACATATATATATATATATTGTTAGTTAAAGAATATCTTACGTATATGGAATGAAATCACTCATACGAATCAATCATGAAAATAGGATAAGAATTTAATTTGAATAACAAATAAAAGAAAAATCTTATTTACTTTAAAACGTCAAAATATAGAAATTAAAAATGGGAAAGTAGGGAAATATTAGTAACAGCTTACTCAAAAATGCTTGAATCTGTTATGCCTGAAATTTCAGGAAGATAGCTAAATATGAATGATAAAACAACTAATCACGGAATCAGTTATATTCGGGATTTTGAAATTTGATCTGTGTAATCCGCTTATTTGTGGAAATAAGATTTTCTCACTAATTCTTAAAAAAATCGTAGTGGGATTACTATTGGAAACAACAAAAATTGCAGCTAAGGTGCATCGAACTTGGCACCTTCCGAAATATTAGAGCTTCATTGGACCAATATGCTATTAGAATTTTCTTAGCAAAATACACAATGTATTGCTTTTATTTATTATTTAGACGTAAAAAAACCATTTTAAAAGATCCGACCCGGGATCCGCGTGTTTATCCGTTTAGGATATGAACAAAATTTCGTTTTTACCCTTAATGAAGATATATTATTTGGTTATAACTCCAATGGCATACTCTTGTAATTTTTTACAAAACAAAGGTTTAGTCCATAATCTGTGTTTCAAAATAATAGTAGGGAAGAATTACCTAACCTTAAAATAGATGCAGAAAAACAGTTTTTGACGAAATATGCTAGCACTTGTTTTATAATTGTTAGTCTACTAAACTAGTTAATCCCAAAAAAAAAAAGGAAAAAAACAATTACTGCAATCAATTTTATTCCAACACCTTTTTCTTTTCTTATCTTCTTATGCAATAAATGAATTGAAAACTAAATTTATCTCATAAGTACTAATTTCATCTCATGTCAAAACTAACTTCAAATGAGTGAAAATTTATAAAATAAAAATATGTAAAGATATCCAAACATTCCCACCAAATAACTAAACATTTATTCCTATAAATTATTATTTATTTCAAACTGTTTTATGTTTTCACTTGCTCATTACATGTATTAAATTTTATAAAATCAACATAAAATTTTTACTAATATTATCAGATTGGAAAATCATTACTTTTTCAATTTTTTTTAAATGTTTTCACTTATAAATAAAAGACATTATGTATTAAAATCTTAAAAATAAAACAATGTATGAACTATACTAAGAACACAATCAAGTATTCAAAATTTTATTAATTTAATTTCATTATTCTTTAAAGTTTAATAAAAAAAAGAATGGGGAAAAAAAGGAATTGGTCAACGGAAGACAAAAGAGGATTGAACGGTAGACGTAGACGCCATTGGAGAGTTCCTTTGAGGAGGAGTAACCAATCCAATCCAATCCAATCCAATCCACCCCATTGTTGAAAACGGAACCCTTTATGTCGATTGAAGAAGCCTGAACGAGAGATCCAATCATCGGCGATGGAGGAATCTACGGCTACGACCACTCATTATTTCTCAATTTTCACCAATTACCCTCTCATTTCCGCTCTTACGGCTTTCACCATCGCTCAATTCATCAAACTCTTCACCTCCTGGTATGTTAGATTAGATCCCCCAATCCATGCATCTCTTTTTGTAATGAAATCGATTGATTGAACTTTGAATGTGTCTCTCTCTCTCTTGATTCTGCGCAGGTATAGAGAACGGAGATGGGATCTCAAACAGCTTATTGGTTCCGGAGGAATGCCTTCTTCCCATTCAGCCACTGTCACCTCTCTCGCTGTTGCTATTGGCTTACAAGAGGGCTTTGGTGGTTCACATTTTGCCATTGCTTTGATCTTGGCTTCTGTTGTATGTATCTTTCTTTTTGTAGCTTACCAATTGAGTTATGAAGGATTCAATTGAGTGAGTGTGTTTTGGTGGTAGGTGATGTATGATGCTACTGGTGTTAGATTACATGCGGGTCGCCAAGCTGAGGTTTTGATTACTTCTTTTAACAAAGTCTGGTTTTATTTATGAATGCATTCGAGCAAAAATGGTGGTATCTTCCTGATATCTGCGGTCTGAATTCATTTTTTCAGGTTCTCAATCAGATTGTATATGAACTTCCTGCAGAACATCCCCTGGCTGAAAGCAGACCATTGCGTGAGCTTCTTGGTCATACCCCTCCTCAGGTATGTAATCACAGATCACATGCAAATTCTCTCTTTGCTGAACATCCTCACAGAATTCAATATAGGACAAGCAAGAGATGAGATTCTTATAGGTGTTGCATGCGGTTTAGCCAGAATGTAGTTAGATAGATAGTTAGGGGAACGCATGAGTATAAATAGGAATAGGGGGGATTGAAGGAATCAGTGAAGGGGGTTTGAGTAATTGGAACCGACTTCGAGCCTTTTGGAGGCTTGTGTGAGTTGATGGCACTCTAGAACAAACCCTATTTTTGTGTTTCCTTCCATTGATATGATATATTAACTGCTCTTTTCATCATTTATCACTGTGTTTTTGTATGAATCGATTTCTTCTTCTCTCATCAGATTCTGTTTTCTATTTGCTGAGAGTGTTCAGGTTGTTGCTGGTGGAATGCTTGGAAGTGCCACAGCAGTCACTGGATACTTGTTTTTCAGGATAGCTACTAGCTAACGTTAACCACCAAGCAGAGCAACACACCAACTCTTCTGCTTCATTTCCTATTGAAGCTGCTGGACAGAATCCGAACGAAACAGGCTTCCAATCAAAGCCGAGTTTGATTCACTATCGATTCTTACTTTAAAAGAGTATTGATTCACTATATATATTATTACTTAAACCTATGCTCTTACCATTCTATACTTGATGTAAAAAAAACTTGGAACAACACCATTACAAAGACAAGAATCGTGATTTTGTTATTTGGAAATAAATATAGTAAGTATACAAGGAATTTGTGGATATGGATATAGTAACAAACTGGCGTCCATATATCATATTGGTAGGTACAAAGAAAATGAAGAAAAGAATTCACTAATTTGATCAAAAAGTGAATAAACTTTCGTTTCGCGAAGAAGAAGAAGAGAAGGACCATATCTTTTGGGTACACCATGTTATCTCGGAAATGCACAAGCGGTTATCTAGGATGCACAAGACGACGCTGAGGGGGTAAGGTATGCAAGTGTCAAAGGGAGCTTCAGAGATGACTTTGAAAGTTTCAGTGTGAAGATCGAAAGACAATACATTGGGAGAAAAACATTCGGTGATCCAATAAAGTGAGCCATCTAAATACACTGGCCTCTGGTAAGGGAGAATCCGATAAGGAGAAGAAGGGGCAAGGTATCTCCGAGTGTTGGTGCTAAAATCGAAAACTTCACAAGTGGTACGCTGCCGTCTTTGTCTAGGCCGAAGTCAGATGAATTATATAATCAAACTGCCTTGTAAGTGCCCCTGAGAATGTATTTACCAAACCCAAGCTTACAAGGTGGGGTGAAAGCTTCTCTTTTATTAACAAACCTGTCGACGATGAGATGTTCGACGCAGGAGAAAGGAAAAGTGCGATGCCATTGAGTGGCGGGATTCACCACGACACTGGGTTCGAAGTAACCATGGAGGCAGAGCAGACCGTCACAAGAACCATGGCAAATCATGGGGTTGGTAAAAGGGAATGTGACCTTCCGGAGTATGGAAGAAGAAGATCCCAAGACAATGTCAGGTTCATCAGAACCATAAACATCATTTAAGGACACGAAAAGGACATCAGGGCCTCGTGACAGCCTACGACGGACGAACTGCCTTTCCTTGAAACATTGGGAACAGACTGTCATTCTCCACTCCTTGGACACTAACCTGAATCTCATCAGAGATTTCACCGGAAGTCTCTCCAGTATGAGCTCTACAACATCGTGTGGAAGCCATTCCACACTAGTAGTATGGGTAGGGCGATGCCTTTTCAATACCATCCTCCAGCCATGTCTTTGTTGTCTTTTCAACATTGTGTCTCGTCCTGAGTGGTCAACATTGTTGTCTTTTCAATATAGAGAGGTATCCAGTTCGATCGACACATAAGTCATTTTTGGAATTTTTTTTTTTTTATAGGTTCAAACTTTGTTTTTGCTTTAGGCATTAAAATCTATTGCGCCGGCCCTAGAAATCAATCTTTTATTGGTTTTTTTTTCTTTCATCATTTAGTAATTTTACATTTTGAGGATCTGTTCATTGACTTCTCATCTTAATCAAAACCAGTGTTCAAGAAAGCGCTAGGTGTTAACTAGGCGGTGATGCAACGCCTAGCGCCTAGAACGCCTAATCGGAATTTAGACGGTCTTAGGCGGTTTAGGCGTTTACATTATAAACTATTATATATCTGATATTATATACAAAATATATATAAAAATAATAAAAATATTAAATCAAAAACAGAAAAATAAATAAAAATATTATTTTAATTCATTTTAAATAATATATTAAACATTTATAATTATGTTTATAGAAGTAAACTTTAAATATTTTAAATTTGTGCAATTAAAATTTTAAAAATACACTAAAATGATGATACTACAATTTTAGGCGGTCAAAGCGGTCGTCTAGGCGGTGCTATAGCGCCTAGCGCCTAGACGGGGCGGAGGCGGACGCCTAGAATGCTTTTTCGAACACTGATCAAAACCATATATTACGAATACTGATTGAGGGGCTTCGCTCGCTAAAAGATGAAAATGTGCATGATTTTTTTTTTTCATATTTTAATTTCTCAACGCAACTATATATATTACTAGTAATTGGTCCGCGCAGAAGTTTGATTAGAATATTTTTTTGGATTGTTTTTGTACATTATTTTTTGCTTCTGTTAAATTCTCTTTGCACTTGTTTTATGTAGATCATTTGTTTTATTTGTTGTTCTATTTATTTAATATTTTTTTGAATAGATTTTTGCAGTAAGTATAATTTAGTGAACTGTTTGTTTTAAATATACTGTAATCATCATGAAGTTCTTTAAAAAAAAATTGTAATGAGAAGTTAACATTATTAATTAAAAGTTGTTGTTTCCTGTAGTTGTTAGTTGGGCTTAATTTACATCATTAGTCATGTTGTGGTTAGATTTTTAGAAACATTTAAAACTACTAATGTGTCACAATATGATATCGGTGAGTGTTAATGTATAGACGGAAAAAAAAATTTGGTCCACATTTCTCTCTCTTCTTTCATCGTCTCTCTCTCAGACGAAGGCATTTGCGAGATGTCACTGGAATCAGAAGCAAACAGAAGAGATTTTGTGATCTCGACGTCTTCAATCCGCCATGATCATTACCTCCGAATCATGATCGTCGACTCTGATTCGGCAATTTGGTGATTGTGCCTGAGCAAATCGGTGTTTTCATTGGCAAATCAAAGATTTACCTTCACCAACTCGACATTTTCCTTCACCAATCTCTTTCTCATGGTACGAATATCTGTCTCATGCTACGAATTTTTTTTAATTTGAGGCCATAGAAATCAGGGTTCTGTGTGTTAAACTCGGGTTTTACTATGGGCTTCTAACTTAAAACCAATTGGCAATGAGTGGAGAGGCTCTAACCCTTTATATATTACTCAAGTCCCTTCACATCTATCAGATGTGGGATCTTTTCTCCACACACCCCCTCGAGATAATGACTATTCTAGCCGTTAATCTCAACAGAATTCATCACGCCCCCTCGAGATAATGCTTTATTTTTTTCAGCTATCTCGATAGAATTGGGCCTTCCTTTGGACCATCAATTAATGGGGTGATCGGGCCTCTATCTGGGCTGGATTAATTAACGGACCAGCGTGTGTAGGCTCTGATATCATGTTAAACTCGGGCTTTACTATGGGCTTCCAACTCAAAACCAATTGACAATGAGTGGAAAGGCTCTAACCCTTTATATATTACTCAAGTCCCTTCACATCTATCAGATGTGGGATATTTTCTCCACACTGTGATTTAGAGAAATTAAGGTTAAAGCATATAATCCACTCTGTTACCTTAGCCCATGGTCGTGTTCCTTAGTTGCGATGGCGATTACTATATCCATGTGATCATTCCAAGTTCATGTGATTTAAGATTTGCAAGATGTTTCCGTTTCTAATCAATCACATAAAAATAAAATGTTGTTTGTTTGATTTTCTCTTGTCATGTGTTTCTATTCACAGTTTAGCCTTGTCCAAGAGTCGGAAACAAAAGCTTCCCATGGATCAGATGATTATTCAAGTGAACCTATATGTCATATATGCCAAGACTACTCACAATGGTAATTTTTGTCTGAAATTATAAAACCTTTTAGTAGATCTGAATATTCTATTGCCTGTGTTACTTCTTAACTTTGTTGAAAGCTGTTCTTTCCATTACGTATTGGTATGCAACTGACCTTTTAACATTTCTGACCACACTTGCAGTTGTTGGTTCTCACGGGCCTGCATCTGTATCTAACTTCCACATTTGGAATGTTTGTCTGATCATGCTAAGTCTCTTGCTCCAGATATTGACGGGTTCAGAGGATGGGACTGCAAGAATCTTGGTATTTTGCTCACTCACGTTCCTCTTTTTAATATTGTAGTTCTGTACATTGACTCTGTGTAACGACTTTTTGATATCTTTCCAGCATTGATCAGCCTTTGCTTTGTTTTGTTTCCAGCCTAGCTTGTCGAGTCAAAACTTTCCTTCGGTGGTGTCACCCCTGCACAACTCCACAATTCCATAAAGGTAAATACCATCGTCGTAATTACCTTTTGCTGCCTTTTTCAAGAGTTCCAACCCTGGTTCTCTGTTGTTCTTGTGAAAATACTCTTGGATCCCTTTGATGTAGTGGGCATTCACATTTCCATTTACAATGCATTTTTCCATGAGGTCTTGGTATTTTGTTAGTGCCGCTAGTGGATTTGAAAGACCCCGACCCCGGCCATCTATGGCCGGAGAGGTTCTCTCGTCCCATCTCCTACTTAGACAAATTTTAGGGCCCATTCTTTAGACAAGGTTCATTCGCGCATTCTGAGATTCGATATTTAGAGTCTATATGATATAAATTTAGAGTAAAGTAAATATTCGATATTGCATTAATCATCAAAGGATTCGATACAACTTATGAGTTTGCATAATAAGCTAGTACAAGTTGTATAATCGATCCTAACTACCCTTAATACCACCACTCATCTTCCCGGCCATGAGTCCCGCGCCTAAGCCTTTCCTTTCCCGCGATCACCCTCCTTTCCTGAAATCCAAGTAGGCATCAATAACTTTTCCCTTAGGCCGTACAATGTCATGCAATGCACGCTAAGTTCTATACATTCGCCCAGTACGGCAGTTGACCGGTAGAGAGTTATCCCGCGCATCAGTCCGACGGTGTATCGAGGAATCTGTACCGATCCCACGTCCAACCGCCGAGCCGCGTTTACTTTTCTCCGATCGAACCGTCCGTACTCGGACACCCCGGATGATACGCTGATCGGTAGGGAGGTAGCATGCGTATCAGTTCGGTCGTTTCACGGCGATCCTTGCGGTTACCGATCCACTTCCGAGCCGCACCCCCTTTCCTCCGACCAACAAGACCAACCGAAGCCTATACATGCTTATGCTTGATGATGCAACTACCCAATTCCCCAGATCCCTTAGAGACGGTATTTCACCGTACCTCCGTCGATCAAACCTTTCTCGGCCTTAGAAACCCTTTTTCTCGATCTTTTCTCTCGATCCGCACCAAGAGTTTCTGGGTATTTTTCCTGGTTTCCCGTATGTCCAAAATTGTGCGTCTCGCCCTCTATTTATAGGGTCTGGCCGAAGTCTAGGCCCAAAAAGGTGCCTATCGTCGAGACCCTTCGGTCACACCCGTTCGATCGCACGCGTTCCATTGCACCGATTCGGTCACCGAGTCCGATAACCGTCCGCGAGCTCCCAACTGGCTCACTTATCGTCTACTGTCGAACAGTTAGTCGAGCTTGGTCGAGCTGGTCGACAGCTGGTCGAGCTGGTCGACAGCTGGTCGAGCTGGTCGACAGCTGGTCGACAGCTAATCGAGCTTGGTCGAGCTGGTCGACAATTCCCAAGAGCTGTCCGCAGCTGACCGATCCTTCTCCGATACTTTGCGCGTTTTTCCTCAATGTCCGAGCTAACGAGTAGCTTTCTCTCGACTTGTCCGAGATCCCCCTTCCTTCTCGGACTAAGTCTCGGCCTACGATCCTATTCAGGATCGCGGGCGTTACAAGTGTCCCCCCCCCTTGAAAGGGATTCGTCCCCGAATCCGGATCAAGTTGATCTTCACCCATCTCCTTAAACCACTTAGGATAATCGGCCTTCATCTTGTTCTCGGTCTCCCAAGTAGCTTCTTCGCGTCCACCGCAGTTCCACAAGATCTTTACCATGTTAATCTTTTTCCTGCGCATCCCTTTTTCCATTCGATCAATGATCCGAATAGGTGTTGCTTCCACCGTCAAGTTTTCCTGCAACTCGGGTGGAACATCTTCGACTACCTCGTCCGCTTCACTTAGGCATTTCCGTAGTTGAGATACATGGAAAACCCAGTGAAAAGCGTCTAACTTCGGTGGTAACTCCAGTTTGTACGCCACCGCACCTACTCGTTCGATCACCTTGTATGGACCAACGTACCTTGGGCTCAACTTTTTCCTCTTAGTGAACCGCCCTTTTCCCTTATAGGTCGTTGCCTTAAGATACACGAGGTCGCCCACCTCAAATTCCAACTCCTTCCGACGTTTGTTCCCATAACTCTTCTGTCGGTCTTGGGCCTCCTTCATCTTAATTTTCAAGAATTTCAACTTCTCGGCCGTCTCGTCCACGATCTCGGGTCCGAACAGCGTCCGTTTCCCAACCGGCATCCAGCACAACGGCGTCCGACATGCCCGGCCATACAGCGCTTCATAAGGTGACATTCCGATACTAGCTTGGTAGTTGTTGTTGTACGCGAATTCCACCAAGTTTAAGTACTTTTCCCAGCCTCCACCCCAATCCAATACACAAGCTCGCAACATGTCCTCGAGTGTTTGAATTGTTCTCTCGGACTGGCCATCAGTTTGCGGGTGATAGGCCGTACTTAGGTTCACCCTTGTCCCCAGCGCCTTTTGAAACGCTTTCTAGAACTGCGCGGTGAACCGCGTATCTCGGTCCGAGACGATGCTTACCGGCACTCCGTGCAACCGGACAATTTCCTCGATATATCTGACCGCGATTACCTCGGCCCCATCGGTTTCCGCGATTGCTATAAAATGTGCAGATTTAGTCAGTCTATCCACCACGACCCATACCGCATCATGCTTCCGATTACTCATAGGCAAGCCGGTCACGAAGTCCATCGTCACATGATCCTATTTCCATTCCGGCATAGGCAGACTTTGAACTAATCCGCTCGGCACCTGATGCTCGGCCTTGACGAGTTGACAAGTTTTACACTTAGCAACCCATGCGGCAACATCTCTTTTCATTCCTTTCCAGTGATAGTATCTTTTCAGATCGCGATACATCTTGGTTGAACCAGGGTGGATCGAGAACTTAGACTGGTGCGCTTCCTTTAGGATTTCCTCCCTCAACTCCTTATTTTGCGGCACACATACTCGTCCATTCACCACAATGGTACCGTTGTTTGATGTTTGGAACTCGGTCCTATTATTCTCTGCCCAACCCTTAAGTTCTTCGTCCTTTTCCTGAGCCAAACGAATCCTACTAAGTAGGTCCGCTTGATCGGCTGCTCCTAAGCCCAACGGCTCAACTTCTCTCGACAATGCATTCAAATGCAAGGTCCCCATCATGAAAACCAACGCTTCTTGGTTCTTTTCCGCCTCTACGTCGAAGCGTCTCCTACTCAAGGCATCCGCGACTTGATTTGCCTTTCCCAGATGATAGGCAATATCAAGGTCGAAGTCCGCGACAAACTCCATCAACCATCTTTGCCTTAGATTTAACTCCGGCTGGGTGAATATGTATTTTAGGCTCTTGTGATCGGTGAAGATTTGAACTTTGGCTCCATAGAGGTATGAACGCCAAGTCTTCAACGCGAACACCACCGCGGCCATCTCTAAGTCGTGCGTCGGGTAATTCCCTTCATGCTTACGCAATTGCCTAGACGCATAGGCGATCATGCTTCCCTTTTGCATGAGCACACAACCGAGCCCGGTTATAGAGGCATCGGTATAAACGATATACGGCTCGTCCGCCTCCGGCAACACCAGTACCGGGGCACTCGTGAGCATCACCTTTAACTCCGAGAAACTCTTCTCGCAAGCTTCCGACCATTCGAACTTTGTATCCTTTCCCATCAATCGTGTCATTGGCTGAGACATACTTGCAAAGCCCTTGACAAATCTGCGGTAATATTCGGCCAATCTCGGTGGCATTCTTCGGACGCGGCCAGTCCTTGATCGATTTGATCTTTTCCGGATCCACGGACACTCCTTTGTCCGAGACGATGTGTCCAAGGAATCCGACACTCTTTTGCCAAAACGAGCATTTGCTCAATTTTGCGAACAGCTTTTGCTCCCTTAACCGCTCCAAGACTGCCCTCAAGTGATTTTGGTGAGTTTCCTGATCCTTCGAGTAAACAAGTATGTCATCGATGAAGATGATGACAAACTCGTCCAGGAATTCTCGGAACACACCGTTCATCATCTTCATAAAGGCTGCCGGTGCATTGGTCAGTCCGAACGACATGACCACAAACTCGAAGTGGCCGTACCTGGTTCGGAAAGCCGTCTTCCGAATGTCCGATGGCTCTATCGGAATCTGATGGTACCCCGAGGCCAAGTCTATCTTCGAGAACCACTTCGCACCTCGGAGATTATCCAACAACTCGTCTATCCGGGGCAATGGATACTTATTTTTCACCGTAACCCTATTCAGCCCCTGGTAATCGATGCATAGTCTGAAGCTACCATCCTTTTTCTTGACAAACAAGACCGGTGCACCCCATGGTGAGCTACTCGGTCTGATGAATCCTTTTTCCAACAATTCCCCCAATTGTTTCTTTAACTCCGCCATTTCCGCCGGTGCCATCCGGTAAGGCGCTTTAGATATAGGGGTCGTCCCTGGTTCTAGCTCGATGGTAAACGGATCGGACCTATCCGGCGGAACTCCCCGTACCGCTTCGAACACATCGGCAAATTCGTTGGCTATTGGAATATCATCCAATTCCACATTTTCCCCAACTTCCTTAGTTGTGATTGTGGCTAAGTATGCCTCACAACCTTTCTCCAGCATCCTTTCCGCCTGGATTGCCGAGATAATCAAACTTCCCGAAGTTGATCTTATTCCCTGGAATCTCAACGTTCCTTCCTTTCTCTCAAAGGTCACTCGCCCTCGGTGGCAGTCAATGTGCGCCTTGTACTTTCTCAACCAGTCCATCCCCAAGATAACATCATGTTTCATGAGTGGAACGATAATCAGGTCAGTAGGCATGTCCACATCATTGACAATGACCGAGATCCCTCGAACCATACCGTACGAGTGCATCACCTGTCCGCCGGCTGCTCGAACCAATCCAAATCCGTCATTTGGCTCTCGACTGAACCCACCTTTCCCTATCATTTCCGGGCTTACAAAACAATGTGTGGCCCCTGAATCAAACAAGGTGTGCGTTTCCACACCACCTATACTTAAGGTCCCTACACATTCCTCTAGAATGCTAAGTACCCATATCCCCTTTTTCACATGCATTATGATGCTATGTAATGCACGAATTTAACTTAGAAAAGTTTTCGCAACATACCAGTAATCGCCCTGAAATCCCCAGCGGCAGTTTCCTCGGACAGCTCATACACACGCGGTGCGACGGCCTGTCTCTTCGGTGGTGGAGGTAGAGCATTTTCGCTACGGTTCTGTCTTCCCTCATCAAGCTTCGGACACTCCCTCTTAAAATGTCCTTCTTTTCCGCACAGGAAACAAGTCCTTGGCCCCTCGCCACTTTCCATTCTCGGACAGTTCCGGATAGCATGGTCCATGCTTCCGCAACGTCCACATGCACCCACTGCCTTCCAGCAAGTCCCGCTGTGGAGCTTTCCGCAAGTCTTACACTCCGCATACTTAGAGTCGGACTTTGCGTTATCCACCTTGTCCCATTTCCTTTTTCGGTCGGTGGTTTTGGCTGAGTGAGTCGAGCGCGAAGAAGTTTTCTCGCGTTTAAGCTGTTTCTCTTCCTCCAGCCCATCTTCGATCATTACCGCCCTTTCCACTACTTCCACGACCGAGTTAAAGACATCGTTCACGCAATGGTTGCGGATATCGACCCTTAGTCCGCGGATAAAACGACGGATCTGTGCTTTCTCATCCTCGATTTCTTTTCCCACAAAGCGCCTAAGGCGACTGAATATGGCATCGTAAGCATGCACCGTTAGGTCCCCTTGTACCAAGTTCAGGTACTCAGTTTCCAGTCTGTCCCAAGCCTCCGGTGGAAAGAATTTCTTGTTGAATTCTTTCTCAAAGTCCGCATAGGTTAGGACTTGACCACTTCTCCGTTTCTCAACCGACACCCACCAGTCATGGGCTTCCCCTTCAAGGAAATGGACGGCAATTTCCTTTTGGTAATTCTCCGGGCAGCGAGTGGAGTTGAAGTTTCTTACAAGTCGGCTCCTCCACTCGTCAGCCATGATCGGATCCGTACTTCCCGAAAAATGCTTGGTTTTCAGTCTCATGATCTAGTCCAACGCATCCAAGTAATCCCTTCTCTTCCTCGGAGAATCTTCAGGATCCAGTTCAATGGTCTCCGTAACAACTTTGCTACATACCGCTGGTACCACAGGATCCGGTACCAACGCCTTAGTGAGAACGTCCAACTGCGCCATCATTGCCTTCATCGTTTCCCACTGTTCCTGGGGCGATGGTACGGCATTTTGTTGCCCATTTACATCCGTTGCACCACTACTTTCCGGCTTATCATTATCCGGTTGTTTATCTCCAGCCACAGGTCCGACTGGATTCTGGGTGTCCGTGTTCCTTGCCTACGCGTCGACTAGTGTCTCCGCGGGTTCTATAGTCTCATTGGCCACCTCCTTACCCTTTCGCTTCTTTTCCTTGCTGCTCTTACCCATCTGCAAAACTTATGCACTTTAGTCACGGTTTAAGATAAATAAACCGCTAAAAAGCAACTACCGCGAGATCCCATAAGCCGATGAGTGGTGATACCCCAAAACCCGCACTACCGGTCCTAGAACCAAGCATGCTCTGATACCAACTTGAAAGACCCTGACCCCGGCCATCTATGGCCGGAGAGGTTCTCTCGTCCCATCTCCTACTTAGACAAATTTTAGGGCCCATTCTTTAGACAAGGTTCATTCGCGCATTCTGAGATTCGATATTTAGAGTCTATATGATATAAATTTAGAGTAAAGTAAATATTCGATATTGCATTAATCATCAAAGGATTCGATACAACTTATGAGTTTGCATAATAAGCTAGTACAAGTTGTATAATCGATCCTAACTACCCTTAATACCACCACTCATCTTCCCGGCCATGAGTCCCGCGCCTAAGCCTTTCCTTTCCCGCGATCACCCTCCTTTCCTGAAATCCAAGTAGGCATCAATAACTTTTCCCTTAGGCCGTACAATGTCATGCAATGCACGCTAAGTTCTATACATTCGCCCAGTACGGCAGTTGACCGGTAGAGAGTTATCCCGCGCATCAGTCCGACGGTGTATCGAGGAATCTGTACCGATCCCACGTCCAACCGCCGAGCCGCGTTTACTTTTCTCCGATCGAACCGTCCGTACTCGGACACCCCGGATGATACGCTGATCGGTAGGGAGGTAGCATGCGTATCAGTTCGGTCGTTTCACGGCGATCCTTGCGGTTACCGATCCACTTCCGAGCTGCACCCCCTTTCTTCTGACCAACAAGACCAACCGAAGCCTATACATGCTTATGCTCGATGATGCAACTACCCAATTCCCCAGATCCCTTAGAGACGGTATTTCACCGTACCTCCGTCGATCAAACCTTTCTCGGCCTTAGAAACCCTTTTTCTCGATCTTTTCTCTCGATCCGCACCGAGAGTTTCTGGGTATTTTTCCTGGTTTTCCGTATGTCCAAAATTGTGCGTCTCGCCCTCTATTTATAGGGTCTGGCCGAAGTCTAGGCCCGAAAAGGTGCCTATCGTCGAGACCCTTCGGTCACACCCGTTCGATCGCACGCGTTCCATTGCACCGATTCGGTCACCGAGTCCGATAACCGTCCGCGAGCTCCCAACTGGCTCACTTATCGTCTACTGTCGAACAGTTAGTCGAGCTTGGTCGAGCTGGTCGACAGCTAATCGAGCTTGGTCGAGCTGGTCGACAGTTCCCAAGAGCTGTCCGCAGCTGACCGATTCTTCTCCGATACTTTGCGCGTTTTTCCTCAATGTCCGAGCTAACGAGTAGCTTTCTCTCGACTTGTCCGAGATCCCCCTTCCTTCTCGGACTAAGTCTCGGCCTACGATCCTATTCAGGATCGCGGGCGTTACAAGATTCATGGCTACGGGCCTTAGGTTGATATTCTTGAACACTCGGTGATTTTGAGCTGCCTTGGCTAGATGTGGTGATGCTTGCATAACATGTTTGACGGTTGTCCGTGAAAGCCAAGCAACTGGAGAGATTATATCTCTGAGCACGTCGTTTGGTAGTTCTTCAAGAAAGTAGGGTATGTTTGTTAGCATTTTTTGTAAGTTGTGTGTGATTTTTGTATAGACTTTTCGTATAGCCTGGACGTGAGTTGCAGTTACGTTTGCTTTTATTGTATTATTTTCTGTTGGGCTTCCTATTTCTTTCTTTTCATTGTCTCTTTGATATTGAAATCGTTTTGAAATCGTAATGAGTTTGTCGTTTCTTTCTTAATCATTAATCGAGGTCATAATTGTTTGTGCAATTTGGTTGAGTGGGGTTTGTGATTATCCTTTAATTTTTTAACCGTTTTAAAACTGTGAACAATTAGAAGTTTGTTTTTAAAAGTATAATACTAACACATGTGAAAACCACTATGTCTGTATTTTTGGTTATCTACAAACCATTTCTGTTGTATTTGTATGATGATAACATATGTGTGTCACGGATTTTAATAATTAGTCTATATTTATTATCCGTTTTTTTTTTTCAAGTCTGTCCCCTCTTATTCATTCCGTTAGTTTTTGTATGTTTGCAATTTGTTTTGTTTTGGTTTTCGATTAAAGTAATGGAGTTCTTATTTGTAAGAGTTATTCTCACTTTTTAATTTCATAAATAGATAATGAACTTGATTTTTGGAGTTTAATTTTTTTAGTCATTACACTGTACTGTTTTTTCAATATTAATTGGCCATATGTGTTTAAAATTTTAAAGAGGTTGTTTAACATTGTTTTGGTTTATTGCTCCTTTTTTCTTTCTTTCTAATTATTATTTAATGATTGTTATTTTCCTTTACCCCATATTTTTCGTTTGTAAGTTAATTATTTTTTAACACTAAGGCTATATATTACGTATGTGAATTTGATGAAAGGTCAATCATATATTTGGAGATGTGTCTGTTTAATACGTATGTGTTTTTTTTCCTCGGGTTGATTTAATTTATATTGTTTTCCCCTTTTAGATGAATTTTTAAGGTTGTGATATTGGAATAATGGCAAATGAACGGAGTGTTTTTTGCAAGAGCCGAATAAGACAATGTAGTAACAATTGCATATACTGTATTGTGTATTTTTTTCCTTCTCTTATAGATCTGTTCCCCTGTCTCTAAAACTTCTTTTGTTCCTTCTTCAAAGTACTCGATGATGTCTTCTAATCCAAGAGCTTTCTCTGGTAATGATCACTTGATTTCTCTTCAGAAGACCGCAGATTCAACGCGTCCACCAATTCTTAATGCTATAGAGATCTTCATTGCACAATCTCTAGATGAACTTTACACCATAACTGATGATGGTGTGTTTCCATCTCAACTTGGACTCTGTAAGATTGCTACTAAAACTCACACTTTTTATTTTTATTTTGTTAATGTAGTTCATGCCATAGAAAACATCAAAGCAACGTATAAAGTGAATAAGGTTTGGAGTGGTGATCCTTGCTCCCCAAGACTATTCCCTTGGGAAGGTATTGGATGCAGTTACAACGATAATAATCATCAAATCAAGTCCCTGAATCTTAGCTCAAGCGGACCAATAGCCTTGGCATTTAAGAATCTCTCCCTTCTTGAGTCATTGTAAGTATACAAATACATTGACACTCTCCACCACTTTTATTCACATAAACTATATAACAGAGTTATGCATTGTTTTTACTCAGGGATTTATCAAACAACAACCTACAACAAAATATACAGAAAAGCTGTTAGTTTCAAAATATTTTAGAGTTTTTGGCTGATCTAAAATATTTGAAACTTCTGTAAGTGACCACAAATATAGATGTATAGTGTTGGTCTATTTTAATAGTGAACTTGCATCATGACATTTTTTTTTTGTGTTGCAAAGGAATTTGAAAGAAAATAATTTTACTGGGTTTATCCCAAGTTCTCTTATGAAAAAACTAAAGGCCGGTCTACTTGCGCTCAGGTAACATCTAGATTTTTACAGAAAAGTTACTGAATCACAAACACTCTCTATTGATCTTGTGATTTCCTCTGTTTTCCAGTGTGGATGACCAAAACCTTTGCAGCTCACGTTCACGTCAAGACAAGAATAAAAACAACATGGTCGTGCCCATAGCTGTAGACATCAGTAATCATTCTCATTGTGCTCATGGTTATCTATGGATCATACTAAGGCGAAGACAAAATGGTTGAAATTTTTTACTTCATGGTTAATAAATTTGAAGTCAGAGAATTTTGCTGAGAAATGTTTACTGTCAAGTATCTATCATCAGGACCACTCCTACCTTCGGGGAAGAGAAGGTTCACATATAATGAGCTCTCTTGCATTACAAACAACTTCAATAAAGTGATTGGTAAAGGAGGGTTTGGTACTGTGTACCTGGTTCTCTTGAAGATGGGACTAAAATTGCTGTAAAGATGATCAACGATTCTTCACCAGGAAAACCTAAAGAATCATCATCATCATCCAGGGCTTCTAACCAATTCCAAGTCGAGGTAATCTAAAGAACACCAAAAAAACATGATTACTTATATTGGAAAATGTTGTTTTATGGTTGCGCAAGTGCAAAACGTTTGCTGGCAGAGCTTCTTTTGACAGTGCATCACCGCTACTTAGCTTCCTTTGTTGGATATTGCGATGATCGCAGTATGGCTCTCATCTACGAGTACATGACCAACGGCAACTTGCAAGCTTATCTTTCAAGTAATCTTCATCTCTCTCTATTTCTCTGTTACCAATTGGTGCTTCCTATGAGCTCACCGTCACCGGTGTGTTATATCTACGGACATGCAGGTGAGAATGCAGAGGATCTTAGCTGGGAAATGAGACTCCATATAGCCATAGACTCTGCTCAAGGTTGGTTTTAGTTTTGACATCCTTGATTTCTCAGAGCTTAACTACAAACCAAACCTGGTTTAGTTGTTAACACATAGTGGATTATGAGGAGAATGGAGTTTACTTAATTAAGAATGAATCAAGAGGAGAATGGAGTTTGAGGGAACCTTTTCGTCAGTAAGAAGGAAATCAACACCCATGAGTTGTCCACCTTTTTTAATGTTTCGAGCAGGCCAGAAACGGAGAATCCTACCTACGATTGTTGGTCAAGTCGACCAGTTTTGAGGTCAGTGAAAGAAACGAAAGCAGATTTCATATTTGTAAGAAGAGAAGCATAAGGCCAATTGTAAGTTGAGAAAATGACTATAGCAAGAGATTGTTTATATAAGAGAAGGACTTACGACAATTTAAGGAAGAAGTAGTGGACCGTCCATTAAATCAGAGAAGATCGAAGAACAAAATTAGCAGTTACAAACGAAACTGTTGCAATTGTTATGGAAGACATGGAAGATGAATGAAAGTGTAGAGGATTGGAAGAATTGAATTCGCATCAAATGGTGAAACGGCATGGATCGATAGTTAAGGAGGGGAGAAACCGGTGACGGTGGAGCGTCGTCGTCGGAGGAGAGGAGTCGATAGGATTGGGGAAATGGTTTGGACCTGAAAATTTGGAATCTTTGGGCTAATGAAATCCGAAAATCCATCAAAAATATTTAAGAAAAGTGGATGAGGTGGCTGCACCAGAAGAGAGAAAAATGTAACTTTATATATATATAGATACATATATCATGCATGTGGCCCTTTCGTTTAAATAAATTCCAAAGATTAAGCTTATTTTTAATTTTGTTTATATTCCACTTAATTTAATTAGTATTGCTAGGTTTAATTCTAATAATTTCTTCTTTGTAGTACAACTATAGATGGAAAATAAAAATGTCTTTTATATAGGAAAAACATTAAATTATAATACTTGAAATAAATAAACATTGTAATGATCTTTATATATACTTACATGTTGGATCATAAGAACTAAATATAACGTAATATACTAAAAAATGTATTACAATTTTTTTGGAGGTAAGAGAGACTTAAGGAAAATTAATTTAATATTATTATTACAATAGTTTATTTCATTAAAACATTGCATACTTTTGAAAATAAACAAAATATGAAAGAAATACTCAAACATCTAGATAAACAATAAAGATGGTTTGTTAAGTTTAACTTGATTCTCTTATTGTGTAATGATGGAAATTAATATTTTTGAATCGGCACAATAATTTTTTCGTATTGCCATTAAAATTTTAGTACACATATGTAATTGAAGATTAAAAATAATAAGAAAACAAAGAAGAAAGGACGAAATACATAAAAACAAGGAAACAAAATTGAACACAATATAAGATAAATCCAACAAAATATAAATAAATAAACACTTTCAATGAATTTTCAACTGATGAAAGAATATAAACAAAACAAATAAAATATTTAGAATTTGAGATATGATGGAGAAGGATGTGAGCATGGTTATTTATAGGATTTCAAGTGATAGAAGTTACATTTCTAAAATAATTTAATTAGAACAGTTACAATTATAATTTGTAGTAGGTTTAAATGAAAATGAATAGAGAAAAAAAAGTCATTTCATAGTTTATGTAATTTCAGTTACAATTTAATATTAAATGGTAGATTTAAAGTATGGATTAATGTACATGATTACTAGTATAATATTTTCTTTTTAATTGAAAATAAATATCATATTTTTAGAAATACATAAAACAAATAAATAAAATTGAACACATTATATGATAAGTCCAACAAAATATAAGATTAAACACTTACAATGAGTTCCCAGCCCATGCAAGAACATAAACAAAAAAAGAACATATTTAGAATATGAGATATGGTGGAGGAGGATGTAGAATGGTTATTTATAGGATTTCAAGTGATAGAAGTTACATTTTAAAAATAATTTAATTAGAGGAGTTACAATTACAATTATCTTTTTAATTGAAAATAAATATTATGTTTTTAGAAATTAAATGTCAAATGGACCAATAAGGAGAGAGTAAAATCATACTTTTATATATATGATGATTTCAACAAACGGCCACAAGCATGAGCTATTAACCACAAGAGTTAATAACAACCTCATATAAAAAATTGAACAAAAATTAAGCAAAAAGAGGCAGATACAAATAACTCATTTTGATGTAACGCTAAGTAATGAACTCTCTGGCTATAAAACCGATTTCACTTCCTTAACCATCCCATCCGAACTCTGATTCAAAGAATTCAGAAAATTAAGAGCAACTTTGGTTTTGGTTAAGGCATATGTTATTCAATCAGAGAGTTCTTGACAAATAACTCATTTTGATGTAGAGCAACATATGTTTTGGTTAAGTGATTTGTGTAAAATTTACAAATCCTATGTTATTCAATAATGTATTTTAAAAAGTCTTCTGAAATACATTGTTACTAGGTTTGAACCCGCGGTACCCCGCAGGATGATTTTTAATTTTATTGTGTTTTTAATATACATTTTTTAATTGTTAATCTTTAAGTCTTAGTTGAAATAATATAATATATTTTGTGATGTATTGAAATATTTTGTAGTTCATATAATAAAAATACAATAAAAGAAATAATTAAGTTAAAAATTTTAGTGTTGGTTAGTTCAAACCCGTTATGCTAGACCTGTCGCGCAACTGATTTAAAGATTTTTAGCCCCCACAGAAAATTATCCTACTGTAGTATATATAAAATATCGTTATTTTTTTTATTGAAATATTTAGACCCGCAGTTGCATCCGTCCAATACAATTTACTTTAATTAATAAGTCTAAATGTGGATACTAATTAACATGCGATCCATTGCGGTACAAAACTTTTTGTTTAAAACATAACTTATGATTTCAATGTTATAATATCTTTTAGAAAATAAAAAATAATATATATTTTGTTATTTAATGTCATTTACGTTTTTATTTATCTTGAAAACCATTACAATAGAAAAAATAACTATATTTTCAAAAGTGGTAACCAATTAAATTGATTAATTATGTAAAATCCTAGTGCTTTGCAAAACAAAAACACAAATTACATGACCCGTTTTTAAAAAGGGGTCTTTTGACATGTTAAAAAAAATTATTTAAGTACAATATTTTTAGAAACCATATTATTGACTTATTTCAACACTTACAATAATTTTGGTCTAAGAATGAATCATAATACTTGTTATTTAACAATAGTACTTATGTTGTAAAAAAAAAACAATAGTACTTATAATTTAGTTTGTGTATCATAATACTTGTAAGTTTAATTTAAATGCTAATATTTAAATATAGTTTAATTTAGGATTTAAATGGTAAAACAATTAAATATGATTCATCTACAGCCACGACAATTTTCAGTGACATTGGTTACATGTTTTTTTATTCACTGGATTAATATTGACTAAGGATTGAAAGGGTTCCATGGCTTGCAGAAAACCTCGGTCTTGAGAAACCGCTATATGTACAATTACCAACAGACTACACCCTATTCTAACCCCCTAAGATACATGTTATAGACTTCTAGTAGTCATGATCTGTCCTTGACACAGAGGATTGAACTGGGGCATGTTATAAGATGACCCGTTTAAGAAGAAGCGGATGTTCACGCCTCGTCACACAGTGTTGTCTTGGAGACACGCATAGCTGCTCTAGTCCACTCTGTGCCTTCTCTTCCTCTACCTGAACCTGCAACATCTCTACCACAAGCTGAGTTAAGAGCAGAGACGTGCAAAGCTACTCTTGTTCACACAATGGTGCCTTCCCATCTTATAATTGAACATTGCATTTTGCAGAAGCCTGCAGTTTCACAGCCACAGACTGAACTGAGAGACCTGGTTGCATTTACTCACGAAACAACTCATGCTCCCGCCGTGGAACCTGAGACCTGTCCTGATTTCACCTCCGTAGACAAACCAGCGATAGTCACAACCAGAAAAGCTTCAGCTCCAAGGAGATCACTGCAAGATTGTAGAGCCATTTCACGTTCATATACTTGAGCATACTTAATTATACATATAATTAAAAAAAACGGGGACTCATATGTTCATATATGTGTCAAAGTTTTAGAGTCGAGATATGGTGTATTTGTGATGATTTTAATCTATGTGGTGATGAGTATATTTATAGGTGGTTCACGTATTAGTGTTTAGGTTAGAGTGTTTAATGATACACTTTGTGTGCAAGCACAAAATCTTTGATTCTTTTAATTGAAAATCTTTATTCGAATATTAAGGACTGAGTTTAGGGAAGTTTGATTGAGTGATGATTCAGGTAATTGCTGTGGTGATTAAGTTTTGAAGATTTTCTGGATAAATTTTTGAAAATTTGATTGAGCGATGATTCAGGTAATTGTTGTGGTGATTGAGTTTTGAAGATTTTCTGATTAATTTCGATTATGTTTCAAACAAATAATCAGAAGGGTTTTTTTTTTGGATTTCGTAGAGGCCGAAGATAATGGAGTCGAAGCCCAACAATATACAAACCGGGTTATAACTGAAAGGACGCGGATCCTTGTTTGAACGGGTCGGGTAATGTCGATTGACAATTTCTGACAAAATTACCCCTGTTAATTTCAATAAACACTCTCCTTCATAACTAATTGAGTGGCAATTTTGGAAATTTTTGGCAATTTTCGAATTTGTACTTCTCTTTTATATATATAGAGATTGAACTAATGATTTAAAAATCTATCTTAAAGTCCATCATAATTAAAAACAGTTTGTGAAGTTGGGTTTCAATGATTTTTAGTGATTCTGGAGGATTTGAGAGGATTTTTTAGTTAAAAATATAGAATCTAAATCTCATGGTTTTAGGTGGGATTTGAAACCCTAGTTACATGGGCTTTATCTTTTTATGTATTTTCTAAAAAAAAGAATGAATACAAAGACTTTACTTACCGATATTCATATTGTAAATAGGGATTTGTTGGTCCCAGAGAGCATTATGAACCTCATGTGGGATGCGCGAACGTTCTAGGAATCCCACAACACCTAGAATATAGAGATCACCGCAAAAACCTCGTGAAAATAGAAAACGTTTCAACATTGGAACGACGTCTTAACACCGACGATTTCCGAAAACCTGAACTCATTCCACGTCCCAATAAACCCATTGATCGTCAACATTTTCCTGAAAGAGCAAGAAATACATCAATACAGAAACGACGAGAATGATTATGAAAATCTACAGTCTAGAATCTAATAAACTCATCAAAGATCTATAGGAATCTGAGAGATTAAGAAAATCTATAGCCTAATCTGATGAACTCAACAAGGATCTATAGGAAATCTAAGATATTAAGAAAATCTATAGCCCAAGAATTTTTCATGCTTTTTTTAAGTAAGAATATTACTTTTTTAAAGTAAGAATAATACTTTTTTTAAGTAAGAATTTTACAATAAATCATATCAACTTCCCTAAAATCATCAAATTATTTAAAATCTTATGAAAACTCAAATCAATTGATATATTAGATTTCTATATTTTTATGTTGAATTCATCAGATTAGGCCAATTAGTTAAAATCAAAAAAGTATGAAAAATTACTTAAAACAACTCTCATTCACCCCCTCTTAATTAAACAATTAGAATACAATAATGTGTCATGTCATATCATATTTAAAAAATAAATCAAAATTAAAATAAAAAGACAAAACAAATTAAGGAAACAAATTATGTATATCTTTTATTAAGGAAATTATGTTGGTTTGGGTTTATAAAACATGATTAGGGTTTAAATTTATAATTTTTAAAATCATATGTCGGTTTGGGTTTATAAAAGAATGATTAGAATTTAGATTTTATAATTAAACAAAATTATATATCGGTTTTGGGTTTACAAAAGAGTGGTTAGGGTTTAGATTTTACAATTAAATGAAATTATATGTTGGTTTGGGTTTACAAAATAGTAGTTAGGGTTTAAATTTTACAATTAAACAAAATGATATGTCGGTTTGGGTTTATAAAATAGTGTTTAGAGTTTAGATTTTATAATTAAACAAAATAATATGTCGGTTTGAATTTATAAAAGAGTGTTTAGGATTTGGAAGTGATAATTAAAAACAGTATTATAGTATTAGAATTAATAATTTTAAAATTGATTGATCTACAGAATTTGTTTCCTAAATTAAGATTTGTTTCCTTAAAGAGGGGATGAACCCAAGAATTGTCCAAAAAAGTATTGATTCATTATATATATTCTTACTTAAAGCTATGCTCTTGCCATTTCTATACTTTATGTAAAGAAAACTTGGAACACCATTACAAAGAAAAGAATCGTGATTTTGTTATTTGCAAATAACAATAGTATACAAGGAATTTGTGGATATAATTGGTGTTATTCATTGTTTATCAAGTATGATTGAGAAGACATCTCTCATGTGCAGTGTAGGGTCCAAAGTAACACTAGACTTTGCACGCGAAGCAATGTGTTGGTCAGGACGGACTAAAATTGATCCTCTCTCTGACATTTTACATATACTCCACCACGAAGTTCCTTCATCATCTTGTCTTTTAACTTCCATAACATCGACATAATTTTCCCACGGAGCTCTTGCTGATTTGCTCTCCCTTTCAACACCCTCTTCGCTACTAGGCCAGACCACGCATACCTTGACATCAACCATAAACTCTTTCGCCACTTTAAATGTAGCACAAGCTAGCTCATAGGACTCTTGTAATGGCGATATTATTAGTAGAAACTCCACTTTCTCCGTGGAAACAAGATCCAGTGTAGAAACAACAACCGCTTTTGCGGAATCTGACAGCATTCTCACATACATATGAGGCAGTCTTGAACCTGGTTCAGCACAAGGAACATAGTCTCTTCTACGACCACTTGGTACTTCAGGATCACCAGCTTCAGACTTGTTATCAGGAACAATGGCTCCCTCTAAATACCTAAACAGTAAACACAGTAAATTCACATATCTTTTGTTGAGATATAATGCAAGAAACACAATGGTTTGAACATTCAAGACCACAATCTACATGTCATGAAACCGCTGATATTAGTTGACAAAAGCAGCCAGCCCTAGTTTTCTTCTCTCTTTTTATTCTTCTTGCACTACTCAGACTAGAGTGAAAATTCTACAGTTTCAAAAATGATGATGATACCTGAAACCAAGATCCTCGGCAGGAAACTGTAGTTGAAGGCTTTGTCCTCCATCAAAGATACTCTTTAATCTGCTAAGTCTCTGATTTCCCAGCGGATTTCTCTCATTCAACAGAGATTCTGAAAGCTGTGCACGACCTAGTGCAAAGACATTATCCAAGATTGCCTTTTGCAGCCCAGTTGGAAGGATGGAACCGACTGTTTTGTTTATAAACCTATGAACTACAACAACATAGAGATATTATTGCTGCAACCTAATTATGAAGCGATAAAGAGAGCAAGAGACAAGCTAGTTCTAGTTTACCTGAGTTTGCAACTGTTGGGTCAAGGCCTAGCGCCGAAGGAACCGCCATGGCGGCTCTGAAGTTCTGAACACTGAGTGAAGTATTGAAAAGGGCAATCTAGCAGTCACCGTAAGATGCTTGTAAATGAATCAACTTAAGAAGAACGGATGTCAATAAAAAGTTAAGAAAAGATAAATACCATACCGGCCTACGTTCTATTTCATAGGTATTAAGAATTGAAGGTTTTGCAGAACCCTGAACAAGAGCTGCAATTTTCCATGCAAGATTGTGAGCATCCTGAATTCCAGTGTTCATTCCTGCAAATGTCATGTAATCTGCTGTCAGAATATTATACAAGACTGCTAGTTGAAAGTACATCATATCGAACTGATTCCTAAGGCCTGCTATTGCTCGATTCATAAAACTTAGAAAAAGAAACTGACAACAAGGATCCTTTGAGATCAACTTCTAAGTTTGCGGCATTCCTTGGTATCATATTATCTCATTTGACGATACCTTAAATCATAATAGAACAAAAATGGAGATGATAGATATCTTCCAAATATGTAACCACCATCATACACGAAAAAAATGTCAAAGAAGCAGAGCATATGGTTCACGTTTTGAAAAGATTTGAACACTTACCAAAACCTCCAGCAGGCGGGAACCGGTGAGCAGCATCACCAGCAAGTATCACTCTATTCTCACAGCACATGAATTTCTCAGCGACTTCAGCATGCATGACCCATGGCTTAATATCAGCTACATCCAAGTCTGAAAGCTCATGTCCCACCAAATTGAATATCAACATCCTGCACATCTATAGGAAAATAATAGTTCAGGGAAAAATAACAAACAAAATCGCAATTGAATTTGGTCACAGTTGGGATGGAAATAAAGCCACAGAGGCGTATAAATCTGTGTTCCAAGTAAAAGTCCATTTGTTTTTTTGGTGATAGTAAAATCCACTCTTCTCTAAGTGATGAATAAATACCTCGGGACTGAAATCAGAGAGGCTCTGCTGAGGTGGATAGTATGGAACCTGCAGTAGAAAGAAATGATTACACGCCAAGCTATGGTGTATAACACTAATTAAACTGAGATTTTCTGGTCGGGTCTGTAGTTACCTGCAGAACAAACTCTCCTTGTTGAAGATCATGGGCAACGAGAACTCCAATACCTTCAGTGTTGAAAATGAAAAATAACATCCCTGGTCTGCTACTCATCAGATACTCACCGAGCTCTCTGCTCATAAAATGGACACTAACAAGCTTTTGTAGATCTCTTTCCCCTCGCATTTCTATTTTGGTGAGCTTTCTTACAGCACTCCCAGCACCATCAGCACCAACCAGTAGACTACATTGAATGTTTCTTTTCAAATGCTTGCCTCCTTCGAGAAAAGAAACAGTTGCTGTAACACTATCTTTGTTAGAATCAATCGCCACACACTCATGACCCATGAGAATTTGCCTCGCAATAACAGAGTCAAGCTCAAGACCATCGAACTCTTTGGAATTTCGAACATGAAAGCCAAGGTCTTCCAACCGCTTAAGCAGTAAATTTGTCAACTTGTACTGGGAGAAGTGAGCAACAGAAGCCGGGCTGACAACTTTCTTGAAATCTATTAATAACACCAAAAGAGGACATCTTTGAAAAAGTCTGCATCTTTCCGCAGCTAAAGTAGAACTATATGCACAAGAAAATTGTATGTAAGAGCACACCTTGAGGCTGCATATGGTCCACTGTGCCAAGAGTTGAACCGGAGAGGGAAGTGCAGTATATAAATTTCCTCCACAAATCTACAGGAGGCTGTGATCTTTCAATCTCCTCAGCTAATCCATCCAATTCACGGAAGATCTAAGTATATATGAAAAGGAAGAAACTAAGATTCCAAAAATCCAGGACAACACCGAAAAACAAAATTAACCAAAGGGAACACACAAAAAAACCCAACCTCCATTGATCGGTTGTTGATAAAATGTGCTTGTGGATGTTTAGAGAAGCTTGTGGCTTTGTCCACAACACCACATTTCACGCCTAACATAAAGGTGAGACAATCCAATTTGATCAAAGACGTGAACTCAAAATTACTAATGTAAGGCAAGCTCAGATGAAAACTTGGAGAAAACTGTACCTAGTTTGGTGAGAAGGATCGATAAAACGAGTCCCACCGGTCCAGCTCCGACGATCAGAACAGGAAGCTTAGCATCTTCGCCACGAAAGCAATTTGAAGTGTTTGAAAGGTCCTTGCTTTGGAAGTATCTCACTGGATACACTCTGACCCACGAATTGTTTCTGCTTATTCGTGTAACCCTCTTGATCAGCCCTAGCATCGCCATGGTCGACAAGCTAAACCCCTAAACCCTGAAAGTCATAGGAACCGGTAAACTCTAATTAAAATCCCCTGAAACACAAATTAGGAAGAAGCAGAAGAAGACTCTCAGGCTCTACAGACTCTAAGATCACGAAAGGAATCTAATTTCTCTCTTACGAGCTTTTACAAGGTTACAGCGACAACGGAGACGCCGGGACAGAGACGACGGAGACGCCGTGCAGGTGATGTTTTGTGGGGCCGATCTTTTTTTGTAATATATTTTGTTTCAGAAAAAAAAAAGTTATATAATTTTATAATAATTGATTCATACTACGTGGTGCTGGATGTATCCACTAGATTGGGTCTACATGTGAAACGACTGTAATATGCCACCTCTCTGCTTCAAGATGTTAGGTTAACTCCGTAATGTTAGGTTTAAGAATCAATCGTATCACAAGAGTTGTCGATATTGGACAGGGTCTACATGTGAAACGACAAAGTCTTAAAATCTATCAAAATCCAATATTACAGAGGGGTCTGCTGAGATAGATAGATAAATCCTGTTGTTACCTGACTCTCTCTGGTGAACTTCTGAAAGATTTCCCTTTGTACCTGCTGCAGAGTGGTTTCTACTTGCTGCTCTGGATAAAAAAAATTTTGTGTAGCTTCTCCTGATTGGGAACTTTGCTTCGTTTCTCCAAAATAAATTTAACACCTCCATCAAGACTAGCTTTCACATCTGCTTGTTCCTCTTAAAACTGTTTCCCAATGAATCATTTTAAAAAGCTTAATCCATTTGCATAAGGCCAATAAAGAAAAAGGGAAAAAAAAAAGACAAAAACTGCAAATATTTGCTTTTACCAGAGTCTGAAGTGAAGTATCTTGGAGAGTCAACTTTTTTGCCTTATGCGTTCAGCTGCAGTAAACACATGAAACTACTAATCAGCTAAATTATCTATTTAATACCTTAAACTGAAGCGGAATTAGGAGTTGTTTCTCAAAATAAGATTAATACTCAAGCGGAATGATCTTGAACAAACTGATGATTCTATCAGAGCAAAGAGTGTCAATCAGTGAATACTCTTGTCAATATCATGTTCCTAACATCCCTTGCTAACAGTAACAGATCATGTCTGGCAAAAAGCAAATTCCATCGTCTAGTAAGACCGGTAGAAGATATCTAGATACAACCAACTGACTATCTTCTCGTTTATGATTGATTAAGCTTCCCCAAAGAGACATCTCGTTCTTGAGAAGTAAATCTCTGTGCAGATAAGTATGAATTCAAGACAACTGAATTTTCAACTTTTTTAATTCTTCTTCAGAAAAAGAGAATAGAGTACATCAGTAAGCTATCTCCTACATGTATACCTCTGGTGAGAGAGGAATAGTGACCAAAAATGGTGAGATCACAACGTCGCCTGTACATATTTTACTTCTCTATGAAGACGACTTGTAAAGAGGTAAAAGATGAAAGAAAACAAAAGATCAACTTTACGTAGTAGGGTGTAAATGTTACACCCCAATCTATATATATACTTAATGGTGGATCGAGTAGCTTTTCTTCCAGAGGAAACTAAATGGTCTTGTCATTGTTTTCCTTCTGGAGATTGATTTAGTCAAAGGTTTTACTTCTGACTCGGGATCTGAAACTGGCGCTGGTATTGACATTGGTGCCGATACAGTTTTCCTGGGAGCTTCATCTCTGTTTGGCGATGGCTGATCTCGTTGCCTTTGTTCCCTAAACAGCATCAGAAGCTTCTGGGACTTGTCTCTTCCTCGTGGACTTCCGTTCACTGAGATGGACACTAGAGACGGGATCACTCCTTCTTGTAGTACCATCTGGATACATGATTCGTTTCCCGTGCATAGGATCACTAGGCAAGAAACGGCTTGCTCTTGTTCCACCGTGTCACCGGTGTCTAGCACAGTTGCAAGAGTGCTGATCATGCCTTGTGTTGATATCATCTCTTCTTTCCCTTCCCGGCTAGAGGCTAAATTTAGTAATACGGCTAATGACTTCTCTATCCACAAGTGGTCACCTGTTGATGCAAGGACTTGGAGGCTTTTGATTAAGTTTGATGAAAGGAGAGTGGGAATATTGCGAGAGTAGGTTGAAAGGTTGTAGAGGGCGTGAAGGGCGTCAAGCTTGCATTGGGTTTCGGTTTTTTCACCTTGAAGAAGAAGGTTCACGAAAAAAGGAACTGCTTGACTTGAGCCAATCACCGGCTTGGCTCCTTCAAGGCAGGATAGGTTTAAATATAACGCAGTTGCTGGCCCTTGAGATTGGGAACAAGAGATCATTTTCTCAAGCAGGGGAATGACCCCTGAAGTCAGCATCAACTCTTTGTTCCTGCACTCCAATGAAATAACAAACAAAACAGAGGAAATTGTGAGAAGGTTTGCACTAACTTTGATTGGTAACAAAAAAAAGAAAGAGGATGAGCTATCTAACCTGTTATTGTTGACTGCTAAATTAAATAGAGCCATAGCTCCAGTTTCTTGTGCGGCTGCATTGTTTTCATGAACAGCTGATCCAAGAAACCGCAAAAACGCTTCGACAAACCCATTGGCTCCCATGAGGATCCTGGCCTCTTCATCATCCTTTAGCAATAGCCTTGCATTTTCTACTACTTTACACTTTTTAGCCAAGTCCTCCTCTTTGTCCAAGATTGCTAGTATGTCCTGATACCTCTCTAGAACATTGATATCAGAAGTCTCCTCATCACCAACAACAGACACATTGACTTCTTCTTTGTGTTGTTGTTGGGAAACAATAGCACTACTCTCCTCCAAAGGAACGATTTTATCGCCCTTTGCTGTGCACGATTCTATACTATCAACTGACTTTGAATTGGTGGATTCAGAGTCAGACAGGGCTAGTCTCCAGTAGTTAAGGTCAAGAGATTCTGGTGGTCCAGTAGGGACTGTGATCCCATTCTGCTCACACCAGCTCGCGATCAAACCTTTAACACAGTAGTTGGGAGTCAGGGAAAGATGTGGGAGCTGCTGCTGAGTCTTGGGGCAAGAGTTATGTCCATCACTGAACCATTTCTCAATACAGACACGTTCATAAGTCTGTCCAGAAGCAATAATGACAGGATCACACATAAGCTGCAAAGATATGGGACACCTCAGTTCTTCAGGTGGAATGGGCATCTGTCCTGATTTCCTACTGTTCATGGTCTTGAAGTTAATAGAACCAAACTTGGATAGTTGACGCCCAAAGGCATGAGCACGATCTTCATTAGAAGCTTGACCAGTGGGTGAACATGGTGGTGAACACTGAGAGTCATTCTCATCCATAACCTCACTTCTGAATAGCTTGGAGTATTTTCTCATGAGATGCAAGAGGTAAGCCACAATAGACTCCTTCCGCTTGTCTTCTTCCGCACGTGCCCTGTCAATGAGTTTCTTTAAAGCACGCCGCTCTGCAAGAGCTGATCTAGAAGAAGTTATACTGAGTCTAGTTGCTGCCTGGAGAAAAATTTCAAGCTCGGAGCTGTCACTGCAGTTGTCAAATTTCTTCCCTTGTTGCAAGAGTGCAATAATCCGATCACCAACTTCCTTCTCTGATGGATCAAGCAAGAACTTGGTCTGCTCTAGTTCACTAACAATGTCCAAAATCTGAAGAAATCAAATATTGAAGTTAGAATTCTCAACTAGGAACTAGCACAGAACATTTTGGTGTGCACTGTTAGTCATAGACAGTTTTCTTAATCTGCGCAAAAGGAAAGATTGTGGTGTGCACTGAAATAGAGATTCACCTGAGACCCAATTGAGCTAGGAACAATGTCCTCCACACGTCTAAGACTATCGATAAGTGCAGATTTAGCTTTCTCAAACTTCAACAGTACAGCATCCCCAGTAATGGCCTGTTCAGAAGGACCAAAAAATAGATGGAAGAATTCAAGAGAGGGACCAAATCCAAAACACAAAAGAGAAGAACACGCATGAAAAGAAAGAGACACATAAAGAGAAAGAAACACAAACCAAATAAAGTTTGCTACACTCAGAACAGTGTTGAAGAATGTTCTTTGCTTTCTCAAGTGCAATGTGTAAAGAACACAAGGCTTGAATCCCTGATTTACTCCGAGGTCTTGCTTCTTCCAACGAAGGGAAGATTGACAATACCTTGCAATAAACTGCAGATAGTTCCTTGCACATATCTCTATGTAACTGCATTTTAACAATAAACCATAACACACAACGTTAGCAAATTTAAGTATATATAGAGAAGAACACCATCAACTAACATAATTTACATCAAAGAAGAGGAACATTACAAAAGCCTCTAAATATATATTTCAGGTCAGATGACATATTAACCACCCCCAAGATTCCCTCAAATACTCTCTCAACACAAGATTTGCTTATAATCAACAGGGCAAGGTATCAAAGGCAAAACAGGATTCGGGAGAATCACATTTTCTAAAACATGATATAAACAAAAACAGAGATAACAACATAGTAAGCAACATATTATAGCCCCATTTTGTCCATAATGATTCAAAAAAAAACTACCGACATGAATCATTGAGAAAGATATTGAAAGGAGCATAAAATAAGATACCTTAGCATCGCTAGCAGCGAACAAATTCTCCTCAAGCTCGCTTACATCCATGATCTTGTAATCTCGCTACAGACAGAGAGTTTTTATACAAACCTGAAGGACATGAACAAACAACGCATTAAGGATTGCCTTTTTGAGTTCCAAAATCTGAGGAAACAACGAATCATATTTCGTGGTGTGGTGAAAACAACAAAACACGATTCTTGGAAAATAAAAATAAAAAAATTACCTTTGTTGTAAAGAAACGAGTCTTTAACTTAACCCAGGATAAAAAAAAAAAAGAATGACAAGAAAAGAAAAAAAACAGAAGCATAACGGTAGAGACTAGAGAGAGAGAGAGAGGCGGAAAAAAATGGGGACGAAGAAGAAGAAGAAGAACTCTGTCAGCTCCACAAAACCCGCAAAAATAATCTACGGTTATAATTGAAACACGAACCAAACCATCGATGATTGATTGATTTACACGAATGTTGCAAACGACCCAAAAAAAACAGAACAAAAAGAGTTGCAAGAAAAAAATAACGCACGTGTGTAAAACTCGCAACAACAACAACAATACCAAAAAAGAGAACTACATACATATAAGAGAGATACTGTATGTATTGTAGGGTTTATAGTCTCCTTTGTGATTCGGGGCATCAAAGAGAAATGAGATTTATTAGGATAGTGAAGTCACGAGAGTGTCATTCATTTCAAAGTGAACTACCTTTTTCATCTACTTTATTTTTTCCTTTTTGTTCCCTTTGAATTTTTTATTTTTCAAAAATTAGTTAGCTAGTTAATTTCTGTATTATAGAAAGACTTTGCAAAAAACTAAAAAAAGTGACTAAAAACAATTAAGGGGAGGCAGACAAGAATGAAAACTTAAAAAAATGGGTTATTACAATGATCAGTTCCAAGCACGACGACGATCTCTTGTAGTTGGTCAAAACTCAAAAGTCCACTTGCTTTGTCTTGTTTTCTTGTTGTCCTTTCTCAGCTTCACCGATCATTCACATAGCTCTACTTTGCTTAATCTATTATATTCCAACAACGAGACTCATATGATGACGACCGGATTTAGCCCATCTGGTGGAATCAAACCACTGTTCGGCGATGAATCCCAGAGTTCACCTCGTGTTATCACTCCTTTTCCTTCTCCTAAACTCACTGACTTGCCTATGGTACTCTCTCCAACATATCTATTATATTTTCTTTCTTCACTCTGGGATATTTGAAAATCTTGATCTTCTTGTATCAGTTTCAAGATGACCATAAGGAGAGCTTGTATTGGGGAACTTATCGCCCTCAGGTTTATTTTGGAGTTCGAGCCAGGTATCATAATACTATATGCTTCTTCGAATCAGTATCTGTCAAAAGTCATTGTTTGATTAATTGAGAATGAGCAAAGAACACTAAGAATTTTACAAGGGATTGGTTTACAAAGAACACTAGTACAAGCTGTGAAACTGTGTTTCTTTCTTGTACAAGCCTGCTAAGTTGTTGTAGATGACTGACTATGCAGAACTCCTAAGTCCCTTGTTGCTGGCTTGATGTGGCTCGTTACAAAAGATGGTAAGCCTGTTATGAGGCATTTCTGTGAAAACTCTGAAGATCTTAAGTCATTTGGCTGGAGAGAACACAATGGAAGAGATTTTGGACGGCAAGAGCTGCTTGAACAAGATATGATTTTGGAGACAAGTTTTGTCAAGTCTAAGGAGGGGAGCCATGGTTATGGAGGGGATTGGTCGATTAGAATCAATGTTAAGAATATGCTGAATGATGAAGAAAACAGAACCGTACATCTCTTCTTCTATCTAGCTGATGAAGGTGGCAATGGTGTGAATCTAGGTAAAGATGTATTGGGGCTTAAAGAGAGTTCAGTCCTGGCTTCTGGTTCACGTCAAGATGTAGGAAACTGGCAGATGCACTTAAAATCAGAGGTAACTTTTTTATTTAAAAGTTCTTTTGAGAGATCACAGAGGATCTTCTTAGTTACAGCCTTTGCAAGAAAGTGACCATTTTAGCTGTGCTCTTCTCTTTTGCAGAATCATCTTGAAACACATTATTGCGGTTTCAAGACGCCTGACATTGTCAATCTGTCTGATCTTGTTCAGCAAAATCTCGCTGTTCAGGTTCTATCACAGTTTTGCAAGTTTTTCCAATCTGTATTTGCTTTTTCTTTTACAAAGACCAAAGTGCTCATATGTCTCTATTGGCTTTATGTATTTTCAGGAAGGGAAGTCTGGACGACTTCAGCTATCTGACACATCAGAGGATTCTTCTAACATTTATGTTTTTCAGGTAATCATCAGTCTTGATCAAGATATATGATTACAGACGTATTTTAAAAATAAAGCCAGCATCCCCAAATTACTCATATGAATTGTATGATCGTCTAGATGTTTCTTCATCCCTGATCCCATTTTGTCATGCAGATTTCCACTACAACTCAATCTACTATAGATGTTGCCTTTGTCTCTGGGATAAGAGAAGAAACCTCCAACATGGAGAAGCGTATAATGAGTCTTACAGGTTTATAAGCTTCCCTCCTTGATGATTGGCTGAACACCATTTCCTTTCAAGATATCTAATTTTAGTTAGCTGGTATCGATTTTATCTTTGAGCTAAGTTTCTGTATTTTATCCGTGTAGGCTCGCTACTCTCTAGTCTACTTGCAGATAAACATATAGCATTTAATGCAAAGTTCAAGGATTGCTTCAACCTGTCTGAAAAGGTATGATTCTACTCTCTTATTTTTTCTCAATAGAAAGATCTACTTTTATGAAGGATCTCATTTGCACTTTTAAAGATCTTGTTGACCACTGTGCAAATACATTTTTCACCTCTCAGCTCTAGTAGTAGTCTTTTCCTTTCTTATAGGCTTTCTGTTACTTGCTATAGTCAATTCTTATATGCATCTGATTTGATGTGCTTATAAGAGATAAATATATGATTCTATCTTCCTGTGATTCCAGCTTGATCCTGAAACTTTGGTGGTTGGTAAAGCTGCAATAGGGAACATGCTTGGAGGCATTGGTTACTTCTATGGTCAATCAAAAATTCATGTTCCTAGAAGTGATCTGGTGAGTTTCAGTTCTGTTTCTTTTTGCAGTCCAAAACAGATTCACATAGTTAACAATGTTTAGTTGCAGGCTAAAAGTGAGGATGATTTCTTGCTATATTGGCCAGCTGAGCTGTACACAGCAGTTCCAAGCCGGCCTGTATTTCCTAGGGGATTTTTGTGGGATGAAGGCTTCCATCAACTGTTGATCTGGTTCGTTCATTATACTTCACTGAATAGGCTGAACAGTTTCTGAATCTTTTTGTAATGTCTTTTGAGATAAGATCTGTTAGTACAAAGTTGTATAATACAATCATTCTTTTGAAGTGTTTCTATTTTTGTTTGATCAGGCGCTGGGATGTCCATATAACATTGGAAATTGTTGGAAACTGGTTAGATCTAATGAATATAGATGGATGGATTCCTCGTGAGCAAATCTTGGGAGATGAAGCTCTGAGGTTGCTATATACTCTTACTAACCTCAAAATAGGCATCATAATTGTTTGTTGTTGATACTTATTCCAAAATGGTTTTGTGCAGTAAAATTCCAAAGCAGTACGTTGTTCAGTACCCAAGCAATGGCAATCCACCTACACTACTTTTGGTGATACGCGGTAAAAACTTTCTTGTACATTGTCGCCAAGATTAATTATGTTTCACCTGGCTAAGATATATGCTTTTGGATTGGAAAAATGAGAAAGGCTTGGAGTAAATAACAAGATATCAAAAATCATATCAACTCCATGTTGACATTCCTTGTATTTTTTTCAGATTTGATTGATGGTATACGGGCAGAGAAGTTTAACGAGGTGGAAAGAGATGAAATCTTGTCATTCCTTGATAGAGCTTTTGTACGGCTAGATGCATGGTTCAAATGGTTCAACACTTCCCAAATAGGTAATATTAACAACATATATACAAAGTTTCCGGATGTGTTCACTCTTCAACTGCTGTGTTTCGTGTTGAGTACATTAGTCCTACACTGTTCGTTTTCATATATTTATGATTTGGTTAAACACCAGGGAAGGAGAAGGGAAGCTACTATTGGCATGGCAGAGACAATATAACAACTAAGCAACTAAACCCTCAGGTACCATTTCTTGATCATTAATGATGGATTTTAATCTAATCCCCTAGCTTCCTATTTCTTATCCTGATACCTTAGCTTTCACATATCCCTGCAGTCTCTTTCCTCCGGTTTGGATGATTATCCTCGGGCTTCACACCCAAATGAAGATGAGAGGCATGTTGACCTCAGATGCTGGATGTATCTTGCAGCAGATTGCATGAACTCCATCCAAGAGTTTATGGGGAAAAAAGACATACTTGTGACGGTCAGAACAACATATAGACTACGTTCTCTAATTTGTTCATCACATATCTTTGAAACTGTATAATGCAGGAGGATTATAGCTCAATTGCGAAGCTGCTTTCAGATTTCACTCTTCTGAATCAGGTTTGTATTTTTATATGCAATGACTACATTTCTATCACTTCCTTTAACAATCATGACAAGGATGGCATGATCTCTTGTTCTCACTCTTCTCTTCTTCAACAGATGCACTATGACGATGACCATGGGGCTTACCTTGACTTTGGTAATCATACAGAAGACGTAAGAAATTTTTGATGAATTATGTCATAGAGAAGCTTAGATTTCAACTGTCATGAATTATAAATCTACCTAGGAAATTTTGCTGAATCATATATGCACTGGTTTGATTTCTCAGGTTCGGTTAATCTGGAAAGAGGTAACTGGAGTAGATGATCATTTATCTCGAGAGCTTGTAAGGGAGACATTTGGGAGACCAGAGCTAAGATTAGTTCCTCACATCGGCTACGTCAGCTTCTTTCCTTTCATGTTCAGGATCATCCCAGCTGTGAGTTTGTATATTGTGCATTAGTATCGTCCATATGATTGTTGAAGCCCTTGTTGAAAACTGGAAGTAAATTAAACCTTCAAATTTAATGTTGCTTGACGAAAGGATTCTCCAATACTCGACAAACAGCTCGATCTCATTTCAAATAGGAGCATCGTATGGAGTGACTATGGTTTACTTTCACTTGCCAAAACTAGGTGAGCCTGCAAGAACAAACACATCTAAGAATTTTTCATTCTTCAGTGATTTCATAAGCACTCATTTCTCTTCATGCAGTTCTTTGTACATGAAGTATAACACTGAGGACGAAGCACCATACTGGAGAGGTGCAATATGGATGAATATGAACTACATGATTCTTTCTTCCCTACACCATTACTCTAAAGGTACTTTTGTGAGTCCCCACCTATTCACAAACAAAAACTTTCTATAACCCGTCAAAATTGTCTGCAGTGGATGGACCGTACAGCAGCAAGGCAAGAACAATTTATGAGGAACTAAGGAGCAATCTAATAAGGTATGCATGCTTGTATAAGGTACAGTTGAAGTTGAAGATGTCTGAGTATATGTGGCCTTACCTATACTGCTTGTTTGTGCAGGAACGTGGTTAGAAACTATGACCAGACTGGCTATATATGGGAACACTATGATCAAACAAAAGGAACTGGAGAAGGTGCACGTGTCTTCACCGGTTGGTCTGCACTGATTCTCTTAATTATGTCTGAAGAATACCCTCTATTTTAAAGAAAAAAACCTGTTTCGATGACCAACATTTGTAACTTTGATCTTTGAACATCAAAATTATCCGCGCGTGTTGTGAACAAAAAAGGCAGTCTCTTCCAAAGAAATTTAATGAAACAGCAATCACAATACATCAAGATTTTATAGCTCAGCTACTACGTACATGTTAAAGCTAGCCTTGTCATGTCTGAGCATAACAATGTGCACACCCAACCAGGTGATAGTAAAGGAAAGAAGACATTCCAAACTAGAGTAATTGCAGATCACTTTCATGGGTCTTGAGTCATTTCTGTATCTTCAGCCACCATGATTTCCACATCCCTCATGTCTCGCTTCAATACATTCCCAAGTCTTCCTATGGCTTCTGTCTCCTGTTGCAATACCTATTTACAATGTTCCAAAAAGTCACATACCTTTCTAATAGAAAAACAAAATATCCATATACCAATCCAGAGGTTAGTGACCAAAGGTGTTGCATATAATACCTCCTGCATATCGATCAGGCTCTGCTCGTCTATTTTTGTCGACCCAGGGAGATAAAGGGAACTACCAGAAGCAATCGAATTTGCTTGAGCACGAGATATTGTCTGCAGACTTTGCACCCTCCTAGAAAGCTCTGCTCCAGGACCTTTCACCTGGGAATCCAGTAATCCACATCCATTTTGTTTACATCAAACATTGTGAACCACTGAACCTTGAGTAGAAGTTAAATACAAAAATGAAAACAGACCTGTCTTGTTATTGCAGTCAACTTCTCAGACAGTTCGGCCTCTCCTTTCGTCAAGGGTAACCGGAAACCCTTCCCTTCTAAGCTCTCTATTATCCTCATAACCTTCAAGCAAAAAATTCATAACACAAGGGTAAATGTAACTTTGACTGTAATCTGGACTCACATAACAAGGTCAGATCTTTTAATGTGACGACTTCTCCTACCCTCAACATGCGTCTTTGAAGACTCTGTTCCTTCTGTCTCAACCTTTCAATAGATGGAAAGGTATGTGCTTGCAAATGTCTCTGAAGCTGTAAAACAAAATCAAACAAATTCTTGTTAGATTATCCCACTAATAAAACGAGAGAGAAAGAGTAGTGAAATGAGAAGTCACCATTTTAACATTGCTCTGAGTCGTTTTTATTCTATCCCTATCTGAAACGAGAACTTCATCTTGAAGCTGCAGGTACCCATATAAAAATAGTGTCAAGATTCGTTTGTCAAGTGTGGTAAATAAATGATTTTTCTTCACATATCATTAGGTTTCAATATCTATAAGAACTTTTGTAGGTGATGAGATGTTACCTTAAGGCGCTGAGAAAGATCTTTGAAACCTTGAACAAGTTGAGGCCATAGGCGTTCTCTTTCTGTTGAATCCATGCCTTCAAGTTTGCTCATGGCCTCTGCCCACATTATCTACCACCAAATACAAACAATCAATCATTCAGAGAGATTCCCGGAGAAGCCATACAGAAACTAAGAACAAGATTCATTATACACAAGAAGGCTTCATATTTCCATGATATGATAGAAAAGATCAAGAAGATTCTCACATCTGATACTGCTGCAGGCTTAGCCCGGTACTGTGGTTCAGTCACACTGAACAAAAGATGCTGCAAGCAATGCAGGCTTAGCCCGGTACTGTGGTTCAGTCACACTGAACAAAAGATGCTGCAAGCAAACGGAAACAACAGTTCAACATAACCACCCAAAAAAACCAACATACAGCTTAAGGGTTTTAGAATTTTCCACACCTGAAAAGCATACTTAGCATTCGTCGGATCTTCCTTATACGCTTCAATGATGGCCTAAATCAAAAGGGAGAAACAATCAATGTAAAAGACTAGGGTTATGGATTTTGTTTAGATCTGGGATTAAAGAAAAAATAGCAAACCTGGATATCACGATCGGCGAGAGAGTAAGGAATTGGAGCAACGGGAGCCATCTGAGTAGTCAATTGAGCATTTGGGAAAGGCGTTTGCTGCGCCGAGTTGTTGAATGGTGACTGAAAACCAAAATTAGAAGATGGCTGTTGCTGGAAGATTGAACTCTGCTGCTGCTGCTGCTGTTGTTGTTGTTGCTGTGGTTGTTGAGATGAGAAGGGAGTAGAGAAGAGCGAGGAGCCAAATCCGCTGGAGGAGAAGGAAGGAATTGACGGCGTACCGAACGCCGGAGTGGATGACGGTGTATTAAACGCCGGCGTGGATGACGGAGTACCGAAGGCTGGGGACGGCGTGCCAAAAGCGGGTGTAGATGAGGGAGTGCCGAACGCCGGCGAGGAAGACGGAGTGCCGAACATTGGGAAAAATGGAGAAGTTAGATCTCTCTGTGAAGAGAGTAAAGGGTTTTTATTAATTAGGCAAAAGGCGCCATTGGGAAAAAACTTAAAAAACGCAGCTCAAGTGTTCGACGAAATTCCCGGCTGTGTCTGTGTGAGTCTGAGTCAACTGATTTAGGGTTTTGGTCAAAATTACTTTCACCAACTAACTCAAAGTACCTTTCTTTGTCCAACGACATACGTACGATACAAACCCCCGATTGATACAAATACAAACTACTACCACTTTGAGAATTACCTATAGTAAAATTATTAAAAGTAATAGAAAAACAATATTCTCAACTTCTTTAGAACCACTATGTTATGTTGCATATTGTTCATAATTATTTTGTATCATTCATTTACCAGTTTTTCTATCCCTTAAAAATAACTTTACCACTTTACATCATCAACTATGTTACTAATTTTCTTTATAATGAATTTATATTCATTTTCGAAAATATAGGTTTTATGACGCAAAAAAATATATATATTTTTTACGTATTTCAGATCTACTGAAAACATTAAATAACTCGACTAACATACATATATTCATTTTTGAATATTCATACTATGTGGCTATGTGCCTAGTATTATTGGTTACTTTCAATTAAAACAAATGTTAACCGTTTAAACACAACCAAAACGTGATCTAACATTATATCTTTTTTTGGTTGAAAATCGGTTAGCTAAGTGCATCTTTAATGTCAAAAAATATATGGACACGTTTTAGATAGATATCAACTTTTTTTACTATAAATTTTATTCAGTATACGTTTCTATGAATTTAAAAACATAAAAAAATTTATGTTGATGAAAATAATATTGTAATATCTACTAAAGAACTTTAACAAACATAGCACTGGCAAAAAAAAAAAAAAAACCTTTAACAAACATAGCATGAATTTATGCATAGTACTGGCAAATTCTCGTGTTGATTCTGGAAAATTCTCGTGTTGATTCTGGAAAATTCTCTTGTTGAATCTCTTTTAAAAAATGGAAAAAATGCATATACATTATTATATGGTTATTAGTTTTCAATATTTAAAACCATTGTAAAAATAAATGAATTTTACTTTTAAAGATTGATCACATTTTGAAGTAACTTTGTACTTAGCTATTTGTTTACATCTATACTAAATAATGTAATATATAACTAAGGAACCAACCATATGTTCTCTTTTGATATAAGTCTTATCATGATTTTTATTTTATTTTTGTTAAAAGAACATATTGAAAGTTCATAGAAGATCTATATACAGGCAATCTAAAAAGTATATATGCTAAGAACAAATACATGACATACCAAATATATAAATTTTAATTCGTACTATTGAAATCTTTGGGACATGATGAGAGGTGGTTACAAGTTACAACAGTAAAAACTTAAAATAATTTTTTTTTTTTTTAAATAACTATGATAATTACAAGAAAAAGAAAAGAAAAAAAGAATTGGGCGAAGTCCATAGCCTTTCCTTTGTCGCCCTCCTTCCTTACTCACTCTCTTATTTCTCTCTCTCTTTCTCGATCTCTCGATCTCAACGTGAAAAGCTTTCTTCTCTTCCAAAGGCAAATCGAAACACAAGCAAAAAAAAACTTTCTCCGCCAAATCTCTCCAAAACCCTTTCTTCTTCAACTGCGCTCGCTCCGTCGTCTCCTTCTTTATACGTAATCTCGAAGTCGGTTGTTGTTCCAGTCCTGCCATGGCCGAAGGGAAGTTCGATCTGCCTGACGATCTCATCTTTTCCAAATCTGATCAGTTGAAAGGTACTTCCCTAAGCGCCTCTCAATCCTCGTCGTCTTCTTCTTCTTCTGTTTTGGATTTCGTTAATTTGAATTTGAATTTCTTTCTCTCTGGACCGATTTGAATGCGGAGAAACGAATGTAATCGTTTGGTTTATGGATCTGAATTCCCAAATAGGATGCGGCAGCCATGTATATCTATTAGATTCATCACAATTTGACCTAGCTATTATTGTTGTGCTGATTAGGGTTCTACGATTTCTTTTAGCAACCTTGTTATATCCGCTTTTAGATGCATTAGCAACTTCATTTTTGGATTCAAACGACAGACGTAATTCTCTTTTGTTTCCGATTCCAGAGTTTGGGATCTGGAGGAACTAAGAACCAATCATTAATCTAATTTCTGCACTATTGGTTTCCTGACTCGGTTAGTTAGATTTCCTTCAGCCATTTGACTAGCTTGTCTTTGTTATTTTTGTGCAGAATTGGCCTCAGATAACAACATTCCTTTGTCTCCCCAGTGGCTTTACACGAAATCAAGCGATAGCAAGATGGTATAGTACCTTATATGCCTAACGTTTCTTCTCTTTTTATCACCTTAATAAGGCTTCGTATCTAGACAGTATCAAGTTCTTAGATGAGTTTTGCTGTTTCTCTGTAACATTTTTACATACTCTTTCATCTGATCTTGTTGTGGCTCTGTGGTAGGATGTTCGATCTCCTACTCCTGTGCCCATGGGAAACCCAAGTGACCCTAATCTCAAGGATGCATGGCGCTTGGATGCACCCGAAGACAAAAAGGACTGGAGGAAAATTGTTCCTGAGAATGAAACTAGTCGCAGATGGCGTGAAGAGGAAAGAGAAACTGGTTTACTCGGTGTCAGGAAAGCTGATCGAAGAAAAACTGAACGTCGCATTGACAATGTCCCAACTACTAGAGAAACTGGTGACACTAAAACCACTGCTTCTTCTGATAGGTGGCATGATGTTACTTCTCGTGCTGCTGTACATGAACCTCGCCGCGACAACAAATGGTCATCTCGCTGGGGTCCTGATGACAAAGAGAAAGAAACCCGTTCTGAGAAGGTAGATAATAATAACAAGGACAAGGAAGAGCCTCATAGTGAAAGTCAATCTGTGGTTAGCAGCATCCGTGCTACTTCTGAACGGGACTCTGACCCTCGTGACAAATGGAGGCCACGTCATAGGATGGAATCCCAGTCTGCTGGGCCAACTTCTTATCGCGCTGCACCTGGCTTTGGACTTGATAGAGGACGAGCCGAGGGCCCAAATTTAGGCTTCACTGTGGGCCGAGGAAGGGCATCTGCAGTTGGGAGGGGTTCGTCAACCTCCTCAATTGGTGCTGGTGCATGTACTTTTTTAGGAAATGAAAGTATTCCTGGTAAACAAAGCGCTTCAGCCTCTATGTTTCGGTATCCAAGGGGTAAGTTGCTTGACTTGTATAGAACACAGAAGCCTGATTCTTCCCTAGGTAGGATACCGACTGAGATGGAGGAAGTTGCCTCCATTACTCAAGTGGCTTTGATCAATCCTCTTGCTTTTATTGCACCTGATGCCGACGAAGAGGTATGGTAACCACTGAGAACTGGCTTCCATTGCCCTTTTTCATGAGTGTTTTTTATTTCTTATTCTCAACTGAGTTTGTTGACGGGTATCTTATCTATCAGGCAAGCCTTAACGGCATATGGAAGGGAAGGATCATTAGTAGCGAGGTTTACACTCCATCTGAGGAAGAATCCTCAGGTGGTGAAAACAGCATGGGTATGTTATCTTGTCTTTAGCTGCTTGGCCTCTATCTTTCCACCTAGCATAATTTGATGAATGCTTCTCTGACCGTGGTCTTTTGGATGTTACTGCAGTAAAATGCCGCATACCTGACTCAGGTGAAACAAGAGCGGATAGTTCTTTGGTAGGGTTTGTGAATGGTGACAATGTTTCCATGCAAAATAGTGATTCTGGTACGTGTCTGATATATATCAAATGGGTCTTTCATATCATATATTGTTTTGAAAATGTCTTATCTTTATGAGTTTACTGGATTTTTTTAATGTCCTATATATTCTGAACAAAAGTCAAAAATATTATTATTGTAGGGTTACTTGGTAGTCAAAATGGAGGTCTGGGGGGTGCGTCAAGCGTCTCAAGATTGAATTCAGTGGCTTCTGAGAGTTATGGATCTGTTGGAGCTGGTTATCAACTTTCTCATGGAAGTCCTGAAGCGGTTAGATCCGCTTTTACTAAATCATCTGCGCTGGATGGGAGTGAATCCGTTGTTGCCTCTTTCGAGCAAGATTATATGGGCAAGCTGCAGCAACCAGATATTGAAGTGAATCACTCAGAAGGGGCTATGCCACCGGAGGAGTTTTTGTTCTTGTATATTGATCCTCAAGGAGTAATTCAGGGACCTTTCATTGGTTCTGACATTATTTCATGGTTTGAACAAGGGTTTTTTGGGACAGACCTACAGGTTCGCTTGGCAAATGCTCCAGAAGGAACTCCTTTTCAAGATCTAGGCAGGGTCATGTCATATTTGAAGGCAGAAAGCATCGATGCCCATATCAGTGACCAAAAGAATGAGTTAGAAGAGACTACTTTAAAAGCAGATTCAGACGCTGGTTTATCAATTGCACCCGTAGCAGAATCCAATGATTCATCCTCTATAATTGGCACATCGCGTTCTTTTTCTGTGTATAACAACCCTTCAGCTCAGGATAATTTTCAGAGAATATCTGAGTCTGAAGTTCATGTGAAACCACCACATGCTGAGGACCGAAGTTTCTTGGACTTCTCTGCTCAAGATGAAGGTATGTTCTGCTGTTAACCTTGTCTTTCTTTGGGTTCATATACTTGTGGAGAAGCTTTCATGTTCATATTTATTTCTGTGTTCATCATAACTAAGAATGTTTTTAATTTTCTTCTAAATCAGAAATTGTATTCCCAGGAAGAGCTGGAGGTTCTGGTTATGCGTCGGTTAAATCCTCTGCAAGTGTGCATGATGCATTAAGTGAATTTCCTGGTCAGTCTACTATTCCTGGTGAATCAACTAAGGCTGCTACTCAAAATCAGAGTGAGAATAAGCTGCACCCGTTTGGTGTGTTGTGGTCTGAGCTAGAGAATGGTAGTACACCAGTTAACCTGTTACCAAACAGGTCTTATGATGCAATGGGGGAGCCTACTGGTTCAATAGACAATTGGCCCATTGATTCCCGAAGAAATACACAAATTGATCCCAACATGTCCCTTGATTCTCTGGCTGCTAACCGGATGGCGCAGTTTGAACATTCCAACCGCTTTAACCTTGGGGATCAACTTTCATCAAATCAACATCACCAACAGCAATTCCAAAATCGGGATATGCTGTCGCATTCATATAGAGGTGATCAAGCTCAGGATCTGGAGCATTTAATAGCTCTCCAGATGCAGCAGCAGAAGCTTCAATTGCAACAGCAGCAGAAGCTTCAGTTGCAACAGCAGCAGAAGATTCAGTTGCAACAGCATCAGCTGGAACAAGAGCATCAGTTACATCAGAAGCTCTTACAAGAGCAACAACAGTCTCATGCTCGACAGTTACATTTTCAACAGATTCTACAAGGACAGACTCCTGATTCAAGGTTTGGGCAGTCACATGACTTCCCTCGATCCAACAGTGTTGATCAGATGTTGTTAGAGCAGCAGTTAATAAATGAATTGCAGAAAGGCTCTGGCCATCCGTCACAAAATTTTGCACCATACATTGAGCAACTTGCTGCAGGAAATATTGGGCAATTGCCACATGAAGGTCATCAGAGGGAGCTAATTGAACACCTACTTTCAACAAAAATGCAATCTCAATATGGACCAATGCAATCTCAACATGGACAAATGCAATCTCAACACGGACAACTGCAATCTGAATCAAGCCGGTCTTTGGAGTACCAACTGCTGCAGCAAGAGCAACTGATGCAATTGGCAAATGGAAGGCACAATACACTATTGGAGGAACAGAGACATATTGACCCTCTGTGGCCATCTGACCATAATGATCAGCTTTTAAGAACTCATCCTGGGATCCATCGTTCGCGGTCGTCGACGGGATTTAGACCACTAGACTTTCATCAACAGCAGCAGAGGCCACCATTTGAGGATCAGTTTGGTCAACTTGAGCGTAACCTTCTGTATCAGCAACATCTTCGACAAGAATTGTTCGAGCAGGGTCTTCCATTTGAGCGATCAGCATCCTTACCTGTAAGTGCATCGGGGCTGAATCTGGATGCAGTAAATGGTCTTGGACTCTCTCAGGGTTTGGATATGCGGGATGCTACTGCCCACATGCAATCTTCGGGCAGATTGGGAAATTCTACTCTGGGTTTCAATCATCAGAATCACCGTATACCATTAAGTGAACCTCATTTTTCACAATTGGAACCAATGGAAGGACGCTGGCCTGGAGCTGATACACAAATGCCTGGTGACTGGGCCGAATCTCAAATGAGGAGACCGGGTGAAGATTCCAGCTCATGGATGAGAGGTGGTTCTACAGAAGACAGGTCAAAGCAGCTTTTTATGGAGTTGCTCCACCAGAGACCCGGCCATCAATCTGCTGAGTCACCAAGCATGAACCAGGGAAATCCCTATGACCGGATGGCTCCTTTAGGCCTTACCCCAGGGATTCAAACACTTGGTGGACTTTCAGACCATGGTGGTAGTCTAAACGCTTCTGCTCTCGGGGATCGAGCAGCTTCCGAGGAACAGGTCAACAGATTACCGGGAGATAGGAACAATATGGGATCATTGCACCGTAATAGTTCCTTGCTTTCGGGAATTATTGATAGTGGGCTGTCCAATCTGAATGAAACCCAAGCCATCAGTAATATGTTTGCTATGAACAAGGACGCAAATGACATCAAAACTTGGAACAATGTGCCGCCTAAAAATGAGAAAATGGGAAGGATGATATCATATGAAGCCCAAGACAGAATGGGCAAGCAAGCAGTATTAACGTCCCTGGTTCAAGGGGAGCTTCCTGTTGCTACGCTTGGCCAACAGTCTTCTTTCAATATCTCAGGTATGTTTGTTTCCAGAGTAATTGCATCTTTAAGATTTCGTTTTCGCTGAATTCATGGTATGGGAGCTTGATATTTGCTTTGTTATTATGAAGGCTTATCCTGATATTCTCTTGCTGCAGACCACTACAGTGACAACTCGGTTGGAGAAGATAGAAAGAAGGATAGGTAACTTTTGTATTCCGACGTTTGGCAACCAGTAGATTGGATAAGTAAAGCACCCTGATACCTCTATGTTCCTGCCGATTAAATTTTGAAGTGATTGTTTGTAGGTTGGTAGTGCCATCACATGGGCAGGATTCGGTTTTGTTAAGAAGGCCTCCCTCGTCCCATTCTTCATCATCGCATGAAGGATTGCTCGAGCGTATGTCTGACACGGCTAGCAGGACAGCAGCAAGTTCGTATACTGGAACTGAAGGTAAATTTATCTCAAGGATCCTTTGTCGTTTGGGGCTTTATTTATGGAAAATGAGACTCATTCTGTAAACAAATATTATCAGGAGGTGTGAGACGGGAATCAGGAGCAGCAGGAAACAAAGGGTCAACGTCAGAGGCATCGTTCAGTGAGATGTTGAAGAAGAGTAATAGCATGAAGAAAGTGGCAGCAGAGTCATCTGATGCAACTGAAGGAAGCAAAGGTGGAGGTGGGAAGAAGAAAGGGAAGAAAGGGAGGCAGATAGATCCAGCTCTTCTTGGTTTCAAAGTCACCAGCAATCGCATTCTTATGGGAGAGATCCACCGCGCTGATGATTTTTAACTCCTTCTCTTTCTTTCTTTTTGTGTACAGTATCTTTACATGTAAAGATTAGCTTGCTCAAGCTTAGGCGTATAGGTCCTTTATACACATAGCTTCCATCACATTGGAACACAGGAAATAAAATAATAATAGTTTTTTCAGTTGAGAAATTGTTTAGTACTTTGGTTCATATTCGTTACAAATGCTAAGATCTTAATTGATGCAGCCACTACATCTGACTAGTGTGTGATAGCCACTGGCACTGGAGAAGTCGACATCTGATAGTAGTTCAAAAGTTGAAAGAGAGTTTTATATCTTCTGTTCTGTTTACTGGTTTGGCAAAACAAAAGCTGTTGGTCTATCACTTCGAGAGTAGAGACAGAAGATGGAGCAGCTAGTGAGCATGGGTTTCTCCAGCGATTTGGCCGCCGAAGCTTTAACGGCCACCGGTGGTGATTCCATCCAGAAAGCCACCGACTGGATTCTCTCTCACCGTTCTTCCCCACAAACCACCACCGCCACTTCACAGCCCAAACTCGACCGCTTCCTCCGCCCCAACTCCAAAACCCTAACCCCCACCGTCAGTGATGATTCCGGCAAGCGCCCCAATGCCAAAACCCTAATCCCCTTCGTGGGTGATGATTCCAACAAGCGCCCCAAGCTCTCATCTTCCAGCCACCGCAAACAACACCAGCCGTTATCGGAGCGTATGCGTCCTCGCACTCTCGACGACGTTGTAGGTCAAGACCATCTCCTCTCCCCCGCTTCTCTCCTCCGCTCCGCCGTCGAGTCTAATCGCCTCCCTTCCATTGTCTTCTGGGGTCCTCCTGGGACCGGGAAGACCTCAATCGCCAAGTCTCTCATCAATTCCTCAAAGGACCCGTCTCTGTATCGCTTCGTCTCCTTGTCTGCTGTTACTAGTGGAGTCAAAGATGTTAGAGACGCCGTTGAGAGTGCCAAAAGGCTCAATCTTGAAGGTAAGAAGAGGACTGTCTTGTTTATGGATGAGGTTCATCGGTTTAACAAGTCACAGCAAGATTCATTCTTGCCTGTTATTGAAGATGGTAGTATCCTCTTCATTGGAGCTACCACTGAGAACCCATCTTTTCATTTGATCACTCCATTGCTCTCTCGCTGTAGAGTTCTTACTCTGAATCCCTTGAAACCCAATCATGTTGAGACCCTTCTTAGACGAGCTGTAGATGATTGTGAGAGAGGGCTCTCCAATAACGTTGAGGTAGATGATTCTGTCCTTGAGTTCTTGGCTAATAACTGTGATGGTGATGCACGAGTCGCGTTGAATGCTTTGGAAATCTCAGCTACCATGGCTACCGCTAGAGCCGGACCTGGGGCTGTTATGTCTATTGATGATGCAAAGGAGGCTCTTCAATGCAAACATTTAGCCTATGATAAGGCAGGGGAACAACATTACAACCTCATAAGTGCTCTTCATAAGTCCATGAGAGGAGGAGATGCTAATGCTGCAATCTACTGGCTGGCTAGAATGCTTGAGGCTGGTGAAGAGCCACTTTACATTGCGAGAAGACTTATAAGGTTTGCAAGTGAGGACATTGGCCTTGCCGACCCTTCAGCTCTTACTCAGGCGGTTGCGTGCTATCAAGCTTCACATTTCTTGGGTATGCCTGAATGCAATGTAATTCTCGCGCAATGCACCGCTTACTTGGCACTGGCTCCTAAATCCATTGCAGTTTACCGAGCAATAGGAGCTGCACAGAAGGTTGTGAAGGACTCGGTTGGACAGAATGAAGGGGTGCCTCTACACCTGAGGAACGCTCCAACCAAGTTAATGAAGGAACTTGGCTATGGAAAAGAGTATATATATCCTCCCAATGATCCTTCTTCTGCGGCAGCTCAGACATATCTACCTCCGTCTCTTCTGCATTATAAGTTCCTGGAATGGCCTCAAGGTGCATCAGATGATCTCCAAGATCAAGAACACAAGCTCTAACTATTCTTTCTTTGTTTTTTTTGTATGTGTATAGAGAATCAAGTTGCTCAAGTCTTTGCAGACGCTACGTTAATTAGTGGTTTATTTGCTTCATTGAAGTCTAAAATGGTGGAAACAGAAACCCTTTCTTATTATTCAAGGTACAAAATCGAACAAACCCACTTCTATCTCTGTAAACGAAAGAAAACCCAAGTGAAGAAAATTTCCATGGTACCCCATAAACAAACACAAATTAATGAGAAATCTTAGACGTGGTTCTATGAACAAAAAATGTTTGCTTGGTTCTTCCACTCTTTCACTGATCAAGATTCAAGGCTTAGGTCTCCCCATTGGACCTTGTGTTTTGCGGCTAGATAATGGGCACCGACTGGACCACGACTGCCGTAAGGATAGAATTCTGGAATTGTCTTCTTTTCTTCTATCTCTTTGAGCAATGGAGTGAACAGCGCCCAAGCAGCGTCAAGTTCATCGCTTCTTATGAACAACCTGCGTTCGCCTTCGATTGCATCCAGCAGAAGCCTCTCATATGCATCTGGGATCTCCTTTGAATACCTTCAACAACAAAAGAACACAACTTTATCGAGTTGGGAATCATATATGCTATGAAAACGTAAAAGCTCTTCTTCATTATTTCTCAACTCACCTAGCTGAGTAGAGAAGATTCAAGTTACTCCGGTCTAATCTCATTCCTAAACCAGGGACCTTGTTGTTGATTTTCAAATAGATAGCTTCATCTGGTTGTACGCGAATGACAAGCTCATTTGTGGTCTGGTCAAGATCAGTACCAGAATTCCGGTTATATAAATTTCCAGGCACATGTCTGAACTGCACCCTTATCTCCGCACTGTATCAATAAACGCAAAATATATTACTGATGGAAAAGGCAAATCAAGAAAACTTCCAAGAAATTTTTAAGTTTGGTACCTTCGGGTGTGTAGTGCTTTCCCAGCTTTCATAAGAAAAGGTACACCATCCCATCTTGCATTGTCGATGAAGAGTGCAGCAGCAGCAAATGTTGGGGTCAAGCTATCTTTTGGCACAGTTTTATCATCAGTATAGCCTGGATAAGTAACTCCTCCTGTGGTTTGCCCCTTGTACTGTCCTATCACCACGTCTTCAAGTTGTATTGGCCTCATTGAACGTAGTACCTTTACCTGAATTGATGCAAGGATTTCAAAATACTGCCTTAAACTCAACCAAATTATAATTATAAGAAAGGGAAAGATAGTAAACCTTTTCATTTCTGATATCCTCTGCATCCAAACTAACAGGTGTTTCCATGGCGAAAAGAGCTAATATTTGAAGTAGATGATTCTGCATTATATCTCTTATTATTCCGTAATTGTCGAAGTACCTGAATTAGAAGAATAGATGAGTTTTAAAACATAGGCTTCAACACAGAAGAGAAATTAAAAATTAAGACAGAAGACAACAACGATTACCCTCCGCGTCCTTCAGTGCCGAAATCCTCAGAAAATATGAATTGCACATTCCTTATATACTGCCTTGACCATAGCGGTTCAAATATAAGGTTTGAGAATCGAAGAACCGACAAGTTCTCAACTAGCTCCTTTCCTAAGTAATGGTCTATCCTGTAAGGATCAACATTCCATATCAGCTAGGTATCTAAAACCATCATCAATACCAATAATTAGTAATAACTTAAGCACAATATCTCCACCTAAATATTTGGTCTTCCTCCAGGTACTGCTTAAGGGACTTTGTTAAAGCAGCCGAGGTTTTGGAATCTCGGCCAAAAGGTTTCTCTACGATGACCCTAGTCCATCCATTGACAGATGAAGCAGAGGAGCTTGCACATTTCACTGCGTCGACAAAGATATTTGGAGGGATAGAAAGATAAAATAGGCGATTCGAGAGTCTCCCACCCTGCAATAAGTTGTGTAATGAATAAGGACACATAAGAAGCTAAAAAGTTAGAAGACCAAACTTTTCTAGTTTTTACTAATTTTTAAGAAACATTCAAAGTTTCCCCACTTCTGTGTCCAAGTGATGAGGAAGGCAGAAAAACACAGTAAGTAGAGGAAAACATCAAATACCTCATGCTCCTTGAGCTTCTTGTCCAATGCAACAAAATGTTCCTGAGAATCATACTGACCCGAATGGTAAAAACATCTCTTGAGAAACTCTTCCATCTTTTCGTTGCAGTTTGCCCTGAAACATAACACTTAAATCTTAAACAAACCATCTCTGCAATAAAAAGAACCAAACTAAAAAGAAACCATAAGTACCAAAATGTCTTGTTGGTTTTTACAAAAAGCTAAAATGATTCACCTCTTATCAATTCTACATGTCAGTGTTCTGCTAACCATATCTCTAAGCTCAGCATCTGTCATCTTACTCCTCGCATATCCAAATATTGTAAAATGCTGCAACCAAAAAACAGCTCACCACATGAATCAATTAAATAACAATCACGAGAAAGGAAGAAAGAAAGAGAGGAAGGGTTGTATTATACCTCAGGAAGACAGCCTTCATAGTAAAGTGCGAAAAGGGCTGGGAATATTTTCTTCTTGGCAAGATCACCAGAGGCTCCGACCACCGTGATACTAACTGTTGATTGGTTTCCCTCGCCATTAGACTCCGCCACAACATTCTCTGCTTTTATTGTAGGAATCGTTACCAATCCGTCTTTCAATTCCTCAGCGGGGCTTGACTTGGTGGCTACTGAGCCTAAACACACAATTGTAAGCGTATTAGAGAACATTACATGTATTGGTTCTGTCTAAAGACCGGAGACTCTTGTCTTGTATAAGAGAATCAAATCTAAATCAAGCACACTGATGAACTAGTGAAATCAAATCCTATATATATATATATATATATATATATATATATATATATAACAAAGCTTCAAAGTTACCGGCAAAGCAAGGGAAAAAGAAGAAAACCCAATTGAGAATCCAGTTAAAGTTACCATCTTGCACTAGAGCAGAGCTCTGAACGGACTTCCTCTGCTGCGATCTAACACAGAGCTCAGATAGATTTGAACCCTGAGGAGAAGCGGAGTGGAAGGAGAGTGACCGGCGTGGGTCAACAACATTGATCAAGGAAGAATGATGATGATGATGAGTCGACAAGAAAGGAGACGACGAGGTGCGGGAGCGGTAGGTAGGGCAGGAGAGAGACGAAGAAAACGATGACATTTTCGAATTAGACAAAAGAGTGAGTTAATGAGAAAGATGCAAAGGCTCTCTCTCACAATTGCGTTAATGATATATATGATGGAATTGAATAGTTAAGGACAAATACAATTTTGACAAATTTGGAGCCTTTTGATGTATCCCAAAGGTTATGCCTTTGGCCAAAATCTGTGATTTGTGTTGGTATGTTTAAGTGAAGGGTTATTGCAGAATAAAATAATTCATTCAATTCACAAGTTGGCCCTTTTTGCTTTCTATTAGTATTTCCAAAGGGTTTTGCAACTATTTGTTTATGTGTCTTCCTTTTAGCCAAATGATATCCATATCTGATTAGTTTGATCAAACTCATTAACAAAACAATTGTTCCTAAGATATTGCAAGAGTTAGACTTGGAACTTTGTGGGATTTACTCCAGGGTTCGGCCATACTGATGTGATCCGTAAGAGACATAGTTCAATCGCTAACTAACAATTAACAAACATAAAATGGCATGCTATCGTGCAAGATGGCTTCGCTTTCATCAAATCACAATCACGGCTAACATTCACCGTGCTTATAATTAATCAACTTTTATTTTTTATAAACAATTTTAATGTAGGTAGGTCAATGACTCAATCATCTACTTGTTAGTTATTTTTGTTCTTTAAAACTTAAAAAAAAAAAAAAAGTAAAACTCTTATATTTTGCTAAAAATTTCATTGTGATTTAGCTATTTTACTCTTATATTTTAAATAATTTTCTAAAATTTGGTTATTCTTTGTTTTTGTATGAGATTAGAGATACATATTGAAAAGAAAAAAAAAATGATTGAATTTATTTTTGAAAAGGGACGTGAGACAAACGCGCTAGGTGGGTCGTATAAATGGAGTAGAAGTAAACATGAAAAAGAGGATATACTATACTACATAGCTCTGTTTCTTCTTTTATCTGCCAAAAAGAACGCATCAAAGAAAACTCTCATCTCATCTCTCTCTCTCTCTCTCTCTCGAGATAGAAAAGAAAACGTCTGTAAAGATACATATATGTGAAAAGTAATGAAGAAAGGTAAAGTGCACCCATCTCCTCTGCCTCCTCCTCTTCCACCATCTTCTTCTTCAAGTGGAGATAACTCTCCCTCTGTCTTTAAGCTTCTCCCGGCTGCGATTCTTGTTCTGGTCTCGGTTCTCTCTTCCCAAGATCAAGAAGTCCTTGCTTACTTAATCACCACGTCACTCTCCACCACCGTATCTAGCAAGAAGAAGAGAACTCATAAAGTTCCTCTTCTTGACTGCGGATGTTTCGATTGCTACACCAGTTACTGGTCTAGATGGGATTCTTCGCCCAACCGTGAACTCATCCACCAGATCATAGAAGCCTTCGAAGATCATCTCACCACCAGCGACAGCCCCTCAGCGTCACACAAATCCAAAAGAAACAGGAATAGAGCAAAGAAGAAAGATAAATCGGAAGAACCCATCGCCAAGATCACAGAACCTCTGAAGCTCACGGTGGAAACAGAGAAATCGATGAAGAATGTAGTGACCGGGCACAATAAGGGTTTGGCGAGGAAGTTGTTGCCGGACGTTTTGGGTTTACTCAGTTCGCGTTTCTTGAGCTTGTGGAATCCGAACCCTTAAAAGCCATATCGATCAATCAAAAGCTACTTTTGTGTAATAAGAATTGCTATTTTTAAAGTGTCTTTATTGTTAAGTCACCTAACTCTGTTAAAAACGCAGACATATATTTCATTACTGTTCTTTGTGATTGAACTTGTTTGAAACTGTGTTACTTTGCTTCAGGCTCTACTGTATATTCTTTCTCACTTGGGTTGGTGGTAACAACCTCACTCTCTATGTTAATGAAAAAGCACACATTTTTGGTATTTCCATTTTATCCTTTTGCTTGGGAACAAAGTAATAAGGTCATCACCATTGGGGGTTTTAATTTTGAGCCTCTTAGGTACTGTTTGAATTTTTAATAAATATATTATGTACTGTTTTAAAAATAAGAACCCTTCATCTCCTAATTAAAATTATCCCCTCCAATGGTGAGATATAATTTTGAGTCTCTTATTTTTGAAAATATAGTTTTTTGAAATTAAAATTTTTCCATAATGAAAAATGTATAAAACAAATAAATGCAGTCTACATTGAAACAAAAATGAAAACATGCCAAAGTTGTCCAAAACAAAACAATGTCAGATCAATTTTCAGAATAACCGAGCTCACACACTTCTTAGTAACTTGCATCGTAGGATGAGATATTCACGAACATGCTGCAGTTTGCATCAGCTTGCGGGATTCCAGCGGCGAGGGTGAAAAAATACAGAGTCTTTGACTGAAGGTTCTTAAAACTGCAGGTTGACGCCCTCCACCATACTGAACTTTTCCACTTGTCTCTTGTGCAATTTGTCTCCCTCGTGTCCTCTCAAAATCCAACTCCGTTGGTAAGCTATCAAACAAAACAACAATCCTCAACATATCTTTCTTGCTTACAATATCAAGCCAAGCCTGCAACAAAATAAAACTAGTACACCCTAACAAAGAATGAACAAAAACATATCAAAACTTTTGTAATAAGCCAACACGATTTCCAACTGAGCAGCTAAATCACAACAACAATCATAAGCATAACAATGAAGCTTGCACAATTTTTTGAGACAATAAGAAAGCTACACAGAAATTGTTCTAATCAAACCAAACAAATAGGTTCATTTTTGTAGCTAGGAGAGTACTTGTTCGTGTTCGTGGAGAATTTGCAGGGAACCGAAGCCCGAAGCCCTCTCCTCGAACCATCACCCTCTTTCTCTGCTTCTTTATCCTGCAAAATCGCAAGGTGCGATGTCTAGTGCTAAACAATAAAAACAAACCATCAACCCCATCAAGCCTATATCTTTCTACACATTAACTCATCTCAAGCCAAAACCATCAGTAATTTGAACTAAACAATGGTTTACAAAACTCCTTAATTCTTCTAGCTATGAAGACGCAATGGCATGATCGTGTATCGAAGGCTACTCCATCAAAACCGTGGGAGATTGAAAAGAATTACTTACATGGGAACATTGTAAGTGAGAGGGATAAGATAATTTGAAGGAAGACCAACCAGCGACATGTCCTTCAAATTGATGCACAAGAACAGCATAGATCCCAGCTCCACGGTTCATGTGTTCCTCATACTGACTAAGATTCAATCTGGGAACAAGACTCGATTCCAGTTCAATCTCCTTCGATTCCAGTCTTCTCCGACTCCATCTCCAACTATTCCAACCGATTAAATCTCCTCCGATTGAGAGATTTGCGAGAGAGAGAGAGAGAGAGAGGAAGAGAAAGAACACAATGCAAAAAAAAAAAATTTGCTCTCGATTAAACTTTTTACCCAACTATGCGCCTACACGTCACAGTCTCTAATCCAAAATCGAGTATACTAAATAAGAGGAGCTCTTCTCTTTTTTTTTCTTTTCTGATTTATTTTTTTCCTACTTTTTCTTAAAACCTCCTCCTTAAAACCTCCGTTGGGGATGACCTAAGGATTAGGTTGCATAGTTTCAGAAGGTGGGCCAAGAGAAATGTCTTTGTTTGATTAGGCACTTCTCAAATATTGTGTGTCTCGTTTATATATTTTTAGCAACTAAATCTCTAGTTTATTTATGTCCCAACTTTAGGTTATTTAATTTGTATTTTCATATTCCCAAGTTTAGGTTAAGTTAGGATATAGAAGTTTATAAAAACCTGTTACCACAACTACCTTTTTATTTTTATAAATTTGGATAAACTTATCCAAACCGAACCAAAATGTTAGATCAGAGAACCTAACAATATCTATCCGAACCGAATTCAAACCGGAAGTAACCTTATGGGCATCTTCTCAGAGCATATTCTTAAGGCCTTGTCATTTCCATTTTGATATTTCTCGGCCCAGAGAAAAAAAAAAATAAAAATAAAAATACTAAGAAAAAAGAAAATAAAATGAAGGAAGAAAAAAAATTGTCTCTCAAGTCACTTGTGGAACACTGTCCCCTCGACAAGACAATTTTGAGTCTCTCTCTCTCTCTCCTCGCCGCCTCCCTCCGTCGTCGCAAGACCGAATCTGTATCGCCGTGTACTTTTCCGGAGCTCATCTTCCTAATTCTTTCTTCGATCGTCTTATGCGGCTTCATCTGCCACCTTAGTTCTTCGCTATACAAGCTCGCAGGGTTTGAGTACTCGTCATGGCTATTCCGCTCGGGAAGCTCACCATCCTCATCGGTGCAGGTATGTTCATTTATCGGGAGGTTTTAATTTTTCGTACTGGTTAATTAATTTGATCGGTGCTCGAATTCGTCTCTGGTTTCTGATTTCGGTTCGTCTATGTGTAATCGCAATTAGAGAATGAGAAAAATTTAGGGTTTTTTGATAAACCCTTTGGAATGATCACTGTTGCTTGACTGGCTCTTAATTTTTCAGCTCAAATTTCAAATCTTTTTGAACTTTTAGTGTCCTCCACTGGGTTTTGTTTGTTTGTTTTCATCTGTGGGTTTAGTTTCTTCGAGCTATCTGAAATAAAGGAATCATTTTTGACTCTCAAGGACCTCTTTGGAAGACATATTTATGTTTAAATTTCGTTGTTACTGCACCGTCGATGATAGATTATCTTTACTGTATTGATAAATTCAGTGCAGAAGTTTGATGTTTTCATCTATCTTGCTTTTACGTTAGGTCTTGTTGGGTCAGTGCTTGCTAAAGAAGGGGGCTTACCGGATGTATCCAATTTTGTTTCGGGGGCTTTTAAGGTATATTTATATCTATGTCACACTGCTTTTCATCATCTTTCACCGACCTTCTGATTTCAAAAAGTGTTCTCTGTTTCCATTTTACTATGAAATATTGGGTGTAAAGCTTGGCGGTTCCTTGTGTGTATGACGATGTTGTTTGGAAAAATGGGTTAATGGTTATGGTTTATTTCTCTTGATAGATGGTATTTAGGCAACTGAAACAAGAAGAACCTGCCAAATCATCTAGCAAGCCCCACAATGATACACTTATGGCCCAGGTTTGTTTGAGATTTATTTACTTACTGATGAGGATAAGTTATCAAATAGTGCTGGATAAGATAGGCGTGTGGAGGACTTAGATTTACTTGTCTTATCTCTATTTTTCTTGTAGGTTAACAGTCTTAGGCGTGAATTGCAGTTGCTGGGTTCAAACAGACCTATCACTATTGTCACGACAGCAGGATCAGGTCCTCTAGAATTTTTATGTTGAAGTTTTGTATCCCTCTCTGCTCTAATCTTCTAGCTATGTCATGATCTATCCCTAGCTTTAGCAAGTCATTTCATATATGTGACGTTGGTCTTTGTTTACTGTAAATTGTAGCTTAAAAGTTTTAAATTTTAACAAATTTCTTCAATTCCCAGGTGGTAGAAAGTATGGTCTGATAATTATAATTGGGGTGATAGGCTACGGATATGTATGGTGGAAGGTAATCTTACTTCATCATTCCTCAGCTATCCAAAATAGTTGCTTGTTCGTATTTTCGTATCTGAATCTCCTTGTCAATAATTTTTTTATGCAATATTCTCAGGGCTGGAAACTTCCAGATCTTATGTTTGCTACAAGGCGCAGCTTATCAGATGCATGTAATAATGTTGGCACCCAGATCGATGGGTTTTACGCATCACTCGATGCAAGTTCTTACTTCCCATATTTTCTCTAGTGCTCTTGAAGTCTGTTTGCTTACTATTTTTTAAATATTTCCATTAAACTCTATTCTTGTCTGTTATGATGATCTAGTACATATTTTAATTTAGTACCAGAACAACAATTTTGTGCTAGTACTCATTTTCAACATATTATGACAGGGTACAAAAAAGGATTTAGGTTCAAAAATTGACCAGATGGGTCGTAGTTTGGATGCGAATACAGAAATCATTCAAGAAACAGGACGAGAGGTATGTTAGATTGAATGTGGACAAATACTACTTTCACTGCGTTGTCAAGGCTTTATGACTGTTTGCTTCATGATATATCATACATAATATTTAGGTGACTAAACTACAAGATGGTACAGCAATTATGAAGGATGACGTTAAATCTGTTTTCGATGCTGTTGAAACTCTGGTGAGAAAATTCAGTGATTGCATATATGTTCACCAGTTTGCTCTCCCTTCAAAAAACAAGAAAAAGAATAAAAAGAGGTGATCATGTGATCTTTGTAATTTTCAGGCAAGCAAAGTCTATCGTATAGAGGGAAATCAGGTAACATTTGCAGCAGTCGTAGGTGCACATCTTTTTGATCATCAGGCATTGTGTTGATTGAATTTGAATTTCTTGGCTATCCATGAAGGATATCACGCTTAAAGGAGTTGGGGCTCTGCATGCTCAGTGTCGGGAGAACCGAAGAATTCAAGAATCCAATCAGGCATGAGCCTTCTCCATTTTTGTAGTGCATTTTAGGAATTGGCTACATAATCTACATGTTCATCTTATTTACATACTTCTTTTATGTTTAGGCTTTCCCATCAACGACGTCATTGCCAGCCCTTGAGGGAGCTCCTGTGACACCATCGTCAAGGGTAAATGACTAAATCTTTTATCTCGGCTCGTGATGAATTTCAACTGTTAATTGCATTGTTGGGATGGTTACTGATTTTGTTCTATTCTTTTGCTTATTTCTCTGTTTTGATGTTAGCAGACTTTATCTTTGCCTCCTGCTTCTCCCCGTGAATCCCAGTCATCTTCAACTTCTAATGGAGCACAACAGGTTTGTTCAATCTCATACTAGAGTTTTGGATTAGAAACTGAACTTGGTTTTAGCAAATACTGACGTTACATTTGGACAGTCTCGTGGTCCACTTCAGCACACCCAATCTATGTCCGGTTTGAAGGTAAAGAAGTTTCTGCCTCCCTTCCCCTCTTAAGTCTCAAACTTCAATATGGGTCAAACCTAACCTAAAACAATCTATTCTGGGTCTCAGGAGATTAATGGCAGTGAAACACATTCCGGAGAGACCACGGGAAATACAAGTTCAGGCCTGTTTAGTATGTTCTCAATACCAAGAATAGGGAGGACTCGTAGTGTGGTCAACACAGTGCCTACTAACTCCATTGGACCCCAATAGTTGCTTGTCAATACCGAAGAGAGAGTTTTGATCATTCAAATATTTATGGTCAGCAAGCCAGAGATGGGTAGAGGATTTGAATAGATTATGCTGCGTCTATGCTCGGTCCCTTGCTTAGTGGAGAGAATGTCATACATGGTGCATAATTTTTGTAGGGATGCAGCTTATATATAATTGGATATATTTGTCACAATTAATCAGTCTGTTGCTCTGCCCTTTCGTAATTCAGTTTATAAAAAAGTCGACGATGGTTATGTCTGGCCGTCTCTTCTTTTTCCTTTATGTATTGAATAAAAACGCTGGTCCATTTGGCAATTACATTGTTTCGACCAAAAGTTTTCCTTAATAGTGAAATATGATAAGAGATTGTATCATGTCATCTTTTGCTTAGTTAATGTGAAGAGTTATGAAGTGATCATGCTTGGAAACAAGCAAAGTAACTGGGTAGATACAAGATCACTATTTTGCTCAAGTGCCGAGCCACTAGCGATAGATACTACCATTGTGACATGTTTAAAATTTTCTAGCAAGAGATGAGAGACTAAAATGGCTGATTTCGTAATTTAGATGTATATTTTCATTAGTAGCTGAGTTTCAACTTGAACTCAAATATAGTAAGTTGGACCGAGTAGCAAAGACTGTAAGCAAGAGTAGTCACAGGACACGCATGATTCTCAAACTTGAATGGTCGATGGTAAATTCCAACGTTGCGTTGACTCATATCTTGATCCAAGATTCCAGGGTATTATGATCTCAGCAAGATCCAGGAACTGGCTTCCTGATAATTGCAAAAAAATAATTCAATCCAGTGAAAAAACTTTATGAGTTTAGCATGTTCTTCCTTGGTTTGTAACACTAATATTTCTACAATCACAACAGAAACAAAAGTAAATTTGTGCATGCAGAGTATTGAATTTTCTCAACCTTGGAACATCATTTGACGAGCCATATTAGTATATTACAGGCAGATGCAGTGAATTTAATTTCTCATTTTTGACGCGATATGCAGAATATTAACTCTATTCATGCTTGCCCCAAGCCAGTAAGATAAGAGTTTTAGGAGGCAGCTAACCAATCCAACCAGCCCAACTCACAAATACAACCATCTTTCAAGGGAAAGCATCATGCTGTGCAGATGAGAAACACTTATAAACTCCAAAACGACGAGTCAAGAGGTCTGTTAGCTTGCTAATCGTTTCTTTCTTCTTTCATCCTGAATTGATTATTCAACTTGTATGGCATGGCATATTATTGTACGCTAGGTTCATAATCTATCATACGTTTACAGTAGATGACCATATGCTACATAAGACTGAACCATGTTAGATAGGGATATCTCATTGCTCTGATTTCTAACACCACTGACCAGTCCAAAAAGAAGTTCAAAGATCTACACAACTCTGACACCTGCATTTTTAAAAGAGGGCCAAGATTTCGTTCTGTTTATAGCTTTTATATTAAAACCCTTCTCATCATAATTGTATTAATAGCTCTTTCAAGTTTCAACAGACCAAACCTAATCAAAGAAACAGCAACAAAATTGTGATAAATGACCCATTTGAATATAACCTGCATCCCTACAAAACTATGCACCATTTAATATTTATGGATTGTCTCCGATGCATGCAGAAAAGTAAAATCTATTCGAATACTCTATTAGATACAACATGCCCCCTTCTTGTTTGTTAATTCTAGTAATTAAATTAACTAATTCTCTTCAGTTAGTAGGCACTGTGTTGACCGTACGAGTCCTCACTATTCTTGGTATTGAGAACCTACCAAGCATGCCCGAACTCAAGCCTGATGATACACCGTTTCCTCCAGAATATGTTCCATTTGAAACTGTCTCGCGACCGCTGGAGCTTTCACTTAGGTCCTAAGACCCGGATCCATAGAAGATTGTTTTAGGTTAGGTTCGACGCATATTGATGCTCAGAACTTGAGGAACAGAGAAGAGATAAAGAATCTTTACCTTCAACCCAGACATAGATTGAGTGTGCTGAAGTAGACCGTGTGACTGTCCAAATGAAACGTCAGTACTCTGTACAACGAAATTTAGTTTCTAACCAAAAAACTCTGGTTTCAGATAGAACAAACCTGTTTAGCACCTTTAGGGGTTGAAAGCGACTGGGATTCATCGGGAGCAACAGGAGGCAAAGACAGAGTCTGCTTACATCAAACACGAGAGAAATCAACAATAGGACAGAGTAAGATCTGTAACAATCCAGATAACGTGATGAACAGTTCAAATTCATTACTACACCAGACTAGATAAAAGACTTGATCATTTACCCTTGAAGATGGTGTCACAGGAGCTCCCTCAAGGGCTGGCAATGACGAAGTTGATGGCAAAGCCTAAACATAAAAGAAGTCTGCGTAAAAACTATGAACATGTATGTGTAGCAATTTCCCTAAAATGCTCTGCACAATGGAGAAGGGTCATGCCTGATTGGACTCTTGAATTCTTTGGTTCTCCCGACATTGAGCATGCAGAGCCCCAACTCCTCTAAGCGTGATATCCTTTATATTTGGCCAAGAAATTCAAATTCGATCAACACAATGCAAGATGAACACAAAAAAATTTCCAACTACAATTGTGACATATTACCTGATTTCCCTCAATGCGATAGACTTTGTTTGCCTGACAATCATGAAAATCACAAGATTATCTCTCTTTTTCTGTTTTAGGGAGAATAAACGGGTGAACATATATGCGATTACTCAGTTTACTCACCAGAGTTTCAACAGCATCGAAAACAGATTTAATGTCATCCTTTATAACTGTTGTAACATCCCGTAGTTCAGTCACCTAAACATTTTGATACATTATAAAGAATGATGAGAACCATCAGAAAGCCTTGACAATGCAGTGAAACAGAAATATTTGTTTAAATTCAATCTAACGTACCTCTCGTTCTGTTTCTTCAATAACCTCCATATTTGCATCCAAATGACAACCGATCCTGTCAACGTTTGAACTTAAATCCTGTTTTGTATTCTGTCATAAAACGCAAACAGATACAAAATGAGACAAATATTGATCTTCTGCACTTGAATTATACTTATTGTACTAGATCATTTGGATGGATTAGCTCACAAAAGAAATCATCATAACTGATAAGAAAAAGTTCAATGGGCAAAACAAGACAAATTAGTACATGAGCAGTCTATAAGAGTGCTTGAGAAATAAGTGAAGTGAGAACTTGCCTCTAGCGATGAGTAAAAACCATCAATCTGGTTGTCAACAGTGCGGCATGCATCTGATAAGCTACGCCTTGTCGCAAACATAAAATCCGGAAGTTTCCAGCCCTGAGAATGTTGCAGATTAATTAAGTGAGCCGTAGGTTTTCAAACAAGAGAAAGAAACTACAGACAACTAAACCAGTTCAAACTAATTAGCAAGGAGAACCGAATGAAATGGATTTTAAAATACAAAATCTTGACTAGTCAACAGCACTTCAAATGAGCAACTAACTAATTTTAAGTAGATTAGGTATGGCGAAGGATCATTACCTTCCACCGCACATATCCGTAGCCGATCACCCCAATGATAATGATCAAACCATACTTTCTACCACCTGCAGATTCAAGGAAAGTGTTGATGTTTTCTTCCGAGTTTTGATTAACAGTAAAAAAAAAACGAATGGAGTTACGCTAGTGAATTGACTCGCTAATGCTAGGAAGAAAAAGCCACCGACTAGAGCATAGGTATGTCTTGTTTGATGTGAGAAAAGTAGCAAAAGAGAAAAAAAAAACCTGAAATATGATTTTTAAAAACAATGTCTACATAATTTAAGTGTGCCAAACCCAACTCAAGTATCAAACCAATTTCGTCATTTTAAAAGCAGAAGAGGAATAAAAAAACTCCAATATAAAACAGTTAAAAACTCCAGAGGACCTGATCCTGCTGTTGAAACAATGGTGATAGGTCTGCTTGAAGACAGCAACTGTATTTCATGCCTAATACTGTTAACCTACAAAAAAAAAAAAAAAGAGCTCAATCACAATAATGTAAGTCCTCACTAAGTCTACATATTATCTCTCTCTATCCGACAGCTTATCCTAGGCAATAGATTAGTGTCAAACTAACCTGGGCCGCAAGTACATCATTGTGGGGATTGGTAGCTGGTTTGGTAGGTTCTTCTTGTTTCAGTTGCCTAAATACCATCTGTCAACAGAAACAAAACCATTGCCTTATTTTGCCAAACCGCATCATACACATGTGGGAGTCGCCAAGCTTTTGCACAACATAGAAAAAAATTGAATACCTTAACAGCACCCGAGACTAAACCCGAGACATCTAGTGCGCTCCCTTCTTTAGCAAAAGCTGACCCAACAAGACCTAAAGTAACACTTGCAATCAAAATCACAATATAGTAAAATGCAGTAACTTAGATGAACATAAAGCACGTACACTAAATCAATCAATTCAGCAAGTTCACAATCACTGTCAGTGCCATTAACATAGAAACTAAAACAAAAGCTTCTCCTCCCCCAATAAAAATTTACAGCAAAGGCAATTGAAAGATGAAAAGCCTTAAACTTTGAGCCAGTCAAAGGACACTGATTGTTATGTACAGTAATCAAAGGGTTTAAGAAAAACCCTAACTTTTCATCCTCTAAAATTGCGATTACCCATCGAAACAAATTAAAAAAAAACTAGAGGAGAGTTCAACAAGCGACCAAATTAGTCACTGATATAAAAAGCACAGACCTGCACCGATGAGGAGGGTGAGCTTCCCGAGCGGAAGAGCCATGGATAGATACGAGCTTATACGGCGAAGAAACTAAGATGGGAAACGAAGCCGCGTGAGAGAAGATCTAAGAGAGGATTTGTAGAAGAGAGCTGTGGGAACGTACCGGCTGAAACAGAGGCAGCTCTTGGGACGATGATGAAGTGAGACAGAGAGGGATAGAGACGACGACGTGCGACTATATTGTTTGTTCCCTTGAGATCGAGGCACAAAACAGAGCTACTCATACCAAACCGAAATGTCCGGTCAGATTCGGTTTAAGGTCATACCCGATCCGATCATATTAATTGGTCCATTTTTTTATTAGAAAAAAAAAAAAACAAAACAAGGCCTGCATAAAATCACTTGGTATGTTTTGGATGAATCAAAATGCCCAAGTTCTCCAAATTTAGAGTGATCCATTCACCGAGACACTTGAGAAACAAAAAAAGTGAAGCTACGTACCAAATAAAGGAAACACAAAAGATATAGCAAAGGAGAGATAAAACTGAAATCCTCGATCGAATGCATGTGTGTATGTCTCTAGCGCCCAGCCGCCCATAATTAAGACATGCAAGATGAAGTTTATGCAATCAAGAGATGTAATTGGGGACTCTAGCTAGGAGTACATTACAGTTTTGTAATTAGGGACAAAAATTAAACGTGAAGACAATAAAATGAGGTAGAAAAAAACTCGAGTTCTGTGGAGTTATATATTGGATCCTCAAAATATGGTGTGAGTTTACATGTATAGAGGATTTGAGATTAAACTGTGGAGTATTGCAAACCGAGACTTTTAGATCTTTGATATTTCGTTTCTTCACACGAAACTTTATATTTGTAAACTATTATTTATTTTTTTTAGCCAAAATCTATTATATTAAGTCATGATCGAGCAAACTTTTCTCCTGGAAAAGTCTTACAAACATCATAAAACTTACATGGACAAGAATATAAAAAAAAAAAAAAAAAAAACAGATCGTGGGCAGTGGCAGAGCTAATATAGGATCATGTGGGTCAAATAATCCTGGTGAATTTTTAAATTTTGCAAAACTTTTAGGAAAAAAATCAAATTAACCCTTGTAAAATGGCACAATTGACCTCTATGAAAAAATTTAATAACATAATTGACCTTTTAATTTTTTTTTGACCCTGTTAAACTGAATTCCTAGCTCCGCCACTGATCGCGGGAAGGTGTTTGTAGAACAACTTTTAGAACCCAGACCAAAATACAACACCTAGACAGACTAAGATAATGCCAAAAATTAGGGATTAGAGAAATCCAAAGGATAGGGAGAGAAGAAAAACACTCCATGAAGATATTAGAGTCAAACAAGACCACTATCTTTTTAAAGTGGCAACTCCAAGTCCTAATCAAGGGTTTAGAGTGACCACTACACCCTACACCCTATTTGTAAAATATTAATTACATATAGTTACTTCCTAGTTCCTAAGTATATGGTTCCATGTTATAACATTGTTATGAGACATTGGCCGGTTTTAAAAACCCGACATGTCAAAATGAAAATACAAAGACCACTTCTATTAAAGCTTCAGTACTAGAGTAGTGTATAACTGTATATGGCAATTTAGTTGTATTTTTTTATAAGACTTATGAGTAGTGTTTGCGGCCCATTATTTGCATATTCGTTTTCTTACTATACGTACCATCATACCATTAGGTAACCTGTTTCAGTCTCTTTTCTAACAGCCTACATGTATATAAATAAATCTATATATGCAAGGTTTCTTGTCAAAAGGATGATTGTACATTGTATTTGGTTATCTCGCCCCCAACCTACTTAATTAAGGCCTGGTTTAGCATTCATTAATATACGAACTTTGGCGTGAAATTGAGGAGCAACAAGATTACTCTCTTAATTACTAACTCAAATCTTTAATATAGTATTATAGTGGATCAAACATGTCAAAAACAAAGCTTCTTCCTTCCGAAATCTGAAACCAAAATTAACCACCTTTGACACTCCTCCAAAGCTAGTTTGGATGACTCTTCCTTCTAGTGAGCTATCCTTATCTTGGACTAAGCATCTAAAATTAATATGGTATAAAATTGTTTCGTCGGCTCTATTGTTTCATTTTTTTGAAAGGTTTCCGGTCTATTCGAAGTAATATATATGTATCCGTTTTAGAATCAACGAAGACCATTTAATAAAAAGCGCAAACTTATAAAGAGCCATACCATCAATTAAATTATTTACTCTCACTATCTTGAGTCTCTACATAAATGACAATATATGTTAATATGTTATATAGTTTTTGTGCTTATAGTTACATCATTATATATGTATATGAAACCTGTTAGTGTGTATTTAAGTAATACAACAGTTCAAATAAAACGTATATGCGTTAATTTGTTGTAAATAACATTTCATTATTAGTTTAGACTTAGATTGATTACGGACATATAAAGCGTCCTTTAACTTGTATAGATAACGTAGATGAACCATATTTTTCTTGCACGCTGAAAAGTGAAAACCTTTTAATGCATAATGACTATGAGTCTATGACAACAGTAACTTACTATATATCGTAGAGGAAGGGTGAAAAAAAAGTAGAGAGACTGGTCCAAAAACTTAACCCCACTCAATAAACCCCAGACGTGACTTGTTTGACGATAACACCATCTTTCTATTTTGGGAAACGAGGTCCCCTTCCCATTACGTCTTGACATGGACCCTGTCCGTCTATATTTAGCAGATTAATCCAACGGTTCTTATTCCTTCTTCGACCCTTCACGACATCGGCTCAAAACCGTCCGATTCCCATCTCACGTCGATGGACCACATCACCAGTACTTCGCAACTTAGCTGTCGTGTAGGATTTCACGTGGCATTTATTTGTTCTAGTTTGTAGTGCAACATTGCAAGTTGATATGGTCCCCCATCGATCACCGTCGTCGTCGTCTCTTTAGCTCACATCGAGATTCTTCTTTCTTTCCTACGTGTAATAGCATTTTTGATTTTGGGACTTCTCTATGACCGTTGGATCTCTCATCGATCTAGCCCCAAGTGGGACCTGTGTGTGCTCCAGGGCATATGATCCCAAAGCCAAAAGAGTATTTCCAAGTGCTTCTTTTTTTCTTGTAAACCCTTTTTTCTTATGCTTTAGAAGGAGATATTTATTCGGCCGTAGCTACTTTTACAATTCATATACCTTCAAGATCTCATCTTATCACTAAAATTTAGTATGCTTTACTTTAACTTGTGACATTTTTCGAGTTAATTCGGTGTATCTAGCAATGGAGAGGACTAAAGTTAAGTAACAGATAATTATGTCTATGATTTATTGTTGTTAATAATGTAAAATAGATAGATAATATGGTAGCATGAAAAATTGATGTGTTCCGCTCAAGCAAGAATTAAAATGTATAAAACTCTATTTCATAAAGTAGATGTCAATATAGGAGAATTCTATGTACCTAAAAAAAAAATTACTCCTTACGTAGCGATAAAATGAATGATAAAATTGTATAAACAAAAACTATCTCACTTTTTATTTGATTCTTTTCAATTATTTCAGTATATGTTACAAATTTGTTTTCGTTTTGGATAAAAGTCTTAAAAGAGACTTGAAGAATGTTTTTATTTTCTTGAAATGTTTGACAATTGAAAGTTTTAAAAACTAAAAATAGTATATATCTCAGTTGGTCTCATACCTTGTAATTCACCACATATGTTATCAATGGGGGAAGATTTGAAAAATTTGGGGTATCAAAAAACGAAGGAAAGAGTACAAAAAGAGAAGGAAAATATAGAAGATATATATGTTTTAACTTCATTGGTATGAAATCAATAAATAAATAGTTGAATGTACTTTAGTTTCTCTTTTGGTTTAATGCACATCAAACTCTATCAATATTGTCATCATCTTACATTGAAACTATACGACCAGATCTGATAAAGAAGTGAATTCGTACTTGCCTTCCTTTTCTTCTCATACGTACCCTTCTAACTATATTTGACTGTAAGTTATACTATTAAGTGTTAACCATACGTTTTATCTCTACCTAATGAAAAACTAAAGGAAATCAAAAATATTATAATCTCGGACGAGTCCACATATAAAGACAAATAAATAGAACTGATCATACAAACTTGCTTAAAATGCTTTAACGATCAAGCGAGATAATCAAAAGATTCAGTGTGCAAATCAAAGAAACTAAAATGGTTTAAATATAACCAAACAGAATAATAATGCTATGTTTAGTTTTTCTAATTGAATCATACCTTTGTGTCCATCACCTACTTACCGGTCAAAATAAAGCAATTACGTCTGCAACCATAAAGCATATATATATATACTAAGAGTTTTGGTCAGACATGATCTCTAACATCGGACGAACCCTAAGATAACCAAAATAAACCATCACTTATATTCAAAACTCTGTTTATTTTATCCATTTATGTTTATTTTCTTCTTCCATACTTTTTTTTTTTCTGTGTGTGTAGTCGCGTCAAACTCTCTCGTACCAAACTGGATTTTATCAACATGGTTTGTTTTATAAAGTGGATCATATACTATAAACATTACTATAGTATATTTATTTTAAGACCATACAAATTGGAAAACAAAAAGTATGTAGAACTATATACAAATTGGAAAACGATCGGAAAAACAGATCTAGCAGTAAGTAAGAGAGATGTAGATATTATGAATCTAGCAGTAAAGAAGAATAAAAAACATGAATGAATCACAAAAGAGGGTGTTTTTACTTTACATTTTTCACCAATCACAAGGGGTAGTTCCGTAAGTTGGGAAAATCGTACGAGGCTTCACCTAGTTAAGGTTAGGTCACATGATTCCCTGAACTCGTTTATAAAAGCAACCAAAATAAATAAAAACAAAAAAAATCCAAAATTTTTAAAATTTAGAAGAAAAAAATCAGGTGGATTTATCAGACCCTACCATCCAGATGTCGACACGTGTCCGGACTCATTCATTGCCCTACTCTTTTCTGTTTGGGGTTGCCATCACTCATCACCCGAAGCCGCATCTCCACCGTCCATTTTTAGCTCTCATTTTCAACATCACTACTCTTTATGTATCATACGATTTAATTATAAATATCTCTGTCTCTCTCAACATATTAAAACCATAATAATAATAATGGTTTTCATATGTTAGGGTTTATGTAGGATTTCCAGTTTTTTTTATAATTCGATGATCATCCTCCAGGTTAAAGAAAAAAAGCATTCAACTTTCTTTAATTTAAACTATTGGGCCAGAGGATCACATTTCTCTAAACTATGGATTTGAAAATGAGAAACCACTAGCTTCGAGAGTGGAATTCAAAAAAAAAAAATTGTCTCCATTACTAATAATGTATAAACATAAAAATGCATCAAATTGCTAGGTTTGAAAAGAACTAAAGCATGTATAGAGTAATTAACGATTTTTTTTCAATTTGCAATATTTGAATAAATCCTATGAGGGTTCATTTGGTACACAATAATTGGAGGGTATATATAAATATAGTTGAGGGCTGAGAGAGAGAGTATATAGAAAGAGAATATTTCAAGTCATGAAGCTGACATGTTAATGTACTTGGAGAGAAGTGTTGTGAGATTTGTACAAATGTATATGTACACTTTAAAAAGTAATATAACATAGAGAACAAATATAAACAAAACAAAAAAAAAAAGAGAGAGAGAGAGAGAGACTCATATATATATATAGAATTGCTTGCAAAGAAAGAGAGAGAGAGAGAGATATTTGGGTAGAGAGAAAGAAAGAAAATTAAAGAGAGAGAGAGAGAGAGAATGGGAAGAGGGAGAGTAGAATTGAAGAGGATAGAGAACAAGATCAATAGGCAAGTGACGTTTGCAAAGAGAAGGAATGGTCTTTTGAAGAAAGCATACGAGCTTTCCGTTCTATGTGATGCAGAGGTTGCTCTCATCATCTTCTCAAATAGGGGAAAGCTGTACGAGTTTTGCAGTAGTTCGAGGTATATATATATATCTATCTACTTTTGTATCTATTACATACATATATGTTATATAACCAACATATAAACAAATAAAAAAGAAATGTGTGTTTTATGTATGTGTATGGGTCTTTCTGATGTGTTGTGTCGTACGTGTTCTATCATCCTTTTTAAAGAAGCAAAGAGGAATTTTTTTTTTTTTTTTTTGGGATACCCAATTCTGTTTCATTTAAATTAAAAAAAAAAAAAAAAGATTGCTTTTTTACATGTTTTTGTGTTTTCTGATGATTTCCACTTCTGTTTTCTTTCTTTTTTTTTTTTCCTTACATCAAAGTTTTAATTCTTCTATTGCAGAATCCCCTAAGCTTTATTTGTTTGTCTATCCTTAGAAATTAATTATATATAGGGGAGACTTAATATTATTTTATCTGAGAAGCTAAGTGAGAACAACCATCGATCTGATATGAGAATTAGGGTTAATTTCTCTGGTTAGTGATGAATTAAACTAATTATAGGATTTCTCTTTTGATTTGTGGTCGTCCAATTCGATCAAATCACGCAACTTTTTTATGTCAGAAGTTCTTAAGGGCTTTCCAATTTTTTGGTTTGAAGTGAATAGTGATGCCAATGTCAATTCATATCTAAAAGCTAACCATATATCTTGTGATCCATCCTTGAATTGTTTGTTTTGTGTGGTAGTAGCATGCTTCGGACTCTTGAGAGGTACCAAAAATGTAACTATGGAGCACCAGAGCCCAATGTGCCTTCAAGAGAGGCCTTAGCAGTTGTACCCCATTCTCCTTTTTCTTTCTTCTAATATTAATTAATTAATTAATTTACTCTCATTTTCTACCTAGCTTTAGTTAAGTAATTGTTCGATATCAAAGATCCAATGATTAATGATGATTTGATGATACACTACAGGAACTTAGTAGCCAGCAGGAGTATCTCAAGCTTAAGGAGCGTTATGACGCCTTACAAAGAACCCAAAGGTAACTAATTATAATTAATCAACTCCTTAAGCTAGCTAGCTACTATATGTACAGACAACTTGATGACTTTTTTGAATCTTGAAATTATAGGAATCTACTGGGAGAAGATCTTGGGCCTCTAAGTTCAAAGGAGCTTGAGTCACTCGAGAGACAGCTTGATTCTTCCTTGAAGCAGATCCGAGCTCTCCGGGTACTATACTTTGTTTATCACTTTCTCATATGATCTGTACACTATCAATTAAGATATGCTATGTTAAAATATAATTGGGTTCAATTAATTCTGCAGACACAGTTTATGCTCGACCAGCTCAACGATCTTCAGAGTAAGGTAAATACTAATTACTCACTAATATCTAGCTCCTCTTTAATTCCAAATCTTAGTATATAACCAAAAACAAAATCGCAGGAACGCATGCTGACTGAGACAAATAAAACTCTAAGACTAAGGGTAATTTAATTAATATAATAATACACGTACTCATCATTAATTAATTTGGTTAATGGTTTGAAGTAACAAAGCAAGTGTGTGTGTACTTGGCAGTTAGCTGATGGGTATCAGATGCCACTTCAACTGAACCCTAACCCAGAAGATCATATTGATCCCTATGGTCGTCATCATCATCAACAACAACAACAACACTCCCAAGCTTTCTTCCAGCCTTTGGAATGTGAACCCATTCTTCAGATCGGGTAACTGGATTAACTTTATTTATTATCTATCTCATAACCAATTCTTAATGTGGTCTCCTTTGATTATATAACTAGAGCTAGCATATCGATCTTAATTAAACCAAAGATTAATTAATATCGTAATGATTATGGATCGTAGGTCGTATCAGGCGCAGCAAGATGGAATGGGAGCAGGACCAAGTGTGAATAATTACATGTTGGGTTGGTTACCTTACGATACCAACTCTATTTGAAACTTTCTTAATAATTAATTGCTTTCTTCTTCTTTTTTTTTGTTTTTTTTTGTTTTGAGATTTTAAGATGATGATCATGTTTCTTCTGAGTTTATTACCTCTATCATGTTTTCGGTCCTATTGTGTGCATGTGTGTGTAATAATGTTTAATTATAAAGCCCTTCTATAATTCAATAATTTTGTCATCAGTTTTGCTCCCCATATGTGTTTTTACCCATTACTCCTACACTCTCACACATAAATCTTTTTTTTTTGTTTTTGTTTTAAGTTTGTTATTAAGTATACTTCCTCCTGCTCCAGATTCTTTTAAGAGCATCAACTCCCATTTTATGTTACGCGATACTTGTATATATAATTAAACCACCATTAACCAAAAACAAGAAAAACTCACACTACCTAGCTAGTTGTTTTTTTTTGGACGTTGTTTATCACATAACAATGAACTCACTGTAGGCCCATTTAATATCATTTTGGGCCATCTTTATACTTTTGCATATGGCCTATCATACTTCATGAACTCATCAAAATTTCACTAAACCAAAAATCAGGAAAAAAAGAAAAGAAAAAAAAATAAAACTAATTTAAAAAATAAAATTTCTAAGACTAGGCCTGGCTCATATATTGACTGGGTCCTATCCAAAATAATTTTAAGTTTGACTTTCTGGACACAAAATGATATGATTAGTATTATTACCAATCCAATCCACAAAAATAATGTGATGTACACAATCAATAAATTTGAATGATAACTTCATGTCTAACTTGCTGTTCAATGATTCATCATCTTGTAACTTGATAATAATAATAATAATAATAATAACAATACTAATAATAATAATAATAATAATAATAATAATCTATATAATAATAACAATTTGAAAAAATGCGATCAACAGTTGTGTTTTTTCAATCGTACCTTTTGGATATTTTATGAAAAGTCGTGAAGGACCATTAAAACGGTTATATATGAAAAGGTACAACTGTTCACTATAAAGTTGTGTTGATTGGAACATTCGTATCTTTTGAAATATATATATATATATATATATATATATATATATTTGTCTATTTGAACTGTTTTCATTTTTTTGGCCATGACACAAAATCAACTAAAATTTCAATCTCAAACGGTTTTTACATTCTAAATTATTTTCTAACATTCGTTCTTTTAAAAGTTAAGAAATTCCTCTAATTCTTGATTTAACAAAAGATTTTTGGAATGATGAATCTAATTTACATTTTTTTAGTTAATTTTAAATATAAAAGTTTAATAAAAATACCAAGAGTGTTTTTTCAAGAGTTAGATGGATTACCTAGTGAGTTCTTGGATTTGACTTTGTGACCAAAAGTTGTGTTTTTTCAATCGTATCTTTTGGATATTTTCTGAAAAGTCGTGATGGATCATTAAAACGGTTATTTATGAAAAGGTACAACTGTTCACTGTAGAGTTGTGATTATTGGAACATTCGTATCTTTTGTAATATATATATTTATCTGTTTGAACTGTTTTCATTTTTTTGCCATGACACAAAATCAACTAAAATTTCAATCTCAATGGTTTATACATTTTCTAAATTATTTTCTAGCATTCATTCTTTTAAAAGACAAATTCTTCTAAATCTTGATTTAACAAAAGATTTTTGGAATGATGAATATAATAGCAATCCAAGTAAATGTCACCAAAATTTGTGTTTTTTCAATCATACCTTTTGGATAATTTCTAAAAAATCTGTTAAAAAAAATAAATTATGTGTTTTATAGAAAGTTGCAATTGTTCATTGTAACGGTATTTTTGTAAAGTTGCAACTGTTCATTGTAAAGTTGTGTTTAATATCCATATCTTTTAAAATCTATATATATTTGTCTGTTTGAACTGTTTTCATTTTTTTCCATGACACAAAATAATATAAACTTTCAATCTCTAAACGGTTTTTACAGCTTTCTAAATTATTCTCTAGCATTCAATTTTTAAAAGTAAAGAAATTACTCCAATTTTGATTTAACAAAAGATTTTTGGAATGATGAATCTAATTTACAACTTTTAGTTAATTTTAAATATAAAAATTTAATGAGAGTTAGATGGATTATATAGTGAGTTTTTGAATTTGACTTTTCAATATGGTAATAAAGATGTTTTCTATTTAAAAACAGTTAATATGGGTTATTAGGTATAAATATAATCAAATGTAGATACAACATTTGCAATTTTTCGTAGCACCTTTCCGTAAAATTTTTGTTTTTATTTGTTTTTTTTAAAGAAAAAAATTGAAACGGTTATATCTGTTCATTGTAGAGTTGTGTCTTTTCACTATATTTTATTTATATTTTTTCATGAGAATTTGTTAAAAATGCCCCTTCTGATATACCCCTTTTCAAAAATACCCTCTTTTCTTGCCATTTTTATTTATGCCCTCTTTTAATTTTTAATGACCATTTTACCCTTATATGAAAATTATTTTATTCAATAAAAAGAAACACAAAATTTTCCCGCCAAAAATTTTCCGACATATTTTCCCGCCAAAAATTTTTCGAAAAAATTTTCCCGCCAAAAATTTTTTTGTCAAAAAAATTTTGATAAAAAATTTCGAAAAAAAAAATTTCCCGCCAAAAAAAATTTACAAGGTTTTTAAAAGGTTTTAAAAGGTTTCTACCTTATAAAAGCCTTATAAACACCTTGTAAAGGCTTTTACAATATTTTTTAAAGAGTTTTAAAAGGTTTTTTAAACAACTTGTAACGTTTTTACAAGATTTTTAAAAGGTTTTTAAAAGGTTTTATAAGGTTTTTAAAAGGTTTTTAAAAGGTTTTCAAATGGTTTTTAAAAGGATTTTTAAAAGGTTTTTAAACACCTTCTAAATGCTTTTACAATGTTTTTAAAAACCTTGTAAAAATTTTTATAAGATTTTTAAAAGAGTTTTAAAAGGTTTTTAAACACCTTGTAAATGCTTTTAAAAAGTTTTTAAAATTGTTTACAAGGTGTTTAAAAAACTTTTAAAGCATTTACAAGCTTTTTAAAAGCATTTACAAGGTTTTTAAAAACCTTGCAAACGCTTTTAAAAGTTTTTTAAAAGCATTTACAAGGTTTTTAAAAGGTATAAATTTCAATATTTTTGGCGGGAAAATTTTTCGATTTTGGCGGGAAATGTTTTTGGCGGGAAAATATTTTCGATTTTGATGACTGTACATTCTTGCTGTCACTCAAAAAAGGGTAATTTGGTCATTTTGTATGTAAAGAGGGGTAGTTTTAAAAATGGTCAACATGAAGGGGTATTTTTAAAAAGAGATACGGAAAAAGGGGCATTTTTGAGAATGCCCCTTTTTTCATCACAACTTCTCATTCTAATAAGTGTGTCTATTTAAATAGTCATGTCTTTTGAACTCTCTTTATATTTGTCTCTTCATTAGTAACTAACAAGTTCGTTGAAACAAATTTTTTTATTTTATGGTGAGTCTAAATAATTAAACGTTAATCTCTAATATTCAACGTTATTTTATAATCTAACTAAAATTTTAGAAATTGGTATAGTAATAAAGAAATTTAATACAACTTAATATAAAATTTACATTTGCATCTATTTATCGTAAATTTTCTTTTAAAAATAGTTTAATATTAAAAATAATAAGAACAATCTGAATAAATGTGAAAAACAGTTGCGAATTTTCGTAGTATTTTTTTGTAAAAATATTATTTTTATTTGTTTTAAAAAAAAAAAAACTCAAACAGTTGTATCTGTTCATTTTAGAGTTGTGTCTTTTCACTATATTTTATTCATATTTTTTCATCACAACTTTTCGTTCTAATAGGTGTGTCTATTTAAATAGTCATGTCTTTTGAACTTTCTATATATTTGTCTATTCATCAATAACTAACAAATCATTATTCGTTAAAACAAATTTTCCGTTTTATGTTGAATCTATGTAATTTAGATATTAATATCTAATATTCAACGTTATTCTATAATCTAAATAAATTTTTAAAAATGATTATAGCAATATAGAAATTTAATAAAACTTAATATAGAATTTACAGTTGCGTCTATTTATCGTAATTTTCGTTAAAAACTATTTTCATTTATTTTATTTTGTTTTAAAAAGTTGTTTATTTTAATTTTAATTTATCGTTGATACAGTTTCACTCACTATTAAATATACTTTTAATTATAATTATTTAATAGAAAATTATATTTACTCATTACAACCATTAGTTCAATATTCTCAATTAGGATCACTTTGTCATAATGATTTTTTAATTATAACTTACCCTAATTCTTCATAAAATATCTTATATATTTTGGAGTTTTTTTCTAAGAGTTAGATGAATTATATAGTGAGTTTTTGAATTTGACTTTTCAATATGATAATAAAGATGCTTTCTATTTAAAAGCAGTTTATATGGTTATTAGGTATAAATATAATCAAAAGCAGACACAACAGTTG